>NC_069788.1:111994064-113205812 GCF_027406575.1 Nycticebus coucang | reverse complement strand
TGTGAGAATTTCTTGTTTAACAGATCTCTATATACATGACACAATTTTGAGAAACATCAATTTGAATATTTCTATCCCTCATGGACCCCAAGCCCTGGCAGAAGGCATAAAGATAAGAAAAATTCTGCAAATATGCCAATATTTTATACGAAACCTAAAACTTACAAAGTATCAGATTTGTAAGTGAAGTTGATTATCTAAACTTTAAATTCCTCAGAGTGGTTTCAGTTAATTATCATCAAACTATAAAGTTATCTCCCCCCCCAAAAAAAGTTTAAACTTAAATCACCTGTTTAGAGTTTCAGAGCTTTGTGTTGAGCTAGCAGTAGATACTTAACCTTAGGCTCTGGTGCAAATATAACCTGTGTCTATAGCTGCGTGTTGCAAACAAAGAAATCCTCCCTGGACTCAGAGTCAGGGAGGAGCAGTCACCTCTCTCTTCAAGTCCCCTAAAGCAGCTCTCTAGACAGGGGGTTAAGCCTCTGAGCACCAGCCACAGGCTGCCCGGGTTCACATAATCACCTCTGATGCCTGCTGTGTGACTTTGGGCTACTTTTGTAATTTCTTAATGTCTCAACTACAACCTGGGTCATTTTAATGATAGTATGTATATCCCCACAGTGGTGGCCTGCGGATTAGACAGGTTCCTCGGTATGTATAAGAACACTTGGGACAGTGCCTGGTACAGGTTAGCACCACACTTCTATTACTGCTGATTCTGCTACCATGGACAGCCAGCGTTCTGACTGAAGAACGCTCCCTGCCAGCTGAGTTGCGTGGGAAGCGTCATGCTCTGTAAAAACTGTTTGTCATTGTCAAACATTCTCAAAATACTGATAGGTTGAAAATAAAAAGATGATCCCCCCACCCCCAAGTAAGCCTAGGAAGGTTCAATCCTTCCTTCCCTTCATTTATTTATTCACATCATTCCTTCACTCTGCAAAACATTCCCTGAAATTTGGTGCATTTGGAAGAAGGTGGAAGCTGAGCCTGGAAAGGCACTTTGCCATTTGGCTGGAAAGGGGCAGAAAGCCAGGCTGAGGGTTTGGGCTAATTATTTTTCCCCAGATAAACAGGGGGTTGGATTTAGAGACAAAAAAAACCACCAAGACCCTCTGGTACTCTATTGAGAGAGCACGTCCCATAGGCAGCATGATGGGACCACCAGCTGGGACCCTGGGGCTGGCTCTGGGTTTGAATCCCAGTTCATCCACTCACTGGTCAGATGACCTTGGACTATTACTTGGCAAGCCTGTGGTTCAGTAGAACTCCTCATGGAGTTTTCCTAAGACTTAAATGAGTTTATCCATGAAAGCAGTTAAAATAGTGCCTGATATAAGCACAGCTTTGTGGTGTTAACTATTAATCTTTTGGGGGGTTAATTATTAATCTTTTTGGGGTTACTATTAATCTTTTTGGGGGTTAACTATTAATCTTTCTTGCCCCCTCTAGGGCCCAGTCTCCACACCTGTGACCAGAGGCAAGTGGCTTACATAATTCCATACCCCTTTTACACTCAGATTTTTGACTAAGAGATCTCAGGCTGTACTTCAGGCTTGATGTGGCAGTGATTTTTAGGGTGGGTTGGCGGAAGCAGGAAGACAGGTCAAACCTGTTTCCATCACCTTGTCCTGCCTTTCCGTCACCCAGTCCCCACTTAGACATACCTGCCCAAAGCCACAGCCCATTTTACGGGATCTAGGTAGTGTGGGACACGTCCATGGGGCAAACAGAACAGCATCTTTCAGTGCCAAAATAACTTCAAAATAAATTTATTTACCAGGAAATAGGGTAGAGAGGAGCTAGAAGGACATTAGAGCAGGATCAGACAGGAAAATGAGTTTTCTCTGAAATAATAGTGCAGCCAGATACAGATGGAGCACACGGGGGTGGAGAGCACATCCCCTGGGAGCTCTGGCCGGAGAGAGACCGTCTCGGGACTCCCCGCGTGGAAACATGTTCATTCTGCTGGGCTATTGCTTCTTCTCACCTCCATTCATTCCCTTCCCTTTCTTCTCCTGTCCTTGAATCCCACCAGATAGAAGGACAAACCCCACGGAGAGGGTGCGTATCACAAGTGGTCAGATGAGTTACAGCCGTAACGCCACATAGATAAGAGGCCAGGCTGGCGCCGGGCAGGTCTGAAAGGGGACGGGAGGACACTCGCCATATCAAATTGTGCCATTTAGCAAATGGCTGGTGCCAGGCTGAAATGATAGCGAGGTAATCTGTTTTCCATGCTCTCAAGGCTTTTGCCAAACTAAGGTTCACCCTGAAGACCCAGGGCTGGAGCCCACCCAGGGAGCGGGCTGTCTCCGTTGCACTTCACAGCCCTCTGCCGTGGATGTCAGTTAAACCAACTGGAGTCATTAATGTGCACCTTGGTAAACACAAGGGATTTTGTCTTTTCTTACCATGAGAGAAAGATAACTGCTACCAGGCAAGAAGTTCTGAGATGATTGTATTTTAATTATGACATTTACTGAGAACTTGCTTTGCAAGTGGGTTGGTTGGTTTTTGTTTGTTTGTTTTGTTTTTTTGTTTGTTTTTGAGACAGAGTCTCATTATGTCGCCCTTGGTAGAATGCTGTGGCATCACGGCTCACAGCAACTTCAAACTGTTAGGTTTAAGGGATTCTCTTGCCTCAGCCCCCCAAGTAGCTGGACACCAGGCCTCTGACACGATGCCAGCTATTTTGTTCATTATAGTTGTCGTTGTTTAGCAGGCCCGGCCCGGGTTCGAACCCACCAGCCCCGGTGTATGAGGCCAGTGCCCTAACAACAGCTATGGGCACCGAGCCTGCAGGGGGTAGTTTTTAAGTGCATTACAAGTGTTAGGTAATGCATAGACATCTGTTTTGCCTGCACAGCATCCGCAGAAAGTGCATCCATCATTATCGTCATTGCAAAGGTGAGAAACAGAAGCATGGGGAAGTTCTGTAACTTCAGTCTACTTTCCCATGCCTGGCAAGTGGCAAAGCCACTTGGGAATGAATTTGGGCAATCTGGCTTAGAGTCCAAGTGCTAAGCACCATGCCAGCCTGCCTGAGTTGTAGGAAAGACACTATGTGAGCATGCCAGCGGCCACGTCCCACCAGCTGCACATCATTGTTTACGTCAGGCCCAGATGTTGTGCACACAACACAGTGTGTATGTAAGCGAGTGTGATCCTGAACTCAGTCATCCACCTCCTGGATTTCGGCTGTGTGCCAGCCACTGAGCTGGACCCTGTGGGATGGGTGATCAGATGTCGCCTGTGGTTTTTCAAGGCCTACTTGGCACTAAAAGGCTCCAGAAATCATTATAACACAAAATACAAAAGGGCAGGTGCTAAAGAGAAGCAAAGGTAAATTGCTGCGAAAACATGAAGGACCGGAAGGCTGCACCAGTGGTATCCAGAAAGGCTTCTTGGTGGTGGTAGCTTTTGCCCTGGGGCTTAAACTAGGAATAAAAAGTTTGGAAAAGCAGTGGAGGGGGAGGAAGGATGTTGCATGCTAAGAGAAATAGAGCAGAAGTAGACAGAGGCTTTGTCCAGAGTTCAATAAATAGTCCAATTTGGCCCCGTATGGGTGTGAGACACAGGCGTGGACTAGAAGACCAGGAAGATGGTCACGGGTGGGCCAGATAGGAGCAGGGGAGGTGTTTGTCAGAATCTGAATGGGCTCAGAAGGCAGCTTAGCCAAACACTTCAATTTATAGATGAAAGGACTTCTGGTGAGTGACTTGTTCAATGCAACAGTGAGTTTGTGGCAGAACTAAATCTCAAACCTAGGTCTGGCCCCAGATTTTGCCCCTTTGTGGGCAAACGTGGTTAAGAAGGGTTTCACATCCTGGGGGCAGGACACAATTATACAAGGGACTATATCTGACAAATGCAATCAGTGTAACCTAATTCGTTTCACCCTCAATGAATCCCCATCGATAAAAATTAAATAAATAAATAATAAGGGTCTCGGGATGCCAGAAGTGCATCACATTTTTTTAACCTGTTGTCTTTGAGGGTCTCCATAGTTATGCATTTGAAATTAGTATTAGTCACACAGGCAAGGCAATTAATCACAAAGGCAACTGCTTTACAATGGGAGAAGCAATGGTCTGGAAAGCAGGGTTTGCTGCAGACGCTGTGAGGAAGCCAGTCTCTGGTCCACAGTCTCCTAAATTCTGGAACTTCTGGCTTAATTACACTTCTTTAATAACCAGTCATTATCGCTGCATAATTTATGAAGCCGGATATAATAAGGTTCCTTCTGGCTTCAGCTGACTCCACTCCCCCACCCCCAGTACTTTAATAAATCTAAAACTATTTTTTCCTGCCCACTCACTTTTTTTCCCTTCTAATCTTTTGGACTTCAACAATTAACATGTTCATTTAACTCATATAACCTGAAGGTTTAGGAACACTTTTAAACTCATGAAAAACCTTCATAAGAACATTAGCTATAAGCAGAGATTTCCCTCAGAAAATACTATAAATGACATCAAACAGTCTAGATCTGTACCTCTACAGCAAAGAAATTAAGCAGTATTCAGAATGCCAATTATTATTAATTTAAAGGAGATAGAAAATCAATATCACATTCTGGATCCTGGCGGTTTATCTTAGCAAGAAAGCTGCCTGCAGAAGCCACGCGGCTTTTAAGGGCAACAGTGCCACGCCGTGGTGGAAGTGTACATTGCACCTCGGGAGCGATTGACGACAGGGCAGAAAGGGACGGAGAACTCCTCGTCCCCGGATAATGCCTGCTTTAAGTCAACAGGATGTTTCTGCCAAAAAGATGGACACAGTTAGATTTTTTTGTATTGATACTCTGTCTTAAGACTCAAAGAGGATCTCTTTTCCTTTGTGAAAACAGAAAATGGACAGTGAGGAGCACAAATTTGTTGGAATAATTTATTTCTGAGCTTAGAAAATAAGGCATAAGTGGCAGGGGTGGGATGGACACAGAGTGAGCTGGCCGGTGGAGTGGAGATCGTGGGCTGGGAAAGGGAGTGGAGGGAAGAGAGGGTGAGACTTCCCTGGTCATCAATACTAGGAGAAACGTAATAGTTTGTATTTGTAATTAAATCCAAGAGTGCACTGAAGTGTCTTAGACCCAGAACAGAGAAGTAAAGTAGTGTGGCCAAAGTTCAGAATTCCCGGTTCTAAGGCAATGCCTTTGGTGCTGCCTCCCTCCTCCAGAAAGGAGGATTTCGTGTTTCCTGACTGTGAGTTGAATTATGGGATGCTGCCTTCCAGGACCCTCTAAAATCCCTGCCTTCTGAGAGGCCCTGCTAGAGGGAGATGACTCCAGACTTGAAACCCCGAGGCCAAGTCCCATTCCCAGCATCAGTGGACCGCCCAGGGTCAGGGTGCTTCTCACCTGTGTCCTCTGTTGTTCTTAACTTGCTTCCGGATAGCACACCCTTATTGCCTGCACCTGTGTGGGCGGCAGGACAGCCAGGGCTCCAGTTTCCTCCCCTGAAGAGCAGGAATCACACTCCCTACCACCCTCACGGAATTTCAAGGATTAGATAGGATATGAGGAGGAAATCCTTATATCACTGCAACCACAATATACAGCTTTCCCTCTGAGTTATGCTAACACATAAATCCACATAGACAATGTAAATAAAGGCACCTAATACCTTATGACATAATAAAGGGATAAAATAACCTAGTAATTTCCTGTTAGTGCATAGCAGTGTGTTTCAACCTTTTTTATCTCATGGCACACTTGAACCTATAACTAAACTTCCTCAGAACACTGAAATTATGTTGATCATAAAAAAGAGTCAACTTCCATTTGGTCCCGCAATCCCATTACTAAGTATCTACCCAGAAGAACAAAAATTATTATACCACAAGGACTTTTGCGCCAGAATGTATATTGCAGCTCAGTTCATAATTGCCAAGATGTGGAAGCAACCCAAGTGCCCATCAACCGTGAATGGATTAACAAACTGTGGCATACGTATACCGTGCGGTTCCATTCAGCCTTAAGGAAAGATGGAGACTTGTTTACATCATTGTGTTTACCTGGATGGAGTTGAAATGCATTCTATCTCAAGAATGGGGAAAAAATATCCAGTGTACTCAATACTAATATGAAACCAATATATAAACGACTACATGCCCACATGAATGATAAAACACAAATATAGTCTGCAAGGGGGAGGGAAGAGGTCAGAATAGGGAGGAGGATCAGTGGGATCTCACATAACTGCACAATGTGAGGGTGTTCAGTACGCTACCTGGGTGAAAGGCTCAACTACAACTTGAACTTTACCTTAGAATTGAAAGCAACGTAACTTAAAAATTTGTACCCTCATATTCATTTTAAACAAAAAATGTGTTGCATAAATTTTTTAAAAGAGTAAAAAAAAAAAAAAGAATATACTTACTGTACTTTGAACTTCTTTTGACAATTATTTAATTATGATCTTTAAATTTTTTCATGGCACACTGGTTGAAAATCACAGGTGTACACATTTTTGGGGAAACCAAATCTAGAAACATGAGAAGTCTGAAATGGAGCTACGGAGAGGTGGGCCCAAGGTTTAAGTGGCTAAGAGAAAGAGGTCCATTATTATTATTGTTATTATTTTCCAGAAAAATTCAGGTCTAGTTCAGCCAGCCAGCCCAGGAGACAGGGAGTGCACTGTGTGCTGAGGAGATCAGCCTCCACTCACGTTCTTGTTCTTGAACAGAGGGTGGGTGCCCACAGCCAGTGTCACCCTGGGAGTGGGTAGGGTGGTCTTGTCAGATGGGGAGGACCTGGCTGTTCAGTGGACAGTGAAGGCCACCTACAAGCAGACTCATTAAGACTTAGAAACCGCCAAGAGAACACAGCAAGATGAACATGGAGGTAGAGGTTGGCGGGCGTATCTGAAGCCCACACCCCAAGGATTGCTGGGAGAGAGATGTGCAGAATAGATCTCCCTCAGCACCTCTGGAAAGAACCAACTCGGCAGACACTTTGATTTTGAACTTCTGGCCTCCAGAATGGGAGACAATAAATTTCTGTTGTTAAAAACAAAAGACTGGGAAGAGCAGAAAGGCCTGGCCTGTGGCCATGTGCTGGGGGGGGTCAGAGAGTTGAGTCACATGGGGGTGGTTTTGAAAAGGCTTCCTGAAGGAGGTGATTCCTCAGCAGTGTTTTTAAGGTAGTGAGGTATACAAGTGGGAAGAGATTCTTTTTAGGTGCCCTCTGCTTCAGGGATGGCCATAGACAAAATTGTGGAATAGACAGAAATTTGTCCCATTTGTGGGGTCTTTGCCCCCCCCATTCCCTCCCAGGTGTTAGTTACCTGGCCCTCAGGCACACACTGGGTAGCCTTGGGCTGCTTCCTCCTCCCAGAAGCTAAAGGCTAGTCTCTCTAAAGATACCAGAGGAGACGGAAACAGCTGCTAACAATGGATTCATCCCCAAACCATTGACTATGTATATGAACCCTAAATCAGACCCCCACCCTGCCCCCAGGGACTCAGACTAGTTGGAAGCTGCTTCCGCCTGTCCCTGCATTCAGTACCTGACTGCAGTTAAGAAGAGCAGAAGCCTACATCTCTCCACGAGTAGCTTCCCATGTCCTGGGGACACTTGCTCAGAAGACGAAGCATACAGGTGATACAGGTGGCATTCCGGGCCAGGAAAGGGAGGTGGGACGGTCTCCTTGGGTTGCCACCTGCTTGGGGATATTCCAGGTGAGGCTCAGAGCTCTGCTAGAGAAGCCCACGTCCCCACCTCCGGGCAGGCCGAGGATTCTGTCTTCTTCCAGTCTTTGCTAGAATGTCCCCAGTCCTGCGGGCTTGAGTCTTTTGCAATTCTTTTTGTGGAACTTACTTGTAGGGTTAGTTTTCTAAGGACTTACTATGTTTCACTTAAAAAGAAACATGTGGGACACAAAGAAGTGAAGGGTAACAGATAAAATAGGCGGAGGCCTGTTCAGTTGGGAGGCAGCTAGAGAGGGCATGGTGGCTCTTCTGGAGTTGACGAGTGTCTGGTCAAAGGTTAGCAACCCTGGGATGTGGCCTCCTCAGGGACAGGCCTTTCCCAGGGAACCCCCTGAGAAGTATAATTCTTTTCTTGCTGGGATTCCTGGATTCAGAGGAACTGTAAAAAAGTCCCAGGGGATAGATATAAGATAGATATTAACTTACTAATGAAATGAAAAATTATATCATTGCTGATCATTCCTTTTCATTATGGTAAAAAAAAAAAGCTATTAATACTTTTTTAAGCTGTCATCTTAAGCCTTCTCATTTGTAAGTGTTTGTATTACTATTTCTTGGCATTATCATGTTTCCGTAGATTTTATTTGTTGAAAAATGCCCTGGGACCCAGGAATCTGAGTTCTGATTGGCATCCCAATAATCTCTGCCCGGGACCAAGACTTTCCCTGAGCAGAGGGTCTTTTAACAGACTGGGGTGTGTTTTGGGTTTGTGCTGATTTCAGCTGACAGACCCTTCCATGACAGATGTTTTCATTCGGAGTTCAGCTGCATGCTTGGGTCACACTCCATTGCTTAGAATGGTGTGTCTAGGGATCATTCAATAAGCATTTGCCCAGTGAATGAATAAATGAATTCAATAATTCATTTATTGATTTATAAAAGCACATTCTTTAAAAAAAAAAAACTTGACTGTTTTGCAAAGCATGACACCAGAAGCGGACAACATAAAAGAAAGAGCTGATAGATTTGGACATAAGTTGTTTTTTTGTTTTGTTTTTTAAGAGACAGAGTTTCATTTTGTCACCCTTGGTAGAGTGCTAGAGTGCTGTGGCATCACAGCTCACAGCAACCTCCAGCTCTTGGACTTAGGCGATTCTCTCGCTTCAACCTCCTGAGTAGTTGGGACTACAGGCACCCGCCACAAAGCCCGGCTATTTTTTTTTTTATAATTTGGCCAGGGCCGGTTTTGAACCCACCACCCTCCATATATGGGGCCGGCGCCCTACTCACTGAGCCACAGACATTGCCCACCTGGCTATTTTTTTGTTGCAGTTTGGCCAGGGCCAGGTTCAGACCCACCACACTCAGTATATGGGTCCGGCGCCCTACTCACTGACCCACAGGTGCTGCCCAGACATAAGATATTTTACTCTACCTCTAAAAGCACCTTGAGATTAAACGGCAGATAGAAAGAGTGGAATTGAATAGCATAAATTTGACATGAAGTGTTACATCCTTAATACTTAATAAGTTCCTATTAATCAGTATAAAAGTATAGATACCCCAGTAGAAGAAATACAAGTGGGCTGGGCACGGTGGCTCACACCTGTAATCCCAGCACTTGGGAGGCCGAGGCAAGTGGATAGCCTGCAGTCGCAGGTTCAAGACCAGCCTGAGCAAGAGCAAGACTCCGTCTCTAAAAAATAGCCAGACGTTGTGGCAAGCACTCATAGTCGCAGCTATTTGAGAGGCTGAGGTAAGAGAATTACTTGAGCCCAAGAGTTTGAGGTTGCTGTGACCTAAGATGCCACGGCACTCTACCAAGGGTGACCAAGTGAGACTCTGTCTCAAAAAAAAAAAAAGAAGAAATACAAGTGGTCAATAAATGTATTAGAAACATTTAAATATCATTGATATAAAACATAGTTCTATTCCTAAATAGGCTATCATTTTCTCCAAATCAGTTGGCAAAAATTAACAAGTAAGCAGAAATCTGGTGCTGACTAGGATACAGGGAAAGGAGCCCGCGTACGCACTTCCTGAAGGGGTCTCATGTGGTTCAGCAGTTTTTGAAGGTCAACGGTACAATATGTTCCAAAGCCTTGAAATGATCCACTTCTAGCAATTTTGCTTAAGGAAATCATAGGTGTGAATGCACCTGTTTATTGCTATCCTATTTATAATTACAAAAAATGTATAAAAAAACTTCTTCAGCTAAAAAGAAAAAGCTGGGCATGATATAACACTAGAATATTAAAACTAAAAGGTGGGGAAGGGAGAGAGAATCTGAGGGAGAAAATTATTTGTAGCTTTTATTTTCTTTTATTTGTTTAGTTATATTTTCTAAAGTTTATATAAAAAGAACTTCTCCTTTTGAATTAACTACTTTTTTAACATAAAAAGTTATAGCTACCTAGATAATAGCATAATTATAATATTTGTGTTATTTCATGTTCCAAAGCATGTGAGATTTACCAAGTGATCTAACCTATAATTAGTCCTTACCATAGGCCTCTGAATTAACCTATATTAAGTCCTTGCCACAAGTCACAGAGGACAGGTGGCATTATCCTTCCATGAAAAAACTGACACTCAGAAAAGTTCAAGGACATATTCAACATCACACAGTTAATAGATGACAGGACTGGCCGTGAAGCCCAAGGTGCCAGGTTCAATGTTAAGTGTGCCTTCCTCTGTAGTCTGCTGCTTCAGTGCAAAAGTCCAAATAACTAGTGGACCGTTGTTGGTCTAAGAAGGTGTAGAGAAAACCGTTTTATGGGTTTGACAGCACGTACCTTAGCATTATCTTATTAGGTTATTTGTGTCAAGTAGGCAGGATGAATTTATTAGTCCTATTTTATAGGTGGGGAAACTGAGGCTCAGAGAGGTTAACTGGATTTCCCAGGGTTGTATACAGTAAGTGGTAAAGTTAGGATTTAAGCACATTTTTTAGTCCAAATACCTTGCTCTGTCTACTTCAGATCACCGTAATAAATTCTAACTTCATTGACAGTTCTCAATTTGTCCCATTGTATTCCTAAAGGCTTAGTTGCTTAAGTCTCTCTTAACTGTGCTTTCCACAGGGCTGCCATGGGTTAACAAGACTTTGCGGGCTAACCTTGTGTGGCAGGTTATATTTCCAAAGATGTCTGGAATTATATCTCTTGTCTGTCATGCTGTTGTAAAACTGTCTTTCCTCTGTCCCAAAGGGTGGGACACTATGTGATTGTCAAGGCTGAATCATAAAAATTCCATGCGCTCCTGTCTTGTTTTCTTGGGACGTTTGTGCTTAGACTTCAGCCACCATGCTGTGAGGAAGCCTAAGCAGCTATTGGAAGAATCATGTGGGAATGAATAAAGCCCCCAGTTAATACCCTGGGCTGAGCTCCTTGCCATCAGCCTAACTTGCCAGCCATGTGAGTCATCTTAAAAGTACAGTAGTCCAGGCAGTGACCGTAGCTCAGTGGGTAGGGCACCAGCCACATACACCAAGGCTGGTGGCTTCGAACCCAGCCCTGGCCAGCTAAAACAACAATGACAACTGCAACAACAAAATAAAAAAAATAGCCGGGTGTTGTGCAGGCACCTGTAGTCCCAGCTACTCGGGAGGCTGAGGCAAGAGAATCACTTCAGCCCAAGAGTTTGAGGTTGCTGTGAGCTGTGACACCATGCCACTCTACCCAGGGTGACAGAGTGAGACTCTGTCTCAAAAAAAAAAGTAGTGTAGTGCCCCCTTACGCACGGTTTTACTTTCTGTGGTTACCTGAAGTCAACTGTGGTCTGAAAACAGGTGTGTACAGTACGATACAGAAAGGTATTTTGATAGAAAGCACATTTCCATAACCTTGAATACAGTATATTATTATATTATTGTATTTTATTATTAGTTATTGTTGTTAATCTCTTACTGTGCCAAACTTTATTATAGATATATGTACATATATAGCACAAGAACTCAGTACACACGGTACTATCTGCAGATTCGGGCATTTACTGGGGGTCATGGAACATATTCTCCATGGATCAGAGAGCAACACTGTAGATCAGCGGTCCACAGGAAATGTATTAAAGGGCCGCAGCATTAGGAAGGTTGAGAACCACTGCCGTAGATCCTGTCCACAATTCAACCCCCTTTAGCTGATGCTGATGCTGCAATGAACAAAGCACGTTGAACCTATCAACCTCTGCCCAAATTGTACATTTCAGAGCTAAATTAGTGATTGCTGTTAGGGGGAAATTTGGTATACTTGTTTTCCCTGCTAACCCCAAATTAGGTGGCAAGGGGTGGGGGAGTCTTGCCTGCCCTTTCTGTAATTGTGTTAACTCCTCCTTGTTCGTGGCAGACTTCAGCACCGGGACCACGATCCATCCTCCACCCTCAATCCTGTCATTATCCTTAGTGACACCGTTATCCATGAAGGGGACCCACTTGATATGTTAGCTTGTCAGTTCCCTGTCCTCTAGTGACCTTCGGATTCAAACCATCTTACCCCTTCTGTTTGTAAATTGCTTGGAGGAGTGCAGAGGAGCCTAGTGGAACACACGTGCCTCCAGTAATCAGGAATTTTACGTGAGAGAAAGGAGAAGGGTCATGGAGGGCACCAGAGACCAAGAAAGATGCTCATTTCCCTTATAACCCCAACTTAGGTGCCAGGGCTAGAAGAAGGTGGTGGAGGAACAAAGGGCATTGGTGAAGATGGGGGGGGTCAGTGAGGACCAAGAGGTGGGGGAACCCTTCTACATGTTGGGTGGGTGGAGGGGGGCGTTTTTCACCAGTTTTTCCAGATATGTGTGTGGGGTGTGGGGCAAGGGCCGATTGAGGGAGGAAGAAGCTCAAAGCACCATAGAGATGACACTGAAATGATGGGGCCCTAGGGGCACTGGGCTTGTCCCCCCTCGCTGACTACACATGATGGCACAAGTTTGATAAAATGATGGATGGATGAATGGACGGACAGACATGTGGATGAATGGATGGGCAGATGGGAGGATTTCTCTATGGGAGATTCATCCTCGCCCAAGAGCAGAAGTGCTTCTGAGAGAACCCTAGCAGGACTTGTTAGCTCCTGGGGGCTCCCTGCACGTCAGAAGGAGTGGACAGTAAAGGGGAGGCACCTTGAACATCCCTGCCCTCTCTGGATTGATCTGTTACTGGGATCTACAGGCATTCTGGGCAGAATTCCCCTCATCAGTGGACAAGTAACTCCTGTTGCCCACTTGGGACAACTCCTGTAGCCACCGGTTAAGCTCCATGTGCAGTTACTGCCACACACAGGAAGCAGGTCTTACCTCTGAATTGAAAGTGGAAAACCCAGTGTGCACAGCCTGCAGAAATAAAGACAGTGACGCTGTTGTGACAAAGAGCCTCCTGTCTCCAAATCTCTCCTAAATCAGTGATTATCAGCTCGATAAGGACTCACTCAAACACAGGTGGCTGGCCGCTCCTCTAGTGCCTGTGATTCTGCAGAACTGGGTGAGCCTGAGAAGGTGTATCTCTAAGTTCCTCGGTAGTATTGGTGCCGTGAGGACCACACTCCGGAAAACCCTCCCTGCGCGGTCAGATTTCAGTGGGGCATTCTCAACTTCACTGATGGCCGGGTCAGTGGAGGACCCCAGGTATATCCTTGAGAGACAAAAGGGAGTCAGTGGTTGGTTAGTGAATTCTGGTCTCCTACTGAGCTATTTGCTGGCTTTTGAAGGAGAGGATTTTTGCTAGCTGAGGCGTTTGAGAAGGAGAATACTGGAGAGGTCGGTGGCAACAGAACGAAGCTGGCTCTGAAAGACGTGGGAGAGGGGCAGGGGAATTCCAAGAGATGTATCTTATATCATTCATCAGAGCCTGGCTCTGTGTTTTTAGGGAAGATATTATAATGTGCTCACCTGGCCTCCAGGTGTGCCCAGGAGCCACAGGGCAGAAGTAGGCCAGGGATCCCTGGCACAGGTGGGCTACACATACCTATGTTAAAAGACCAGCACTGCAGCAACCTAGAGAGAGTACAAAGAACATATGGTTCTAAAACTGCATGAGGGGGACCATGAATGCAGACAGCATTCCTTTAAAACAGCCTTCCTGTCTTCTATGTAAGTCACTCCCAGGCTATCTGTGTCTTCTCTGCCACCTCCCCGAAACAAAATAAAACATGAAAACCCTCCAGTCACTACTTAAACTTGCCTTTTTCTTTACAGGCCCCCCGCATTTTCATGTCCCCCCCCAACCACATTCACAAAAGCCCAAGCACCTCATGGCTCATGAAAGATCCCTCCTTTGAGAGAGGGTGTGGGGAGGGGAAGGGATCATGCCCGAGTCCTCTTTGGCAGCAGGGGAGGGGGCAGATGGGACAAGGCCACGCACAGTGTCACCTCTGTCTTCTGCACCACAGCTTGGTATGTGCACCCAAAGCGAGGTCTCCAGCTGAGACACCCTCAGTCTTACTCAGCAAAATCGCCACCGTCTCTGAGTTCCCAGCCCTGCTCTCCGAGGGCCCAGCCTGTCTGGCACCTGCTTGTGTCCTTTTGATTTTGCTTTTCCTCACTGGGGTGTGAGTAGGCACACTGTGGGCAAGGACTTCCTTTGTGATCTTCATGGTCATTTTTTCTTTGTCTCGCCTCCCTCTGTTGATCTCCCCCAGGCGTGCTTCCTGAGGGTAGGGCCCATGGTTATAAACCCCTACAGCAGCTGCTGTCTGTGGTCTGCAGGGCCTAAAAACTATTATTTAATCCAGGAAACTTTCCTTTGTTCTGCTCTGCTTAATTCAGGCCTCTCCGGAGTCTCTTCCTTCCCCTCCTGGCTGTGCACTTCCCTTTGACTATAGAAGTTCAATGTCTTGGTGACAGCCTGAGCAGTGGATATGCAGGTGTTACAGCATGCATGCAGCAAGCATTTATTAAGCACTTACCCTATACATTGCTACTAGGTGATAGAAAGGAATTCGAGGGAAAGTCCATATGTGTCAATATGTTGTGAGTTGGAAAAAATGGAAGCAAGCCAGCTGGACATCAGGACCTCTCAGGCAGACCAGATGCCTGCTCTGTGCAGCAGCCAAAATGTTCAGTGTGGACCATAGACTACCTGCCCCAAAATCAGCCTGGGGAATTGTGAAAAATACGCAGATTTCAGGCTTTATCCTACACTTACTGGTAGAAGACCCCCAGATCTGCCACCTTAACAAACATCTAGTTGTTCCTGCTCTTTATAACCAAAGCCACTGCCCCTCCACCTTGTGAGGGAGGATGCTCTTGAAAGAACCAGACCAGCGCATCTTAAGAGTTAAGTTTCACTTTCCCCGCCATTTCACTCAGTAAGTTTCACTTTCCAGACAAGCCCAGGCAATTACCCAAAATCATGAGACAACTGCCCACCAATCAGGGACCCCCCCCACCTAACCAATCCAGAAGCACCCCCTTTGTTTCAAGCTGTGCACGCCCACCCACTGCACGGGACCATAAGAACCCCCTGCTCCAGAGCTCGTGGCTCCTGGCTCGGATCCGTTGCAGCAGAGTCCCCAGGAGCCCAAGTTCAAGCTTGCAATAAAAGGCCCTTTTGCTTTTACATCAGACTCGGCTCCCTGGTGGTCTTTGTGGGGGATTTCGAGATCTGGGCACAACACTCTCACAAGGGACTCTGACATCTCTGCCCCCCTGGATTCTTGCCAGGCTGGATGTTTGTGTCACGGTGTCTACGTGACCTTTGGCTCCTGAATACTGCTTTGCCGGTGGCCTCCCACTCTGGTTTTCGTCACTGTTCACTGTATTTCCCCATTTCCCCCTGACTGACCCCAGGTGTGCTGAAGTTGGCCTTAGCAATCCTGGGGCTGCCTTCTGGCTTTGCCTCTCAACTGAGTGTCTTGCTCTCTGTAGCAGTGACAGACTTTCAGATGTAACTTGTGGCAGCATTTGTGTGCCCTTGCTGGGACAGCTCAAAATCCTGGGAAGTGTTTTGTGGGGCCAGGTCTGTCGTGGGAATGGTGATATTGGAGAAATCCCTGCAGAGGTAGACACCAGGCATTCTGAGTGGAGGGAGCCCTTTGGGCAAAATCAGTGAGCCTCATCACTAGGCTGCAGAAGTAAGCTGTGGCCCTGCTGGGGGATGTGAACAACTGCTGAGGACTCGGCACCTTGCAACCTTTGCGATCCACTTGGCTCTCAAGACAGGCAGATGGCCATGTTAAGATACTTGACAGGTATTGTCTTAGTTCAGGCTGCTCTACCCACATACCATAGGCTGTATGGCTTAAACAGGAAGCATTTATTTCTCACAGTTCTTGAGGCTGCAAAGTGCTGCCAGGAGATCCATGTCCGTTGACGGCCTTTCCTGGCCTGTGGACAGCCGCCTCTCACTGTGTCCCTCATGTGGCTGGGAACTCTAGTCTCTATCTCTTCTAAGAACACCAATCCCATCATGGTGGCTCCACCCTCATGACCTGTCTGAGCCCAATCGCCTCTCAAAGGCCCCCATTTCCTAATACATCCCATGGGGGGTTAGGGTTTCAACATGTGAATTTGGGGGGAACATAGCATGCAGTTCATAATAGTTGCTATTAATTTCTCCCCCAAAAGACTGAAAATCCTTTGGGGGCAGAAACTCCACTTCTCTTAGGTCTAAATTAATCACTCTCTAATCTAGTGCTGCCGATGTGATATCTTTCATATCTTACATGGTACTACTGTACACAGCTCTCCATTTCTCTTTCTCCCCTATGAGATGTCAGCTCTTAGACTCTCATCCTACTAGTCTCATTTGGGGACCCATCACCAGGTCCCCAAAGAATGCGTACAGCGGGGGTTCTCTGGCAAATGCCTATCTGCTTCTCTCAGCGGCCATCCCAGTTGAGCCAGCTTTTCTCCTTTTATGCTAGTGATAATCCTTCTTTCTTTTAAGAGTTCCCTGGTCTTGGCCCTTGGGATTTTCTCATTCTGAGTTTGGGAGGGAGAAAGCATGGGGGACACTGGTCATTTGTGCCCAGATGTGACTGTCTTGCTTAGATTAGGAAATTCTCAATGTAATGAGTACTGATGGGGACAGAGACTGCTTTCTCTGCAGTAGCAGCTGAAAATATTAGCTACTGTCTTATCCAGCTCTGGGTACAGCCAGAACATCAGATGTAATCCAGGTCCTGCCAATCAGGCGGGCTCTTGCCATATTTGGGCCGAAGATATAAGAGACAAGGGTCCTTTATCCTCTGGCCAGAACAGTTTCCTCCTCGGAACCAGTCCCAGGTGTGTCAATGAGCATTTTCCAGTTGCCTTGTACCAAGTTAGTTTTCTACTCTTCAAGATGGCAGGCTTTGTTCTAGAACTGGAAAGTGCATGATCCGAGAAAGCGAGGGATGTCATTTATAGACAGGGAGACAGCCTCTACCTTTGCCTCATCCCAAGCAATGGCCAGCTCCGAGCTGGCCTCATGGCTACTGTACACAGAGAAGAGATAGTGGAGAAGACAGACACCCACCAGGAAGGATAATGGAAGGGTGATCTGGGGCACTTGCCTCAACCAGGTCTATTCATAAGTTTTAGTCCTTATCAGAAAGCACTATAGATACCTCCTTAGTACACTGACCTATGATCATCCCTGGGGATCCCATTTTGTCCTTGTGCCTGTCCAGGCAGGTGTAACAGAAGGGTCTTTCTTTCACCCAGTTAAAGCAATTCCGCTTCCAGAAAGTGTGGGTGAGTGGGAGCCATAAACTGAGAAGTAAGATACCTGTTCTGGGGTTTGGGTTGTTGGATTTTTAACAAAATTCTGTGACCCCGTGATTTTAGGAGTAACCACTTGAACCAGAAGGAAATATTCAACCGGATTCTATGATCACACCCTAATGCGATCTAACACTAGGCAGCGGGCACTGTCCAAAGGAAGTGTCATTTACCATTCCAATCAGGGGGCAAGGGGACTGGAATCAGCTCCCCTGGCTTATTTCCAGCTGCAAAATGGAAGTCGTAGGGTATAAGTGATTGTTCCTAATATATATGTGACTGTTTCTTACTCTCTGCTTTATCTTTATAACCTGCAATTGACCATATATAACTTGTCTGACAAAAAGAGGTGTGTGGGAGGTTGAGATAGGGTCTGACGTGATGGGTAGTTTCCTGTGATGAAAAGGATCCCTGTTTTCATCCTACCTGTTGTCTGGCCTGTCCTCAGAAATTGCCTGACAGCAGATCACAGGTTGAAGCTAGAAATAACTTCCCTTTCCTAGACAACTTGGAGACTGGCCATCCTCTTCCTTAGTTTGGTAAGAATAGTCCAAAAAGCCAAGAAAAGCCTAACTAAAAAAGTATTTTGGGGGAAGGAGCATCTTAAGTAGGATTTAGAGGAAGCTCACCTCCTTAAAACCCTTCTGTGGCCCCCCTCATTGTAGCCACCACACCCCTCCCACCCACCCTCACTCTGGAGCCATGCAAAATGACTTACTCTAAGCACTAACTCTACAGCCAAGCTGCCTGCGTTCAAAATCCAGCTCTTTGCCATCTGAACATGTGATTTCAGGTAAGTCACCTAACCTCTCTCTACCTTACTTTTGTCATCTGTAAAGAGGAAAGAATGACAGAACGTTCTATTTCATCAGGTTGCTGTGTGTATGAGTGTGTTAATATATACAAAAGGGCTCGGAACAGTGCATGGCAAACAGTAAGCACCAGGTAAATGTTTATACTACTGTGTTCCATGGTTCTGTGGCTTTGAAGGTGCTGTTCTCTCTTCCTTACCTTACCTAGCAAATTCCGGCATGTCCATTAAGACTCAGCTCAAGCCCTACCTCCTGCAGCAAAGTGCGCCTGGCTCCCACGTCTGCTGGACGTCCTTGTCCGTGCTTCCACGGTTCCCTGAAAATACATCTGCTGCAGCGCTCAGTGCACTGAAGTATGGTCACTGTCTGCCCTCCCCTGGTTGTGAGCCCTTGGAGTGTAGGGACCACATCTAATCCAGCTTGTACTCAGAAGTTAACATAGAAGGCTTGCATGTCGAGTGAATGGCTAATACAGTAGTGCAATCCACCGAGTTCATATGTTGACTCACTTCCTCATTCACTCCTTCCTTCGTTCAGAAAACATCTACTGGGCATCTGTGATGTACCAAGTGCCTTCTTTCCAAGCACCTGCTCTTGATGATCTCTCTTTAATCTCTGTGTCAGTCTTTGCATTTAGCTAGCACAAAAAGAAAAGGTAGAGGCTGAGTTACTCTGCTCAAGGCCTGACTGGAACAGAAGAATGTTAGAGATTGAAGGTCTGCCTGATAGCTGAGTGAGTTGTTTCTCGCAAATTCCAAGCCCTCTTGTAGATTCCAGATGTCACAGCTGGACTCAGACAATCCTCCAGGCCAGAGCATTTCTGATCAGTAACTTTTTAACTAAAATGAGCATCACAGAAAACATTCTGCCAAAAGAATTATTCAAGTCCTTTTTTAATTGATTGCCGTGATACTTGTAAAGTTTTTTGTTGTTGTTTTGATTTCAGGTTAATGTGAGAGTAGAAGCAATTAGGTTACAATTGCATTTGTTAGGTAGAGTCCCTCTTGCATTTGTATCCTGCACCCAAGAGGTGTGCCATACGCCCTGACATTGTGCCTACTGGGGGGGAGCACTCCAGGCTCCCTCCCACCCCCCACCTTGAATTGAGTTTTTTTCTTATGTGGATGTGCCTTGTAAAGATTTGATGCTAAAGTCTTAGGCATATTTCTGTAAGATGGAGTCAAAGAGTTGCCAATTCTATTTTGAAAAGAATATAGAAGAATAAAGAAGCTGACCCTAAAGGTAGAGGCCCTTTGGTTCACAGGATGGGCCGATAAGGCCATTGGTGTTACTGCCCAATTCTTCCTTCCCTCCTTGGTAGCAATAAAGCCCCATTTTTGGCTAAGCACACTGTTTCCCAGAACAAAAGACTATTTCCTCAGATTCCCTTATAGCTAGGTGTGGTCCAGAGACACAGTACTGGACAAAGATGTGTGTATTCCTTTCTTATCACTGCTTCAGCAAACTACCACAGACTTAGTGGCTTAAAATAATACAAATTTATCATATAGTTCTGGAGGTCAGAAGCCTGAAATGGGTCTGAAAGGCTAAAATTAAAGTATTGAGCGGGCATGGTGGCTCACGCCTATAATCCTAGCACTCTGGGAGGCCACGGCGGGTGGATAGCCTGAGCTCACGAGTTCGAGACCAGCTTGAGCAAGAGCAAGACCCCATCTCTAAAAAGAATAGCGTGGTGTTGTGGCAGGTGCCTGTAGGCTCAGCTACTCGGGAGGCTGAAGCGAGAGAATTGCTTAAGCCCAAGAGTTTGAGGTTGCTGTGAGCTGTGACGCCACGGCACTCTACCCACAGCATCTGAGTGATACACTGTCTCAAAAAAATAAAAATAAGAATAAAATAGTATTGACAGGGCTGCATTCCTTCTGGAGGCTCAGGGGCAAATCGTTTCTTTGCCTTTTCACGCTTGTAGAGGTTCCCTACCTTTCTCGTTTGGGGGCCCCTCCCTTTGTATTCAAAGCTCTCTGGCACAACCGTGTTCTCTCTCATTCTCCCCCTCTCCAGGCCTCCCATACCTCGCTCTGTGATCACTTCTCTTCTCTCTCCTCTCTGACCCTCCTACCTCTCTCATCTATAAGGACCCCTGTGATTACGTTGGGCCAATCTGGATCATCTCTCCATTCAGAGATCCTTAACTTCCGGAGGGAGGGGGGTGGGGCCTTGGTGTGTGTCACACTTTATAGGGGCAAGACATGATTGTAAGAGGGACTTTACCTAACAATTGCAATCAGTGTAACCTGGCTTATTGTACCCTCAATGAATCCCCAACGATGAAAAAATAAATAAATAAATAAATAAAAGAGATCCTTAACTTAATCACATCTGCAAAGAGTGCCTTTTGCATATAAAATAACGTATTCATAGTTCCAGGGACAGAACATGGGCATCTATTTGGGAGGGACATTATTCCATCATAATGTATAAGTAGAGTGTGGAACTTTCAGAAATTGCTTACAAGGAAATGTCTCACCTGGGAAGGATACTCTTCTGTCTTTCCCTCTTCCTTCCTTCCTTCTGGCAGCTGGGATACGATGACTTGATGCTTTGCAGCCATTTTGAACCATGAGGTGACCTTGGGGATGGAAGCCAAGTACTAGGATGATAGAAGACAAACGTGAAAATAGGGGTTCCTGATGACCCCATGGAGCTACCTCCAGAATTCTTTTACCAAATATACTTCTATCTTGTGTAAGCCTCTGTTATTTTGATTTTTGGTATTCTGGAATGTGCAGCTAGACCCAACCCGCCCCCCTTAAAACTATATACAACTCTCTCTTAATAAACTATAAGGCTGATTCTGTCAACTTTCTACCCTACCTAAGGAATAGACAGATGGTTAGCATGGATATGACCATTGCAGAGAAAACATTTTAGCAAAATGGACCATGTTCTTATGATGCATCGATCAGTCATCAACTTCTAGTTCTGCCTACAGGCTGAACCGTCCAACCTCAATATTAATCTGGCTGTTAACATGAAAGAGCTTTGCTCAAAGCCCACCATACTCCCAGGAGAATCAACGTAAGCAAGAATAGACTAGTACTGTTCTAGATCTGATTAGCTTACAATAGGGCTGTGTGGTGGCCGCCTCTTCTCTGCCATATGTGTGTCTAACACCCTGCAATGGTAAAGAGCAAGGTAACTTTCCACACTGCAGATATGATCTGTCTGACTATCAAGATCAGAAGTGGCCCTAAAATGTAACCCAACCTATCCAAACCCATGTCTGTAGGGAGAAGCAGCAGGCTTATTAGTGACACCAAAATGCACGTCATTGTCATGGCCAGCATTCTTTAGTATATTCATCAGACGTTTATGGAAAATCTGTGGTGTGGCCTCTGCCATGAGTGAGGGTGCAGAGCTGAGGAGATTGAGGGTAGAGGTCCCTGTCTTTAAAAACCCCCATTGCATTAATGGAGATACTGGCCAAGAAATGCATTATCTGTAAATTGTTGCTTTATTTTATTATTGCCAAGAATAAAAGTCTGTAGTCACAGCAGCTGTCCTTTGCTAGGGTTTCCTCATCCAGCTCTCCCCCATTCGTTATTTGTTCCCTGTATTAGTTTTAGCAATTTTTAAAATGATTCACTGTTCAAATCTAATCCATTTTGCATTCAGGGGCAGAGGTGATGATGAGGTAATGAGGCTAGAAAGAATAAATACCTAGGCAAGTTTTATATTTACACCATCCTTTTACTAGTTACAGCTCTTCCCATTTGAGAACAATCTCAGCATGTTCTGTTAACAGAAGTCAGCTTCTCTTGGTCTGCAGTGGGCCGATGTGAAAGGAGCTTGCGCATTAGAGAGCCGTCTGGCTCTGATGACATTGCACCCCACAGTCTTCTAACGTGGTAGAGTTTGGGGCTCCAAGTCATCTGTCAGGCTGCATGAAGCAGAGTCCACACCGCAGTGCTGGGCCACAGGCCAGCTCCTGAGTCACACAAGATGCTTCAGGGAGCCTGCTGCAATTTACTGATAGGAAAGCCAGAAAACAGGTTAAAACATGTAATAAATCAGAGAACACAGAAGTCATTAGCTGTCTGCTTGGCTTGGTCCTGGGGTACAGTCATCAGATGCTGGTGAGATTTTTTCCTGAATCAAGGCGGGAGCAGGAAAAGGGATGTGGAGAAGACAGGCAGGTTCCAGGAGGGCCTGCCAGAGGGGCCATTGGTTTAAACTCATTTTTCTTGTCTTTTCTTGAGAAAGGAGCACAAACTGCCATGACCCCGGGGTAAGTCACAGAGAGCAAAACTTGAGCACTTTCAGGTGACAGAGGTGTCCAGATGGAGAATGGATGGGCTGGGGCCCTGCCAGTGGTGCGGAGCACAGCCAAGGGTACCATTCCAAGGCCTGTCTCTTTCCTCTCTACATCTTCTCCAGCCTTGCAGCTTGAGGGCTCTCCTACATACAGTGCTCCAAATAGTAGCTCCAGTCTGCCCTCCCCCCCAAAGCCAGATCCATGTGGCCAGCAGCCAGTCTGCCTCCCAATTCCAATGGCTCCTATGGATCCAGAGTGAACATGGCCAGCACAGAACGCAGGTTTCCCCCACCCGCCCTCCCCTCGTATAGTATAGGCTCCACCGTGTGAACGACTTAAGCTAGAAACCCAGTCACTCTTGACTCCTCTTTTTCTGCCACACAAGCCCCATCTGCCAGAGAAGGCAGGAGCCCTGCCTCTGAGGGGGACCCCAAGCCCTTCCTTTTGATTTCACTGCACTGCCTGTGCCCAGCCATCCTGTGTTTTCTCTAATCCACTGGAAACAGCGTTGAGCCTCTGCTCCTGTCCCTGTACAATCCACCCCAACACGTAAACCAAGACTCCCCCTGTAATGCCAGCGTTCTAATTCGACCGGACCAGAGAGAAACTCGGCCATGGAGGGCAGGCACAACATGCTTTATTCAGCTCACAGGCAGCTGGTGAGCCAAGTGGAGGCCCAGGAGCTAGGTTACACATTGCCATCTGTGGTCCACAATCCATGCACGGGAAAGGTCCTGTGGACCTGTACACCTCAGGGAACAAAAGTGGCAACATGCCGAGCCACAGCTACATGGCCACTACACACAGCTGTGGCTGTCTAGGAACACAAGGCGCCTTCCAGCAGGGCCATGGAGAGAAAGCCCAAACACTTTTTCTTTTTTTTTTTTTTTGGTTTTTGGCCGGGGCTGGGTTTGAACCCGCCACCTCTGGCATATGAGACCGGCGCCCTACTCCTTGAGCCACAGGTGCCGCCCCCAAACACTTTTTCTTGTCCCTACATGCCCCTCGATCCTCCACCGCCACCACAACTTGCAGCCTTCCAGAGACTCTCTGTCACCCTTAAAATCCAACAGGGCGCCAGGGGGTACAGTTCTGCCTTTGACCTCCTCCCTGCTCTGTCCTGCATGCCATCCCAGGTGCACACACCTGCTCTCTGGACAGCGGCGCTCACTCCTCCTGGGGTTCCAGCCCCAGCTGTCCCTCTGAGGGGGTGCTGTTCCTCCCCAGGCTCTCACCACCGCCACCTTCTCTGCAGTCGCCTTGTGAGGTCATCGTGCTCCCCAGGAGTAGCAGCATCCCCAGTCCCTCCCCACCAACACCCCATTCTGCTCTTGTTTCAGTGTGGTGCCCTCGGTGATGGTCTGACTTCTCCATCACACAGACGATAAGCCCTGAGAGGGCAGGGATTGCATCCATCTCCTTCACCACTTCAGCACAAAGGAGCTCAATAAATGCTTCACTGGATAAAGGGAGTAAGAAATAAGTAGGCAACCCAAGGCTCAGTTTTCTCAGCTGGAAAACGGGAGCATGAGTGGAAAGGCTCAGGGGTATTGTACCGTGCAGTGAGCAGGGAGGTGCGTGGGGCCCTGTGAGCTCCAGGTCCCCTCATGGATGTGAGGGCACCGAGGGAACCGGGAAGTTGGCCCAGAGCCCGCCCTGCAGAAGCAGAGTGTGCGAAACTTCAGGGCTCACCTGCTCGGCACTGTGGCCAAGCCTCTGTGCCATACGCTTTCCCTGCCCCACGTCTGTGTTGGTTGCTGTCCAGTTGTCCCACCAAAGCCACTATCTCTCTATACCCTTCTCACCAGACACTGTCGCCCTGGGCTGCCTCCGTCAGCTCCCTTGCCCTGTGAGTACAATGGACTCAACCCGTGGGTGACACCAGCAGATGAGTGAGCAGGAGAAGGCAACTACAGTGTTTATTTTCCGGCCAAGCTTCTTTGGATAACAGTTATGTGTGTTATTTTGCTTCTGAAGGCTGTGGCTGCGGTCTGAGCACCTTCTCCTACAGAGACCACACCCTCTGGGTTCCCATAACTAGGCCTGATGTTGGAAACTTCCTTTAGTTGTTGCTCTGGGAGCCGGCTGCTCCCCCACCTGTTAACCCGCCCACACCTTTGTCTAAAGTAGCTTTATTACCATCTCCCCAAACGTGGGGTTTAGGGTCCCTGCCAGCATCCTTGTGATGATGCTTTCTATTACACGACAACTGTGCATGTTTGCACTTGTGTGTACCTTTCATCCGATACCCCAACCTTCCGCCCCACAGCTCCAAGACCATCCTTTAACCACAGAGAACCAGAATCATCCTGCAGCTTGAAAGAGAAAACATGTTTGACATCTTGAAAATGAATGCAGTTTGCTAGGGGGATTCGTTTCTTCCTTCACTGCGCTGCGTTGTGTTCAGACCCTCTTTTTTTCTCTCTGGCTACTCTCGGCAGGCAGTAAGGATTATTTCCAGCAAATGGACTCAGAGCAGTGAGCAAAGAGTGATGCTGAAATTTGACCTGTGCTTCGTGTTACTTATATTTCTAGCAGATACATTTGTTCTTAACCTGAGCTACTTTTTGTCATTTTTCAGGATGTTAGGGATGGGAATATATTAAAAGAGCAATTAGGTATATGAGTGTGAGTGTTCTATGCATGTGTGAGGTGGGTATTTGCTGCCTCTGTGCAGGTGTGCAGGCGTATGGGTGTGAATGTGTGTGTGTGTGTGTGCACGCACGGCATCTGTGTTGATAAGAGATGGGCAGTCACTGTGCACAGCTGTTGAGTGGTGGGGTGGGAGGGCTGGAATGCAGGGCTGAAGGAGAGAAGAGGAGAGCTGGGCCCACAGGCCCGGAGACCTCCCTTCCCTCCCCAGTTCCCTCCTCCCTGCCTGTCAGGATGTCTGTGATCTGAGAAGTGGGCTTGCAGAAACCAGGACAGGCCAGTGTGGGGGGCTGAACTGCACACTCTGCAGGCCCCCTGTGGTGTCAAGTGGCTGGCTTCACTCTTCCCGCTAGTCCCCCAATGCCCTGCCTCCATCCTTTATGTAAATGCATGAAAATGAAATGGAATTAGGGATTTTAGGAGGAAAGAGTGGGGCAGGGATGGCAGGCAGCACAGATGGGCTTTCCTGTGGGCAGTGCCCTGGCCTCCTGCTGCAGCCCTCCCAGGGCTGGGACACACAGGCTCTGGTGGCTCCATCACTGCTCCCTCACTCCTTCTTACGATCACGGGATATGTCTGCCCTCGGATGCCCAGCGCTCTCTCAGCCCTCAAGGCTGTCTTTCCTTGGTGGCACTAGGTCAGGGGACCCCCAAGCAGCTTAAAGCCACTGGCTCTTTCCTGAACAATGGTGAGGGGAAACAGTGGTGCTGTGCCGTTTTCCTGCACACCAAGCACTTCCGGGTTGGGGATTTCCAGCAGTGGAGGTGTGGGGCTGCCAACTGGCACTGCCCGGCAGCCCGACTCCTGGTGCCATGGACTGATCCAGCAGTGTGCCAGCTACCCAAGGTGGGCCAAAGGAGGGACACTCAGGGAGATGCTGGAGCAGCCACGAGGCAAGGCTGAGAGCTGGGGTGGAAGGAAGGCTGTGTCCTGACGCGGGCGACCCCCAGATCATTGTCCTCTAGCTCTCACGCACACTTCTCTTTCTCTTCACACCTGAGTCTCTGGTATCTGATGCAGTGCTTTGCCCATAGCTGATACCAGAGCAAGCTGGTGATTCGGCCCTTCTGGGACCTTTCACAGAGACTTGTTGTTCAGCCCACCTTGACCTGGAGAGGGATGTCAGGTGTCACGGAGTCCCATTAGTGGGACGGGTCCTCACGTCTGCACCCATCACCTCCCTGCTCCACCAGTCTCCTCTCCCTGTTGCCACTGATCCTAAGTGCATCCATCTCAGCCAGCATCGGTGGCCCCCTCACCCCCACAAACACTCCAGGCACAGTCCTTGCAACATGCACTTGTTCACATCAGTAGTAACAGCAATAATCATGATGAAGTGAACATTTACTGACCATCTGCTCTATGCTGCAGGACCGAGGACTCACATCCATCCTCTGGGCTGTGCTTCTATTGTATCATATAGAAACTGAGGTTTGGGAGGGCGAGGCACAGCCCCAAGGTCACAGAGCTGGTGGGAGGAGGAGCTGGACTCACTCAGGGCTCAGGGCTTAGCTGCAGCTGGGATGGAGGAGAGATGTCAGGACTCATCTGAAATTTCTCTTCAAGAACTGGGAATTGATCTGGAAGTAGATCCTTTGCCAGTGGAGAAGACCTCAGACTGGCGCTGAAAGGATGGGCTCATCTATTTGAATGAAACATGGGAGCTTGAAAGAGCCAGGCTAGAGCAATCTCAGGACTGTCCAGGACTCGAGAGCCTGCAGTGTAGGCCTGGCGGGGGGGGGGGGGAATCTCCATCCAGGAGATCAGCGCTGAGAAAGACTCCAGTGTGGGCAGATGGAGGGATGTGTATCAGTTGGAGGTGGATAATGAGGGAGGCTAAATCAGCGCCAGAGACCTCACTGGCTGTCACTGCATGTCCTCCTTTTAACCCTCACAGAACAGAATCTAAGGTAGATTCCAGGACTTGACCCATTTTGCAGATGGTCAAACTGAAGTATGGCATGCAATACCCGTGAAATCTTAGCTCAGCAACCAGTGTGGCCCACAAAGCACCTAAATCCTGGCTCACCCACGCACCCTGCTGTGCACATCTCTTGCATTCCGAGGTGCTGGCAGACTCCAGTGGGTCTTGCAGGTATGGACATTAGGCACACTGTGGCAGCCCTTAGGCATGCCGTGGCAGTGTTAGCAGTGCTTTTGCTCTGACAGTGCAGTTAGGCTGATCTGATGCCAGATGAGGGACTGCAGCCCGCAGCCCCCTCATCTACAAGGACACCGCTGGGACTCCTCTCCCACTTCTCCCAAGAAAGACTCAGCCTGCAGATTAATTTCAGTATAAAATGTTCATGAACCACTGTAGATTCAAACTTGCACAAATGAGGTGACCATTAGAAGGCAGTAAAGCCCCAGCAGCCTGCCAGCCACCCTCAGCCTGAGAGGCCCCCGATTCCCTTCCAGCCCTCCACGAAACACTCCTCAAAACACCTACAGTACTTTCTGGTGGGTGCTCCTGGTCACCTGACTTTGGATCACTTCTCTCCAAAGCAGTGCCTTATTTGATTTTTATTTCTGCCTCTGGATAGAGCAGAAGGCATTCATCGGTGGCAGCCGCCCTTGGGGAACAGAAGCGACGCCCACAGCGGCTACAGTCCTCCCTTTCCCCACACTGAAGCTTAATCAATGTGGCCGTATCCAGCCTTGCCTTTAATAAGCTGATTGTTGAGCTAAATCCCATGTGCTCTCCGCCTCACCCTGGATGCTTTTGATTGACAAAACTAATCTCTCCTCCACTCCCATGTCTGCCGCTGCCTGCATCCTCTTGCAAATCATGTACTCGGCTGCTGACAATTAGATATGAGACTTGGGGTTCAGACGCAGGAGGTTATGAGGTTATGAATCAATCATGGGGGCTTGGGTGAGATAACAGATCCGGGGAGCCCATCTCAGACACCTTGCCACAACCCTCAGAGCCTCCTGGTTGATTTATGAGTTGGTAATAACCTCTCCAGGTCTCCTGGACCCTATTATTTTTCATAATGCACAGGGAAGCTTTAAATTTCACAGAACGGGAAGTGCAGAGTCTGAGCCAGGCAGGGTGGGTGAGGGAAGAATGCCTCCCACCAAGGCTTCCTTACAGCTGCCTCCTCTGCTGTGTGGCCTGTTGAGTCGCTGAGAAGTGTGGCCGTCACATGCCCTAGGAGGCCAGCACACTGACCTGGCGGATAGCAGATGACCCCAAGGAGAGGGCCCTGGTGGACCCTGGTTTAGTACTGTGTATGGCAGGATGCTTAGGGATCCTGCATCTTAAACACACCCACTATGGTGTCCCAAAATCATATTTGGTGTGCTTGGATGTAATTCCTCCCACCTGTTCAAAACCATATGACTCAGGGGCCTTCCTGTAAAGAAGAGATAATCAGGCCAAGTGGTGCCTCAGGCTTATAATCCCAGCTCTCTGGGAGGCTGAGGCAGGTGGACTGTTTGAGCGGGAGTTTGAGACCAGCCTGAGGAAGAATGAGACTCCGTCTCTACTAAAAATAAAAAAAACTAGCTGGGCGTTGGGGCAGGCACCTATAGCCCCAGATGAGGGACTTAAGAGGCTGAAGCAAAAGGATCACTTGAGCCCAGGACTTTGAGGTTACTGTGAGGGATCCTGCATCTTAAACACACCCACCCACGGCACTCTATGCAGATAATCACACATTGGACCAAAGCCAGTCAAAAGGTGGCATCAAACTACAGTCTGAAAAGCAGTCAGGCAGTGGGGACAGGGGAGGTGGGAGGAGCAGGGGTCTTTCAGCCCAGAGGTAGAGGGGAACACTACCTTTATTTCTGCTTACTGTCCTCTTCCAGGTGAGAGCCAGTGTTTAATAAGGAAAAGGGGAAGGCTTTGAATTGCTACCAATATTCACTCAGTATTAATTTGTTGAGATTTCTTTGTATAAGAAAAGATGTGATTTTTAAGAGAAAACAGTGTCAGTGGGTGAAAACATTTCATCTGCAGCAGTGTTTGTAAAATTCCCATCCAAAGTATGGGGTTGGTTTGGGGGCCACAAGAAATTGAGAATTATAAAATGTAACAGATGCACACATGTGGGTGATTATGTGTTATACAGTGGTTCTCAACCTTCCCAATGCTGCGGCCCTTTAATACAGTTCCTGTGGGTCGCAACCCACAGGTTGAGAATCACTGGTGTTATAGGATGTATATTTGAATACAACTACTGACGAATAAGTGTTTGTTAAGTAATTCCTCCCAACTTCGTGCTAAATGTTTACTCTGTGAAAGGGATAGAACCAACAGTCCCTTTTCCCCCGGAGTTATAGTTTAGTGGGTATTGTGGGTTATTTGGTTATTTCCTCCAAAAAAATTCATATGTTGAATGAAGTTCTAATCTCCTGAGCCCCAGAGTGTGACTCTATTTGGAAATACAGTCATTACAGATGTAATTAGTAAAGACGAGGTATTAGGGTGGGTCTCAATCCAGTGCGACAGGTATCCTTTTATTAAAAGGGAAAATTTGGACTCAGAGACACACACACACAGGGAGAATGTCCTTTGAAGACCAAAGCAGAGATGAGGATGTTTTGTTCACAAGCCCCAAACACCGAAGACTGCCCATGATCCACCTGAAGCCAGGGGAGAGACGTGGCCCAGGGGCCTGACAGCCCTCGGATGGGCCTGACCCTGCCGATCTGGCCTCCAGAACCATAGACAATACATTTCTGTTGTTTAAGCCATTTCAATTTGTGGTATTTTTTTATGCCAGTCCTTGCAAACTAATATAGATGAGGAGGCAGACACTGGTGATACCTAGTTCCAAACGGAGATATGTGCTCCAAAGGGGAAGAATCTCATTCTCCTAAGGTTGAAAGCCAAAGTCTGGAGCGCAAGGAAGGCTTGCAGGGACACTGGGGCTACAGGGTGTGCAGGAGTCAGCCAGAGGGAGAAGTGGGAGGAGGATGGGAAGAGTGTCAACAGCCCAGGGGATAGCATGAGCACAGGCCCCACTATGGGGTGGGACACGTCCCTTCCGGCCATGGGAAGCCCATCCCCATGGCAGGTGATGAGGGGGAAGGAGAAGAGGATCCAGGGGTGGTCAGGGTCCAGAGCACCCCAACCTGGAACGACACAGTGAGGGGAGGCTGTTTCGCTTTCTGCCCTCACTTCCAGGAAATGCACATCAGAGGAGCAGAGTCAGAAAGCCGGAGACCCCGGCTCATAGCATCGTCCTGCTGCAACTCCTTCCTTCGTTTCCCCTCTGTCCAACCATCTGTCTAGTGGCAGGCCCCTTCCTAAAAGCATCAGAAGACATCTTGAGATTCTCTAAGCCAAGGCCTAAAATAACACAAGGGTCCCCAGGGGCCTCTCCGAGCCATGCAGATGACTTGGTTAGGCTCTTGGCTCTGATCCGAGGTCCCTGAAGCACAGACTCCCCTAGTAGCTACTGGGCATTAATGCTCATCACTGTGCACAGGGTCGTTTAACTTGTACAGCCTCTGTGGCAGGTCCCATTATTATTGTCTTCTTTTTGTACACATATAAGGAAGTAAAGATATAAAGCAGGCAGGTGCCCTGATAATAAAGAGGCCATTTTAGCAAAACCATGAGCCAGGCTTTGTGAGGAGGGTTTTGTGTTCATGATCTTATTTTATCCTGTAAGTAGGCCATATTTCCCCCCATCGACATATGAAGAAATGGAGATTGGGGTGAGTGGTGGGTGAGGGAACTGCTAGGGTCCCCCAGTTTGTAAGTGAAATACGGTGAGTGGCACTCACGGCTGCCCAACTTTGTAAACACTGTGACCTCTTGCTTTGCGTGCTTGGTAAGAAAGTGTTAAATTTGCCATGCTTTTCCCTGGAAAAACTTAAGTCTGTTGACCAAGCAATACGACTGGGAAGTGACACCAAACTTTGCATCACATGATTTCTTTCACCTGCACTTCGTTCATCGTTCCCACCCTCCCAAGCCCAGTTTAACCCTTCCTTTTTATGCTTTTATGCTCGCATTTTTTTCATTTTTTCTTTAAAAACTAAATCATAACAGAAAGGTCTAAAACTGTAAAGACTGCCCTACTTAGAGTATCTTGTCTTTCATCTGGAAACTGGAGAAATAATAATCTATTTACACCATACAATTACCGTTGTAGAATTATTCTAAAACCTGGAATGTAGAAAGTGCTCAATAAATTATTAATTCCATAGCTAATAATACTAGTGATTATTATTATCATAAAATTAATGCCTCTGCTTCAGGGAAAAAAAACAAATATAGAATATCTGTTTTCCAATTATTTTCCCTTTATGCTACTTGGAAATTTTTTTCAGAGATAAGACAGGTGTAATAGTATAGTTCAAATAATATTTGACATGAGATTGCCTAGATTCCAACCCTGGCTCAAATAGCATGTGGCCTTGAGCTTCTCTTACCCTAATCTTTAAAATGGGCATAATAATTGTCATATTTTACAGTTGTGGTCAAGATGATATGTGATGACAGGGTCCAATGCCTGGCTCTGGCTTGCCACAACATGGGCACTCATGAAGTATCATTGCCCCTTCATAGCCTTGGCCTGCACCTGGCATCTGTGTGATGAGGTGGCAGGAAGCTGCTCTTTCTGCCCAAGAGGTACAGCAGAGACCTTGGCCGGTCTGCAGAAATCAGTGGTGGATGGAGTCATAAGCTTGACTGAGGAGTGCCGCAAACTCTCTCAGGAAAGGAACACTTATTGTACATTGAGCTCCAAAGTCATTTTACTTGAAAGAAAGTGTCTTTCCCCAACAGTGAGAACTGCTAATTAACTTATGAATTGTTCCAATGATCAGTACTGTGATATACTGTATAATCTGCCAGGTTTCAGGAAACTTGAAATTCACAGGTGACTGGAACCAGTCTTTTATTAACTTTGCATTATCTGATTTGGGCTCACACCGATGACGATACGTTGGGAAGAATGGGGGGAGTTTTTCATCCTAGAATCCCTGGGGTTCTGAGTGGGAGGAAGGCCTCCCTGTCAATTGCTAGCTCTTTGGAGGAGCTTCAAACACCTCAAGACAAAGCCTAGGATTTTATAAGGTCCTTCCCCCCAACCAGCCCCATTGTCTAGTTTGGATATAGAAAGTGCTCAATGAATTATTATTAATAGTTTTACAGCTAATGATAGTAGTAGTTATCATCACTAAATTAATGCCTCTGCTTATTATAAAAATAAGTAAATTGTATGTAGAATACCAAACCCCCTTACCAGCTGACTCAAAACTGGTGTTTTTTGCCCTAGAGTTAAGACAGCAAAGGAAGTCACCAAGAAGAGGTCACTGAGTCTAACAAATATTATTAATTAATAAATTATCAGCAAACAAAAGAGGGGTGTGGGGTGTCACTCTGAGTCCAAGACTACAGGTGAATGGGTCTGTTAGAGTCCACAGAAATCCTCTCTGAGGCCCTGGATGGCAGATGACCAGCAAGAGTGACCAATTTGAGGCCCATGATCCAGCCTCATTTTTGAGCCTCCCACCGTTTACCCCTCCGGAGAAAGACAGCTTCAAGAATGCTGTGTCCATTCCTCTTTCTCTATTCCCAGACAGTTGGCAATGCCCCCATTCTTCCCAAAATATGCCCAGGGCCTAAGTGCCGCACCCTCGGCACCAAGCCGCAGCGAGGTGGCGCTGTCCGCGTTGTAAGACGACGGAAAGGAGGTTTGTGCTCCCCGGAGCTGAGCCCCCAGCACCCCCAGTGTGCGCAGCAACAGAGATGTTGCCCAGCATGCTGTTTTCTATCGCATTAACCTAAAGGTATGGCTTTCTGTTACAGTGTACGTGTATGTTAAGCTGAATGTCTGTTTGTCCTGATAAGTAAGCAATAAGTCTTGTCAGAATGAACACAATTATAGTTGATCCAGAAACAGCACAAGAAGTATGACTGTGCCAGACTCAGTGGCTCCAAACAGCACGTCCCCACCATAAATGTCAGTGGGCTAAGACAATGCAGGCGCAACAAACAAGATGTTCCAGCACGACATGCACCATCACCACCCACAGTAAAACTTTTCTTAAAAAACATCTTACTTCACTTACTTTTTAGTCAATCAACGCACAATGGAATAATTACATATGATTAATAATAAACACAAAATAAAAACATATATATAATCAACATGAAATTAACATTTATATACCATAGAAGAACTAGAAGAACTTTTAAACAAGTTATATCTTTACTATTACTTAAGTTTAAATATAAGAAGTTGCAGTATGTTAACATTCCTCAGATAAGAGGAAGCAAGCAGGTTTCACTGATAACCACTAACCTTTGTTCCCCTTAAGGACAGAACATTGAGAAGTAGTAATGGATAACTACCCACGTCTACAAACTTAAAATATAACTTGTAAAGGTCAGCAAGTTGTAAAATTACTTTGTGTAACCTGTAATGCTTTGTGGAAACTGTATAAAAAGCGTACTTAAAACTCAGTAAAGCACAGCTGCATACTTCACCAAGTGCTGTGTGTCAGACTGTCATTCCTGCGTCGACCTTTCAACCAACCTGACTCCGTTTCCCTGCTTTCCCTTGGACTGAAGCCCACCGACAGGGTGGTCCGCGGCACCTAAGGCCAGCCAGAGGCCTGCCAAAGTCACCCCTCCCCTCTCCACTTCGGTCTCAGAGGCCAAGGTTTCCTTCTCTGCTCTTGAAAATAAAGTATTTTTCGCAGTGCAAAAGTATTTATTATAACTATGAATGTTCAATGAACTTTAGATAATACAGAAATGTAAATAATAGAAATTGCCCAGAATGTGATGCCTTCCCTCTCCCCAATATAACCTAAAGTTAACAATTAAAATATACTTTCAGAACTTTTCTTCTCTATATCTGTGTATATCTACACATATATAATTAACAGAATATAAATATTTTTTATTGCAGAATGTTATTTTATCATATACACTGTTCTCAATCTGCTTTTACACTTAATACAGTAGATATTCAATAAATATTTATTGCATGTGTGAGCCATAATTTGTTATTCAGTCCTCTATTAGAGGACTTTTGGGTTGTTCCCAAACAGCTGTTCAATAAATGTGATTTTGTATACAAAATACATAATTGAAATACATACATATTATACATAGAAGCACAACATATGACTTCGTGTAACAAATATATTCATAAATATGCTAATAAAACATACATTCAATGGGAGGGATGTTTGGGTGCCCTGTATCTCATAGATACCCCTGGGATATATGTTGATAAATTAGCCTCAATAAGAAAGCTTTCAGATAAAGGGTGGCTACCCTGCATGTATCACGTTGTGATAATGTAACATTTGTTATATTGTTATATTGGCTTTAAATCCTCGGCCAAGCAGCTTGATTAAGGTAAGATTCAGAATCCAATCGTGGTAACAAGGCAACAATTAATTTTAGGTAGAACAGAAAAAGAATCTGAAGCAGATTCTTTTTAGAACAGGAAGGAAGGAATGGTTGTGGGTTGGTGGAAAAAAAGGAAAGTGAAAAAAGAAGAAGAAAAATGTTTTCTCATCCTGGCTATTTCAACTACTCCTGTCTGTGTCTGTAGCATAACAATTGTAGGGCTTTTAAAGGATGTGTTATGACGATTTCCCATTTTTATTTGCTCCTGGAGCTACAGGTACAGTGGTTTACTTCCTGCCCCAGGCTGGATGCTGGCCACTCCAGATTAGTCCAGGGAAGCCTGAAATAGTCCACACCTATGAGAGCAAGCATGGCCACCTATCCCTCGGTGTCATCATCTTTGCTGAAGTCCACCAAACACTGCCACAGCATAGGAGGGGTGGTGGGGGTGGGGAGTGTCTCCATAGAATGAGTGCAGCGGCCCAGGATTACCACAGGCAGCCACATTGGCCTTTGCCTGGATCTGAGCAAGGTCATACCAGTCCCAGAAGAGATGACTGTCCTGGTGGCTGAACCAGAGACAAGAAACTCACTTCTGTGGTCCCCACAGTGCTGGGGGGAAAGGAAAGGGGCTTGTGTGCCTTTCCCTTCTTTGCAAACAAAAGTGCTTAAATGTGATCCTTTAGCTCTGTGAATGCAAACCAGGGCCTGGTGCTCTGGGGAGAACAATCAGGCCAGAGACTGAGCCCAGGAAGCCAAAAGGGGATAGAAACCCAGACAATGGTGCAGAGCCGGGGGTGGGTGCAGGGAGGGGAGCAGATATGATAGCAAGGAAGGAGTTTCAGTGTGCATGAATACTAATTAGTGACGTGGATATTAATGATGACAGTAATTAACAGGGGAAAGGAAGGGCTGTCATTGTCCCAGGGTGAGTAATCAATCTTGGCAGGTGATAAATAATGGTTCAGCAAGCTCAGCAGAAAGATAATCCGCCTGCCTGGGGGACAGCTTGAGCTGATGCTGGAAACCTCACAGTTTCTAGGCAACCCACAAAAAAAGAACTATTTTTCTTTTGAGAACAAAAAAAAAAAAAACCAGGTTAGTCTCTCTCCCACCCCCAACTTGGGATTATAGTTCTTATTTGATTTCTGCTTTGTTCTCCATTTCCGAGGACAAATGTTGAACTTGTGTAATTTGGAGGAAGTGGACACACAGCCACATCCCCCACATACACACACACACACTCACACACAGACTTGCTCTCTCTCTCTCTCTAAGAATGTGAATGAATAGGAGTGTTTCTGATGCAAAGTTTAGCCCACAGATGCCATCTGGGAGCAAGAGCATGGAGAAGCTTAGAAGTCCTGCTTTTGAGGCTGAAATGAGGGGAAATGGGAAATTGCAAGGCTGTGTTGGTGGGCCCAGGGCACACGGGAAGAAGACAGGGCCCTGACAGGCCACTGTTCTGGTGACTTCCACCCCACGGAGCAGGAGAGACACAAAATATCTAGTTTCTCAGTCTGCACCAGTCCCACTTCTGGCCACCAATCAGATTTCTGAGGAATTCGATTTCTGGGCAAAGGGAAATCCTCATTAAACCCCTCTGCTGTATCTCTAGATCCTGGGCCGGGAATCCAGCCCAGGAGAACATTTGCAAACCCTCTCCCTCACACAAAGCTCAGACACACAGCAGGACCCAGCTAGCTAAAATGGCTTCCCTTGCAGGTTCTTTTCCACCAACATTCTATCCTGCGGTGACACAGCCATCTTCCACGGTCTTCACTGGTCTAAAGTGAAATCTTTGGGTGACAAAGGTGGCTTGACCAGAAGTTCAAGACTTTCCAGAAAATTGGATTCCTCTACTCCCATATGAACCATGCACTCTTAGAACAGGTGCCACATTTTCAAAGGGAGGCAGACAAAAGGAATCCTATCCAGAGGATTGTGACCAGAATGGTGAGGAACACCTTTCTGGGAGTCTCAGGGTCCAGGCACATTTCCCCTGGAGCGAAGACACTGGTGGTAAACAGAAACCGTCCAGATACCTGAAGGAGTGAGTAGTTTAGATTATCTATCATCAAAGGGCAAAAGTAAGGCCAACAGAAAAAAGTCAAAAGGACCAAGTTTCTTTTCAGAGAAATCAAGGACGATTTAAGTGGAACAGGCTGGGTAGGGGGAATTTGTGAGTTCCCAAGTACTGAGGTTTTTCTGCGAGCAGGTCACAGCACTTCTCATCCAGGTTAGTGATGTTCATGGCTGGACCCGCGGCTCCTTGCAGGCTCTTTTCCACCAACAGGTCCTGTTGGGGCTCTGTACATACACACACACACACACACACACACACACACACACCGGTCTGCTGCATCCAGGCACAAAAGGGGAACAGAAGGGTGGTGAGGTGGGAAGGACTGCATGAGAGTTTCTATGGTCCAGCCTGGAAATGGCAGGTGTCATTTCTTCCCACGTGTATTGGTAGAACTTAGTCCACATCCAAGTGCAGATATGTCCAGAAAGGTACTCTAACTGTGTGCTGGGTGGGAAAGGGAAGAAATTTTGGTGAACATGCAGAAGTTTCTGCCAGAGATGCAGTGGCCCATTCATTTGGGATGGGCCCATGGCAGAAACTGTGAGAGTTTTGATAGGTCACCTGTGTTGGTCAGACCTTGTCAGTGAGGACAGGGAGCCAGAGAGGACCCCTTCCTCAGGAAATGGTCTGGGGCCAGGCATGTTGAAACTCCACCCTGCTTGTCTTGGGAAAACCCTCCCTAGGCACTCCTAGCAGTGTGGATATGGGGTCATCCTGAGCCATCAGAAGTGTATTTGTTTTAGAAAAGGATGGAATTGTAACTATGGAAGTGTATCAATGTATGGAAAGGGTTAGTTAGGACAGAAAAGGGTCAGTTTGTGCTGACAGGAATCAGGATTTTCTTGGGAAAACATGTTTCTTCTGCTATAGCGTTTCTTCTGCTATGAGGCCTTCAGTTGAAATTGCTTTCTCATTGCAGGTACTGACATTGTTCAGTGGCTCATGAAGAACCTTTCCATCGAGGACCCAGGTACCTGACTCTTGACCCTGCCTTTATCTTTGCTGTTGTCAGTAAATATCCTATAACCAAGTTCCAAACTAGATTCCCCTGCCCTCGTGAGAACTGAGCCTATAAATGGGAATTCCAGGACATGGGATCACTCTGTTTACAAATGAAATTAATTTATTTTCTCCACTGAACATCTATCTTTAAATTTAAATGACGCTTCAAGGAAATAAGCAACTATTTAGAATGCCAAAGAGCTCAATGCAATAATGTGTGAAATGAGTTGAATTCTTGTTAGCTGCAGCAATTAAACATAAGTTGTAGCACTGTCGCTGAACAGCCTTCTACAGCCAGCTCTTAAAGTTAGATCGCCTGATCCACAATTAAGATGTTTAATTATTTGCTAAGACTCCTGTTTTCTGCTTCTGCAAGAAGGTGAAGGAATATTTTTTCATCTTTAATTGTACACTTCAGTTAGGAAGACCTTACTAGAAAAACAACAACAAAACCCTGACCGATAAGTTTCCAAATCTGTCCTCCAATCAGAAAATAAGCAGTAAAATTAATTTTCACAGCATAATTAGGATATGGGGGAAGAGGTCTGAAAAATGAAAATTCTGAATAAGTAAAGCTATATCCATATGCTGTTAAATTATACTTCTCACTTTATTATATATTTCCTTTGTCTTAACCAAGTGTTCTTGATGGCTGAAGGTCACATTTATAAAGGTCCACTAATATGCTCTGATAGTCTTAATGGACATTGGAATTATTAGACTTACCTACCCCAAATTACATGGCCCTAACCGCTATGCTTTTTGAAGGTTTTTTTTCCCAAGTGCCCACTATAGGTGTCTGACCTTCAGCTGTGACTCCTTGCTGGGATCAGTATGTCAGCCCTGGCATTCCTGTATTTTAACCTGACACTCCTAATCTGTTGGCTAAGAAGAGATATAATTTTTATGCAGTTCAATTCAATAAAGTTGCCAGAAATCTGAGTGCAGAAAGCAGGTCATTCATGGAAATAACCCAAGCCTTTTCACCACCTTCAATCGTGACTACTGTCACAACTAGTGAAAATTCTTAATTCCAGTCAAGTTCTTCATTCACAGGGAAGAAACCATCCATGCCAACCCTTTCAAGGGACAGAACCCAAGTCAGCTCCCCTACTGTACTTCCCCAGTACAGCCTGGACTTCTGAGGGTCCACCTGGAAAACCTGGACTGGATCCCACTGGCCCTGTATACTCTGGACTTCTGTGTGTCCACTTATAAAACTCGGACTGGATCACCAGCATAGTTACATTGTATTTAAAGTCAACATTTCTTTGCATTATGATTCTAAACTAAGGATACCTATCTTTCCTCTTTCCTCAAAGCAGTCTTTTATCTTCCAAGAGCCCTGGTTTCTTTGTCCTTCCAATATAATCATTGTTTATTTCTGCTTTATTTATTCATTTTTTATTTTTATTTATTTATGTGGGTTAAGCCCACATCTCTCTCTGTTGCCCAGGCGGGAGGGCAGTGATCCAATCATAGCTCACTGCAGCCTCAAACATACATGAGTCATTACAAAAGCTTTGAGATATGAGAAAAATCAAGAAATGTAAAATCTACATGGACAAAAACAAATGAAGCCCTCCCAGAAACACCGACAATCTGAGCAAGTTGAAACTTGCACATGTGAAACAGAAAGGATGCTGTTGACTATGTTTCTTGAAAGTGAAACAATAGACCATAGCACAGTCTGTCTTAAAACTTTCATAGTGACCCACATATTATTATTATTATTATCATTATCATTATTATACTGAGAACACTAAAGAAGCTGGTAATACATGAGAGTAGGCTTCAGGAATCTTCTGACCCTGGCATGAGAAACTCCTCTGGAAGCTCCCGAATGGTGGTCATGTTTATAAATATCTGTTGTATTCTGATGCTTTGGGAGGACATCAAGGTGTTGGGAGCTGTTTGGGCTTCTGAGAAGTGGCTGAGTAGGGGAGCTAAGAACACCTACCAGCTGGGAACAGAAGTGAAATGAGACAAACCCAGGCTGTGGGAAGCCGGGCATAGCCAATGTGTGGACCAGCATCTTTTCTTTCTTCCGATCTGCCAAATTTCTAAGCAAAAAAACATTTCTGCTCGAAGAATGAAGTAAGAGTTTTAGCTCTGAGGCTGGTGACATGAAGGTCACCTTCTCACTGGATTTTATTCTTCTTTCCCTGAGGGAGGAAGCAGCTACAGAAGATGAAACTTCCCTACTTGCTGGACCCAGGATTCTTGAAGCATAGAGACATTAAAAACTGGTCATCACTAAAATAAAAATTAAAATAAGACTCCACTCATTCTAATTCCACCCATTATGAGTGCAAGTTCTTAATAAGCAACATCCTCTTGAAAAGTTTGCAAATAAAGCCAAATAAATCACTTTTTAAAATTTAGAGCTTATGAAATTAGTAATTACCAGAGATTCCCTGAGCATTTCAATAATTTCCACGTTCGAAAATTAGTTTTAACCAAAGTACTTGTAGGTTTGTGAAAGATTATTATGTGTGGTAGAAGCATTGAGGGCTTTAATTTTTTTTTTCTTTCTGCTCAGAGTAAATTCATAACTGTGAATCTGTTTGTGGCTGGTGCTAAAGGAGCAACAGGTTGATTGCAACATGGCTGGGGATGACAAAACAGGAGAAACTACAAATGTGAATCCAGGCTGCCAGCACTTACGGAGTATTTGCCCTGAACCAGAAAGTGCTAAGCACTTTACATGAAATATATCACTTAATTAAATACAGGTTTATCTATGCCAAAGCTCATGCCCTTAACCATGAAGCCAGACTTTCTTCTGAAAGTCTAGGGGTAGGGACTGGAGGTTAAGTAGCATCAGGTTCTCAGACCTGGGATCCAGAGGCGTCTCAGACACATGGTGGCCCTCGCCCTCCGCAACTGTGCAAATGCAATCATATCATCAATGCAGATGACGCTTAACCTGTCTGGCTGCCTTTCTGCCCTCCCAGTGTACATTTCAGCTAAGTAATCGGCTTCCTAATTCCTTCTCTCTCCTGCGTCCTTCTTGCAGTTGAAGCAATACACTTGGGAAGCCTTATAGCTGCCCAAGGCTACATCTTTCCAATCTCAGACCACGTTCTCACCATGAAGGATGACGGCACCTTTTATCGTTTCCAGGTAGGCCTACTGACTCCACCTGAGGAGCTGTTTCCTGTCACCCTGATCTAATCTCAGATTAGAACTGAGGGAGAGAGAAAGGAGGGAAGGAAAAAGAAAGAAAGGAAAGGGAAGGGAAGAAAAAAGGAAAGGAAAGGATATTTGAGTGAGCAGCCATCATTCCTCATCAGCACTGGCAAAGCGAAGAGAACTTTTGTCTGGCCTGTTGATTGACCCACTTAAATAATAGTAAAAGAAGAGGGACTTTCAAATCCCTTTCAAACAAATGCAGTCAGTGTAACCTGGTTTCTTGTACCCTCAATGAATCCCCAACACTGAAAAAAAGAAGAAAAAGAAAGAAAAAAAAAAACAATAAAAGACCCTCGTTGACTGTATACTCTGTTGGGCACTATCTTAGTCCATTGGGACTACTATAACCAAATACCATAACCTCAGTGGCTTTATAAACCACAGAAATATATTTCTCACAGTTCTGGAGGCTGGGAAGTCTGAGATCAAGGTGCCAGAAGATTCTGTGTCTAGGGAGGGCCCACTCTCTTCTTCCTATTTGGTGCCTTCTAGCCATGTCCTTATGTGGCCTAAGAGATGAGGAGGTCTCTCTCAGGCCTCTTGTATAAGGGCACTAATGTCATCCCTGAGGACTCCACTCTCATTAACCTAATTACCTTCAAAAGGCCCTAACTTCCGCTGAGCGTGGTGGCTCACACCTTTAATCCTAGCACTTTGGGAGGCCAAGGCAGGTGGATTGCCTGAGCTCAGGAGTTCGACACCAGCCTGAGCAAGCGTGCGACCTTGTCTCTAAAAAATAGCTGGGCACTGTGGCAGGCACTCAGCTACCAGGGAGGCTGAGGCAAAAGGCTCATTTGAGCCCAAGAGTTTGAGATTGCTATGAACTATGATGCCAGGGTACTCTACCAAGGGTAACAAAGTGAGACTCTATATAAAAAAAAGGGGGGGGGGAAGCCCCATCTCCTAATACCATCACCTTGGGAATTAGGATTTCAATTCATTTCATATGAACTTGGGGGGGACAAAAACATTTTGACCATAGCAAAAAATGTGCACATATTTCCTCATTTATCTGAAGAATATACTTTGGGAGGGTGTAAATTATCACCCATCTCACAGATGAGAAAATTGAGGAGCTCAGACAATTAATGTAGTTTTTAGCAAATCTAGGAGGCAGCCTTGATTTGAACGAGGTAAGCCTGGTAGCACTTGGCCTTTCTACTACTACGTATACCATGCCGCCTTCCTGGAGGGAAATTTCTATTTACTGCCAACTCATCCTCTCCACTCATTTTACACTTCCTCTTCCACATCCTGCCCCAGAGGAAACTGGGGCATAGGGTAGAGGGTTGTGCCAAAGTCCAAACCAAAGGGTCTGGAAGCAGAGTTCTTCAGACAGGGATAACCAGACCTGAGGCTGTGTCCCCCATAAACTGTGCAGTTAGACTTCTATTGTCTTGGGATAAAAAACTTTTGCCCCGTCAACTGAAGCTCCTCGTTTTTGCCATATTTTGCTGACCTTATCTTTTTTTTTTTTTTTTTTTTTTTTATTGTTGGGCATTCATTGAGGGTACAATAAGCCAGGTTACACTGATTGCAATTTTTAGGTAAAGTCCCTCTTGCAATCATGTCTTGCCCCCATAAAGTGTGACACACACTAAGGCCCCACCCCCCTCCCTCCTTCCCTCTTTCTGTTCCCCCCCCCCATAACCATAATTGTCATTAATTGTCCTCATATCAAAATTGAGTACATAGGATTCATGCTTCTCCATTCTTGTGACGCTTTACTAAGAATAATGTCTTCCACGTCCATCCAGGTTAATACGAAGGATGTAAAGTCTCCATTTTTTTTAATGGCTGAATAGTATTCCATGGTATACATATACCACAGCTTGTTAATCCATTCCTGGGTTGGTGGGCATTTAGGCTCTTTCCACATTTTGGCGATTGTAAATTGAGCTGCAATAAACAGTCTAGTACAAGTGTCCTTATGATAAAAGGATTTCTTTCCTTCTGGGTAGATGCCCAGTAATGGGATTGCAGGATCAAATGGGAGGTCTAGCTTGAGTGCTTTGAGGTTTCTCCATACTTCCTTCCAGAAAGGTTGTACTAGTTTGCAGTCCCACCAGCAGTGTAAAAGTGTTCCCTTCTCTCCACATCCACGCCAGCATCTGCAGTTTTGAGATTTTGTGATGTGGGCCATTCTCACTGGGGTTAGATGATATCTCAGGGTTGTTTTGATTTGCATTTCTCTAATATATAGAGATGATGAACATTTTTTCATGTGTTTGTTAGCCATTCGTCTGTCGTCTTTAGAGAAAGTTCTATTCATGTCTCTTGCCCATTGATATATGGGATTGTTGGCTTTTTTCATGTGGATTAATTTGAGTTCTCTATAGATCCTAGTTATCAAGCTTTTGTCTGATTGAAAATATGCAAATATCCTTTCCCATTGTGTAGGTTGTCTCTTTGCTTTGGTTATTGTCTCCTTAGCTGTACAGAAGCTTTTCAGTTTAATGAAGTCCCATTTGTTTATTTTTGTTGTTGTTGCAATTGCCATGGCAGTCTTCTTCATGAAGTCTTTCCCCAGGCCAATATCTTCCAGTGTTTTTCCTATGCCTTCTTGGAGGATTTTTATTGTTTCATGCCTTAAATTTAAGTCCTTTATCCATCTTGAATCAATTTTTGTGAGTGGGGAAAGGTGTGGGTCCAGTTTCAGTCTTTTACATGTAGACATCCAGTTCTCCCAACACCATTTATTAAATAGGGAGTCTTTCCCCCAAGGTATGTTCTTGTTTGGTTTATCAAAGATTAGGTGGTTGTAAAATGTTACAAAACCAAAAATGGTTTTCAATTCGATTCCAAGTGTCTATGTCTCTGTTTTTGTGCCAGTACCATGCTGTCTTGAGCACTATGGCTTTGTAGTACAGACTAAAATCTGGTATGCTGATGCCCCCAGCTTTATTTTTGTTACAGAGAACTGCCTTAGCTATACGGGGTTTTTTCCGGTTCCATACAAAATGCAGAATCATTTTTTCCAAATCTTGAAAGTACGATGTTGGTATTTTGATAGGAATGGCATTGAATAGGTAGATTGCTTTGGGAAGTATAGACATTTTAACAATGTTGATTCTTCCCATCCATGAGCATGGTATGTTCTTCCATTTGTTAATATCCTCTGCTATTTCCTTGCTGAGGATTTCATAGTTTTCTTTATAGAGGTCCTTCACCTCCTTCGTTAGGTATACTCCTAGGTATTTCATTTTCTTTGAAACTATGGTGAAGGGAGTTGTGTCCTTAATTAGCTTCTCATCTTGGCTGTCATTGGTGTACACAAAGGCTACTGACTTGTGGACATTGATTTTATATCCTGAAACATTACTGTATTTTTTGATGACTTCTAGGAGTCTTGTGGTTGAGTCTTTGGGGTTCTCTAAGTATAAGATCATGTCGTCAGCAAAGAGGGAGAGTTTGACCTCCTCTGCTCCCATTTGGATTCCCTTTATTTCCTTGTCTTGCCTAATTGTATTGGCTAGAACTTCCAGCACTACGTTGAATAGTAAAGGTGACAGAGGACAACCTTGTCTGGTTCCAGTTCTAAGAGGAAAAGCTTTGAGTTTTACTCCATTCAGTAAAATATTGCCTGTGGGTTTGTCATAGATAGCTTCAATCAGTTTTAGAAATGTGCCACCTATGCCTATACTCTTCAGTGTTCTAATTAGAAAAGGATGCTGGATTTTATCAAATGCTTTTTCTGCATCTATTGAGAGGATCATGTGATCTTTATTTTTGCCTCTGTTAATATGGTGGATAACGTTTATAGACTTGCATATGTTAAACCAGCCTTGCATCCCTGGGATGAAGCCTACTTGATCATGATGAATGACTTTTTTGATGATAAGCTGTAATCTATTGGCTAGGATTTTGTTCAGAATTTTTGCGTATATATTCATGAGTGAGATTGGTCTGAAATTCTCCTTTTTGTTTGGGTCTTTTCCTGGTTTTGGTATCAGGGTGATGTTTGCTTCATAGAATGTGTTGGGGAAGATTCCTTCTTCCTCAATTTTTTGGAATAATTTCTGCAGTACAGGAATAAGCTCTTCCTTGAAGGTTTGATAGAATTCTGGGGTGAAGCTATCTGGACCAGGGCATTTTTTCGTTGGAAGCTTTTTTTTATTGTTTCTTTGATCTCAGTGCTTGAAATTGGTGTGTTCAGGAGCTCTATTTCTTCCTGGCTGAGTCTAGGGAGAGGGTGTGATTCCAAATATTGATCCATTTCTTTCACATTGTCAAATTTCTGGGCATAGAGTTTCTGGTAGTAATCACAGATGATCTCTTGTATCTCTGTGGGATCAGTTGTTATTTCCCCTTTATCATTTCTGATTGAGGTTACTAGAGATTTTACTTTTCTATTCCTCGTTAGTCTGGCCAATGGTTTATCTATTTTATTTATTTTTTGAAAAAACCAACTCTTTGTTTCATTAATTTTCTGAATGATTCTTTTGTTTTCAATTTCATTGATCTCTGATTTGATTTTGGATATTTCTTTTCTTCTACTGAGTTTAGGCTTTTATTGTTCTTCTTTTTCCAATTTCATAAGATCTCTTGTGAGATTGTTGATGTGCTCTCTTTCTGTTTTTCGAATATAGGCATCTAAAGTGATGAATTTTCCTCTCAAAACTGCTTTTGCAGTATCCCACAGGTTTTGGTAGCTTGTGTCTTCATTGTTGTTATGCTCAAGGAAGTTAATGATTTCCTGTTTTATTTCTTCCTTCACCCATCTGTTATTCAACAGAAGATTGTTTAATTTCCATGCCTTTGGGTGGGGTTGAGCATTTTTGTTAGAGTTGAGTTCCACCTTTAGTGCCTTATGGTCTGAGAAAATACAAGGTAAAATTTCAATTCTTTTGATTCTGTTGATATTTGTTTTGTGTCCCAGGATATGATCAATTTTGGAGAATGTTCCATGGGGTGATGAGAAGAATGTATACTCTTTATCTTTGGGATGGAGTGTTCTATACGCGTCTATCAAGCACAGTTGTTCTAGGGTCTCATTTAAATCTCTTATATCCTTGTTTAATTTCTGTTTAGAGGATCTGTCCAGCTCTGTAAGAGGAGTATTAAGGTCACCTGTTATTATGGTATTATCAGATATCATATTGCTCAGACGGAGTAAGGTCTGTTTCAAGAATCTGGGAGCATTTAAATTGGGTGCATAAATATTTAGAATTGAAATGTCTTCTTGTTGTATTTTTCCCTTGACCAATATAAAGTGACCATCTTTGTCTTTTTTGACTTTAGTTGCTTTAAATCCACATGTATCTGAAAATAAGATTGCAACTCCTCTTTTCTTCTGAATCCCATTTGCCTGAGAAATTGTCTTCCAACCCTTGACTCGGAGCTTTAATTTGTCTTTTGAAGCCAGGTGTGTTTCTTGCAGACAGCAAATGGATGGCTTGTGTTTTTTAATCCAGTCAACCAATCTATGTCTCTTCAGTGGGGAATTCAAGCCATTAACATTTATTGAGATAATTGATAAGTGTGGTATTATTCTATTCGTCTTATTTTGTGAGAGTCCATTGCTTAGTTTTATCTTTTGCAACAGTGTGGAGGTTAGGTTCTGTCCTTTAATTTCTGAGTTCTTACTTTGCTGCTGATCCATTGTGGTGGTCAGTGTGCAGAACAGGTTGAAGTATTTCCTGTAGAGCTGGTCTTGTTGTGGTGAATTTCCTCAATGTTTGTATACCCGTAAATGATTTGATTTCTCCATCAATTTTGAAGCTTAGCTTAGCAGGGTACAGAATTCTGGGCTGGAAATTGTTCTGTTTAAGTAGATTAAAGGTAGATAACCATTGTCTTCTTGCTTGGAAAGTTTCGTTAGAGAAGTCTGCGGTCACTCTGATGGATTTGCCCCTTTAGGTCAACTGGCGCTTACTCCTGGCTGCTTGCAGAATCTTTTCTTTTGTCTTGACTTTGGACAGGTTCATCACAATGTGTCTTGGAGAAGCTCGGTTAGAGTTGAGGCGACCTGGGGTCCGATAGCCCTCTGAAAGCAGTGTGTCAGAATCTTTGGTGATATTTGGGAAATTTTCTTTTATAATATTCTCTAGTATGGCTTCCATTCCTCTGGGGCATTCTTCTCCCCCTTCTGGAATTCCTATAACTCGTATGTTGGAACGCTTCATAAAGTCCCATATTTCTGACAGTGAACGTTCTGCTTTCTCTCTCTTCTTTTCTGCCTCTTTTACTATCTGAGTTATCTCAAAAACTTTGTCTTCTACCTCTGAAATTCTTTCTTCGGCATGGTCTAACCTGTTGCTGATACTTTCCATTGCATCTTTAAGTTCCCTGATTGACTGTTTCATTTCCTTCAGCTCTGCTATATCCTTTTTATATTCTTCATATCGTTCATCTCTTATTTGATTCTGTTTTTGAATTTCCTTTTGGTTAATTTCCACTTTATTAGCAGTTTCCTTCATTGTTTCCATCATTTCTTTCATTGTTTTCAACATGTGTATTCTAAATTCCCTTTCTGTCATTCCTAACATTTCTGTATAGGTGGAATCCTCTGCAGTAGCTACCTCATGGTCCCTTGGTGGGGTTGTTCTGGACTGGTTCTTCATGTTGCCTGGAGTTTTCTGCTGATTCTTCCTCATGAGTGATTTTTTTTATCTGTTTCCTTGCCCTAATTTTCCTTTCACTTCCTCTTGCTCTTTAAGTTCTCGTGCCTGTGGAAGTTGCGGGCGGGTTTAGACGGATTGAACACACGCGACCACTTGCCGGTTTTCCACTGTTTTAGTCCTCCTCTTGGGGTCCAGAAGTCTCTCGCTGACTCCCTGTATCCTCTCAGGGGTGATGATAGGCAGATCCCACCAGCCAGAGATGCCTGGAGTCCTATCTCCCCAGACTCACGGTGCCCAGATGCAAGGAAGCTATTACTCGGCTGCCATCTTGCTCCGCCTCCTCGCTGACCTTATCTTTTATTTCTCATCACCTAGATTAAAACGTTGACTCATCTCAGCTGCCTTAGAGAATAGGAGAGAGTTGGAGTGTGGTGTCAGCAAGAAGAAGATGGGGAGGCAGCCTGTCATAGGGCAGTTCCTGGCTGGAGCTGGGGGCAGGGGCAAGTCCTGGGTACCTCCTGACACCTGCACTCTTTTGCAGGCTCCTTATTTCTGGCCTTCGAACTGCTGGGAACCTGAAAACACTGACTATGGTAAGAACTGAAGCCATGGCGCACACACACATACTTTGGGTCACTTCTGGGAGTGCAGAAGACAAATGCTTGGTGTCTGGGTGACCGCAGTGTATAGGTAGGAAGGGTCTTGACCCTGCTTTGGCCTTTCTCATATTATTGACATGTTATAAACGTTCTGTTCCAATAATGGAGGAAAGCAGACCACACTGGCCAAGAAGGGAGGAGGAAAGGGAAGAAAAGTTTTATCAAGAGCTGGTCAATATGTTCATTGTGTAGGGCTGTGGAGAACTGAGATCCCACAGCAACACTATGGGGCAGTGACTTGTGATCACTCCTTCCAGGGGCAGGGTTTCAGGGAGGGCTGGATCAAGGGGCCATGTCTCCCCAGTTCACACGAACTTATTAAAACGTACTAAGAACTCATTGGGAAATTAGGAGAAAAGAGAGAGAAGCCAGGGTGAGAGGTACAGAAGTCCCCCTGAACTAGTCAAATAGAGTGGGCACAGTTAGGAGTCTCCTCTCTCCAGGAAGGGACCTATTCCACTTTGCCACATACTCCCAGTTGGAGGAGGCTATTTAAGATTTCTATGTTGGCTCAGCACCGGTAGCTCAGCAGCTATGGTGCCAGCCACATACACCAGAGCTGGCAGGTTTGAACCCAGCCCAGGCCTGCCAAACGACAATGACAACTACAAACAAAAAATAGCTGGGTATTGTGGCAGGCGCCTGTAGTCCCAGCTACTTGGGAGGCTGAGGCAAGAGAATCGCTTAAACCCAAGAGTCTGAGGTGGCTGTGAGCTGTGATGCCACGGCACTGTACCGAGGGCGACATGGTGAGACTCTGTCTCAAAAAAAAGAGAAGATTTCTATGTGCCAGTTCTCTGAAGAAGTTGTATTGTCGCTATGCTACTTAAGACAAAGGACCTGAGAACCAGAGAGGTCACATGCTCACACTGCCATGTTCGTCTGAATGCCCTGTTGACTGTAAGCACCGTGAGGGCAGAGACTGGTCCACCTCACACGTTCTCATATCCCCTAGTGCATAGCGCATAGCACATTGTGGGTGCCAATAAATATTTGCTGGCGGTTCTGGTTCTTTACTGAAGGTGATGAACAGACACTCTCTAGAGGCAGCAGAACTTGAGCTCAGGTGATGGCCCCAAAGCCCATGCTTCTTTCATGGTCCCACATCGGATGTGGCTGAAGGTCATAGCAACAGCACTGCCCCTCTGCACAGCATCCTGGCTGCTGACTTGCCGCTTCAGCAGACCAGTCCGAGGCTGTCCCGGAGAATGGGTGCTCAGTGAGACCTGCAGCTTCTCTCTGGCTTCTTTGCGGGTTTGTTTAGGGCAGAAAGGCGGATATAGCTGTGGGAATGTGAGGTTGATATGCAGATGAGTGGTGTTCAGGGGGCCCTGTCTTGCAGGCTTGTGGAATAAGTGCCAACCTCCAAACCGCATGTTAGAGGGAGGGGAAACAAGCACTGGGAGCCATCCTGAGGATGGCATCACGGAGTCAGGGCCTCATAAGGCTACGGCTGTGCTGGTTGTTCCTTGTCAAGTCTGGAGAATGACAGTCAGGTAGGAGGACAGCCCTTGGCTGTCTGCTTAGCTGTCCACAGGCCCATTGTGGACCCTCTGACACTGTGCTGCACCCTAAATAATGTGACAAGTGGATCCACCAAGGCTTCTGGCTCTGAACAGGAGCTGCATTTGACAGCTCATAAGCCAAGTGCTTCTGGGGCTGAAAGATCACTCAGGAAAGCCCAACTCAGAATTTGAATTCTTATACCTCAGTTCCATGCAGCAGCCGTGTGCCAGTGAGAGTGTGGAAACTGATATTTTTCTAGGCAATGCAGAGGGTGAGAAAATGGTATGACCAGCTACCCAAGCCCAAATAAGATTCGAATATTTGCTGCAATAAAGTCTAGGCCATCTGACACTGAGTTGAGAAGGGCCTCAGTCCCCCGTCTCTGCAGCCAGTCTCCGCTTCATCATTGTAATAGTTGTACATCGTGAACAAGGGTGGAAATAACAGTTTGTTTCAGGCTTTCATTACAGCAAAATTATTCTGTGCCTCAGTGCATAGAAAATCAGAGGGAGAAGTCAAGGTGCAGGCTGCAGAAATGCCAGTGTTTCCAAAGCAGTATAGTCGGAATATCACGGGGAATCACCAAGAAAGAATTCAGCACAATGGGCCCCAGGATCAACCAGTTCCGCTGGCTGTGTGATCTCGGCAAGTTATCCTCTCTGTGCCACAGAAACCTCATATTAAAATCAGAGGAATAACAGTTTTAACACAGGCCTCCTATTTTACGTGAGAGGCATGGGAGGTTCAGTGTGGGCACATAGGACGGAGTTGGTACTTGCTGGTGGGTTTTATCATTGCTGAGGTGCTAGCTGGTGTTATTAGCTCTGTGCTGGTGGCTGATACCGTTTCCACCAGGTTGCTGGTGGACATGAGGACTACTGCAGTGATCTTCTCACCAGAAAGGATGTGAAACTGAAACTGAGAATTCAGAATAAGTATGATTTGGACTGATGAATAACCAGAAACTTTATTCATTCAATAAGCATTAACTAGTCACCAACTCTGTCAATATCCATGTCACAGGTTTGGATAAATCACAGCCCTTTCTGCTGAGCACTGTAGGATGGGGGGTGGGGGCGAGGTCATGGTGAGGGTCCTGTTGGAGAAGCCAAAAGTTTTCTGTTGATGAAGAATGATTGACAAGGTCGAATAGCTTCGGAGATGCAGGTTTATAAAAAGGCCTTGGTAGTCAAGGAGAGATATTTAGAGTGGATTCAGCAGCTTGTGGGGGGAGGGGGGGCACTGTGGGTCCCTAATGACAAATGATGACTTAAAAGAGTTCCCTCATCTGTAAGATGGGAGTAATAACAGAACCCACCTCACGGTGTCATTGTAAGGGCTGTGTTAGTGAATATTTGGAAGGTCCCTAGGACTGTGCCTGACATTTGATGGGCAATGTCAGTTTAAGCCAAGGCTGCCACTATGGAGACTTCTTCAGCATCCAAGACACGGAGGAGGTGCTCAAGAAATGTTCATGTGATTAAATGAATGCGTAAATGGGCCGTTGGGTGTCAGAGGAAACTCCACAGAACTCTGCACTGGACTTCCACTCCAATTCCCTCTCTGTCACTAACTGACCTTTTAGGGAAATCATTTCTCTGGGCCTTTAATTTCCCCATCTGTAAATAAGGGATCTATCTGCCCTTGATGGTTGCTGAGGTGACTTCCAATGCTAGGATTCTGTTGTTTTAAACAGTAATTAGAGGCTATAAGGAAAATGGAGAAATAAGTGATTTGTATGTTCCCTAGTTTAGGAGACTGAGGTAAACAGCGATGTCATGCACAAATACGGTTTAGAAAAGAGTTAGTTTTTTGAGTGCATTGAAATCCGACAAGTTCAATATTTTAAAAATATGTATTTTAATCAGGCCCAGGTTAGGCTGGAACTCACCATCCCTGGTTTGCAGGGCTAGTGCTCTAACTACTGAACTACAGGGCCAACACGTGTTATATAAGAACCTGTTTCCTTTATAAAATGTTTATATGAACCAGTGGGTTCATCCATGAGACACGAGTGGGGCTCAAATGCCAGGTGTGAGGCCAAGGGGACAAAGGTTTTTCAGTTAGAAATTAAGTATTCAAGAGAAACCAGTATCTGAGTTTGAAACAAGTCCCCCAGCTGCCCTCTGGTAGGACTGGCTGTGTCATGGTCATTTGAGTTGATTGAATGTCATAGCAAGTGCTGGTGGAAGCACCATCGGGAGCTCAGACAAGCGCCAGGGAGATCTGTGCTGAGAGCGGCTGCACCCTGCTCCCTGGATGTGGGGAACACACTCCTTGTGTGTGACCGTAGCCGCAAGGGAAGTGGGCTGGAAGCGTGTAGCCAAGTGACTTGCCGTCATCAGGAATGGCACTAGCTGTGCATCCCATACACAGTCCCGAAATCACAATCCCACTGACCCATTTTTACCCAGAGGCGTTGGAAGTTTCTTGGGATGAGTCTGCCTGCATAAAACCCATAAAACCCACTGTCCAGATCTGGGTTAGCCTCTTCTGAGTTTTACATTTGGCCAATTCAAACAAAATACTGTCCAGGGCAGTATTGTCAAAGCAGCTGCCACCTCCTGTTCACTGACGTGAACTGCTGGCAGGTCATGCGGACCAGGCCTGATGGGGCTGGTGACACACCAGGCTTCCTTCTTGAGGTTGCCCCCATTCCACAAACTACCCATGGTCCAGGAGAATGAAGGAGATGCTTGTAATAGAACTGAGAGCCCTTCATCAGACACAATGGCCGTTTGGTTCATTGGAAAAGTTGACAAGTAGAAAAAGGATGATACATACATACCTTACAAACTTCATGTGAAGGTAAGGTAAACAAAAGAACATTCATTTGACGGCCTTTTGAGGTAGAACCAAAGACTTATCTTTGATTACGAGCCACCCTAGCTTGAGTTTCTTTGTTAAGTAAACCACACTCGAAATAAAACACCTCATTTTGGTATCTTTAAAGTGTAAGAGGAATTTAAAGGCAATTTTTTTCCAATGGATTTTTTTTTTTTTTTTTTTTTTTGTAGAGACAGAGTCTCACTGTACTGCCCTCGGGTAGAGTGCCGTGGCGTCACACGGCTCACAGCAACCTCTAACTCTTGGGCTTACGCGATTCTCTTGCCTCAGCCTCCCGAGCAGCTGGGACTACAGGCGCCTGCCACAACGCCCGGCTATTTTTTTGTTACAGTTTGGCCGGGGCTGGGTTTGAACCCGCCACCCTCGGCATATGGGGCCGGCGCCCTACTCACTGAGCCACAGGCGCTGCCCTTAAAGGCAATTTTTAAAGCCTTTAAATATTGGCCTCCCCTAGGTTTTTATTATTTTTCCCATCTTTCTAGTTACCTCCCTTTTACCAAATTCACCAGCAGTTGTCTTAGCCAGCTGTTTTCCTTTAAGTTCTTCCAAACCATTCAACTGAGTCTTCATAGAAACAACTTGCTCTCTCTTTTCACATTAATTTCATTGCTATATATAATATTTTATGAACTTATATGGTTAAAATAACACATCTGCCTGGCGTAAGCGCATTTGGGAACAACCGCAGCTGGCTCTTGTGAGCACACAATTCTCCTGGTGAAAATGGGAGTGTGGCATACCAGAGGGCAGGCTCCCAGCTGGAAAAGCTCTAAAATATCTATCACAGGTGCCATGAGTAAACTTTTTACAGCAAATGGAGGATGATGAATGATCCAGCAAGGAGTCGACTAGAGATCTCTTAGTATAATTCAGAAATCGTCTTGTCAAGCAACAACATGAACCAAGCCTCTGTGAGCTCCTTTCCTGGTCATTCTGGGTCTGGTCACGCCATGCCTTCACTGTCTTCCCTGGTCATTCCACCTGGCACTGGAGCAGGGGGAAGACGCACACTAAGGAAGCAGAAGGAGGGAGAGGAAGTGATGAAGGCCATGCTGGAAGAAGAGTATCCTGGCAACTGAGGGACAAAAGAGACCTAAATTGTCTTTCTACCCTCTGACTGCAAGCCAGGCCCTGGTGCTGCAGGGGCCCTGACAGGGACAAAAACTGCATAAGACAAAGCCTCTACCCTTCTAGAGCCCTCAGCCTAGAGCGGGGGACAGCTCAGTAAACACAGGATCTCAGTGCCACAGACGAGATTCCACGATGGAGGATATGTAGAAACTATGTGGAACACCAGGCGGGGTTTCACAGGCTAGTAGGAGGTCATCAGACAGAGGGAAAGAGGGAAGAGAGAAGGACCCTCCAAGGAAAGGACATATATGCAAAGGAGTGGAGCTGACGTTTGATGGCCTTTCAGTGCCTGAGGGAAGGAGGAAAAGAGGTTGACTAGATTAAGCAGAGACTGCATTATAAAGAACCACATTTGGGCAGCGCCTGTGACTCAGTGAGTAGGGCTCCATTCCCATATACCGAGGGTGGCGAGTTCGAACACAGCCCCGGCCAAAACTGCAACAAAAAATAGCCGAGCGTTGTGGTAGGTGCCTGTAGTCCCAGCTACTCGGGAGGCAAGAGAATCACCTAAGCCTAAGAGCTGGAGGTGGCTGTGAGCTATGACGCCACGGCCCTCTACTGAGGGCGACAAAGTGAAACTCTTTCTCTAAAAAAAATTTAAAAATTAAGAACCACATTTAGTGAGGCTGACCTCACTTTTGAGGCCATAGGAATTCAGTGCAGAGCTTATAGATGCAGTCATATTTGTGAAAGGTTACAGAGAGGAGGATGTTTGGGGTGAAACAAAGTAAGGAGGAAGAAGGGGAGTTGTAGGGACTTGAAGATTGGGTCCTCATCTGATCATGATTTACAAGAAGATTCCTAAAGATCGGGTATCTGGCCTCCACTTAGAAAACATGTTCTTCTCAGGATAGTGCTGGGCATGTAGCAAGGGCTGGCTGGATGGATGGGTGAAGGGATGGAAAAATAGATGGGTGGATGGTTGGATGGATGGATGGATGGATGGATGGATGGATGGATGGATGGATGGATGGATGGACTGGTGAGTGGGTGGATGGATGGATGGATGGATGGATGGATGGACAGATGGACTGGTGGATGGATTGATGGGTAGATGGACTGGTGGGTGGATGGATGGATGGATGGATGGACAGATGGACTGGTGGATGGATTGATGGGTAGATGGACTGGTGGGTGGATGGATGGATGGACAGACATATGGAAAGATGGATGGATGGATAGATGGATGGATACATGGACGGACTGGTGGGTGGATGGATGGACCGGTAGGTGAATAGAAGGATGGATGAACTGGTGGATGGAGGGATTTATGATTTTACTGGACTGCTGACTTTGTACATGTTGTATTCTCTCTTCCTCAGCCATCTACCTCTGTAAGAGGACAATGCAGAATAAAGCAAGGCTGGAGTTGGCAGATTATGAAGCAGTAAGTATGATTCTTTTTCAGGCCAGGTGTAAGAGGAGCTCAGGTAAAGCTTGCATTCTCCCTTTTCTTCCTCTACTCCCTTTTCAGACAGTGGAAAGAAGTCTCTTCCATCTCTCCTTCTTTGTTCTCTGCTCCTCTTATCATCCCCTCCCCCTAGAAATGCTAGCCCTGTGGCCATTCCGGGCTCAGCAGCACCTCCCCTGGGGTGGGTAGGAGGAGAGGGAAGTAGGAAGTACATGGAAGTTTACCCGATTTCTGCACTCTCTGTGACTCACATGAAGTTCAGTTTGGGGAAAAATTCTGTAACCAAAAGTTAAAAATAAATTTTAAATTATCTGTGAGTTGTCAAGCGTTCCATGTTCTGGTTTCCGGGTTCTGTCACATGGGAATGGAGACCAGCATGGTGGTGGGGCTTCCAACTTTTGTAAGGAACCACATCTTAGGAATAAAGATGAAGGAAGAAGGTAAGGAGGCTAGAGAGTGGACACCTCAGGTGACAGGTGTCGTGTCTTATTTTCTGAATTGACTTTTTAAGTTGGGTTGTTTCTTTTTTCTTATTAAACTTTTAATTATTAGGGGTATAGAATTATTTTCTTTCTTTAGTGTTGAATTTTGAGCGTTATGGAGAGTTTTTGTTCCAAAACAAGCATGAGGCCCCACTCTGCCAGGCCTTCCCTCTCTTGGGTCCCCAAGCCTGCCAAGGCACTGGGCCATCGGTCCCCTCTCTCCTGCCCAATTATGAATGTGGGTGCCACTGGAGAGCAGCGCCCTGTGCACAGCCCTTCGTCCTCTTTAATCCCACTGGCATTAAGAACCTATGAATGGATGGGACTAGGAGGGGAACGCAGTGCAGGTGTTTGTTCAGAGCATCAGGACCTGGTTCAAGTTTGCGTGTTAGATCATGTGTTGGATACTCTGATCTTCCCAAGCAAACCCTGACATGCTTTGCTCAAAACCATGGCATTGAGTGTCCAGGGAGCCCAGTCCTGCCCCTCTCTGCCCTGATACCCAGCAGTCAGATCACCCATCTTTCAGAAGATGGCTACTGTGCTTTGTGCTTGGACATGATGACGCCTCTTCACTAACATGACCTTGAGACTGCAGAAGCTTGGGGCACCTCTGTCCTGTGTTTCTCTTCCCCACATTCTCCCGTTGTAGAAAGTGGCCTACACAGAGGTAACACAGCCTCAACTCCTGGTGCATTTTCTCCAGTCCCCTTAACCATTCTGCTCTGGTATTTGTAAAGATGTTTCCTCAGGTTAAAGTTCTGCATAAAATGGTTAGAAAGTTAAGAAGCATTTTGTTTCCCAAATGCAGTAATTTTATTACATATTCTCTTAGCTAAAACAAAAATTCAAACAACAAAGAGAGAAGATAACGTGTGATTCTTTCCCCACCAACTTTGTTTCTGTTCAGGGGTCCTCAAACTGTGGCCCGCAGGCCACGTGAGGCAGTGTGATTGTATTTGTTTCTGTTTTGTTTTGTTACTTCAAAATAAGATATGTGCAGTGTGCATAGGAATTTGTTCATAGTTTTGTTTTTTTTTTAACTATAGTCCGGCTCTCCAATAGTCTGAGGGACAGTGTACTGGCTCCCTGTTTAAAAGTTTGAGGACCCCTGCTACATGCATTTTTTTCTTTACTAGAAAAAGAAAAAAAAGGGGGGAATCAGACCACAAACATTACTGTGTCAGCTGCTCCTTCTTCCAGTCCATGTACTGTTGGTATCTCGGAACCTTTCCATGCCATAATGATAATGGATTCTATTGTTTTTAGTGGCCGCCTAGAATTTCATGCCAAGACTGTGTCACACAACTACGCCCCAATTGATACTGATCTTTGGGCATTACGAGTTTTACATCCTATGAATAGCAGAAACGTCAAAGAGCCAGTTTTTTTAGAAGTACTTGCACTGCAAGCCTTGGTAATAACTGTGAGTTCACGTGTGGGGCTGTGGAGTTGAAGCTCCTTTTGTATTAATAATCCACTAATGAGGATAATCAATTAGTGTTGGCATGAGCTCTATGAAAATACATAGCATTGTGTGGGCTCCCGCCGTGCATTCATCTGAATTAGTAGGATCATTAGGCAACCTGTCAAACTCCCCTCCTCACTGTCCTCAAGTTCCACTAGGTAACTGTGACCTGGAGGAAATACTTCTCCCTTTTTCTCTAAAGGCAACTCTTGACGGCTTTCTTCCTGTTTTCTTCATCTTTCCATGAACATCAGAAACATAGACACTCCCTCTGGGCCATTCTTTAATCCTGCCGGGTCCTTTTGCTTCACATTTCTGTGACCTTCCCAGGTCTCTGCTGGAAGATGGGTGCTAAGAAATCCAGCCTCAGCTTTGCTCTCAGAGGTGCCTTACAAGCTGCCAGGAGCCCCCCATCTTTCATTCCCCAGTAGCCACAAACCCTTCTACCTATTTCCAGCAGCAAGTTCTGTGTGGGTTGTGTTCTTATAAAACACATATGAAGAGAGGAATCTGGTGAACCATAGAGACGTCAGACTTAATGGGTGCGTAAATTAACATGAATAGTTCCTCTCTGTACAGCCGGGTCTGGTGCAAAGTCAAATTGGTTCCATGTCCAGTGGATTTAAAGTGGGCCCTGCTATTTTGTTGAGAGTGACCAAAATAGATGGCTGCCTTGTAATAAGCATGGGTGTGCAGGTGCTAACTTACGATGATTAATGCCTTCTTGTTGATTTTCTTTTCTTGTTAGGAGAATTTAGCAAGACTCCAGAGAGCCTTTGCCAGGAAGTGGGAATTCATCTTCATGCAAGCAGAAGCACAAGTAAAGTAGGTGAACTCAGTGAACTTTTTCAGAGAGAAAAAGACTGGGAATTTGGGGATGGTGTAAGAGTGGGATTTGCCAAAAAGAGGTGTTAGTGTCTCCAACCTCAGAGACACTGAGTGACTGGGTAGAAATTAAAGACAGGAAGGATAAGTTTCATCTTTGTATCTGAGGTCACTCTAAAGTAATTTCAAAGGTGTGTGCTTCAGCAGTCAAGGGAGAGCCTCCCAAAGACAGGCCTCTGGTTACAAGGTGTACCTACTTCCCCCAGAGAGTCCCAGTGGCTCTTCTGTGCTCAAAGGTTGAAAAACATCAGGCCCATTTTACCTGTAGGACTAGAGCAATGGTTCTCAACCTTCCTAATGTCACGACGTATTTTCATTGTTACAAAGGGATCATGACTCACAGGTTGAGAACTGCTGGACTAGAATTTCATTTCATAGGAAAACATATTGGAGTTTTAGGGAGGACAAGTACCCCCTTTTTTTCTCCCTGACAGGAAAGGAGTTTAGAATCAATTGAAAAATAAGGCACAGAAGTCAGACATTTGGAGTCCAAAATGTCAGATTATTACCTTAATTAGAAGCTAGATTATGGGGCATGGCTTTGGCTCTGTGGCCACAGATCAAATTAAACTTGTCCCTTCTGGGCAGAGGTGAGCATCTGTTGGCCTCTCCCAGGGCAGAGCCCACCCCTATAACTTCACTGCACAGAGAGAGCAGATATTGTGAGGAAAGGCTGACCTTGAAAGGGCCAATTGGAGTTGTTTCCATTTCTTCTTTCAAATCTACCAATAAGTTAAGTCATTCTTCCTCCCTGAAGGACAGGAGATGGGGTTTTCTCTTAGTTTTTTTTTTCTCCCATATATAGTGGAAATTCCTTCCTATCTAAGAAAACATGAGGAATGGGGAATCCACGTCCTCCAGCCCACATGTGTGGGTGTCAGCCAGATCCACTTAATTCTGGGAAACAGAATTGCTCATGTCTGGATCCTCCTGGCCCTCTGTGGGGATGGTGGCTGGTTTAGCGAGGAGTGTTACAGAAAAAGTGGGACAGGGAGGGCGGGAAAGGGATGCTGAGCCGGGGGATCCGAGGAGCTTTTCTGCAGACACCTCCTGCCTGGGAGCATCCTGGTCGTGGGCCATGCTGCAGCATGAGGCCTGGACTAAGCCCGGCACCTGGCTGTGTGGGTACCAGTGGATCACAGCCATGGTCACAGCGAGGTTATCTGGTCCGATGGTCTGTACACTGCCATTGCCATGATGCTCTCTCTGCACCCCAAGGGAGGTGGGCACCAGACACTGGTAGCATGGTAGCAAGAGGCCCCTGAGGAAGGGGAGGTAGGAAAGCATTGGGAAGGAGGCTGGGATTCACCTGAACTAAGGCTCAGAAGCCACTGGGAAGCAAAGAAGAATGCTAATTTGTTCTTCCAGGATCAAATAGCATCACAAACCCTAAAAGGAGGGAAATCATCACTTCATACATACATATATAGTATTTCCCGATTCACTTTTTTGATAAATTCTGATTACTTCGTAATTGTGGACCATTTAAGTACACAGTAATTATCGCAACAAATCATGGATAATTATGGGTTAATTTCAGTTCAGTAAACACAAGTGTTCCCAGAGCAGTCAGGAACCAGAGACCCAGAAGTTACACAGCAATTAATCTGAGTTACTTTTTACTTGGAGAGAAACTATGAAGTGATACTTTTTTTTTTTAAAGAAAGCCTCTTATCTGTGCCGCAGACCAGAACATAAAGAATTTGGTTTTGTCACCTGTAATTTTCTTCTTGCAATTTTTGCCTCCCCCTGCTGAGGCCAGTGATATTTGCCTTCTGGAGCTTGTCACTACCTTTAGAGAGCTGGATGGTTTAAGTGACTTTGAAGACACATAATTATAGCATTTTAAAGACCGATCTGCTGATTCTAAGTCTAAAGCAAACTTTCAGATTTGAAAATGGAATACTGGAAAGATGGTGGCTAGATTCCTTCTTACAATTTATATACATAGTATCCACTCTGATGAAGGGGGCATAGCAAATAGATAATTCACTTCTTAATAATCCAAATCTTAATGTCTCAGATGAACAGCAACATTCTTGTTCTTCCCTTAAGCTTCCAAGTTCATTATACATGTATGTCAGTCTGTAATCCAGTGTAAAACAAGTTCTGTGACCACTGTGGCACTTCCGAGGTTTTCTGGAGGGAAGCAGTGTACACCTGTATTTAACAGCTCAGCAGGGAGCAGGAACCACACAGGTGCCAACAGCCTCGTGAGCACTTAAGCACTTAGCTCCTTGAAGCAAGAGTAGATTTCTAGGGCAAGGGTCAGAAAGGAAAAACAGAATACCCAAGTCTCTTATTCCTTCTCTTTACTCTTCTAGGATTGATCGCAAAAAGGACAAGACAGAAAGGAAAATTTTGGATAGTCAAGAACGGGCTTTTTGGGATGTCCACAGGCCAGTGGTGAGAAAGCTTTACGTGATTCTCTAGTGTCTTGTTTTGATTTTTTCCTTAATTTTTCTGTTTCCTTCTCTTGAAAGAAAAGACTGTCTTTAGCCACCAGGTGTCTCATTCTTAAGAAAATTGCTAAGCTTTGTTTAATTGTTTTATCATTCATTCGTATAACCTCAGTAGGTTTTCTGGAATGGATTTTAAAAATTATTCATCCATGAAAATGTGAAGTTGGAAATGGAGGAGCTATGGAAATTCCACCAGGGGCCCTTTGGTTCCCAAAGTTTACATTCCCAAAATTAATGATTTTCATTTCTACCATCATTCAACTCTGAATCTTAAAAATTCCCTTTCAAATACAGTTAATTCTCATTATGAAATCTTCGCAAACACTGAATTAGCAAATATTAGAGGATTGCTCCTGGCAGAAATACAAAATTAGCTGCCTATGATTGTCGGTCACATTTTTATCAGCAACAACCTTATTTAATGTGTGTTTCTGTGTCAAGACACCTTATTTGACATATATTGTTGATTCATTAACACTGAGCTCATAGCCAACAACATTGGAACTCGTGCCTGAACAAAACTTATCTAACATGTATTTTTTCCTAATGCACATCACTGCCTTCTTGCGTTTAACTGTGCTTGTGCCATTTTAAACAGCAAAATCCCCCTCAAAAAGCACAAAAATGCAAGAAACTTGGCACTAAGTAAACCCTAACTAGAATGGTTACAGTGTGAGGTCTGAAACATGCCGGCGGAGAGTCAGGGGTATTCACACATCAGGGGACTGAAAATTTTTACCACTCTATGAATGTTGGCAAAATGGTCATTAAAATGCCACAAGTACTGATTCGGGAGTTACAAATAAATTTTAGCAAGTAGTAGAATTCACAAATACAAAAATCTGTAAATAACAAGGTTTGGTTGTGTTTCTAATTTCATGTTACTAAAACAAATCTTGCATTTCCCTCATGAAGTGCAACTGAAAGTGAATGAACATTTCAGTCTTCCCCAAACCTGCTTAGAAGCAAAAACAAAATAGTGGAGTCATTTCAGATAGTTAAGCATGTAAAATAGAAAAGGCTGCGGCTGAAGCCATCTCGCCACCTGCTCTTACAAACTATACACTTTATCATCCTTAGGTATTATGGGGTAAACTTTTATATTTCATATGAGAGCTCTAGAGAGAAATATAGATTATGGAAAGATGGGGGAAAATCATGCGTTATCTGTAATGGCAAAGATAAAAGACTGGTTCTGATGATTACTTGAGCTACATTGGAAGAGAATTTTCACTTAGTAATTTATGCAATGATTTTTTTTTTTCTTCAGCCAGGCTGTGTGAACACAACAGAAATGGATATCCGAAAATGTCGACGTTTGAAGAATCCACAAAAGGTTAAAAAGGTTCGCTAGTTTAGCTGAACTAAAAATTCTTAATGTAAATTAGCTCTTCCAATTCTACTACTGCTCAGAATTTGTAATTCTAATACATTTTGGGCGCCAGCCCCATATACCGAGGGTGGCGGGTTCAAACCCAGCCCCCGCCGAACTGCAACAAAAAAATAGCCGGGCGTTATAGCGGGCGCCTATAGTCCCAGCTGCTCGGGAGGCTGAGGCCTCCCATAAGTTGACCACCAAAGGGACTGTCACACACTGGCCCACACACAGAGGTGGTCAACACAAGGAACTAGTCCTGCTCTACTGAGGTGTACATGTGGTGCACGTCCAGTCTGTGAAAACTAGAGGCCAGGTCAACTTGAAAAGGTGGTCACTGTAGGGAGGTGGTCAACTGTGGAGGTCCTACTGTGTATACACTTCTTGAATCTACGGTATATTTTGTTCTTCACTGAGATACTGTATTATATATCAAAGTAGTAGTTGTAAATTTTCCTAATTCAATCTTTAAGGGACCCTTAAATTCTGATATTATAGAATTTTATGGAGTCCCATCCACTTTATCTGATTTTGTTTCTTTTCCAAAACAAAGATTACATTCAGTCTGTCCAAACCACCGGGAACAACTTAAAAGTAGCTATGGCCATGGACATACTGAGAAACCCAGGCCTGAAGCCCTGCCATCTCAGTTCTGTACCAGATGGGCAACAGAAAATCTGCTGACCCAAAGGAAATCCAGGGATCTTCTGTGCCTCATCTCCAGCATTCGTTCTTGAACTTTCTTTTGCCTCAGAATCATCTGGGGCATTTGATAGATGTGTAGATTCCCAAAGCCAACCACAAAGATTTGGGTTCAGTAGGTGTAAGGTAGGCTCATCAATGTGCACCTTTACCAAGAACCCGCAGATGGTTCTCTGCAGATGGTCTAGGGACCGTGTTTGGAGAGACACTGATATACAAGAAGGCAACTTTCAGCTTCATAAAAGGCAAGGTTTTCTAAGTGGTAACCCAAAAGTGAGATGAGATCCTTCAAGAGGCAGAGTTCTCATCAGAGAAGAAACTCAAGCAGAGGCTGGTCACTTATTATCCAGGTGTCAGGAGGGGATTAAAAGAATCAGATGAGGGAGGGTGATTGGTGGAAACACACCTACAGTGCATCTTACAAGGGTACATGTGAAATTTACCAGGTGTAGAATATAAATGTCTTAACACAATAACTAAGAAAATACCAGGCTATGTTAACCAGTTTGATGAAAACATTTCAAATTGTATATAAAACCAGCACATTGTACCCATGATTGCATTAAGTACACAGCTATGATTTAATAAAAAAAAAAATCAAATGAGTGGTTGAACCCACCTACGCCCAGGCTGCCCCTTAGCTGTGAGGGTAGATGACTCCGTGTCCTTGCTTCTTCTAGTCAGTGTACGGTGTGACTGAAGAGTCCCAGTCCCAGAGCCCTGTGCACGTGCTCAGCCAGCCCATCAGAAAAACTACGAAAGAGGACATCCGGAAACAGGTGAATGAGCTGACAGCTGCCTGCCCGAGAGGAGACGTGGCCCCTTGCAAAGCCCTTGTGAAGTTCCCATCTGAGGTCAGAGTGAGCCACTGGTTTCCTGGACCCCACAGTGGAACCCAGCTGTGGGTGACTTGAACCTTTGAGTTCTATGTGTGAACCACCCATGGAAGCTTGAGAGGAAGAGTCCTCTCCCAAATTCCGTTGGAGAAGGGCATCAGTGGGTTATGCCAGTGCCACAACTGCCCTTCCCACTGTGGGAGGTGGAGGAGCGATCCCCCAAATCAGGATGTACTTCCTGAGCAAGTCAGCTCAGGACCACCCTTTGTTTATTACTGTGACTCAAAAGGAAAGTTTAAGAATAAGAGAGCCCTATTCCCAATGCCATGTCAGCATATTTAGTTAAATGTTATTTTCTTTTGTGATGAGGAGACCAGGTCAGCAGATGATGGCTAGTTACCTTAGTCCCTTCTGACGTTTCCTGGTAAGGCAACTGGAGGGCCCACGATCTGTCTTATATGTCTTACTGGCTTTGGGGGGAGAAACACCCAAAGGAGGACACATTTAAGGCACCTGCCCTTGCCAAGTTTATTACTGGGTAGAGGAGAGGAAGCAGATGTGTGATAATAGCTATTTGATGGTTGCAGTCAAGCACACCAAGCACACAGGTGTGACGTACATGCTAAAGGTGGGCAGAGGACAGGTATGTATGGTGCACATATTACCTGTCCCTGCCATTGCTGAGCTTTATAAAATATACGTTGCCTTTAAGTTTTGGAAATCAAGACTTAAATCATGACACAATACAGGACGATATGTGACATGGGCAAAATTGTGGACAATGAATCTTAAGTGTGGCAGGAATGTCCAGAGGGCAAATTGGTTACTGGCATGCAAAGCCAGAGAGGTCTTGGAAATACAGAATTTGTGTTCATGGAATCAAGGGGAAAAATAGGAATTCTATTTTGGTCTTCACATCCCTGTCCTCTCTTTCCCCAGATTGCATTTTTGAATGCACAAATTGACAGACATTGTTTGAAAATGTCCAAAGTGGCTGAAAGGTATGTTCACCCCTCAGAAACATTGCTGCTTCCTTTAATTCAACAAGAAAGAAATGTTGTGGGGTTATGGCTAGCAGTGTGCTCAATTCCAAGAGTCAGACTGTAGTTACTCCTTAGACCAGGTGTCCTCAAACTGTGGCCCACGGGCCACATGAAGTGGTGTGAATTGTATTTGTTCCCATTTTGTTTTTTACTTCAAAATAAGATATGTGCAGTGTGCATAGTATTTGTTCATAGTTTTTTTTTTAAACTATAGTCCAGCCCTCCAACAGTCTGAGGGACAGTGAATTGGCCCCCTGTTTAAAAAGTTTGAGGACGCCTGCCTTAGACTAAGGTGTAAAAACTCAGCAGGCCCCATGTGAGAATAACCAAGATAACACTGGTCCCTTGAGTGATGGCAGGAAATGGCCCATAGTAAACAGGTGGTGGCCACAGGACCTTGTCAATCAAGGAAGAATGTCCTTTAAATCTACATAATGCACCTTTGCCTTCAGCCTCTTGATTAACTCAAATGGAACTGCTCCCTTTTCAGCTATAAAATGCCCAGATTCACTTTACAGGGGAAAGAGATTACGTCCGTCCTTTGAGTCCTGGATGTACACGGCGGGGCCTGGACCGTCAGGAGGTGTTCCACTTCCACACACCATCAACCACTGAACTATATCGAATCAACTGGAAAGAAAATGTCTGGCTCTCCAGCCGGGCTTCCTCGGCAGCGTTTGTGCTACAATCTGGTCCAGTAGCTAGTTCCACTCTGTTAACTCACGAGAGACGCGATTTTATCAAGTAAATGGTCTGTTTTAACTCTTCAGTGAAGAGGGAGACCTCCTAGGGAATGTGTATGGAATAAATCTAATCAGGCAGCTCAGGCCTGAGCATTTCATCCATCTGCTACCGTTAAAGTGATGACCAATTTCTGAAGGAATCCAGGGCTTACGTCGGCCTCGGTATTTATCGGATGTCAGATAGACTGAGCCTTCTAAGCCCAGCTCATACGGTGAGCTGGCTGTGTGATGGACCTGTCAGCCTTTCTCTGCCTGCCCCTGTGTTGAGCCACATCTTTCCAGATAAATAACAACAAATGAAAGCAACAGAAACAAAGAGCTTGAGTAACATTCTCCCTTCAGGGGACTAAGGACATCCCTGGGTTTGGACTCATGTCTTTTTGGCACCTGTGTGCCTGTTCCAGGGTTGCTCGACAGTGGCATTGTTGACACTTTGGGCCAGTAACTCCCTGTTGTGCTGTTCATGTTCTGTGCATTGTAGGGTAGGTAGCAGAATTCCTGAGTTCTCCCACGGAGGCCAACAGGGCCCCCTCCTATGTCCTCCCACCCCACAGTTATAACAACCACAAATGTCTCCAGACATTGCCAAATGTCCCTGAGATAGGGTCAACATCATCCCCCTTAAGACTCACTGTCATTCCTACTTTCCCTAGTTCAAGTGCACCAGAAGGCTGCCTTGGCCAGAGCATGGCTCACTTAGACCCGTGGAGTCGCACTTGCAGGTGGCTACGGGCTACTGAACCACCTCACAACTCACTATCGTAATGTGATATGTGGGCTTCTGGTATCGTAATGTGGGCTTCTGGCCAAAGTCTCAGGCTCTGAAAATGCTGTTTAGGTCTCACTGTGGTTGCCTCTGCTCCAAAAGAGTGGCTGAGAGTGACATGGCAGAATGGCATCAACCCTATTGGTGTCATAGGCCGTGAGGAACTGAGCTGCTTTCTCTGTGAGACAGGCGGGATGGCTGTCCTGGGGTATTGTGAGAGTTGGCAGGTGCCTGCAGTGCTGGCCTCTGGCCTTGGAAGGGCTCTTAGGGCTTGCAGTTGTGAGGGAAAGTACATGTGGGAGCATCTTTCCTGGCTCTAGTTGCTCAAGATCAGTGGTTCTGAGCAACATAACCAGGCAAGGGACATTGGAATTTCCTCAAAATGGAAATTCTGAGCTGGACACAGCAGCTTACACCTGCAATCCCAGCACTCTGGGAGGCTGAGGCAGGAGGATCTCTTGACCTCAGGAGTCTGAGACCAGCCTGAGCAGAAGGGAGACCCTGTTTCTACTAAAAGCAAAAAAAAATTGCTGGGTATGATAGTCCCAGCTAGTAAGGAGGCTGAGACAGGAGCCCAGGAGTCTGAGGTTGCTGTGAGCTAGGCTGACACCAGGGCACTCTAGCCTAGCCTCTGCTTACCTACCAGAGAGTAACACTCTGTCCCCCCACTCCCACCCCACCCCCCAAAAAAACAGGTTCAAGACCAGCCTGAGCAAGAGCGAGACTTCCTCTCTAAAAATAGCTGGGTGTTATGGCGGGCACCTGTAGTCCCAGCTACTTGGGGGGCTTAGGCAAGAGAATCATTTAAGACCAGGAGTTTGAGGTTCCTGTGAGCTGTGATACCACAGCACTCTACCAAGAGCAAAAAAATGAGACTCTGTCTCAAAAAAAAGAGAGAAAGAGAGAGGGAGAAAGAGAGAACCAAAAAACATGAAAATTCTCCAGCCTCAGCCCTCGGGACTCGGGTTCCGTGTTTCTGGGGTAGAGCTGAGAAATCTGCATGTTGGATAATCTTCAAGGTTCTGGCAAAGCCACTGCCTGCTCCTCACTAGAAGAGGCACTGGTTTGTCTTATCTTTGGGGTATGAGGAAAGAGGCCGCATCAGACAGCCTGAGGTAGGCTGTGGCCAGGCAGGGGTGCCCAGGCCCAGGCAGGGAGAAAGCCCCCGTGGGGTGGGGGGAGTCTGGCACGTCCTATTGTTTGTTTGTTGACACCCCACCTGGTACCTGCTAATTATGCTTGAGAAGCTGCTCACGCTGAAGGGATTATTCCAACTGGCTGCTCCTCACTGCCCAGCTAGGAGCTTTTGTGAGTCTCTACCCAGTAGAGCCTGGACTTTATTCCCAGCAGCAGTAACTGGCAACTTCTTAATGTGACACAGAGGGTTTTCATTAGCGAAGCAAGGAAACCCCTAGATAGGGTGGAGGAGGAAGAGGAGAGGGGTGTTAGCTGGAGATAAAGCGGGTGTGGGGTGGGTGGGAGAGCCCGCCTATCAGCAGCTCTGCAGGGGTGGGGCTGGGGAAGGGTTTTGGCAGTGGGAGAAGCTGCCAGAGGTCCCAGCTGAGCTTGTCTAGGTGGGCACACACATCCCATCCCAGACCTGGCTTCCTGGGCCTGCTGCAGGTGATAAGTAGCAATTAGTCAGAGCCACACACCCCTTAGTTCCTTGAGAACCGAGGGTAGGGGGACTCTGAAAAGTAAGGGCTGGGTAAAGGATGTAGCCAGCCCAGCAGAGAAGGAATAAGGGAACTTTGTAAAGGGTGGAACAGAACATTTAGGGGATGGGTCTGGAGCCAAACATACGAGTTTGCATCCTGCCTCTGCCATTTCCCATTTTCTAACATTGAAGCAAGTTGCTTCATCTCTCAGTGGCCCTATTCCCAGCTCTTTAGAGGGGAGACTGTAGGCATGCCTAACTTACAGGGTTAATGAGTTCATGCAAGGCAAGGGCTCCACCCTGTCCTTGGTGTTCAGTGTGCATGTGAAGAATGTGAATCATGATTTTTTTTTTTTGGAGACAGAGTCTCATTTTGTTGCCCCCAGTAGAGTACTACGGTATCACAGCTCACAGCAACCTCAAACTCTCGGGCTCAAGCGATTCTTTTGTCTCAGTCTCCCAAGTAGCTCGAACTACAGGCGCCTGCCATGCCCAGCTAATTTTAGAGACAGGGTCTCGCTCTGGCTCAGGCTGGTCTTGAACTTGTGAATTCGGGGCAATCCACCTGCCTTGGCCTCCCAGAGTGCTATGATTAAGGCATGAGCCAACACTCCTGGCCTCCATGATTATTATTTTTCAGTGTGGAAAGGAGGGTGACAATGCGATGCTTTCCATCACCCTGTCCCTCTTCTCAGTCTCCCACACAGAGATCTCGGCAAGCTCCCCAGGGTTGGCCCTACAGGCCACAGTCTGCACGTCTCGCTAATCTGGTGCCTTTGGGGAGGCAGGGATGACACCTGAAGAGACTGACTCTTCTTCTCAGATGTTTTCAGGTCACTTCAGTTTCAAATACTCTGTGCATCATCCCCACAAGTGCTTCAATGTCCCTGAGACGCCAGCAAGTATCACGGCAGCCAAACCACGTTTTCTGGGCTTCCTTTTGCACCTGGAACCATTACAAAAGCCTGTCTGAGATGTTACCCAATTTTTGTTTCAGAAAGTATTATCCCTGCACACACAAATGAATTTTCCAGATAAATATGTGTAACACTTAAAACTATAAGTTTTTCATTTTAACTGGAAGGTTCTTAAATGGAAATTTTTTACCATTATTTTAAATGGAAATCTTATTTAAATATGGTTCATGCACTTTTCTTCCTAAAGAAAGGACATTACGTTTTGGTTCATTTTTCTGGGTAACTGAAGATCAGTATTCTCACATTGTGCTCTAAAACTTCATCAGTGGTCGGAATCTTATAAGTTGCCACAGATTGCTTCTCCTTCCTTAAATGGCCCCAGACACTTGGGTCCCTTGAGTTCCTGTTTCTGCCTTTTAGTTACTGGTTTACTTGTTTGTTTTCTTTTTCCCATAAACATGCTTGTCTCTACTAGCCCTTCCTCCTCTCTGCCCAGCTCCTTTAAAATCTGTAGCAGACCAGGTGTATCAGTGAGTGACTGCTGAGTAACAAACCACCCCAAATCTCACTGGCTTAAAACAGTCAGCATTTACCATACTGCTCACATGTCTGTGTGCCAGCTGTCTCCTCTGGGCTCAGCCACGTGTCTGTGGACTGGACAGGTGACTCTGCTGATCTTAGCTGAACTCTCTCACATATTTGGCTCCCACAGGTTAAGAGTGGCCTCAGCTGGGACAACTGGGTGATCCTTCATGTGGTCTCCAGCAGGCTAATTTGACCTTGTTCACAGGGGCATAGCAGGATTCCAAGAGACAGAACAGAAGCATACGAAATTCCCAAGGCTTAGAACTGGCACTCTGTCACTTGTGTTGCATTTTATTGGGTAAAACAAGTCACAGGCCCAGACTCAATTCAAGCACTGGGGAAATAGATTTCATTCTTGAAATTGATCCACCACACCAGGAAATCAAATAACCGACTTCATTAACCTAAAGCAAGAGTGAAGAGTCTTCTCCATGAGGTCTGCCCTTCTAAATAACAGACAACAAACCTTGAGGCGCAGAGTTTATTTCATCTGCAGACTCAGCTCAGAGGCCTTTTTGGTCACTTACCTCATGTGTTCTCTGGATAAATGGAGTTGCCAAGTAAATGAGGTCTTACTCTGTTTTGCAAGACTCCCAGAGAAGTCCCTTTTTTATTCACCCAAGACTCATAGCACTTGACAAACCAACTCTGAGAACACAAAACTCCAAACAATTTGAGTTCCAAATTGCCTGGAGTCTGTCTTGGTGCATTTTCCTGGAGACTTCTTCCCACCTGTGGTGAGCTGCCCCATCATCGCTGCAGATATCCCCGCTCCCTGCCTACACTTGCAGAGATCAAGTTGTTTCATCTTATATCTGCATCCACACTCGGCCCACCCGTACCCTATTACCAGGGGCCATTTATGCGTCACAGCTGACTGCCAAATTGATTTTTGTAGCATCATCTCTCCTGCCCCGTCTGAGATTGCTGCTGCTCCCTGAAATTGAACACTGGTTCCTCCTCCACCTCTTAATCCTCAGTGATCATGAAATGTAATTAATGAAATGAGATAAAGACAGCAAGGGCCTGGAGACCCTAGGGTCTATTAAAAACCTGCTAGGGTGATGGAGGTTTATGAACTTAATATCTAATGATAGTTTCGAGGAAGGAACAAAAGGGGGTCAAAGAAGTCATTACAACTTTGCTTTTCTGTGATTCCAGCAAAATCTTTGCTAGAATCTTTGGGGTCCTTGCTTCAGCTTTCTCCCCTCCCATCTTAGGTGAAAGAAAAAAAAAAACAAAACATAGGTAACATTACAGCCAGGGTGACCATATCCAGACCAGGATCTGGAATCCTCATCCTGGCCTGGCACAAGCTCCTCTTCCCGAGGGGCCAAGTTCTCCATCACGTGCCTTTATCCATCCTCACTTTCTCTACTGAATATATTTTCTCTGGGTGACCTGCAATTAAGGAGTTCTTTATATTCTCTCTCCTCCCCTCCTTCTCCAAGTGAAAAAAGAAAACAGATGAATCAATGAATGAACTGGTGGGAACCAAACATCCCTCTTTCCTCTGCGCAGCCCTGCTCTCGTCTTCTTTATAAGCGACTCCTCTTCCTGTTTGGTTCCTCCGCGCATCACAGTTTAGAAACCATCCACACCAAAGGGGGTGTGCAAACTGACTGCCTCAGTCACCCCTTTCGCATTCAGTTTCCAGATTTCCTTCTCACTCAGAGGCCCCGATTTCTTAATGAGTGCTTTGGTGCATTTTTATTATTATAGTTCCAATGCAGGAATGAGGGTCACCATCCCATAATACTCTAGATGCCACACCTTTTTTTCCTTGAATGGTAATTTTTATTACTCATAATTTCATGCCCCTTTTTCCTTGAGCCTAACCATCTTCTCCGCCATTGCTCTGTGGAAACCAAATTCCACACATGTGAACTTGACCCTTGGGGGTTCAACCTGGGACAAACTGCATCTCTTCTTTCTCCAACTTTCTCCACCCTCTCATACCTTTTTGTTATTATTGTTACATCTATGTAATTTGTGACAAAATTATGAGTCTTTTTTTTGTTAAGAGAGAGAGGATTTTTTTTCAAGTGATGGAACTAAATGTTTACTAAACATTGTTTCATGTTTCTGTTTCTCCAAGTTTATCAAAGGTAGACCCTGATTTCTTTTGATCAGTATATGGTCTCCTTATTTTCAAAGCTAGCTAAAGGGGAAGGTTTTGTATTCATCATGACCCTGCCAGGGCTGGTGAATGTGGTTGGAAGCTGTGACTTTGCTGTTAGCTCTGCACTAGTGTCTTCCTGAGACCCAAATTGCTTCTTGCTCTTTAATGACAGCAGGCACTGGACAGTGTCTACTGAATGGCCACAGAACACGCTTCTGGCAGCCATCTGGTAGATTTCTGCTGCTTAACTGCGAGGCGATGGAGCAGGAGCTTGCGGACAAGTCAGCCCGGTTCAGAGCCCCCAGAAATAGTGATCAGCGCATTTGCAGAAAGTTGAGAGGTTGCAATCTTCGAATGATATGAGAATTTGTCATTCGAAAATAACAAAACCATATACTAGTCAGGAGTCAAGAATAAGGGAACAAGAACGTTAAAACTGTTCAGTGAGAAATATAGTTCCTAACAGATGACTTCTGGATTTCCTAGATTTATTTTCTTTTTCCCATCTCCTCCCAATTCCACTTTTCTGCTGCTCACACCCACCTTCAGACCACTGTTGCTGTGTGCTCTTGTGTGCAGGGCATCCCGCAGAGCTCTTCACATGCCTCTATTTTGTCCTCCCTTCTTGCTTTTCCTGTCCTACCCCAAGCCTTTCCATGGTCGCTAGAATTGACTTTGGACTCAAATAGCACTTACTGTGTTGGACCAGAGTGGCCTCCTTCCTCGCCTGCCCGGCCTTTTCATCATATTGTGAGTTCCAGGCAGACTCTTTCCATCTTGCTGGCTGTGCGCTGTCAGGAAGCACGTGTTCTGAGAGAGAGGGACCCTCTGCCTAATTCTACAAAGGCTGCCTCAATGAACTCGCCTCCACACGCATCCCCTTTTCAACTGTAATAATTTGGTACCAAGCAGTAAAACCCCAGCTTGAACCTGGCTCAGCCAAAAAGATCTTTTCTTGGTTCCTGGAATGCGAGGAGGGGTGGAGTTGAACTGGGGTTGACTTCAGCAGTGACAGGGAGCCCAAGGACAACTGGAGCCTCTGGGAGCCCCAGGCATCTCTGAGTCCCATCCACCTTCTGCACTGGCCTCATCCTTTCATGACAAGAAATTATTAGGACACGTGATAAGGCTGCACACCTTCTGCTGCTGAAACTGGGGAAAGAGGATAGAACCCCGCTTGGGTCAGCAGTCTGCTCCTGGACAAATCAGCCATGGCCAGGGCTTACAAGTACACAAGTACAGCAGCCCTGGGGACCTACTTGAGTGCAATTCTCAGCAGACAGACAGAACCGAGAGAAACCCGGAGGCACCTGCCTGCCGACTCTGAAGGACGTCTCACCGTCAGGGTCCCTATCTGCTCTGCTCAGATTCCCAGGAGACCTAGCCTGTGTCAGCTCCACCAAGTACGCTCACTGCATTCCCAGGCAGCGCTTCTGTCTCCCCACAAACCTCCCCATACACCCAAGAAATGGCCCTGGACAGTGTAGAGGCAACCCCCAAAGCCCTATAATTTCTCTGCTTTAAGCTTAGGTCTTATTCTATGTGGCCAACCTTCATTTCTTCCATTGTCCCACCTTGGAAACTCTAGCCCCCGAGCATAAGGCACCTCCAGCCCTGATGAGAGAAATAGGAGAGCAAGAAAAAGGCAGGTGGTCCTCACTTCCATCCCTTACACCGTTTCTGCACAGTCTGGTGGTGCTGAGAGCAGAGGGAAGAGAGGACCTCCTCTCTCTGCTAGTGCGGGTGGTTACTCACCTGCTGTCAGGCCTCGGCTGTCCCAATTGTGGAGTTAACCTTCTTGGTCACTCTCTTTGGGAAGGATCAACCACCCTCCTCAAAGCTAGAAGAGCAGTGGAGGCAGCAGAGTGCTGAAAGCCCCTGAAAGCACCTGTGGGGACCTCCAGGAAGAAGCACTTTGCTGTCTTTCCTGTCTTTTTCACGGAGTAATAACGATGCAAAGCATGACAAATGAAGAGACATAGACTCATGAATGCTGGACATATGTGCCTGGGCTGTGACAATAGCAGAGAAATCAAACATGTTGACGCCATTCCCCGAAAATCCATGCAGGTCTCTGTATATCTTTTATCCACTGCCACACCCTTCTCCAGGTGACTTCATTTTCTATCTTCTACATAAATTCATGTTAAATTATACTTGCCGATTAGTGGCTCCCCAGAACTTCTAAGTAGGCTTTTACATGGGGAGGAGAATTCAGATTGCAGATGGAGTTAAGGTTGCTTATCAGTTGACCTTAAAACAGGGAGATTATTCAGGATTGCCCAGAGGGGCCAGTGTCATCGTGGGAGTCCTGAAATATGGAAGAGGGAGACAGAGGAGCTAGTAGGAAAGTGGTGCAGCATGAGAAAGGCCTGGGCGGGATGCCTGGCTTTGGAGATGTAAGAGGCCATCAACCAAGGAACACGGAAGCCTTCAGAAGCTGGAAAAGGCAAGGAAACCCATTCTCCCCGAGAGCCTCCAGCAGGAAGGCTGTCCTGCTGACACTTTGTTTTAGTCCAATGAGACTCATTTCAGACTTCTAACCTGTAGACCTATATGACAAAACATTTGTATTGTTTCAAACTACTAAATTTGTGAAAATTTTTTACAACAGGCATTAGAAATTAATATGAAACCTAATCTCTCCTCTTAGAATCTCAAGATCAGATTGTTCACCGTCTTCCTCTTTAACACACTAACATCTAAAAGTGCCTTGCTGAGCAGGAGTTCCTCATATTGCCTCAAGACATGCGTGTCTAATTCTAATGATTCAATACTTCCTGTGTCTATCAATAAACTGCAACACTCAAAATACACATGCCTATATGGTCTCCCTGTTCCCCCTAGACTTTATTTATGTAACTTAACAGACTAGATTCCCTTTCCCTTCTGCTCAACACCACTCAGCCCTGACACTGGCTGGCTGAGGAGTTGATTGTGCCTTTAGCTCTGCTGCCTTAGTTCAGATGGTCAGGACTTTCTGCAGAGGAGTTTGCATGCCCTCTGTACACGCTCCTCCACAGTGTGCCCCATGCTTGCCTAATCTGAGAAGCATGATGTAGGCTGGTTCACAGGCATAACACCATTTGTGTTCAATGCCTCTTACAAATGCCTCCTGTGCTCTTAACCTGGGTAGTTACAAAATCCCTCCTTGGGCTCTCAATCAAATTCTCCTGAAGGAACATCCCCATTAAATCTCACTATCTCTCCTCCAGCCTCTTCTCTGAAGGCATTCTCAAATTTCTCCAAAGGCAACCTGGCTGTGAGCCCATCTGTAGTCACAGCCTGAGCCATCACATACCACGTCCAATTTCCTGAGCTCTGTTCTGGCCTGTTAAGATGCTGCTGCTCTGGGCTGGTCAGCAGATAGCAGCTGCACCCTACAGACTCCTCTGAGTGCCCGAGTGCTCGCTGATTCTCACCCCAGCCTCTCTGGGCCTCCCCTGGGCTCACCTCGCCCAGCACTCATTCAGGGCTCCATCTGGGGACTTGTCCATGGCACCTGACCTGGCTGGTTGGACCCCTCCTTCTCATTGGAGGTGTGTCTACCTGGAGGGTTTGATCCAACACAGCTGGGAGGGAGCTAATTATATCCCCAGCCTGTCTCACTGAGGGAGGGAGGAAGAGAGGAGGGAAGGAATTTCATTTTTGAACTCCTATGTTCTACTTCAGGGATATGTATTTCTGGGTTTTTAAAAATTCCTCCCATAACTTGTAATTAACTGGTTTTAAAAGTCCCCTCCTTTTGCCTTGGGCTGCCAAGTTGATGTTTTTTATTTGCTATACAAAGCCAGCTGAGGCTGGGATGATTAGAATGGCTGGGAGAGACATCCTAGGAGGACAGAGGGGCCACGGCTGAGGGGAGCCCCTAGATTCTGATTGGAGGCCATGGATGCCCAGATGTCTCATAATCAGGGGAGCCCCCCAATGCCCCATCATGGCTCAGATACTCTGGAGCATCACAGTATAGCCCATCACCCCTTGAGGATTTGGGTGGCCTGCAGCTTCCTACAGCTGGTTAGTGTTTTTGTTGATATGAACAAAGGAGGCAAGTGACCAAGTTTGTTCACATTCCTCATAGAGGGTTGGATAAAGTGCAAACTGGTCCCCAAATGCAGGAGGAGCTGAGAAATCAAAGAACAAGGCAGTCAAATCCATTTTGTCAGTAAAGGGTGATTTACTGGGGAGCTTACGGATGGGAGCATGGTCTTGGATGGCAGCAAGACAGGTAGATCTCTGCACCTTGGACTCGGTGCTTGTGTGCCATGGTGAAGGGGGTACATGCTTTGCAGAGACCACCCGCCAGAATAGGCTAGAAGGCGTTGTGTGTCATAGCCTATGAATCCAGCAATAAGCTCAAGGCTGCTTTGATCCAAAGGCAGGATTTATATTACAGTAATAAGCACATGTTATTACATTTTATTTACTAATCTAGTAAATAAAGGAACCAGAAGGCATTCAGAGGACTGGTGTTATTTGGAAGTCAGCAAGGCAGATTGGCTTCCAAGACAGAGTCACGCTCACCTCCGAAGTCCCCCCAATAGGTATATCCAAGTCTTCACCTGTGGAACCTCTGAATGTGACCTCATTGGGAAAAGAGTCTTGGAAGATGTAATTAAGTTAAGGATCTCCAGATGAGATCATCGGTCATCATGGGTTATCTAGAAGGACCTAATCTGATGACAAGTGTCCTTAGAAAAAAGAGAAGATGACAGAGAGAAGGCCATGTGAAGATAAAGACAGAGATTAGATCTATGTAGCCACAGCCACCACATACCTGGAGCCACCAGAAACTGAAAGCGGTTAGGAAGGATTCTCCCCCAGAGCCTTGGGAAGGAGTGCAGCCCAGCCAACATCTTGATTTCGGACCAGTGGCCTCCAAAACTGAGTACAAACTTATACTGTTTTCAGTCACCAAGTTTGCAGTAATTTATTACAGCAGTGCTAGGAAACTAACATATTCCTCCATATACAAAGCCATTTCTTTCAGAAAGAATAAAATCAGCCCAAGCAGGAAAGGTGTGGCTCCCTGTCGCAGCACCGACTTATGGCTTGACCCTTCCTGGCAGAGGCTTTCCTACCGCCCCCTTGCCTATTCACTCTGCCTGAGATGCTCTAAAGCTCTTATCGATCCTGGCCTGGGCAAGATGTGTACACAGCTTGCAGGAGGTTTGCAGGGCAGATGATGCACCTGTCCTGTGCATGGTGCTTCCAATTGTATATTTCATATTTGGAGAGGATTTTCAAGCTGCTTTTGAGATACTTTCCCATGCCCTATCACAATGGTCCTGAGTGCTCATAAAGGCCATTACGTTACATATGGCAAACTTGACAAAGATCAGTTAATGACTCCACCAAAAATGAAACCCACAACTTTTCAACTCGAACCACTTCTTCATCTACCCTGCTGGGTGACACCTAGGTTGGCGAGAAGGCGCCAAGGTATCAAAAATTTCTGTGTTCGTCTTTAAAACCAACATTAGCAGAGGGTCCTTCCTTTTGATTTGATGAATAAAACATCTCATGTCCTGAACCCTTCAGAAAATTGAGGAATAAGCTGTGGTTCTCCTCAAACGTTAAGGTGTATGCGAATCACCTGAACGAACTTCATCAAAATGCAGATCCAAACTCAGTAATCTGGAGCAGTGCCTGAGAGTCTGCATTTCCAACAAGCTCACTGGTGGCACTTGTGCTGCTGCTTTATGGGATCCCACTTTGAGGAGCAATGAGATGGAGATGCTAATTTCTCTGCATTTGCAGCGTTGAGCTAGTTGGACGTGCTTGCCCGTAGGAATTATGGCTTCGACTTTGCTGTTGTGAAAGAGATTGCTAACACACAAGCTGGCAATGCTTGTGGGAAAGTTCTGTTGTGGATCAATACCATAAAAATATTTATACCTTTTGGCCAAATAATTCAACTTTATGGATATAAACTCTAAATAAATAACCCAGAAAATGAAAAACCTCTGTGAGCAATGAAGTTCTCCTACAGCACTGTATGCTAAAAGGAAATTTATAGTCTGTGTCTAATATAAAGTAAATGATTAAATTATAATAAATTCGCTTAAGACATTATTGTAGACGATGTTTATCTTCCCTCTGTCCGCAAAGCAACATGTCGCTAAAGGAGTAAAAATGGTATGAACTCACAAAGTGACCAAATTAGCAGATGAATGGTTTCAACACATTTTTCCAAGATAGAAAAATCTACAGAATTGGGAGGTATAAACACAATTTCTGTTTCTGTATTTGTATTTGTTTCTGTATTTGTAATATTTTAACTTTTTAACTGGGCAGTGAGTACAATCGTGATTTCCTATTGTTTTTATATCTGTCTATATGCCTGAATATTTCAAAATTTTATAAAATTAAGTGAATGGGGACAAGTGACAAATGTTATAACCTATGTGTTGGGAGTGGAGGTATTGTAACAAAGACAGCCAGTTTGCCCAAACAAATCTGGTCTTGGCTCGTGAAGGCACCAGGGAACTCAGGACTCAGGGACCATGGGAGGGAAGAATGAGCCATGGGGCTAACGGGAAAGAAGAGGAAGGGTCAAATCTGTTTCTGGAGGCTGTAGATCTCCTGACCCACTGGGGAACAATCTCTCCCATTCACCACCACCACAGGAGAAGGGCCAGTTTATTCTCCAGAGAAACTGAGCCACACAAGCTCAGAACTCAGCATATCAGACTTCTTAAGAGGTCAGCTGAAAACAAGAGAATTAGTGGAAACTCTATATACTAAACCGTGGGACCTGTGAGAGCAGAAGGGTGTGATCTCTGTCCTCCCCACCATAAGGGTCACAGCTGCCTGACACTCCGATAACAAGAAATAGATTAACAAGAGAAAAGCATAACAAATGTATTTAATCAAAGTCTAATGTAACACAGGAGACTTCAGAAATAAAGACCCAGAGAAAACTGTATTTTTATGCTTCCATTTCATGAAGAAGGGCCAGAGGATTGTGATTGAACAGAGGGAACGATCTAATACCGATAGACTGAGGGGGAACCAGCAGGACCTGTCTGTCAGATTTTTCTCCACCTCTCTGAGTAGCATCCCTACCTCCCAGGCATGGGGCAGGAGCAAAACCCCTCTGGAATGAGGGTCTTCAAGAGAGAAGGAAGAGAGTGACCTTTCTAGGTTCATGGACAGCTTTAGGAGAAAAGGGTTCTAGATTCTATGATCTCCTTTGAGGAAGAAGAGTTCTTGTTTCTATGACTCACATATGGAGAAGAAGAGGGGCAGGAGACAGGAGGATGTGGGAGGCTCAGAAAGACTTTGCTTCTTAGGCCCTTTCTGTCTCCTAATTTAGTGCAAAGTATTCAGCGTGCTGAGGTGCCTTACTTTGGGGTACCATGTTCTGAGCCCTAACAGACCCTTGGCCCCTCCCCACCTCTAGTCCTGGGCCTCTAGGAACCAGACATATATACACACAGGCTAGAGACTGTGAAATTACAACCTATGGGCCAAACGGACCTCCTTTTTGTTTTTTCAAATGAAGTTTTATGGGAGCACAATCCAAAGCATTTGTTTGAAAGTTGTCTATGACTGTTTTCATGCTACGACATTAGAACTGAACAGTCGCAACAAACAGTGTCTGTCCCACGCAGCCACAAAGCCTAAAATATTTACTATTTGGGCCTTGAATAAAAAGCTTGGGAAAAATAGCTGACCCCAAAAGAAAGATGCCAGATTTCTCATTTGAAGCACTAGTGAGAAGACTGACCAACTGCCTCATAACCCAACAGCGAAGCCATCCGTGACAAGTCCTGTCCACACACATTCAGCCTCGCTCTTAAACATAAACGGATGTCCAAAGATTTTTCAGATACTCAAAAAAAGCCCCAGTGTGAAGGAGTCTGACAAAATAAGATGACTAAAAGGAGCTTAGAGGAACCGAAAACAATTTGATAATCACAAGAAACTTACAATAAAAACGTAGAATTAATAAATTCTAAGATATGAGAAGATAGTTCATCCATAAAACGATAGTGAACTCTGGAAATGTAAGAAAGTGATGGCTCAAAATTAAAAAAAAAAAAGGTCAAAAGCCAGTCAAACAAAAATATAAGGAGTTAAAAGATGGGAGGGGAAATTAAATTAACAATTCAGGATGTCTAATATTTAACAAGAAAACAAAGAAAATGGAAGGTAAGAAATTAGTGAAAAATAGTATAAAATCTCTCAGAAAATGTTTTATATGTTGCACATTATCCCCAGCACAGTGAATGAAAACAACCAACAAGCGCCATAAAATTTCAAAGAGAAATAAGGAAAAGATTGTAAGCTGACAGAGAGAAAAGAAACTGAGCAAAACAACAGCATCAAAATGGATCCAGACTTCTCAATAGCAACATGAGATGCCCCTCAAAAAGCAGAGTAATGCCTCAAAATTCTAAAGGCAAACAATTTTAACCTAGTGTTCTATCTTCAGCAGTATCAGTTAAGTATGGAGAGAAAATAACAGCAGTTTTAGACTTGCAAGGACTCTTGTGCACCCTTTGTTAGGAAACGCTAAAGCAATGACTCTCAACCTTCCCAATGCCACAGCCCTTTAATACAACCTGTCACGACCCACAGGTTGAGAACCACTGCGCTAAAGGTTGTGCTTCAACACAACCAGAGAGTAAAACCAAGAGACAGATCTGGGTAACAAGGGCTCCCACATGGAAGTGAATAAGGCCCAAGACAATGGTTTTACATCATGTCTGTAGAGAAAGCAGTCCAGATTGGGAGTGAGAAGACTTATGACTTGAGGCAGAGGACTCCCAGGAGACAGGCGACAGAACCAATCAAGGATTTGATGTGGTTAAGATGTGAGAAAATCATTGATTGATGTGGTATAGGTTTGTGAAAACACTGGAAAAAAGATACTACTTAGTTGAATAACAAGCAATTTCTATCTAGTTTAATAATGTAAATACTGACCATTGATTTAACAATTGTTTTACAAGTCTATTTGGGGGATTGTTGGAGGAAAAGGAAAGGAGAATTGAGGACTGATGAATAGAAAGTTAAATCTTTTGTCTGAAATTCAAAAATCAAGAACAGCTGGAAAAGCATATCATTTAGAAATAAAGGTAAATGTTAGAAGGAAAAACCAGAATGTGGGAAGTTGATGCCTTTCCAAGAAGGGATAGGAGAAAAAACAATATTGCTTTTGGTTTTTTAATATATATAAAATCATTATATACTATTTTATTATTTTAACTACCCATATACATTTTGATAAAAATAAAAAATAATCTAAAATAAACTATGTTAATCTATTAGATTAAAATATCTATTAGTCCATAATTACAATTGAAAAAATTAAGTTGCTTTATTGAAAAAAATGTTTGTGTTAACTCCTTGAGATCTGCCAGGATGTAAAGTCTTTAAAATCAGAAAGTCCTTCAGTTGGAAGGGCTGGGCTGACAGGCAGGTGCTCCAGAGGCCTTGTGATCCATAGACTTAGCAAGAGCAGGCAATACACAACTGGGTTTGGACTAGTGCATCAATAAGGCTAGCATGACTGGGCAGAAATGCACCAAGGTTTAAGTGAAGAGTCAAGTAAAGGGGAAAAACGTAAAATGCATGTAATGTTGCATACTATGATTGCAACAATGTAAAAATGATATGTTCATAATGAGAGGAAATAAGGACAAATGAAAACAGTATGATTTGTTAGGTTAGAAATGGAGGTGGAGGGCGGTGCCTGTGGCTCAGCGGGTAGGGTGCCGACCCCATAAGCTGGAGGTGGTGGGTTCAAACCCGGCCCCGGCCAAACTGCAACAACAAAAAAAAAAATAGCCGGGCGTTGTGGCGGGCGCCTGTAGTCCCAGCTACTCGGGAGGCTGAGGCAAGAGAACCGCCTAAGCCCAGGAGTTGGAGGTTGCTGTGAGCTGTGTGACGCCACGGCACTCTACCGAGGGCCATAAAGTGAGACTCTGTCTCTACAAAAAAAAAAAAAAAGAAATGGAGGTGGAGGTAATTTTTTTTCTTTAATTTAGAATTATATGAAGACTGCCATAATATTTGTGTAAAACAGACTAAAAGCATGTTCTCTAGGAAATCAGTGGCATTCTTTGCTCTGCTTCCCTCTGCAGCTTAATTGCTTACACGGAACAGTACATGGAATACGATCCCTTGATAACACTGGCTGAGCCGTCCAATCCTTGGATCAGCGATGATGTCACTTTGTGGGACATAGAGATGAGGTAAAAAAAAAAAAAAATGTTTTTTTTTGGTTTGGGAGGAGAAAGAATGTAGAAAAAAAAATCCATAAGATCTTGAGATCACCTTATCTTCTGTCTTAGTCTGACTGTTGCTAGACCAGAAATGCGTCAAGTAACCGCGCTCCTGAGTTCTGCTTTCTCCTGTCTCTACCCCTTACAGCTTTGATTTCTATGTGGATCATTTGCAGCTTCTCTCTGACACTTCTCTGACCCTTTAGGACAGTCCCTTGCCATTCCCTGGATCTGATGGCTGGAAAGAATCTGTTGGCCCAATTTTTCTTTGTTTATCTTCATATTTGCCTGCAGCAACAGCAACGGTAACATCTAGCACTTACCCTGTGCTGGCCACACCCCACAGTAACTGTCTCCCCGTGAATCCCCTCACCTGGTAAACACTTTTACTCCCACCATTGAGCGGATGAGGAAACTGAGGCCCAGAGGAGGTCGTGGACTTGGCCAAGGTCACACCGTGGCAGGCCGACGGCAGGCCGAGGGCTGCAGAGCCATGATTTCCATCCCTCTGCTTTTCTGGAGTATCTGGCAGCAGGAATTGCACAGGGCGGTAGCAAGTGTGTTTACTTCATAGCTGAGGACCTGAAGCCCAGACAGACACGAATCACCTTCAAAATGACCGAAGGAAAGGTGCAGATAAATCTAGTGTGGGGGCCTTCGACTCCCTGCTGTCCTTCCGTGTTTCATTTCTCTGTGGCTCTCACTTTGTCTTTTGCTTTGCTCTCTTTCTGGCATTTTTCTGGGAAATGAAAAACTTTCTAAAAAGTAAGACTGCTCACTACTGAAAGTTTAAACTATCCAGATGTGCACAAACAAAATAATTCTCTCTTCCTCCAACCCATTCCCGTCTTCAAGAAGAACCTTTGTTTATACCTTGATGCTGGGGTTTCCCAGCTGCACTAGGACACCTTGGGCACTGCAGGGACTCATGGGGTTGCCACGAGATAGTCTAAATATTTGAAGGAAACACAACAATGTTGGATATGCGTCAGATACTGCATAAACTACTAGATTAAGGTAGTTCAGTTTCTGTTTTTCGTTTTTCTTTCCTTCTTTCTTTCTTTTTTTTTTTTTTGAGACAGAGTCTCACTATGTCACCCTCCATAGAGTGCTGTGGCGTCACAGCTCACAGCAACCTCAAACTCTTGGGCTTAAGGGATTCTCTTGCCTCAGCTTTCCAAGTAGCTGTGACTACAGGCGCCCACCACAAGGGCTGGCTATTTTGTTGTTGTTGTGGTCATTGTTGTCTAGCAGGCTCAGGCCAGGTTCAAAACCACCAGCCCCAGTGTATGTGGCCAGCGCCCTAACCACTAATCTATGGGCACTGAGCCAAGGTCGTTCAGTTTCAACGTCAGAGAATGTTACATCCCTTTCGATGATGTCAATGAGGTCTTTTAAAATCTGAGTTTTCAGAGCCATTGCTGTGATAAAAAGCAAATACTGTGCAAAAATCAACATGGACTAAGAAATAAGAGTGGCAAGGTACAATCTGATTCCAAAGTTTATAAAAATGTGCAGTGCCCAGCAGGTGCATGTTGTGGTTATTTAAGAATGAAATTCAAATACTTTTTAATTTAAGACAGTATTTTTATTTAAGAAAGAAATATTTTTATTTAAGAAAGAAATTCAAATACTTTTTCTATCAATTTATATGTATTTTAAACAGCTACCAAGTTGTGAGGACATAAATACATATTTAGTTGATTGGTCAAGACCTTAATTAATGAAGGGGCCCAGGGGAACCATGAAAAAAAACTAACCGTACTGTGAACTCAGAAAATTCTAGTGTCTGCCCCTTTGGATTTGCATGCACATATAATACCTTATTCTTTTGTATAATTGGGATCATTATACATTTGTTTACCAATAATTTTTTTAATTAATAATATATCATGACAATCTCTCTGTATAAACACATATGGATCCACCTTATCCTTTTTAATAGCTACATAATGTCCCATGGCATGAATGAGGTAAAATTCATCTCACCAATCCCTGGGTCATAAATTGAGGCTGTGTCCTTTTTTTTGCTAACATAAACGATGATTCAAGAAACATCCTGTGTACGAGTCCAATGTTTTCTTTAGTATAAATTTTCCAGGAGTAGAATTAGGAATGGCATGCATAATTTGAGTTCATGTTCCCAGATCCTTCTGGAGCAAAACTGTAATGAATTGCTTTGATGCTCTTAGCTTAAAAGTGCCCATTTCCCTATATCCCAAGAATTATCAATCTTTTTATCTTTGCAAATCTGATAGGTTAAAAAAATTCTTATTTTACTTTTTAGTTCTTTGTTAATGTATCTGAGAATCTTTTCATGTGATTATTGGATACACATTTTTCTTTTGTAACTTGCCTGTTCTTTGCCCATCTTTCTAGTGGTCTGTTTTGCTTTGAATATTGAGATGGAAAATGGTCATATTTACTTAAATCATACATTTTAACTTTTCCTTGAAAGTTTTTCTGAATCTCATTCTTCCTTGTTTCTTTTCCCTGACTTGCTTTATTTATATTAGCTTCTTTAAAACTCGTTTCTATTCTAGTTCCATTAACTTTTAACTGTTTTAATTGAAAATGTCATTAATTCATACAAATAAGCATAAAAAGTAGAAGTTTCCTTTACCTCCTCTGAGTCCCATTCTTCCTCAGAGGAATGTTAACTTGATATATTTTAAACCAATATTTTTTAACTTATATTTCTATGAACATTGAAAAAATAAAAGTAGGCTGTGTGTATCTTTAAGATTTGTGGGGCGGCACCTGTGCCTCAGTGTGTAGGGCACCGGCCCCATATACCAGCGTGGCAGGTTTGAACCCAGCCCCGGCCAAACTGCAACAAAAAATAGCCAGGCATTGTGGCGGGCGCCTGTGGTCCCAGCTACTTGGGAGGCTGAGGCAAGAGAATCACCTAAGCCCAAGAGCTGGAGGTTGCTGTGAGCTGTGATGCCATGGCAGTCTACTGAGGGTGACCAAGTGAGACTCTGTCTCAAAAAATACATAAAAATAAATAAAATAAAAAGATTTGTGATGCACCTTCGATAGTTCCTTTTGATCTAATCCAAGAATTCAACTCTTCCTTTCACTGTGATTTTTCTCTGCTTTGTTTACGTGTCCTAATTACTCCGCTCTGTTGTCTCATCTGCCTTTACTTCCCAGGAAATCCTTTGGTGGGAATTCTGGGCCTCTAGGATGGAGCTGCCATACCGCTTATATTTTCTTTGTCATAATTTCCATCTCTTAGTCTTTATTCTATATACAAAGGGTAGAATTCCTTGGATTGCTGTTCAGGGTCACCAGTTTGGTTTTCAGTGGTGTCTATCCTATCATTTTATACTTTAATGAGGTTTTCTTTTCCTACGGGGTGTTGAGAGGAGTGGATGACAGTTGTGCTTTTTCATTTCTAAGACTTCTTAATCTTTCTTGGACTCTTCTTTTCCTAGCAGTGGGTTCTAAATCCCCCTGAAGGTATGATACAGATTTTTCACATATTGCATTTTTTTGCATAGTTTCATGTCTCCCCTGCGTGTCTGCCACTTAGTCTGTTTCACTGGGGTTACTCATTAAAGGACGGCTGTTTCCACTCATTGCTTCCTTACTCTGCGCTCAGAGAAGATCGTTCTTCTCACACGCCCATTAATTTTGATGACTGCTCTTGTTAATAAATGAAGGTTTTGACTTTTAATCCTGCACCACCTGGGAATTTATTGAAAATACTAATGCCCTGTCCCCGCCCAGAGTCAATTATTTTAGCAGTTCTGGCAATGAGGCACTGGTATTTTTTTTAACTCTCCCAAAGTGACGCTGACGTGCAGCCCTGGTCTAGGACAGTAGCTAGTGGGGGTTTCCTCGGCATTTGTGGGGTCAGTGGTTCTCAAACCATGCTGTGCACCAGGATCAGATGGGATGCTCATTAAAAATGCACATGTGTGCCAAGTGGCTCTGGCACTCTACGTGATTCCCTGGTGACTCACCGAGTTCCCCCTGACTTTCCTCTGAGAAGCTGTCAGGCATCACCTGAGTGCATGAATGAGTAAATTTACACAGGCAAATTGTCAGGGTCCCCTCCGGTTCCTGGGTATTTGGTCCAAGAACAGACTGAAAGACTGGACCCACTCTCACAGTGACACAGGTGGCTATGGGGGGTTCTTGGGTAGTACAGCCCCCACTCTAGTAGTAAAGCCCCCTATCCTAGTGGTAGGGCCCCATCCTAATGGCAGAGCCCCCATCCTAGTGGTAGAGCTCCCCATCCTAGTGTTAGCCCCCCCCATCCAAGTAGTAGAGTCCCCCATCCTAGTGGTAGAGCTCCCCATCCTAGTGGTAGAGCCCCCCATCCTAATGGTAGAGTCCCCCATCCAAGTGGTAGAGCTCCCCATCCTAGTGGTAGAACCCCCCATCCTAGTGGTAGAGTCCCCCATCCTAATGGTAGAGCCCCCCATCCAAGTGGTAGAACCCCCCATCCTAGTGGTAGAGTCCCCCATCCTAATGGTAGAGCCCCCCATCCAAGTGGTAGAGCTCCCCATCCTAATGGTAGAGCCCCCCCCATCCTAGCATGGCACCTGCAGCCTTCCCCACTCTGTGTTTCAGACCCAGTGGAATTTCTTCTTCCTCCCTGTGGTGCTCCCCAATGAGTCCACTCTTCTCCCTCTGCTGACAAGTCTTAGGGGAACCCAGTTAGATCTGCTGACGCCAATAAGAAGTATTGAGAAAGCTAGAGTGTCTTGAGCAATCTCTCTGCTTTGCAGAGATGGCAGAGATGTTTTTGCTGTTTTGCTGTACTAACCTTGGGTTAACAGAAGCACCACCCTTTGGTCTTATTTCCTGTATTAGAAGCTGGACAGGAAACATACCCCTTAATTCAGCAGACCCTTTCTACTGTGTGGAGCCTGTTCCATATTTCTGAATTTCTTCCATATGCCCCCATCTGGTGCCCACCCACTGCCTCTGCTTCCAGTCCTGCTGCTCAGAGCTTGGGGTTTTCCCAGGCTCCTGATGAGGACACCCATGGAGTTTCTTCTCTGATGGCTCTGCTGCTCTGAGTTCAGCTTTGTCATGAGTTCAGTCCTTCCGCTTCATACCTTTCTGAAATTCCTCAAAGTTTACCATCTGTTGATGGGAAATGTCTTTGTCTCTACCTACCATGTTTGGGCTGGTTCTTTCTTTGTGGGCCACTCTTCCCCCAGGCCCTCGCATAGCTGGCTTTCCTTCTTAGCATTGGGTCCCTTCTTCAGAAAGACTTTCTGTGACCACCAGTGTAAAGTGGCCATCCATCCCTCCAGTTGTTCTATCATGTCCTCCCCTGGTTCACTTTCTAAATAGGACTCAGAATTATTCTAGCACCCAGGCCTGGCACCGTATAGGTTTGAGGGAGGATGGATAGGTAAGGGGTTCCTTATTTGATCATTTTCCCGGTTTCGGGAAAGGAGGAGAGATAAGCACGTGAACCTAATTCACCACGAGAAAATAAATTTCCTCCTTTGTTCTTGAAAGTCAGCAAAGAAGCATGTAACAGGTTAGAAAAATGGCAGTCATCTATTGGTTTATCTCAATCTATTTAACACTTTTTCCTGGGGGCACAGGGTGCTATCTGCCCCTACTATTCATGTGCCACTTCTTTCTTTCTTTTTTTTTTTCTTTGAGACAGAGTCTAACTTTGTTGACCTGGGTAGAGTGCCATGTCATCATAGCTCACAGCAACCTCAAACACTTGGCTCAAGCAATTCTCTTGCCTTAGCTTCCCAAGTAGCTGGGACTACAGGTGCCTGCCACAACACCTGGCTATTTTTAGAGATGGGGTCTTGCTCTGGCTCAGGCTGGTCTTGAACCTGTGAGCTCAGGCAATCTACCTGCCTCGGCCTCCCAGAGTGCTAGAATTACAGGCACGAACTGCCGCACCTGCTCTCGTGTTCCATTAATGCTCTTGGGTGGAGGGGGTCTACCCTGATCTTCATACCTAACCTAAAACAGCTGCCATGATCTGTCCACCTGTAAGCAAAATCAAGTTATTTAGGTACAAGTAAAAATGAGGCCCTGTTTCTTCTCCCAACAGAACATTTTTACGCACTGAGACGCTGGCAGTGGTGTTAGGAAAACAGAGAATGGGACCAGGGCCAACATCACACTTCAGCCCAGGGATGGTTTCTGTCCATGACAGAAACAGGCTGCAGACGACGAATAAAATAATCAAAAGTCATTTTTTTTTCTCAGTTTCAGTTTTTGAAACCTGCAATGTGCTGTATTTTAAGCAAGAAAGTCTCTAAGGCTACAAAATGGCACAGCAAACAAAACACATTGTCCTACCACCTGACCGCCAGGATTCTTCCTTGCTTGGCAGAGGACGTTAAGCCACTTGGGACAGTAAGGAAGGCCCTTAGGGTAGGGGCATTGGTAGAAACTTGAACAACAAAGGGAGAGGGCTGTGGTATGCTGCTGAGAAAATGAGATGAGTGTATTCTCTGTTCCTGAGAGGGGAACGCTAAGGGTGAGAGAGGACAAGCCAGAAACAGGGTCTCCGTCAAGGCCAGGGAACTCCCTAGTCCTGAGGAAACCAAAGACTTTTCAAAAGCTGGAGTGTCAAGTATGTGATTTTTAGATTGTGGACTGCCAGGAGGTGAAATGTGGAGCCACTTCTCAATTCGAGCCCGCCTCAAATTCCAGCAAAGGTTCCCACCCTCACAAGCACTTCCTGGGAGGAGGCTCTGGTGAGTGAGGCCTTCCGTCTTCACATGCATGTACTGCTCCTTATATCAGGAGGGGACGTCTCCCTCTTTTTTCATCTAGACTGGTGTGTGATAAAGCAGGACTCTCAGGTATTTATGTTCGTCTAAAGTGGGCTTTGTGTTCTGCTGGGCTGGGTGAAGGGGTCCAGGCAAACTGGTTGTGATGACTAGGGCAGAGGATATCACAACCTCTAGATCCTACAGAGATGGAGAATGTCCTATCTCTGTCACAGAGAACTTATAGACAGCTCAGTGGAGGGTGCAGACAGCGTCTTACAACAATAATGGGCAGGCTGTAGCATACATACTAGGAAATTATGATTTAATCCTTTCTTCTCAGACAAACTAGTAGATGCAGAAATCCAAGAATAAGAAAGGAGGGAAATGAAAAGCTACTGTTTTAAAGGATGGACAAGCTACACTTTGAATCTATACAATGGAAATTCTGAGAAGTAAAGTTTAATTAAAGAAAATAGTGATAACCAGGGCTTATCCTTGAGAAAAAAATCAGCCAAAACTTGCCATATCACAGTTGGAGAGAATTCTGTCATCTGAATGCCACCAGAAGATTGTCCCAGGGAGGCATAAGGGACGTGTTTCTGGTAGTACCACTGACCAGTGCTGAATCTACTGAACCCTGATGTTGCTAGCAGAAGTGGTTTGTGATGTAGTCTCTCCATGTGACTTAGGTTTAGGTCTCCTCTCTGCTGAGTATCAGCTACATGAAAAGAGCTACAAGGAGTCTGGCTTGTCCTGCATGGCCATAAGCATCTACTCTCAGCCAGCCTGAGCTGCTGAGACGCAGAGATCATCCTCGAGCAGCCCATACACAGTGATTTTGGCAGAACTATCATCAGGATATTAGACAAGCTCCCTTCCTGTGGTAGTCAGTCTCCAAATATAGCCCCATTAGTGCTTTCCTTCTTCACATGCATGTACTGATCCTTGTATCAGGAGAGGAATTCTCCCTCTCTTTTCATCTAGACTGGTCTTGGTGTCTTAACCAATAGAGAGTGGCAGAAGGGATATTCTGAGAACCGGTCATATAGAAACCCTGTGGCTTCTACCTTAGTCCTTTGAAATATTTGCTCTTGAGGCATTCCTTCTTGGAACCCCTCTATGAGATGTTCATGGCAGTGGAGAGGCCATGTGTGGACACTCTGGCCAACACCCTGAATCACCTACCATGTGAGGAGCCATCCTGAATGCCCAGCTCAGTCAAACCTTCAAGGATCCCCACCTCTAGCTTCCATCCAGCTACAACCATGAGAGAGACCCCAAGTGACAACCACTCAGTTGAACCTCATTATCCCAAAGGACAGAGAGAATGATAAATTGCTATTTGAAGCCCTTAGGTTTGGGGGTGGTTTATTACACAGCAATAAATAACTGGACAACTCCCCACTGGAACATTCAGGACCCTCAGGTTGTTCTTGGGATAGTAAGTAAAATCATGATTATTTATTCAATAGCCTTGACTCTGAGATGAAGTCATTGGATATTTCATCTTTATGGAACTGTCTCCTTTTTTCATAATTTTCTATAACTTGTATCAGTCCATTCAGGCTGTTATAACAAAAATGCCATAGACTATGTGGCTTATAAACGACAGAATTTATTTCTCAGCATTCTGGCGGCTGGGAAGTCCAAGATTGAAGTGCCAGTAGATTTTGGTGTTGGGTTAGGGCCCACTTCTTGGTCCATAGGTGGCTGTCTTCTCTCTGTGTCCTCACATGGCAGAAAGACAAGAGAGCTCTCTGAGATATCTTTAATAAGGACATAAATCCCATTCTGCATAACCTAATCACCTCCCCAATGCCCCACCTCTTAATAGCATCACATTGGGGATCGGGATCTCAACATGTGAATTTGGGAGAGGAGAGGGGATACAAACATTCAGACCACAATATTATACCCCAGGGTCCCCAAAATTCATGTCTTCCTGCATGTAAAATATGTTCATTCCATCCCCAAAGCCCCAAAAGTCTTAAATTGTTCTTGCATCAATTCCAAAGTCTAAAGTCTCATCTAAATATTATCTAAATCAAAAATGGGTGGAACTCAGGGTATAATTCATCCTGAGGCAATTTTCTCTCCATCTGCGAACCTACGAAGCCAAACAAGTTATGTGCTTCCTAACAATAGTGGTGGGATAGGTATAGGAATGATATTTCCATTCCAACAAATAGAGAAATAGGAAAGAAAGGGAGTAATGGGTCCCAAGTAAGTGCCAAATGTAACACAGTAAACACTAAACCCAAGACTCTGGAATAACACTCGTTGTCTCAGCACTCTGCCTCCCAGGCCCACTGGGGCAGCAGTCCCATCCCCACAGCTCTCCTGGGTGAGAGTAAAGCTTCCATAGCTTTCTTGGGCTGATGCTCTCACTCTGCCTTACAGATTTGGGTGGCAATGTCACCCCACAGCTTGGTGGGCTGGCCCTATAACAGGTCTACTAGTACCCCCATGGTTTTGCTAAGGTGGGGTGTCACATCCACAGCTCTGCTGAGTAGCCCTGTCCCCATGGCTCTGCCGGGTATAGCCCATATCATGGCTCTCTGTGGGGACCCCACCCCTAAGAAACTGGGGCAAGAATATCCTGGCTCACATGAACTGGAGAAGTGACCCTACCCTTTTAAATTGTTCTGCCCTCCCTCCATGTGGCTCTTGTACTCTGTGATGGGAATGGCAGCTCTGAGCTCTAAATTACCTTCAAGGCCATTCCAGAAGGATAGTTCCTGGCTTCTGTTAGGATGGCTAATCTGTGACAGTCTCCTGTCAAATATATCAAACAATCATTTGATCACATAATTAGTGGTCTTATTTTGTGTGTGTATGTTTGGGGGTTTTGTTTTGTTTTGTTTGCAATGCAGATGGGCTAAGAACTTTCCAAATCTGTAGGTTCTGGTTCCTTTTGGCTTAACAAGTCTTTCTTTAAGTTATTCTCTCTTGGCTTGGCACCAATAGCTCAGCAGTTAGGGCTCTGGCCACATATACTGGGTATGGTGGGTTCAAACTTGGCCAGGGCCAGCTAAACAACAGTGACAACTGCAACAAAAAGATAGCCAGGCATTGTGGTGGGTGCCTGAAGTCCCAGCTACTCGGGAGGGTGAGGCAAGAATCGCTCTTAAGCCCAAGAGTTTGAGGTTGCTGTGAGCTGTGACACCATGGCATTCTACCAAGGGAGACATAGTGAAACTCCGTCTCAAAAATAAAAAACAAAAAAGGTTATCCTCTCTTCTTCCATTTTGCTATAAGTAGTCAGGAGGAGCCAAGTTGAACCTTCAACCATTGCTTAGAAATTTCCTCAGCTGGGCGGCACTTGTGGCTCAAAGGAGTAGAGCGCCAGCCCCATGTACCACAGGTGGTGGGTTCAAACCCGGCCCTGGCCAAAAACTGAAAAAAAAAAGAAAGAGAGAAAAAAATTTCCTCAGCTGAATATTCAATTTCATCTCTTACAAGATCTATCTTCCACAAAACACTGGAACGCAAACACGATTCAGCCAAGTACTCTGCCACTTTATCACAAGGGTCACTTTTCCTCCAGTTTCCAATAACTTATTTCTCATTTCTGTCTGAAACTTCATCAGAATGGCCTTTACCATCTATCTTTCTACTAACACTCCTTTCAGGATTACTTACATGTTATCTTTCTCCATAGCTTGAGCCTTTCTCCACAGCTCTCTCCTCTTTTCTCCCTGAGCCCTCAACAAAATTGCCTTTAGAAGCCTGGTCACTACAATGTAAGCTTTTTCTAGCATATGTCTCTTCCAGCTTCTATGTATTATCCTGTTCCAAAGCCACTTTTGCATTTTTAGTTGTTTGTTACAGCAGCATGCCATGCTCAGTACCAATTTCTGTCTTAGTCTGTTAGGATAGGACTGCTACAACAAAAGTACCATTGGCTGTGTGGCTTCTAAACAACAGAAATTTACTTCTCATAGTCCTAGAGGCTGGGAAGGCCAAGATCAAGTTGCTGGCAAATTCAGTGCCTAGTGAGGGCTTACTTTCTGGTTCACAAATGTCCATCTTTTCACTTTGTCCTCACATGGCAGAAGGGCTAGAGAGCCCTCTGGGACTCTTATAAGTGTACAAAGCCCATTCATGCTCTATCTACTTCCCAAAGTCCCCACCTCGTAATACCATGACATTGGTAATGAAGACTTCAATATATGAATTGGAGGAGCCCACAGACATTCAGCCTATTACATACCAATAACTCAAACTTATTTAGGCTGGGTGTGATGGTTTGGAAGGCTCAGGCAGGAGGATTCCTTGAGGCCAGGCTTTTGAGACCATCCTAGGCAACAAAATGAGACCTCATCTCTAAAAAATGGTAAATTTTTTTTAAAGTTAGCTGAGCATAGTCGTGTACATCTGTGGTTTCAGCTGCTTGGGAGACTGATGTGGGAGAACTGCTTGAACCCAGGAGTTTAAGGCTACCATGAGCTATGACCAAGCTGCTGAACTCCAGCCTGGGAGATAGACCAAGGCCCTAACTCTTAAAATAAGTTGTTTGGAAGATAGCTTACATTTTCCCCAACTCTTACTTTAGACATCAAATGAGGGAAATATAATAGAAGGTGGGGCGGTGGAATAGAAAAAAGAATAGACTTTGGAGACAGACACACCTGGATTCTAAGTCCAGCCTGCCACTCACCAGCTGTGTGACCTTGGACCATCTGACCTCTTTTTAACAAAGCAAATTTAAGTACAAACACCTGCCTCCCTGGTTTATATTGAGAGTGACATGGAGCACTGTGAGGAACGCTCCTTGCACCTTGCCTATCACCATGAAGGCCCTGTGGAAATGAGCATTTTTATAGATGGTTACTTCCTTTGAATCTTGCTTTCTTGTTCTCAGTTTGAGAGATTTCCTTTGTGCTTTTTAGCTGGGATGAAAGACTGACTTCCAGAGTGGTGCCTGTGGCTCAAAGGAGTAGGGCACCAGCCCCATAAGCCAGAGGTGGTGGGTTCAAGCCTAGCCCTGGCCAAAAACTGAAAAAAAAAAAAAAAAAGAAAGACTGACTTCCGTGGAGAGCCACCTGTCTTCACTGTAGACAGTGAAGGAATTTGGTGAGATTCATTGGGCACAGAGCACCAACAAGAGTTCGAAAAAGGCATCCAGCTAGTGATCGGAACACACTGCCAGGGTAAAGACACATCACTATGCACATTTTTTTATTGATCCTTTTAGTGTTGAATACTTGCCATGTGCAAGGAACTGTGGTGAATACAAAGACACGTGAAATAAGGTCTTCAAAGAGCTCACAACATAGCTGGAAAGACAATTACATAAACTCTTAAAAACCAAATTTGTGACATAAAACTGTAATAGAGAATACATCACAAGGAAGCATCTCCATACTATGGACGTAAATAAAGCGGCTATGAGTTCTGTGGACTATTTGCATGAGTTTGGCCAAGGAAGAGTTCTTGTACCAGTTACCTGGGGATGGATATTGAGAGATATTTTAATTTTCAGAATTACTGTATAACCACAAGAGACCATTTAGTGGTTGAAGCATGTTCAAGTCTGTTCTTGAACCTTACAGTGGATGAGTGGAGAGTCCCCACGTGATACAGAAAGATATACGTAGGGGAGTTGTATCCAAGAAGCTTTTAAAAGAACAGAATCCCAATGGCCAGATAGCACCAGGAAAATAAGGAGAAAGCATGGAGCATCCAGTTGTATAAATAGGATTGTGAATAATGGGTGGTTTGGAAAACCCAGGTATACGTTGGTTGAATAGTATCACCCCAAAATTCGTGTTCTTTCCAGAACCTCGGAATCTCCAAACTCTGTTTGGAAATAGAGTTGCCACAGATGCAGTTAGTTAAGATGAGGTCATATGAAGTCGGGTGGGCCCCGATGCAACATGACCCGTGTCTTTACAAGAAGAGAAAATAGAGACACAGGCACGTGGAGTGCGAACGCAGTGTGAAGACACAGACGCACAGGGAGGAGGCTTCCGGGGCTTCAGGGCAGAGACTGTGTCGACTAGCTAAAGAGCAGTAAGCGTCGCTGCAACATGAGAAGTTAAGGGAAGGTTGTGGGGCAGATTCTCCCTCAAACCCTTCTGAGAGAGCACGGCCCTGCCAATAACTCAATTTTAGACTTTGGCCTCCAGACTGTGAGGGAATAAATTTCTGCTGTTGTAAGCCACCCAATTGGTTACTCAGTTTGTTAGGACAATCCTAAGAAACTGTACACCAGGGTATTCTGTCTCTCCAAACCTTGTAACTTTCTAGATATTCCCAACATCTAGGCCTCTTTCTAACTACATCCACAGTGGTACCCCCAAAACTTTCTGGCTTATCCCTAAAATTGCCCTTCTCCCGCCCTTGCCACCACAAGGAATCTGGAAGGGTGAATTTAGGTTCATTGCTTGGGTGCCAGAAAGTGGTGACATCTGTGCTGGGTGTATGTCCATGAGACTGTCACTACAAAGAACCACCACAGCTGGTTCCTGGGCATAGCGGCCCAGCTGAGCATAGCTGGCAGATGCCCTCCAGACCATCCCTCGGAGCCCTGAACCCTTGGCCAGCAAAGAGCAGATGGCTGTGTCCCTCCCAGGTCACAGCATGACCTTGGCAGATAGAAATGATGTTCTGCAGCTCTCTGGGGCTTATATTTGCTGTCAGTCTCCACCCTAGAGGTGATTTCTCCAAAAATGGTATTTTTGGTACCTTGGAAAATTATCAAGCTTGATTAGTTTTGTGGCTCGTGTTTGAGATAATCCACAATCTGTCTTCAAGTCTTGTTGTCAAAGGCCCAGCCTGGTGCTTTAGAAGACATCTTTCATGGAGTCCACCATTCTTTGACCTGATGGCCTCAGTCCCCCACCGTGACCTTGTCGGGCCATGCCTGGAAACACAAAGGTGTACAGCAAGGGCCTCCCTGATCCCAGGCACATAGTCTATTGGTCACTGTCCTTGGAATCAGAAAATGTTTCTGTAGCTAATTATGTCTACCCATCTGGAAGGCGTTGTTTAGAGCTGTGTGCCCAATATAGTAGCCACTAGCCACATGAGGCTATTTAAACTTAAGCTTTAATTATTTAAAATTAAACAATTTTAAAAGTCAGTTTCTCAGTCACTCTAGCCATGTTTTAAGTGCCCAGTAGCCACATAGGGCTAGTGGGTAGCACATTGGAGAGCACAATAGAACCTCCATAGCTGACCATCTCCTTAAGTTGACCTAATTTTCATAGACCAGACACGCACCATAATGTGCTCAATGGAAGTTCCTTCTGTTGACCCCCCTCATATGTTAGCCAGTTTGTTACAGTCCCTTGAGTGGTCAATTTACAGAGGTTCTACTGTATTTCCATCATCAGAGGAAGCTACACTGGACAGTGCTAGTCTAGAGTCGTTTGCTTTTCTAAGCTTCCAACACAAGCTCTCTTTCCCTTTTTTAAGAGGTATAATTTTCTAAGATAAATACTGAGAATACGTCGATTCCATAATAAGAAGAAATATGATTTTATTCACTTACAGTCTATTAGAAAGAATAAAAAGTATGGGTCTATTGTTAAATATTGCTAAACCAGTTTTTCCCAAATTTTAATGTAACTATAAATCATCTAGAGATCTCATTAAACCCTAGATCAGTGGTTTTCAACTGGTGTGCCATGAGAGGACTTTAGGTGTGCCACAAAAATTTTTAAAGATCATTAATTAAATTATTTTCAAAAGAAATTCAAAGAACAGTAAGTATATTCTTTTTTTTACTCTTTTTTTTTTGTCAACATAAGTTAAGCGTGCAGTGGAAATTTAACTGCAGGTTCAAGTGTGCTGTGAGATAAGAAAGGTTGAAAAACATTACTCTTGATTCTGATTCAGCAGGTGTGGGTGGAGACTATGATTCTGTTTCTGGCCCACAGACCACATCTTGAGTAGGGAGTGACTTGTGAATTAAGATTCTATTACTATGTGAAGGTCAGAGGAATAAATACAGCAAGTGAACTTTAATGGAAAGACAGAAGCTGAAGGAACCATTACCATAGTCCAATACCAGAAGAATCAGACCCACACCCCTTCTTCAGTCTGAATATGAGATAGCAGAGCTCAGGGGGCCCCACAGCACAGCAGCGTTGAGAGCCACACTCTGGAGCACACAGTCTAGGTTTGATTCTTGACTCTCACTTTTTAGCTATGTGTCCTTAGGCAAAGTATCACCAGGCCTCAGTTTCCCCATCTGGAACATGGAATAGTATTAGTACATTTCTCCTAGAGTAGTTGTGAGGACTCAGTGAACTGGCAGGTGTGAAATGCTCGGAACGATGTTTAGCATGTTGTAAGCACTGTGCATGGTTGTTAAATCAATAAACAAATGCAACATTATGTCTCTAAATAAGTGAATATGATTTGTCCTGGATGAGCTGATGCATTTCTGATCAGTTGTGCTTCAGTCAGCTCTGAACAAGACCCTAGTTTCTTCCCCTGTGGATGGAGGAAGGATTGGGTAGTGGATAATGTCTCCAATGAAAGGCCGAGTTCGTGAGGCATCCTCCATTAGAGTAAAGGTGGAAAAATGATGGTGTCCACAGTTGGGCCTGTAATTGGCGGGAATGGTCCAGAGAAGCCTGATCGATGTGGTGTTGCTCCCCAGAGACAGCACCCACTGGGCACCCTGGCGACACTCCCTGAACACTGCCCCTTTCACATGCCTCTTTTTTTGATACTGTGGGTGTACAAAAGTCTCCATTTTGAATTTGCGCAGGTTTTGTAGAATTCATCCCTTAACTTTAAGACCTTTTCCTTTAGTGTGTGGCAGAAAAATTGGTCTGAGTCACACAATAAACTATGAAACTGGCTTTTCTCTGGTACTGATCATGTTTTAAACCTTCTTCCCCCACTCAGCAAAGAGCCCAGCCAGCAGCGAGTGAAAAGATGGGGCTTTTCTTTCGACGAGATATTGAAGGACCAGGTGGGGCGGGACCAGTTCCTACGGTTCCTGGAATCCGAGTTCAGTTCAGAAAACCTCAGGTAAATCTCTCAGAGCTTTGAGCTGTGTGCTGAACGTGTGTGAGGAACTTTGCATTATCTGTCTTCTCCTGACTTTCTCAATAAAGACATTCTTTGGGTTCACATTCAAATGCCAGCTAATCTAAGGTGGAAACAGAGAAGAACAAATTAAAATATGCAACTTTCTTACCACCATAATTGCACCTACCAACACTAGCATTTTTTTAGTTCAAGTCTGGATGGCATTTGTTCAACTAATTGGGAAGAAGTCTTCAATAATAGTTAAATAGTCAGATGGATTCAACCCTACCATCCATTAGGAACAACCACAGAACTTCGGAATGGGGAGAGGCAGCTCAAAGGCTCTCTCCTTCAGAACTTCCTGGCCTGGGATCCTGAGTATCCAAAAGGCTAAACAGAAGAGAGAGGAGCTAAGGAGCACATTTTCAAATTTCAAAGAGCCAATGTAAGCATCACTCAATACCCAAGCTAATTAGAATATGCCACTTCCTTTTTTGAGAGACTTGTGTCAGCTCCATGTAGTGGTTACTGTGGTTCTCTGATGCCAATGAGAACATTGGATTGTTTCTATTGGTCTATACCTAATACATTATAAAAGGAATGTGTTAATAATTACCAGTGAATAGGAGAAAAAAGGAAACATTCAAAACATAGTATCCTGTGTGAGAAGAAGAAAAGGGGGTACATTAAAAGGGTTGAATAAACAAGCCCCCAGATCTTTCATGTATTGATGGGGAATCAGATACCCATGGATTATCTAAGCTTATCTAAGCCTTCGGGGATCTTAGCAAACTGACGACTTCTTAATGGGTAAGATAGATCTCTCTCTCTCTCTGTCGCTCTATTTTTTTTCTTTATACAAGGTTCTCTTTTATATAGGTTAATTTATATATGTTACTTCCCATCTTCCAGTGCTATTTTCTTTAAAAGGGTTTGATTAATCTTTAAATGTTTTTCAACTTTAAAAAGTCAGAGCGTACACTTTGGGCAGAGAATTGTCCCCTCTAATGTTCAAAATCCATGTTACCAGTTTGAAGTTAGAGACCATTTCGAACCCATGCATCAGTCAAGTGATATTATGACACACCTATGTTGGTCACGCCCCGAGGGAGTCTGCTGAGGGATGCCAGTCAGGATGCATGATCTTTGCCCGCAACAACCTTGTAGGTTCTTAAACACACACAAGAAACAATTAAATCATTCAATGTACATAAATGAGTGTAAGCTCTAAAAACGATTTGGAAGTATTTAAGAGACAAAGGAATCAGTGTCATCCAGTAAACAAATTATAAGCTGGACTTCGAAGCATACACAGAATAGTAATAGACAAAGAGGTGGGGGAAGAATATTTCCAAGCTGGAAGGCTGTGTGAGCAGAAGGTAGGACTGTCTTACACGCAAAGTCCAGGTAGAAGTGGAAATGCAACTAATTACTCCCCCTGCCTGTCTGGGCACCCACGTGTCCATTATAAACCAGATAAGGTTGAGCATCTTACTTTTAGTTATGACACATGTATTCTTTCCTTATGCTGAAGCATATTCAAACACATCTCAGAGTTTCACTTCAAAGCCTAATGAAGTACCACAGAATGTGTGTAAGGTGACCGACCATTCAAGAGACTGTAACAAACTGGTCAACATACAGAGGTGGTCAACATAAGGAACTAGGCCTACAGTACTGATACGCGCATGTGGTACATGTCTGGTCTATGAAAACTAGGTCAACTGAAGGAGGTGGTCCATGTAGGGAGGTGGTCAACTATGGAGGTTCTACTATATTTGTAAGAAGGTTTGACTTCTAATACTCTTCACTGGAGTGGTGCTCAGACCAGCCTCTTGCGCTATGCCTCTCTGTGGCCAGCTCAATGTACACCTGTGGCCTCTCAGTGTGGCCAACTCAGTCCCAGGTTCTGCCCCAGCATGGGCCCCATGAGCCACACCTGGGCATCTTCCCCATATCCCCTTCTCATCCCTGTCCCCCTAGACCCCCAATATGGGGTGGTGTCAAGGCCCCTTTTACGTAATTCTATCTCAGCCCACAAGTAGTCTATGACCCTCTGCTGCCTGCACTGTTACAGGGAGTTTGAAGAATGACCACAGGGTCCTAGTCATTGTGAGGGTCCCAGCAGCACCTACGGCTCAACTTCTGCCGTGGCCAGTCTGGGCATCCATTCTGGAAAGCCCTTGATAGCCAGAGCCACACATCAGTTCAGACTAGTTTCACAAAATATGTATTCGGCTCAGGACCCAGCACACCGAGGAGTGTGTCCCCGGCAAGTGTTCGGTGCTTCCCGAACTGCTGTCACCTCTTACATGTCTGCCAGCTCCTCCCCCTGCCAGGAAGGCTACCTTTCATCTCGGGTGAAAGCGTGTGTGTGAGTGCGTGTCAGTGTGCCAGAGACGAATCCACACCTCAGCGTGCAGTGTAAATCCAGACTTAAGAGGGTCACCTCTCAGATCCACACCGAGAAAGGGAGTAAAGAAAATAGAACAGTGGGGAGGAGAAAGATAGCCCAGGAACTGTTAAAATCCTCTCTGGAGGCCCAAGTTCCATTTTTATGATATTCAGTCTAATTGGTTACATTGGGGAAAACTCAGTTTTAAACTTTGGGACTTCAGGACTCTGTGGTCACCTGACACCAGGCAGTTTCTTCCCCTTCCCTTTGTGTCCATTCCTCCCACCACTAATGTTGGCTTAGCAACTACCAGGACCCAGATCCCAAGGATTCAGAGCTAACCCCATTTTCTGCTTTCCCCAGGGTGAGGAGATACAACTCCACTTTGGTCCATGGTAATAGTGCCCTGTCGGAACTGTGCAATAGGGCAGGACCAGAGGACCCTGCCAATCTGTTGTGTTGGCCATGTGAGGTCGTCCCTTCTCCCCAGGATTAGTCAGGGGCCCAGGCTAGTGGCATTGGAGCGTGACAGAAAAGGAGACTGACCAGAACCTACCTGGATGAATTGCAAGATGCCTCTCCACTGATGTCCCCCAGGCTTCCTCGCTCCCTCACTTCTCTCTAGTAAAAGAGGTACTCAGATCCTAACATTTTCACATAACACACAAAGGCTGGTCAAGTAGCCAAGTGGTCAAATTTATGTCAGAGCTTGAGAATGAGGACCAGAGGAGCCTCAAAGTGTCACCCTGGATCCTTAAAGAATGATTTCTATGATGCTATAATAGAATTTGAAGTCCCTTTTGATCATTTTCTCCTGGGTGAGCCTGTGAGATGAGATAGGGGCATCGGCTCCAGGGATTGCAAAGATGCACAGCTGTGAGCTCTCCATGGCAGGGGCGGTCTTTCTCTCTCATTTTCCAGCCCACCCGGAGCTGAGCCCAGCGTTCCTTCCCACTGGCAGGGCCCCTGGAGACAGCTGTTTGCTGAGAGGTTTTGGAGCATGCAGCTTTTCATCCCCAAGGCAGGAGCCTCACAGTTCTCAAGCAGGGTGTGCTGCTGAGTTATGCGGCCACAGCCTCCCCTCTTCTCTGTGCATTTTCCCTGAATGGCGACAGTTGCTCCTCACCACCTTCGCCCCTCTCCCACATCCCTGGCTTGACACCCTCTGCCACATGGCAGAACACGAGTTAAAAATCAAAACCCACAGCAAAGAGCATCCCCTGTACATTTTTTATGAGCTATAACATCTCCTGAGAGAATGTAGTTGTTCTTCTAACCCGTAGATTGATGATCCGAGTTCCACGCGGTGTCAGCTGGAGGGAGAAGCAATTAAAAGACAATGCGGTGGGGGGAGAGGATGCTAGGTTCGCCTGCAGAGCTCCCATCTCCAGCGTTTGTCCTCCAGTCCCAGGAAGACCTCAGAAAGCTTAGTAGGCCCAGTAGGACCCACCACAACCAAACATGTGATTAATCAGATCAGAGGTCGTGTGACTCCCATGACACTATAGCCTTCAGCAGCATTCCAGGTGCTGCCTGGTGAACATCATCCAGCTTTGGTGGTGCAGCATTTGGGCTCCTAATGCTGGGCACCCCAGAATTCCAGCCCAGCCAGGTGCAAGTCAAGTTTAAAGCATTGTTCGTAAGTCTCAGGTTGACCAGCAGAGGGCACAGAAACTCTTTCTTCTGCGGTGGAGTTTGCTTTTCTCTGGGAACGAACCCAAAACTGTATTTTCTAACCTATGAAAAAATCTAGTTCATGAAAAGACGTAGAAACTGGTCACTAAGGGGCCACCCAGACCTCTTGGCAGGATGGAGAATGATCAACGGTTATGTGGTTTCTCTTACTCCAGCCCAGCAGCCTTCAGGAGAGAACCCCAATCCTGGTGGACACTGGGGAAAGAAAGGAGCCTCCCCCCACTGCCGAGGGGTAGCCCGTGGACTGCCTCAAGTCCCCTCCCCGCTGCTTCGCCCCAGTGGCTTCTGAGCCCACGCTGGCTCTCCCCAAAGGCCAGTTTCCCCGCGAGTATTTCTGAGCCATTAACACAGATCAAATGCCGGCACAGGGGCTGCCTCCTGCTGCTCTGACGATTGGCAGGGACCAGAGGAAAGACAGGTGGTCTCCCAGATACCAGCCCTTGCGCCTGCCCATCAACGCGGCCCTTCTGCTGTAAGCCACGGAGGCTCAGTGCAGGGGGGTGGATTTGACGCGCTAAGGCTGCATTTCCTCCCTGCCTGCATCATGGGGAGGCGCAGTACCTGCAAGCTTTCAGTAAGGGCAGGAGCTTCCAAACCTCAATGGGCCTCCCGTGGGCAGCTGGTGGCTGGAGCAGAGCTTTCGTGGCTCTTTGTGGGGAAAGTGTGGCCACACGGCCAGGGCTTGGAGCTCCCAGCTCAGACCTGTGGGGGCTGGAGATGGCAAATACAAACTAGAGCCTGTTCTGAATTTCAAATTGCCGCAAAGGTTCGGTGAAGCCAGTGATGGCAAACACAGATGGGATGTCAGAACGCTGAGAGGGATGAGGCAGGTCATCTCCAACGTAGACAGAAGACTGGGAAGTGTCCCCACATGTGCAGGGAGAGAGAACTGCTGTCTAGGGAATGTCACCCCAACACCCTCCCCTAGAATGCCTGTTGTTTTTCCTCTACTTTTTAAAATTGATTCTTGGTTTTACTTGACAAAGCGAATCTTTTCATTTTTCATGTGAAAATGTATTAAATTTGATTCTGACGTTTGCATTTACATCAGCTCCAGATCTTCTCTGTAGATCCATCTGAGTGAGACACATTCGTGTGGCTCCCAAATAACCCTGTGAAGAGGCCCCTGAGGCCCCTGAGGCCCCTGTATCCACAGGGAGCCTGAGAGCCTGGGAGCAGCTGGGGTCCTCAGGGCCTTCCCATAGGGACCCAACAGCTCCTCCTCAAGCAGACTGGAGGAAGGGGTACGGATGACAGAAGGTGACATCCCACAGGACAGTGACTGAGGGGGCAAGAGATCACAGGCTTCATCCATTTGTGTGAGAAGTTGCAGGACCCCAGCAGGCTGGATGGATTTTGACCTAGAAGGTTGCTTCTCACCGGGGACTCAGCCCAGAGAAGCCTCCCTGCGTGAGCCATTTCTCCTGTCTGACTGTGGTTAGTGTGGCCTGTGGTCAAGGAGAACTCACAGACTAGGCTTTGGAGAGTTGCCCCTCAGCCTGTCTTGCGGTCTTTGGAAAAATCAACACCAGCTTCTTTCTTTAGAGCCATGTTTCCTAAACTTTTAACTCTTCCGTCAAACCGCACATTCTAGGCAGAGAGAGGCTTGTAGGTGCTGTCCTCAGCAGAGGGCTATTTTGCTTTAAGTCGTCTGTCCCACCCCCCTCCCTTATTTCATGGCTGACCTTAGGGGTGGCCAGAGAGCCCCAGGGAACCTAGGGAAAGGACCTGGGAGATGGAGGAGACCCACTCCCCAGCCTGAGTTCAAGGGCCACACGCACAATCCCACAGGTTAACAGCTCCTCTCAAACTCTCCCATGACCCTGCTCTGGACTCTGGTTAAAGAAACACTGCCACTTCCCTCGCCTCTGGTGGCCGGAAGGAACCGGGGATCCAGGGACTCTGCAGCAGAAGGAAAGAGGGAAGGGGGTGCCAGATGGCAGCAGCAAGAGCCCAGCACCTTCTACCTAGGCCACCTGAGGGGAGAGGAGTAAAATTTGAGGGGCCACACCGGGGACAGTATTGAACCTGTGGGCACCACACTGACCTCCTTCTCCACTCCCACCCATGGGACCAGAAAGCATTTCAGAATGAAGTCCGGATGGGAAGTTTTCCAGACCTGGGCCACATATCCCCCCGCCCACTTTGGCCTCATTTTACAGATGCAGAAAGATACAATTCAAGGTGAGGCTATGGGGAACACCAGGGCGGGCCTGCACGCCACCGTCTTCAAAGGAGCCAGGTCCTGGTCTTCCCTGCCTTGCCCTTGCCTCTGCAGGATCAGTGAAGGAACCTTGAGGGTTCTCTGTGAGGAGGTCTTCAGAGAATCCCAGCTGGAGGGAAACATATACACACACCACACACACACACAGAGCACACGCCACACACACCACCACCAATACCATACACACTCATACACCACAGATACACCACACACCACCACACATATACCATACACACACACCAAAGATACCACACATACACCACACACACCATACACACCATCACACACACACCACAGACACCTCACACACACCTCCTACACCACACATACCACATACACTACACACACAGACTCTCATACCACAGGCAACACACACTACATACACACACCACACATATACCACACATTCACACACACAGACAACACACCCTCCCCACACACACACACACACCCACACACAGCACAGATACCACACACCACACACCATCATACACACCACACATATACCATACACACCACAGGTACCACACACACGCACCACAGACACCTCACACACACCTCATACACCACACACCCCACACACACCACATACACTACACACACACAGAGTTTCATACCACAGACAACACACACTACACACACCACACACTGCGCGCACGCGCCCACCTACACCTTCTCACCTTGCAGAAATGAGCTGCATTACCCCAAACTACCACTTAGTGGAGCCTTTGGGCTGTGCACTGGGCTCCAAAGACATTTCTCTGAACAGCAACAGAAAAACACGGTTAACCTTCAAAAAAAAAAAAAATACATCTTACTTTGGGTGAAATTCGATGACAGATTGAATGCACTTTCCACCATGTCGTGGGTTATCTTTTCTCGTCCCTCTCCTTTCCTTGACTAGACTACTTATGATTCCTGTGGCTGCAGACACCACCTGGGACCTTGTCCTCTTATCTCATGTGGGAAGCCAGCCTGTCCCAACCACAGGGCAAAGCGCAGGCCCCCCAGACCTGGGCCCTGCTGGAAGGCTGCCTGGGGACCTGGGAGCCTCTGTCCACGCTTTGGCTTTGCTTGCCGCTGCCATCAGCAAAAAAGAGCTCACAGATGGCCTCCCAGTGGTGGCCCCACGCTGGGAGATGGCAGAGAAGCAGAGACAGAAGTGAGCACTCCCAGAAGAAGAATCTTTTGGCAGAGCAGTCCCCCATGTATGCCTGTTCAGCATCGTTCCAGATGAGCCCGTCTTCGATCTGGAAACCACTGTGGAGCGCCTACTGTTTGCCAAGCACAAAGCTGAACACTGATATGAATTGGCTCAGTTTCTCCATCTATGCCACGAATAGCTGGTTCATTCCAGCTCACGTATTCTTTACAATTTGCAGATTCTGCCTGCTTCTGCGATCTTTCCTTCATTTTGATGCCCCAACCAGATTTGACAAAGGGACTCACATCTGTGTTGTGGCACCTATGTAGAGCAGTGGTTCTCAACCAGGGTGACTTCAGCTCCCAGGGGACATTTGGTAATGTCTGCAAGCATACATATTTAGTTGTTTAGAAAGGGAGGTGCTCTTATGATCTAGTTGGTAGAAGCCAAGGTTGCTACTAAATATCCTACAGTGCTCAGAACAGTTCCCACAACAAAGAATTATCCAGCCTGAAATGGCAGTGGTGCTGGGGGTGAGAAACTTGGATGTGGAAGAAGAAAAATGTTTTTGGTAACCAGAAGCATAATGATCTTTTAATACACTCATCTGTTCTCCACGATAGTGGAACACCCTTTGGGTTTTCAGCAGTCCCCATGGTCTTTGTGACCAGCAGTGGCATCAGGGCAGGCTGGGGGATGCAACATAAGAAGTTTCATGGGACATCAGTTCTGGGACCATCTCCAACAGGGTCCAGATCCAGATGCCCCTGGAACTCATTTTGTTTCTGCTTCCACTTCAGGTTCTGGCTGGCTGTCCAAGATCTCAAGAAACAACCCCTACAGGATGTGGCCAAGAGGGTGGAAGAAATCTGGCAAGAGTTTCTGGCTCCAGGGGCCCCAAGTGCAATCAACCTGGATTCTCACAGCTATGAGATAACCAGTCAAAATGTCAAAGATGGAGGGAGATACACATTTGAAGATGCCCAGGTTTGCTTATCTACTTGAACGGTTATATTCATTTGTCTACTTCACCACCTGGCCCATAACACAAGTCCAAGCCAACGTGGGTGGTTAGAATTTCAGGTTTTATTATTTGTAAGTCCAACAACAGAAACCATTCCAGACAGGTGCACAACAATATTTCAGAATTGTTTTCCCAGGTTAGTTGTTTTATTACACAGAAACTGAAATTTTCAGTTATACACTTTACTTTCTTCAGAAAAATCTCAACGTGTTTTATAAAATCTGAAGTCTTATAGCAAGTTAGTAGTCGAATCTGGAAACCCTAACACAGCATTGGGAAAGGGGGTACAGTGAGTTGGCGCAGCCACGAGTCAAACCTTCATCTGTGTAACTCTGCAGCCCAGAGTGTTCTGCACAGCTTCCACAGTGATTTCCAGCTATGCAGGTACTATTTCTTGAACACATCTATACTCCAGACCCTGTGATATGGGATGAGACACCGCAAAGAACAGACTAAAGCCCCTACCCTCAATAAGGATGGAGGCTGGTGTTGGGAGACAGACAAGCAAACAGGTGATTTCAACATCATGAGACATGCCCCAGAGGGGAGAACTCTAGGGTTACAGCAAGTCCACCCTGTATGACATAATTAAGATGGTTACAGATGCTGATGAGGCTGGTGCAAGAAACGGATGCTACCCCAAACAGGAGATTGAATTTTGAGGCCTGGGAGATGCATTTCTAAAGATAAACATTGGATTGGTTTCTTATTTCATGGCCCCTAATTTTTACTTCCTCCCACCATCCCAGTGGCAGGGCTTAGACCTCACTCCTCATTGCTCTCACCTGTGGGGTCCCCAGTGGAGAATCTCGGTAACTTGGCCTCCTCTGGACATCATTATCTACTTTAGGAAACTAGTGTAATGGCACCCATTCAAACAATGGCATCGGAACACAACGGGTGTCCCTTGTCTCACTGGATTTGCTTTGTCATTGGCTCAGAACGTCAGGATGGAAACACCTACGAAACTCAACACCACAGCATCTTTTGAAGAACTCCGTTGAATTTCCACACCAGCAGATTTGGTTCTCTGGAGTTCATTGTCTGTGCCTCATGAAATCATGATTCTCTCACACCCTTTGCAGCTTCGAAGCAAAATGCTTGAGCCATGAGCACTCCATTCTTCTGAGGTATTTTGCTACGTGTTTGTGCTCCCAAGCACCATATCCATGTGGCCTAGTGAGGTGGGTGAACCCCCCAGAGGAAGTTCACAGGGTTGCCTGCACGGATGATCTGAAGCACCAGGCTCGACTCTCCGTTAGTCGTGGAACAGGAGGGCAGAACCACGAGGCATGAAACGCAGTGTCATCACTCTGAGCATGACATCAAGAACGATTTATTTTTATCTTGCGTTATGAAAACTTCTAAACATATGGAAAAGGAAAAATAGCAAAACGACCAACCTTGGTAGATCTTCATCCGGGCTCAGCACCCACTGATACATAACTGATCTCATAGTAGCTGCCCTGGCCCACTTTTTCACCTGCCACGGGGTTATTTTTAAAACTAATCCAAGACATTGTATCATTTCAGCTATAAAACTTGGGTATGTATCTCTGAAAGAAACTGGCCCTTTTGTTTTAACATTAACACAATACTATTGCCTTATCTAAACAAATTAGCATCAATCTCTTAATATCATAACCCGTCAGGTAAGTGTTCACACATACACCAGTCCCGTAAATGCCTTTTTTAAAACCTTTTTCAAAAATCAGAATCTCCAAATAAAGTCCACACATTGCACTAGATTGACATTTGAGTGTCCTTTAATCTATAGGTTCCCTTTATCTTCCGCCCTTCCCTATCACCTTGTAATTTATTTGGTGAAGGAACTGGATCCTTTGTCCTGTAAAGATTTCCGAGGTGTGAATTTTTCTGATGCAGTGGTAGTATTTAATATGTTATTCTAGTTTCTATATCTCCTGTAAATTGCTTGTTTGATTTAGATATTCAATCACATTTAGGTGTGATTTTTGTGGACAAAACGACTTCATGGACTGTGTTGCCCTCTTCCCTTAGAGGGTGACTAATGTCTAACTATCTTACTTTCTGTCATTTTAGTAGCCATTGGTATCTATTGGTTAGATCCATTAGTTAATAGGAGTTACAAAGCAGCAATGGTTTAGTTTTATCATTCTTTCTTCATTTACTAGCTGGAATGCTTTTATAATAGAAACTTCACTAAACTACTCACCACTATTTTACTAAATGGCACATTTTACATAAGAAAGGCAGGATAAATGTTTGATTTCTTTTCCTTTATTCGCTACTTTTCAAAATAATGAGTTGTTTATTATTATCTTCCTATGCCAACCAATTAGGTTTTTTGTTTGGTTTTTAGTATCTTTGTAAACTCATGAGTTTAAATATATTGATATGGTGCAGTCCCTTCTGCTTATTATTTTTATTGATACTTGGATTAAGCCATCTCTAGCCAGTTCGCTCCTTCTGACATGACCCTACTAGTCTTTGATATCCAAATAGCAAGGGAGTTAAGATGTTCTAGGGTCTGCCCTAGACCTGGAATAAACCGTGCCTCCAAGGATTCCTGATTCCACTTAGTAGGAAACGGTTCTAGAGGCCACAATGCAGTGCTGATTCTTCATCACTTTCAGCAGACAGAAGTAGGACTATATTGTTGTTTGTAATAAAAACATATCATGAGTTCATACTGATATTTTTGATTCAAACTCAGGATTACAGGGGATTTTATTTAACTTCTTCTTCCATCTGTGCCTCCTTTGTCTAAGAATCCTGCTTCTCAAGGACACCGCGGATCACAACATAATTACTCATTTACTTTATCTACATTACGACAGAGCACCCACCAAACAGCAAGGCCAAGCTAAGACAACAATATTATTGCCTGTTTTTTAATTTTGTTGCACAGTATTATTCCATTGTGTGGAGGTACCACACTTTAGTCAACCAGCCCTCCCTTCTTGAACATTTACGTTGTTTCTAATTCAAGAAAGATTGGATGGGAGAACTCGGGAAGTCAGCATATTGTGCCGTGACAAGTTTCTGAATACTCAGCATTTAGCCTTCAGTAGTACATTGTTCTGCCATTTTCTGGGCACTTCCAAATACATTGTATCTCATTTTCACAGCAATCTTGGGAGGTAGATAGAGGTAAGGATTAAGCTTCCCCATCTTCCTCATTACCCATTAGGACTGGTCTCCCATGAATTCCCATAAGACGTTCTTCTTAAACCAACCTCTGTTTTCAACCTTTCCTTATTGCTTCTTAAATGTGTTTCCACCATAAATGTACAAAGTGCTTCTTACTAGCAGAGAGACCTTGAGCAAGTTACTTAAATTCCCCAAGTCTTCCTTTCCTCATCTGTAGAACTGAGATAGAATGGAAACTGTGCATGGGGTAGAATGGGGACCAGAAGTGAGCATGTCAGCTATTAGCGGGTCTGGCCCACGGGAAGATAGGGTAAATATTTACTATGTTATTTTCCTCATGTCATCACTATTCTTCTTTTATACTTATATATCCAACAGGGGCAGCACCTGTGGCTCAAAGGAGTAGGGCACCGGGCCCATATACTGGAGGTATGGGTTCAAACCCAGCCCTGGCCAAAAACAGCAAAAAAAAAAAATTAAAAAAAATATATAAAACATATTTCAAGTAATTGCATGTAATCATAGCACCCAGAGATAACCCCTATTTTGATACATTCTCTTCCTAAATTTATGTCTATAGGTGTGTATTAGTCCACCTGGGCTGCTATAACAAAATACTACACACTGAGTGGCTAAAACAATAGACATTTATTTCTCCCAGTTCTAAAGGCTGGAAAATCCAATGTCAAGGTGCCAGCAGAATTGGCTGCTGGTGAGGGCTCTCTTCCTGTCTTGCAAAGGGCCACGTTTTTTTCTCTGTCCTCAGCAAGAGAGACAGCAAGCTTTAATCTCTCCTCCACTTCTTATGAGAACAATAAAACTTAATTGCCTCCCAAACGCCCCACCTCTAACTACCATCACACACAGGTGATGGGACTTTAATTGTATGAATTTGGGGTCATACAAACATCAGTCCATTTCAGGTTGATTATGCAAATAGGATGATTCTGTAACCTGCCTTTTACATTAAACTAGAGGCCAGTTTAAAAACTAAACTTTTTCTGTAAAGTGCCAGATAATATAAATTTTAGGCTTTGTGGGTTTGTCTGTGTTACAACTATTTAAGTCGCCATATAAAAGCAACTACAGTGTAACCATGTAGTAATGTCAACAACATAAATGGGGGGGATAGATATGGCAATATCCCCCCAAAACTTTAATTTCATAGAATTTAATGCAATTCTCTTTGTAATTTTATTTATTTATTTATTTATTTCAATAGATTTAGAGAGTATAAGTGGAGTTGGTGGGGGGGTTTGTGTAGGGGTGACATCTGGGCTTTCGTGTACTCACTACCCAAGTAGCATTTGTTGTACCTAACCAGTGATTTTTCATCCCTTACTCTCCTCCCCCTTCCTTCCTATCCCATTCGAGTCTCCAGTGACCATGCATAGCCATAGCATAGCGCCCACATATGAGTGAGCACATGCAGTATTTGGTTTTCTATTCCGGAGTTACTTCACTTAGAACAATGGCCTCCAGTTCCAGCCAAGTTGCTGCAAAAGACATTATTTCATCCTTTTTTATGGCTGAGGACTGTTCTGTGGTGTATATATATCCACATTCCTTATCTACATATCAGTTGATGGGCACTTAGGTTGATTCCATGTCTTTGCAACTGTGAACAGTGCTGCAATAAGCCTGTTAGTACAAGCACCCTTTTGAAATAATGATTCATTTTCCTTCGGGTTGATACCCAGTGGTGGGATTGCAGATCAAATGGTAGATCTACTTTCAGTTCTTTGAGAAATCTCTATGAAGATGTACCAATGTACATTCTCACCAACAGTACATAAGCATTCCCTTTTCACGCATCCTGGACAATGTCCATTGTTTCTTGACTTTTTAAAAATGACTTTTCTGACTTGAGTAAGATAAACTCTCATTATGGTTTTAATTTGCATTTCTCTGATGATTAGTTGTGTTGAGCATTTTTTTCATATGTTTACTGACCATTTGTACATCCTGCCTGTTCATGTCATTTGCCCACTTTTTAATGGGGTGGTTATTTTTTTTTTCTTGCTGAGTTGAGTTCCTTATAGATGCTGGATATTTGTCCTTTGTCAGATGCATAGTTTAGGAATATTTTTCACATTCTGTGTATTATCTCTTTACTCTTGATTATTTCTTTTTCTGTGCATCTTTTTAGTTTAATTAAGTCACATTTGTTTATTTTGGGGTTTATTTGCATTTGCTTTGGGGATTTTAGTCATACATGTTTTGCCTAGGCTAATGTCCAGAAGAGTTTTTCCAAGGTGTTCTTCTAAAATGTTTATAGTTTTAGGTCTCGTGTTTATTTAAGTCTTTAATCCATCTTAGGTTAACTTTTATATGTGGTAAGGGATATAGGTCCAATTTCATTCTACCACATATGGCTATTCAATATCCCCAGCACCATTTATTACCGTATCCTTTCCCAGTATATGTTTTGTTTGCTTTGTTGAAGATCAGATGGTTGTAGGTATAGAGGTCTGTTCCTGGGTTCTCAATTCTGTTCCATTAATCTATGTGTCTACTTTTATGCCAGTACCATGCTGTTTTGGTTACTATAGCTTTGTAGAATTATTTAAAGTCAAGTTAATGTGATGCCTCCAGATTTGTCCTTTTTGCTTAGAATTGCTTTAACTATTTAGGCTCTTTTTTGGTTCCATATGAATTTTAGGATTGTCTTTCCTGATCCTATGATCCAAGTATGGTGGCTCACATTTGTAGTCCCAGCTACTCAGGAGGCTGAGGTGAGAGGATCACCTGAGCCCAGGAGTTCAAGGTTGCAGTGAGCTATGATTACACTACTGCATTCTAGCCTGAGCAACAGAGTAAGGCCCTATCTATTACAAAAATAATTCTTCTTTTAATTTTTCACAACCATTTAGAAATCTAAAAACCATTCTTAGCTCGTGGAAGATAAAGATATACATAGTGGGCCAGATTTGAACCATAGGCTGTAGTTCATGACCCCTGTACTAAATCATGTGTCATGAAAACTACTGGAATGCTTCAAGAAATCCAGAAAGATAAAGGATGGAGAGTTGGGGTTGGTTAATATTTAGTTTCTAGGGGAGAGCAGATTAGACATAACTTCATTTTGGTGCAGTCATGGCAACACAGCAGTTGCTGCGAATGTTTCTACATCACAGTTGGGTGCTACCCAGCAAAAGTTGGCCAGTACCAGGATACTCACACTGTCTCACCTTTCCTGCAAAGCAGGTGCAGTTCAGAAGAGCCTTGACCTTTTCCTCATCTATAAAATGGGGTGATGTCTTCTCTGCAACCCACCAAGGAATTCAGAAGTTTCCAGCTAAGGAAAAGAGGTTAAAATCTTTAGCATCTCATGACTAGTAAGGACTTGTGCTCAGATTTCCCAACTAAATCTGCTGCTTAGACCACAATGTTCCTAGATTGTTAGTTATGAGGGCTTGGTTGTTATACTGAGACATGGAGAAACTCTAGTCCCTAGAGAAGGGACCAGAGCCAGGCAGCAGCCTCTGATGCTGTTTCTGCAGTACACTTTTTCTAGAATTGTACACTTATACCCTTTAAACTTTCTCTCCTCAGTTTGCCTATCTGCTAGGTGGAAATGTGACGGCTAAACCCTTTAAACCCACCATTCAGATCAGGAGCTCTGGGTGGCTTCCTCAGCTGTTTACAATGGTTCTCAGATGCCCCCCACAGAGGTCATGTGCTTGATGTTAGTAGCCAGGAACCTATGTGAAGATCCAGCCAAATTTATGAATTCGCTAGACGTTGGGTCTGGAGGTGGGGCACAGCCTCTCTTGAGGGCTTTGTTTCTTATTGACCACATGCGTTGTTACAGCAGAGTTAATTGCCTGTGTTTGCTTCCTGTGGAAATATTTCACAAGACAGCCTGTCAGCATGGACCCAGCATTTACATTTGTACTTTGCTGATCCATTTGGCTTTTTTGAAAATTTGGGCCAAGACCAAATCTTCCATAAAGGTCTGTGGGCTGTGTATAGCAGTGTTCTAATTTCATAAATTTAGCCTTATGAGGGGAGAAAAAAATGGACCATGTTTTTTTGTTTGTTTGTTTAAGCACTCAGTTCTTTATGCTAGGGGTTGGATTCTGTGTTCTCAACTGTGGGGCAGAGAGGACCTACATTGTTACCTATTTGCTATGGGGCCTCAGAGAAGAGCCTTTTCCTCATCTATAAAATGGGGTGATGTCTTCTCTGCAACCCACCAAGGAATTCAGAGAAATCACATGAGCTAATAGTCCTGAAAATTCTGCGGAAAAGTACTGTACAACATGCTATATATTTATAAATGTGAACTCACAAAAATTAATAGCATTAGTATTCTCTGGGGTTTTATAATTTCTAAGATAGCTCCAAAAGAAATTCTCTCAAGAAAATATTTGCCTTTAGAAGGGGAAAAACTTAGGGAAAGGATATAAGAACAGAACTGGGGGCGGAGGTGTCCTTCAGTGTCACCCTAAGGAATTGGAACTTTGTCATCCTGAAGACAATGGCAAAGCAATAAGCCTTTGACCTGTAGAGGAGGCGTTACGTGGCGTGGGCAGAGTAGGCTGGAGCTGAGGGAGAGATACGAATCTGAGGGCAGTCTGAAGCTCTACTGGTAGTTGTTGGAGGACAGAATTAAAACACAGGAAGGATTGGGAAGATAAGACATCCTCTTAGGGCATTTGCTTCTTTCCAGAGCCCCCACAAGATCCAGAAAAAGACAGGAGTCAGCTGGCAAGCCCAGTGGTTGCTTGGCTTCAGTTTTAAAAGTCTTAGAGTATCCCAGGATGTTCCAAGAACTGTGTCTCTAGATCCATTCAATCTTTTTTCCATCTGCCCATCCATCCATTTCATGAACATTCATTCTCACACTCAAATTGGGAGGCCTTGACCCATGGGGCATGAAGTTCTATGCCAAAGGAAATGACATAGGAAATAGGAGGCCCAGGTGGTGTTTTACCATCAGGCAGAGCTTGAGTAAAAACACATTATACTTTATAAACAAAACCAAATAGTTCTAAGAAAGCAGTTCACTTAGACAGAGCTGGTTTGGAAATCTGTCCTTCAACTGGCCTGACAACTGAACAGGGTGAGCCAACCCAGCCCATGGGTTCTCATCTGGTCTCTAAGTTGTCCAAGCTCCACTGCTTTGCTGACCTGCAGTAGCCACTGATACACCCACTCTGCTCTGTACCTGGAGGGTCGGAACCTTCTAGACCTCTGAATTTGGAAGTTCTTTGATGGGAGCAGAAATTTGGTCTTCTTGACCTTTGGTAAGTCCCTATAACACTAAGGTAATGCTTTGTATATGGTTGAGTTTTAAAAAATATTTCCTTGACAACTCAGTCCAGACTTAAAAGATTCTCCACTGTGCCTATCATTCAAAAAAGGGAAGGGTTGCCATTTGTCCCTTATCTCTCAACTTTAAAGAAATTTACCAAATAACCTCAGGAAGCACGTATAGTAGATAATCAATGAACAATGGTTACATTAAATTTCTCCCACGTGCCAATTCAGCAGACATTGGAATACCCACTCGCTTCCAGATGTTCTAGGCTCTGGGAATGTACAGATGATTAGGCAGGTCCCTTTCCTTAAGCAGCCCTCAGTCTGAGTTACCAAATCTCTACTGAGCTATCCTCAATTCATGAAATGATCAAAGAGCAGCCTCAAGGCCAGAATGAGGTCAGAGTGATAAAAGAGCTGAGAAAGATACCAAATCTGTTACCTAAACTTACATATTTAAAAGCAACTTGAGTGAGGAATGCAAAGTTTCAAACATTTTCTTTGTTTAAAAGCCAAAGCCCAGCGAAGTGTAATTTTGTGTTTCCTCCAGATTACTCAGAAGTAGAAGTCTTGCTAGCCTGATGAAGTAGGTTCATCTTTGCCCTAGTGCTGGAGGTGGTGGCATTACGCACCAATATCACAAGACCACACTAAGTTTCCTGGTATTAATCCTCTATTTGAGGGCATTTCCTGGTAGGCTCCCGGGCCAGACATATTTTAATAAAGAATGCCACAGCATTTCTTGCTCTAGGAGTTACTCATTTTATTCTGTGGGTGGTTTTATTTTAGGGAGATGAACAGCAGAGGGAGGGATACATTTTGAAAAGAACAAATCAGTTGTTTGTAATCCAGTTCTGTTTAATAGCACCCAGACTAGTAGTTCCTGGAGAGAAGGTGTCAGAGAGTTAAATTATAGAATTACTTTTTAGCTACTTCTAAGCATAGATTCCTTGCACCAAACCCCTTGACCTTGAATAAAAAAAGAAAAACACTTTTCTACATTGATACCCCATGGTATTTGGGCAGGAAAAAGACAATGTGAAAAGCTGTCTTTGGCCAGTTACATCAAACACGTTTATGTGATAAGCTGCTTTGCAGGCTGAAGGCCAATGATCATTTACTCTTACTCCCTCATATGGCCTTGAATGAGTCCTTACATGGAAACCAAGTGCCCCCATGGCCTGCTTCAGAGGCCAAGGAAACCCAAATGTGAGCTTCCCACTTCAGATCTGTGTAATCCAAGGGTAGTCATCCAAGCTGCTTCCATAGGAGCGATGGCCCACTTTCACTTCAGTGGGGGTCTTTCTGTTGCCTCTCCTGTGCTTATTAAGCAGATACTGATTCCATAGTGATTCCTGATCCACTTTGAGTCCTTACTACTACACAGTACACAGTCCTGCAAGACCCATGCTGAAGAACAGTTAAATTTTCTTTAGGCTTCAGCTAACCTAAGTTCCAAAGACCTTTGATTTAAGATATCCAAGAGTGTCTTGACAAGTGAGACTCAAGGATGCAGACTTCTACATATGACTCCTAAGGGCCCATTAGCCCTCCATGCTTAGCCAGGCTGGGACCTTGCAAATTCCATTCACAGCCTCCTGCGAGTACTATGCGAGGCAGGGTGTAGAGGGCCTGCCTGGTGGGCAAGAAACCAGAGCCTGGGCCGACCTTGGTGTCTTGATTGACACTGTTGCTGATAGTGGTGGTTGTGAATCATTCCCAAAAGGAAATGGTGAGTGGGGAGCCATGGCTCTATCTGTTACCAGGATGACTCAGATTTAAGACTCCAGAGGAGACCCCTAATCTTCCTGTGACCACACATGGAGGGACTTCATTTGTCTCAGCTAAGCAATGTTGATTCTCCTGGGAACCCCTGCTCAGGGACAATGAAAAGCAGCACGTGAAAGTGGGAAGAGCATGAGCTGTGCACAGCTCAGGGTTCCAATCCTGGCTCTGTACTTAACATTGGGCAAGCCACTAACCAGCCTGCTAGAGTTTCAGTATCCTTCTCTGCAAAGTGGGGCTGTTTAAACCCGTCCCTGCTTCAGAACCAGCAGCACGACCAGTCTGCTCCCACATCCTCTTTGCTTCCTCTCTCTTCCCTTCTCTGGAAACTTTAGCTTCATCCTCATGTCGTCACAAGGACAGTCACAACGTGAATGTGTTCTTTGTGACTTCACATGCATGATCATTTTTGTAGCACTTGTACTTATGTTTTTATGTTTCATTGAGTGACTAACAGGGCTAGAAAGACAGGGTCGCAACAGGAATCTGAGCCTCTGACTCCCAGTCCAGTTCCTTCCCTGTTATCCTACCCAGCAGCCCCCCCTACTGTCCTGCAGCCTCATCTTCCTCAAGGAACTGCACAGCTTCCAAAGTCCAGATGTTATTCTGGGACACTTAAGTATGGAGGGCAGAGATGAGGCGTATACACTTGCAAAAAAGAAAAATAGAACACTTGAAAACCATAAGAAGAGCTCTTAGCCAGTGTGCATGGCTCTAGCTGAGTGCTTCTCCACTCCATGAGGATGTTCTGAAACTGGGAAATGAGATCTTCACTGTCTCCGGAACCCACCTCCCAGGTGAGGACACACACGAGGGTATTTTTGAGTAGGCTGGCTGCTCCAGAATGCTGCAGCCCAAGGCCCCAAGTTATTTGTCTGATTACCTTTCTCTCCTCTTGTAACAGCCACTGTGTTTGGTCTAAAAAGAAAGATTTCCAAATGAGGACTCTCACAGCAAAATATTGATTTATAGCAGGTGTGGCTTTGAGAAAGCTAGTGCTCCTCCAGCACCCACGTGTGCCTCAGACCCTATGGATCCTGAGCACCCCAGGCAAGCAGAGGCCCTCGTCATCACAGCATCCTGGCCTAAGAAGGAGAAATGAAGGGTTGAGAGCCCTGAACTATAGCTGTCAACTCCTCCAGAGGTGTGGTTCCCTCCCACCACTGAGAACGGGGGCTAAAACATTTGGTGTGATTTCGCGCCCCGTAGCATTGGTTTCTCGGTGTATGGAGAACCATCCTCATCCTCTCTGGAGCAGGTGCCACTCTTCTGGGTCCAAAGACATGTGTGACCTCTGGTAGTTCTGCTTGTTCATAGTCAACGCATTCAAGCATCTGTCTTGGAGAGAGTGGGGGAGAAAAGATGGAAAAAGATGAGACAAGACAAAGGGGCGAAAGAGAGAACGTCTTTCTCTCTAGTCCCTTAGGAATTCTCTCTCCACAGGGGCTTGGCTGGTTTTGCCAGTGGCTCCCTCACACTTTGCAGATTCTGGATATACATTTCCCTTAAGACTGGTTGTCTGCAGAACCGGGGAAACAAACCAGAACCCCTCATAAATCAGGAGAGGTCACTGCCAAGAGCTTTGTACACTTGCTGTCCCTGGCAGTGATAAACTCGTTGCATTTGGGAAATGGCCAAAGACCCTGAGTACAATTTTAATTCTCATTCCCAGAAAAATCTCAGCACTGCGCTCACCCACCCCCTGTGTACTGTCTTTGTGTTTCCTAGACAAAGCTGGCAAGGAGGAAGAAGTGTAGTTCCACACCTGGGGACATCAAAGGGTGCATTTTTTGCTTGGGGGAGGAGGTGCTGGGCAGGGATAGTCACAGATCCTCAGACTGTGGGAAAGAGAGGCCAGGCCAGAGGGAAGAGGAAGCCATGGGCCCTGCAGAGGTGTGGGACACCTGAAAAGGCTCGGGGTTCTGTTTTTCTCAGACCTGTGCCTTGGATTTGCTATTATTTCTCTGAAGGTTGTTCCCTGGAAGGGTGATTGACACTATCATAGTGATGGCCAAGGGGTAGAGATGGTCTTGGCAGGGGAAGGCCCCTTTGTGTGGCCCATCCTCTGAGAGATTGTGTTCTTAATCCCCTACCTTCCCCGCATCATCCTTGCCTTGGTATCTGGCTCGTGAGCTGGCCATTTGACCTGGGGGATATGACCATGGAGCCAAACGGCTCCTCCAGCCCACATGGATGCCCTGCAGTTTTCTCCTCTCCCTGGGTTATCTTTTTTGCTCTGAGTGATCAGACTTGTGCAGCTGTAAGACCAGACACCCCCACGCCTATCCCTGTCCTTCCCACAGAATTGGGAGCCGCATTTCTCTCTGTCTACTTAGATCTTTCTACTGTGGTGAGGATCTTTCTGGTTGATGGACCACCAGCCCTCCCCTAAAGCAGGCAGGCCATCCCAGGTGCATGCATTCATAGTGCCCTCCACTTGTATTTCTTCTTTGCAGCCCTTAGCCCAACTGGCTAAATGCACCTTTGTGCAAAGTCTATCTTGCCTAATAGAATCTAACCTTTATGACAGCAGGGACTTATTTGTTTTGTTCAGTAATCTCAGTGCCTAACACAATGCCTGGCACCTAGTAAATGCTCAATAAATATGTGCTGAACGTTGCTGTGATTGGGCATCTGCTTTATCTTGCTCTATTTTGATCGACAAATTCTTTCTTTTAATGTACCGGCCTTTTCCTGCCCACAGTGAGTCTATAGGAATTAGCTGGATTAGCCAGAAGGGCTGGGTGTGGAGATGTTTCCTTTCTCCTCTTGGGGCACGAGGGGGTTATTGTGAGATATATCTATCACAGGGACTTAGATGCCTTTGGAACGTCAGCAGGGAAGCAGGAGCCAGTTACTTTGGAGAGGGGTTTGGACAGGGGCCAGGCATTATGATAGGCCTTTCCAGATGATTCAGGGACCACCTGGCTGAAGCAATGCCTGACACAAGGAGAGGCAGTGAATCATTTTGCGTCTGGGCTAACATTTGTACCTAAGATTTAAATGTTAGAACAATATTAACCAATGAAAGCCAAGACCAATTGATGTTCCTCAGTCTGGGCTCTGAGGCCTTTGGGGCTAGCTAAGCCAAGAGCCTCGCACTCCTTGGAGCTGAGTGGAATCCTCACTCTCCCTCCACACAAGGAGCCAGAACTTACCTGACCTCAATCCATAGCCTGCAAACTTGCTGAACATTACATTCAAACGGGTATTTCTGTGAACCAATGATCCACGTAGATTCAACTAACGTTTCATCCTGTGCTAGGTGTTATGCCGCTATAGAAGCTAAAAACATACTATTTCCACCCTCAAAGAATTAGAGTAGGCTGGATTTTTGTCTGAAATTGGCAGAGAAATGCTTAGCTATATTCCCACTAAGTTTCTAAAATCGGAACACATCTGGACTATCAGAGTAGTCTCACAACCAAGCCACTATTTAATTTCCTTTGATTCCCTGCGGTGGGTTCACTCCCATTGTTGGGTAACGCTATTGTAATGCTATTGTAAATATGCGGGTATCTCAGGAAGAACAAATCTAGTTCCAAGAAATGACTCTTTGGGGTCCAACTACAGATGAGATGAAGAGAGTCCCACATGAGACAAAGACATTTCTGGCTTTCTGCTTTAACTTTCTTTTTACTTATTTTTTAATTGAAAGGTAAAACTGTGTACATGTGTGGTGCGTAACGTGACATTTGGATGCATTTACGTGCTGTGGAATGGCCCAATCATGCTGCTTAACACATGCATTGCCTCATACACTTATCATCGGCGGTGAGAAGTATACAATATCTTGTATACTTCTTCTGTACAGTGTACAGTCTACAGTCTACAGTCACCACAATGTGCAATAGATCTCTTGAACCTATTTCTCTTCTCTCACTGAAATGTGGTTTCCTTTGACCAGTATCTCTCTAATCCTTCCCACCCCACCCACCCGACCTCTAGTCCCCAGCGTTCTTGCTGCTTCCTCTATGAGCCCGATTGTTTCAGATGCCACACGCAGGCACACCTATTGCACTTGACTTAACTGTGTTTCACAGATGTTGTAGTATTTACAAATTGAAGGTTTGCGACAAACCTGCACCAAGCAAGTCTCTGGGAACCATTTTTCTAACGGCATGTGCTCTCTTAGTGTCTCAATGTCACATTTTGGTCATTCTTGCGATATTTTATACTTTTTAATTATTATTATATCTGTTATGATGATCCATGATCAATGATCTTTGATGTTCCTATTGTATTGTTTTGGAGGTATGGATTTAATTGATACAAATTGTGTGTTCTGACTGATCCATCAAAACTCCCCCATCTCTCTTCCTCTCTCTGGGTCCTCCTAGTCCCTGATCAACAGCAATATTAAAATTAGGCCAGTTAAAAACCCCACAAAGGCCCGTAAGTGTTCAGGGAGAGGAACAGTCACACATCTCTCATGTTAAATCAAAAGCTGGAAATTTAAGTTTAGTGAGGAAGGCGTATTGAAAGCTAAGATCAGCCAAAAGCTAGACCTCTTGAGCCAACCAGTTTAGGCCAAGTTGTGAATGCAAAGGAAAAGTTCTTGAAGGAAGTTAAAAGTGCTACTCCAGGGAGCACTCAAATGATGAAAACAAGAAAGTGCCTTATTGCTGATAGGGAGAAAGTTTGAATGGTCTGGACCAAACCAGCCATAGTGTTCTCTCAAGTCAAAGCCTAATCCACAGTGAGGCCCTAATTCTCTTTAATTCTATGAAGGCTGAGAGAGGTGAGAAAGCTGCAGAAAAAAAAGTTAGAAGCTGACAGAGGTTGGCTCATGAAATTTGATGAAAGAAGCCGTCTCCATAACAGAAAAATGTAAGGTGAAGCAGCAAGTGCTGACGGAGAATCTGCCTGTCTTCAAAGCTTCCAAGGAGAGGCTGATGTTCTTGTTAGAGGCTAATGCAACTGGTGACTTTAAGTTGAAGCCATTGCTCATTTACCATTCTGAAAATCCTAGGGCCCTTAAGAATCATGCTAAGTCTACTGTACCTGTGCTCTATGAATGAAACAACAAGGCCTGGATGACAGCATATCTCTCTATATGGTTGACTGAAGATTTTAAGCCCACTGTCAAGACCTACTGCTCAGAAAAAAATTTTTTTCTTTTAAAATATTATATTCATTGACAGTGCACTTAGTCACCCAAGAGCTCTGATGGAGATATACAGGAGATTAATGTTGTTTTCATGCCTGCTAGCACAACAGCCATTCTGCAGCCCATGGAGCAAGGAGTGATTTCAGCTTTCAAGTCTTACTGTTTAATGAGTACATTTCATCAGGCTATAGCTGCCATAGATAGTGATTGCTCTGATGGCTCTTGAAAAGTAAACTGAAACCCTTCTGTAAAAGATTAACCATTCTTAGAAGTCATTAAAAACATTTATGATTCATGGGAGGAGGTTGAAGTATCAAAACTAATAGGATTTCGGAAGAAGTTGATTTCAACCCTTGTGGATGGCTTTGGGCTTTGAGAAGTTTTATTTCAATGGAGGAAGAAACAGCAGATGTGGTGGAAATAGGGAAAGAACTAGGATGCTACAGTGAGAGAAGTGGAGCCTGAGGCTGTGGCTGAATTGCTGCAATCTCACGATAAAACCTTAATGGATAAAGGAGTTGCTTTATGTGAATGAATAAGGAGAAGTGTTTTCTTGAGATGGAATCTACTGTTAATGAAGGTTTCATGAACATTGTTGAAATGACACCATAGGATTTAGAATATTCCATTAACTGCTCAGCACCTGTAGCTCAGTAAGTAGGGTGCCAGCCACGTACACCAAAGCTGGTGGGTTCGAGCCTGGCCCAGACCTGCTAAACAACAATGACAACTGCAACCAAAAAATAGTCAGGTGTTGTAGCGGGCACCTGTAGTCCCAGCTACTTGGGAGGCTTAGGAAGAGAATCGCTGAAGCCCAAGAGTTGGAGGTTGCTGTGAGCTGTGACATCAAGCACTCTAACATAATAAGACTCTGTCTCAAAAAAAAAAAAAAAGAATAGTGCATAACTTATTTGATAAATCAGCAGAAGAGTTTGAGAGGATTGACTCTAATTTTGAAAGAAGTTCTACTGTGATGCTAGCAAAAGTATTGTATGCTACAGAGAAATATTAAGTGAAAGGAAGAGTTAATCAATGTGGCCAACTTTATTTTATTATTTTAAGAAATTGCCACAGTCACACCAACCTTCAGCAACCACCACCCTCATCGGTCAGCAGCCAACAACATCAAGGCAAGAGCCTCCACCAGGAAAAAAAGATTATGACTTGCTAAAGGCTTAGATGATCATTAGCAATTTTTTGGCAATGAAGAACATGTATTTATCCACATACATATATATAGACACACACCACATTTTCTTTATCCATTCATCCATTGATGGACATTTAGGTTGATGCCATATCTTGGCAATTGTGCTTTAACTTTCTTTTATGCTGGGTAGGAAGAGAATCTTGGTGAATCTTGCTCCAGCTTCCTTTGGCCAGGCATCTCTAAAATGTGCCACCAGCTGATGGGCAGCCTCTGCTTCCTCCTTTAATATCCTTCTTGGGGACAGAACCCAAGGAAAAGGTTCTTTATGACCAGTCCTGCCTCTCAGCTGACCAGCTGTCCATTCTCTCAACCACTGGGGCCTTAGTCTGGTTTCATGTGATAAACAATGACCATACAAGGGGATGATGCTTCCTCCACCAGGCTGAACACTAAGGATCCCACCCTCCCTTCTAACAGGTCCCCTTTGGGGCAGCCAAGCTTCCCTGTACAGCTGAGCTGAATCCACTTCAATGAATGAATAATTTTTTCCCCACTGACAAGTTCTCTCATTTAATGGACCAGAATTTTCTGGGTCTGGATGAGGACAGATCTATTGATCAGCAACCACAAGGCTCAAGGAATTTGTCAGAAATCAGGAGTGAAATTCATTGCTAAGGCCAGAACATAAATGCCTCGAGGAGCCCAGGAAAAGAAGTGGCACTGTCCTCCTGGATGTGAGCTGCAGGCCTGGCTTATCTGTCCCACGTGCCATGCGCTTGTTGCCAATAGCCCCCTTCTGCAACAAGATGGTGGCCCTGCAATACACAACTTGACCCAATGGGATCATTGCCTATGTTTTTTTTAAATCAAACTTTTTATTTTGAGATACTTGTAGATTTACATGCAGCTACAAGAAATAACACAGAGATGTACCATTTACCCAGTTTCCCCCAATGGAAACATCTTGTAAAACTAAAGTACAATATAACAGCCCTGATATTGACATGGCTACAATCCACTGATTTTATTTATATTTCCCAATGTGTTTGTGCCATATACACGTGTGTGCGTATAGTTCTATACAAATTTATCAATGGTAGAAGATAGGTAAAGACACAGAGCCCTTTTATCACCACAAAGATCCATCCTGTTCCCTTTTCTAACCATACCTCCCTCCCATTCCTCCCCTATCCCTAGCCCCTGGCAACCACTAATCTGTTCTCTATTTCTATAATTTGTCATTTCAAGAATATCATAGAAAGGGAATCTCATAGTATGTTTTCTGGGGATTGGCTTTTCCACTCACTGTAACATCCTTAAGATTCATGCAACTGTTGGGGTATAACAATAGTTTCTTCCTTCTGTTGCTATGTCCTATGGTTTTAATCATTAAGCACCCAACTCAGCACCCAGGCCCAATTACAGACCCTGTGGGATATGATCCTTAAGGATTTTTTCTCTAAGAGAGAAAACATATTTTGTTTGGGGTTTCTGAGTTTGGAGGGCAGGGCTGGAACACGTTGCAAGTTTTTCCAGGTCCATACAACCATACCTAGATTCCTTTGTTTCTTTCCCCACTTGGTGATCAATAGGATTGTAATACCATGTAGCATTGATTGACAGCTCTTCCTTGTGTCCCCCAGGAGCACATCTACAAGCTGATGAAAAGTGACAGCTATGCCCGCTTCCTCCGGTCAAATGCTTACCAGGACTTGCTGCTGGCCAAGAAGAAGGTATCTTTTGGAAGGGCAGGCTTGCCTTTCTTAGCTCTATTGACTCCTGCCTGCTGCTTGCTGCTGCTGGTGTGAAATGAGAATTTCATCCCTTGTGTTTTATTTATTTTCTCTTTTTTTCTTTCCCTCTCTATCTGCTCCCACTCCAACGGGAAAAAGTTAGGATGGTCACCAACCACCCAACCCCTTCCCCAAGGTCCAAGATATGGCCTCCTGCCTTCAGGAGTAGAAGATGCAGTGTTACCATGGCAGTGGAGGCAGTGTGACCACCCACAGGAGTGCAAGGCTGGCTAGAGCACCAGAAAACCCTGACCACACCAGAGACCACCCCTCCCTGCAAAGTCCAGCCCCCTCTCTGCAGAATTCTCTCCCTGACCAGCCCAGATGGTTGTGAGGCAGAGGTTGGGGCAGCCCTCTCACTTGTCAGTTTAGGGGGCTGCACTAAGAGTGCCCAGAGTCATCCATCCCAGGACTGCCTCCTCCTCAACACCCCTTCCTCTCCCTCACCTCCCATCATGGCATTTCCCTTTTCTCTTAAGCAAGACATAACTACACGCAGCTCCTTCTTCCTCCTCCACTTAGAGGTCCCCCTCTGCCATGGGTCCCTGCAGCCCAGGAAGTCATGGATTTAGGGTGCAGGGCCCCTCGGCATGCAGATGGTGAGGAGTGACAGAAGCAACAATAGACTCAGCTGGGTTTCTGGGAGGAGAGAGGGAAAAGTAGGGAAGAGAAGGGGGCAAGAGAGAGACAGTTCACAGGTCCAGTATGCCTGCCTACCTGCTGTACTTCTCACCTCTGATGTGAGGCTCATGTGTGGTTCAGTATGGCTCAACTTGCACCAGGCTCCACAGCTTCCATCCCACACCATCTGGGAGCACATGTGTCCCTTTATTCTCCCCTCCCGGCATCCCAGGCCCAGGCTGTGACACATGTTGTTCCATCCACACCTCCTCTGTTGGGCTGCCTCTCTCAGCCATGTAAGCCTTCTCTGTGTACTGTAGCCCTGTGTGCCAGGATCCTGTCTGCGTATCTGCTTGTGCGCACACAACTCCAGAGTCTGGGAGAGCCTTTGTGTCCTGCTCTCCTGCCCATATGTAGCCCTGAGAAGAGCCCTAATAGTTTGAGAAAGGGAAAAGGACCTCTAAAATGTCCAGATTTCCGGAAGTCCAGCTCTCTTCACTTCCTGCAGCATGCCCGTCAGGGGTAGCGACCAGGATAGAGATCGCAAAGCCTGGCTTCCTGCCACCTCCCTCACTGGAGGAGATCCATGGAGGGCCTCTGATAGAGGGGACTGACACCCCCAACAAATGGCTCTGATGAACTAGGGAAAAGAAAAAGGTTATAGAGACTTTTGATGCCCCAGCCCATATCACCTGGATCTCCTGGGAGAAGGTCAAAGTAAGTTTCCTTTATTTCCTGTTGCTCAAGACACCTGACCTGATCATAATTTGGGGACATTCTAAGGCTTTAGCAATTTGACCCATCTGGGTCCATCTACACACCTAGATGAGAAGTCAGAGTTGGTTCAGTCTGTCTGAACACAGGGGTCTGAACACAAGGGAAAATGCACCTCAAGCCAGAAAGTGGGCTGAGAGATCTGTGCTTTCTTTTTTTTTTTTTTTTTTTGTTGAGACAGGGTCCCACCCTATGCCCCTGAGCGAGTGCAGTGGGCGTGGTAGCTCACCACAACCTCAGACTCGGGCTGCGGGCACCCCGCTGCCTCAGCCTCCGGAAGCCGCTGGGATTACAGGCGCTCGCCGAGGTGCCCGGCTGGGTTTTTCCATTTTTTTCACGAGTCGGGGTCTCACTGTCACTCAGGCGAGTCTCGAACTCCTGAGCTCAAGCGATTCTCCCTCCTCAGCCTCCCACAGTGCTGGGATTACAGGCGTGAGCCACCGCTCCCGGCAGATCCTCTCTTACAAGAGGAAAACGTCCCAAAGGAGGTTATTTGAGGGGGCGAAGCACAGACAGCCTTCCTGCATAATGTTACAAATGAAGTTCACTAGAATTATCCTCTCAGGCCCTGAATTAAGTGTTGTTCTCAAGGCAGCAAGCCCTTGCAATAACCATCAACCTTTCAACATCATGGAGTCGTTCCCTAAAACAGTGACAAAACCTGCTCTCTCCTTCCATTTCCTCCCGAGAGTCTCCAGGTATGGACCTGATGTATAATTCGGCACTTTCAGGTAGGCTTAGAGTGACTTCAGGAGCAGACTTGGAGTGTGATATCAATGTCCAGGTCTTAAAAGGTATGCAAGATTCGCAACCAACCGCCAGCTAAGAGAGAAAGTACAATCAGCCTCACTTCTCTGCAGGGTTCTGCCTCCAGATGGAGTCTGGAGGCACAGCCTTCTGATCCCTCATACCTAGTTCATCCTTTCCCCTAATATTTCTGAAATAAAGCCAGGTTCTCCAGAGGCAGATGAGCTGGGTTTGAGGGCTACTCCAGGACAATTAAGTACCAATGAGGATGGTTTTCTAGTGCAGCTTGATGGCCTGTGCAAAGCAGAAGACCTGAATGAGTCAGGGCAGTGGCTCCCAGCTGTGAGCAGCTCCGTAGCCAGAGCCCAAGAATAAGCACAGAATGCAGGGGCTGGGACCGGCCCCACTGGAGCCCAGTGTTTGGCTCCTGGGCTGCCACAGGATTTAGAGTCCTGCCATCCCCAGAATGGAGACTTGTTATGGGACCCAGGGCCAAGCATGGATCCTTCGGTTCCCTGCGCAAGAAGAAAGCCCAGCCCAACCCTGTAGTGGCGTGTCATTTGTGTTGTGTTTTCCTTCCGCAACCTCATACCTGCCCTGCCAGCTGGCTGAGCTGATGGAGGTGGCGTGGGCGGGAGTGGGGGCCAAGGAAGCCTCTAATCTCTTCCCCACAGATAGATGGCTGCCTCCAGCCTGCACTCCCTGCTTTCAGCAGACCTACAGACACCTGGCTGCCTCTTCAGCTCCCCTATTTCAGTTACTTGTTGAGTGTGTGTGTCTGTGTCTATGTGAGTGTGTATACTCTTCGAAACCCAGTCTCAGGCTCAAGACCCTGGAACAGGGCTTCAGGATAAATGCACAGGTATCTGGGTGTCATTCTACTCTCCCAGGACCCCTGCAGATGGGAAATGCTGGCTGGAGTCAGGAGCACACCACATTTCCCTCCCTCCAGTGGCAGAGGCAGATAGGCCCAAAAGAACGTGTCAGGGCTTTGCCCCCTCTGGTCCCTGTTGAGAGTTCCCCAGGAGCTCCCTGAGCCACCTCCAGCCTGCCTGAGTACATCTGGGAAGGCATCACCTGCTTGGACACTGAGAGAGCATTTTCTGTTTAGAACAATCCCCATGTTGTCTTCTGAGGCTGAAGACCTTTTGTCATTGTAGAGGACATGGTAGACCCTCCTTGCTCTAAGGATGTAGAACGAGGGTCATTAGGAAGTCATTGATGTTAGCAAACTTTCTGGTGCAGGGAAATCTCAAGAGAGAAAGCAGTCCTAACCAGACTAGTGGCTGAATAGATGACTTCACTTCCCCAGGGGCCACTTCCTGCCCTACCATCAGCATCCCCCCCACACATACACACCACATGGCCCTCCGAGCTAGTCTGTTCTGTGTCACCACTCTCTGTGTCATCGAGAGCCCCTCGATGGCCACCTGGGGACACATGGCCAGAACTACCAGGACTCCTGCCTAAGGGCATGGCCAGTTGACAGTGGTGAGCCAGGCACTCAAAACTGCAGCAGTGGTCCCGTGCAAAGCCATGGTGGCTTCTCGCCCAAGCCCTGCAATGCTTCGAGGGCCCTGGAGAAGCAACCTCTGCCCTCTGCTCCTGCTCCCCGGAGGCCACTGTCTCTCCCGGCCTCCTCTGTTGCTCCATCCACTCTGCCAACACCTCTGGCTGCTTCTCTTTTCCCATTTTTTTCTGCCCCATTTTGCTTTTGTTTTTCTTCTTTAGCTGCAGCTGCTGATGTTTGGAAACCACGTGTAAGCTGAAGATTTTTTTTTTCTGTATTTTTCTCCCTACCTTTTTTTTTTTTTCCTAAAGCCAGAAAGTGAGCAAGGTCGTAGAACTTCCCTAGAAAAATTCACCCGCAGTGTGGTAAGTTCAGTTGGTTTTCTTCCCTCAACGTTTCTTTTGCTTTGGGTTTTTTTCCCTTTCTTTGTGTGTGTGTGTGTGTGTATGTGTGTGTGTGTGTTTTGATTGTCGTTTTCTTTGGGGAGGGAGGGAGTCCAGTGCTTTTCCCCTCTACTCAGCCCTTTCCTTTTGCGAGTGTCTGCAGCTTTTCTTCTAGGGTGAATTTGCAAAAGAGCCAGCGGCTCCGGCTGCAGAAGGTGCACCCTTGATCGCCCGGCCTCAGGCCTGGGCATTTGATCTTCTGTCCGGGGCTTTAAGGAGGAAGGACCCTGGTGTCCGCAGGGCTGTGTCACTTGTGCAACTTCTGCAGCAGCCCGGGGACAAGGCCATTGAACTACACCATGAAATAAATTGGCTCAGAACTGTACCTCATCTAAAAAACACCCAAACAAACAAATCAAAAACAGCCAAATTTCCCTCTGTGAACTCTGGCAGTCACACCGGTGCGGGGCACGCTGAGGCTGCTGGGGATGGGGGGGGCTTTTCTGTGTGCAGAAAGCGTGCGCTTCAGAGGTTCTGGTGGTGTGGTCTGGCTGGCGTGTCCGTGCGTCGCCTCTGCATGAGCTGTTGTGCCCCACCCAGCCCCCATCAGACTCACCTGCATAGTGTGACAAGGAGAAAAGGGCAGTAGCTGAATCCTAGCAGTGTCCCCGGAACTCCCCAGCAGCAAGGTCTTACCAAGTTCCTGAGGAAAGGCAGGCTGCAGGTTCCAGTTAGCTAGGAGGGTGGCTCTCCCCCACGCACCCCCCTCTGAGCGTGGTAGGGCCCATGGTGGCACGTGAGGAGACCTAGAGTTACACGGCGAGCAGGGGGTGGAGACTCTACCGTGATCTAGGGAGGCCTCTCTCCGTGCCCATCTCTCCTGGATTTGAGCGCAGATCTGGGTGCACGGGAAATACTCAATCCCGCTCACTCACTGACTCATCACAAGCCAGCTGCGGACTTCCTAAGACCCAGCCACCCTGTCAACATCAAACCACAGGGAGCCAAGATGGCAGCCAAGGAGCAGGGACAGGGAGCCCACAGGGAACTGGCCACATCCCCTTCTCCAAGGGTAGGAGTCCCCTGACGCGGACTTGCCTGTTTGCTCTTTCTTTCCTCTCTGTTGAAGAGGAAAGTCCTTGTAAAACCTGACTACGGTATGATTAACATCCTTATTGCATCCTTTTAACACAAATTCTAAGAATCCTGTATTGAAAGCAACCTAGTCATTTACCTGCCATAGTGACATGCATTTTAAGTGCATGTAAACAATATTTTGAATTCATTAGACATCACAATGACTCTAGTGGGTGGCACTTAAAATAGCGGTACTCATCCTTCTCTTTGGTCTTCCCTGTCTGAGGCTTTTCCTCATGAGAAATCAGAACATGCAGAATTCAAGGCCTGGTGGTCTCCTGTACAAATCCATGGCTAGTTTGCCACGGCCACGTGGCTTCGCACACCAAGAAGGTGCTACAGGCTATCAGAGGCAAGGCCTGGGGACGTCCTCCACCCCACGATGGCCAGATAGAAAGTGGTGAGCGCCCATCTCTCTCTCCTCTCCTGAGGCCTGGCTGCTCCGTGGGTAGAGGATGTTTGGAGGTTTTGTTGATAAGCTGAGAGCACAGTGTCCTCCGAAGCAGACTGTAGGAAAGCAGAGCTTTGACAGCCCCAGGGAGGCTCTTCAGGTCGACATGCAATCTGAGGGTGTGCGAGGATGCCTGGCACTTGGACAAGATGTCCCAACATCTTCAGGCTGCTCTTCACCAGACGTGGGCATTGGGAAAGGCCAGAATGGTCTCGATGGAGTTCTGTGAGGAACGTTTGTTGATTTCCCTTCATCCCGGAAGTGGTGTTGGCTTGGTGGTTCTCCAACATTTGTTGACAAAGTATTTAGAACAAGAAAAGCACCAGACACCCACCCACAAGTGTCTGAAGTATGTACATGGGAGAACTTACAGAGACACTTTCAGGGCATACTCCTAAGGGTGTGCAGGCCCAGACTTTTAAAAAAATACCTAAATTCTTTGCTGTTCTTTTACAAACAGGAGACACTAATGGGTGATTCAGTGTTACACATTCCCACTGATCTATCCCAACCCCTTGTACTCTTGGGGTAACACCACATCTCCATAAGATACAGCTAAGTCTGGGGACATGGCCCATGGCCGTGGAACAGTATTGGCTCTCAGATTACTTAAGGGTGGAACCCAAGAATTTGCTGTCAACAGCCCAGTGTTCTAATCAAATGGAGCTAACCAGCCAACCAGCATGCCTTGCACTCTGATATCCAGTCTCTGAGTATTATATGTAGGCATAAAGTGCTTGATTTCTCTAGGAGAAGAACTACACGAATGCTTTATCCACTACGTACTGCAGGACATAAGACTAAATGGTGGGAAAGATGAGTAAGAAGATCGCCCACGCTGTGAGGCTAATAATGGAAAAAGAGGAAGTGAGGGTAGGCAGCTCACAGACCAAGGACATGTGACCAACTACTACTTAAGACGAATCAATGACAAGACACGGTGACTGAGGTGGTCTGGATAGCTATATCGTCTGAATCCATAATTTCTCCCCAGAACTTGCAAATGTTCTTTCTTTTCTTGGAAAAGAAGGAGGCATTTGGGGAAAGCAAATTGTTCTTTGGAATTCTCAAGGTGTGTTTTGACATGGGGTTATTGTCTGTTGAAGGCCAAAGATGCCCCCTCATTTTACATGAGATCCTAATGAGTAGTTTACTGGAGTTCACAGAAGCTTCTAGGCCCATCCTGGTTTGGGTGTAGGAGGCAATCTCCCGTCAGTAGAATCAGCACTGTGTGAGCTTCTCCTTCTGTTGGAAGTTTCATTCTAAGTCACCCCGGATTTGAATGTGAAAGTCCACGTACGTCTGGGAATGCTGTACCAGGCATCACGGTGTTTGGCAAACTGGAGCCCATCTAAAATCCTTCCCGTTCAACGGGGGGGGGCCCAGGTTCTAACCAAGTATAAGTAGGTCTATGACAGAGCACAGCTAGCCTATAATGTGCCTTTATTCAAAACAGAAAACAGGACCTCTTCTGGTGGGCCCAGGTGGTCAAGGGAAACACAGGCTGGATTTCAGCCCCTGTTTGACCCTCAGCTGCCCTTGTGCAGTGAATAAGCCACACCACTGTCCAGGAAGCCTAAGTTTCAGGAGGAGAAACAGCGGGAACACACCTCCCGGGGATCTGCAGACATAGCCATGGGCCAGAGGAACTCTCCCTAGGCCTGCTCCTTGGGAACTTCCTGGGAAGCTTCCTTTCCCAGTAGGAAACACCTGCCTAGTGGGCTGCCTTGGCCTCACTTTATACCTTTTCTTCAGACTCATTATGCAGGGATATAAAGCAGCTTCTCTCTCTCTTTTTTTTCTGAGACAGAGTCTCACTATGTGGCCCTGGGTAGAGTGCTGTGGCATGACAGTTCACAGCAACCTCAAACTCTTGGTCTTAAGCTATTCTCATGCCTCAGCCTCCCAAGTAGCTGGGACTACAGGTGATCGCCACAACGCCTGGCTATTTTTTTGTTTTTATTGTCACTGTTGTTTAGCAGGCCCTGGCTGGGTTCGAACCCACCAGCCCCGGTGCATGTGGCCGGCACCATAACCACTAAGCACAGGCACCAAGCCTAAGGCAGCTTCTCTAACTGAAGACCATTTCTTGATACCTCTGGCCAAGCTACCATCTCCCTAGTTTCATGGTTGACAAGTGACAAAGGGTACACAAGGATGCCCAGAGCTGAGACACTCACCTGTCCTACCCTAGCCCACCACATACTCTCTTTTAGGTGGGCCTTTTCCTTCAGATTCCCCAGGATCTATCCCAAAGGGGTGAGGGCCTCCCCCAGACCTAACTCTGATGCTGAGAACCAAGGAAGGTGCATGGGAGGGAGCCAAGAGCCCTCAGCCAAGCCACAATAGCAACATGTGATTTTTCCTTTGGAGACAGTGGCTGCAGGAGAAGCTGGAGAAAGTCCTTGGCTCCTTGTGTACAGTTCCCGGGAAGAAATCACAGAGAGGGAGGGCACATCAGTTAGGAGAAACCGGGCTTTCTGGAGGCCTTTCCTGGGGTCAACACCTCAGCTGGCCTCATGAGAGCCTCCGCCTTGGGTTCCTAAGATGGGAAATGAGGTTGCTGGTGCCTAGGTAAGCTCTGGAGGCCACAGAGGAGAGGAGAGATGAAGATCAGGCGTTCATCCACCTCCTAAGAAAACATTGGAGTTTAGCTTTTGCCAAGGTGCTCCTTGGGATTGCAGCAGCAAAGGCCAGAAGCTGAGGGATGCTTGGTAAGTGCAGAGTGCATCTCTGAGGCAGGTTTCTCCTGTCCTGGCCTCCAAGGAATGCAGCAGGCAAGTGAGATGGATAGCAGGAAGCTCTGGGAGCCAGCTGCCACTCACCCTCCCTCTCCCCCTCCCTCCCCAGCCAAAAGCCAAGGAAAAGCTAATGAAGCCAGACGTCAACAACCCCCCTCCCCCCTTCCAGAGAGACCCGCAGGAAACCCCCCAGCTCCAGTCCGGAAGTGAAGTGCCAAGTTCCTGTCAGGGGAGGAAGAGGGCAGAGAACCTGGCCAGCCCAGCAGTGGAACTCCTTCCCTGGGGCTTACCTCCCCCTCAGCATTTCACAGCTCGCCCTGGTGGAATGAGTGTAATACCCACACTCAGCGGACTCCGCCCAGCTTTGATGTCAGCTGAGAAAATCTTTTCAGGCCTCCAGCAGCTTCACAGTGGTTAATTTTTATTACAAACAATCTTTAGACCCCTTTAGGACTATGGGGTCACAGACATTAGTGCCAGCCTCTCCCATCTCAGAGCATGGAGATCAGCTGTAGTGAAACCATGGCCCTGGCTGGAGATGGATGCAGACATCCACAGCAGTATTTGAAAGGGCAAAGATGATCATCTGCCTCTCTTGAGCAGCAAGGGCAACTCCTGGGGCTCTGAAACACCTCAGCAGCCCCTAAGCAGAGTGAATGGCTTCTGCTTCCGGCCTCAGCTTGCTGGCTGTGTAACCACAGGCAAATCACTAACCCTCTCTGGGCCCTGGATTTCTTCTCTGTATGACATGGACTAGAGCTAGATCATGTCTATGGCCCCTTCCAGCAGGGAGTGTTCTGAGGGTCTCTTCTCTCCATCCTGAGACTGCTGAGTTGTAGAATCATCCTGTAGAATCAGAGAGGTGCTGCCTTCTTTCCAGTTAAGCTACCTGATCTCCCCTTGAGGCTGGGAAATAAACCATGGGCAGAATTGAGATGGGTGTATTTACAACCCCTGGACAAGTGCTGGCGGGAGGAACAAGCACCCCAGGCTGTCTGCACCTACATGGCAGCCCCCGCTCAGGTGTTATGAGCTCACTCCTACACCATGAGCAGCTGAGGATGGGGGTACTCACAAAGACAGCGGGTGAGGCCTCCACCTGTCCACCTGGCCAGTTCTGTGACCCCTAAGCTCTGTCTGGATGCCTAGCTGTGTGTGTCAGGAAGAGACTTGTCTAGGTCAGCTGGGCAGAAGGGTGGGCACTAGGTTGGTGTGGCCACACCACTGTCTGCACTGCAGGGTTCCCAGGGTCCCCTGGGCATGAAAAGGAATGAAATGTGAGCATTTGGGAATCCTGGAGTCACTCTGCTCTCACCTGCCACCAGACACTCTGGCTCCCTAGGGAACCTAGATCAGCCTGTCACTGTACTCTTTTAGAGATGGGGAAAGGGTATGAAAGACGGTGTTGTCCTGGTTACAGTCAACAGTTAAGTCCCTGGTTAAGACCAGGTTAAGCCTCCTCTGATCTCTATCCTCTCTTTTCTTGGCTCCATGTAAAATTAGAAAAAGCATATTTATTCTAATAATTTTCTATCTGGAAAACAAAAACTTAAAAATCTATATTTTATAAACAAACTATAAAATATAAGAAGCAGAATCATCGTGGCGGGTGGGGTACAGAGAAGATACAGTGACAAAGTGATTCCCATGGCAAGGATGAGGGAGGGGTCTCTCTGAAACTCTGGGGCGAGGTAAGGTTTTTATTCATCAAAAAGGGCCAGAAGTTGATTGTCGTTTTTGAAACACTAAGCCCTAGACCCTTCCATTTCTCTCACAAGGAGGACTCCCCCAACACACAGCTGTTGTAGCTGATGATTCAACCTGTCAGCCAAAAGCAGCCAAAAAGCCTTCCCCGCAGAGCGTCCACTCGGAGAGAAACCCCTGTGGTGATGATTCAGCCTCCGGACATGTGGGATGAGCCGGTCCCTGCAGAGCAGCTACTCCCTCCCTGCCCCTCCAGCCTCCCTTGCCCCCACCCAGACCCTCTCCTGCCCTCCCCAGGCCCAATGTGCCAGGCAGTCAAGTGAAAATCAGACTTCTCTAAGGCAGAAAGGCACAGCTGTGTGTTTATAGCCATGGATTCTGATCCAAATTGCCAAGCCTGCCAAGTTGCCAGCAAGGCAGGCTGGGGGTAAACATGAGCACGTGCCAGGTGGGGGATCTATTTTAGGAGGTGGCCTGCAGCCTGACATGGCCTTGCATTCCTGCCACACCATACGGGAGAGACGCCCTTCTAGAAAGGTGCTCTCACTGTAGAAGGGGCTGATGGGCTTTGGGGTTTCAGCCTGCTCCTTGTCACTTGTGCCAAGGGACAGACAGACAGGACAGAACCTGCTTCAGTCCCTGTCAGGAGAGCAGCAACATCACAACAGAAGGGCCAGAAAAGAGAAGATTCTGATGGTAGGCACCTAGGAAGGGTACAGTGCTGCCAACGTTAAGGTCCAGAGAGGAGACCCAGCTCTGCCTATTGTCCACATTGGAGAATTCAAAGGGAAGTCACAGAGCTTAAGGTCTAAGGACTTCAAAGGCCAAGAAGTGAGTTCCCCCCAAAACAATCTCCTGGTGCAAGAACCAGGCACACTTCCTCTCTTTCACGCAGCTACTGAGTCTCCCAAGGTTGAGTCATGTCAGGAAGGGGCAGCATTCTGGGCGCCAGGCAGCTGTGCGCTCACAGGGAGGGATAGTCTATACGATGTTGCGGTGCAGCTGCATGGAACACTGCAAGGGAGCTCAGAGACCAGTGGGACTTTCAGTTTTGTGGTGTTTGCCCAACAGCCAATAGAACAAAAAACCTTAGGTGTGTGGTTGGTGACCCCACGTTGGATGGGAAGGTAAGACAGGGTAGAAGTGTGCAGCCACCTGGCAGTGGCCAGGGCCCACAGAGCAGTGGTTTCTTCCATGCTCTGTCATCTCATCTCATCTCATCATGGTCAAATCCTGTCGGCCTGAGCAACAGCCCCATGGCCTCAAATGGGCATGGGCCTTGCTGATGTAATGTTTTGCCAGAACTCGCCACATCCCCTGGCTTGGTGTAGGATGGTAACCATAATAATTGCATCCCCTGCTCCAGCAGATACTTGTTCGTGACCTGTTAGTAGTGCAGCAGAGTTGGAAATGTTCTCTCCTGGCCCCCTCTCCCTGCCCACCTCCACTTCCTTTTGTTTGCCTATATACAGGCAAGGCGAGTATATTCCGGGTCTTAGTGGCTGGTGAGCGGGAAGTCAATCCATCTGTGTCAGCTGGAAAGGCAGGCTCTGGTCGTAGGCCAGACAATCCAGCCATGGCCCAGCCAATATCCTTTTTGATAACCTGGGTGACGAGACAAACAAGCCAACCATATTCCAAGATCCAGGCCTGGAAAGTATGGCCCACTTGGCATACCTTGGAATTGTATTTGAAAAGCATCTCCTTCAGCTGGGATAAGGGGTCAAAAACAATTACATACAATTTTACCAGATAATGTTTATGTTTTCAAAAAATTCAGTTTCACAACTATAGGATAGCATTTGTTGCCTTTACTATAATTGAAGTAAAACTATTCTGGGCTTGCTTAATGGAAAAAGCAGAATGAAGCCACTTAAAAACAGGCAATTTTAGGCCAGGTGAACAGTCAGAGAAGAGAGGAATTTTGTGTTGCTCTAGAGCAGTGGTTCTCAACCTTCTTAATGCCACGACCCTTTAATACAGTTCCTTATGTTGTGGTGACCCCCAACCATAAAATTATTTTCATTGCTACTTCATAACCGTAATTTTGCTACTGTTATGAATCATAATGTAAATATCTGATCTGCAGGATGTATTTTCATTGTTACAAAGGGGTCGTGACCCACAGGTAGAGAACCGCTGCACTAGAGTAAGCCTTGGTTCTAATCCTCTACATCAGTGGTTCTCAACCTTCTTAATGCCGCGAACCTTTAATACATTCCAAAGGGATCAAGGCCCACAAGTTGAGAACTGCTGCCCTACATGTTATCAGGAACTAGAACATTCAGAAGAAAATAACTAGGGAGAGAAAGGGACTCTGGAAGCCATGTCAGAAGAAACTGGAGCAGAGGTGCCCCCTCCAGACCTGACGCCCATCGTGAAATCTATCTGCATTTTTCTTCCAGAACGAGTGGACATTTCTGGATTGCTCCAGAGAGCAAAACTAGAAGAAATGACTAGAAATTATGGGGAATGTTACTCTACTAAAAATAGTAAAAATATTCTAACAGAAGCCACTCCACAGCAATGGACTATGTCACCTCAAGGAGCATGAGCCCACATCCTCAAGTTTCTGGGCTTACAGAAACAGAATGGAAACTCGCAGTAGTGGCGGGCCCAGGATACTGCAGTCACCTTCTGCACCAGGTCCCCTGGTCTCTTGCAACAGGAATCCTACACTGCATTGGATATTTCTTAAATGAGTCTTACTGCATTTCATACTGCAATTTATAAATGAGTTGTGGAAAAGAAGAATGGAGTTTATGAAGGGAGCTTGCTGAGTTTGGAGGGGAGGAATCCAAAAGATTCAGATTAGACCCTGCCTGGAGGGAGAAAAAGCCAGATAATGGCAAACTCAAAGCTAGGGGCACTGTCAAAAAGTGGAATTACTGCCCTTCACATGTCATCCTTGCCTTTGTTTGTTTGTTGTTTGTTTGTTTTTCTTAAGCCCTTTGCTGCTGCAGCAGCTGGGCTCTGGGCAATAGGGCAGCCTAAAAGGAGGTTAGCAAGTGGAGGACACAGGTGCCTGTTGGCATGGAAGGCTGGTGGCTGTAATGCAGAGGCTGAGCATGGGTGGGGAGACTGTAATCGTGAGGTGCCCTGGCCCCGGGTCGCAGAAAGTTTGGCCTGTGATAGTTCTCATCCAAAAATCGTGTTTTGCTAAAAGCAAAAAAGATAGTAAGTGCACTTGCCTTTTACACAATGCCAGTTGCAGATTCCAGGTGGACAGTCTGGCCAGGAACAGAGCATACCCCCAGAGACCTCAGATAGAGGAGAAATTGCCCTGCCAGGCTCCTGCTCTCTGAGCCCTGCCCAGGGCCACATCCTCACCCGACTCAGGGGTCCATGTCACATTCTTTCCAGCTGTCCTAAGAACCAGCCCAATTGCAGATGACATTCCCTCCTCTCTGGGCCTCACCAGGGCTGCTTTCAACTCATCGTGGGATTGTATAATTATGGTGATTACAGCTTGTGGCTTTTTTTCTCTCTTCATCTTTTACTTTCAGATTCTTTGAGGCCTCTCATTAAACATGGCGATCATGGTAAAGTCAGCAAAGTTTTAATAAGACACTTTTAAAGCTAGAGAAAGCCCCATCAGAGTTGATTATTGCTAAGTTCTCTCAGACGTCCCTTTAAAACCGTCAGGCACAACTGGTGCCTGGGTGTGAGAGGTGGGAAGAATGAGGAGCAGGGCTCCAGGGCACCCTACTCATTCACAGGGCTGGAGCACCGGTGTAAACCCTGCCCCTGGCCGCTCTCATTTGCACCAAGAGCATGGTGCATCTGAACCCCCATGCCTAGTAGGAGAAGGCATCCTGCAAGCAAGGATGGAAAGCCTTAGCATCACAACAGATTATGTTGGGAAATGGAGATGGAGCATCCAGCACAAAACTGAACCCAACCTTCTGATCTGTAGCAGAAGTAGCGGGGAAATCCTGATAGGTTCTCCTTCCTGGATGATCCTGGGAGGTTTTGGGGCATTCATAATTCTAAATGTGTAAAGGAGTCATCCATTAGCATCCATCAGCGGTCACGAGCCGGTGGTCACACGCTTGGTGGAGGTTTCCTTGGCAATGACACAGCTTTGGATCTCATTATTTGCTAGCCCTCAATCACAGCTTTCTCCAATAGTTATCTTCTCTAGAGGCCACCAAGAAGGAGTGTGGGATGACCAGACCCCCGACCTGTTCTTTAGCAGGTCTGTCCAGCTCTGATGTCAGGGTCCCCTTCATCTCCACATTCCCTGGGGATTGCAAAGGTGCCTGCACAGTGACGTGCATCTTGCTCCAGCCAGAGCATGTTTTGGGGAGGGCCCTGATTGGTCCCTCATGACTGAGGCAATGCCATACAGGCTGCTCCTTACCTTGATGGTGGCCACTTATCTCACTGCCCTTGTCTTGAAAGAGAAAGGAGATGGGCTGTGACTGGGCAGCACTAACCACCTAGAGTTAGACGTTGAAACCGGGCAGTGACAGTCTCCCCAATAGCATTGCTGTCCACTATTGAAGACCACCTGCTTGGGCGGCGCCTGTGGCTCAGTCAGTAAGGCGCCGGCCCCATATACCGAGGGTGGTGGGTTCAAACCCAGCCCCGGCCAAACTGCAACCAAAAAATAGCCAGGCGTTGTGGCGGGCGCCTGTAGTCCCAGCTACTCGGGAGGCTGAGGCAAGAGAATCGCTTGGGCCCAGGAGTTGGAGGTTGCTGTGAGCTGTGTGAGGCCACGGCACTCTACCGAGGGCCATAAAGTGAGACTCTGTCTCTACAAAAAAAAAAAAGGAAGAAGACCACCTGCTTGCTTTGCCCCATGAGAACTATGTCCACGCAGAGAAGTAAGCTAAGCCAGAGACAGGCAGCCCAGTTCAATCCCTTTTTCTCCACCTGATATTAGGGTAAGACCTTGGGCAAGGTGTCAGTGTAGGTGACAGCATGAAGTGAGGGGGTGACAGCAAGTGCTGCCATTCAGTGGAGCTCACAGTGCTCTGCTGTCATGCTAGCTTAGCCTGAGATGCCCTGTGGTCCACCTCCAACCCTGTCCTTTAGCTGTGTGACGTGGGCAGCTGCTCTAAGGCTCAGTTTCCTCATCTGTAAAAGGGAGATAAGAGTAAAGAATTAATTGAGGGAAAAACACATAAAGTGCTTTAGCACAGTTTACATGATGTGCCCAAGCAGGTCCAGCTCTCAGTGTTATTGGCAGCCCATGCTTAGCCCTGTACTTATTCCCCATTTAATTTCCAACATAGTCTGCAAGGTAGGAATCATCATCTTTCTTTTGTGGTTGAGGGTGGGTGAGTGGGGATCTCGTATGCCAAGTACACTTATTATAGGGCCTGGCCCATGGTCACTACTCAATAAAGGTAACTATTATTACTGGCTTACTTTGAATGTCAACTCAGAGAGGTAGTTACTCTGTTTTCCCTGCGAATGAAGGGACTGTGGTGCCCAGCAGGCCAACTTCTGCTCTGTGATTGATTTCTGGGAGCCCTCAAGCACCTTCCAGGAAGCTGTGGGAGGTGTGGGGCTTGTCAGCCTCTGAGAAGCTGCAAGGCAGGCAGAGGCCCTGGTCACACATTATAGATGTTGGTGGGGTCTGGCATTTGGTCCCCTAAGGAGTTCAGGACCGGAAGATGCCTCCAGCTGTAAGACATAGATGAAAAATGCTTCTACCCCTGATAAGAACATGGAATCCAATACTCCAAACGCAGCCGTCTCCAGGACAGACTCCTCATTCCCAGAAACACTCGTCTCTGAGGAGCTTGCCTGGGTCCCCCCTGAGTAATGCTCCCTCAGCAAGTCTGGTTGCTCCATCTGCCAGATGAACACAGGTTTCTTTTCAAGATGAGCTTACCAGACAAGTCAGAGGCAAGTGGCGAGGGTGCTCTGAAATCCTTGGATAAACCAGTCCCGCTGGCGAGGATCCTTCTGCTTTTGCAGTGTCCCCAGAAACAATGGAGAGGCCACACCCACTGTCACAAGTGGGAGGCTTTTTTATGGGGAATATTCAGTTTTTATACACGTATATGCATTTTAAGGTAAACGCTTTCATTTTAAACTATTTGCCAAGGATGGGCGTCTTAGGAGCTGACATGAAACTACAGCCAATCACGCGATGCTTCCGCGCCTTGCATGCCACGCTTCTGTGAGCGCCGGGGCTGGAAGCGTGCGCGTGAACCGGTGCACGGTGCATGGCGCCTGCTTGACGCTCGCCTCGGTGTCCAGCGCATGGTGCGTGCACAACCATCCACTGCTGACCCACTGAGGCCCGTGCCGTGTGGATTGCATGCTGCTGCCCCTGTGTGCGGGTCTGGGCAGGGGCTCCTCTAAAGCCACAGGTCTTCACGGTTTCAGCTGGTTAAGTTATTCTTCACTTCCCTTCCTAAAAACACAATTGCCCAGTGCTGCTGGCGCAGAGTCAGAATGGCCGCTGCATTTCACCCCCGAGGTGGCTTCCTTCCAGCAGTGGGTGAGTGACCCCGGCGTTTGCACACTCTCTAACCTTCGGGATCCTTCTTTCTGCACAGAAGGCGTTCCAAAATCCAAAAGAGATCACCTGTTTGTCCATGGCCTCCGCTCTGCCCACCCTTCCTATCTTCATGCCCTGGTTCTGGGGAAAGTCAGCAGCACCCATTTCTTGGTGTCCCTACTTTTTTCTGCACATTTCTTGCACCCGTAGTTTTTCCTCACTAAGAAACAAGGAGCTGAGGGTTCCAGAAATGATGCTGTGATGAGTCCTTCATCCCAGGAGCTTTAAGTATGGATCCAGGAGCTCGCTTCTCCTCATTCTGTACCAGAACAGGACAGAAATGCCTCCCACCTTTGAAGATGCTTTTAAATCCAGTAGCAGCATCCTCAGGCTTCATCTCCAGGCTAAAGATTTTATAGCTCTTCCTCTGTGGGCCCAGGCCTGAGTCCTGCAGGAAACTCAGACATCACACATCTCAACCTGCTAGACCACCCGGGGAGGTGGAAGCTGGGAAACAGTGACCCTCCACTGTCCCCTGGGGACCCAACATATCTCAGCAACATGTGGAAAGAATCTGTAGGAGAGTAAGAAGGTTCCCTTTGGCTAGGAATCCCAACAACGCAAGTTTCTATCACGGCACTTCTTGAAAATGCCACTGCACGTTTTCGGGTTAGGAGTGCATCTGGGAGAAAGGCCTGCTGAGTTGCATTCCTGCCAGGAGGGAGAAAAGAGAAATGAGCCGGCCCCCTTCACATGTGCATTCGGAGGGGAATGGATGGTCACTGAGGTACTGTGCTTTTTTAGGGGGATTGGAGGGTGAGCAGGTTGACTATACCTTCTAGGCTCTGTCTTGGCAACTGGCTTATCATGGACCCCAACCAATAAGCATGTCTTGACTGAATATGTTTAAGGAGTGAAGTGATAACTGCCCTTAGGAGGACGGAGTTGGAGTTCTCATAGGTTCTCGGGAAAATCACGCACTGCCAAATAGGTGACTTTCTCTTGCTACTCTGCCCACCCCCCTGAGTTACTGAGCTGTCGCGGCACTTTCCCCTGTAGTCATAGTCAAGGGTTATTTGAACTTCCCAGCTGGATAAAAGTAGCATCAAGTTGTTGCCAATAGCAACACAGCCATGTCCCTGTTTCCTAGAGTCTTTCAGCCTTTGCCTAATTTGAAGTGAATCAGAGCTTAGATGCCAAAGTACATTTGGGGAGGAGGAGAAGGGGAAGGGACAGGCATCGAGTGGCCACTGGAGGCCATGCCACGAGGGGTCTTGCAGACAGAACTCCACTCCTGGGGCCACCAACAGCTTCCTGCAAGCTGAGTGTGGAAACAGCAGCAGAGTTGTGCAGTTGGATGAGGGCAGAGATCTGGCATAAAAGGGGGGTATTTCCACTGGGAAGGGATAAAGAGCAGCAGGGAAAATAGAAACACACAACTTGGAAAGGAGGCCAGGGAGTCTGTCCTGGCCGTTCTACTGTGAATGTGGGGCTCAGCTGCTGAGTCCTGGCTGTCCAAAGTATCCCTACTGGATTCCATCTCCTTGGCCCTGCTCGGAGGGCTATGAGGAAGGTCCCCCATCACTCACCAAACCCAGCAGGCAGAAGTCGGCCTCTGCCAAGAGCCCCATAAGTGATGAGCATGGTGGGGGTAGAGGTCAGAGGAGCAAGGAACAGCACTGGGGAGGCGGGCTTCCCACCTGGCTGGGGTGGCACCCCAACTTAGACACTTGCCCTGGAATGATTTGAAGTAATGTTGGTGCTAATTGGAGTAAGGTCCCGCTGCCTGCTCCTGGTTAGATAGGTAAACATCACACCTGCTTCTGTCTTCCTTGGAACAGTCACCATGTGTGTTCCCAGAGGCATCAGCCCCCATAACACAGAGCCACAAACAATGGTGGCATCCCCTGTCCTGACCAACAGCCTTAAATCCATATGCATCAAGCCCAGATGACCTCAGGGCATAGCCCAGGGCTCCTTTTGCCAGACTTGTCAGACAGAAGAGGGTACCGCCCTTCTCTCAGGATCCCCAGATGGGGTGAGAGATTGCCTCATCAGGGGAGAAACCCCGGGGATGGCTTCAAGTGTGCTCAGGAGCTAACGTTGCTTTCTCAGAGAGGTTGAGAAAATGAGCCTATGGTGTCCAGAGAGGTTGCCTAGTGTGGGTGGGCCTGGATCCTTAGTCCTTGAGTAGAGTTTCCATCTGCCTTCTTCCTTGAGAGTGACGGCCATGTGCAAAGGAGAAGGTGTGCAGGTCCCCACTCGGCCCTGCCCCTGACTAGCTGTGGGCTCTCAGGCATGTCACTCAAGCTCGGTGGGAGTCTGTTTCCTTCTCTGCTTGGTGGTGTTTACCAGACACCTAACTGGCAGGGATGCTATGGACATTAGGGCCAGTATTTGTAAACTTGAGATCTGTAACTTTGGACTTATGTCATTGGGCAAATTAGCAAGAGACTCTCATTAGAGGCTTAGTGGTATCTGCTCCCTCAGCACGATAGAAGGCCTTTCTGGGACCCCCAATGCTGGGCTCTGCTACCCCTAATATGCCATCTGACCCCCAGGATTACACTCCAGCTCTCAGTCCTCTTAAGGAGCAATCTGTGGAGAGCTGTTAGTAACTGCCCTGTGTCCCTGATCATGGGATTATCCCCACCCTGCCACCACCAAGACCTGGGCAGTTTAAAGATAAGAGCCCAGAGAAGGGAGGGTGTATGCCATGTTGATGCCACCCCATTGAACAGAATAAGAACTTTAAAGAGAAAAGTCCTGGGAGAGCCAGGGATAGGCTGGTCCTTTTGTATTTAATCCAAATAGGAGAACTAGTAACTCATCTTCTCTAAATTCAAAAATGTTAAATTTCAGAAGCACTAGTATAATGGTTCTCAACCTTCCTAATGCTGCGATGTTATTTTCACTGTCACAAAGGGGTCGCAACCCACAGGTTGAGAACCACAGCGTTAGTGTTGCTGGTCCAGGGTAGAGTAAGGGGCCTGAACTCGCTGATGGTTCAGTGACATTTTGTGGGAATTGTGTTCAGGCAGATTCCGTAACCCCACCAATGATGAGGCAAAGCCTGGGTGTTTGTGCCATTGGCAGTTTTTAAAGAATCCATTATTTCATTTTGATCATAGTCCTTTTTTTTTGAGACAGATTCTCCCTCTGTCACACAGGTTAGAGTGCAGTGGCTTCATCATAGCTCACAGCAACCTCAGAGTCCTGGGTTCCAGTGATCCTCCTGCCTCAGCCTTGCGAATAGCCTGAACACCCAGTTAATTTTTTTATCTTTTTGTAGAATGGAGTCTTACTCTTGCACAGGCTCCTAGTCCTTATTTCTTTTTTATTAGACCTGAGTTTAATTATACATGAGTGTACTGTATGTTAATTCCTTAGCCAGTGAACTATTTTTTATTCACTTTTCACCTGTTTCTGAATTTTTTTGAAATATAGGTGTTGTTTTATGTTTGTGGTTTATCTTCTTATAAAAACTTTCAATAAAGAGAATATTTTAAAACCACATAAAATGCCCTTCAATGCCTGAGAGATTAGAAAGCGTGGTGAGGACCTGGGAGTCACACAGACCTGAGGAGAGGCTCTGCCACGGACCCTGCCCCCGTCGCCGTGGAAGGGAGCGAAACCAGGAATGGCCCCGGCCTTCCCGTGCTCCTCGGCATGGATGCCATGCCATGGATGGACCTTGTGTAATCCTCGTTTTTCCATTTCATCTGTTCCACCTTGCCTCACAAAGGTGGGGAATAGGGATAAGAGATGAAGAATCTAGAAGTATTTTGAAACTATTCTATATTATGCGTGGATTTTCCTGCCATCCCCTGCCAGAGTTTCTCAGACCTTTAAACTCCCCCAAGTAGATGACACTTTCTCTCTTCCCCCACTTTTAAACATTATTGAGAAAGGCAATACCACAGAACTCCTTATACTCTCTTTTAAACTCGTTGGTCTGGCTTTGTTATGTGGAGAAGGGGCATAAGGGGTGGCAACCTCCAGGGAGTCACCTGATGAAGTTAAGCCCTCGGTTCCTCCCCACCTGCAGAACCCCTGACCTTTCCCCTTGGCTCTCAGGCACCTCTCTCCCCAGCATGCCTCCCTCAGCCCACCACCCCCAGGCCTGTAAGTCCACACACACACACACATCTTTTATGAACTGTAGTGTCATGGACACATAGGTGACCTTCACGTTCCACGAAAGGGCAATGTTTCTCTGGGGCCCCCACTTCGTGCCTGGGGAGGACACTTGGTGAGCCCTACTCAGGAAAACATCATTTTTCTTTAGCAAGAATGAAAAATGCCTGTGTGTCACACCAATGACATTGATTTGGGTCAGGAAAGGCTAGATTTAGTGTTGTAAATTAGTTCTGTTGAGAGCTCCGGTCATCCCAGCACGGGAATCCAGGTTTCTCCTGTCCTGAAGGGGAAGAACCCAATTTCTCCAAAGGCAGAGATGGGCCTCGCCACTGTGAAGGAGTCGGGCGCGGGAAACGCCATCAGAGGATGTACGAGTGGTGGTTTTTGTTTTCCTAATCATTTTTTGTGGATAGATCTGAAGTGTATGGCTCAAAGAATTTGACAAGCACAGGCACTCATGTAACCTGCACCCCAGCACCTAAGAAAGTTCCCTCGTGTCCCTTTCCAATCAGTTTCATTCCTTTTCTTTAGAGGCGACCATGGTTGATTTCCTTCCCAGTAGTAGCCTAGATTTTGACTTGGTGGACTTGAGATCTGTAACTTTGGTCTTATGTCACTGGGCAAATCAGCAAGAGAATCGCATCAGAGGCTTAGTAGTCTCCACTGCCTTAGCATTGTAGCATTGTAGAGGGCCTTTCTGGGGCCCCCACTGCTGGGCTCTGCTGCCCCCTGATATGCCATCTGACCCCCAGGGCTACTCTCTGGGCCTCAGCCCTCCTCCCAGCCAAAGAGTTTAGCATCACTCTCCCAGGTAAGTGGCAAAAGCTCGCGGTCACCCAGATAGTGCATGCTTTGTTGATTAATATCTGGACATGCGATGCACAGAGCCACAGCATGTCAAGCAGCATGTTGATTCTTCTTAAAGTACTGCACAAAAGGAAGCTGTTCCTTTTGTGTGTTTCCTTTCAGAAACAAAGGATGCCATGAGTACCTTCTTCCAGGCATCTAGCCATCAAGATGGCTGCAGAGCAGAAACGATTCATCAGAGTGGAGGGTGGGAGTTGAGCGTGTGGGTGTTTGTGAACCCGGCACTAAGCCCATGGTCCGTGAAATTGAAGGATCCCAAATTCCACTGGATTACACTTTGCCAAATGTCTTGAAGGTGAAAAGCGCTTTGTCTGTATGCAAAGCTTTGGTGTCCCTGGAATGTACCTTCTACAGCTCAGTTCTTAATCACTGTATACTTTTTCACTTGGACAAAGGCTGCCTGCTAATAGCATTTTCAACCATCCTCAGCTGCTTTGCTCAGCTACGCCAAGGCCTCAGGCTGAGCTGGCTGCAGTTTCCTGGCACCATGATCCATTCCCGACTGACCAGCACTGAGGAACATCACACATTCACACCCTGAAAAAAACTGCTTCCTCTGTAACTATGCAAATTCCAGGCATAGGCAGAAAGAATTACCATTCCCTTTCCTAAGTGGTTCCCTCAGGATCACCCAAACTGGAGGCTTGGATAAGAGGACCAGGAGGGAAGACGGAGATCTAGAAGGTGTAGGGAGCTCTCCTCTCTCTGGGCAGAGCAACTAAGAGCCTCGGGAGCCTCCTGTGAGCCCACAGGGGTCTGTGCTTTGGGATAGCCTATCTCTGAACACAGGTAGCCTCTGCTGTCACATTTCACTTTGATCACTGAAAACTATAAGCGCCTCAGCTCTGCAGAAAGGAGGCAGCTGCTGCACCAAGTGTGATGGCAGGATTTCTTCCCCAAAGCCCCAGGCCAGGCATCTAGCCAGGCCTGCATCCCGCATGATTAACCGCCTTCTAACTGGAGCCTACCCTCGCTGGCCCAGGAGGTTGCCGGGTAGCCGGTAGATTGCAGCTGGGCTGAGCTGCTTCCCGGAGCCGACCTGAACCCTTGTGACCTCCATCTTGAGCAGCAGAACTGGCATTTGGTAAATGTGTGAGCTCAGGAGTGGGGAGAGAGAGGCAAAAATGCCAGCCGCACAGCTCAAATCCGCTCTCGAGAGGGTGGGAACAGTCCCTAGGTGCCCCTGGGCTGGTCAGCTGCACCATCTGACCCTGGAGACCTGGAAAATGGAAGCAGTTGGGGGACGCAGTGGTAATAGTCTGGCCACAGGTGCTCTGGTGTCTGAGCTGTGAGACTGAGCTTCAGGGTTTAGGCAGGAAGAGATTAATTAGCACCTCTAAGCCCAGCCTGGTAGGTTCTGTAGAACTGGGAGGGACTCAGAGTGGGAGAGCCTCAGGGCCAAATTCACCAAAAACAAATCAACAGACCCATAATCCTCTAGAAATAGAATTTTCAACCTCCCTCAACCCCCAGCCCCTGTTCAGCCCAAATGACCTTGCTATTAAGGATGAAGCTGGAATGAGGGTTTGGGCAACTAGTAAACCTCACCTTCTTTGTCTCTGGGCCTTTAACATAACACTTTAGCAACATACTCATATTCAGAAGCTTTAGGGATTTTTTTCCCTTACCCACCAGCTGCTAAATCAGAGCCTTAAACTCTATGTAAAATAAACCCGGTACATATATATATCTGGGGCCATGATGTTTAATCTGGGACCCTAGTGGACACAGGATCGGAGGAGGGCAGGGGCAGATGTTTGGTGTATAGTTAACACAGCAAAAAGCACCCCCTTCCTGCCTCTCTTAAAGGGCAGGGGTGGACATGGGTGACAGTGGGCTGGGGAGCCTGTTCTTACACCAGGCTCAGCAGCCCCACATTTTCCCAGAAAGCACCCCACACACACCCCTATGCTTCCTGCCTTCAGTCCTGCACCAAGAAGGCCCATTCTCAGTGAACCCGCCGGAAGACAGATGTCTCTTGCTGTGTGTAAGGAAGGGAAGGGCGCTCAAGGAGAGGACTGTGTGGGGTGCACAGCAGAACCGGGTTTGGGGGGAATCTTGAAGGTCAGCCGCTGCCTTCTAAGAGCTGTTGTTGGACCTAAACTCCTCTAGACAAAGGAGCAGCCATCTTGTTTTAGTGATTTTGAAAGACCGCTGCTATAACCAGGATTTTAAAGGAAAAAAAATCTGATTAAAAATCCTTAGGCTAGTTATGAATGTGTACTGCTGCAGGCTAAGTTTCGTGTATTTGAAGATTCAGATAAGGTTGCTGATGGAAAGATTTTGTGTGCATGAGTGCGTGTGCGAGTGTGTTTTTAAGATAGAGGATTAAAAAAAATGAAAGATTTTGTCTCCCTAGTGAAAATGGGAGTGGACAAAAGGGAAAAAACAGAGCAAGGAGAGGTAGGGAAAGGCACACTTTCTGACAGCTCCTGAGGGCAGCTCTGTTTCTGGACAAGCTCCCATCCCTGCCATCAGAATTCACAAAGTCAGGCTGACCGTGTCCCTCTGTGGGGATCTAAGGCAGATGCCACATTGTCCTGCCTCCAGCAAACTCAGAGCCTGTGTTGTTCATTTAGTAGACATACCCATTACCCATCAATTCATCAATCAGTAGGTTTATTGAGTACCCTACCAGGCTTTGCAAACCTGATCAATTGTTTTTAATTACATCTAGTTCACACGCAGCCAAGCCCAGTAAACAAGACGAGCCCTCACATCCCACTTGGAAATGAACATGAGGAATTGCTGGCCCTTGCAATCTTCCCCACTAAACCCTGCAGCCCCTGGTGGCGAGCAGTCACGTGCTACCCTGCACAGATGGCGATGGTGTCACTGACCCGCTGTCAATAAGAGGATGGGTTTGGAGTGTTTTCCCAGATGCAGTGATCAATCTGCTTGGGTCCAGCCACACTCTCCTCTAGACCCTCATCCAGTGATATGGATTTCTAAAGAGGGTGAGCCGGGGAGTGGGCGCAAACCATGTCAAGGAACATAAGCAGAGTGTTCCTCCGCCCTGCTCTTGGTGCCCAGCCTCCTAGACCGGGGACTCACAGCCACCTCTCAGTATGCTGACAGCTGGACTCTCACCACGGCTCAGGGTCCAGTTCACTGTTTTAGTGTTTAAGAACTGCTGCACAGGTGGTAGTTGAAGGGCTTGTGCACTTCTAGTGGTGGGGGGGGGCGCAGGGGCGGGGGGTGATCAGCTCAGCCTCTGGCTGCCGCAGATGGAACGTAGAAGACAGCAGGAGTGCTGCCCTGGGTCCTACAGAGCCCCCACAGACATCCTTTCACTGTCACAGCCCTGGAACCTGACATCAAGAGGGGCCAAAGCCTGTGTGTCCCTCCTGCATTTCAAACAGGATTCATGGGTCTTTTGCCTTCTTAAGACTAGTTAATGCATTAGTTTCTAATCACCCAGATCCATAGCCACCATCTGTTTGGGCCACACACGCACCCACCCGCACCGCCTGACCTCAATAGTCCCTAGTCCACTTTTTCCTTCCCTACTTGAATAAAATCAAGTTCAGGGGCAGCCCATGGGCATTAGGAAATGCTCTTCCTAAGGGTTTAAATGCCTGGGTTTTGGTAAGTAAAGTTCCTTCATGCCGAAAGAAGTGCCAGGAAAACACCCATCCCCCTAACCTCCCTGGAGTCCTGACTTTTCCACCTGCCCAAGTGAAGGCTCCCACACCTAGAGATGGAATATCCAGGAGGTCAGTTGGGTTGGTTGGTCGTTTGGCCTCTGTGGCTCATGCAACAATTAATTCACCTGTTTGGCTCTCTGTCTCTGTCTCTATCTGTGTATGTATGTGTGTATGTGTGCACCTGTGTGTGCCTTTCTGTCCGCTGTCTCTCTGCAGGGAAAGTCACTGGCGGGCAAGCGCCTCACCAGCCTGATGCAGTCCTCCTGACCGGGCCTGCGGACCCCACGGCCGGGCGGCGGCGATCCACGTCGGCAGACAGAGTTTCCTTACGAGGAGATTTGGTCACTGTGAAGGAGAAAGAGTGAGGGCGATGAAGGGTGACAGTGGGGAGACTTGGTGGGTGAACAGGGAGATCAGAAAGAAAGAGCCTGGGGTCGGCAGTGGAGGCCCCTGTTTACAACCCCCTCTTCCTTGCACGGTTGTGGTCTAACACTGCCCTGACGCTAACTCCTTCCTGGGAGAACACCGTGTAGGTTCCTGTGCTGATTATCACTTGAGATTATGTTATCCTCACTCCTCCTGCTGTCTGGTGTGTGGGGGGGGGGGTCACACCTTCTGGCAAACTCAAGAGAGACAAGAGCACATCCAGTATTATCATCACCTCCCTGCCCTCTCTCTGGTGCACCCACCATAGTTACAGCCACCACGTCCCAGTTGCCACCTGTCTTCCCCAAGTCTCTGTGGCCACCCTTGTATCACTCCTACATAAAATACCCACATCACGTCCTCAGCACTAGAGCAGCCTCCTGGTTGGCCTCCCCTCCAGGTCTCCCCACCAGCTTGGAGACCAGCTTTCAGAGAGGTCTCCGCTAACATAGTGGCTGCCCTCTCTCTGGTCCTCTCAAATGTCTCAAAGGTTCAGCACTCCAGAAGCACTGATGTAGAGGACAGAGCTTCTTTTCAACCGCTGTTGAGGTTCTGATGACCATCCTTTAAAAATGGTTACTTCACAATCCATTCTGTTTTCTCCCCCTTGCTCTTCAGTTTGTTCCCTCCTGTTTTACTCAAAATAAATACGGCCGTGAACTCAGGGGCCATTGGGAGTGTCCCCTCTGGCAACCCCAGGCGGGAGCTGGGAGGGTTCCCAGCCTGGGAGGAGGCTGGATTGCAGGGTCAGCAGGGCCCCTTGCAGGGTCAAATCACAATGGGATCTGAAGCTGTGGCTGAGCAGGCTATGGAGGGAACAGGCCCACGTGGTCCTCTTCCCAGGCATCCCCACTAAACCAGTCATCTAAGGGAAAACAAAGCCTGCAGAAGATCCACTTGTAGTCCCTTTGTGTGTGTGTGTGTGTGTGTGTCTAAGTGACTGTTTGCCAATGTGGCGGTGAGGGAGTGTTTGTAAAGCACCAAGTCAGGAGCTTGATGCCGAGTAGGTGATTAGCCAGTGGTAGCTGATGCTGTCACCATTGTCATTGTTCTCATTGTGACACTGTTAGCCCAAAGACAGAACCTGTTTTCAAATTCAGACACTCACTCCCCCACTTGCTATGACTATATCCTCCTTTGATCTATTTTTGGCCATAGGTAAAAAGTCTCCCTTGGGAGTGTATAAACAGGAAACACAGAAGCAAAAAAGTAATCACTGGTATTTCATCACTCATGTAGCCAAAGTCGCCAGCTGGTGGTGACCAAAGGCTTCCACCCTTGCTTGTCTGCAGTCCCAGCCTCCTGGGGACTCCCTGTGGCCCATCTGTCCTGCCCCCACGTCTGAGTCCTATCCAGGTCTCTTTCTACACAGCCCCATCTCCAGGGCACCAGCCTTCCATCCTCACAGCAAAGCCTCGCAGGTATTCAGGGTCTTCACGTTGTTGCTCTTGGCTCATGGGCTCTTGGCTATCATGCCTCGGTTTCCCCCACTGGCAGAGTGCCTCTCTCTCCAATGTAGATTGGAAACTAGAAATGGGCCATATGTTGAGTCTTCTGAGGGTCTCCAAAGGTAGAGCTGCAGACCCAGATTCCTGCCAGACATGCGCACGCTGGCGCAGAAGCTGGCCCTTCACAGATATTCATTCATGATGGGCGAATGAATGAAATGAAGCCCCCTCCTAAGGCATAGGGTTTTTTTTTTACTTCCCCTCTCCTCATTCTACCCTTTGTTATCCCCTTTCTCTTTATAAGCCTTCTATTTAAGAATAACATTGCAGTCCATGTTGATCTTCCCCCAACATTGTCCCCCAAAAGCTCTTCTCTGCTTGGGACCCCAGACTGTGCTGACACCCAGGTGTAGGCTATGACAAAGGGTAAGCAGCAGACACCTCTGTGCCCTCAGTCACTCGGGGCAAGGGCCAGGCTTTCCCCGCCCCGCCCCATGGGCTGCGGGGCCATGCTAAGTCAGGCTGTAGACACAGCAGGGCTGGCTCCCCTGGCATGACTTCTGTGCTTCCTTCTCCTGCTGACCTAGCCTCACCTGGAGGTCTCCAGAGGGCCAATACCCAGAACCAAGAGAACCATTGCCCTGAGATGGAGCAGGCTAAAGGCTTCCAAACACCTCTGGGGACATCCAGATAGGGCAGGGTCAATAGAACTCATAGAGGTAAGGACGCTTCAGATGATTCAAGCCCAGAGCAATAACCCCCCCATACCCATCCCCCAAGTAAGGCCACTCAGTCTGGAACCACCACCATGTGCTCCCCAGGAGATCAAGCAAGAGGCTTGCAAGAAAGGTATGGAACAAGGCTGTTCCACCCAAGTTGGCCAGTCCAAGGTGATCTCCCATGCAGACCTTGTCATGCATTTGGAAAATCTGGTCTTGGCCAGTTCCCTACTGGCCAGGTCTACACAGCCAAAGACTCAGACTAGATTAGAATTTTGAAGGCAGTCCTGTAGCAAAGCAGCTTCTCCTGCCCATCCTGCCCTGTAGAAGCTGCCTTAGCTCCCTGACTGGAGGTGGCCTCTGGCCTGGGACTCACCCCTGTGAGGGCAACAGGGCAAACATCATTTTGGCAGCCTCTGCAACTGGAGCACGAGAGTAGCCCTAACGAGTGACCACCTGCCCCTCAGATCAGACACACAAGGCGCCACGCATTGGCATCTGACTGAAATACACTAAAAGGGAGAGCAAAACGTGTAAGCCAGCAAATTCAGCTGCACAACAGCAACCAGATGGCCTGCCCCACACTGCAGAAACTCTCTGGGCTGGGGAAAGGCTCCTGCCCTTCCAGAAAGTGATGCATCAGCTTTGTTCTCCTGGGAAGGTGTTGCTGCTCCCCAGGAACAAAGCCGGGCCGGGGCCCAGTGCAGTCAGCTGGGCACGTGCTCCAGGGATGCCACTGCTGAGTAGGCTGGTACCAGGCACATGCCCTGGGAGGGACCTCTCTCAACTCTTGAGTTGCTGCTTGGACCAGCTGAACACATGGGGACGTGTGCCAGGGGCTTTTTCCCTGGCAGGATTCCTGGTATGTTCAAACTACCTCACCAACAGGACACCACACCAGGAGCCTGCCATCCGATGGTCTCCCTTGCTGATTGTGGAAGACGATGTTTTTCCTAAAATGCATCCCACCCGGGCGGCGCCTGTGGCTCAAGGAGTAGGGCACCGGTCCCATTTGCTGGAGGTGGCGGGTTCAAACCCAGCCCCAGCAAAAAAAAAATGCATCGCACCCATCCTGTCCCAATTGTGTGGGCTTCAAAAACCACTACCAGGAAGCCTTTCCAGAAAATGGAAAGGACTGAGGTCTGTTGTTCTTTGAGCCTCATGGAATGCCTTATAGGGAAGTGTTCCAGCAAGGTGCAGGAACTGGGAGCCCTGGGGGGAAGATAATGTGCCACCAGTCTTTAAAAGGACCTGCCCACACTGAATATATAGCAAAGACTATGGCATAAGTCGAATAGTGGCCAAAACAAATCACTAATAACTCACTATGGGGCCCTCTGAAGAGAGGACTGTGCTGGAGTAACCATGGCAACAGCAGATGCCAGCAACCTACTCATTAGAATCACCCCGTGATAAGGTATGCCCTGGGTAAGACCCAGGGGCCCTAAAGTAGCAAAGTAGCAAATGTAGCAATAATGGGCCTGAGGCCATCCAGGGACAGGGCCCAAGTGACCTGGCCTCAGCCCTCTCCCCAGCCCCGGGGAGGGCTCAGAGCCAGCTGCTGTCAGCTGCTCCAGGGTGCGGCCCTGCTCCACACCACAAGCCCCTGTCCTAGATGCTAAGCCGGCTTTCCGCATGATCATGGACACATCGGAATGGCCTTCCCGTAGTGCATGTGGTTCACATTAGTTTATTTTTCTGGAATTTGGGGATTGGACCCCAGAACCAAACATGCTGGTACAGTCTAAAAATAAATGACTTAAACTACTTTGATCCAGTAACTGTGTGGCTCATTGGTCTGAGTGTTTGTTGGGCAGACTTACCTCTAGGAAAAAAATAATAAAATACTTCCCTCCCCAGTCTGCCCCCCTCTCTCTCTTTCTCAGACACACACACAGACAAGCCTGTTTCCATCTCACTTCCAATAAGATGCTAAGGATCTCAGAAAAGCATATCTCTGAGGTGTCAGACTCCTCCTGAAAGGCTGGGACAGTGGTGGCACCACAGGGCTAAAGGCCTCAACTCTGCTAGGGTCTCCTTGGCTGGATGGCCTCTATGCCCCATTGTCTGTGCTCAGGTGCAAAGCCCCATCACTGCTCTGACACCCTTTTTAATAAAGTCCCCATATAGAAGTCTGCTGCATACAGACGGTGCTCCTTATAGGGAGTCTTGATTTCCTGAGTGACATACAATTTCATTTCCCATTCATACTCAAGCCGCGGGGCTCTGAGAGCCTGAGAATCAGGCTGATAACAGGAGGACAAGAGAGGCGGAAAGGAAATGCCATACTACAATCCCTCCAGGACCACAATCTCTCTAGTACCTAGCAGCATACTTCAGGGGCAAAAAATTTGCACCCAAAGGCAAAAATGATTTCAGAGGCATGGGAATCTGAAGGCACATATGGTTGGAAGCCAACTTGTCTCTCAATCCCAAGGCCACCTCCTCAAGCAGAACTTCCTGCCCCACAATATCAAGATCAAGGTCACAATTGCCCTGTCTCCATAATGTTTCCCTGATATCAAATCCTGACTGCCCACAAAAGAGCCATGTTTCCCTGTCCTCTTTGACCACGGCCGCCACTTCCAGGGAACCTGGAGCTCCTCCTACCCAGCTGGACCTTCTGGCTTATTTCCAGGATCTCTGTTTAGCAAGCTGTTGCCGTGTATGCCCACGATCCCTCTGACCACCAAGCACAGAGGGCTGCTTTCAGGTCCAGGACTAAGGTGGAGATTTGGGGCTACAGTTACAACATGAAGAGCTGTGCCCTCCCCCACACTGTCTGCAAACTGCCCTGACAATTCCTTTCTCCCTATACCCTCTGGGGACTTTTGGCACAACAGGTGTGATGCTGCCCTTGCCCTGGCACCAGCTTCCAGTTGTTTATGGGTTCCAGCATCAGAGGGACCAGCAGAGCGTCAGATAGGAGTCTCTGATCCTAGACTGCCCTTGGGCTGTGGCAGCCTCCAAGCCTGGGTGGCCCTCCGACAGACAAGTGCTCTCCTAGGCCTGCAGAGCTCTGCCCCACAGGCTCTCCCTCAGCCTGCCTTCCATGGCAGTACCCACATGAACTGTGGCTCCCCGTGGTGGGCCTTCCTGGCACCAGCCCAAACCGATCCTCCAGTGGGGACCACAGGACCTGTCTCAAACTCACACAATAGGGGCAGGGCTTAGAGCAGTGGTTCTTAACCTTCCTAATGCCATGACCCTTTAATACAGTTCCTCATGTTGGGTGATGACCCCCAACCATAAAATTATTTTCATTGCTACTTCATAACTGTAATTTAGCTACTGTTATCAATCATAATAGTGTAAGGCGACCCCTGTGAAAGGATAGTTCGACCCCCAAAGGGGTCACCACCCACAGGTTGAGAACCACTGCCTAAGAGGCTGCATGAGATCTGGCTTAGATTAGAGGGGCCTGGGGCAGGAGGTTAGCTCAGCCTGAATTCCACCTGGAATAGCACAATCTGGTCACTCCTGCTCTCTTAAAGCGGGCTTGGTCCTCCTCTGCAAGCCTGGGGCTGTCCCGACCAGCTGTCACTGATTTCAGCTGACAAAACAGAGAAACAGCCCCTGATGACAGAGGCAGAGCAGGCCCAGTCTGAGCAGGAGTTTCCTCCTTTGTGAAACAGGAATAAGAATTTCAAAATCTCACGGTGGCTGTGAACTGCTACAGAGGACTGAGCCTTGCCTGGCACAGAGTAACTATTCACGAGACAGGCGCTGCCAGCAGGTGCGAGGGCTTCCCCTGAGATGGGCGCTGTGGCCCCAAGTGCCAGTCCATGCAGGCAGCCACCTTTTACCTGGGGCAAGCCCCTTGTTCTCTTCTGCCCAGTGAGAGCCTGGTTCCCTTGCTGTGTGTCCCTTGGATGGCCTCAATCAGTAACCCAATGTCAGCTCAGTGACAGGGCCAGGGAGGCTGGGGACTCCTCCTTCAGACCCCAGGTGGAAAATGGAAACAGAAGGGAGCTCTGCTGTGCATCTGGATTCCCATTTGTCCAACAGGCCTTAAGGCTGCTTCATTGGGATTCAAATTCTGAGCTCCTGTTCAGAAAAGTTCCATTTTGAGCCGGTGACACAGATCTCAGACCCGACAAGGGGCTGGGCAAGGCTTCTGGCATCCATGAGGACACGTGGGCACCTCCATGGAAGGCTCAGCCTCGTTCCTAAAATGGCCAACCAAGCCGATGGAGCTGATTTTTCCTTTCTCCTGCTGCAGCAGGGAAAGACTGTTTTGAGTTGGGAACGTGTGGGAGGGATCAGAGAGGGAGAAGTTTGAAAAGTGAGGCAAGGCCCCAGATACCTCGTCCACTGCCTCGTCCATGATCACATCCCATTCAAAGAGAATCCGGAAGTAGTAGCACTCTGGGTATCTTCAGGATTTTCTGGTCCAACGTGTGTGTGTGAAAAAGAGAGAGAGGGAGAGAGCACTTTGTGTTTATCGAGCTATAATTTACCTACATTAAAATTCCTCCTTTTTGCACACAGTGTTAGCAATTTCGAAAAACGTACACAATGATGAAACCACCACCACAAATCAAATGAGAGACTACTTTCATACCCCCAAATGTTCCCTCGTGCTCTTTCATTGTTAAACCCTTCCCTGACCCCTCTGTTCCTGGAAGCTATTGATCTGTTTTCTAACCCCATAGTTTTGCCTTTTTTAGAAAGCCGCCTACAGGGGATGGTGCGCCGTGTGACCTTTGAGTCTGGCTTCTCTCACTTAGTTCAGTGCACATTGCTGCAAGTGTAGGTAGAGCATTCCTCAGCACATCAGGAGGAATGTGGTTTCCACACATAAAGAAATGGAAGCCCCTAGTGGGAAGAGCAAAGAGGGCAGGAGGAACAGGGCCTAGCACCCAGGTACCAACTACCATCCAGTCTCTCAGATGCTGGTCACACTTCTTCAGTCATCTTTTTAGCCTCCCCAAATCTGTGAGCCCCTTTTGGAGAAAGCGCGTGGTCACAGAACCTGCGTGCTGGAGAGAACGTGTGCATTATTCCTCTAACAGAAGCCTCGCAGCGGGGGCTTCGCATCCTTGGAGTCAACAACCTGCTGATGGAAACCATTCAGGGAAAGAATCCAGCAAAAAAATGACATTAAAAATAATATGCATTATGGAGTTGAAACACATTCTTCATAGTAAAGTATCACAAAAATGGACAAGCAAGTATCCAATGTACTCAGTACTAATATGACGCCAGTAGACAAACTAATATTCACCCCCACAAGAGAAAAACTCAATTCAATTCAATTTGGAGGGAAGAGAAGGAGGAAGGAGGGAAGAAAAGAGGGGACAAGGAAGAGGATTTGTGTGCTCCCACCTAATGGGCACGACGTAAGGGTGTTTGGCACACCTGTGTGCGGGACTCTAACTAACAATGCAAACCTTGTAACCTAATCATTTGTACCCTCATATTAATCTGAAATTTAAAAATATAATAATAATATAAATTAAAAAACAATAGAGCATAACAACTATTTGCAAAGCATTTTCATCATATTAAGTATTATAAGTAACTAGAGATAACCTAAAGTATATAGGAGGATGTACATAAGTTATATGCAAATAATACACCCTTTTATATCAAGGACTGGCGCATCCTCAGATTTTGGTATAGGTGGGGAGCAGGGTGTCCTAGAACCAATCCTCCACAGAAATTGTGGAGCCATACCTGGAAACAAAGGGAAGCAATGATGCTTATCCACAGTTGGGTGGGGGAAGGGATTAGCTATAAAGAGGCACAAGGGAACATTCTGGAGTGATGGAATTATTCTCTATCTTGATTTTCTGTGGTAGTTGTGTCATCGGATGAGCAGTAGTGCATATCAGAATGAAACGGGATTGATTCAGTTTGCAGACAGTGCTGGGTGCAACGCTGGGTTAGCCAACCCCTCCCAATAACTCTGGAACACTCCTGTGCCTTTTCTAAGTAGATTAACACAGAATAACAAAGTGATAAAAACTAACTGGAAAGAGTGTGCTGAAACAGACTCCAGGGACCTAGGGTAGAGTGGTACTGGCATGAAAACCTGGCCACGTGGAGGGGATGGCCAGGAGTTTTCTCAGAGATCTCAAAATCCAGAAATTCCAAATAAATGGAGGTTTTTAAAGCTGCATTATGAACTCAGGTAATATACTTCAGTCATCACATTTATTATTTTTATTGATGTTTTAGCCAGTGAAAGCCTGAGTCCTTTAGATAAGACCTCGGTAGTCTTTAATAACTTCATTTCTGTCTGGTATGATAAGATGATCCAGATTCATCTGTCTCATACTTAAGCTTCAAGTGACTGAAAGACTATGAAAGATCTGCTATAAAATCAGGGGATCCTGTGATGGACTTAGCCTGTGTAAATTGAGTCTCTTGTGCTTCTAGAATATTAGAAGTGAAAATTCTATAACAATCAATTAGCCTAGAATCTTCATTCTACAGAATGGGAAATGAAGGCTGGGAAATGTCAAGTGATTTACATAAGGTACCTGAGGTGAAGGCAAGGAGAGGGTTAAGGTCCAGGTCCCCTGCCTGCCAGTGCATTCCATGGCCCTTCCCTCCTTACACATCTTCAGTCCATCTAGTCAACCCTTCCACTCTAGCCACACCCCAGCCTTTGCCATGTGTGCTAAAGGTGGACATCAAAAGTGTAAACATATTGATGGCAAAGCTACAGTAATCAAGACAGTGTAGTACTGGTATAAGGACAGACACATAGATGAATGGAATAGACTTGAGAGTCTAGAAATAAACCCATACATTTACACTAAGTTGTTTTTTTTTTATCAAGAATGCCAAAACAATTCAATGGGGGGAAGAATAGTCTTTTCTACAGTGGTGGGGGGATAACTGAATGAAATTGAAGTTGAAGAATGAAATTGAATCCTTATCTCACACCAGATACAAAAAGTAATTCAAAACAGGTAAAAGAGCTAATACTATAAATCTCTTAGAAGAAAACATAGGAGTACATCATCTTGGATTAGGCAATGGTTTCTTTGATATAACACCAAAAATACAAGCAACAAAAGACTTTGGACTTTATCAAAATTAAAAGCCCTTGTACTTTAAAAGATACCATCAATAAGGTAAAAAGACACCCTAGATTGGGAGAAAATATAACTGATAGGAATTTATATCTAGAATATATATAGAACTCTTAAAATTCATTGAAAAGACAAATAATGCAATGAAAAGATGGGCAAAGGATCTGTATAGATATTTCTCTAAGGAGAAATGCCAAAAGGTACAGGAAACAATGTTCAATATCTTAATCCACTGGGGAAATGCAAATCAAAACCACCATGAGATACCATTTCATACTCCCTAGGATGATGGTAATAAAAAATGCAGATAATAAAAAGTATCAGTGAAGATGTGGAAAAATTAGAGTTTTTGTACAACATAGAATTCTGGAATGTAAAATGGTAAGAATGTGACATGCTGTAGCCCCTTTGGAAAACAGTCTGGCAGTTCCTGAAAAGGTTAAAAATAGAGTTACCATGTGCCCCAGCAATTCCAGGAGAAATGAAAACATATGTCCATACAAAAATTTGGACACTAGTGTTCACAGCCACAGTATTCATAACAACCAAAAGAAAGAGAAATACACAAATGTCTGTCCAGTGACAGATGGGTAAACAAAAGAATGGATAGGTGCTCCAAGATGAGGAACTCTGAAAACACCATACTAAAGGAAAGAAGTCAGGCACGGAAGACCGCACAGTGCGTGATTCCGTTTCCATAGGACGTCTAGAGAGGCAAATCTACAGAGACGGAGTCGACAGAGACAGATTGGTTGTTGCCAAGGGCGAAGGAGGTTTGGTGTGGAAATGAAAAGTCACTCCTTGATGGGTATGGAATTGCTTCTCAGTGTGGTGATATTGGCACAATTTTGTGGAAACACTTAAAACCATTGACTTATACACTTTAAATGAGTGAATTATAATGAATGTAAATTATATTTCAGTAAACTGTTCAAAACCAAAAAAGAAAGGGGGAGGAAGGACAGGAAGGAGGATGGGACAGAGGAGAGAAGGAGACATGGAAGGAGAAAGAGAAGGAAGGAAAGGGGAGAGAAAGACAGAAAATGGAGAGACAAAAGGAGAGGAAGAGGGAAGACAGCTACAGACCAGGGATAACCCCCAAGCCTGTTTTTCTAAGTCACCAAGAGAACAGGGTTGGTCCCCAGAGAAAGCGGGTGAAGGTAGCCACAAAATACCACCTGGTACCAAGGACAGCATTACGAGGTGCCAGGTCATCTCAGAGCAAGAAACCCATTTCGGCTGTCTCTGTCCACTCTGGGATCTGAAGCCCTTCAGCCCTGATTGCAAGAAATTGATTTAATTACATGGATTAGTGGTCCGCAGGACAAGAGGTCCACTCAACACTCTCCCTTGCATCCAGTAGGAGCCTTGTTTCCCAAAGATTTAAGCCCTAGGAACACTTGGGTTGTAAGCGGAAATGCCCCAGTTGGAGAGTCAGGAGTCTCAGCTTCTAATCTTAGATCTGCCACCATTAGCAATGTGGTAACCCAGCTCACCTGGAACAAATGTTTAAAAGAGAGAGCCCTGGACCCCACCTCCAGAGATTGTGTGTCAGGAGACTTAAGGAGGACACCAGGAATCTGCTTTGTTAATGAGTAATCCCAGGTGATTCTGATCCACAGGTGGGCAGGGCCTACTGGACAAGATGCTTCCCGTGCTTTCTTTGAGCCTGAGAACTATATGACTCTGATTGAAGTCCAGAATAGACACATACCTCCTTTCCACCTCTTCTCCAACTAAAGACACCTGCCTCCACCCTCCCCGGGGTAAAGGGAACAGAGGTCTGTGAGCTTCGGGTCTGGCTGCATCTGGAATCTCCCTAAACCAGCTCCAGCCCCCTCTTTGGGCTCTCTGCTTGCCACACCCACAAGCAGAGTTCTGCGGTTACCAATCCTGGGTGCCCTTCCTGGGGGCCAGGCTCTCACTTAGGGGTTAAGGAAGCTGCATACACTCAGGCACTAGCACACACACATGCACATGAAACTGTGAGCTAAGCCACTGAGCTAAATGCTTCTGTTCATGCAAGACTGTGCCAAGGTGAACCCACTGAGCACTCAGATAAATGCATCAAATCAGAAACAAAGGGAAGACATTGGGAGCAAACCAAAAGATAAATTACAAATTGAATTAGTGGATCTTCCTCTCGCTCTGAGTGGAAGCACACTAATAGCTATCTAGACATGCCCAGTGGTTTGCAACACCCATACACACCAACACACACAACATCCAACAATGCCCCTCCCTGGTCAGACGCAAGGCAGAGGTGACCTTGACACTTCTTACTCCTAAGCCTTTAGCACTTAGATTCATGACTGCTTTCAGGATTCTGAGCTTTGGGCAGGAAAAAATGGATTTTCCCTTTGGCTGTCTCCCAGCGTGCCAGCCGGTGAGCCCTTAGAACTTCTGCAGGTTCAGAAACAGTGTTCTGTGACTGTCCCCAGTCCCTGCTTCCCCGCCTGCCCCTCTATGGCCTAGCCTGGTGTTACGGCAGAACAAGAATGACCACCCCAGCCTTCAGCACTGTAAAGGAAGGGGGACGAACTAGCAGAGGCAGGAATGCATCTCCTCCTAGAAAAAGGTGGGTAGGAATGAGGGTGGTCTCGGTGGCTCCCCTGGTGACCCAGGGGGCAGGTCTGAGGACATGTAGGTTAATAGGTTCTTACTGAGATTGGCCATGTGGCTGGTGTCAAGCTAACTGCTAATCTTAGAGAGTTGAGTAAAAATGTCCTTGTCCTCAAAGACCATACCTTCTAATAGAAGATATAGGTAAGTAATGGACCCACTGTGACACAAGTCAGGGGAGCCTAGGTGCAGACAGAATGCACAAAGCAAGGCGCAGCTGATTTGACCTAGGAGGAAGCAAGGAAGGAAGGGAATGAAAACTCCCAGCCTGTTTAGGGAGACTGGGTGGACCCTGTTCAGTGGAAGGGGGGCTGGAATGGCACGAAGGCTGAGAAAGACACCATGGTGGCTCAGACTGGGCTAGGGCCTGGTGGTGAGAGAGGAAAGGGACAGGTGCATGAGATGCTGTGATAGGATCAAAAGCCCCCCCGTGACTCAATGGAGATGGAGGTGAAAAGGGAAAGATGTGTGTTGAGATTTCAGAAGATTCACACCAGGGTGGGAGCGCTCTGTGGAGCAGGCAGACCCAGAGCCAGTCCCAGAGCAGGTGAGGACAGAGCTGGCAGCCCAGGAGCAAGTCACCCAGGAATAAAGGCAGTAAGGAAGGTGAAGTGAGAGGAAGTGCTGTTGAGAAAGGGCAGGGCAGAGTGTGTTATATCCGAGGTGGAGCAATTTTGAGGCATCCAGGGCACACAGAGGGGAACTGGCTGGACTGGAGAGGCACAGGCAGGTGAGCAGCAGGTGCGGGGCTTTGGTGGCCAGGGGTTGTGCAGGCATCAGGTGTGCACTGGGGTCACTCAGAATGGCATCAGAGGTGGAACAGGGAAAGAGGCCGGGACCCAGAACTAGAGTCCTTGGCCTGGGGGGATATGGAGATGTGACCTAGAGACCCACAGACATGGGCATTGAGGATAACAAGAGGGTGGACTAACCACAGAAGGACATGGGCTCCTGGCAGAGTTCATAGGAGGTGGCCTGAGGTGGCGATGTCAGGGAGGGGATGGGCATCCTTCCAGCTCCATCCAGATGGCCGTGATAAGGATGTCTGGGGCCCGGTGAGGTGGCTCACACCCATAATCCCAGCACTGTGGGAGGCCAAGGCTGCAGAATCACTCGAGGCCAGGAGTTTAAGACCACCCTGGGCAAGAACAAATTTAAAAATGAGCCACGCTTGGTGGCATGCTCCTGTAGTCCCAGAAACTCGGGAGGCTGAAGCAGGAGGATCATTTGAGCTCAGGAGTTTGCGGTTACAACGAGCCATGATTGTGCACTTCAGCTGGATAACAGATTGAAACCCTGTCATAAAATAAAACAAAATGAAATGAAATAAAATAATAAACAAAGGAAGGACATCTGGTACAAACTTTTCTCCCCCACTTTCATCACTTCTGAGAACAATGTGCTGTATATTTCAAAACAGCTAGAAGAGAGGATTTTGAATGTTCCCACCACAAATAAATGATAAATGTTTGAGCTGACGGATTTGCTAATGACCCTGATTTGATCATTACATAATATATACAGATATTGAAATATCACATTGTACCCCATACATATGCACAAATATAAGTGTCAATTAGAACTTAAAAATAAAAAGCCAGTTCCACTGGGAGTACAGTCTGTCGTGTAGCTCTCGATACAGACCAGAGCCCACCCTGGTTTGCCTTCTTCTCCTTGACCTCATTCCAGCCTGGCATCCCACCGTTCTGGGAACATATCCCTAGACAGCCATCCCTGTCTCAAGGGCCATCTTGTGGAATTGCTTCACTCTCAAAACAATCTGATGACGACATCCGTTTGATCTTTCAGTCATCAGGCCCTTCCATAGAGTTCAAGGTGAACTGACTCAGACCAAATGTCAGTCTTCAGGAACACAATGGAGAAAAGCTCTCCTGGAACATCTTACTTTCCTTTCCCCAAAAGAAGCACAAATTTTATTCTCCCAGTTTTTCCGTATAGGACATCTCCTTTAGGTCCTACAAAACCAGTGTAGATACGTCTCTGTCTGGCTGTGTAAGAGTTCCCAACAACAAAACAAGTTGGTATTACTCTCCCCTGAAATAGTGCATACACAGTCTTTGTTGACTATCATCCTATAATTAATCTGTAATAGAAATAAAACAAAGGATAATTTGCAGCAAAAGAACTTAAGGCTCTAAAACATGATGTCATTCCTTTCATATACTGCTGGCAGCAGACAGATCAGGACTCCTTTGTAACCTCATAGATGCACCTTGAAATATAACTACTTTTGACTATTTTAGCCATTTGGGACATAATTATTTGCAAAAACACCACTGAAATGAGTATCTGTTGTGATATTGTTTTGTGCTGCAAACATGGGAGACATGTGATGCTCATCCTTAGGGCCATGCTGTGATCCCACGATGCAAGCAGACTTAGGGAGCTCAGATCGGGCTCTCTTCCACTCTACCTTAGGAAGAACTGAAGATACATTAGTAACGTTGTGTTAGTAATAGTCATTTACACCAAATGCTGAATCTGGGCCCCAGTTTAAGAGCCTAAGGATTGGTGATTCCTTGGGCTGTTCAGGTGAAGTAAACACACGGACTTTGCAACATAGTTTTCCTCTGCTCAGGGAATTTATCCCTTTTATTTCTGGATCCATCTGTGGGATCTCCTAGTGAGGCTGCTAGAAGAAGGTCCCCAGGTGCACAAGGCTGCACTCCCATTCTGTCTACTAAATGCATTTTCATGCATACCTGCCCTGAAGTTGCCGACAGGGGGCTGTCACGGGCAGGTATCTTATTGAACAGTAACAATGGAGCCCCCTACAGATACAGCATTCTACCTATAAACAGGGCAGGGTTCTACATTCCTGTAGTATTCAGCAACTCTTAGTGCTGACCTCTGATGCTTTCTCTCCCACCTTCCCTACCTCTACACTTGGGCCCTTTTACCCCACCTAGCAAAACACTGGGGTTCTTCTTGCCATCCTGACTGTGCAATATCGGAGATGCCACCAGGAAACATCAAGAAGAGTATAATTTGAAGGAAGCTTGATTAGGTTGCTCATGTGCATAATAAAAATGCCCTCGGGGAGAAGAGAAGTGTTTTCATACCGCACACCTGTCTGAACGGTGCACTAGAGATCCTGGGGCACACGCTGTCGCAGTTGGATGCACGGCCTCCCTGCCAGCCTCCTCAGGGCTGAATGGGGACTTGTATGTCCTGATGTCCTTGGAAGGAGCCTAGCACAGCCCTCACGGGAGAAAGCACTTCCATGTGCCACTGAGCTACTATTTCTAGACCTTAGGGACACAGGAAGAACCAGATTAGTGGCAATCTAACCTGAGCCACCAGTCCCACTAACAGATGGGTTTATTGCTTTCAAAGACCAGAATATATCTCACTTTTAACAGAGGAAGGAGTCAAGAGGTAAGAAACCCAGTGTGAGTTACTTTCAGGCAAAGTGCAGAGGCTACTGAGTGTCCAGGGAAATGGTACAGGATAAAAGCCTCTCCTCTCCCTCCAGGGGCAGAGCCCTTGACCCCTGAAATGCTCCAGCCCTGACAGTAAGTGGCTGAAATCAGCTGACCTTCTCTCCAGATTCTGACTCAGAGCTTGTCTACTTCTCTCTTCAACCCAGAAAACAAACAGCCCAATCTACCCTCTCCGACCATTAGAATTTAGTGTCCCTCTTTCTAAAGATCCTCATTTTGCTAATTAGGGGAAGGAAATACTCTCAGAAATTTTCTTTGGCTTTGGGGAATCTTGATCATCTTCTGGGACACCCCCACATCGCCCTCCTCCCACATGGCATGCCTCGCCTAACGGTGGGTCCTACCTCCTAACCCGGAAGCCTGGGAGTCAGCCTCTCGCCCTCCTTCTCCTTCAGCCTCCCTGCCCCACCTGACACCATATCCTGTTAATTCTGCTTTCACTCCATCCTTTCCTACTACCTCTGCCTCAGCTAGAACTTGACCTTGGCTATTGGAGTAACATCCCAGTCTCTAGTCAAAGCCCCTAGCACTAACAAAACGTACCTTTTTCCTAACTAAAACATTTCAAGGGTTCCCATCAGATTTCACTCAGTTCAACTCCACAGATGTGTATTGAGCATCTGAGAGATGTCAGGCACCGGGCAAGTGTCAGAGATGCAAAGGCAAGGGAGGCATAGTCTGAGCCCTCCAAGAGTTCACAGTGAGGTGGACACAAAAAGGAGTGTGCTCCATAGGAAGCAGATTCTCTAGGGACCAGGGACTGGAAGAAACTACTACAGAAGGCTGCTGGTATCTGACCTCAGGCTTAATTGGTAAGTAGGAACATGTCAAGTGGACACTGAAGAAAGGGTGGCCAGGGGTCTTTCAGGGAAAGGAAATGGCTCGGGAAAAGCTATAGAATGATGATCACCGATGGCCTTTTGAGAATAAGCAAGTGGACTGCTCTGAGAGCTTGGAGAACTGGACCCAAGATGAAGACTCCCAAGTCTGGACTCCTTAGGAAAATGTATCAACCTGGGTTTACCACCTGCCTCAGCCTATGTTCTTTTCTCTCTCTCTCTCCTCAGCCCCCATCTCCATGCCCAGATGTAACTCCCTGGGTTCTTGATCAATAGTTGGACCAAGAGAGAAGGGATGACCCCACTGTGACCACCCTAAGGAATCTGAGGACAAGTCCAGGTCTTTCAGACCTCAACATGAAAGCTCCTGACTGGTGCGGGGCTTCTGAATGGGGAATCATTGCCCTGGCCATCCCTGTTCCATCTTTAGCAAAAAGATGAGCAAAATCAGGCTGAGTGCAGCACTCTGTCCTGGCTGCCATGCCAGGTGGAAAGCCAGTTACCCCAGTAACAAACCTGATTCAGCAAGCACCCTCTCCTTGCAGCTCTGTCATGGGACTGAGGAAGGGCATTGATCAGGAAACATCCTACTCTGTCTCCCGGAGACACTACAGGAAAAGCTCACAGACCCATCCTCAGTGACGTCTCTGGTATTCCTGCAGCTCCAGGATAATGACATCTGGGTGCCCAGCCCCACTGGAGGTCTTGGAGTCCATCCCTCTGAATGCTGTCTGCTCAGCACTAACCGAGTGACATATGAGACTAGCAATGGACAGCCAAGGGCACCAACCCTGATCACAAGGTCTTCCCATCTCGTTGGGTGGCTGGGACCCAGGTGGAGACAAGTCAGCATGGCAGCGTAGGAAACAGAGTCACCTGCAGCTCATCGCACTAGCTGAGCTCTTCAGATAGGAAAAGTCACACTTGAGTGGGTTGGAGCCATCGGGGGTGAATAGAAGGTGGGGCATGAACTGAACCATGAAGACTGTGTGGGATTTGGACCAAGTGCAACCCAGGGGGATATCACCAGCCAAAGTGTGGGCGAGGGCTCCTAGGCCCTTAGAACTGGGAGACACCCATCCACACCCCTGCAAAAATCCTCCTGTAGCACCCACACTGGCCAACCTCAAAACTGTGCTATCAAGTGAGAGGCAAGAAGTGGAAGGATTGCAGAACAAACACCAACTACGCCCTCTTCTCCCTCTCCTGATAGTGACACATGTCTCCATCTAAGTTGCCAGCATCCTAAATTTTAAAATATCCTTCCTTGTGACTCAGGAGACCATCTTTCCCCTGACCCTGTATCTCAGCAAAAATGTCATCCCCACCCAGAGTCATAGCCTCGCTCTGCAGAACAGAAGCAATCAGCAACCACCCTTGGCATCCATATTTATGTGGAATCATTTGTGCTCTGACCTGCAGCCCTGAGTGGGATGTCAGGCTGAGAGCCAGGGATGATGGGCTCCAGGAGTGCACTTAGGGAATTAGCCCACAGTCATCTGCTACTCCTCCAAGTGACTCCAGCCCTCGGAGGAATGTTCAGCTGTTGTCATTGCAGTTTCCAGAGAAGCATGACATAGGGCAGAGAGGAAGGGAGGCAGCACCTTTCAGAGCCAAAGCCACTCCTGAGAATGTTTGAAGGTTATTAGAGTGGCTATGATCAGGCTGTTAGCCAAATGCAGGTGGAGAGTGAAGTGACTTGGAAATAGATTTCCAGAGAAAGCAGAGCCCTTGTTGGTACAATCTATGCATGTGATCTGTTTTGAGTAACTCTTCAACTTCCTACATGACCATGGTAGGACTTGGGACTCCAGCTAGCCTCAATCAGAACTAAGTACTTCCTTGCTCTCAGAAGGCAGTGGGGTCTGCTCCCCCTGCCCTGTGTGAGCAAGTGCAAACCCAAGTCCCCATCACTTGTTGCAAGTCAGGGTCTACAGGCCCTACCCAGATGGTTGGCTGCTGGACACTTTCCTTCAGTTCACAGGCAGGTGGCCTCGTTCTACACCCCACAGTGTGCAGTGCCTAATGCTGGGTGTTGGCCATCCTGGCCCCTTCATGCCTTCCAAGGATGCTCAATAGCAGTGTCATTTCTAGGAGCAGCCTCTTTTTTTTTTTTTTTTATTAAATCATAGCTGTGTACATTAATGAAATTATGGAGTACAATGTGCTGGTTTTATATACAATTTGAAATACTTTCATGAAACTAGTTAACATAGCCTTCACCGCATTTGCTTAGCTGTTGTGTTAAGACATTTATATTCTACACTTAGTAGATCTAGCATGTACCCTTGTAAAATGCACCATAGGTGGTGGTCCCACCAATTACCCTCCCTCCACCCATCCTCCCTAGGAGCAGCCCCTTGAGGAGAGGGGTCTCCAGGGTCCCCAGTAAGTTAAGCCTCCTGCCCAGCCCCTTGGTGGATCCTTTCTCAAAGGCACCAGCTCCTCCTTGGGACTCCCTATCTTCAACCATGGCACTCTCATCCATCCCCAAGGCAAAGGGTTGGGTCTCATCCTTTCCTTCAACCCTCCCACGTCCATTGAGTTGCAAATTCTATTCTACCTTTCATCCCAACAGCTTTTTTCCTTCCCCATTGCCACTTGAGTTGTTTCCAGCTTCCACCACAACAACCCAACAGGACCCCCTCCAATCCATTTTCTACACAGCAGCCAGAATCATCTACCTGAATTTCATGTCTAACCCTGTAATGCTTCTGATCAATCCTTGCATCCCTCTTATTGTCCATAGGATGGGTGTCCAAATGGCTCCTCTGACCCCTTGAACCTCTATGAACCTAGCTGAAGCTTTAGTGAAACTACCCACAGTGTCCCAATAATTCTTTCTCTCACTAAGCCTTTCCACATTCTGGTACCTTTGCCTACAATAATGTCCCTTCTAGGGTGGCACCTGTGGCTCAGTCGGTAAGGCGCCGGCCCCATATACCGAAGGTGGCGGGTTCAAACCCAGCCCCGGCTGAACTGCAACCAAAAAATAGCTGGGCGTTGTGGCGGGCGCCTGTAGTCCCAGCTACTCGGGAGGCTGAGGCAAGAGAATCGCTTAAGCCCAGGAGTTGGAGGTTGCTGTGAGCTGTGTGAGGCCACGGCACTCTACCGAGGGCCATAAAGTGAGACTCTGTCTCTACAAAAAAAAAAAATAATGTCCCTTCTCCTCCCTACCGGACTAAGTCCTGTTCTTCCTCCAGAAGCTGGCTCCAGGAGCCTTCTCTCTCCGGGAAGCTTCCTTGCTCCCTCTTTTCCCCAAAGGTAGAATAAAGGTCAGTCTTAGTCTGTTTTATGTTGCCATAATGGAATACTGAGGCTGGATAATTTATAAAGAAAAGAGATTTCTTTAGCTCACAGCTCTATAGGCTGGAAAGTTGGAGGGCATGGCCCCAGCCTCTGGCAAGGGCTCTTTTATGCTAGGTCACAACATAGCAGAGTAGATCAAAAGGGAAATGGACACATGTGAAAAGACAAAACCCCAAGGTTGTCCTAGCTCTGTAACAACCCACTCTGGTGGAAACTAATCCACTCTCACAGGAACTAATCCAGCCCCACCAGAGTGAGAGCTCGCTCACTACCCCAACAATAGCACCACGCGACTCTTCTAGAGGCATCTGCACTCATGACTCAAACACCTCCCACTAGGCCCTATCTCCCAACACCACCACATTGGATCAGATTTCAAAATGGGTTTTGGTGGGGACATACAGACCATAGCAGGGTCCCCTTTTATGAGCTATTACCGTGTGTAATATAGTATAGACACACTGCTTTAGATGCTGCTGTGTTTCAGGGTGAGGAAGCTGTTATAACCAAATAAAGCCCCCTATCCAGGGGTGGGGAAACTGCAGATGTGGCCTTCTAGGTCCTTAAGTGCAGCCTTTCAACTGAATGCAAAATTTACAGCACAAATCCTTTTATTTTTATTAATATGTTTTTGTTTATCATTTATAGTCTTATTTTATTTTTAAAATGAACATATTTCAAGTGCCCCAAAATAAAGTAAGTTTCATCAAAATAATCCTTCCAGATTGACCGGCACAATGAGAACATTAGTAAGCCAAAGTGATAGCTCTGACACCCATGATTTAGTTCTAGCTTCCCTTCTTGACTAGCACCACTTCTGCGCAAGGCTGGTTGGTGAGAGTTTACAGGGGTCAAATACACCAGTTTGTTACCAGCTTTTGACAATAGTGCACTGTGTTTCTCTTGGAAGTGGAATTTGTGAATAGTTGCACAGCTCAACAGTATTTTTGAATTATATTTGCTTAACAGCCCACATGTCAAAAAAGACCAACAGAACATTGAAGGAAGAAAACAGATATTTTAATGAGGATTGGGAATTATAATATGATCTTATTTCTACTAAAGACAAGATGATTTGCTTGCTTTGTGATGTCGTAATATCAACATTAAAGAAATTCAGTGCTCATCAGCTTAACACTCATAAGGACCACAGATATTTTAAATCAGAGAGAGAGAAGCCAAGGATGTACTGCAGAAATTAAAAGATGAAAAACAAAAGCAAAGACAATTCTTTTAAGCAGCAATAAGACTTGGAAATAATGTCACCGATGCAACTTAGAAAGTAGCTTAAATACTTGGGAAGAAAAGGGAAGCCATTCAATGATGTAGAAATTGTGAAAGAAGGCATTGTCCAAGTTGTAGGACGCTTAGAACCTAACAACGTTTCAAAGTACAAACAACTGCCTCTTTCAGGGAGAACCATAACTGATCGGTAGCATAAATTAGCCTTCAGCTTAACAGAACAACTTCATACAATACTTCAAAAGGAAAATATAGATTGAATCAACTGATAGCTGACTGGGACAGGTCATTTGGGTCATAACAGAAGATTTTCTTGCTACAAAGAGTTACTCACTTTGGGGCACTCTTGCTAACAGAACGCAGGGAATAGACATCTTAACAACTTTCAAGACAAATGTGAAGTTGGACTGAATTTGGTAAATTTAGTGAGTATATGTACAGACAGTGCATCTTCTGTGACAGGAAAACATGAAGGGTTTATTGCACGGATATAAAATATGAAATTGATTGAGCTCTCAGAAGATGACATTTTAAAGTCATTGTCTAATGCTTAAGAAAGATCAAATTGAAATATAGAAAACTGTAATAGGATACTCATGCCTTCAGTAATATGCCCCCAAAAATGCTTTCTTGCTTTTTAACCACTTATTGCTGCAAATATATATTCTCCCACCCAAGCGAAATCAAGACTCCCTTAAGGTCACAATGACTTATACCTATCTAAAGGATCAACTGAAACTGCAGACCTCCATGCTGCAACCAGATATTCAAATGCTTTCCAACAAAATGCAGACATAGCAGTCATTAAAAGGTTAACTATAAAATTAACAAATAGTTTTCATTTTCTGAAATTATTAAGCACATAGTAGATTTTTACAAAACAATGTACATTTTTAAGTATATCTAATTGAAGTTTCTTATTTGATTACTGCTACATATGACCCTCCCACATGAACAGTCTCCCCACTCCAGTTCTATGGCTATTATAGCATTTAACAATAGCCAGTTCAAAAGCTTCAAATGATTAAATTCATGAACAAATAAAATAATGGAGAAGGCTACAAATAGGCCAATAACTTGGGGTGAGCATAATTGAAGATTCAGATGGCAGAACCACAAAGCAAAATAGATGAAGAAATCACATATGAAAATCACACTTGCAAAACTAAGAAATGTTTTCAAATGGATTCCTTTTCACATAGAGTTTCCCCTACAGTTTTGGCCAGTGTGTTCCAACTAGACTTGTATAATCAAATGCATTCACTCTCGGTTCTGTGAGTCTCATCACTGTCCCAAAGAACAATGTTTGGTGCTAAGCACACGTAATCAGCAATCTGACTGAGTATGGGATGAATGACATGGCCATAACGCCGTAAGTAGGAGACTGATCACAGCCTCTTCTTGTCTAGTTTCCTTACCATGGTGTGATGCCTAATTTTAGGTGTCAACTTGACTGGATTATGGAATACACAGATAGCTGGTAGAGCCTTATTTCTAGGTATGTCTATGAGGGTGTGTCTAAGAGAGACAGGCATTAGAATCAGAGGACTGAGTAAAGAAGATCTGCCTTCATAAAATGTGGGTGGGCACCAGATAGAGGCAGAAGAAAGTCAAATTCACTCTCTTTCTTCTGAAGCTGACACACCTTCTGTTCTTGGACATCAGAACTCCAGATTCTCTGGAGTTCTTCAGCCTCAGACTGAGAGCTGCAGCATCAGCTCTGCTGATTCCCAGGCCTTTGGCCATGGATGGGGCTACACTCCCAGCTTCCCTGGTTCTCCAGCTTGCAGACAACTTGTCACGGGACTCCTCAGCCTCCATAATGATATGATATTCTCCTAATAAATCCCCTCTCACATATCTGCATCCGTATCTATTTGGTAGGTAGATAGATTGGTCAATTGATTAATCAATCCTATTGGCCCTGTTTCTCTATGTCTCAACCCTAACTGATACACATGGGAATGTTACTGTATCACGATGTGGTTTTCAACAGTGGGTTGGGGTAAAATAACCTCTGATATATTTGTGCCTCTCTCCAGAGTGAGTTGATGGAATATCCAAGAACACAATCCTGCGAACTGGTGTTTGCTGGTTTCATGAAGTGAAGGGAAGCCAATTAAATTACAAGTGAATCACAAAGTGGAAGCTGTTCCCACTGGCTCAGCCTTCTTCTTGGGCTAGCTTTTCTGTCAATCCGCCTTGATACCCCCAGCCTCCTCAGGTCTCTTTTATAAGCTGGCAGATGTGTTCGATGCAGTTCTGGCAAAATGTCATCCAGGTGGCCACCCATATGGTGCCAGTTTGGATCCGATTCCTGAAGAAATTTCTGGGACCCCACTCAGCCATGAAGGACACTGCCAGCTTCCTGCACTGGGTCCAGAGCTGACTGCTCGTGGGGACACAGGTGGGAAGCAGGTGTTTCACATAAATGGACCACCCTCTGCTAATCACCACCAATCAAGCCAGTGGTCCAGGAGAAAACAAAATGAGAACGAATCATCATCCAAGAGGTGAAATGAACTGGTGGCCAAGGAGGCAGGGGATGTGTCTGGATTCCCATGACTTAAATCATCATTTTTCAGGTAGACTTTGCTTCAGAGCATGATGGAGACTCAGAGGCAGAGTGTGTGGGAACTTCAGATTTGATTTCAGTTGATATAATATCCGAGGGTGCTCAGTCTAATAAATTCGACCTAATAAGGATCCACAACAGCCAAAGGACAGGTTCTTTTATCCACTCATTTGATGTTTATCGAAGACCTACCACATGCCAGGCAGTATTCTAGGTGCTGGGGACAGAATGCCGAACATTTTTCACAAGACCCTTCTTTTTAGAGACTTATATTCCAAAGTCAAGTCAGAGGGAGAAGAGAAAGGGACAAGCAAATAAAAAAGTCAGATAGAAAAGGGCACACTTCTACACTGCGGGTGGGAATGCAAATTAATACATTCCTTTTGGAAAGATGTTTTGAGAACACTTAGAGATCTAAAAATAGACCTGCCATTCAATCCTATAATTCCTCTACTAGGTATATACCCAGAAGACCAAAAATCACATTATAACAAAGATATTGGTACCAGAATGTTTATTGCAGCCCAATTCATAATTGCTAAGTCATGGAAAAAGCCCAAGTGCCCATCGATCCATGAATGGATTAATAAATTGTGGTATATGTACACCATGGAATATTATGCAGCCTTAAAGAAAGATGGAGACTTTACCTCTTTCATGTTTACATGGATGGAGCTGGAACATATTCTTCTTAGTAAAGTATCTCAAAAATGGAAGAAAAAGTATCCAATTACTCAGCCCTACTATGAAACTAATTTATGGCTTTCACATGAAAGCTATAACCCAGTTTTAACCTAAGAATAGGGGGAAAGAGGAGAGGGAGGGGAAGGAGGAGGGAGGATGGGCGGAGAGAGGGAGATTGGTGGGATTACACCTGCGGTGCATCTTACAAGGGTACATGTGAAACTTAGTAAATGTAGAATATAAATGTCCTAACACAATAACTAAGAAAATGCCAGGAAGGCTGTGTTAACCAGTGTGATAAAAATGTGTCAAATGGTCTATAAAACCAGTGTATGGTGACCCATGATCGTATTATTGTACACAACTATGATTTAATAATAAAAAAAAAAAACTGTGGCTAAAACAAAGCCATAAAAAAAAAGTCAGATAGTAGTAAATGCTATACAGAAAAGCAAACATCGGTGACACGAGGGAGCAGAACTTGGTGGCTACTCTATACCAGGTGGTCAAGGGGGTCCTCTCTGAAAAGCTGACATTTGAAGCTGAGTGGCAATCTGAATGACAAGGAGGGACCAGCTGACCTTGCAGGAACTGGGAGACCAATTGATGCCAAGGCCCAATGTGAGGCAGGTGGATGCTCAAAGACAGCTGGAACCATGGAGATCCCTCTGTCCTCATCACTCCCTGCTCCAATCCCTAGACGCTACTTAGGCTTTGTCCATGATTGAGTGTTGTCTGATCCTTCGGACATGTGGCTCTTTGCTCAGAGAGGTCTCTTTAATCTCCACCCTCTCTGACATTTAGTACAGAGCTCACTCCATCCTGAAATGATAAACCCAACAAAACCTACCCGATGCCACCCCTGAACATTTTGGTCTTCAGCTGTCTTGCCATGGCCTGATGCCTCATCCTCCTTCCCCACGAGATAGCAAGATTCTTGAGACTAGAGAGGGTATCTTATCCATTAGAATATTCCCAAATACTATTTTGAAGTCCCTAAGCACATAATAGGTGCTCTGTGCATATATGATGAATGAATCAATTGGTCAACCAATGAGAATAAGAGGAAGTAGTAATATTATCTGAATATTTAATACTGAAACAAGATACTCCAAGAAATTCATCTACCCAAGAGGAATATGATCATCACAAGGAATAGACAGATTTAAGGAATGTAACCTCAAAAGTAAACAAATAAGGAAAGGGGGAGAGAAAAGGAAGGGGGAATGGTGTGCTCCCACCTAATAGACACAATGTAAGGATATATGGGACACCTCCTAGGTACAGGACATTACTACAACAGGGACCTTACCTCACTCCTATAATCCTAGCACTCTGGGAGGCCGAGGAGTGTGGATTGCTTGAGCTCATAGGTTCAAGACCAGCCTGACCAACAAGGAGACCCTGTCTCTAAAAATAGCCAGGTATTGTGGCAGGTGCCTGTAGTCCCAGCTACTCAGGAGGCTGAGGCAAGAGAATTGCTTGAGCTCAAGAGTTTGAGGTTGCTGTGAGCTATGATGCCATAGCACTCTACTGAGGGCAACAAAGTGAAATTCTGTCTCAAAAAAAAAAAAGTAGCCAGGTGTTGTGGCGGGCACCTATAGTCTCAGCTACTCAGGAGGCTGAGGCAAAAGGATTGCTCAAGCTCAAGAGCTTGAGGTTGCTGTGAGCTATGATGTCATAGCACTCTACCAAGGGTGACAAAATGAGACTCTGTCTTAAAAAGAAAAAAAAAGGATTCCCCTAGGGCTGGGACCTAGATGTGCAGCAAGTTCAGGTCTTCCAGCACTATAGTTTTCGTCGCTGGCCTAAGTTAGAGGCCAACTGAGAAATCGTCATGCCTCAGATTTGTTGACCTACAGAATGCTTCAATTTTTCTAGATATGACATTTGGTTCAGGAGGACATGCAAGAGCCATTCTACAGAAGGAATCAGATATTACCCTTTATGCCTTAGACAGAGATCCGATAGCTTATGCAATTGCTGAACAGCTTTCAGAATTATATCCGGGAGGCAGAGCAAGATGGCAGCCGAATAACAGCTTCCTTGCATCTGGGCACCGTGAGTCTGGGGATATAGGACTCCAGGCATCTCTGGCTGGTGGGATCTGCCTGTCATCACCCCTGAGAGGATACAGGGAGTCAGCGAGAGACTTCTGGACCCCAAGAGGAGGACTAAAATAGTGGAAAACCAGCAAGTGGTCGCGTGTGTTCAATCCATCTAAACCCGCCCGCAACTGCACGAGAACTTAAAGAGCAAGAGGAAGTGAAAGGAAAATTAGGGCAAGGAAACAGATAAAAGAAATCACCCATGAGGAAGAATCAGCAAAAAACTCCAGGCAACATGAAGAACCAGTCCAGAACAACCCCGCCAAGGGACCATGAGGTAGCTACTGCAGAGGATTCCACCTATACAGAAATGTTAGGAATGATAGAAAGGGAATTTAGAATACACATGTTGAAAACAATGAAAGAAATGATGGAAACAATGAAGGAAACTGCTAATAAAGTGGAAAATAACCAAAAGGAAATCCAAAAACAGAATCAAATCAGAGATGAACAATATGAAGAATATAAAAAGGATATAGAAGAGCTGAAGGAAATGAAACAGTCAATCAGGGAACTTAAAGATGCAATAGAAAGTATCAGCAACAGGTTAGACCATGCAGAAGAAAGAATTTCAGAGGTAGAAGACAAAGTTCTTGAGATAACTCAGATAGTAAAAGAGGCAGAAAAGAAGAGAGAGAAAGCAGAACGTTCACTGTCAGAATTATGGGACTTTATGAAGCGTTCCAACATACGAGTTATAGGAATCTCAGAAGGGAAAGAAGAATGCCCCAGAGGAATGGAAGCCATACTAGAGAATATTATAAAAGAAAATTTCCCAAATATCACCAAAGATTCTAACACACTGCTTTCAGAGGGCTATCGGACCCCAGATCACCTCAACTCTAACCAAGCTTCTCCAAGACACATTGTGATGAACCTGTCCAAAGTCAAGACAAAAGAAAAGATTCTGCAAGCTGCCAGGAGTAAGCACCAGTTGACCTACAGGAGCAAATCCATCAGAGTGACCGCAGACTTCTCTAATGAAACTTTCCAAGCAAGAAGACAATGGTCATCTACCTTTAATCTACTTAAACAGAACAATTTCCAGCCCAGAATTCTGTACCCTGCTAAGCTAAGCTTCAAAATTGACAGAGAAATCAAATCATTTACGGATATACAAACATTGAGGAAATTCGCCACAACAAGACCAGCTCTACAGGAAATACTTCAACCTGTTCTGCACACTGACCACCACAATGGATCAGCAGCAAAGTAAGAACTCAGAAATTAAAGGACAGAACCAAACCTCCACACTGATGCAAAAGATAAAACTAAGCAATGGACTCTCACAAAATAAGATGAATAGAATACTACCACACTTATCAATTATCTCAATAAATGTTAATGGCTTGAATTCCCCACTGAAGAGACATAGATTGGTTGACTGGATTAAAAAACACAAGCCATCCATTTGCTGTCTGCAAGAAACACACCTGGCTTCAAAAGACAAATTAAAGCTCCGAGTCAAGGGTTGGAAGACAATTTTCCAGGCAAATGGAATTCAGAAGAAAAGAGGAGTTGCAATCTTATTTTCAGATTCATGTGGATTTAAAGCAACTAAAGTCAAAAAAGACAAAGATGGTCACTTTATATTGGTCAAGGGAAAAATACAACAAGAAGACATTTCAATTCTAAATATCTATGCACCCAATTTAAATGCTCCCAGATTCTTGAAACAGACGTTACTCAGTCTGAGCAATATGATATCTGATAATACCATAATAACAGGGGACCTTAACACTCCTCTTACAGAGCTGGACAGATCCTCTAAACAGAAATTAAACAAGGATATAAGAGACTTAAATGAGACCCTAGAACAACTGTGCTTGATAGACGCATATAGAACACTCCATCCCAAAGATAAAGAATATACATTCTTCTCATCACCCCACGGAACATTCTCCAAAATTGATCATATCCTGGGACACAAAACAAATATCAACAGAATCAAAAGAATTGAAATTTTACCTTGTATCTTCTCAGACCATAAGGCACTAAAGGTGGAACTCAACTCTAACAAAAATGCTCGACCCCACCCAAAGACATGGAAACTAAACAATCTTCTGTTGAATAACAGATGGGTGAAGGAAGAAATAAAACAGGAAATCATTAACTTCCTTGAGCATAACAACAATGAAGACACAAGCTACCAAAACCTGTGGGATACTGCAAAAGCAGTTTTGAGAGGAAAATTCATCGCTTTAGATGCCTACATTCAAAAAACAGAAAGAGAGCACATCAACAATCTCACAAGAGATCTTATGGAATTGGAAAAAGAAGAACAATCTAAGCCTAAACTCAGTAGAAGAAAAGAAATATCCAAAATCAAATCAGAGATCAATGAAATTGAAAACAAAAGAATCATTCAGAAAATTAATGAAACAAGGAGTTGGTTTTTTGAAAAAAATGAATAAAATAGATAAACCATTGGCCAGACTAACGAGGAATAGAAAAGTAAAATCTCTAGTAACCTCAATCAGAAATGATAAAGGGGAAATAACAACTGATCCCACAGAGATACAAGAGATCATCTCTGAATACTACCAGAAACTCTATGCCCAGAAATTTGACAATGTGAAAGAAATGGATCAATATTTGGAATCACACCCTCTCCCTAGACTCAGCCAGGAAGAAATAGAGCTCCTGAACAGACCAATTTCAAGCACTGAGATCAAAGAAACAATAAAAAAGCTTCCAACCAAAAAATGCCCTGGTCCAGATGGCTTCACTCCAGAATTCTATCAAACCTTCAAGGAAGAGCTTATTCCTGTACTGCAGAAATTATTCCAAAAAATTGAGGAAGAAGGAATCTTCCCCAACACATTCTATGAAGCAAACATCACCCTGATACCAAAACCAGGAAAAGACCCAAACAAAAAGGAGAATTTCAGACCAATCTCATGAATATAGACGCAAAAATTCTCAACAAAATCCTAGCCAATAGATTACAGCTTATCATCAAAAAAGTCATTCATCATGATCAAGTAGGCTTCATCCCAGCAAGGCTGGTTTAACATACGCAAGTCCATAAACGTTATCCACCACATTAACAGAGGCAAAAAGAAAGATCACACGATCCTCTCAATAGATGCAGAAAAAGCATTTGATAAAATCCAGCATCCTTTTCTAATTAGAACACTGAAGAGTATAGGCATAGGTGGCACATTTCTAAAACTGATTGAAGCTATCTATGACAAACCCACAGCCAATATTTTACTGAATGGAGTAAAACTGAAAGCTTTTCCTCTTAGAACTGGAACCAGACAAGGTTGTCCTCTGTCACCTTTACTATTCAACGTAGTGCTGGAAGTTCTAGCCAATACAGTTAGGCAAGACAAGGAAATAAAGGGAATCCAAATGGGAGCAGAGGAGGTCAAACTCTCCCTCTTTGCTGACGACATGATCTTATACTTAGAGAACCCCAAAGACTCAACCACAAGACTCCTAGAAGTCATCAAAAAATACAGTAATGTTTCAGGATATAAAATCAATGTCCATAAGTCAGTAGCCTTGTGTACACCAATAACAGTCCAGATGAGAAGCTAATTAAGGACACAACTCCCTTCACCATAGTCTCAAAGAAAATGAAATACCTAGGAGTATACCTAACGAAGGAGGTGAAGGACCTCTATAAAGAAAACTATGAAATCCTCAGAAAGGAAATAGCAGAGGATATTAACAAATGAAAGAACATACCATGCTCATGGATGGGAAAAATCAACATTGTTAAAATGTCTATACTTCCCAAAGCAATCTACCTATTCAATGCCATTCCTATCAAAATACCAACATCGTACTTTCAAGATTTGGAAAAAATGATTCTGCGTTTTGTATGGAACCGGAAAAAAAACCCGTATAGCTAAGGCAGTTCTCTGTAACAAAAATAAGCTGGGGGCATCAGCATACCAGATTTTAGTCTGTACTACAAAGCCATAGTGCTCAAGACAGCATGGTACTGGCACAAAAACAGAGACATAGACACTTGGAATCGAATTGAAAACCAAGAAATGAAACTAACATTTTACAACCACCTAATCTTTGATAAACCAAACAAGAACATACCTTGGGGGAAAGACTCCCTATTCAATAAATGGTGTTGGGAGAACTGGATGTCTACATGTAAAAGACTGAAACTGGACCCACACCTTTCCCCACTCACAAAAATTGATTCAAGATGGATAAAGGACTTAAATTTAAGGCATGAAACAATAAAAATCCTCAAAGAAAGCATAGGAAAAACACTGGAAGATATTGGCCTGGGGAAAGACTTCATAAAGAAAACTGCCATGGCAATTGCAACAACAACAAAAATAAACAAATGGGACTTCATTAAACTGAAAAGCTTCTGTACAGCTAAGGAGACAATAACCAAAGCAAAGAGACAACCTACACAATGGGAAAGGATATTTGCATATTTTCAATCAGACAAAAGCTTGATAACTAGGATCTATAGAGAACTCAAATTAATCCACATGAAAAAAGCCAACAATCCCTTATATCAATGGGCAAGAGACATGAATAGAACTTTCTCTAAAGACGACAGACGAATGGCTAACAAACACATGAAAAATTGTTCATCATCTCTATATATTAGAGAAATGCAAATCAAAACAACCCTGAGATATCATCTAACCCCAGCGAGAATGGCCCACATCACAAAATCTCAAAACTGCAGATGCTGGCGTGGATGTGGAGAGAAGGGAACACTTTTACACTGCTGGTGGGACTGCAAACTAGTAGAACCTTTCTGGAAGGAAGTATGGAGAAACCTCAAAGCACTCAAGCTAGACCTCCCATTTGATCCTGCAATCCCATTACTGGGCATCTACCCAGAAGGAAAGAAATCCTTTTATCATAAGGACACTTGTACTAGACTGTTTATTGCAGCTCAATTTACAATCGCCAAAATGTGGAAACAGCCTAAATGCCCACCAACCCAGGAATGGATTAACAAGCTGTGGTATATGTATACCATGGAATACTATTCAGCCATTAAAAAAAATGGAGACTTTACATCCTTCGTATTAACCTGGATGGACGTGGAAGACATTATTCTTAGTAAAGCATCACAAGAATGGAGAAGCATGAATCCTATGTACTCAATTTTGATATGAGGACAATTAATGACAATTATGATTATGGGGGGGACAGAAAGAGGGATGGAGGGAGGGGGTGGGGCCTTGGTGTGTGTCACACTTTATGGGGGCAAGACATGATTGCAAGTGGGACTTTGCCTAACAATTGCAATCAGTGTAACCTGGCTGATTGTACCCTCAATGAATCCCCAAGAATAAAAAATAAAATAAAATAAAATAAAAAGAAAGAAAACAGAGACCTTAGCTAGCAAACATAGACATTGTAACCCAATCATTGGCGCCCTCATATTAATCTGAAATTTAAAAAATCATAAAAACAAAAAAGAACAGACATATCAAATCATTACACCTGAGCGGCAGTCCCCAGAGAGTGTTAGGACTGTCTCCAGCCATAACAGCCTGTTGTCCCTAAACACAGCTGTGCATCTCTGGTGGGCTGGTGGGACTTCCCTGGAGGCCTGCTGTGGCTCACCTAACACGCCAATCCCCACATCCCTTCCTGCACTGTGGACACTGGGAACTGACAGCCACGTCCATTTTCAGACGCCACGTGACCTATTTCCACCAAGAAGACACACCCATGAGAGAACTGGAAAACCAGGATGAGTAATTTGAGGTGGTGGCCATGTGGTGGGAGATCCAAACTGTAACCGAGGAGTTTAGCTCTGGGAGCGGCTGTGGGGGAAGTTGCACTGCCTGGTCCCTGGCCTTGGAGATGATGAGGTGCATCTGCATGGGCCCAGCACTGGGTTCCTGCTCCAGTAGTCACTGGGCAGTTTTCATGGCTTATTCCTGAGTCTTCGGTAAAATCTATCTCATACCTTGCAAAAAATCCCTTTATCCTTAAACTAGCAATTAAACCACATGGAGGCCTGAGAAGTCTTTGTAAAACGAGTTCCAACTGGGAGGGAGGTGATGAAAGGAAGTCAAATGTGATGAACTTAACCCAGCAATGAAGGCTCTGTAATGGGAAGAATAATTGTGACCCCCAGATCCATTTTCTGGCCCAGCCTGCTGTGATTCCTAGCCAAGTCTCATTCAGAACAGGAGACCTGTCCATGAAGTAGAAAGAGTGGTCTCCTGGCACTGTGTAAATCATCGAGGCACCACCAGCCCTGCGTGGAGAAAGATGGATTCTACTTCACTTGCTTGACAACATCCCGCAGCACTGATTTCACCCCACAGGCTCCAATTATAGGAGACACCATGGGCCGGAAAGAGATGGCGAAGTCTGATCAGAAGTCTGTGGGGCTCCAGAGCCCAGCAGCCGCTAGCTAGAGCAGCAACTGATGGGAAAGATGAGGCCATTGTGGAGAGCTCAGGGGCAGCTCTCCCCAGGCACTTCTAGGAATATCTGATCATGGGAACATTTTAAGATGCATATATGGCTCGGTGCCTATAGCTCAAGCAGCTAAGGTGCCAGCCACATATACCAGAGCTGGTGGGTTCACATCCAGCCAGGCCCACCAAACAACAATGACAACTACAACCAAAAAATAGCTGGGTGTTGTGGCAGGTGCCTGTAATCCCAGCTGCCTGGGTGGCTCAGGCAAGAGAATTGCTTAAGCCCAAGAGTTTGAGGTTGCTGTGAATTGTGATGCCACAGCACTCTACCCAGGGTGACAGTTTGAAACTCTATCTCAAAAAAAAAAAAAGATGCAGATATAATACACTACTTGGGGAGCCCCATAATATTGGAGAAACTGTCATCTGTGAGCCCTTGTGAAATGTCCTCTGGGAGTTCTCAGAAAATTCAGAGGACTTGTTTGTAAGCTCATGTGTAGGACTCTTAGGGACTCCAGAAATACTGTGAAGGGGTCTGTCATTTGTGAGCACATGGGGACATGGCCTGGGGATTCCCAGAAAGACCTGGGAGGGACTATTATTCACAGGTCATGAGAAACACTTCTGAGGACTTGTGCCTCCACGTGGGGAGACTTAGGATGAGAGTAGGTGAGTCTGAGAGTGTGGTGGGCTCAAAATACTTTGAGAGCCCTCTGCAGGGGTTAGGCGTTCTACATGATCCGTTTAGTGCAAGATCCAGGAAAAACTGAGGATTACAATTCTGGCGACCTTCTCTAGCCATGTACCTGGGACATTTTTATGCTCCTTTGATTACTAAGATCAGCACCCTTCCCCCCTCCTGAGTGATCAACTTATTTTTTAGGTCTGGCAATTCTTTTGTTGAGGTGACTGAAAACTTGCTGGCCTGGGAGCCATTTCAACCTCGCCTGGTGGCCTTCCACATGCCTGTGGGGCTCCACTGGGCTAGAGAGTCACAACGCAACTCTCGTCGGGCAAGCTTCTGCTCCTCCTTTCTCGAAGCTCCTCCTTTTTGCCCCCTTGCCATTTACAGAAAGAAATGGGAACTTCCACAAATTGGACAGCCTGGGTGAAGAAGCGTGTGCAAGAGCGCACAGATGGGCAGTCGCGTGCAGGCCCCAGGGTCCCAGGGTGCCCCATCAAGCCAGAAAGCCCCACCCCAATTCTAGCGCCAGCATTTCCACCTGCCGCAGCTTCTTTTCAGAGTTGGGAAACTTGCCTCAGAAACTCATTTGAGAACAAAAGACATAAATAAACAATTTGTAGAAGAGGAAAGATAAATGACACTAAGCAATTGGAAGGATGTCCAAAGACACTAATAATTTAAGAAATGCAGTTTAAAACCAGCTACCATTTCCACCCATCAAATCAGTATCCTGAGCTGGCAGTGGAGATATCAAGTCGGGTTTTTACCTGCTGCTGGTGGCACTTTAAATTGATACAGGCTTCTTAGGCAGTAATTTGGCCATATATATTAAAAGCCCTTAAACTTTTTTTTTTTAATTGTTGGAGATTCATTGAGGCTACAAGAAACCAGGTTACACTGATTGCACTTGTTAGGTAAAGTCCCCCTTACAATCGTGCCTTGCCCCCAAAAGGAGTGGCACACACCAAGGCCCCACCCCCTCCCTCCTTCCCTCTCTCTGCTCTTCCTTTCCCCACCCCCACCGTGTCCTTAATTGTCATTAATTGTCCTCATATCAAAATTGAGTACATAGGATTCATGCTTCTCCATTCTTGTGATGCTTTACTAAGAATAATGTGTTCTACTTCCATCAAGGTTAATACGAAGGCTGTAAAGTCTCCATATTTTTAAATGGCTGAATAGTATTCCATGGTGTACCTATACCACAGCTTGTTAATCCATTCCTGGGTTGGTGGGCATTTAGGCTGTTTCCACATTTTGGCGATTGTAAATTGAGCTGCAATAAACAGTCTAGTGCAAGGGTCCTTATGATAAAAGGATTTTTTTCCTTCTGGGTAGGTGCCCAGTAATGGGATTGCAGGATCAAATGGGAAGTCTAGCTTGAGTTCTTTGAGGCTTCTCCATACTTCCTTCCAAAAAGGTTGTACTACTTTGCAGTCCCACCAGCAGTGTAAAACTGTTCCCTTCTCTCCACGTCCACGCCAGCATCTGCAGTTTTGAGATTTTGTGATGTGGGTCATTCTCATTGGGGTTAGATGGTATCTCAGGGTAGTTTTTATTTGCATGTCTCTTATAATTAGGGATGATGAGCATTTTTTCATGTTTGTTAGCCATTTATCTGTCTTCTTTAGAGAAGGTTCTATTCATGTCTCTTGCCCGTAGATATATAGGATTGTTGGATTTTTTTCATGTGGATTAATTTTTTTTTTTTTATTGTTGGGGATTCATTGAGGGTACAATAAGCCAGGTTACCCTGATTGCAATTGTTAGGTAAAGTCCCTCTTCATGTGGATTAATTTGAGTTCTCTACAGATCCTAGTTATCAAGCTTTTGTCTGATTCAAAATATGCAAATATCCTTTCCCATTGTGTAGGTTGTCTATTTGCTTTGATTGTTGTCTCCTTAGCTGTACAGAAGCTTTTCAGTTTAATGAAGTCCCATTTGTTTATTTTTAGTGTTGTTCCAATTGCCACAACAATCTTCTTCATGAAGTCCCAGGCCAGTATCTTCCAGTATTTTTCCTATGCTTTCTTTGAGGATTTTTATTGTTTCATGCCTTAAATTTAAGTCCTTTATCTGTCTTGAATCAATTTTTGTGAGTGAAGAAAGGTATGGGTCCCGTTTCAGTCTTTTACATGTGGATATCCAGTTCTCCCAGCACCATTTATTGAATAGGGAGTCTTTCCCCCAAGGTATGTTCTAGTTTGGTTTATCGAAGATTAGGTGGTTGTAAGATGTTAGTTTCATTTCCTGGTTTTCTATTTTATTCCAAATGTCTATGTCTCTATTTTTGTGCCAGTACCATGCTGTCTTGACCACTATGGCTTTGTAGTACAGCCTAAAATCTGGTATGCTGATGCCTCTGGCTTTATTTTTATTACTAAGAACTGCCTTAGGTATACAGGGGTTTTTCTGGTTCCATACAAAATGCAGAATCATTTTTTCCAAATCTTGAAAGTATGATGTTGGCATTTTAATAGGAATGGTATTGAATAGGTAGATTGCTTTGGGAAGTATAGGCATTTTAACAATGTTGATTCTTACCAGCCATGAGCATGGTATGTTCTTCCATTTGTTAATATCCTCTGCTATTTCCTTTCTGAGGATTTCATAATTTTCTTTATAGAGGTCCTTCACCTCCTTTGTTAGGTATATTCCTAGGTATTTCATTTTCTTTGAAGCTATGGTGAAGGGAGTTGTGTCCTTAATTAGCCTCTCATCTTGACTGTTATTGGCGTATACAAAGACTACTGACTTGTGGACACTGATTTTATATCCTGAAACATTGCTTTATTTTTTGATGACTTCTAGGAGTCTTGTGGTTGAGTCTTTGGGATTCTCTAAATAAGATCATGTCGTCAGCAAAGAGGGAGAGTTTGACCTCCTCTGCTCCCATTTGGATTCCCTTTATTTCCTTGTCTTGCCTAATTGTATTGGCTAGAACTTCCAGCACTATGTTGAATAGTAAAGGTGACAGAGGACAACCTTGTCTGGTTCCAGTTCTAGGAGGAAAAGCTTTCAGTTTTACTCCATTCACTAAAATATTAGCTGTGGGTTTGTCATAGATAGCTTCAATCAGTTTCAGAAATGTGCCACCTATGCCTATACTCTTCAGTGTTCTATTTAGAAATGCTGGATTTTATCAAATGCTTTTTCTGCATCTATTGAGAGGATGATATGGTCTTTATTTTTGCTTCTGTTAATTTGCTTCTGTTATAACGTTTATGGACTTGTGTATGTTAAACCAGCCTTGTATCCCTGGGATGAAACCTATTTGATCATCATGTATGACTTTTTTGATGATAAGCTGTAATCTATTGGCAAAGATTTTCTTGAGAATTTTTGCATCTATATTCATTAATGAAATTGGTCTGAAATCTCCTTTTTAGTTGGGTCTTTTCCTGGTTTTGGTATCATGGTGATGTTTGAGTCATAGAAATTGTTGGGGAAGATTCCTTCCACCTCAATTTTTAGAATAATTTCTACAGTACAGGAATAAGCTCTTCCTTGAAGGTTTGATAGCATTCTGGTGTGAAACCATCTGGACCAGGGCATTTTTTTTGTTGGAATCTTTTTTATTGTTTCTTTAATATCAGTGCATGAAATTGATCTGTTCAAGAGCTCTATTTTTTCCTGGCTAAGTGTAGGGAGAGGGTGTGATGCCAAATATTGATCCATTTCCTTCACATTGTCAAATTTCGGGGCATAGAGTTTCTGGTAGTATTCAGAGATGATCTCTTGTATCTCTGTGGCATCAGTTGTTATTTCCCCTTTATCATTTCTGATTGAGGTTATTAGAGATTTAACTTTTGTATTTCTAGTTAGTCTGGCCAATGGTTTATCTATTTTATTTATTTTTTCAAAAAACCAACTCCTTGTTTCATTAATTTTCTGAATGATTCTTTTGTTTTCAATTTCATTAATCTCTGATTTAATTTTGGGTATTTCTTTTCTTCTACTGGGTTTAGGCTTAGATTGTTCTTCTTTTTCCAATTCCATAAGATGGCTTGTGAGTTTGTTGATGTGCTCTCTTTCTGTTTTTTGAATGTAGCATCTAAAGCGATAAATTTTCCTCTCAAAACTTTTGAGTTTTTGCAGTATCCCACAGGTTTTGGTAGCTTGTGTCATCATTGTTGTTATCCTCAAGGAAGTTAATGATTTCATGTTTTATTTCTTCCTGCACCCAACTGTCATTCAACAGAAGATTGTTTAATTTCCATGCCTTTGTGTGGGGTTGAAGGTTTTTGTTGGAGTTGAGTTCCACCTTTAGTGCCTTGTGGTCTGAGAAGATACAAAGCAAAATTTCAATTCTTTGGATTCTGTTGAGGGTTTTTGTGTGTGTGTGTGTGTGTGTGTGTGTGTTCTAGGATATGATCAATTTTGGAGAATGTTCCATGGGGCAATGAGAAGAATGTATATTCTTTATCTTTGGGATTGAGTGTTCTATGTGCGTCTATCAAGCACAGTTGTTCTAGGATCTCATTTATGTCCCTTATATCTTTGTTTAATTTCTTTTTTTTTTTTTTTATTGTTGGGGATTCACTGAGGGTACAATAAGCCAGGTTACACTGGTTGCAATTGTTAGGTAAAGTCCCTCTTGCAATCATGTCTTGCCCCCATAAAGTGTGACACACACCACTTTGTTTAATTTCTGTTTAGAGGATCTGTCCAGTTCTGTAAGAGGAGTGGTAAAGTCCCCTATTATTATGGATTATAGGATATCATATTGCTCAGACTGAGTAAGGTCTATTTCAAGAATCTGGGAGCATTTAAATTGGGTGCATAAATATTTAGAACGGAAATGTCTTCTTGTTGTATTTTTACCTTGACCAATATAAAGTGACCATCTTTGTCTTTTTTGACTTTAGTTGCTTTAAATCCACATGTATCTGAAAATAAGGTTGCAACTCCTCTTTTCTTCTGAATTCCATTTGCCTGAAAAATTGTCTTCCAACCCTTAATTCAGAGTTTTAATTTGTCTTTTGAAGCCAGGTGTGTTTCCTGCAGACAGCAAATGGATGGCTTGTGTTTTTTAATACAGTCAGCCAATCTATGCCTCTTCAGGGGGGAATTCAAGTCATTAACATTTATTGAGATAATTGATAAGTGTAGTAGTGTTCCCTTCATCTTATTTGTGAGAGTCCATTGCTTAGTTTTATCTTTTGCATCAATGTGAAAATTAGGTTCTGTCCTTTAATTTCTGAGTTCTTACTTTGCTGCTGATTCATTGTGATGGTCAGTGTGTAAAACAGGTTGAAGTATTTCCTGTAGAGCTGGTCTTGTGGTGAATTTCCTCAATGTTTGTATATCCATAAATGATTTTATTTCTCCATCAATTTTAAAGTTTAGCTTAGCAGGGTACAGAATTCTGGGCTGGAAATTGTTCTGTTTAAGTAGATTAAAGGTAGATGACCATTGTCTTCTTGCTTGGAAATTTTCATTAGAGAAGTCTGCAGTCACCTTGATGGATTTTCCCCTGTAGGTCAACTGGCACTTACTCTTGGCAGCTTGAAGAATCTTTTCTTTTGTCTTGACTTAGGACAGGTTCATCACAATGTGTCTTGGAGAAGCTTGGTTAGAGTTGAGGTGACCTGGGGTCTGATATCCCTCTGAAAGGAGTGTATCAGAATCTTTGGTAATATCTGGGAAATTTTCATTTATAATATTCTCTAGTATGGCTTCCATTCCCCTGGGGCATTCTTCTTCCCCTTCTGTGATACCTATAACTCATATGTTTGAATGCTTCATTAAGTCCCATAATTCTGTCAGTGAATGTTTTGATTTCTCTTCTTTTCTGCCTCTTTAACTATCTGAGTTATCTCAAGAGCTTTGTGCTCTACCTCTGAGATTCTTTCTTCTGCATGGTCTAGTCTGTTGTTGATACTTTCTATTACATCTTTAAGTTCCCTAATTGACTGCTTCAGTTTGTTCAGCTCTGCTATATCCTTTCTATATTCTTCTTATCATCCATCTCTTATTTGATTCTGTTTTTGGATTTCCTTTTGGTGATTTTCCACTTTATCAGCAGTTTCCTTCATTGTTTCCATAATTTCCTTCATTGTTTTCATCATCTGTATTCTAAATTCCCTTTCTGTCATTTCTAACATTTCTTTATATGTGGACTCCTCTGCAGTAGTTACCTCACCGTCCCTTGTGGCGGGTGCTCTGGACTGGTTCTTTATTTTGCCAGGATTTTTCTGCTGATTCTTCCTCATGAGTGATTTCTTTTATCTGTTTCCTTGCCATAATTTTCCTTTCATTTCCTCTTGCCCTTTAAGTTGCCATGCCTCTGGACTAGGGTTTCGATGAGTCCTTTTGGTCAGGACCAGAAGGATGAGAAGGTTGAAGAAGAAGAAGGGAAAAAAGAAAGAAAAATGAAAAAAACAAAAAAAGAGAGAAAGGAGAGGGGGTGGGTAAAAGGGAATATTGACAAAAAGAAGAGGGGAAAGAAAGAGGGAGACAGAGCAATATAGTAGGGTACTTTGACGCAACTTAAAAACTCCCAACCTCTAGGGGTGCCGGGTTGGGTGGTTCCCTTGAGGTCAGCAGCTCTTTGCTAGCCTGTTCGGGCATAGTACCCCACCTCCATGAAGTAGAGAGGAAAGGCAAAAATGGTATAAATCAAACCAAAAAAAGCAAACAGAAAACTTTACAGGATAAAATTGGGGGAAAAAACAAATAACAGGTAGAAACACTAGCAAAAATGAAGTTCTAATTGTTGAAAAAGGCAACAATGGGAAATTATATTTAAACTAGAAAAAATGAAGAAAGAAAAGAAAAAAGAAAAGAAAAATCTATAGGAAAAATGTTGAAATTAAAAAACAACAACAACAACAAAACAAAAACAACAACAAAGAAAAGTAGTATATATATCTTGCTGATAATTGTCTGGGCAACAGGTGATCTTCTGGGGTATGAGATGTAAATCACAATGCTGATACACCTGTATGAGATGGAGTTTGGAGACCTCTGCTGATTTCTCAAACCCTGCAGGGTGGAGAGCCTAAATCTCTCCTCAGCCCATTTTAAAGGAATTTTAAACTGCTAAATTTGGCTAAGCAGAATCTTTCCCCCAGGAAAGTGCTTGTTGCTGGGATGACTCCTGAAGTAGCTATCCACTTACCCAGTATGCCAAAACGGGTCTCGCTCTGTGCTCTGGATGGTCAAAGCTGTAAGGATCTCAGTCCCTGCCTTTAGGCTGCTCAGACACTAATTAGTAGCTCCCAATCCTTGCTCTGCGACCCTGAGGGTAGAGCTTGCCAGGGCACTTCTCCCACAATGGCTCTGCATGGCCTGCAGCCAAACACTATTAGCTCCATCTGGCTCAGCAGCTCAATCTGGGGCCCTAGACAATGCTTAAAGTCCTCTGCACTCTTGCCCAAGTTCTCCCAAGGTAGTTCAACTGAGTGCCAAGTCCAAAAAAACCAAAGCAGCTCATAAGTAAGGCCTTTCCAGTTTGCAATCTCACTGCTGCTGTACTTACAGCTGCCAGTGGGATTAGACCAAACGAACACACGCAACCACTTGTCAGTTTTCCACTGCTTTTTGTCCTCCTCATGGGGTCCAGAAGTCTCTCGCTGACTTCCTATGTCCTTAAAGGGATGTTTATGGGCAGATCCCACCAGCCAGAGATGCCTGGAGTCTTGTCTCCCCAGTCTTACTGTGCCCAGTTGCAAGGAAGCTGTTACACGGCCAGCATCTTGCTCCTTCTCCCTAAAAGCCCTTAAATTGTTCTGCTCTTTGACCTTGTTACTCTGCATGTAGGACTCTAACATAAGGAACAAACCAGAATTCTGGGAGAGGACTGTACTGTTATTATAGCAATCGCAAAACAAAAATGGAAACCTAAGTGTCCAAAATAAAGAGAACTATCAAAATAAATAATGATATAGCTATATTATTTATTATAAATATTAAATATCATGTTCTCAAAGTAATTACATGAAGAATGATTTACAATGCAATATTAAGTAGAACACAGGGTTCACAAACACACATAGGAACCACCCTAAAAAAGACCCGACTCCAAAACAGAAAACAATCTTACAAATAAATAAGAAGATAACCCAATTAGAAAGTAGGCAAAAGATTTGAACAGGCACTTCACAAAAGATAGGCGAATGACCCGTAGGCACACAAATAGATGCTCAGCATTGCTATCATCAGAGAAATGGAAAATAGACTGTCTAAAATTAAAAAGATGGACAATACCAAGTATCACGAAGATGAGGAGTGCTAGAACTCTCATTTGTTGCCCATGGGAATTTAAAATAGACCAAGAATTTTGGAGAATCCAAATTCTCATAAAGTTAAATTTCCTCTTACCATATAACCTAGCAACCTCACTCCCAGATATTTAAGCAAGAGAAATAAAAATATCTGTCCACAACAAATACTTGATTTGTTGCAGCTTCGTTCATGAGAGCCCCAAACTGTCAACAACTCAAATATTCAGCAATGGGTGAATGAATAAATAAATTCTGGCATCTACATTTAATGAAATATTACTCAGCAAAGAAACAAACAATACAACAAATACTAGAAGAAACTCAAAAACATTACACAGAGAAAAAGAAGCCAGACATAAAGCAGAACATACAGTATGTAGGTTCCATTGATATAAAATCCTGGAATGGACAAAAGAGTAGTTACATGGGGCTAGGGATAGAAGGGGATGCAAGGACTGACTGGGAGGAAGCATCAAGGCACTTTCTGGAGTAATGGAAATGTTCTATATCTTGACGGTGATGCATTTGTTTAAAACTCAACAAACTATACACTTAAAGGGGCTTAATGTTATTTTATCTCAATGAAGTATTTTTAAGTTTTTTTAAAAAATGTATAAATACTTCTAGCAAAAGATGGCTTATTAATTGTATGCACCTCTCTCCAAGACACTCCCAAATGTTAATACAGACAAAGTGATTTAAAAGCTATGGACAAGTTGGAAATCTCATGGAAGAATGTTAACCAACTTTGTGGGGTTATGGGCTCACCCTACAGTACATGCACTGGGTATTTGGCCGGAAAAGGAAGGCTGGAAAGTCAGCAACACCAAGGGTAAATAAGAGGAGTGGGTGCCAGGGTGCTCACATAAGAATTAATTGAATAGGTATAGGTGGAACAATTAGTCCCATACCCTGCCATGCTGTGAAATTATCAAAGAAATAATACAAGGAATTTTTCCAGGGCTGAAGAACATGAGCCTGCAACTTATAAGGACCCATAAATGTCTAGAACAATGACTGAAAAATGACCTGTACTTGTCAACTGTTGTAGAATTTTAGAATACTGTGGATAAATACAAAATCTTAAAAGCCTCCATTGAACAAAAATTAAGGCATCTACAAAAGAATCAAAATCAGACTCACCTCAGGTTTTTCAGAAACAATGCATGATGATGATTTCAATGTTCTGCATGCAAATTACCCTGAACATAGAATTCCATATCGATGAAAGTTATCAATCAAGTATTAGAGTAGAATATGCAAGGGCTCAAAAAATTTACCTCCATCTCTCCAAATTATTGGAAGTTATTCAATAGGCTATAGCCAAACAGAAACATAGAAAAAGGAAAACATGGCATCCGTGAAAAAGAGAAACAAACCATGAAAAAGGAACAGTAAGAGGAAATCTCAGCAGGGACCCTGCCCAAGGGCCAGTGTCTAGATTAGAACAGACCAAGGTCCCTGCAGGAAAGTCTGGGGATAACAACAGTTACAAAAACTTGCAACTTCCGACTGGATGGAAAAGGTGGGGTGACATAGAGAATTTGATAATGCCGAAGAAAACAGACAATGAACATGTAGACAAAACACAGAGACATTCAAGAGGGCAATGTGTCCTTGGAGCACCACAGTGACACAAGGACATAAATGCTGCTTACTAAGCCTTAATGTTCCAGATGAAACTATAGGAAAAATGGAAAATTGAATTGCTGCAGAACACCCCATGTGAATGCTGAATTGAACAGTGGAATATGGTGAGGAGAGTTGCAAAGAGTGTGGTGGAATGTTAGTTTCCTCTATGTAGAAAATGAAGTGTCAAAATAACTGTTTGGCATTGATAGAACAAGATTTACAAGACAGTTGGTTGCTTAAAGCAAAAAGTAACAATGGAGGTATTATAACCATTTGGAAGGCAGAGACACAAGAGCCTCGCGGTGAGAGCAGGAAGTCTAGCAGATACAGATGTTAGTAAGCAGGAAATGGTGGCAGACCCATATCATTAGTAGATAGGCTGACATAACCACCAGAAGGAAATACCAGAAGGACTAAAACCAGCTGAGGATCAAGCTGAGGAGGGGAAAGGAGGAGGCAACAGGACTACTGTTCATCCTGAGCCCTCAGCACTAACCATGTGCACATACAACTTTACTAAAAATTTAAAAATGCATGTAAAACAATGGTAATGGCATATGGCTACCAATATTGTGAGGTATACACAAATTCATAGGAAAAAAAGACTTGAAGGAAATACAGTAGTTATAGATGCCTGGGTGGAAGTTTCGTAATGCCATTTTTTTCTTCTATATACTTTTTCATTTTGCCAAATTTCCTACAATGAAAGCACATTATTTCTATAAACAGGGGGAAAATGTATAAAGAATCAAAAGGGCTGGGAGAAGTGGCTCACGCCTATAATCCTAAGACTCTGGGAGGCTGAAGCAGGTAGATTGGTTGAGTTTGGAGCCAGGACTTTGGGACCAGCCTGGACCAGAGCAAGACCCCATCTCGACTAAAGAACAAAAAAAAAAAAAAAAGAAAGAAAGAAAAATTACCCAGGCCTGTAGTCCCAGCTACTCAGGGGGCTGAGGCAAGACGATTGCTTGAGCCCAAGAGTCTGAAGTTGCTGTGAGCTAGGATGCCATAGCACTCTACTCCAAGATGATGGAGTAAGACTCTGTCTTAAAAACAAAAAATCGAAAGGATGTTTAGAAATTTGTTTTAAGTGATATTGGAAATAAAGTGAAGGACCAAAAATTGAATATAAAAATGAATTCAATTATGTAGAACAGTATGCAGAAAAGTAGAGAGATTTAAGAAAATATTAACAATAACTATCTTGGTGGTGGAGGTGTACGTAATTCTTCTCATCTTATCTTTCCCTTTTTCCCCCAAGATGATGTATTAAACCAGGTTTGGCTGGAGGACTAAATTTGATCTCTCTATGGGCTTCTGACCAAAATAATTATGTGATGGCTTCATGTGGTGCTGGGCACCTATAAAGCCCTCAGTGAGCACTTATGGCATTAGCAGGGCTGAATGTAAATGAGGTTTGCTGGTGACTGCTTCTAATTGAGCCCATTCAGCTTTCCTCACTTCATCAGCACTGACCTAGTGCCCACCGTGCCCAGTGAAGTGCACAGGAGGCTCTGTGTGGGTGTTGGAAACAGAGAATGCAGGCAGCCCTGACCTTGTGTGGCAGACCAGTTTACAGAAGCGAATAAACACTCACACATAAAACGCAGGTGTGCCCAGTGCTACAGCAAATGAATGCTTCTCTCCCAAAGGGACGGATATCCTTTCCAGGCCAGTCTCACCCTGGAAGTCCTTGGTGGAATCAGTGGAAGCCTCTCCTCTCCGCTGCCCCTTCTCCTCCACCTCCTCAATGCCCACTATCCCCTTCTGCCGTGCAAAAACCAATACCATAGGCGCTGAGAAGTCAGTTCCCGCTTCTCCAGTCCCAGGAGGTAAGAATCCTCCAAAATGTCTAAGACAATGTTGAATAGCAAGAAACGCCTGGGAGTGTTTTGTTTTGTTTTGTTTTTGTTTTTGTTTTATTTTTTGTTTTATTTATTTATTTATTTATTTTGAGATAGAGTCTCACTCCATAACCCTGGGTAGAGTGCCCTAGTGTCATAATCTCAAGCTCTTGGGCTCAAGTAATCCTCTTGCCTCAGCCTCCTGAGTAGCAGGGACTATAGGTGCCTGCCACTACATGCAGCTGGTTTTTCTATTTTAGTGGAGATGAGGTCTCACTCTTGCTCAGGCTGACCTCCAACTCCTAAGCTCAAGCAATCCACCTGCCTTGGACTCCTGGTGTGCTGGGATTACAGGTGTAAGCCACCATACCCAGCCATGTCTAGGATTCTTTACCATTCAACCACACTCTCCCCTGGGAGAGGTAGGCTTCATCAGTCATCCCTTCCTGGAGACATAAAGAAGTCAAGAAGAAAGAGAAAGAGTATCCTGAGCTATCTCTGAAAAGGGTCAGAGAAGGGTCAGACTTCCAGTGTGTTCTCAAGCCACACACAGCTGATCTCCTCACCATCATGCACCGGGCAGAGGGGGGAGCCACAAGACCTTCTGATGGTCATGGCCAAATTTGCTGGTTCCCAACAACAAGAAAGTGCCAACAGCAAGAAATGTGTGACAGACACGTGAATGCATAATGGTCTCTATTTCAAGAATCAGAACATTCATTCTCCACCTGCAATTACATTAAGAGCAAAGTAAATTTAACAAGATGTGAAACGGAAAGTTTTGCCTGAGACACCACGATACAACAGACACGACGTATCGGAGTGCCAAAAAAATGCAAAATTTCACGGAAAGATCCAAAAATTTATTACAGAACTCAAACTTGTCCCCACACCCACATTGAGATTATAAAATGGTCTGGCTTTTAGAAATTAAGGGCGAAGATTTGTGGAGATGGTTTATTTGGTAAAAACAATTTATGAATGTGCTGTGAGCCTCACCCTTTCCAAGAGGGAGGATGAGTAGCATCTGTCTCTCATCTCAAATAGTGCAAGAAACAACTTCAGGGAGACCATTCAGAAAGCGTGGGTAATGTCTTCCGTGATGGGGGTACAGTGGACTTGTATTGGCATCCAACCTGGAACCCCAAAAGGCAGGGTGTGCTGCGCTGGCTGAGAACACATCCGTTCTCACCACGGAAATAAGGAATTGTTTTGCAGCCTTGGAACTGACCTACAAACTCTCAGGTGTGTCTGAGCACCATACCTGAGAGTTTCCTTGGACCAGATGTGAGCCAATAATGCAACAGACAACAGATGTGGTCACACTGGGCCCTGACAGCCCGGCCATCCTGAGCAGAGAAAAGCTGAAATGATCCCTAGCTCCTGCCAGCTGCAGTAAGAGTGCGGCTGTACATGTGCCAGAGGAGAGTGGCCACCTTGGACAAGGAGCTTTAGGAGAGGGTGATAGGCTGAGCACAGGGACACTGAAACAAGCTCACAAGTCTGACCCAGGCAGGAATGAGGGCACAACCCCCGACCCCAGACCCTTATGTTCCCACCACAACTTCACCCATGTGCTGACTTCCTTTTCTAACTCAGCCCCTCACACCCGAGTGAGTAAAGACCACCTTGCCCACACAGAACCTGGACTCCACTTCTTTTTGTTCATGTCTTGGAATAACATCTCAGAGGGCAGGCGGAGAGGCTCTGAGGACCTGCCACCATGCCCAAGAAGACACCAGCAGCCCAGAGGCCACCTTTCCACACTGCCAGTCAAGTAAGGCTTCATGCCTGAAAGTCCTGTGCATCTAAACAAATATTCTCCGACTTTGATCCTAAAGATCATTTAGACTAGTGTTTGCCAAACATACCTGATCATATGAGCCACCTGATCATGTGAGTCAGAAGAAATGAGACTTTTTGGGCTTCATTACTAGAGACCCTAGAAGTGTGGTAACATCTGCCCTATAACTCTTATGATCTGACATGTCTAGAAGGCAGTAATCCAATTAGTGTTTCCCAAACAGGTCCAGTGAATAAGAAATAAACTCCTATGCCTCCCCTCCCCTTCTGAGTTAGATTCTCTAGGACAGCAGTTCTCAACCTGTGGGTCACGACCCCTTTGTAACAAGGAAAATACATCCTGCATATCAGATATTTACATTACGATTCATGTAATACAAACAGTCGCAAAATTACAATTATGAAGTAGCAACGAAAATAATTTTATAGTTGGGGGTCACCACAACATGAGGAACTGTATTAAAGGGTTGTGGCATTAGGAGGCATTAGGAAGGTTGAGAACCACTGCCCTAGGAGAAGGGCCTGGGGAAGATGGTGATGCTTACTGCAGCAAAGCGTGGGTTCCCTGGGTGCACGCCTTCCTTCTATGTTAGAGGAAGCGGAGGGTTCACAAGAGAGGGAGTGATTTTCCTAAAGCTTCACAATGCGTTGGTGAAGGAGGTGGGACCCAAACTCAGATCTCCTGTCTCCCAAGACAGTAGTTTCTCTCTCATCACAAGCGCTAAAAGATAGTGCGGATTTACTAAACATTGACTAAGCCCCATAGAAGGTAAGTATTTTGTGAGGTATTTGGACCCTTACTTTACAGAGGAGCCCAGAGAAGGTAAAGTGATTTCTCCAGGATCCAACAATTCAAGACTCAGTAGAGCAAAGTTTCAAAGCAGGGCCCTCCTGCCCCCAGCATAGGCTCCCACCTCCCCTTCCACCACGAGACCTCTCCCAGCAGGTGGCCTGGTGGGATTCAAATCCACCTTTGGGAAGCTCATACATTTCCCTTTAGTTATCAACTGTAAAGGAAATAAAAAGCCTAAGTCAAACTGTACCCTTGGGTAAGCTCCTGCATAATTCTTTAGTTAGTTGATTGCTTCCCCCCAGCCTTCTAGAAAGATCTTAACAAGTTCTATTTATAGTTGACCCAGAGAGCACCAATTCTCTCCTTCCTCAAGCTCCTGAGGCCCCTATCAGAGCTATCACAGTTCTGATACTTTGAATGTGGGCAAAGTGGGGATTAAAACACTTTTTGCTGGTTATCCCAAAGCCTTGATAACATCACACCATCTTTCACTGGCTGTGCTGAGAGAAAACCACTTCCTCTCGCCTCTGAACTGCTTACATATTTAAAAGTTAATTGCCAAACCTCAGTTCTGTTGAATTAATTGCCTCTTCAGGGGCTCTCTCATCCTCTGGTGTCCTTGGTGGGAATGAGCAGAAAGTAAGGGCCCTTCTCAGATAAGGGGTGACTTGCAGTGTGGCTCCTGCTGCTTGGTGACTTCTCAAGACCTCCCCCTTAGACTCAGCCTCTGCCCTTATATTTTCCCTGCCATCCTGAAGACTTAAATCTTTCCAGCATGTCCAGGCCCTTTTCTGTGGTCAGTGGTCATGCTTGAAAACCATCCAGAAATAGTGCCTGAGTTGCCCTTAACAGCCATATTTTCATAGTCTCTGCTAAGCCTGGTGTCTTCCATAAATGATTCATGGGGGGACTCTAAGTGCGTTTTATTTTCTAATAACCATCGCTCTCTGCCAGTCCATTATAGATGAACTAAGATATGGAAGAGTGGTGAACTCTCATGAAAGATTACCCTCTGTGTGCCCAAAACGATCACCCTGACCTTAGCAATATTAATCCCTGGCCCAATTTTGCTGAATATGTCACACACATCCTTAGGTCACTGGAACTAAAATACCCTGGTTCAGTGTATTTTTCTATCTGTATTAAGCAACCTGTATATATGGTTTAATCATGAGTGTGAACATCCAGACATAAATCACAACCTTTGTATCCTGGAATTAAAAGGCAGGATGAACCGTCTGACAATCACCTAATCCTGCACATCTCACGAGGCATTGCCTCAATCGCTCCAGGTAGATTCATATGCAACCTCTTGGCCAAAAAAAAAAAAAATTGTTTAACCCCAGGAAGAAGACTACAAACCTTTGTCTGTAATCTATTTTGGTGTTTAGCAGGTCTTATGAAGGTCTTCACACTTGTGATAGATTTCCTCCTTTTTCTTTAGTGCAGATGGAGAACAGCCCATCCAGTGAATAAAGCTGATTTGCCATCAGTAAATTATGAGAAGGTGCCAGTGTTTACACTTCTATCCTACATCAAAGGATCTGTTTATTTAATTGATGGCCTCTGCCTTCTTTAAAGGTTACTCTGGTATTTAGCAGGCTGTGGGGAGAGCCCAAGAAGTGATGAATTACACCTGCATCCACTCTTTCCCACCCCACGTCCATCACACAGTTCCAAACCTGTACAGCCTGGACTCTACCCATTAGGTGCTGTTTAAATTGCTCCCCTCTATGGAAAGTCATCAGTGACCCACTAATTGCCAAATTTAACAATCTTATTTCAGTTCTGATAGAGTTCAAGCTCCTTAAAACATTCATATGAGGAGCATTTGAGGAAAGCAAGGTTGTACAGCCCAGATGGAAAGACACTCAGGGCAACAGGATACTGGTGTTAAGGATCTGATTTGTTTGGAATGCCCCTGCATTCAGTTTTCTGTTGCTGCTTAACAAACATGGTGGCTTAAACAATACAAATGTATTATCTTTTAGTTCTGAAGCTCCAAGTTCCCAGAATCAAGGTGTCAGCAGGACTGCAGTCCTTTCCGGAGGCTCTAGAGGAAAACTCTGCTTTTTTGTCTTTTCTGGTTTCCAAAAGGCGGCCTGCATCCCTTGGCTCATGGGCCCCTTCCATCTTCAAAGCCAACAACGGCCAGCCAAGCCTTTCTCATATCCAATCACTATGATAATGACCTGTGTGCCTCCCTCTTCTCACTTTTAAGGAACATTGTATTTATGTTAGACCTACCTGTATTAATCTTCCTGTTTCAAGGTCCACTGATTAGATACCTTAATACCTTAGATACCCTCCGCCCCCCATCATATAACATAACTTACTCTGAAAATCAGAACTTGAATGTTTTTGAGGAACCATGACTGCAGCCTCTATCAGGGCTAGTCAATAGAAGTTACTGAGAGTTCGATTTCAGTCCAGTCCAAGAGTTCAGGTAATAAGGAACTTTTTAATAGTCAGAACTGCCTACAGGGAGAATTGTCTGCTATTAGAAGGTATTAAATCCCTAGTTCTTAGAAGGGTTTAGGCATAGGCCAAAGAGCCACTCTATCATAAATAACTACATGACAAACACTCTGATGAGCTTCATTTAATCTCATTTAATCTTCATGAGAGTCCTCCTCAACAGAAGTTATTATTTTAGAGAAGATAAACTTGATGCTCAGAGAGACTCAGGTAAGATTTCTAGTTCTGCCTGGTGTGAGTTGTGTGAGCTTAGTCAAGTTACTTAACCTCACCAATCTTCAGGCTCCTCATCTATAAAATGGGCAGATAACAGAACCCATTTTCAAAAGAGGATTAAGTGTGATAATATTAGCCCTGGATTCGTCAATTTGTTGAAATATGCTTAACAAGCATCTGGCTCATTGTAAAGGCTATAATTCAGCTTAGTAGGGTGCAGTGGAGTCCTTGGGTATTTGCCCAGCACATGAAAACGTCTGTAGGAGCCAGGCTGATGGGCCTCAGGCAGCCATATGTCCCCTGCTTGTCCTTGGCCTCTTGGCCAGGACTGATTGGACCGGAAGTTGTCACCTGACTCAAGTCAAATTAATGTAATGGGTGCTTTCTCCTGATGATTTGGAATCAGGCCTCCAGCAGACACTTTTTAAACTGATGCATCATAATCACACATATTTATGGGGGACATAGTGATGTCCTGGTACATACACTGCATAGTGATCAGAGCAATTTAGTATATCAGTCAACTCAGTTACCATTGCTTTACGTGGAGCCCTGACAGACATTTGACTCAGTCTCTGTGGGTCATTTTTCCTGGAGTTGGGTGCCATGGGACATCCATTTTTCACCATGCGTGCTGAGGAGCAGAGAAAAATCAGTCCCCAGAGAGAGGGGGTTGAAGCAGTTGCCCAGAAAGGAGCTTAGAAGACAGATGGAGGGAATAGGCGGCATTCCGTACCCTCCTCCACCCCTGTGTCTTGAGACACACTGTGACCTCCTAAAATGTTCCTTTATTTCAATTTAGTGGCCTAGAACGGGTGTCTGTCATTTAAACTCAAGACCCTAATGCACAGGGGTTCACAAGCATTTGTAGACAGTGGGTGCCAGAAAGGTCTTCATCAACGTCTGTCTCCTCTTACCCTTTGGGGCACTGGTCCAGAGAGATCAGGAGGCTCAGCTGGTCACACTGAACCATGGCAGGGCCAAAACAGGCACTCAGAACTTCCTGGCTGCCCAGGGTAACTGTGCCCTCCACCCCAGCTGTCTCCAAATCTGTTTCTTCAGTTTCCATTCTGAGTTGGAAAAGCTAAGGCAACTGGAAGGGGTGGGATCTAGGGCTGAGAAGAGTCCCCAAGGTCTTGGCAAGAGTTCAAAGGAATTTTCACATTGAGAGACCAAAAAACCCATTCGAGAGGCTCATTTCCATACAGGATCTGGAGTTCTTCCAACAGCACCTGGATGCCTGAATGGTGCTGGGAAGGAGAGGAGCCAGGCACACATTTGCATATATGCAAATGAGGCCTTCCACAGCTGTCCAGAAGCCACCTCTGCTCAGTGCACCCAGCCCAGGGACCAGCCAGGGAGGGACTGCTCTCATCTGTCAGCTCTGCCTTGGAAGACAGAGAGACAGGCTTGCCACAGACTCCCACCAAGCTGACAAGAACACAAGACTCATCTCCACACCCTGGACCGGAAGAGCAAAGAATTTACCACTCCAGAGTGAAGAAGGGGCCCTGCTCCTCCCCGGCCATGTGTGTGGTGGGAGCAGACAGACCCCGGCCCCTGGATTCTGTGGGGGAGGCTATGGGGAGAATGTTTCCCTCTGTTCCCCCTTCCTTGGTTTCCTGGCAAACCACCCAGGCCCATCCCGCCCACCCCACTGGCCTTCAGCCCCCCTCCCCTTGTACTGCACCTTGTTCTGGAAGGAAGAGATCAGGCAGTGGGGCCAGGAATTAGGAGCCCTGAAATGAGCCACACATGGGTTCCCTATTGTCTTGGGCAATAGGGTTCCCTTCTGTAAAACTCAGGGGACAGGGCAGGGGGGTCAAACTCATGTTGTCAGCCCAGGGAGTTCTTTCCCAGCAACACTGTCAGCCAGTGAAAGGGGTGCTGCTGGATGAGGCAGCACTGGGGTGGGGGCCAGTCAGCCCTCATCCCCCCATTTGTTCCCTACGAGCAAGGTTTGAAAGTCACTGGGTGTCCCTACGGTTCCTTCCTGCTGCCATAGTCTTTCGAAGCCAGTCTGGGCCACCTGACAGGGTGGGGATGGAAGGGACAGCAAGCTCCAGAGTCCAGTCTGCAAGTCCTGTTGGTTAACACACATCAGCTCTCAGAAAATTCTGGCAAGGGGCTCAGCCTCTATCCACATTCATCCTGGCTCCAAGAAATGAGGAAGACTTCCTGAGCCAAGAGGAAGGGTCCTCTGAGGATGGAGAAGGAGAGCTCGCTCCCCTGTGTGCCCTCAGCCTCCCTCTCCCCTTATTCTGGGTTTCTCCCCACAACCCTCATCTGTCCTCCCACACACACAGAGTCTGTCTCTCTCTCTCCCCTTCCCCCTAACACCCAGCCCAGCCCAGTCCATCCTGGGAAAGTACCAGAACAATACCTGGGAAAGGGATCAGGTAACCCGGCCAGCCCTCACCCCACAAAACACACAGATGGCTGCTCCCCAGGTGACTCTGGGCTTTCCTTTCTTCCCCCTCCCTGCCCTCTGTCCCCACCCTGGGCCAGCTCCCAGCACCCCTGCTCTCCTGACTGCACATCTTTCTCTCCAGCTGCCCCAGGTGGCAGTTAACTAGCTGTGGGACCCAGCAAGTCATTCCCTCATTTGGTAAGTGAAAGTCTGCACCAACAAGGGGTGTTAAATTTTCGGAGGTCATTACAGATCCCTTTGAGAATCTGATGGAAGCCAGGCAGACAGACAGACAGACACACACACACACACAGACACACCTACAGACAAGTTCAAGGACCCCTATGCCCAGGCATGGCCTAGGGAGAAAGGCTATCCAGAGCCCGGGCCCAGCACCCCCTCCCCAGACCGGCTACTGGTCCTCATGTCCTGGGCCAGGGACATGAAAGGAGTCACAGGAGAACCAGCCAGATCAGGTGCCCAGCCTCTCCTGTAACTCCTCCACACACTGGCCTTCAGCCCACCCCCAGCCTGCTATAGCTGCAGGGATGAGGCCAAGAGGAATGGAGAAAAGGACTACCAGGGAGGGGAGTCGTTCCCTTGGTAGAAGTGTGCAAAGAAGGGTTTGCCTCCACCCCTGCAGCCCTTCATCTTAACCCCTGGGGCTCAGCCTGACCTGGGGTATGGGTCTGCAGAGTGCCCACCTACACCCTGGGCTTCAGCCCTGGCCCCACTGTCCAGCTTACCATGGTTATCAGCCGGCAGCAGGTTCTAAGTGATAGGCCCTAGTCTGAAGCCAGGGCCCCCCAAATTGCCCCTTCAAATCCAGCCTACTCTGTGCAGCTCCCCACACGCCCCCACTCAGAACCCCTCCGCAGCTCCCCACTACTTCCAGCAGGAGCTGCCCACCCCTCACCCGGGGCTGTCCAGGTCTGACCCTAACCCCAGGTGTCCCCCCCTCCTCCTCTAAACCCTCCTTAAGGAACAAGTTCTGGTGTTCTGTGGCATAGTAGGGTGACTATAGTTAACAACATGTATATTTCAAAAGAGAGAAAGAGGATTTTGAAGGTTCTCACCACCAAAAAAACAATAAATGTTTGAGGTGATGGATAGTTCTCTTGACCATTCCACAGTGTGTGAGGGTATAGAAGCATTGCTTTGTACCTCATAAATATGTACAATTATTGTCAATTAAAAATAAAGCTTAAAAAATAAAATAACAACTGTCCTCCACCCTGACCAGCCTAGACTACTAGCTGCATTTTCTTCTCAGCCCTCCTCCTAGCCGCGTTTCTTGTCTCGCCCTCCTCCTCCCAGTGTCCGAGCGGGCTCAAACGCTGCCTCCTCCCCAAAGCCCTCTAGCTCTTTGTCCAGTCGGAAGCTCTCACCCCTCAGTCCTCGTGGCCCGGTGTCTCTCTGCGCTCGTGGCCTTTGCCCTGCTCTCCTCAATTTCTGTGAGTAAACTTGACACTGTGAGGTGACACTACTATTCTGTAAGAGCATTCGTGTGCTGGGTGTGGGCCCAGCGTTTTCCCTACTCGGTCTCAGGGACTCTCCCCACAAATACAAGATAGAAGTCTGCTGTGATTCCCTCCCCTGGGAAATAAGGAAGAAGAGGCAAAACCACCACTCTCTGACCGTCAAGCCCCTGTCCTCTCCTCTGCCCTATTCTGCCACCTAAGTTTCTAGAGGGAATGTCTGTCTTGAGGGAAGGATCTTTTCTCCTAGGATCAAACCACCACCACGTCTGTGATTAAACGGTGGGGCCGTGGAGGTGGGAGAAAGGAAGGGCCAGGTGTGCCAGGCTCTGCGCATGTGTGACTGTGTTGAATGTTTGCAGCAGCCCTACAGAGTGGGTGGCATCACCCCCTTCCACAGACAAGGGAACAGGAGGCTCCTGGATGTGGAGAGCTCACCCTGAGTCACTCGGCTTGGAGTGGCATTGCCAGCCTGCCCTCCAAGGGTTCTTAGGCCCTCATGCCCCCTTCACTGGTGGTCTCGTAGCGTGCACCGTGGCAAGGACGAGCTTTCCTGGTGCCTTCATCCAGTCGGCAAAAGGATCACCAAATGCTGGAGTCCAAAGATGTTTGTAATTGAGAGTATCTTCTTACTGACTTACATTGGAAATGTATTCCCAAGGGCAATCATTTTGGCCTCAAAACATAATTAAAAGCACGCAGGAGTGCAATATATATTTTTTAATGGCATAACTAGAAGAAAGCTAATGATTTTATAACACAGCCAAAGCACAACAGAAAGATCATGCCAGAAGCTGCCTTCCACCTCCCCCCGAAGTTAGATCCAGTTAGAGATCGGTCTTCATTCTTACCCAGTCCTTTCATATCAAAGCGCAGTTAGACTACCAGCTTTAAACCCTATACTTCCAGGTGCTCTTTATGACTAGCTTTAGCCTGGGGATGCCCTGTTTACAGACCAAACTAATGCATTTTTTTCAGGGTCCTTTATGAGCTCTTTAAGGAGAAAGCTCTGTCTTTTTGCCCCAGAGAAGCAAAGAGATCATTTCCATAATTTATTATTTCTTTAAGTGCATAGTGGATTTCCTTTAAGAACACAGGGTGGCCCACTTAAAATAGATTCTGATTAATAATGCAGTGGGACTTGAGGGATTTGGGTTTTAAGTGGGGCTGTCGTAAGCCAGCAGAAAGTGCTGGGTTAAGGCCCAGCTGCCCAGGCCATTCCCAGCAAACAGAGAGGCCAGAGCAGGAGGTCTGCTGCTGATATGCCAAGGAAACAGACCTAAGTGTGTGACGCAAATTGTGCTCCACTCCTCCGAGTTGCTCATTCATTCATTCACTTAATCATTTGTTCAAGCATTCACGTACCCATCCATTCGTTCATCTGATGAACATGTATCAGGACAGTTGGAATTCAACAGCGAACAAGGGACGGTCAGTGCCCTCAAAACAGCTAGTCTGATGGGGGAGGCTGGCAAGAAATCTGATTAACAGTGCAGGGAATGTCGGGTGCTAGAAAAGAGAGGTAGACAAGATGAGGTGGGGCTCCCAGAAAGAGTGGCTGCTCCCTGGTGCATCAGATAAGCTTCTACGGGAGAGGGTTGAGCCTAAGAATGCCTGTAGGTGGAGAGGGAGAATGTGTGCGAAAGAACGGGGGCAGGGGCGGTGAAGGGGGCGGCACTGGAGATAGGAGAACTCATTCCAAACACACTGACACAAGGCAGAAGGGAAGGGCACGGTGGTGATTTGTGGGAAATGAGGATTGTAAGAAAACATGTGAAGGGATTCAGAGGAAGGTTTAAGGAGCTGAGAAGAGCTTAAGGAGCCTTCTTTCTGGGGGATGCATAGAGGGTGGGATAGAGAGTAGAGGCTACAATTTGACACTAGAAGATCTCAGGTGCATCTCTCACAGGTTAAAGACTCTCAGTCCCTGACATTTGTGCTAAGCTTCAAAAAATGTTGTCATATGGCAACGAGGGCTCCCGGGAGGGTTTTCCTTAGGTCTGGGGTGCAGCCTGGGTCCCAGTGTCCACGACATAGGTCTCGGCCCAGCCCAGCCCAGCCCTCTTAGAATAAAGGGAGCCTTTCCTCAAATTGCCCTCTCCCCTTGGAAAGCCCATCCCCAGGTCACTGCTGACAAGTGCCACACATCCTTCAACGTCCTGCCCCGACGCACCTCGACAGCTCTTCTGTCTCCACCTCCCTTCCTGCCGACACATCGGTGGCTCCATCCTGAGTGAAATTCACCGGTGGACATGCTGGAACCCTCAGCGGGCCCACTGCTTCCTTCGGGAGGTTCTGAGGTTGATACCGAGCTCTATGTACCCTCCAAGTCTGCAGCCACATGTGACGGTCAATTCATCTTCCAGAGAATGACTCGGATGACCCCCTGAGCATGTGGGTGGACACAGAGGACCCAGAGATTTGAGAGAAGCAGGAGGAGGAGGAGGCGAGAGAGGGCCTGGGCCCCTGCCAGACCCCCACAGCCCCCAGGCCCCCAGGGAGGCTCTCCAGAATTGTGTTTTCCCTCTCTGTTTTGGGTTGAGCCTGTGTTTGGTCCCTGGAGTAGCTGGCATTATTTTCCTCAAGGTTTCAAGGGGGTTGCAGAGCGTTTCATATTTCTCTGTTTGGCAAATAGTCAGTCCCCTGCCTCCCCTCCTAGGAACCAGGAATCCTGAAATTAAAGCCAGAGGGACTTGGGTTTCTTTCGGAGGAGGGGCTGCTGAGCAGATGACAGTTGAGCCCAGGAAATCCATCAGGGGTGGGGGGGTGGGAGGGGCTGGGTCTTGAATTTTCTGCGAGGCAAAGGAGGGAACAGCCCTGAATAAAATGCTCAGTGCTGCAGAAGGCAGGCTCGGGTTCCCTGCCCAGAGCAGAAAACCCTTCCTTTCAAGAGCTGAGCCTAGGCAGCCATTCTGCTCCCTGCTGTGGGCACGTTTCTCTTCAGGGAAAGGAGAGACAGAGCTTTGCACGCTGGAGAAGGTGGAGGAAGGAGCAAATCCCAGCTGAGGGAAGCAGCCCCGGCCCAGATACCAGCAGACAGGGAGCCAGAGCAGGAGGATGATGGGAATGACCAGCTTCCGCGCAGAGGCTTGGAGGTGGCAGGCAGGCGCCTGCGCTTGGAGCAGAGCTGACACCTGGATCTGGGCTCAGTTCCCCAGGAGAACACTTTAACGAGGCTCACAGCTGTAGTATCACAGAACGAGCATTAACAATGCTAATTACTTGAAGTTTAGCCTGAACATTCCTAACCCACCCACCTTGGGGAACATACTGTGGTTCTGGCTCTGCTAAAGTGCTGATGGTTCAAAACACGGCTTGAGCTTGTGGTGTAGATGTGACAGCAGAGCCACAGTGGACTGGGGAGTGCTGCAGACTGCAGGAGCCCCAGGAGAGGACAAAGGGAAGCCTCCTAGTCATGACACCAACATCCCTCCTGCTCTGCTGAAGAGACTGCTGAGGGAGAAGGCCCAGGTGGAGGCCAGGCCCCCTTGCAGAAAGCTGGGGATAGGCTGTGTCCATTTGTACCTGGCAGAGGGTCATGGGCCCATCCTGACCTCCTGGTCATCACACTGCCCTCCACAACCTCAGGGGACACCCTGTGCCTCTCCCACCAGCAGCCCCTGAGATGGTTTCAAGCTGATTTGTGTTTTTAAAGCAGCAGAACCACCAATATAAGATACATATCGAATCAGGGCTGTGCTTGTCAGGGGTTGAGTTGAAGCTTGAAATTCAGGAACCTTCTTTCTAACCCTGTCCCCCAAGGCGTCTGGGTATCTCCAAACTCCCGCAGAATCCTCAGCAGAATCTACTTGGAAAACCATTGTTCTAAAACAGCCTGGTCCTCTGGCTTTGTTATCTCTAGTGTTGACACACACCATCCCGGGCTGCCTGGGACAGGCTTTGTGGGATGCCCAGAGGGCCTCTGACTCAGGCCACCTCAGGAGCTGAAGGATGGGCATGTCATCTGTGTACGTGTCCACCTTGGTCTGGTTGGCTCCTTACCCAAACCCACCGGCGTCCAGGGCTGGAGCTATGAAAGTTCGTGGCTATATCTATAAATAAAGTCAAAAGCCACCTAAACAAAAAAAACACAAAACTGGAACTCCTCTCCCACTTTCATTTCTGCCAACCCAGGGTGGAGAGACCAGGTCATGTTTCTATGACAGCCCATCCCCAGACTCCATCCACCACTGGCGTGGGGCAGCACCGTCCTCTCATCCATGGTCCCTTCCTCGTCGTCCCCTCACCCCTCCATGTGGCGTTCCACACCTTTTCCTCTCCCTAAAGAAAAAGCAGAGGGGATCCATTCCACTCCATGTTTGCTGGAAGATAATGCGGATCTCTCCAGTTTCCCCTCCCTCCTCCACCGCTCTGACTCCCAGAGCAACGTCAGGCTCTGGTCTGTGTTGGGGAACGTGCCCACCCCAGGCCCAACAGACCTCGGTGTGTCCATTGCATCCTCCAATGCCTTCTCTCAGCAATCGTTGGGATAAGACTGTCTCAATCCATCCAGGCTGCAGTGATTATAAATACCATAGGTTGTATGGCTTACAAACAACAGAAATTTATTTCTCAGAATTCTGGAGGTCAGGAGGTCCAAAATCAAGGTGCCAAAAGATTCTGTGACTGGTGAGGTCACTTCCTCACAGCCCACCATCTTCTCACTTTAAACTCACGTGGTGAGAGGGAAAGGGGTCTCTCGTTGGCCTCCTTATAATATAGGAACTAGGGTCATTCATGAGGGCTCTGCTCCTGTGACCTAATCACCTTCCAAAGTCCTCAACTCCTAATAGCATCATCTTGGGGGCCTAGATTTCAACATGCAGATTTTGGGAGATGTAACATTCAGGTCATAGGTTAAAGTGGACACAGTCCTGTGTGCAGAGGAAAGGCCTGACTGTGGGTGTTTGTGTGATCATCTCCTGCCTGGACTTTATGATGAGCACAATCCCCCACCCACCCCACCCCCTCACACACACTCTGGAATAAGCAGCCCAGCATTGCAAGCCCGTCTGTCACCGGAGACCACTGCAGGGGAAGGCCTGGCCTTTCTTCTCCAGCCCCTGGACGCGGACATCACTCCCTCTGCAGAGATGGCTCAACAACCCGCTCAATGGCCCGTGTCTGCAGCAACAATCAATGGCTACCTCTGCTGAAATTAACGGCCCCATATTGTGCTTAGAAAAGCAAAGGCCGAAGGCAGGCGAATGACTTATTGGAGAACAGTGGCACATCCCCCACTGCCACGTCCACCTGTCTTACTGAAAAGTACAATAGTTTCCAACTAAAAGCAGCTTGACTGAATGACACCAGGGGGCTCCCCCAACCTCCCACAGGGGCAGGGCCTTGTCTTCTCTGCTGTATTCCTAGTGCCTGGCATAGAGCACAGGCTTTTTTATTTATTTATTTGTCTTAAATTTATTTTTGGAAGACTGACTCTTAACTTTCAGTGTTAGAACCCAATTCCCACGTGGACCCGGAGTCCTGTACCCAAAGGCTGCTCCTTTAGTGCTGTTGCTAAGCAGACTGTGGACACTCTCAGGGCAGATGCATCTTCTGCGATGCCTCTTGCTCCTTGCCCAGGGCAGCCAACCCACCGCCTTTTTGGAAGGTGGCCAAGAGGGAAGGGGCAATGACTCAGCCAGCTTCCAGATGGGCCCTGAGCCTGAGGTCTCTCTGTCCCCCCACAGACCCCTCCATCTCTGAGTCATCACTCTCCCTTCCCCCCAGGAATTCTAGTGGGCTTCTTTCAAGGTGCCCTGGGATGCTCTCAGAGGCATCTCCCTTGAATGAGCTCCTCCACTCCTGCAGGTGAAGCTCTTGGCTGAGGCCTGATGTGGAGCTGCCTGCCATGCCCATAAAAGCTGCCATGACTGTGGCTTCCCTGGAGCTTGTGTATGTTGGGGTCAGAATTCCATCCCCAGGGAGCAACTGAGACTTGGAATGTGTTGCTCCTGGAGTCTCCTTGCAAACACGTAACGTCAGCGTTACTCTGGAGCATGGAGCAACGCATGTGTGTGTTCCTTCACACAGGTGCTTTTACAGCGCCGCACAGCCCATCATGAGAAGGCTCTCCCATGTCTCTATATTTGCAATTGTTTGAAATATTGGAAGGGGGGAGTAACCAAACGATCCCAAGATTTTTAAAACCTTTTATTTGTTCACACATTCTCTAACTTGCAGACAAAAGATTCACTACATGGGTAGTCAACACTACTAACCAATCACAGAACAAGATAGTAACCACAGCAAGGAAGGGAGGAGGGCTTGTGGCTCAGACTTTGTGAAGGTGCAAGGGTTCCACAGAGGGGTTGGGATTTCAAGGGTCCCAAAGAGGGAGGCTGATGGATGCCAACACTGCTCTTCATTTCACCAGTTGCAGGTCTTGGTCCCTCCAAGTCCTGCTTCCAGAACAATGAGGGGAGAAGCAGTGGCTCTGGTTGGTGGGCCACCAGCCTTCTGAATGAAGAACAGCTGTATTTGCCTCTGGGCAAGTCCTCGGTCAGTGAGTCCAAATGTAGATGTGAGCTATTTCCAATTTGTAGATCCTCCTGGAGACTTTCACAACATGCCAGCATGTCCCCTTAGGACAGTGGGAAAGTCAGCGCAGCTTCATCTCTAACACTGAAACACTGAGCGATCTTGATATATCTCTCAGATGGGGTACAAACATCTTCTCTGGAGCCACACGAGAGCAGGATTTCAACACATGGGGGAAGGAGCACCCCCAGAGCACAGAGGCTCAGCATGCCACACACACACCTACAGACAGAGACCACGACCACAACACAGCTGAAAGGGAGGAGAGGGGGTGGGCAGGAGGTGGGGGATTTTGCTTGTTGCTGTGGCTGCTCTTGAGAGGAGCCAGGGCAAGCCAAACGGACATCTCGCCTTAGACCATTACCCACAACTTCCCAGATTGTAGCTCTTTTCTCTGACCTCATGAAAGCTGTGTCAGCCTCAGTCCTGCTCTGAAGTACCCTAGCAGCCCAAGGCACAAACTCCAGGGTGTCCAGTCAGCAAGAGGCACCAGGAAAGGGTTTCAGGTCCGAGGTCCCTGGGGAAGGAGCTCAGGAGCACAGAGGGAGCCCTCAGGAAAAGGCATTTCTATCTCTGAGCCCAGCACTCTTGGGCATTGTTTCAGGACTAAGATTTTTAGGTGGTGAACAGGGATGCCAGGGTCCGGGTAGGGAGTGTTAAGAGACAGGATTGGCATTTTGGAATGAGGGGATAAAACATTGCAATGGCTTCCCTTTCTTGTGCCCGTGTCTGGAAGAAGTGACCCCAAGTTTGCATCATGGGGTCCGTGGAGACAGCATGTGGAACGTTTCCAGGGACCCCTTTCTAAATATAGCCCGAAGCAATCATGGGGCAGCACCTTCCTAAGGCTGTAGACATCCAGGGTCTGTGCGCCAGCGGGACAGGGCAGTGAGGGCTGAAATAGCCCCTTCTGCAACTCCTCCCACTCTGACCCCCCTCAGAGGGCTCCCCTGGCCCTCTGGAGCCTGTGTGGGCAGGAGCTTCTTCTCAGACAGTAGGGAGCTGTCTTCTCCTGCCAAAGCCTACCCAGGGGAACTCCAGGGTCCTGGAGAAGCAGTGGTAGCCCTCGCCAAAGCTGCCCAACTAGCCTGTCCCCCGAGGCTGGTCAGCAACTCAAAGAAGGAAACAAATTTGTTCTGGCTTTTTGGCGGAGAGGCTTCATTTCTTCAAAGGGACAAAGTTATCAAACCTGGGCTTTAAAATCACCCTCAGCCTGAACCCATTTTGAAAGGGGGAGCAGACCCAGCTGAGGACTCGACCCAATGACATGGCAGGCCATCACTCCTCTGGGTCAGCGTCACACAGGGAAGGTCTGAACAGACTGCACTGTCAGCCTGAGAGTGTCAGTGGAGACAAGTCCCCTCAGAGCTCAGCCCGTACTCCTGGGCTCCCAGGACCATCCTTCATGGATCTGGGACCCAATGCTACCAATGGCCTGGGTAGGATCTAAGTCTGAGGCCTGTCCCTGTCCCTTCTCACCAGCACTTAACACAGAGTAAGGCTGGGCTATTCAGGGAGACTTGGTTCTTAAGAACCTTGCCCATTGGGTTTCCAATGGATAGGGGTGCAGACTCCAGCCCACTTTTCCTGGCTTCCAGGCATTTTAAAATCAGACTCACAGCCAAGCTTTGTCTCCCCGACTGTCTCCATGGAGATCACCACAGCTCCCCTTGCTGGTAGCCATGAGCTACCCAGGGACTTGGAGGTGCCCACCTGGGGCCTTCTCCACAGAAAAGCTACAGGCTGCTTCAAGCCAGCTCTGAGCTAACATCCACACATGAGCGAGCTTGGTGTGGCTTCTTCAGGAAACAGCTCAAAGTTGAAATCTGGCTGCGATGTGTTCAGAGAAAAGCAGAGAAGAAAGAAATGGTTTATGCCCGATGCTGTCAATACAGACAGCTGGGAGTCTAGGGAAATGGGAAGCTAGGAGCTGAGGGGCACCTGGCCACAGGCACATGTAGCAGGTTTGCTAAAAACACCTCTCATCTTAAACCTTCATTCCAACACACACCAGCCATGGCAGAGGCAGGCACAGCCCAGTGACCCAGCTAGGGGCTCTGCGGAATCTGCTCAGTCAGGGTATGAGGCTCCCCCCACTTCCCTGCTTTCATTATCGGGGTCTGGACAAGACCATCATGTGAGTCACTTTCCGCCTCTGATCAGGCCTGGCAATTGTACCCCTGCCCTCCACGCCAGGGATGAGAAAGCAGCATCAGGAGGTTCTGCCAGAGATCCTCGCGGCTGCCGAATGCTGCAACCCAAGTGCCCTCCTCGTCTCACTTCAATGCTTAAGGGTGCTCATCTTCCCAGGGCCCAGTGCTTGTGAAAACAGATCAAAGCAGCTTAGCTGAGGTCATTCATCTCTTTCCCATCCCACCCCCAACCTCCAGAGGGAGGAGACTGGAAGTTTTTAACTATTCAACTTCTACCAAGGAACATGCCTCCTGAACGGAGAGACTTGCACGCACACACAACCTCCCTGGCGGCACAGCCCTTGAAAGACAGTCAGGATTCCTTAGGAGGGTTTGATTTTGTGGCCAAGAAGCCACCTGAAGGCTGGGCCAGCATGTGGATTCTCTCTCCAGCCCCTACAGAACCTAACGCATTGCCTTGCACGTAGTCAGTGCCCGGCCAAGTGTTTTTTTAGCCAGCCTGCAAGCACTTGTGGCAGGCAGGAGATGCATTCATTTTCCTTCATAGGAAAAACACCCAGAGTGGTCAAACATGGCAGATGAGTGGTGGACAACTAGGATGGACACCCTTCCCTTTCCCGGTCAGAGGAGCACAAATGCTTCCTGAGCATTTCACCATTTATTGCAAAAGCCTGATGGGTCTGCATTCCTGAATGCCCCTTGGCCCAGATGCATCGGTAAGCCAGGACTCGGACCTACCTACCTCACCTCTCTCCAGCCCCCTGCTCCTCACCTCTGCTCTGAGCTAACCACTCCATATTTTCATGCTTTCACACATGTATCTAGCTGTGTTTCTTTCCTTTTTTTCCTAATACCTAATTTAAGCCTCTTTGACTACATGTTGAAAACGTGCAGGGGGTATGCTTTCTTTTTCCTTTGTGTCACTGTTTCTTCCCTCAGCCACCTTTAGCATCCAGCATGGTGGAAGGCAGGGTGCAGGGAAGGGGGAAGCAGGATGGGAAGAAGATGAAGGTCGTGGTGGGGAACAGACATGGAAAGGCAGACCAGATCAGTAAAGCCCACGCCCCGATCCCAGCCATAAAGCATCCCTGTGATAGCAGAATTGAGATTTGTTTTCAGGTTCTCAGTTATTGCCAACCATCTCCATCAAAGAAGCAGGGGACAGATGGAGAGTCCGGGAGCCAGTGGCTTTCCAAGCCCAATCTCCCTTTACCACTTCCTGCGGAGGACCACAGCAGTAGCACGTCCTGCCCGGCAGCTCCAGCTCTCATCCGGGTGGACCACAGTGTCCCTCTAGCTCATAAATAGGGCGTGTACTTGTGAGTGCATGCGTGCACATGTGCAAGAGCAACCCCGTTCTCATATTAATAATATTTATAATAATAGAGAAATGGAGAAGCCAGCAAATGAGATGCAGTCAGTGTAAGTATAATGCAGACATCTCGGAGGCTGTGTTGCCAAGGAAATGTGGAGGTTCAGGGGCTCCCCTGTTTCCCACAAAGACACTTACCTGCCCTCCCGGCCCTACCACGGTAGGGCTTATTTGCCAGACAGGGTTGGTGCCAGCAGAAGGGCTGTTTCGCTCGCTGCCTGGGCTAGAGGTCATTATTAGTAATTATATCTCTGTCCGAGAGGGTTCTGGCTGCCTGCCAGTCCTGGCCCCTGCCTTCCCCCTGGCCTGCCCTGGGAAATGTCACCATCAGCAAAATACTCCCTTCTCTGGTGGGGCCAAAGAGGGGGTACTATGGAATGTCCCTCTTTCAAGGCCTCCTGCCCACAAGCTGAGGTGGGTGCTAGAGCAAAGAAAGGGACGAAGGGGACAGAGCTGAATGCAGGGCCATTCGTGTGGTCCTGACCCCGTTAGACCCCCACAGCTGGCCAGACTCAGCCATCTGCAGGGACACAGCCAGGGCTCACTCAGGACCCGGAGGAGCCCTCTCTGGGAACCCACTCACTCCCAAACCTTCCCCCTCACACAGGAGTTCCCTTCTCCTTCTGGGAAACCCACCAGGTGCAGAACAGGCAAAGCCCAGGCCTCCCTCACAGTTTCCTGCAGGTTTCCTCTGGGCCTCTCTCCCAGCAGCCTGGCTGGACACTTGGAAGGGGTGCAGAGATTCTGATGGAAGCTGCCCTCCATCCACCCCCACATCTTCCTCTCTTCCGCCCTCTCAGCTGTCCCCTCACATAGACCAGAGGGTCTCCAACCTCCCTGGGAAAGGGTTCCCCACTCTCAGAGACCCTCCAAAGGCCCTGAACTGGCCCTTCTGTCCTGCTGTGCCACACTCGGGGCTGGTGGCTGTGCCCTTGGGCAGAGTGCGCAGGAAAGGGTGAGGGGCCCACATAGAAGCTAGTTCAGGTGGGCAGACTTGGAAGCCTGAGGTAAATTAAAATATCTGCTTCTTCCTGCCATCCTCCTCACTCCCCACCTGGTATCCAGATGGAACTGGGCTCATCTGAAAACCAAAAGCATCCTCCGGGGGTAAGAGGAAGATTCCAAAAAGGGCAACATGTAAGGGGAGAAAGGGGGCCACATTAATATGGCCACTTGGCCGGGTGGCGGCTGAGCCCTCCAGGCCTCCCCGCTCCACTTCCCAGCTGCCCTGCTTCCGCTCGCCCAGGCTGCTGGCCTGAGGGAGCCCGTCTTTCTGCTGTCTTTCACCTTCTCCTCTCCCCGTCCCTCCTCCAGCCACAGCTGGATGAGGGGCACTAATCCTGCTCTGCCCTCAGAAGCCCCCCTCCCCAACCAACAGGAGTCAGAGGCCAGGGGGCCCCAAGGAGGGGCATCTGGCTTGATGTCCAGAACTGGGCAATGGTTTGGCTATTTTATTTTTTAGACAATTCTGTTGTCCTGGCCTTAGGAAAAAAAAAATGGGTTCTAATTACTTTTCACTGAGCCACATACAGGACCTCTCTCTAAGGAAATCAGGCTTTGCTTCTTGTTCTGCCACAGACCCTCACCCCTGCCCAAGTGCCCTCCTCTCCCTTGTCTTCATGATGCTTCCCCCCTCCAGGGACGGGAGCCTGCTGCTAAAGGTGACACAATGGCACCACCCCTCAAAGGAGCCAGGACCGAGCCTCATGGCACCTTCTGTGGGAGTGAGGGTGGCTCTGGCACAGGCAGCCAACTTCTCCCTCAGGCCAGGTGGTGACCTTGGGACTCCCTGAGGGCCTGGAGTGGGCAGCAGAGAGAGGAAGGGGCTGCTTCCATCCCAGTCCTTCCGTAACAGGCTGAGACCCAGCCTATGGGACAAGAAAGGTGGTCCTCGGGGCACATGAGCCACTACGGGGCCACGCTCCACCCAACCTCGCACACATACACCCGAAAAGGAGACTACAAGCCCCTGTTCTCGGAGTCCTGAAGCCTGAGGTCGCCAATAATCTTTCTCAAACAACACAAAGGAAAAGTAGTAACAACAATCTCATTTTTCCTCCTTAAAATATCTGAACTTTGTGAGGGGAGGGATGGAAGGAACCGTGTTATATTCAAAGCACAGACACAAATGTACCATGAGTGTAACTCGCCAGGGTAGCGTGAAACCCAAACCCTCCCCAACCTCAAAATCTGTTACCTTCCCCAGCTCTGAAGGAATCCCGCCTCCTGCCCTGCCACTGGCTTTAGCCTGGTTCCCATCAGAAGTCTGAGCCTGAACCACTGGGAAGCAGCTGCTGCTGGCCTGCCCAGGAGTCCTGCCTCACCCAAGGACAGAAGCAGGGAGACTTGGGACCTGTGGCTCCCGCCTCAGGTGCAGTGAGTCGGTGAGTGCTTGAGGAGGAGAGGCAGAATGTAAATCTCCCGGCCCCAGCCCTGTCTGATTTCCTCAGAATGTTGCCCACACTGGATTTGCTACAGACCCAAAAAGGCAGTGCTTCAAAAACGCCTCCAGGAAACAGGATTCCAACCCCCAGCTTGCATCCTGCAGCCTCACCTCTCTGGTCTGCTGGAGCCACAGTCTGGGGCCGGGGGGAAGCAGAACAAAGATATCCTGGCTGTTGCCGGGATTTGAGCTGGGAAACAACAGCATCATTATCTCCACTCGGTGGCTTCTGCATAAAATGACAGTAGCTACCACAGGCTGGGAGCCTTCCTCATGCCAGCCCTCGCCAGGATCTTCACCAGCATTGCCTCTCATCCCTGCTGGACAGGCCATATTCTCCTTTCAGATGTGGGAGATGAGGCTCCAAGCCCAGAGCAGGGCTTGAAGCCAAGGTCATCGATTGAGTGTCACACCTGCCCTGAAGTAAATACCAGCCCTCTCTGGCAGTTGGCTCTGCACTCTAAGCTGCCTTAGTCCTCAATAAGGAGTATCTTGAGCACATTCACTGTGAAGTCCCCAACACCATGGTAAATCCCACCCCTCACCACGGCCCATGCAAGTTACCGCTTCCTTACTCACAGCTTTGGTATAGTGGCCATGACCATAGGCAGCTCAGTCCTTACAATAGAAACCCCCTTCGGTGGCAAGGGAGATTCCAAGAAGATATCTAACTCTGGCTAATCCAGGCAAGAGGTGGACAAGCCCTGCAGTGGGTGTTTCTGGAACAGGATGCTTTGTAAGAACCCGGTGTCACTGTGGAATGGGGAACACAAGTGTCACGGTCTCTGCTTTATAGGTAGGCAAAGCAAACTGAGGTTCAGGGATGCTAAGTGACTTGCTCAGTGTCACACAGCTACTCAATGGCAGAGGGAAAACTAAAACCCTGACCTATCACGTGCACCCTGTGATTTTGGCTCATACGCTGGGGCTCAAAGAAAAGAGACCAAGTTGAAGTTTACCAACTTCTTCCTTTCTTCAACACAGAGGTGATAAATGTGAGTCTGGAGACTTTTGTCTGCTTACAGTACCCTGACAGCACCATCCCACAAGCTGGCTTTGCTATCCTTGCTTTCCAGATGGGGAAACCGAAGCTTCCAAAGATGAAGGACTTGTGCCCATTCTGCAGGGAGTCATGAAACTAAGAAGGGAACTCTGGGCCCTCCCCAGTGTCACCTCAGAACTCTGACCTTCCACCACTGCAGGCAAGTTCCAGTCTGCTTTGCATGTTTGCGGATCCAGGCCAGGCTTAGCTCCTGTACGCAGAGCAGATGTGGCAGTTGGAGCTAGGAAAGGGCTTTCCTGCCATCTGCCATTTCTGTGGGGAACGGATTTGCCCATACTCCAACAATTGGGGGTTTCAGATTTGCTTTTTTTACTTTTAAGTCATTGTGGCATTTAGGAATATTTGGGGACTTTTTTTTCTAAAATTAAATAAAGATAAATCATAAAAGCAATCATCAGCCTTTAAAGACACCCTGCTTTGGGTTTTGTGGGACAAGGGAGAGCCAGGTAGTGAGGAGCAGCAAGGCGCCCTGCTGATGTGATGTCACCCTCTCTAACCCTCCCTGGGCTTTTCAATTAGCAATAATCACGCCTGGGGTAAACCTCATTGGCTACTATACTGCCACTGTGGAAAGCTCCCTGGGCTTTTCTTTTCTCTTTTTTTTTTTTTTTGAGACAGAGTCTTATTATGTCACCCTTGGTAGAGTACTGTGGCATCACAGCTCACAGCAACCTCACACTCTTGGGCTTAAGTGATTCTATTGCCTCAGCCTCCCAAGGAGCTGGGACTACAGGCGCCCGCCACAACACCTGGCTATTCCTGCCTGGGCTTTTAGAGTCTAGATGGGCTCATCAAACCAGAAGGGGGAAAAAATATCTTATAAGGGAGATGAAAATTCCATCCAGACAGAGCCCTTTAAATGTGATCATTATGCATGTGTGTAACTCATGGGCCCCACAGGAGCGTGACCCCCATCTCTGGGCACAGGTCACTCTGCAGAGGAGTGGGGGATTCCCACAGTGCTCAGCTCCACGCCAGGCTGCCCTGGGTGCACCGGCCAAGAGCAATTAGCCGGAAGAGGAAAGCTCCTGCCGAGTGGCCGAGCCAACGCTGCAGCTGGGCAGAAGTGGCCCAACCAGCCCGAGTCTCTGGGGGCTTCTTCAGGAGCTGAAGAACTAAAAATAACCTGGGCCTTTGTTACAAGCAGCCGGACCACAGAGACAGCTGATTTCAGGGAAGCCAAGCATGCGCGAGGGTCCCGCTCACCGAGACCTGCCCTTTGGGCAAATGATTTTTCCAGAAATGTGTCAGTGATTGTGCTGTTGCTGCGATTCAAAGACAGCTAGTGCTCCAGCTCACAGGGCTATCTTCCAACACACAGAGTTCTCGGAAGCTGAGCCTCCCCACCTCTTTCTTCTAGAAACACTAACAACAACAAAAAAAAAAACAGAGTCTGGCACACACTGGGGACATTAGAGGAGACGTGAGTGGTCCTCAAGCCGAGGGTTCTGAATCATGGCCACCCTGATCATATACAATCTTGTCAGCCCAATTATTTGTGTAGGTAAAAGTCATCTCTCCCCCTTCCTAAAATTTCCAGTCAGGACTCAGTAGACAAGGGTAAATATACAGTGGAAGGAAGACATTGCTTGGGAAAAGGACTTTGTAGCTTTGCATCCAATACTGAAGGGCTTCTCAAGGCTGTAGTCCCTTGTACCCAACATTGGGAATCTGGATTGGGAAGCCCTTGCTCCTGACTCCTGGGTCCCCACCCCCCAGAAGGCAGTTGACTCAGGCCTCTAGACCCAGGTAGGTGGGTAGAAGGCTGAGTCTTGAGCAATGGCTGTGACTTGTCTCACATCAAGGATGCCCCACACCTCTGAAGGTCAAGGAACCAGACCGGTCTCTTGTGAGTCTCTCTTGATGGATAATAAATACTGACTGGCCGTAGCAGGCATCACGTTCACCATGTTTCCCCCCATCTCTCAGGGCTTCAGCCTCCCTCCCCGTGACATCACACAGCAGATCACGGCCGTCCCTGCTGTGGCTGCCACGGCTGGGGTTCTGGAAAGCAACTTTTCCTCTCTGCAGAGACCAAGGAACAGGAAGGATTTCAAGGCTCTAAGTCTAGACGTTTCTGGTGAGGCTTGTAATAAACCACAATTTCTCAAGAGCCCTGTTCCTCTGGTGAGAGCTGCGGATGAAGAGCCGAAGCCAGTGGTAGGGATGAGGCTGTGTGAAGATTTCTTGGAACACGATAGATAAAAAAAAAAAAAAGAAAACTCACCAAATGACACATGAATGATGGATGAGTGGCCACAAAATGGCTTCCCTTAAAATAGGGACCAGGAAGAGGGCCATAATGCCAGGGTGAAGGGGAGAAGGGTCCACAGGCTGGGTTGGGGGTTGTTCCTCAAAAGTGAAAGGTCCTTCTGGTACATAGAGACAGGGAGGACTGGCTTAGGTGGGGGAGGTGAGCAGACACCGTGCCCTCTTGGCTGCACGTGTCCATGCCCCTTGGGGACTATTTCTTTTCCTTACAATTGGTCAGCCTGGATACGTGGGGGGAGGGCTTGATCTGATTTGAATTGGGCTCTGGTTCAGCCTCCCCAGCAGCAAGTCACATGCTGTGACCTGGGGCCCTAGGCCTGGCAGCCAAAGGCCGAAGCTTTCTCTTTGAGCAGTTCCCAGCATAAGTGGCAGCTCCAGCTTCCTACAAGAAATAAGATGGCATTAGTAGCAGCCCCTCTCCTAACCCCAGAGGCCCTGACTTCTTGGAAACCCTGTTCTCCTCTGACTCTCACAGCTCAGAGACCAAGTCCCAGTCTGCAAACATGCTGGAGTCTACTGCTCAGCAGAAAGCGAGAGCTCAGAGGTGACCGCTGACCCACCCTCCCCGGCCAGTCGTCCTAACTGGATTGCCCAGGTCCCCTGGAAGCTCACCCTTCCCTCACCATCTCAGCTACATATATGGGAAACATCTCCTTGGCCCTCAAGTTGAAATTTCTGCTGGTTGAGCTGTGCCTCAGTTTCCTCATCTATAAAAGGGTAGTCGTACCTACCTCGCAGGGCTGTGATGATGAAATGGGATAGGACAGGGAAAGCCCCTAGCACGAGGCCTGCACCAGGGTGAGGGCTCGCTTGGTGGTACAAGTGGTGGCTGCTGCTGCTGTTAGGGTGACCAACAAAATTACCTTCGGGGGGCTCAGCCACTGGTGGGTTTAAACAGTACATGTGATAGCCACGGTCACAGTCATCGCAGAAGAGCAGCTGGTCCTGGTGAGAGACACAGGGCAAGTACAGAGGAGGAGAGAGAGATTCAATTACTTGGGGCCAATGTCTGGGCCCCACTTACCCCCAGCCTTATTTCCATAGATCAGCCTCACTGGCTGCCCCTTTCCAGCCCCCATCCGGTGTCCTCACTGTCCTCTGAGCACACCTTGTGCTTTGTCCCCTCTGCCTCCCAACCTACACAAATCCTAACAACTCCCCCACACAGTAAGGCTCTGCTCACACCACCTCCTAGAAGCCTTCCTTGACTACCACCTCACAACTAACCTTAAAAATATTCCTTATTCTCCTGAACTCCCATAGATAATAGCTCTGCTTCAAAAGAGAAGAAAATTAATTTCACGCATTTCTCTATTCCCTATCATTTTTACCTAGTATATAGAGAGTACAATATTTGAACATTTTGAATTCCTCTGCATTCCACTCTTTCCATCTGTGAAATGGGCAATGGCTGTACTGGGTGGGAACATCTCTGACACCTCTGAACCCCCGGGGGTTTTATCAAGAGAATGTAGAAAGATGGCAACAGTGCCATCCGCAGCTTCCAGAAGCCTCCTCACTGTGGGCAGGCTGGAACCCAGGTGGAGCAGAATCCCCCAGGGCCCTGGTTAACTTCAAAGGGCACCTCAGCTCCTGCAGTTCCTTCTGCCTGGAGGCGCTTCCAGGCCCCGAACCATCTCTGCTATCCATCTCCTGCCAAGCACTTCCTTTCCAGAAAGACTTTGCTAAACCACCTCAACTGGAAGTCATTTCTCCCCCTACAACCCATGGTGCTTTCCCTTTTTTCTCCTGACATTTAATTGAGTTTTACTTTGTAACACCTGCCACATGGTAGACAACTACACGTTTGTTTTCTCAAATTGTTCATTTGGAACAGGCCTCTTTTGTCCTCCCTGTGTCCTGTTTATGAACTATAAGGCCCTTGGACGCAGAACTTCACCTTACTCACTTCTATGTGCTCTGTAGGGACTCCCTTGCGCATAGTAGCTGCTCAGAAAGTGTTTGTGACCTGGGCCCATTATCCAGGTTCAGACCTCTTTTACTTGGTGACCTTTGCACTTGCTTGGATAGTTTATGAGATGTTTACAAAGTAAGGTTTTATATCAGATCTCACCTTGGCTCCACGAGTGCAGGGATCCTGGATAAAATTAGACTTAGAAGTGGGAAACCCTGGTAAGCAAGCAACAAGGCTTTTTTTTTTTTTTTGTCATATTAAGACCTGTCAAGTGAGCAATGGGGATGTTTTTGAAGAGTTATCAACAGGGAAGTGATACGATCAGATTGCAATTTAGAGAGATCTCACTAGCTGCTGGGTAAGACTAGATACCCAGGTGGGGAGAGATGTATTCAAGAAAACAGGAGGCCAGGAAAGAAGCTGCTAGAGCATCCAGGTGAGAGATGATGGTGGCCTGAAGTACGGTTGTGGCAAGGGGGAAATAAATGGGTCTTGCTCCTATTTAAGAGCGATTGACTAGATGTGGGAAGTGATAGGGAAGAAATCAAGATTTTTCAGTTTGGTCAGTGAGTCAGATGATGAAACTAGCCCTTGAGGCATGGGTGGGAGAGTGGACCCCCAGGAGGAAGAGGGCAACCTCAGCTATGACGTGTCCTATAGATCCACAGATCTACAAGGATGACCTGGAAGCAAGCGCAAAGCAGAAGAGGGGTCTGGGCGTGAGCTAAGGATTTGGGAGTCGCTGGTGATTAGATGGCAAATGAAGCTCCTAGAAGAGGAAGCTCAGACTATGTGAAGGCAGACGTCTTTGAACATGTGCGCTTGGAAGACATCCATAAACCGCTTGAAATGCTATGCACAGTTTCATGTACAAGTAGAAAGAGGCATTTTTCCAAGAAAAGAGTATATCCATAGCTTTCATTGAATTCTCTGAAAAGTCAAGGATCCTTCAGAAGAAGGCCAAAGATAGACCTCTGGGGACACCAATTATAAGGGACAGGCAGGGAAAGAAAAAGACTAAGCAGCAGCAGTCAGAAAGGTAGAATGAAAACCAGCACATTGTGGTTTAGTCCAGAAGAGTTCCATCATTACTGTCAGAGCTGAAGGGAGCTGACAGCTTGATTTAGGGATGATACTAGGGCAAACAAGTTAGACTGAGGACAGGAAACAAAGATAGACTGGTCTTAAAGATATTAACATCTCCTATATAGCTCTGACACAATAAATACAAAAAGGTAAAAGCAGCCACCTGAGAGTGCATTTGTCAGGGGTTCACCACTGCCCAGCACCATATTCTCTTCCCTTCCACCTGCTTTCCAGGATAATTGCTTGTCAAAACTGCCAAGAACCCCCAGCTCATGCTAACGCTCATGAAAAACACAATTTAAGGAGTTTTTATTCCCAAGTATCCAAGAACCAGGATCCACCGGTGGCCACAATTCTAGTAGAACAGGAAACTCCTTCTGGGACATGCAGGGTGGATCCCTGACCCTGTGAGATGAACCCTAATGCCCAGCACTCTCACTCCCTGACTCCTCCCCCAGGGCTCCACCCACACGTCTATAAAGCCAGAGACCAAAATCAACCAAAATATCCATCAATAAGGGACCGGTTAAATAAATAAATAAATAATCATATAGTTGTAGGAAGGATATATCTATATATTGCTCTGGAGGAATCTCTAAGATACTCAGTGACAAAAAGCAAGGTGGCAAAAACATGTAGATCTGTTACCATTTTCTTATGGTTCATATGTACACCATGTATGCTTACATGGAAAGTGGAAAGATACACTCTATAATTTTTAAATGCTAACCTATAAGCAGAGCGAAAGAATAGTGTTGAAGAGGTGGAGATATAAGCTATTTTTTTTTTTTTGAGACAGTCTCATTTTATCACCCTCCGTAGAGTGCCCTGATGTCGCAGCTCACACAGCAACCTCAAACTCTTGGGTTTAAGTAATTCTCTTGCCTCAGCCTCCCAAGTAGCTGGGACCACAGGCACCCGCCACAATGCCTGGCTATTTTTAGAGATGAGGTCTTGCTGTGGTTCAGGCTGGTCTTGAACTCATGAGCTCAGGCAGTCCACAGGTCCCAGCCTCCCAGAGTGCGAGGATTACAAGTGTGAGCCACTACACTTGGCCCTAGAAGCTATTTTTCTTTGAATATATTATTTCTTTATACATTTGATTCTGGAACCAGTAAATATTTTAAATAATCATAAACAAAATTTAAATTGTAATATGTCCCTAAAAAAAAAGAAAAATGAAACAAATGAATTTAATTATGTATCCAGTTGGTGGTATAACCAACAGAGAGAAACTATTCTAAGTGACTTCAAAACATGTAATTTGACTATATCTGCTTAGTAGAATATATAAGGACAAAAATAAATGCAAATATGCACATAAATATATTTCTTTTTGGCAATTATACTGTTGGTGACAATATTGGAACTGATATTCTGAGACTATTGTATGTACATCAAATAAGTAATTATGTTGTTACCATTGAGAGGCCAGATTTTATTTTTTTAATTTTTGTTTGTTTGTTTCTCTTTTTTTGAGACAGAGTCTTCCTACGTTGTCCTCGGTAGACTGCCATGGCGTCACAGCTCACAGCAACCTCAAACTCTTGGGCTTAAGCAATTCTCTTGCCTTGGCCTCCCAAGTAGCTAGGACTACCGGTGCCTATCACAATTGTTGCAGTTGTCATTGTTGTTTAGCTGGCCCAGGCAGGGTTCGAACCCGCCAGCCTGGGTATATGCCGCTGGCATCCTACTCACTGAGCTATGGGCGCTGCCAGATTTTTAACATAGTTAAAAGCACATAGCAATGTAAGATCAACGAAGTTGAGTGGAAAATCAATAGTCTTAGATGTGAATTGAGAGTATCAGTATAAATTTATACCAAAACAAAGCAATATATATATAAATTTATCTTTAAAACAAAGCAAAAAATGTTTTCTACATCTGTCCATTGAAAATGCCCCCAAATAATGACAAACACAGTAAAACTGAGTATTATGTTCTCTAAAGGCCATCACCCACTAAAATGAACATGGACTCCTTGGAGAAATAGCTAAGTCCAGACCTCCCATTTGATCCTGCAATCCCATTACTGGGCATCTACCCAGAAGGAAAGAAATCCTTTTATCATAAGGACACTTGTACTAGACTGTTTATTGCAGCTCAATTTACAATCGCCAAAATGTGGAAACAGCCTAAATGCCCACCAACCCAGGAATGGATTAACAAGCTGTGGTATATGTATACCATGGAATACTATTCAGCCATTAAAAAAAATGGAGACTTTACATCCTTCGTATTAACCTGGATGGGAGTGGAAGACATTATTCTTAGTAAAGCATCACAAGAATGGAGAAGCATGAATCCTATGTACTCAATCTTGATATGAGGACAATTAATGACAATTAAGGTTATGGGGGGGGGGAAGCAGAAAGAGGTATGGAGGGAGGAGGGTGGGGCCTTAGTGTGTGTCACACTTTATGGGGGCAAGACATGATTGCAAGAGGGACTTTACCTAACAATTGCAACCAGTGTAACTGGCTTATTGTACCCTCAATGAATCCCCAACAATAAAAAAAAAAAAAAAAAAAGAAATAGCTAAGTCCAGGTTTGGTAGGTGAAATGTATAAATATCTTTACATATTAGAAAGCAAGAAAGCTATTATATCACATACTATAAAGACCACGTCAGAAGGACTCAGGATGCAACTTGAATATGTTCCTATTGGCCAAAGCGAGGACAAGTTTAACTATAATGGATTGAAACAACTAAAATAAATTTAAATCCTTAAGTTAATAAAGAGACTATTTTTAAAAACTTAGTCACCTTCAGAAGATACTAGACCAGTGATTTTCAACCGTGTGCCACGAGAGGATCTTACGTATGCTGTTAACATTTTTAAAGATCATTAATTAAATTATTTTTGAAAAAAGTTCAAAGCACATTAAATATATTCTTTTTTTTTACTCTTTTTTTTTTAAACCAATATAATTTAAGTGTGCCATGGAAGTTTAACTATAGGTCAAGTGTGCTGTGAGATAAAAAAGGTTCAAAAGCACTGTGCTAGAGAAACGTAACACTATCTTTTTATTTATTATTTTGAGATAATTTTAAACTTAGAGAAAAATTGCAAATATGTACAGAGTTTTTGTGTACACTTGATTCAACACCCCCTAATATTAACATCTTATATTGCCATAGTAAAATCATGATAACCAGGAAATTACCATTCATATAAACTATTAACTACTCTATAAACCTTATTTGAATTTTGTGTTTTTCCATGCATGTCCCTTTTCCCAGGATGCCACTTTGCATTTAGTTATTGGGTTTTCTTGCCATCCTTCCATCTGTGACAAATTCCTCAGTCTCTTTGTCTCTTGTGACCTTGACACTTCCGAAGAGTCTAGACCAATAATGTAAATGTCACTCAATTTGTGTTGGATCTTTTCTCAAGAGAAGATTGAGGTTTGCATGCATTTTTGGCAAGAATACCACTAAGTGTATCATATCTGGGGAAACTGATAACTTGAAATGTTAACTATGATCATATAATTGAGGTAGTGTCTGCCACTATTTCTACTGGAAAATTACTATTTTTCCCTTTACGTATACTAATAAGTAATCTTATTGGGGAGATACTTGTAGATTATGCAAATACCCTGTTTCTCACCATACCTTTGCCCATTAATTTTCGCATCAGTTAATGGCTTTTGCTTACAAAAACCGTAATTGTAACATGTGCCTAACTATGATTCCCCTTTCCTCTACGTTTATTCGTGGGGATTCTGATCTAACAAAGAGCTTATTTTCTCTCTTATTCATTCATTCATTCATTCAGTTTTTTTATATCAGTATGGATTTTTATTTCATTCTTTAGGTTATAATCCCAAAGTATCCTTATTTGTTTTTGCTCAAATTTTCCTACCTTTGGCCATTAAGAGTTCCTTCAAGTTGGTGCCTATGTCCTTTAGCTATGCCCTGTCATTTTTGGAGGACTTCCTTGCTTTCTGACACCACATTTTGTACCTTTTGTCTTAAAGTCCTCCCATGAGCCATTTCTCCAAGGATCCCTGGTTCCTTCCATTAGAGAATGGTATTTAGCTACCAATATCTGGACGCTATGTGTTGCCATTGCTTCCATGTTGTCTTGGCTTCTAGGCCCTGCCAGGCAACAGAGCTAGGAAATAAATGGACGTGTAGGTGCAGATGGACACATGTGTAATTATTTCTATCCTTATGTGTACCTACCATGTAGCTAGATGCAGACATAATATATAAAAACAGATATAGATACACACACAACATGTGATATTAAAACACTGAGTTCATACTGACACTCCCATTTCAATTCAACACTGCAGGGTTCATCGGGACTTCTACCTTTATTCGATTATTCTTTCTCTGCATTGAGAAACCCGACTCTCACTGGTCACAATACGCAGTTACTGGTTCTAACCTAGCAAACGCATAAAGTGGTTTCAGAATTACTAATGCATATACCTGTGAAAATAAATTTATTAACTAGAGTACCATATTTGTGGTATAGTTATTTCTGTTTTTAGCCTTACAAAACATAGATAGCAAAATACTATTTTCTAAATTTACTTAGGTTAATTCTTTCCGTCCTCACTCTTCAGTATGGCTATGCGATCTACGAAGGGTGCACAAAATATGTACACACATTTTAAAAAAGAAAAACACTGTATTAAAATTATAATTCTCAATCATGTTTGACTTCTGCAAGCATAAGAGATAATAAGATACAATATATAAAATGACAAACACTGCTGGCATATATTGAGTATTTCGTTTTAATACCATTTTTTCCTTTCTTAAAATGTGTGAACAGCTTTTGGTACCTTCTGTATTTATATTATAGTTAGGTTCATTCGTTACTATTCATATTTCATTTTAGGTTTTCCCACATACTTACCGATTTTGAGCATTTACCTATTTGGGGAATATGTGAACGCTTATCTTAGTTGTAAGAGTCAGAGCTATATAAAAAGGTACTCTCAAAAAGAGTGTTGCTTCTCCCATATCCCTAGCCCATTCCCATCTATTTTCATAATTTTTTTTTAAGAGAGGAAGTCTCACTATGTTGCCCAGGCTGGCCTTGAACTATGGGGCTCAATAGCTGCCATTTCTTCATTCTTTCTTTACCCCAATTATAACTGATTTCACTAATTTCTTGTTTGTTTTTCCTGTTTTTTTAATACAAGTGAGCAGATGCATGTATATTTTAGGATATTTCTTTCTTTTGTGGGTGTCTACATGTTTTGTTTTGTTTTCTTTCATTTATTTATTTCATAAATATTATGGGGGCACAAATGTTTAGTTACATAAATTACTTTTATACAATTTCAGTCAAATTTATAAGTGTGCCCATCACCTAAACAGTGTACACTGTACCTGTTAGGTGTGAATTTACCCATCCCTACTGCCCCCTGCCTGCTGGATTTCCACTGAGTGTAATTTCTTCATGTAAGTGTTAAACAATTAGTTTCAATTTAATGGTGAATACATGTGTTGTTTGCTTTTCCATCTGTGTGATACTTAACTTATAAGAATGGTCTTCTGTTCCATCCAGGCTAATATAAGATGTATTAGTTCACCATTATTTTATGGCTGAGTAGTACTCCATGGTATAACTATACCACATTTTATTAATCCACTCATGTGCGGATGGGCACTTGGGTTGTTTTCACCACTTTGCAATTGTGAATTGTGCTGTTATAAACATTCAAGCACAAGCATCTTTTTAGTTCTTATAATAAGGACAGTATAGTATAGCTATTCTAATTTACATTGCTTTTTCATTTAACAACATTCCTAGAAATCACTCTAAATCTGCCTGTTTCTTTTTTTACAGCTGCATAATACTCCATTGTACATATGTATCACTGATTTTTAACCATTTTGTATATTTAAGTTGTTTCCAATATTCTATGATTATAAACAACACCATCATAAATAACCTTACACATATGTATTTTTATAACAGGAAGTGTTGGGAATGTATCTTCAAGGTAGATTCTTCAAGGTGGGATTTCTGAGTCAAAATGTAAGTGCATAGTCGTTCTGTTAAATTTGCTTAATAATGATACATTTCCCTCTTTGCATTACCACCAAGAACGTATGAAGGTATAGGTTTTCCCATAGCTTCATCAACATAATCTTGTATCAACTCGTCTAACTCCATTAAAAAGTTTGTTGATATTCTTATTGGACTGGAAATAAATTTGTCATTGTCATACTTCTTAATTTTTGTCCATTTAATAGATGCTTTGACTTTCTTTAACTATGAGTGTGTTTGAACATTTTCTCACATGTTTAAGAGTCATTTTTATAACTTTTTTCCTTTTTTTAATTATTAAATCATAACTATGTACATTAATCATTTGTATAACTTTTATGAGCTGATTTTCATGTATTTTTTTGTTTCCTATCAGGGTTTCTGGCCCTCAGTTCTCAGTTTTTTTTTTTTTTTGTAGAGACAGAGTCTCACTGTACCGCCTTCGGTAGAGTGCCATGACATCACAGGACTCACAGCAACCTCCAGCTCTTGGGCTTACGCGATTCTCCTGCCTCAGCCTCCCAAGCAGCTGGGACTACAGGCGCCCGCCACAACGCCCAGCTATTTTTTGGTTGCAGTCCTCAGTTTTTAACAGTTCTTTATTTATTATGTAATTAGCCCTTTGTCTGTGGTACGTGCTGCAAATACTTTATCCCACTTTGCAGTCGTCCTTTGACTTTGTTATGTTTTTGACTATACACATTTTTATACAGTCAAATTTATCAACATTTTCTTTTATTGCTTTAGGATTTTTGAAAACCTTTCCCAATATTTAGATTAAAGAAGAATTTACCCATTTTCCTCTAATACCAGCACATTTTGCTTTTTATATTCAGATCGCCAATCTATTTGGAGATTGCTTTTAAGTATGGTGTGACATATAAATCTAATTTTGTCTTTTCCAAAATGTCTACCCCATTGTCCCAGCACCGTTTATTGAAAAGTCCACCTTTTGATGCCGCCATTTTAGATGCGATCTTGATCCTGTATTGTGTTTCCACAAGGAACTGGGTCTACTTATGGGCTTTCCATTCTAATCCAATTGCTCTATTTGTCTACACGTGCATTAGTACCACCCTGTTTTCAGCTACAGAGGCCTCATATTATGTTTTAATACCCAGCAGTACTAGTTTTGTCACTGTTTTCAGTATTTTCTTCACTATTCTTGCATGCTTGTTTTTCCACAGGGACTTAAGTATCAACTTGTCTGATTCCGTAAAAATGCTTGTTGATATTTTTATTGGACTTGAAATAAATTCATAAATTAACATAGAAGGAATTGACATCTTTGTCAGGTTGAATCATTCTAGCCAAGATCACATTTGTTCTTCATGTCTTTTTGAAAGTGTTCAAAATTTTCCTCTACGTGGGTTTTGTACTTGTGCGGCTACATACATTTCTAAGCATTTCTTCTTTGTTGCTATTATAAATGGAACTGTGCTGTCCTTTTGGTTATTGTTTGTGTGTATGGAGGCTAATAATTATTATGTTAGTTTTGTATCCTGTTAACTTTTAAATTTGAGTTAGTTTTTTTATTGATTCTCTAAGACTTTCTGGATATATTATCCTACAATATGAAAGTAAGAGTTTTACTACTCTGTCATCCATTCTTACACCTCAAGTGATTTCTTCTCTCAAACTGTATTAGCTAATATCTCTAGAACAACGTTGAATCATAGAAGAAAAGATAGTGAGCATCCTCATCCGGTTTCTAATCTTAGTGGAGATGCCACTTGTGTTTTCCCCATTAAATAAAATACTGGTACATGGTGGCTCAAGTCTGTAATCCCGGCACTCTGGGAGGCTGAAGCGGGTGGATTGCTTGAGCTCAGGAATTTGAGACCAACCTAAGCAAGAGTGTGGTCCCATCTCTAAAAACAATAGCCGGGCATTGTGGCGGGCGTCCATAGTCCCAGCTATTCGGGAGGCTGAGGCAAGAGGATCGCTTGAGCCCCAGAGTTTGAGGTTGCTATGAGCTATGATGCCACAGCACTCTGCAAAGGGTGACAAAGTGAGACTTTGTCTCAAAAAGAAAAAAATAAAAGAGATACTGAAATAAATACTTTTTCATGTTCAGAAGGTATCCCACAATTACTACTTTCTTGATTGTACTTTACCCTATTATTTTGAAAAAAATCAAGAAAGAATCAAGCATTTATCCTGCCTCCTCTCTATAATCAATACCCGAGGGTAACCAAATTCCAGGTAGGGAAAGCGTCCCTTTAAGGAATTACTAATAAACAAGGAAATTATCAAATATGAATACGTGCATACCACATTTTGCAGCCCTTAACAAAATCCAATTGAAGATCATCGAATACTACCGTACCATGGTTAGGGCGCCGGCCACATGCATCGGGGCTGGCAGGGTTGAACCTGCTAAACAACAATGACAACAACAACAACAATAATAGCTGGGCATTGAGGCGGGTGCCTATAGTCCCAGCTACTTGGTAGGCTGAGGCAAGAGAATCGCTTCAGCCCAAGAGTTTGAGGTTGCTGCGAGCTGTGACACTATGGCACTCTACGGAGGGTGACATAGCGAGACTCTGTCTGCCCCCCGCCCCTCCAAAAAAGAGACACCAGGCAGTACACACCTCCTGGTGGTAAAAGCATACACCACCATCCATGAAGTAGTCTTGCCAAAAAAGAGAGAAAGAGACAAAGACAGACAAAGACAATGAGGGAAAGAGAGAGACAGAGACAGAAAGACAACCCAAATCAAGCCTCTAGCTCTAACAACCAATTTATAAGAAATACAGGAGACAGAGAAAAAGGTCAACAGCACCACAGAGACGCCCTCAGTTAAATACAGAACTGAGAACTCTATTGAACAAATGACTGAATTTCTTCAACAAAGAATTTAAGAAGGGGGAAAAGAGAGTAACATGGAAGGAAAGAAAATCTACATATTATTTGAAGAACCTGTATCTATATTTATATAAACCTATAAATATTTAAAGAACTTCAAAGACATATCAACTAATTGCAATATATGGGCCTTACTTAAATCCCAATTCAAATAAGTAGTATAATAGAAACACTTACAAGACAATTCAGGAAATAAGAATGTTGACTGGATGTTTGATTATATGAAGAAATTATTGACTTTTTAGCTATGTTTATATTTTGGTTATTTTTATTAAAAAAAGAAGCCCTTATCTTTTTGAGGTACATATGAAATATTTAAGGTAAAATGATGATATTATGGCTTGGATTATGGAAGGGGAGATAGTATTTATGAAACAAGGTTGGACATGTATTGATCTGGGTTAAAACTGGTGACAAGGTATATCATCTTTGTGTTCTCTATACCATTTGTATATGTTTGGAATTATCCACATAAAAAAATGTTTTTGAAAATTCTGCATTTATTATATTTGACATTTGACCAATGAGATAATATACTGTGCAATGGTGGAAATAAGCAAATGTATCCCAACCACAAGCAATGGTCCCCATTGTCAGTCACTGAATCCCTACTGGCTAATGGCCAGGTTGCTCCCAAGTGCCAGGGTATAGAGCAAATCAACATAGCACTATCAACACAGCACCTGGCGCAGCTCTCCCCACAGGTACAAAGATCATCCAAGGTCCCTATAGGGCAAGGGTCCCAAAGGTCATGGAAGCAAAGAGCAAGACAGACTGACATTTTCCCCAGGAGCCCAGGGACAATACCCTTGCTTTCCTCTCTGCCCTCCTTCCCTCCCACAGAGAAGGCCCCAAACTCACATCATTCTCCGAGGTCCCACAGAGGATGCAGGATTTGCACTCTATGCACTGCCATTTGTAGGTCTTGACAGCCTCAGTCATGTTCAGGGTGAACTGCAGGCAGGTTGGGTGACCTGGAAGAAGTCAGGAACAGCAGCATTAGGGCCGGACGGTCTGACCTGTCACCTCTCAGCATCACTAACTGAAAACACATTGTACCCCATATGGAGGGAAGGCAAAGTCACATCGATTGGGAAAGAAGCAGGCCCTGTCCACACTCCTCACCACCACCATCACATGTCCCATCACGTCTAGGGTAAAAGAGATTAATAAGCATATACAATCCCTCTTGCCTTAAGGGCCAGGTCTTTCCTTAGGTATAAACAACTGATGAGGACAGAAAGTAGTGTGATCACAGAGAACAAGAAAGGAAATTGCAGAGCACCCAACACAAGAAAGACCAGCATTATCTGCTAAGCCCTATCATCAGCTGTGGCAGAAGCAACACACAATAGCTATTTGGAGCTGGGCCTTCTGATAGAAGACGCCGTTCACACTGCCTTGGGGTGCTGGTGAAGATGTTGGAAGAATTGCATAAGGTTTCTGGGGCAGTGCTCAGGGGCAGTAAGAGGCACTGTACTAGTATCTGGAATATCTATGCCCACAGCCCTGAGACTAGCAAGGCCTAGCAGGCCATCAAGAGTGGGAGGGTCTACAGAAGGAAACAGCCTGGCAGGGATGGCCAAGAAATGGAGCGTCACAGCCAACAGCTGGGTCTATGAGCCAGGTCTCATGTCCTAAAAGGAGGGGCCACCGGTTCTAATTCTTTTTCTTCATCCCAAGTATCACGTTAGCTAACCCAAAAGCAAAATCAGGGGAGGGACATTAAGCTGTGTCTTCAGAGCACACAGCCCCAGTGGACCGACATCTGAGGCCTCGCCTACAGAGCTGGACTCTGCCATCAGCCCCAGATCACCCAGGGAAAGGTAGTGATCAGCTGTGAAGACTCCCGGCCTTCTATGTGGCAAGGATGGGAAACTTGGATGGCATTCCCAGGACTCCCAGTGCTGTAAATCAAATCAGAATCTTCCCAGAGCACCCAGGCCAAAGCCCGTTACTGTGTCACAAAAGAATCGAGAGCTATGACTAATGCTGGACATTCCCCTTCTCCAGAGCTCCCACTACATAGTGCATCACATGGCCTCTTTCATGTCGGGGTCATGTGCTTTAAAGAAGGTTCCTATAGACAAAGGATACCAATAAGGGTTAGCTCTGCCACCCTAGTGCCCTCCAGACAGGATCCCACATGGTGTCACCACCCCTTGGCAAAGCCATATCCCAGCAGGAACACCCAGGCCTCCCCTTTCAAATCTTTAGAAAGCTGGTTGCATCATGGCCATTTGGGTAAAATATTTTCTATTCAGCCAACGAGAGGGCTATTCAAATTTTAAGCTCCACAGATACAAACCACACTGAGTTATCTCTGAGAGAGTGAGAGTGGGCATAGTGGGGGATGGAGGACCCTTAGCAAATGCAGATGGAAGCATCAAAGACAGGGCAGATCTAAAAGCTTGTCAAGGCCATCTTGGGAGCCGTGCAACTCAGAGACTCCCACCGCTCTGAACTAATAACTGTCTCAGGGTGACACCATGGCAGTGGCCCCAAAGAGAAAGAAGCCTTATATTAAAAGCTTGGATGAGTCACCAGTTGATATTCTTGAAAGTATCTCAAAGATCTGAGAACATTAGCCAGGGCTGTCCCCTACTATAAGGTCTCAGAGAGAATACGGGGGTGGGATTAGGGGAGAAATGATCAGTTTGGGCCTCTGGGTGGCAAAAGCCATAGACACACAGGTTCTCTGACAGGGCTTCAAGGGGAAGGATAAAGATGAAGTCACAGAGGGAGCAAACACCCACATAGGCAAGTTGGCTTGCCCTAATTCCACGGCCTCAGGCCACACTCCAGCCACAAGCCAAGACAGGCTTATAATAACTAGTCGCTAACTTACCAAGTATTTGCTGAGCACCTGCTAGGCCAACCACTGTGCTAGACAGAAAAGATACAGACAAGACTTCTCAAGCCCTTCTCGTCTAGCCAACGAGACCGCAGGTGAACAAACTACACACAGATCTACTAATTCCAATCGTGTGAGTTGTGCCACAAAGGAAAAGCATGATTGACAAAGAAAAGGAATAACAGGAAAACCTCATCTAGTCTCAGATGTCAAGGCCACCTTCCCTGAGAAGGTCTCTAAGCTGCTAGCTGGCAGATGAGGAGGAGTTAGCTGGGGGGCAGGGAGGATTCCCAGTAAGGGGAGCAGCATGTGTGGAGGTTTTGAACAGCATAGCAGCTTCCAAAACTACAGGAAAAGAAAGGCCAGTGAGCAGAGGCTGGAGAGCAAAAGAAGAGCGGAGCAAGGCAGCTGGAACCAGGTCACATAGGCACTTGCAGTCCTTATTTAAGGCTCTAGGGCTTTAAAGTCATTAAAGGGTTTTAGGCAAGGTAGTCATGGGATCATACTGTGTTTTTAAAGGAGCTTTCTTTAGCATGGGGGAAAGTTGGGGTGATGAGGTCATCCTACATCTCGGTTGTGGGGTGGGTACATATGGGATAAGGGTGCATGGAACTATATACTGCATACATTAACACACATACACATACACATTTGCACACATGTATGTATGTGTGCAAAATCAGTGAATAAGGCCTATGCCTGAGTCAGTGTCAATGCCTGATTTCAATGTTGTACCGTAGTTATGTAAGCTCTTATCACTGGGGGAAACTGGGTGAAGGGCGCATGGGACCTCTCTGTAATACAACTTTTGTAACTTTCTGTGAAACTATAATTATGTCAAAATCAATCATTGAAAAGATCTTTATAAATAATCATTAGGAAGAGAGAAAGGGAGGGTAAGGACAGCCTGTTCTCTAGGGAAAGAATTGGTTGGGGGAGCAGGAGGATGCAGAGATGCAAGAATTGTTGCCAGGAAATGAGTTAGGAGGCAAATGCAGCTACCAGGAAAGAGACAAGAATGATTAGACTCGGATGGAAATTGGAGAATATTAAAGAAATAATTGATAAGACTTTACCATTGTTTGAATGTTGGGAACGTGAAAAAGTGAAGAGAAATATTCCCAAGTTTATGACCCTCCAAAACTAGGTAGATGTCAGTGAAACTTAGATAAGGAAGCCTATCGGAAGATTATAGGGAGCAAAAGGAGGAAAAGATAGATTCTGTGTCGAGGAGGTAAATTTGAGAAGACTATGAGACTTCAGGCGAAACACCAAGTGGAAGCATGGGGCTAGAGGTCCAAAGACAAGTACAGTCTAGAGATAGAAATTTAGGAGTTTTTGATAAATAAGTGGTAATTAGATCCAGGGGAATTAATGCAATTATCTAGGAAAAGGGGAATACGGGAGAAAGGAAGAAGAGAGGAGAAAGGAGAAGAGAGAAAAGGGTCTGGGACTGAGCTTTGAGGAACTCAACTACTTAGAGATCAAAAGAAAGGACCAGCAAAGGCCGCTGAGAAGAATAGCCTGAGAGCTAAGAAGCAAATCAGGCTGGGATGGAGTCACAGTAACCAAAAGAAGAGATTCAGGAAGGAGAAGATGGGTGGTCAGCTGTGCTGACTGCCACCAGTTCTCAGTTTTCGTTGCTTGCTCAAGTCCCTGAGCAAAGGAGTGTTGACAGAGCAGAGCAAAAGCTACTCTTCAGGAGTGCCATCTTCCCAGGGAAGAAGGTTGGCACATTCCCAAGCATGACAGGGAGCTCAGCAGCCAGCTCTGCATCCGGAGCTGTCCCGGTGTGTGTGTTGCATGCGTCCAACAGCAGTCTGCAAATGTTTATGGAGACCCAACTCCGTGTCCAAGTCCTCTTAAACCACTGTGCTGAGTGACCTCTGAAGATGTTTTCTGGGATAGCTTTGGCCCAGCGAATGGTAGCAAGTGGGGTTTAGAAACTCCTGCTGAAAAAAATTCCATGGGCTTTCTCTCTGTTCCCATCTTGAGAAAGTCATCAGCTTCCCAAAGACCTTCAACCCCAAAGGAAGGGAACTGAGAACATACAGCCTCCAGCCTCTAGTAAAATGCAGGACTGCTACAGAGCTCAGAACCCTTGAGTCTTGCTCAGAACTCAAGATATTACTCAAGTGCAAGACAAAAGCAACGGGTGAAAATATTATTGCAACCTAGCAGCCAGGAAGGTGAGGCATAAATAGTTAAGTCACCCAAGCAGCATCAACAGGTGGCAAAAACTGTGCCTGAAACTAAATCCTCCTGTCTATATCATTATAACAAGTTGGTTGTCTGTTGCTTGGTCTCCAAAAACTAGAAAAATTATTTGCCAGATAACAGTGCAAGAATAATACTTCTTATCTACCATAGAAATGACTTAACAAATGTGCACTATGGAACAAAAGCAGAAGTTTCTGAGGAAAATGGTAGAAGCCTATTTCTAAGTTTCGCTGCTAGAATCCCTTATTTTTGCCCAGAACTAATTCTTAAAGTATGAGAGTAACAGATAAAAATCTTTCCAACTCAAGGGTAGGAAAAAAAAAAAAGTCACTTGCTACTTGAGGAGTCCTATCTTTATCTCTTTTGTGAAGTTAACAAAGTCATTCTGTAATGTACTTGGAAATTGAGATTTTTCCTGTCTCTGGTTTTCTTAAAGCAAGAAATACCTGTATTGCTACTTAAATAGCCCAATGTAGTGAAGCGGGGACAACTCTTTCCAGGTCCCCTTGAGTGTGATGATTTAACAGAACATTTATAAGATTCCAATTACCAAAATGAATTTAGAAAGTGGTGCAGGGTGCATGATTCATCCCAGCCCGATCATTAAAACTCAAGTCCTTCCTGAGTATTCCTCTAAATGTATTCTATCTGGAGGACTCAGTAAATCTGCCCACTTGTTTAGTTGATTCAGTCGTGAACTTGGCATAAAGAAGTATTCCTAATTCCTTCCAGCCATAACCTCTTTCAGAACTGACCTCATTCCTCCCTGGAGGATGAAACGGGACATGTCACCCATGGCCACATGTACAGGAGACCTAACTCCTGGACTGAGTTTTTAAATAATCAAGATTTGGCTTCAGGGCGCTATTTGAATAGATAGGAAGAAAAGGGAAACCAGCAAGGCATAGAAAACTTCTCAGACAGAAGTAAAAGAGAGAAGGCAGACGTTGATTGCTGCCTCGCCACTGGAAGGACACACGGCGTGCCTTTACAGAACACATGTGCATAGAGGCTGAGAATGCTCAAGGGACAAGAAATGGGATTTCAGAATATTTGAGTGAGAGGGCACAGAGATTAATACCCAGGGAAATACCCAGGGTTAGTTCTATATTCACAGCCAACTGTTTCTGTGCGTGCAAATACACAATCAACCCCACATGGGGACATTTCCAGCCTTTTACGGGAGAAAATATTTAAATAGACCCTGTGGATTAAGCTCACATTATGATTGTGACTTAGAAGCTAACCTAAGTCATTATCTAGTCAACCTCCTCTATAGCTATTCAGTGCGGAGAGAGAAACAGTTCATTTTCAACAAACCCTGGGCAAAAAGAATGTACGAACTGCTATGACATGTGTCTCTTACTTTATGATCCTTATTAAAAGAGTTTTTTATTTCATTATCACTAATATTTAATTTGGACTAGGCTAAGTCACATTGCTGATTAAATTTGAGCTCCAGGAAAAAAAAAGATTATCCTGGTAGGTGTGTGCTGAAAACATAAATAAAACAGATACAAATAACTGTGGAACTAGCATGGTCTATTATTTATTCATTATGAAATTATAAACATCTAATTATATTTTATTACCTTATTTATCAATGTTGATCTCTTAAAAACTAATTTCTCGGGAAAGGAGAACCTCAATATCCATAGTTCTCAGGCAAGTAAATGCAAAGCTCAGATGGTACTCCTTGGACTCGTGCTTGGTTTATAGGAATTCTATTCTATTCTATTCCATAAAATACATAGGGTCAATTCCAATCAGAAATAGCACCAAAAACAAGTTTCCGCAAGCATTCAGAAAATAATTTGGCTCAAATGCCTAATAGTTCTGTAAAAGCATACACAAATAAAATTTCTAATATTAATTACATATTGCAAATATGCATATATGTGAAGTTATCGCTAAAGCATTTACACGATGTGCAGTCAAATCTCATTTTTTCTAAAGAGTAACTTAAGGAAGAAAATAATTATTAGTTTACTCTGGGAAGCCACCTCATTCAATCGGATCAATTCATTTTCATATTCTCTCTCTCTGCCCCTCCTACGCCCACCCTATCTCCTTCGCTCTCCTCCACTTTGAGATCCAGTTTGTTAGGTGGAGGGAAGGAGGCTCTGAGTCATTATACTTGATCTATACAGGGGACAGGGGTGAACCAATTCTGAGCAATCAAGAATTCAACCTCTTTATTTATATATTACAACGAGTATGTTAATTGGGCAGTGCTTCTCCACTGAACTGTTTCTCTAAACCTTGTGCAAAGATCCACAGGTTCACCTCCATCTGCCCCCAGACGTTACTTCTCATGCAAGACATCTGCAAATCCATGATCACAATGACATTCAGAAGGCACCTGAATGGCTCCCTTTTTCCCTCACCACTTTTACTGTATGTCAAAGAGGATAAAGAAGAGAAAGAGAGTGAAAAGGAAAAAGACCAAACAAACAGGGGCGGCGCCTGGGGCTCAACAGAGAAGGGTGCCGACCCCCTATGCCAGAGGTGGCGGGTTCAAACCTAGCTCTGGCCAAAAACTAAAAAAAAAAAGACCAAACAAACAAAAATGCATTAAAAATAAATGACAGTGTAAGCTGTGGTGCCTTCTGCTTAGGCGAAAACACTTTCCTGTGCAGCCAGTCCAATTACTCCTGGAAGTCTGCTTATCCTCCCCTCCAGCTGTCAAGGTCTGTGGCACCCAGGTACCCCATGGGATGCAAACCACAGGGGCTGTCACACCAGTCGTTATTATAAATAACCATACAAAACACATTCATGCAAGAGCATTAGAGGCACCTCGAATGGGCTAAACAGCTAAGGGTTCATGGCGCCATTCTTAAATAGCCCTAGAGACTCCCACGTTTTCTTGGTCAGTGTGATCCAAGGTAGTCTCCTGGAAGTGGACCTACACCCATCTATAAACCAGAGGGCATTGTGGTTGGGCCTCTTGATGGCATAGGGAAGCCTTGATCTTGATTTACATACTTACTTGACTGGCACAGGTTGGGTCCAAGATACAGCACTAGCAAGATGTCAAGAGTCACAGTTTGACCCCAGAGCTGCTAATTAGACTCTACAGCTGAGGATCAGAGGTAATTTATTCATTTATTCATTCCTTGGACGGTATCTGTTAGATAAATAAATGTGGCAGATACTTTTCATGGTACTGGAGATATAGCAGTGAGTGAGATCAAATCCCTGTCCTGATGGGACAAGTGCCACATTTAAGATACACTGCAGCATCTGAGTCCTTTGGAGAAGCCACTTTTCTTCTCTAGGCATTAGTTTTTCAATATAGTAAATCAACAGACTAGAATCTGCTATTCATGGGTAGCTCTCTCCATGATACCCGTACATGGTATTTTTAAAGATACCTTTGATCCCCAGTTGCTGATCTGCTTGGTAGAATAAATAAGCATTCTGAAGCTTACCAGCTAAAACTCAAAGAGAAGAAAACTAAAAAGGAAATTAGGGTGGCGCCTGTGGCTCAAGGAGTAGGGTGCCAGTCCCATATGCCGGAGGTGGTGGGTTCAAACCCAGCCCTGGCCAAAAACCACAAAAAAAAAAAAAAAAAAAAAAAAAAAAAAGAAATTAAAAGAACCAGTAAATACTGGTAGAATTCATATCAACTTTCCCATGTTGACCAGCCCAATCCTAGTCCAATATCAATACTAAAATATGGCCATGACAGACAGCAAAAGAAATTTAGAAATTTTACACCCCAGGCAGTAAGTTGGGCCTATGCAGATGAGCTGTTGTGAATCTGTAGGCAGACAGGGGCCTTGGGTAAGGTTCCATCCATCAGGAATATTAGAGCTGGGTTGAGCTGGCTGTGTGACAGAGGCAGATAGTGCCAGAAAGCGGGGTAGGAGAAGAGGGCCATTAATGTGAGCAGGTCAGGTTGACTCTCCTTTCAACTTCTCTTTTTTTTTTTTTTGCAGTTTTTGGCTGGGGCTGGGTTTGAACCCACCATCTCTAGCATATGGGGTCGGCGCCCTACCCCTTTGAGCCATAGGCGCCACCCTCTCCTTTCAAATTCTTCACTGAAATTGTAGATTGTAGGCAAGCATCTGCCACAGTGATTCCTGCCCCACAGTGGTATGTGGAGGCCACTCTGAATCATCATCCAGAGACTGGTATCAGTCTCAGATGTGAATCTTTGACATTGTCTGTGGGTTAAGTTAAACTGTCCCACATTGTCTGTACATCTCAGGCCTCTCTGGAGTTTCTTTAAGAGAGTGAGCCTGGGGCAGTGCCTGGGGCTCAAAGGATTAGGGCACCGGCCCCATATGCCAGAGGTGGTAGGTTCAAGCCCAGCCCTGGCCAAAAACTGCAAAAAAAAAAAAAAGAGAGAGTGATCCTGGAGAAGAAACTGTTACTCAGATTGTAGACCCTATAATCCCTGTGCTTCCTTTTGTCCTGAATGGGTCCAGGTCTGCACTTGATGCATGCTGGTGGAAAACAGCAGTGATTAGTCAACACTGGTGATCCTCCACCTGGTAATCTTCCATAAGTTAGAAGATGAATTCATGGGTGATCTAAGTTCCTGGTCATCTGAGGACCTTTGAGGTATTATTTGCATTTTTTTATTTCAAAAATATTTCACAGAGTTGTGCCAGATCTAAAGAAAAAGATGCTTTCTTGATTTCCTATCCTTTTCTAGGTGAGACTAGGAAGCAATCGTACAAGTGCCTAGAAGTAGAGGACTGACAGTATACTTATGATACTTAGAGACACTTTGTGTTACATTTTTAAATCATTTTGGTGTAATTTTGAAGGTTCTTCTGACTTTGCAATCTACTTGATTGTGATCAGATTTTTACAGAAAAATAATTCCATCTAATTTGCCCAAATTCATTGAGCACCTATTAACTGTATGAAGTGTTGAAGTTTCAAAGATGAATAAGACATGAATCCTGCCTTGGGAAGTTCAGTTGGCAGGTGAGCTCTAGCATGGCCACCAGTGATATCCTTCTGGTATTCAAACTCTTGGGTCATTCTCTCCCCTAGAGTGTGGGTTGGAGTCAGTGACTCACCTCTAACTAGCAGAATATGGCAGGAGTGATGAGATATCACTTCTAACATTAAGCTTTCATCTTCTGCACTGTCTCCTATGCTTGTTTACCAGCTCTAAGGGAAGCCAGCTGCCCTATGAACATGTCCATATGGCAACAAATGCAGGGAGGGCTTAGTCCAACAGCCCAAAAGGAACTGAATCCTGCCAGAAAATACATGGGTGCACTTAGCATTGGATCCTCTTCCAGCTCAGCCTTCAGATGAGACCATAGCCCTGGCTGACAACTTGACTGAAACCTCATGAGAGACCCTGAGCCACAGGCACCCAGATAAACCATACCTAGATTCCTGACCCACAGAAACTGTGAGATAATAACTACTTGTTGTTTTAAGTGTTATGTTCTGGAGTAATTTATTATGCAGCAACAGGTAACTATTATAGGGAGAGAGACACTTTGTTTTAAATGACTATAATACAAAGTGATAGGTGCTATAGTAAGGAAATGAATAAAGTTCTTACAAATGAGGAAGAAATAATGTTGAGGAGGCTCAGCGAAAGCCCTTGAGAGAAGGTAGCATTTGAGCAGGGCTTTAAGTTAAAAAAAAAAAAAAAAGGAGGAGAAAAGAGCACTACAGGGGGAAAGAAACAGCAGGAAATGTACAGTATATGGTGCTCAGGCAAAGCAGAGGAGCTCAAGGAGAGCAGGGGGAAGGGACAGTGGCAGGAGATGATGCCAGAAAGGTATGGGGAAAGACTGTGAAGGGCCTCTGAGGCAGGCACAAAGATCTGAATTTGACTCTAGACAGTGAGAATGCTCATTGGTTTTTAAGCAGGAACCTGATTTGCTTATACCCATGCTTTAGACTTGCAGGGGTGTCTAACTTTTTTTCTTTCTTGCAACACATTGAAAGAATAAGAGTTGTCTTGAGCCACACAGTAAATATTCAGACACTACAAAAGATAATTAGCAAAAAAAAAAAAAAAAGTCCATGCATACTTCTCGTGATATCTGACACCACAGATAAGCAAAAGAAGTCCTCACAAAATCAGCATGCAGCCCACAGGCCAGAGGTTGGGAACCCCTGCTTTAGAAAGAGAATTCTGGTGAGAGGACAGAGGGCAGATGTAATGGACATGACTGGGGCAGGGGGACCAGTTGCAATCAATGAATTTTTATTCAGCAGTTACGATGTGCCAAGCGCGATGAACAATCAGAAATAGACAAAATCCTACCACTGGGGAGCTTATATCCTAGGTTGAGTATCAGTCCAAGGCAGGCCTACTAACAGTGGGGCTAAAACGAGAAAACAGTTGACAGGTAGAACTGGTCAACGGGACATGAGGCCCACATGGACGTGTGTGTGAGAAAGAAGGTAGAGGCAAAGTTGACACCAAGATTCCTAGGTCAGGCCACACAGTAGATGATAAAACTTTCCGCAGAGATGGAGACAGAGGCTTGCAGAGTATAATACAGTAGAACCCCTGTAAGCTGACCACCCAAGGGACTGTAATGGACTGCTCAACAGACAGAGGTGGTCAACATATGGAACCAGGCCTACTATACTGATACGTACACGTGGTGCATGTCCAGTCTGTGAAAATGAGGTCAACTCAAGGAGGTGGTCAATGTGGGGAGGTGGTCAACTATGGAGGTTCTACTGTGTAACTCAACCTGGGCACACTGCATTTATTGCACAGATGGGACATTCAGTAGACATGGTGAGAAGATACGGGTCTATATTCAGGGGACAGGACCAGGCTAGAGACAGAAATTAAAAATCATCAGGTTTGGGTGGTGAGTGAAGCCTTGGAACTTGGTAAGATACTCATGGAGAGACAAAAGAAAGATAAAAAGGGCCTAGCTGGGGGTAAGGGGCAGGGGAATCATTAGAACTGAGACCATTAAGGAGCAACAAGCAAGGAACTGCTGAGAAAACCAAAGACAATGTTGGTTGGAAAGGGAGAAGAAACCTGAGAAAGGCACTTCACGGTGTCCCCCGACAGGGAAGGCCGGCACCACCAAGTGAGAATGAAGTGGGGTAAGAACCACAGAGCACATGCAGCCCAGGCAAGCCATTTCTGGTTAGAACTGTAGCTGCTGCCAGCAGTAGTGAGCCCTCGCTCCTCTCTGGATGAATGGATGGTTTCAGCAGCGTGGATGGTATGCCTGCAAGCTTCTCCTGCTTCAGGCTTTGCCCCTCGTGCAATTGTCTCAGGAATATTATCTTTACCCAACTCCATGCATTCATAGCAGGGGCCAGGTTTTGATGCAGGTTCCAAGGCCAAAGTGAGGCTGTGCCAGTCTCAGCTCCTGTCCTTCCCTAAAAGATGCACCAAGTCCCACGAGCAACCATTTATTTCCTTCTGACCTTGGATTGAACCTTTCAGTCCTAAGTGATAGGGCAGGTTCTGGCAGAGGCTCCTCCCACCATCCTGGCGTCTGGTCCAGCAGCAACCATGCAATTCTCTGAGAGAAGAGTCAGGGCCAAAGAGAGGGGGACAGTGCTGGGAGCCAGAAGGAATTGTAAGGCGAGGAAGGAAATGTGGCAGGCTGCAATGCAGGGGCTGCAGTGCTTCATAAAAATACCCACAAATCCTGCAGTCCACTCTTTTCAGTAAGTAGAGGCCATTCCCATTTCCTTGAATGTAGGCTGGACTTCATGACTTGCTTTTAACAAATACAGTTAAGAGGGGTAACAATATGCAACTCTGGAGATTAAGTTATAAAAAGGCACTGTGGTTTCCATTTTGATTGTGTACTCTCTGCCTCTGTCCCTGTCTCCTTCTCTCTGATCACACGCTCTGGAGAAAGCCAGCAGCTGTGTCATGGGCTGCCCCACTGAAAGGCCCACGTGGCAAAGAACTGGGGAAAGGCATTGCTCAGCCAGCAAAGAACTGAGGCTCTCAGCCCAGTAGCCTGTGAGGACCTGAGATGCACCAACGTGTGAGTGAGCCCAGAAGAAACTCCTGCAGCCCAGCAGAGCCCTGAGATGACTGCAATCCCAGCCAACATCTGAGACATCCTGTGACAGACAACCTAGCTAAGCCATCCCAGATTCCTGCCCCTTGAGAACTGTGAGATAATAAACGTGAGTAGTTTTGAGCTGCTGAATTGGGTTGACTTGTTACACAGCAATAGTGTAAGTAATCAATACAGTGGCAAAGGAGAAGCAATAAGGGGTTTGGTTCTGGAAGGCTCTAGAAAACCAGACATTTAACCATACTCTGCTTGTGCTCCCAGCCACGGAGAGGCCCAGAACTGGGCAATGAAGGACAGAAATAGGAATTGGGATTTTATATCATTTCTTTTCTCTATGGAACATTGTTATTTTATAAAATGAATTTTCTTTAAAAGAGTTAATAGTGGGAACTTAGTAAATAAATTTTCTTTAAAAGATCTAATAGTAGGAACTAAGAGAACTTAAGTGGCAATGTGGAGGTGACTAAAAGAAGACGCGAATGAGTGTGGCCCCTCATGAAGGCTTACACCTGTGGTTTCCTGGGCCCAGCCCATGTCCACAGGGTGTCCAGAAAAGACCCACTGCAACAAAGCTGCTGCCTCTGCAGCCTCTGGGTCTTGCCCTTGACTCACCCATCTCACTCTGACCTCTTCTACAGCCCTTCCACCTAGCTGAACCTGCCTCTCACCTCCATTTAGGTTTCCTGGAATAAGTCCCCAGTGTTAGAGAGTCAGGGTCAGACCACCAGGAGCAGAGCAAGATTCTCCAGCCAGTAATTGGCCTAAAGAAAGCAGTGCTTGGATACCTTAATGATCACCACTCATAACATTTCGTAGAAAGCACCTTTATATTCACTGACTTTGATTCCCCACAATAATCCTGTGAGGTAGACAGGACAGACAGGAACATTTCTAATTTACAAATGAAGAACTCGAGGCTCAGAATGGCTTGGGCAGCCAGCACATAGTGGAGCCGGGCCTAGAATCTACGTCTTCACAATCCAGGCCTGTTTCTCATTCCATCGTGGTCTAGGATGGCTGTCCCAACTCTATTTCAGCTCTTTATTTTAAGCTGTTAAATATTGCAACATTTTGTCCTTTCATGCATAAGAAGCTTTCTAAGGCAAGGTGATATCAGTCACCAAGTCTCTCTGTGCCTCAGTTTCCTCAGTTTGCACCACACAAGGGTGGATTAGCTACCTCCTAAGACTGCCGTAGAGCCTCACTGTTCCACACCTTTAGCAAAATCCCGCAGGAAGCCAGGTTTGCTTGTGTGAGGCAGGAGATCGAGTCCTTGCCATCTGGCAGTGACTAATTCTGGAAAACCCTGGGGAAGACTCACTCAGGAGTGAGCCAATCGAACCTACACAGAGGGCCCTGGGGGTTGTAGGAAGTAGGACAGTGGCCAGTGGGGCATTACTGGGCTCCCCCAGTTCCTGAGAGTCTCTACTGAGGTACCTCGACCTCACTGGCTACAGCCGCTCTGCCAGTCATTCTCACCCCACTCACAGCCCCACTCCTACAGGCTGGGCCAGTCATCCCACGTGGAGCCGGCTGTCCAGGCCCTCCCTAGGGCCACCCCAGGGGATGGCCCATCACTCACTTTCCCTGTGATGCCTCTCAGAAGAGCACAAAAAGATGCCTGACATCCAAGGCCGATTCCACGTCACACCTCCATTACACTGTCAGTCAAGAAAGGACAGGAATATTCCTTATTCACCTTGTTCAAGAAAGGAACAAAAGAGCACACAAGAAGGTCCCCCTTTGTGCAATCCCCAGACCGTCCTGCCACCAAGATGCCTTCAACCCCACTCACCTGAGACCCCAGTGGGGGCTCACCAGCTCCTTCCAATCCTTTTACCCCATTCTCTTCTCACCTCCTGATTTCCTGAAGTCAATAATTCACTTTCCAAATTGCGAGGGCAGGAGAATGGAAAACAAGGATGATGATAGTGGTGACCAGCTGTCCCTGAAGCCTCTCACCCAGGCTTCTCTAACACCTGGGCTCCCTGATGTCCTTCAACACCCACAGCAAGAGAACAACAAAAATCACACTGAACCAAAACCACTTAAAGGAGACACCTCCTTGGGGCTCCATGGGAGTACATCAAACCCAGCACCGTCTGGCCCTGTGTTACCTCAGCATTTGCATCCAGCCCTCCACATGCAGGCAGCACTGGGTCTGCACTCATCCCGAATCTTTGATCACTAAGTCCAACTGATAGGTCTGTTTCTAGCAGCCAAATTTTCATCTAAGATTAATCCAACTTTTCCTGACAATCAAACCAACATTTATCCAACAAATTCATGAATGAGAATTGATCTTGCTGTTTACTTAGAAAGGTAGAGGGGTTGGCTTTTACATGGGCTTTATTTTTTCCCTCTGGAGAAATTAAGGAGTTGGAATAGTACAAGAGAAAGCAAATCAATGGCTATTTCCAGTTATTAGCATCTGTCTTCAGATTTAATAGAAATGATGCCCTAAGACACATAGTCTATTCAGTCTATTCAGTACAAAAATACCCATCAATATTAGAGTAACACAGACGTACAGTCTTTCCTGACACTTTATAAATGTAGGCAAGAGCCTCACAACTGTTTGAAGAATCACAGAGCCCTTTTGGGTAAGTAGTGATCAACTCCATGGGTGTAAGTCACTTGAGGAATAGGTGTGAAAGAATTAGGAACACAGCACCAGAAAGCTGACCTCCCCACAGGGATAACTAAAATGTCACACACACCACCATTCTCTCCCGTACCCATGGCAGACATTCATAACCAATTCGTTGGCTTCCAGTTCACGTGGATAGGACCTTAGGATCTTTCTCAACACAGCAACCCAAGCAGCCGTCCCAGTCTTTCTCTGAGTTTGCATACAAAAGGAAACCTACCTGCTACTTCTGAGCTATTAAGCATAAAAAGTTTCATGGGCGAATTAAGGACTCCTTAGGCAGATCACTGATCATGTATCTTACTTCTGTTTTCCTTTCCTCACAAGTCACACATCCTATCAAAACAACCAGGATCCAAACCAAATAGTGGCCTGGTTTTGTGGTTGGACTAGCAGACAGTATTCCTACAGTCACATACTTTGTCACAGAAAATCATCCAAGGGACCGTTTCCAAAAAGGGACTTTTTATTAATGGAGGTTAATGTTTTTCCTGCTCCACAGGTGTAGACCCACCCAGCCCTCCTTAAGTAATTCCTGCATTTCTTGCTGCCTGCGGCATGAAGTAAGCCTCTTAACACTGCAAGCCTCTTTGCTGTCTGACTACAACTATTTTAGATTCATCTTCTTTCCTCACCACTGATCCCAACCACCGCCCCACCCTATGCAACAGTCACACAGAGAAACATTTACTGTACCCCTTCCCTACTCTGCCCTCCCCCCCTCCTCCAAAAACAACTCTTCTTTTTGAACTTTGCACTTTGGGGCACAAAGGTGTCTCTGTCTTACCTCTGGTTCTTATTCACCGCCAAACCTGTCAAACAGGTCATCTCCACTCTGGCAACACCAAGTGGATCCATGGACCATTAGCACAAACATCACCTGGGAGCTTGTCAGAAATACTCACCCTGGACCTGACCTATGGACTTTAAATCTGTAAGTTTCAAAAACGCCCAGGTGATTCATGGGCATAGTGAATTCCGAGATGCACAGCCCTAAATTCGCTCCCTCCCTTTCAAGGGCAGCCACTCAGTCTCCATTCTCTCTAATCTGACTTCTCTCCTCGCCTTTCCACCAAAAACTTCTCACCCATTGAGTGAGCCCATGAACATATACAGGAATAAAGAATAAATGAACCATCACATCCACCTACTGTCCCTGGAATTTCTAGCCATCCTTCAAATCCCATCCAAATGACTCCACTTCCTTGAAGCTTTCTCTGCACTCCAGGCAGATGAGGAAACCCAAGTGCTGAGAGGATAGGGAACCTGCTTAAGGTTGCACCCTACTAAGCAGAGTCCACCTGATCCCAGACCCAGAGAGTACTCTCAGCACCCGCAGTGTACTGCCTTTGGGAATGGCCTTAGAAGGATGCCTGGGACCTCCCATAGAAGCCCTTCATCCCCGCCAGGGGCAGAACTCTGGCTGGAACCATGAAGACAAGTTGTGTGTGGATGAGGCCCCATGTGGGCAGATCACAAGTCAGATTCCCTTGTCCAAGTCCTTAACCACTGATGCTCATTCCTTTGCCTCACTCAATCTTCCAGAAGACCCTTCGCTGCTGTCTTCCTTCACACATACATCCCAAACACCATCTCTGTCACTCTCCTTCTCAGAATGGAAATGGCAGCCACTGGTGTCCCCATTACTACAAGCCATAGTAATGTCATTCTGGTGGCTCTCAAACTTCAGACTGCAGGAGAGTCACCAAGGGAGATGTTTTGAACATGCAGATTCCTTAGCCTCAAAGCTTCTCATTCACTTACTCCGGAGTAGGTAGAAATCTGCCTATTTAGCTAGAGTCCTGAAGTGATCTGATGCAGGTAGTCCCAGGCCACACTCCAGACCCTCTGTCACCAGCGTCTCCAGCATATTGGCAAGATGGAGACCATAGCCAAGTCCACAGACCACTCTGCTCCTGAGTATGTCTTGGTGAGTAAGGGCTCAAAAGCCTTTCTTGCCCACCTCATCTCTCTACTGTGAGCACCAACACAACAAGGATATGCTGTGTTTTTTTTTTGTTTGTTTGTTTGTTTGTTTTAACTGGAGAACACTTAAAATTAAAAAAGGCAAGGTTTACCTCTCTTTGCCTTTATTTTGGCACCATCAAACCTCTATTCTCATTCCCAGAAATACTGTATTTCTCTCATAGCTGGTTGTCAACATACCCTTAAGTGTTTCAGACAGGCTTGTGATCATGGGATGCAAAGAGCATCAGTTCATACTGGCCAGTGTCCAGGCATAAGTTGTCTTCCTGATAGCAATTCTGTTTGCCAGAGACCTATGGTTCTCCTACATAAACAGGAGGTCTGAACTTCCTCTCAGCAGTCTGAGACAGGCACTGTATATGCCTCAAGATAAGGCATTTAGAAGACAGTGTTTAGAATATTTCCTTTGTATTACCAAATATAAACACAAATTGTGTTTGTAGGAATAATCCCACCAGCCTGGGAAAGATTTAAGATAAATTTAAGATATAGTTTCCATTGCTTTGTTATGAACCTTTGCAACCTAATTCAAATGAGGAATGGATTAAATAGCCCCAAAGAACAAGCATTGCTTTTCACCATTTTTAGTGCCTATTCAACTATTTTAAGAGAAATAGACCCAAGCCAAAATCAAAAGAGAACAGTTAGTGCTGGCGAGCTTGGTCCTAACTTATGGAGGGTGGTGAGGCAGTTACAGGTACGATCAATTCTCTGACCTTGGCAGGAGCCCTGATCCACCGACCCTACCCTCTCACCATACACCACTCCTTGTGTCACGACCTTCCATGTACTCATCTTGGACCCCATACACATCCTCACTTGTCCCTTCTTACCCCTCTCTCCTTCTCGCCTACTTTGCCTACTCTCCGCCTAGTCTGCACCTGTACTGCACAGAGAAAAACAGACCTCTGCGCTGGGCAGTCTCAGTATAAATGTGGCCATAGATCTTGGTGGTGTTCCCATGTTATTGAGTCAAGCCATTCTCCCAAATCTCCCATACCCTGTACTCACACTCTCCTTAGTCGAAAAATATGTGCACAATCATAATAAAACCACCTCACCTTCTTCATGCCACACCTGCCCAGAGCCTTGCACCTGTGGCCCCACACTCACCTCCCTCCAATTTCCAAGAATGAATGGTCCGAGTGCCTATTCAAGGTACATCTCCCACTTGCGTCAGGATCCCTGCCTCTTACCTGGAACTTTGTTCCTGCTCTTCTCCCCGCTTCTCTTGCTCTAGCAGAGCATTTTGCCAGCACGTAGACATGCTCTGAAAGCACCCGTCTTTCCCAGAGACCCTTCCTGACTGAACACTCCCTCCCTTGAGTGCCCAGTTTCTCTGCTTCTCCTTTTAGCACAACTTGGAAGGCCCAGTCCTCCCCACCCACTCCTCTCTGTAAGCTCACCTGGTTCTCCTCCTACCTCCCTGACCGCCCCTTCTCACTTGCTCTCAATTATTCTTTTCATCTACCCTGTTTCCCCGAAAATAAGACATCCTCCGAAAATAAGACCTACTTACAGGAAAGATAAGACGTCCCCTGAAAGTAAGACCTAGTGCATCTTTGGGAGCACACCTTAAAATGAGACACTGTCTTATTTTCGGGGAAACAGGGTAGTTAGATTTACTTTCCCTAAATATTGTCCACACACTTGTTATTCCAAAATGTACACTTCCAGGAGGAAACTCACCCCGAATTCCAAACTAGTATATCCACTTGCCATGGGGATTGGGAACCCAAAGAACAGAAAGTAGGAAATATCCAGGATGGAGAAAGACCTTGAGAAAAGAATTCCCACCTTAAGGGGTGGTGGGGACCCGGCCAGCCAGGACGGAAGCCTCTGGCTGGGGGGGAGGGGGCTGTGGCACCGTTATGGAGACAGGATGTGGAATTCACAGCAAGCAGAAAATTAGCTGGATGAAACCAGCCCTAGGAACTGCCAAGATGTACTTCGGATCATAAATAAGTAAAGAAAAGAGGTCATGGCAGGTTCCAGAATAGTGAGAACAGAGAGGAGCTGTAGAGTGAGAAGAGGGAGAAAGGAAACAAAAAGATGGGAAATAAAGCAGGAAGCCAGAGGCATGAGTAAAAGGGTGAGAGTAAGAGCTAGGAAAAGGGATTTTGGCCTTTGCTTATTCAGGTGACACAACCAGAATTCTGGCTGAATTCTTAAAGGGTAGCAGAAACTGCATTTTCTGACTCATCCCTGGAAGGGGATTAGTACCAGTAACACTAATAGCTGTAATTTAATGAGATGCTCCCCATGTGCTGGGCACTTTGAACACACTTCCTCACTTAACCCTTAAAACAATCTGTGACTCGGGTATTACTGTCCCCCCACCCCCTTTATAGGCGAAGAAGCTGAAGCTCAGAACAACTATTAATAAGTCACATTATCAAGACAACCCAGCAAGGAGCTGGCAGAGGCAGGATGCAAACCCCACCTCTTATTCCAACCTTCACACAGGTAACCACCACCCCACTAGGTCACAGGACACAGTGGTGGAGAAAGACCCTTCCCTAGGTACAAGGAGGCGAGGGCTCTAACAGTCAGGGTGGGGTTGGGGGGGCACCTGCTGGAGGGCTGGGAAATAGATGCCCCCTGGGCTGGTCTCTTTCCCTTCCTCTCTCCAGTCTGCCCTTGAAAGAGAAGTGAGGACTCAGAGGGTGGCCTAGAGATGAGGGAACTGCTCATCCCAGCCCTAAAAGCTAATCTCAGAGCCAGATTAAAGGCACACCCAGAGCTACCCTAGGGCAAAACCAGGTCAAGGCCACCTCCAAACCCCACCCCCACAGAGGTAAAGGTGAGAAACTGTAATGGCTGAAAAGGCAAAGAAGTCAAGAAACAGGCCCTGAATAGGAGGGTCAGCTGGAGGAGGCGGCCTTCGTAGGAAGAGAGCACTGGGCTGGGAGTCCCAGCCAGTGAGTCTCCTGTGCCTCCATTTCCGCCTCTATCTGACCAGCTCCAGGGCCTCTTCTCCACACCCAACAGCCGAGGGCAGGGTAGCACCGCTGGCCCTATCTGGAGGGGGTAAAGTCAGAGGTGGGAGAGACAGGGGTACTCTGCACTGTGTACCCCACGGGTGTCCTCAATCCACACAAACGGCCTGTCTCATCCAACCATGCTCATCATCTGCCTCTCCAATCAGGGAGACTGAATCATAGGTGTGGGCTACCAAGAGGCCAAAGAGGCACCTGCCTCTAAGACATGATTAGTGGGGGGTTGAGGGAGTGATATAAAATGCCATCTCCCTGCCAATCAGATCTCTGTAACAGTGCCTGAAATTTCTACCACTCAAGTTGCTCGAGTGGCTTAAAAATCAGACTTCTGGAAATCCCCAGTTAAAAAGCAAACCAACCTCTCAAAGAGGATAACACCCTCAGGACTTCCTTACATGATCAGTTCAGACACCATCAGAATCAGATGAATCCTGGAGACCACCCAGTCCAACCTCTTTTTAAACACAGAAGGAAACTGAGCCTTTTACAGGTGAAGTGACTTGCCCAAGGTCACAGGCCAAGGTAGCAGCAGAGCTGGGACAGTGCCCAGGTCTCCTAAGTCCACCACATGGCGTGGCAGCCCTGAGGGGTATGGTTAGGGTGAGGGTGGTCTGGGATCCTGGCATCCTGCTCTAACACCACAGCAGGTGAGAAGCCTGAGGCCAGCTGGCTGGCTCCTCCTTGACCCTGCCTTCCCGAAGGATAAAAGCACATCAGAATCCCAGGGCAAAATATTCCTGGGTACTGTCTGTTCTACAGCCAGCTCTCTTCTTCTCAGCCTCCTAGGAGGGAGAAGTTTCTAGAAGTGACAGTTCTAAAGGCTTTTACCAAAGGGAGCCCTAAGCGGCACTCCTCCATCTGGACAGAGGGGGTAAGGCAAGAAGACAGAAGGAAGAAGGAGAAAGCAATTTTTATTATGTCACATTCTCACCATAATGGCATCCTGGAACTTTCAAGACCTGACTAATACCAGGTTAGATTCAGTGTTTACAAAGATGGAGACCAGCTTTCTTCTGAAGCAGTGTAAGCAAATGATGGCTTCTTCTTCAAATGAAGAAGCCCCAAGGAAGGAGGAGTATCCTTCCTGGGGCTCAGAGAGGGCTCTATGCCGTCCTTACTGATAGGCTCACAGACACCGAAATGGGCCTGCAGAGCTACCCAGCATGGGGGAGCTGGCCGGGAAGCTGGCTCTTTCCAACTGCCCAGCTCGTCCTTGCTGGGCAGCCTGGACTCATTACCCATCAGACCACAGGACTCACAGCCTGGACGGATTCTCCCAGAAGCCTGCAGGACTCTTGTTCCTACAGGAAAAGTAAGGTCACCCGGAGGAAGTCGGGTGAGAAAAAACAAGAATAAACAGAAGCCCGGAGCCCTGGTTTGAGGGGGTCGGGGAGGTGAAGGAGAGGACAGAAAGAAGAGTCTTTGGAGTCAAGTAGATGTGCACTTGCCTGGTCTTGAGCAAACCACTGAACCTTTCCCAACTCCAGCTCCCCAGCGATAGCATAGGGACAGCCCCTACCTCACAGGGCTGTTACAGACAGTGAGGTCGAGGCCCTGGGAGCACATCCAGCTGCCACTCAGTGAGCCTGGGTCCCTTTCTCCCGCTTAGAACACAGAGCAGGCTCCACCTGGTTCAGAGGCCAAGCCCTGGGGACTCCTCAGAAAGCACTGGGACACAGCAGAGGCGCCTCCACAGCAAAACCTTCCCAGGGCCAAGGGAAGGAGGCTGGGCCCGTGGCTGGGGGGCTGACTCACTTAGCCAACCGTCCTACTTTCCCTCTTCACATTTTGGGAGCCCTGAAGAGCTCTTTCCCCAAATAAGGCATGCAGCAGGAAGGCACTGTGGTTAGCATGGCAGAGACCAGAAACCGGGGCTGGGGGAAAGCTGCAGAGTTCCCTGGAATTAAGACTGGAAGAGCAAAGAGGGACGGAGGGAGGGGGGTGGGGCCTTGGTGTGTGTCACAGTTTATGGGGGCAAGACATGATTACAAGAGGGACTTTACCTAACAATTGCCATCAGTGTAACCTGGCTTATTGTACCCTCAATGAATCCCCAACAATAAAAAAAAAAATAAAAAGGCATTTCCACTAAATGAAAACTTGACAGAATCTGTTGTCAGTGGCCCACACCGTACGAAACGCTGAAGGAAGCTCCTCAAGCTGAAGAGAAATAATGGCGAATGGAACCCTGGAAATAATAAATACATACATAAAGATAAAAAAAAAAAAAAAAGACTGGAAGAGCAGAGAGGCAAGCTCTCTCCTCAGCCACTGGGCAGACAGGGACTTCCTTTAGAGCCAAACTTCTTAACCTCTGCAGGGCCAAGTCAACTCTGAGCGTGCCTTCGCATACCTAATACAGCCCTCGGGGGCAGACCTCAGGGGTTTTCTGCATAGCACACTGCAGGCAGCATCCAAGCCTGCATACAGGTAGCAGGTGGGTGCATAAAACAGAGCATCAGTGGGCCCCACGAGGCAGGCTGTTCCAGATCTGCATAAACAATCTGAAGGCAGGAGACAGATAGGGGCGTCTGCAGGGTTTGGTGAAAGAACGCTGTACAAGCCCAGCGCTGCATACATGGCGGAGTGAGGAGGAGAGGGTCAGTCTGGAGGCCCACATCCAGTTGTTTTTCCTTTCCTTTCCTTCCCCTTGATATTCTTCTGTGGGTTTCAATTCTGTGCTGTCAAATAACCTTTTCAGTCCAGTGCTCTGCCACTTTCAGCCGTGCATAGGCCAGGACAGTTGTCACTGATCATTACAAGGAGTAACGTGCGGTGGTGATACACTAATGCAAAAGGAAGGAAGATGCGGAGGCTAGTCTGGCCCTGCCACTTCTGTGTAGCTCTGGCCAGTCGCTTAACCCCTCCAAGTGCTGGTCTATTCATCTGCTAAGTGGAACAATAACTTCTGACAAGGCTGCTAGGAAGATCACACTGAGAGTGCAGTGGCAATCGTCTAGCGTGTCAGGGAACACCAGTCACTCTGGGCCACTGTGATGAAGGCAGCCTGTATGCTCTGGACTCAGGATACACACTACACACAGCTGCCCTTCTTTCACCCTCAGGGGCTCGTGAAGACCCCATCAACTAGATGAAGAAGGGAGAGAAGAGAATCGGTGAAGAAATAGAAGTGAGGACTCCGGGATTGCCAGCTCCAGGCTTTCCAATTCCTGCAAGCTGTGCCCCAGCTGTCCAGACAGTCAGACTGCGAGGAGGACTTCCACCCAAACAGTGCTGCCACAGCCAGCACCTAAGCCTGGTTTCCTTATTCTCTTTTCCTCACAGCACATTCAGTGACCTATTAGTCTAAAGGGTACTTTTTCAAATAAGCCCTATTCCAAGTTGAATAGGAGAATAATCAGATTTTGATCTCAAATTTAAATTGGGCTCTCAGATAATAAAGCTCTCTGGGGCCAACCAGCCTCTCTAGATATCCTATCCTCCTCCAAATACATTACAAACCAGCAGGTAGTGTAATAGCAGTTTCTCTGGTTTCAGAACAATAATTGGTGAGAAATGCCCATGGAATCGTTAACTACCAGATTTGACGCTCAGCAAGATGATCGTCTTATCAGTTGGATGAGTATCACACAGAAGATGGGCAAAGCCAGGGTTCTGTGGCCACATCCACACCTAGCAGGAATGCCGATCACTTCTTTTCCCCACAAGAGCCAGCACCTTACACCACAGCAGGACACAGGTGAGCTGGTGGGGAAAGGTACACAAACCCAAACTTCTTGACATGCCCAGCTCAGCTGTCCTCACAGAATCACCCTAAACTCAGATGCATCCTGCTCAAGAGCTCATGACGGGCCCCAACTTCCTCCTGTTGCTAATTCCTTTGTTGGAGAACATGCCCCAGCACAGTGTGGATGCTAGTAACATGCCCATGATGCCTCACACTGCCCAGGCTCGTCCTTCCCCTCCATTGAGCTCATCTCCGCTCTAGCTCCGCTCTGCCCACTCATACCTCCAAGCTTCTGATCAGGTATTTCCCGGTATCACTTTCACTACCAACCCCTTGTCCTCCCAACTCTATTCCTCTTTCTATGAAGTCTTCCCCCACTACTCCAACCTATGCTGGTAACTCCCTTCAGTGAGCCTGTTTGGCAGTCGTATTTTGTACCAACTTGGCACTTAATTACAAATGGTCTTGTCTTGAATGATATGCCTTGCAAAACAGAAATAGTAATCTTGACCCCAAAGGGCTGTTATATGGCTTTCAACAAGCTATCCTGTATAAAAAGCCTAGCCTCGGTAACTAATGCACAGAAAGCATCCCCCAAAAAGTTTATCCCAGTTCCCCTGTGCTTCTCTTTTATGTCTTTAGCACATTATTGCAACACAAAAGACATTCAATAAGTTTTTGATTAATTGATCAGTAGCCAAAAGCAAACCAATAACTGGAGGATCATTATACAAAGTAATAGCATACGGTCAAGTCATATTGATCTATTTTTCAATTATGGACAAAGGGTTGAACTCTACAGAGGGTAAAACAATCTATTTTAACTAAAGGAGTTTTTAGGATTACAAACTGCCAATCTCTCTGTACCCATAACTCAGCGGAGCAGAAGTTTCAGTGAGTTTCATGCTAGTAATTCATCTTTCATTCTTTCTTACACAAGTTACTCCAGCCCCAAACTTTGTTACATTTATGGTTCATGGAAAGTTCACTTCATATGCTAAAGGTTAGTATAATCTTTGCTGCTTCTTTAAATCAAACACAGAGCAAAATTATTCTGTAGGAGTTCTTTTCAAAGTTATTTAGGAAGAATACTGATCACTTCTTTTCCCAAGCAGAACTTTATCATTTATAGTATACATACAGATTACATATATGTAAACTTAATTATGTATAACTCTGTCTTCTGATGAGACTATTCCTCCCTCCTTGGAGAGAAGGTAGTAGACAACCATGAATATTAGTGAGGTCATTCCACCAAAATCAAACTGAGGACGATATCCAGGTCCTAGGAGCAGGTATGAATTCCACGCACCAAGGACGATGTTGGGTGTGTGCTGTCTGGTGAGATGAGAACGCAGATGGTGTTTTCAGCAGGACCTTTTCAGCTGGTGGCCTTTTGGGCTTACTATCCTTCTAAGTTGCTTCTCACTGTTCTTTTTCACACACTTGGTATTTTTTTCAGCTGGTATCTTATTGCTACCAAAACAATGGAAGTCAACAAAAGGCTCAGGACAGAGCTTCAGTATGAATGGGAACAAGCCTAGGGATGTACTTTTAGTGAGTGACCATAATACGTATTTGTGAAACTAATTTTCCCATGTCTCTCCACACTCTGGTGGTGAGTTAGGCATCAATTCCTTCAGGTTATGTAGCTATCATTCATTCAGTTTTGTTTTTTTTTTTTGTAGAGACAGAGTCTCACTGTACCGCCCTCGGGTAGAGTGCCGTGGCGTCACACAGCTCACAGCAACCTCTAACTCTTGGGTTTCTGCGATTCTCTTGCCCCAGCCTCCGGAGCAGCTGGGACTACAGGTGCCCGCCACAACGCCTGGCTATTTTTTTGTTGCAGTTTGGCCGGGGCTGGTTTTGAACCTGCCACCCTCGGCATATGGGGCCGGCGCCCTACTCACTGAGCCACAGGCGCCGCCCATTCATTCAGTTTTTTATATAATTTTAAAAAATTTCAGATTCATATGAGGGTACAAATAGGTTACAATGTAGCTATAATTCAAAGTATATAACCCTAAGAAGGTTATCTAGCCCGTTTCCCTAACTCCACATGGGAAAAATGTCTGGCTATCAGCAAGTTCCACATCAGTCTCAATAGTTTAAAATTCTTGACATTCATTTGTTTTAAGCCAAACAGTGTATATCTCCTGTCGTCTTTTGAGACCAAAAGAACCAATGTATTTTTCTCACTGATTCACATAACAAAAGCTATTAAGGGACCCTTAATTCTCTTCCCTAAATTAAACAACCCTAAATCCCTAAACTCTTCCTTAACAGGTTTCTTGTTTAACCCATTGAATACATTGTTAATCATCTTTGCCGTACTTTTTTGATTTTCCACAATCTTTTTCAGCTAATGCAAACACAGTAGTGTCAAATACTAAATAGAGCTGCAGAATTTCTTTCCAGCCCTGCACTTTACTCCCAGTTTAACACAGCTTGGTGTGATACTTTCTTAAAAGTGAACAACACACAACTCCTTTAGTTCGTGTTCCACTAGGACTTCCAGATCTACCTCAGCTAGACCTGCTCTGTCTCGGGGGATGACAGGTTAACATAACTGGATCAATCAGGTTGATGATAAACCATTTATAACCACAGTCATCACCTCTCAACAAAGTATAAGGTTTCCTATTCCGGAGTACAAAAACATCAGGTAACTAAAACATGTGTGCTGTTCACACCACATTTATATTTGTAAAATACATAACACAGCATTTTCTAACTTTCAGTCTGAAGACCCATTCTCCTAGTTTATGCCTGAAAACTGACTTGTAGGTGATCTCATATGTGATCGTGGGGTGGAGCGGGGAGAATATGGAGCAGACATTTAACATGCTGATCACAAACACTGCCCCTTTTCAAAAGGAAACTTGGAGGTAACTCAGGGAACTTGCCAATATACCCACTAAATAGTACTCTGAGGTCTGAAAGTCACTGATCCTCTCAAATCCACTAGCAATGACTAACGAGCATCTCTTCAATTAACGTGGGTCTAACGAACATCTCTTTAATTCACGTGGCTTGGCTGGTACAGCTCACAGATCACCCTTCATGATCATCCCAGGCTAAGTCAGTAGGAAGTTTTCGATTCAGTAGTAGGTCTGGTATCAGGAATCTTTTCTACCATCGAAGGAAGAATTTTTTTCTTGTTGGTTGTTTTGGGAGGTGAAGTTAGGAGTTGGGGAGGTATTATGATTCTGAATATGACCATAAGAATCTGAGTTCTTGGGAAGGATTACATCTCAGCAACATCCTCTAATTAACAATTTCATGGAGCCACAGCCATTCTCACCAGAAAGAGACCATTTCTTTAACTGCCACAACTTCACACCTCCCACAAAGGGCTCTACCTAAATGTCCTTCATCATTTGTCTCCCACAGATGAAACTCTACTGTCCAGTCACTTGTCCCATAGGACTCATTGCCTTGTCAATCCACCCACCTCAGCTTCCCAGAGTGCTAGGATTAAAGGCATGAGCCACTGCACCTGGCCCCCAACTGTCTATTTTTATAAATGAAGTTTTATAGGGACACAGCCATGCTATTCATATACCTATAGCTGTTTTCATGCTACAACCCCAGAGTTGAGTAGTTGTGACAGACATCTGGCCTACAAAGCCTAAAATATTATCTGGGCCTTTAGAGGAAAAGTTTGCCCTATTATAAATCATAAGGAAAACAAATTGTTTACTTAGAATAACCTCCTCCCTATCCCAAAAAAATAAAATAAAACCAGAAAACAACCCTGACCCAAGTAGTATTTGTATACCAAGGACTAGTTTAACTCTCTTACAAAGTACCTTATGAAATAAGATGTATCTAAGATATAAAATACTTAAAAGGTAAATAACAAACATTTTGGAGAGATATATGTGTGCATTTATATTTACCAAAGGAAATTCTGAGTTTGCTGCTTTGGGAACATGATAAAACTCAAATTCTAGTCACATGTAGAAAAAGGGGTAGGAAGGGAAGGAGAGGGGAAAGGGAAGAGGGAAGGGAAGGGGGAAGGGAAGAGGGAAGGGGGAAGGGGAAGGGGGAAGGGAAGGGGGAAGGGAAGGGGGAAGGGAAGGGGGAAGGGAAGGGGGAAGGGAAGGGGGAAGGGGGAAGGGAAAGGGGGGAAGGGGGAAGGGAAGGGGGAAGGGAAGGAGGAAGGGAAGGGGGAAGGGAAGAGGGAAGGGGGAAGGGAAGGGGGAAGGGAAGAGGGAAGGGGGAAGGGAAGGGGGAAGGGAAGAGGGAAGGGGGAAGGGAAGGGGGAAGGGAAGAGGGAAGGGGGAAGGGAAGAGGGAAGGGGGAAGGGAAGAGGGAAGGGGGAAGGGAAAGGGGGGAAGGGGAAGGGGGAAGGGAAGAGGGAAGGGGGAAGGGAAAGGGGGGAAGGGGGAAGGGAAGGGGGAAGGGAAGGGGGAAGGGAAGAGGGAAGGGGGAAGGGAAGGGGGAAGGGAAGGGGGAAGGGGGAAGGAAAGGGGGAAGGGAAGGGGGAAGGGAAGGGAAGGGGAATGTGATATAACAGACATCGGTCACCAATAAGAATAAAGTGAAATAAAAAAGTATCTCCAAACGGTACAACTCTCCCCAGAGTTTTACAGGGGACATCTTCCATGTACGTGCAAAGAGAAAGGGACCGGATGGGGAGATGTTTTCTACTGGAACCATATTCTGAATCACCCCTAACATGTGCTCCATCCAGAGACCAACCCAGAAACCCACTCCCACCACAGGTCCATTCTAAATCAGGTTAAGATGAAGATCTGCTGTTGTGAAGGATTTTGGTTATGGCATTCCAACCTCAACTGAATTGTATCCAAACTGGCAGCCCTTGGGGAAAGCTGCCCCAAAGCCATCAAAGTGTGTCTGGTACATGGTCACATTTGGTTTCGCCTACACAAAGCTGATCTTCAATGTTCAGTTTTAATTTACTATTAACATTTGAAAATGGGGAGATCTCACCAACATTTCTGAATTTTTGGCCCCTCTTAAAAAAACAGAAGAGGGCTTTTGGGCTCACCACCCCGCCCCCCACCAGCTGAACTGCAGAGGCACAGGCACTTGTCTCCATAACCCTCTGTCACCTCCTGCTGACCCAGGGCTGAGCATCACAGGTGCTCCCCAACTTCCTGGCCCTGTTTTTATTTTTCTCACACCTGGCCTGCTTCACTCATGAAAAATACCTGCTCTGCAGGCATCTGAATTTCAACCTCAGAGCTAACCCTTTTAAAAGCAACTGTCTCCAAGTGAACAAGGAAAATGATTTTTCTCATTCCCCAGTTCATATGTACTCTTTTCCCCTCCCTCTTGGTCAGTGACCATCTGTCGACACAGAGCACACGCATCCTTGGCCAACCACTTAGCATCAGACACTTCCAAAAAGCAGTTCCTGCTCTCAAGGCTATCATGGACATTTGATCACCTCAGGTCTCTTCTATCCTCAGTTACTTACACCAGTATTACCGCTCCATGCCAGACCTCTAACCCCTATAAGCAGCCCACAGTACCTACAAAGAAAGCTTTCACGAGGAAAGTCCCACTTTAGGTAGAAAGCATTTGCCCATCAGAATCAAGGTACTCTTTCCTAGAGTACAAATTAGAGGGAAGATTTTGGATACAATCACTTCCCCACACAGAAGATATTTATTCTCCTAGGTGACTTCTGCATTGAGTCTAATGTCTCAGTTTTTGAGACACCATTGGAAGTGGGTGTTGTGCAATAAATACGTAAAAACTTTCTTTTTACTCCAAGTATCAATCAACAGAGAAACGGATAAACAAACAAAACAAATTATGGTATATATAGATAGATAGATACATATATATATGTAATGAAATATTCAGCCTTAAAAAAGGAAGGACATTTTGACACATCTACATGAATGAACCTTGAAGATATTATGTTAAATGAAGTTAGTGACAAAAGTACAAATATTGTATGATTCCACTTATGTGAGGTACTTGGAGTAGTCAATGTCAGACAGAAAGAGAACAGTGGTTGCCCCAGGCTGCGGGAGGAAAGAATGAGGAGTTAAGAGTTTAAAGGGTACAGAGTTTCAGTTTGAGAAGAAGGAAAAGATCTGGAGATGGATGGTGGTAACGGCTGGAGAACAAGGCAAAAGTACTGAAGGCCACAGAACTGGACACTTAAAAATAGTTAAAGTGGTAAATTTAATGTTGTGTGTATTTTACCACAATGAAAAGGAAAGAAACCCTAAGAAGTGTAACATACTGGAGAAAACTTTTTTTTACTGCTAGGGGAACTTACAAAGTCCATAGTGAGAACCATGGCGTGACAGTCTAAAAGCAGACAGAGCACAATAGCAGCAGCATTCCAATGTCCCTGTCATCTCCGCCTGGTCTTACTTGCGGGGACTGGCGAAGTTCAGAGAGCAACAGCTGGCCTGACATCTGCCCTGGTTCTACGCGACCTCTAAGGATTCATCAGGTAAGAGTGTGCATCTTCACCCACAGGGGAAAGCCTATCCCAGGGAGTGCAGCCGCATTTAGGGATTATCCTCCCATCTTTTCCCACTACATCTGGGATTTTTGTGAAAACTTCGATTCTTGGCAGCAACATTGAACAGGTATATTAAGTCTGTACACATCATGATCTGTTTTGGCCATGGAGAGGATGATGATGGCAATGGTGACGGGGGCAGGTGACAGCACCCTGGGCTAGGAGAGCAGGTGCTGGTGCTGGCACTAGCCCTGGGCTTCATTCACTTTCCACACCAACACCTGTCAGCCAACCCAGCGAATGAGACAACAGGTTTCAACAAGTCTTGAGCATGGGAGTAGACAGGAGCCTTTCAAGAGGTCCCTTCCACACCATGGTGTGAAAGCAGAACTCACAGAGGATGAGGTTCATTGGTCAAGCAAATTTTACAGAGATGCTATAGGAGCACTGGCAATAGACTTTTATTTAACAGGAACTTACACAAACTTGATACAAACCCTACAGTACGCAAAGCTTTATCACAATTCTACACATTATATTTTGTGGGAGTTGGAGAGCAGATTATTATAATTAGCATTTTGACAAGGGATATTTCCTATCAGAAAATATCATAGAAAAGGGCTATAAAATGACACAGACACTCTTAGTGATGCCCTGACCCAGGACAGGCCCTGAATGGGAAACCTGGAACGACTGGCAGGAAATCTCTACCCACCCCCTTTCTCCTTGCAGAGGCAAAAGAGAGTCTCAGGTTTGGGACCATTTCAGTAACACTGCGACTCCAGGATAGAATAGCTGATCAGAATAGCCAACATTAGACTGTATATATATATATAAAATTATGACTCTGCTTGCAAGGACAGAAAACCCAAAAGCATGGATGTGTAAAAGCCCAGCCAGTGGGGAACCCAGCTGCCAGCCAGGCAGCCACACTCCTTCGTGAGGTCACCAACGCAGTGCTGAGTTACATGCCATCAGCCATAATGCCCATTTCCTCCAGCAGGGCCACAAAGGGCCGTGCTGGAACGCTCACCTTCCTCCTTGGCCCCTACCAGCAGCCTATCATTCAGATTGGCCTTCCTAGCCCCTGGGGACAGCCCAAGAATCTCAGGCTCCCCAGGCAGCCTCAGCATAAGGCCCCACTTTGCCAATCTCCTCTGGAAGTTGTTAGATACTGAACTATGATAATATCTCAGCTGAGCTTCCTTTTTGCAGTTTTTTTCCTCACTACATTATTTTAGACAATGTGTTCGAATCTGTTGCACTTGCGGAGATGTTTTCCATCACTAGAAAGAATCCCTTTCTGATGTGGCACCCCCAGGCCTGATATCCAGGAGGCAGGCTGCTTCTCAACACTCAGATAAAAGGGGCTTGCCTGAAGTGAGAGGCAGTGGGGATAGGGGAAACTGCTGAGTTGTGGCTAATTTAGTTCAATCGAGTAAGCACACATTGTTTTACATCATCAACACTTTCCAAAGACTTTAGAAGAAGGAAAAAGAAAAACTGATCCCTATTCACTTACCACTTACAACTCACAGAAATAAAAATACCTAAAGCACATACATGAATGGCTTTTTCAAAAGCCTGAGAGAGCAGAGTTGATCTTTATTTCTTATTAAAAATGTGGGGTATTTTTCCTTAGAGTTAATATGCAGTCTTTATTTTACATTAAGTACTCCTTTGATTTCATGTCTTTACAAAATTGCTTTTAGCTTTTGAAGTAGAAGATACTTTAAACAAAAATACTGTGCCCTGTTAGCACTTTTTTCTTTTAAATATTGAAATAAATAAAATAGTTAATTCTTTTTTTTGTTTGTTTTTTTGTCAGTTTGTTTGTGTTCAGTCACTTCTATTGTAGAGCAATTCCAGTCTGACCTGGTACTTTCTCACAGACACTCAAAGAAAATGTAATGAAGAATTTTTTAAAAGGAAAAAAAAAATCTTCTTATTGCACAAACTTAGGCCATTCCCAAGACTTCTCTGAGCTGAGCTGAGCTGTGCTGGAGGATTTTCCACTTCTGTGTTGGCTCCTGTGTTGACTGAAACACACACACAGGAGGGGCCGGGCAAGGGAAGAGGAAGAGGAGGAGGTGGAGGAGAAGGAGGTGCGAATCATCGAGGCTTCTTTTCACCTTCTTCAGAAATGGCTTGCTTGAAGGATGCCGGAGTTCCCAGGTCATAGAGTTGACTGCAGAGGGAAAGGCAATGAAAGGTAAAACAAAAAACAACAGCACGCAATAACTACCTAAAAAAAGAAAGATTAAAATTAATGGGGCGGCAGAAATGAAATGAATTAAAAAGGGAAAAGAAAAAAAAAACCCAAAGAAAGAAAACCACTAACTAATTGCAAGCTAAGGAGGCTATGACTATGTGCAGTGAAAACCAGGCTGGTGTCTCCAGTGCCTTGAACATCAGCAGCACAAAATCAGCCATGAACAGGGCAGGTCAGTGGCCACTGGCAAGAGACAGAGAGAACACAGCTGGACTTTCAATTCTTAGGGGGTGTAGCAGGCAACTAGTGTTAGCAAAAAGTTTTTCCTTCTTCTCCACTTGGAAACCAAACAAACTAAATCTTTTCATGACTAAAACATCCCAGAAAGGACCATTATGATATAATCTGTCTGCCTGTCACCTAAGTGGAAATGGTAAAGGACCAGTTAAGCCACAGAAAACCCCAACTGGTTGGCCTATGGCCAAAAGAACACTCCTTCACAAGCACACACCCTCACCTCCAGCCCTGCCCCAAGCCAGGGGATGCATTCCACTTTTCCACTAGCCCAGTGATCCCAAGCGACAGCCTTAGAACCTGGTGGAAGTTCAATCCAAGTGGGTCCTTTAGCCTAATGGGTACAAATCAGGCATAGACTTTGCTTCTAGCTGAAATAAATCTGCTAAGTTATTCTGGCCTTTGGAGTGGATTAGTTAGTACAAAGGAGTAACCAATAAAATCAAGCACTATCACATTTTACCCTAGAAGTGGTTCCTGAGGGCAGAGATGACTGCCCCAATAGTGCCCAGATCACACTGAGCTGAAAAGCCAGGAGGCAGAGCAGGAACGACGGACCTAAATGGAAAAGGGCCAAGCCAGGAGACAAAGCTCAAAATCAAAGGCAGCTCAGCATCTTCCAAGTTGAAACTCCTTCCCCTCCACTGCCCAGTTTTCCTGCTGGCACCTGAGGCATCACAGGCCAGGCACATGGGCCTGGATTAAAAGCACTGTCAAAGCCAAATCTCCACCCATCCACTTTCCTCTGTCCTCTGCCACCAAGTCTTCCCTCCACACTTGCTCCCAGTCCCTCCCCATTCCATTCTGCCCCATCTATCCTCTCTGATGGCTTTTCTGGTGCCCTGTCCCTGGTTCCCTCCACTTTCTCACTTTCCTCTGCTCCTTCCTGTTGCCACCTGCCTTAGCCCCTCCACCTTAGTGACAAAACCTGTGTGGTTGGTCCTCTGACCTCCCACAGAGCACCTGCAATTCTCCTGTGGGCATCGGGTCTTGATTCCACCCCTGCCAGGAGGCTTTCTGTCCCTCTCCCAATTCCCTGACCCCACTGGTCACAGTCACCCGCCAGTCTTCGGTGAGGGTCTCATCACCATACCCCACATCCTTTTAGTTTCCTCAAATTTCCACCCTTGACTCCCCCCACCACCCCAACCTCACACACATACTTTTCTTCTTTTGCCCCATTTAAGCTACCTAGAAAACTGGCTGGGTAGTTCCCAACTTGGCACTCTTGCACTCCATTTTCTCTTTTGTTTCTCCTAGCAAGGCCAACTGTAGGCTGTGGGAAATATCCTGCTGTGTTCTTGGGCTCCTGCTCTCAATCCCCTGCAGGAGGCCTGGCTTTCCTTCCCTCCACACACAGCCAGCTCGCCCCTACCTGGGCCTCACACCCTCACTTCCTCTCCTTCACTTCTCACCACCCACTCAGTGCCACCTGGCTCTCCTCTGCCCCCTTGACCAATGATGCTGTGTCTGGAGATGACTTCTCCAACCTTATTTCAACAATACTTATTGAGCACCCACTATGTGTAGAGAAGATTTAGTAAGACTTCCACTAATTTGCTCAGTTCTCAGTTTATAACCCCAAATAATTATGGCACACTGGTGTTGGGTACTGTCCAAGGGACATGCGTGATATCACCTTTGCCCTAAAGAAACACTCCAACTGTTTGAGGTGAAGGACCACGAACAAACCTTAAGCACAACAGGAATGGAAGGAACAAAATGCTACAGAATCATACTTAAGCATGTTTTCAAATCATGATTTTTGCCATTTTACTTGGATCCAATTCCGATTGTGATTCCCAGCTTTGCTTTTTGTTCAACTCCTCCAGTCTCTGGACAGGAGACATTCTTGCCTACAGATTAAATATCGATAGTCAATCTAGACTTGGTTGCTGATCTGGATGGCTTCCTTCAAGGAAATCTCTCTGTCTGCTGTGATCCACAGCAAAAACAATCACACACTACCCCATAATAGCTCATAGACATTTAAGATTATTTCTAAATATCCAGTCTGACCTACTAGATCACAAATAAATCCACTGGCCAATAAATCCATTGGCCCCATTGTTAATTTTATCCTAGCCATCACGGTGCTAAGCATCATATATGCTGTTACTTAGTCCACAGTTACCAAATGAACAAAGGTACATCTGAAGGGAAATATTATAGCCCAAGGGCTACAAACAAACCAGCCTGAAAGATCAAATGTTTGAGCCACGAATAATGGGACAAATCTATCGTGTACCTCCTGATATAAAGCACAGTGAAGGATAAAACATCATTTCTATAGTTTTCTTACCCAAAAGGCATAGCCTCATTTTAATCATCAGAAAATAGCACATGAACCTAAAGTGAACAGCTTTCAATAAAATGACTGGTCAGATACTCTTTAAAAGTATGAAGGACACGAAAAACTGGTAGATGACTGTGGAACTATTACAGATAAAGGATTTGTGAGGACATGGCAACTAAATGTAACACGTGGGCCTGGACTGGATCATAGACCAGAGAAAGGTCTTTAGTGAAGCAGCTGGCAGAATTTGAGTAAGGTCTGTAGATTATAGTATTGTATCTGTGTTAACTTCCTGATTGTAGTAATCATACTGTGGTTATTTGGACAATCTGAGTAAAGGATATTTGGGAATTCCTGCTATTATTATTTTTGTAATTTTTGCAAGTATAAAACTATTTCAAAATTTAAAAATATAATTTTAAGTCTTACTTCATCAGGTGAAGGCCAGTGGGGAGATACTTTGAAAACCTAATTGCCAACTTATATTAACTAATAATTCAGTTCTAAAAGGGATCCTCCATCATTCTGTTATTTTGTAAATCAAGCAGAAGGGTTTTTCCTATCTATCAATTTGGATAGATGGTCAAAAATCACTTTATTACATAAACCAGTGTTCTAGTGTTAGAAGCACTTGGGCATGTGACTGAAACACGGCCCCAAATGTTCGCTCCCTGCCAACTCACTACCCTCACTGTCACCACCAAAACACTGACCATTTGGGAAGCTCACTCTTAGTTCTTTTAGAGAGTTAACGAAGACTTAGACATTGCTACTTCTCAGCAAGATCCTAATATGTAATAGACTGGTTTTGTTTTTGTTGCTTTGTTACTGTTTTTCTTTTATAGCATCAAATACCTCCTCTTAATCTAGTGAGGTCTCAAATAAAATACCTCAATGCCCTTTACTGATAATACTCAAGAAATTTTCAAACTGTGATCTTTGGGGAAGTCGACCTAGACTACAAAAAGGTTATTAGAAGACTTATACATCATTCATTGACACTTGGACTTCAGACCAGTCACTGAACCTGATTGAAACTCAAGCTCCTCATCAGTCAAATGACATCTATCCTACCTCACATGGTAAGAATTGCCATGAGACAATATCAGTTACATACTATGATAAGGAAAGAAATGTCCAGATCCCAGGGAGAAACTGAGGCAAAGCTCTATGTCAACCAACTCATGTAGGAAGTTGAGTCCCAAACCCAGAACTTTGGTCTCTACTCATCAGATCTCTACTGTAGTTGTCTACTCATCAGATCAAAAATGCCTCACTCAGAAAATACACAATGCAAGTAACTTCACTTCCAAAGGCTTAGGAAAATTGCCTGTGGAAAAGTACCTAATACACTATTTTGCTCAAACTTTAAGTACATGTTCAAGATCATATTCATCAGATGTAACAGGAGGCATATTGGGATAAAATTAATTAATTTTATTCTACCATAAAGTGAGAACCTCGAAACAGCCTTTAGTTCTCTCCCCAAGTAATGATTTTGTGTTCCCTCAAGTGCTATATACAGGCAATACCTGGCTGCAGCCCGTTAGGTGCAGAGAGAGATGCAAGGTAAGCAGGAAGCCTTAAAGGGATACTACTGATGTGAACATCATATTCTTTTATTTAATCCTTCTCTCTAAAATACCAGTAGTGAATTGGATTACCAACTTTAAAGTACCTTTAAAAAATTAAATGCATATTTCTAATTCCCAGTATTATAACGATTATAGCATCTGATCTCTACGTACTTTCAGTAACAGAAATAAAGGATTAGACGGTTCTAGGTAGGAAAAAAGCATCAGATTGACAACAGTTACTTTTATCATCAATAGCTCCTCTCAGGAGATTTGAATGTTGTAACGAATTTTTAAAGTTCTACATTTATAGCTGCTTTGGGATAGGACTCAGAAAATTAGGTGGCATTTCTGGAGCATTTGGGGTGGTACTTTAGTGAGCAGAGGAGGAAGGAAACTGGTCAGATCATTTTCATCTTGATGACTCTAATTTCTTTTGTATTTTAAAATGTGAGTAGTGATACTTATTTAACAAAAGCAACTGCAGGAAAGATAGGTGTGTTGATTGCTCACAGACCTCCAATTCCTGAAGTCACAAAAAAGAGCTTTAGACAGCAGAAGGGAATGTCTAGAAATGATGGTAAGAAGATGAGTTATCTCCAATATTCTTCCCAGAATCTTCTTTTTTTTTTCCCCCCCCCCAGTGGTTCTTCCCAGAATCTTAACAGAAATTCTCTCCTATAGAATCTAATTGCTTACTCTTCGGTCATTGGTTACCTTTTAAAGCCACCATCATTACAAATACCCTATCTTCAGCTGGCACTGAGAAAAAGCAAAGTATGCATATCCACACACACAAATATATTCCTTAACTAAAGACTATGCAAGAGACGGTACAAGCAAGGGTAATGAGCATAGGTTCTAGAATCAGACCAGGGATCAAAACATGGCTCCCTACTAACTGTACATTTCCGAACCTTATTACGAAGTCTTAGTTTCTTCATCTGCAAACTACGGATCAATACAAACACCTCTCTAATGGGAGTGATCATGAGGATTAAGTGAAACATTACAAGAAAAGCACTCACACACAAATGTATGCCTCACACATAAATACCGACCATTGTTACCTAGAGAAAGGGATAAAGATATCACACTGACCATCAGAGTGGCTGGAAACCAAGGACAGCCAGTTTTCTCCTCGTGTACGTTTCCTTCTTGAGTTTTCCTTCCTTGTCTCCAAAGCAGTGTCCATTCTACTCTCTCAAACTCAGCTCAACCTCTTAGGGTCAACTTTTCTCAACTAAAAAGTGAAATATTTGAACTTGATCATCTTAAAAGTCCCTTCCAGTTTTGTGGGGTTTTTTTAAGGCTATAAATTCTGAGTCTGTTCAAAGATACTACAAACAAGGTGAGACAACATGTCCAAGAAATGCTAAGAAACATTACTAAGCTCATTTTGGCTATAGCAAATGAGAAAAGTGAGGATATCTACTACTCCCCAAAAGAGAAATTGCAGATCAAAGCTATAACAATAAAAATAAAGTAGAAAAGAAATACCCCATCCTCAGATAAATATTCTCTTGGGAGTATCCCTTGTTAGAAAGCTATAAAATGTTGGTCCCCCATTAGCACAACAAGCTAGATACTGAAATTAGGTGGCCTTTTATAATTTGTTTTAATTACATGGATTTTTAAAAACCTACTCAAGTTTAAAGGCAAGCTGCTATTGAGTATTCTGGAACTATGAATCAGGCAGATTTCAAATGAATAGTGTGCAATGGTTGGAAACATTTTTATTAACATAGAAGCTCATTTCATCAATGAAAGCAGATTATAATTCTACAAATCCAATATCTGAGTCAAAGGAACGAAGTAGAAAATGACAACAAGAGTAGACTGTATCCCGTTAGCAGAAACCCACTGGAACCAGCTGCACTGACTCATTCACACGCATGAGCATGCAGGGATGTTAAAACAGCGAAGGTTTATGCCGTATTTCCTAGGAACAGGCCACGTACAGATTAGGCAAAATATCCCAAAAGTGGGTGGGATTGTTACCTTCATTCTCAAAACTGAAAATAAATACACAGGCAAGCACATACATATCTCAAGCATGAGAAAAGTGGATGCCCCTTCTGTCTCAGGCTACCAGGAAAGCACAAAGTATACTTTGGTAGGTGTCTTTGCTTTTGTTGGGTCGGTTCATTATTTTAACGAGCACGATGACGAGTAATTCATGATCATCAACAAAGGCTGGATTGTCAAAGCAGATCTTCCCACACACTTATAAGCAGGCTGTCAACTGGGCAGCCACTTGGATGTCCCAACCCAAGTCAAATAGACCTATGCTCTCCTGGAGTCTGGAGACCCTGGACACACTTAGTGGGAGTTGAGAATTCAAAACAGCCAGGTTGAGGGTTGTGCCTAATCAGGCATCTTCTTTAATGTGAACTCATCCCCCTGGCTGTGAAACTGGTACTCAGAGTGAGGAATACCACCTTGACATGCAATGCCCTATGGCCACATCTCCTTATTCCTACCCAAAGCCAGCAGCCAACTCCAATTTCTGTTCCCTGGACTCCACTTCCAAGTTTAGCCACGGGAGGCAGAGTTAGCCGAGCACTTCCCCAGCCATTTTTTCGTGTAATTGAAGCCAGAAGCCAGAAGCCAGAAGCCAGAAGCCCACCATTCTCTGCACAGAGCCTCCCATAGTCCCGGCAAGCCTCAGTTCCCACACCAACGCCCAGGCCCATGTGGGTCCACATGCACACACAGGCACAAAGGGCAGATGAAAGACACTCCAGTAGCCACTCCCACACTAAGAAGGGGGTCCGAACCCAGAAACAAAACAAAACAAAACAAAAAAAGCTGGTGGGAGGACAGGGGACAAAGCAAAAAGAAACAAAAATAAAAATAAAAAACAAAAAAACCCCCCAAATATGATGGTTTTGCCCACATTGTAAGACAGGTCAGCCAAGACATACCTCTGACTAGGACCTTGTGGCAGGTGGTTCTTGGGACTGTCAGTGAGGTGGGTGGTCTTCTCCATTGATCCAGGGGCTGTGAGCAGTGTTGCTTTCGTTTATTTCAGGAGGTACTATTGGAAACATAAAACAAAGTGCCTGGCAGGCACTATAAAAAAATAGAAGAAATACTAAGGAGACTTGATCATCCAGTGAGTATTTATATGCTTTTAAACAGGGGCGAGGGGCAAGGGAAGACACTGCAGTCTCCTTCTTCCTTCAGTGAACACGGCCTCAAGTTGTGTTGTCACCGCTGAGCCTGTGGCTTTCTGCCTATGTTCCATTCCTGCACTTGGAAGTTGCTCTTCGCCAGGTGGAAAGTGAGGGAAACCAGCAACAACAAAACAGCAGCTCTGCTGATGGAGGACAAGTTAAAGAGGCGGCTGGTCAGGGCCCTGGTGCTGGCGGAGGCCAGACACAGGTGCCCGGACTTCTCTGGAGTCGCTGACATTTTCTTGCAAGCAGAGAGGAAGATGGAAAGGTCAGGGAGGAGACCTGGGGAAGGGGTCTGCCTTGGGGAGCCTCCAACTCCGTGGGACACGGAAAGTGCAATCATCTCCCAGTGAGGAAATTCTGCCCCCAGTGGCTTGCCTCTAAATAGGATATTACTGTGATTTCTTTGATTTCCCTTTTCTCTCTCTCTCTCTCTCAAAAAAAAAGGTCTGATTCTAATAATAGCTAGAATATATAAATAATAATTTTTAAATGTTATCAGTTCTTTGTTCTAAACCCAAAGTTCCTCTTCTCTTCATTTGGCCAATAAATATGGTAACTGAGGAAATCAACTCTGCTCATGTCAAAAAGTCCCCCTCCCCTCAAAAAAGGGATAATCTGCCTAACTTCCTAGTTCTATGGAAAATAAATAGCACATCGCAACACCATCTCTCTGAAGAACTCTCATTCTGCTCTTTTGTTTTTGTTTTGTTTTTTCAGTAGTTTGTGCTTCTGACATTCATAACCAAACTAGAGGGATGGCAGGAGGGAAAGGGACACACGGGAGGTAAGGGGGAAAGCAAGGATAAAGGGAAAGCCTAAAGTTGTCTTTCATTAAAGGAAGTCTAGCAGAACCGGCACAATGAGCAAAGTCAGAGGGTGGCTAGTTGCCCAGAGAGTCTGTCCCACGGGTTTAGCAACTGCCCTTTTTATCTGCTGTGGGTGAACCCCGGCCACTGCGGCGTCCTCGACAGGAGCGAGGCTCTTCCAAATCGTCCTCATCAAAGCCGTGGAAAGTTGAGGTGTCACTTTCTGACGTGGAACCGAATAAGTCCTCCGTGGTGCGTGCTGCGGCCGCTGCCTCCTTCTCCTTCCTGCCTTCTCCTCCCAAATGAGCTGACATGTATGATGAATATATCAGCACGTGGTTAAGCAACAGACAGCATCATTAATATTCTCATTACGTTATTACAACGCTATTCTTAATAGCAAGATAATAAACCACTGTCACGCCAAAAGGGAGTAACCAGGTATATCTCCTAGTGATAAGGATTTAGGACAAAGCAAACATTTCCAGGGAAGAGGTTCCCCCCTCCCCAAAAAAGCAACATCTCTACCATAATACATATGTCCACAGCTTCCGACAGCGAACGATTTGAGCATGATCTTCTTTCTCTTCCACATGCACACATAAGCATGCACGCTCACTCAACCCGGCCCTAGAAAACGATTTTCCTTGGTGGTTTGAAAGCCTGGTTGGTATTTCTTTGGTGTTTTCTGTTGGTGTTTCTTTGAACAATGTTTGCCCTTCACTTTGACAGTCAGCTTTACAAAGGTATTACTGTCAGATAACCCATTCAAGGTGGTTAAGCCTCCATCCATTTCATTTTTATTTTTGCCCGCTTTTAATCCCATTCTTTTGGAACCCTTTCAATTCTGCCCTTACACCATGTGGTTCATTTGCACTGAAAGCAAAAGGAGGTTGGAAAGCCTGATAAGTGGTGGGTAATAAAAGAGCTTCTCGTTTTCTTTAACACTGGAGGAAATTTCTGTGATATGTACCCACATACACACACATGCGTGCACACGCATGTGTTCGTACACACATACACACCCCAGCCACTAAACATGCCTAAGGCTTGGTTACTCCAGAAAGTTCAGAGTTTTTCAATCTAACTCAGAAAAGTAAGGTGAGGAAATAGGAGTTAAAACAAAAGGTCTAATAAAACAGCATCCTGAAGTCTGTAAAATTCCACATTTTAATTTCCACATTATAAATGGGCCCTGAGACTGCCTCACAGAAGGTAATAACGCACAACTGAAGGTGCCGACTTTAGAATCTCACCTTCTCTCAGGAAATGAAAGCAGTGAGCTCAATGGGAAGGAAAAGACAGATCTTCCAAGATCTTCCACTCTCTTCTCTGGAAGGACCCTAAAGAGCCTCCAGAGAAGTATTTGCCCACCTGCCTTAACAAGCACATCCCACAGGATACTGGCACCTGTTTATTCCCCAAGTACCAACTATTTCAGGAACATCAGAGTCAGACCTTGACTAAATGATCCACCCAAATTAGTCCTTAGAAAATTCAGTGAGAATACGTAGGCTTGTATAAAATGGCCCCTTGAGTCACATAGCAGACAGAACCTCATGGGGGAAATGCTGAGTGAAGGTTGTGGAAAGAGAGCTTTGTATAGGAAATCAACTTCCCACTTCTGATACCCCATGGATTAGATTCAAGTACACTATCTTTTGTAGGAAATAAAAGGGGAAATTATAGCAGTTTGCAATGGGACTTCTGAAGCTGCCCTCTGTAACCCATCCAAGCCTGTAGCAGTCCACAACGTTTTGCTTAGAATATCACTCCACCAAGTGACCTTGCTTCTAGCAGTAGAGATTTTGCCTGATTGCTTGCTTTTTAAAAACTATGAATTGAATTTCATTTGTTTTATTTTCTTTTTAAGTACCTAAAAATCAGAGTCCACTATTACAAGGGCCCTGTCGTCTCAACTAGCACCAGTACAGTAAAAAGTTCAGCATTAGGTATCGTCTTTGAACAGTAAATGAATTGATGGAATTACACAATGGACCACCCTGTCAGGGTCCTTGAGAGTTGAGGGTTGAGGATTGTGTGCAATGGAAACCACAGTCCTTTTCGAACTACTGATGTGCCACTCAAGTCGGTCTTAAACCCTAAACAATCTTAACATCAAAATACAAAAGGGCCAAAGCCAAGGTTTGCAGACAATGCAAGGGAAGAACTGAGTTGTTATGGAAAACAAAGATGTGGTCATTTCAGTCTTCTTAGGACTGGGAGTGCAAAAGACACTGGTTAGAAAAGTAGAAAGGAGAAATGACTCTTCACTGCTGGAACCATCCACCCAATCGAACTGTGTTCACCTACTAGTCAGTAGTCGATGAGACTAGAAACGATGTCCAAATCCTCTCCCCCTTCTGCCTTGCACTTTGGTCTAGTTGTGACATAACACAATTTGAAAAGTGATTACTACCAACCAACCACGATCAGCCAAAAATAATGGTTTGGTTAGAAATGAAAATCAAAACAACCACTTGACAAAACTTGAAGACCTGAACTCTTTTTAGAAATGAAAGAACAAAACCCAAAGTCTCTTGTTGTTATTTTAGTTTTTGGATAGGTTAAAAATGAAAAAAACAAAAACAAACAAAAAAAAAACACCAAATCAACTCCAGATTAGCTCTAGGAAATGTCTGCCCTTTTGCCCTCTTGATCTCCCAGGTATCTTTTGCCTATTTCATGTGCGAAAACAGGATGAATGGCCAGTGGGAGTGGTGTTCATACAGGCTGCCCAGGGGTCTCTGACTCCCACACAGGTTTGGTTGCTCTCCCAATATTCATGTTTTCATACTCTTCGGGTTTGACCCAGGTACGTTCACAGAACAAAGGCATCTTTTTAGGTTTGTGCATCACCCAATACAAGAAAGCACACTGCCTGCGTCTCAGGCATTTCCACTCTACCTCACTGTGGTCAATAACTCATGCATGCAAAGGAAAATCTACCTCAGGGACAGGCCAGACGCAAGTCAAAAACTTCTCTCTGCCCTTTTCCTGGATCGTAGGGCATAACTTTTGGCCCTTAAGACCCAAAGAAGAAAAATATCAAAATGACCTAAAAACCCCTCTCCATTCAAAACCACTACCACCATCACTCTCCATTCCACTCTCCAAGCCCACCACTGCCAGACGCCAGAGGCACACAGGTGGACCAGGTCCTGGCCTATGGACACCCGAGGCAGGAAAGGGCCACACTCACCAGAGCGTCCACAGTCTGCACAGGACACCAGTTCTTCAGGCCGCCCACTCTTCTTGTTCATGTTAGAGCCCCCCAAGCAGAAGTCACAGTAGTTATTGGGAATGACTGTTCCATCCGGTCCTTTCTGAGCTGTGGGAACATTAAAAAAGAATTCCAATTTCAGGCTGAAATGAATTTCTACTGCCCTCTCTCCTCCCATGGTGTGGCAGAATCTGCTTCACAAAGAACAAGAAGTCTAGAATCTGAGCTTTTGTTGTAACCACACTGTTAAATAGGGCTAAGTTCTCTTTTGGATCCTTCTGGATCCTTCTCAATGTCTTACAAGTCACCCAGAGTTTAATTTATATAATATTTCCCAGTTCTGTGTTTTATAGAAATCACCTTGTTCCTCTAATTATATCCCCGGATGACCAAACTGTCCAGAAGGCCTACTGGTTCAGTGAACACTACTCAGCCCTGAACAATCAGCCCTCAGGGCCAAGACTCTAAATATCAGATGGCAACCATAAACCACAGTGAGACTGGAGGGAGAAAACATGGTCACTTCCTGGACCTTGCCCTTGAGAAAGGTGTTCTTGTTTAGCAGATATCCTTCCTGTCCCTGAAAAGGAAAGCAAAGAAGCACTAATGAGTGGTCATGTCCAGGATGGACACCAAAGATATCTTGGGGACTTTGATAAGCATCTTGACAGGTACACAGGTGTCTGTTCTCATTCAGCTTCACTTCCATGAAGTCCAGACTCATTGATCATGGAAAACACTCAGAAAAAGTTAATCTTCATCCTACATACAGGTTTACCAGCTGCTTACTAGCTCAGCTTCATGCCAGAGATGGGTTAAATGGTATGTTAGTGGGCATGTCTCTAGGCTTAGGACCTTCACAGGTAACTGAACACTCTAACTTCATAAAATACCCCTCCTGAAAATCCTTAAACAAAGGCAAAGAAAGATCTTGGGACTGGGTGGCACCTGTGGCTCAAAGGAGTAGGGCTCCAGCCCCATATACCAGAGGTGGAGTGTTCCCAGCCCCGGCCAAAAAAAAAAGAAAGATTCTCAGGCAGCAAAATCATTCAGTTTCTAGGGGTGGCTGAAAAGTCTTGAAAAGGTTCTTTACAAGGGGAGAAATGCCTCCATTTTCCTCTGTTTCTCCCTCCCTATTGTGGACATTGCTTTGTCATATTCACACTGCTTATTTGCTACTAGGAAGAAAAGTCTCTCTGTTTATGGGATCAGCCTTAACCACAAGGGTATCTTCCTCCTCACTGTACCCAATGTCTGCTATCTTTCATTATTCACCAGCTAACATTAATCAGGGTCCCGTAGGGTACAAATCTGTAAAAGGAAGCAGATATGTGAGCAGAAATGCCATCCAGACAGTAAGTGATAAACGGATTCACCCACTTTAATATGATTCCCTCTGGCCCTCACTTCCTCCATGCCTCCGTTTGGCCTCCAGGAATAGAAAACTTACCTGGGGAAGGCGGAAGACAAAAGCTAGCAGAATTATATTACAGAGGGTTAATCCATTTATCAGTTGCTATTTGGATTGTTTAATCAGTTTCTAAGTCATTGATTTCCATCTTCAGGGAGGCAGATAATTCTCTGCAAGAAAAGTGTCGGCTGTTTGGGGGAGAGAGGGGACCTGGTCACACTCTGGAGTCTGTTGAGTATGGGCTTTTCTTTACCAGTCATTGGATCTCAAAAAGATCTACATGGAATACAGAATGATTTTGCAATTAACCTCCCAAAACCAACACATCTGCAAAAATTTTACTCTGCCTATAAAACTTCCATTGCCAACATCCAAAAGCACCAGCGTCCCTTTTCTCCCTTCTCCTTCAATTGTCATCTTTGTCATTTTTAGAACTCTACTAGAAAAATCAAGCTTGTCTATAAAGCAAATAAACTCAGAGTTTCCTCATCAAAAGATGGATAGAAGTCTATCAAATAATGAACAGAAAGAAGAATAGGGTATGTTAAAGGCAGGGGCTGGGGCAGCGCCTGTAGCTCAAGGAGTAGGGCGCTGGCCCCATATGCTGAGGGTGGCGGGTTCAAACCCAGCCCTAACCAAAAAAAAAACGGTAGGGGCTGAGGGTGAACCAAAGCTAAGTTTCATGAACTAGACACAAAATGTGGAGAGGCCAAACACAATTTAGGTAGCTTCCTGCGTGGACGGAGATCAAAGAATCCATGTGTGTCATTCCACAAAAACTCCCAGAGGGTCCAGTCTCCTCGTCTGTCTCTCTCCTATACTCTCAGGGGCTTCCTGTAATGTCTGATTTCCTCTCCAGTCACAAAATCTTTTCTCCAACACACCGTGTCCCTTGTGATGTATAAGGATGAAGAAGTAAAATACGGAGTATAAGAACTTCCAGATAGTTCTTTACAGTATTCCCCACCAAAAGACCATTGGTAGAATACGCTGTTGAATCATGAACTCTAATACTGCAAGAGATAAAAAATTCAGAAATGACCTAGTAGAGCATAGCACAGTGATGGAGAAATTGAGCCTAGGCAAAAAGACCGAAAGAAAAGCATTTAATTCATCTGAAGAAGAGAAGTCTGGGAGGAGATTGGATCAGAGCAGGGTCCCCACATGTACATGTTCATGTTGGTTGCTGGCCATTCTACATGCCTGTCCAGCCTATCTAAGGGAGTGAAGGAGGTTCGAAAATCCCACCTTCAGGCCTTGGCATATGCCATTGTCACATGCCAGGCCAGCAGGGGTGAGGAGGTGCATTTTCAATCTGGAAATGGCCCAGTATTTAGTGATAGTGCCCAGCTATGTTTTCTTTTCAGACAAATCATTTTTGCTTCAGTTCCTACTCTCTTCTTACAACAGTGAGCTCAAAACATCCCTTTGGTGAAATGGCATGGGATGGACTAGTAACTTATACATCTGGTTCTCTGACAATTTTTTGGTATTTAGGGATTAGATTCAGAATGAAGGTTCTCCCATGGAGCTCTCCCAATTTCCTACCAGAAATCACCAGTCCTGCGATGGGGAGGACACTCTGCTGGCATCACTACTATGATCCTCCATTTGTTGATAACGTGTGTGCACCTGCCTCATATCCCCATATCAGATGGTCTTCTACTTCTTCAGGGTGGGGACCATGTCACACTCACTGTTGGAACACCTATAAGCCCTGCACATCAAAAAGGGCTGCCAATAATTTGTGGACTGAATGACTTATAAAGGAGTGGCAGAGATATCAGTAGGTGGCACAGGTTGTCCCTGGAACCTCTTCCTAGGAAGGATGGTGCTTGCTTCCCTGTGACAGAAGTACCTGTCACTCTGAATGTCACTCACTGCCCCTGGTCCATGTTCAGATGGATTGGGCAGTCATCTGGCCTGGTCTCACAACCAGCTCCTGGAGTACTTGGGAGTGGGTGGACCAGGACCCTGTGTTTGTAGAGGAATAACACCGTACCCCTCCTACGGGAGGTGACATATCATTCTGTACCAACACACAAGATAATCTAAGACTATGATTCACTATCTCTTGAGAAGAGGATATCAGGTGGTGCCTATCCACTCAGCCTCCCTTTTGTTCAACTACTCATAGACAAGAAGCAGCAGACATTTATTATACTACAAAATGGGGGAGGGGATCTTATGCTGGATGCCTTACATATGTTATTTCATTGATTTTTAGAAAAACTTTGTGAAGTAGGAATTCACGTTTGACAGAGGAGGTGAAAGAAATCCAAAGACATTAAAGTGCTATCTTCAGGGCCCAGTTATCCCTCTTTGGAGACAGGATTCCCCCACTGGTTTGCCTGTGTCCTCAAAGATTCTGCCTCTAATCACACTTCTTTACCTCCTGGGAAGTCCACAGGCAAACACTTTCTGTCCATACCATGCATGTGAAATATTTTATAAATCTCTTTAGCATCAACCTGATTCACCCAATCTGGTATCTAGGAAACCCAAAATGATAAAAAATATTGAGATTTGCCTGACAAAGGAATAAATTCCCTTTGAACTTAAATTTCAATTCCCTACCAAAGTAATCCATCCCAGGTAACCTTATTTATTGTTATATATACTCTGTGAAAACACTTCTTCGGAGAATTCCAGAGGTTCATGGAGGAATTTTGTTTTTTTTTAAGTGAAGCTCATACCATGGCTAGATTGGCCTATAGCCTGACCTACCCATGAGCAATTTCCTGGTACTGTATATGAGATCATTATAAAAAAAGATTTTACTATAAATAGGAAGTTCACCTAGACCTTGTAAGTGGGACTTAAATAGAGATTTTGCTTCTGCTTATGAGAAATTGAGTCCTGCTTTATAGAGTAAGATGACAAGGAGGGCAAAGACCCAAGTGGTATCTTTATGTCAGCAACTGTGATCATGAATTTGGTTTTCTGTTGATTAATGCTCATGAGATCATATAAGAGATAAAAGTAAGCTGCTGAGAAAATAAAGTAGCCTTAAGAGTTCAGAAATTTACCTGGGGGAGATAAATCTAAAAAAGCTCAAAGGAAAAAAAATGGAAATTAGGAACAAAGTTCATGAAGAAATGCAGAAAAAATAACAGGAGGTAGAGGACAGCATTCAAATAAATCAAAGCAAGAAAAAGAAAAAGCCAAGCCTCAAATAGTCCTGTCACCATGCTCAGGGATGAGAGAGCAGGCCTTCTAGGAAGGCATTCGTGCACACCCCACAGGATCACCACACTAAGTCAGGCAAACAAGGCTCCAGATCTTCCATAAAGCTACCACCCAGACAGAGCTGTCTTTCCCCCTTTCAATCTGTTTCCCACTGCCATGTGCCTGCCACTCAGAAAAGAATGAGTGGTGGGACAAGCTGGCCACCAGTAACAGCCCCTCATCTGGGGCTGTTACCAGATCCGCATCCCAAGTGTCCTAGAGGAATAGGAAGCAGGCCAGAAGTTTAGGCTCCTCCTTGGCACATGCACAAAAGCATGGCCTCACATCCTGAGCAGACACTAGGGCCTGGTGTGCACAAACACACAGCCACATTCACTTCCCACCGCCCAGCTGGGAAGCTCTATTTCTGGGGCCGGCTAGGTTGGAGCGTGCAGCCCCTGGGGAATTCGGGGGCAGTGAGCAAAGCCCTCCAGGAAGAGATGTGCCTTTCCTCACCCCTCTCACTTGTCCCCTACCCTCCACAGCTGACAGTTCCTGTGTCCCTCTACAGGTCTGACATGTTTCCATGGCAACTGGGATCCTGGGCTGCGGCAGCTCCACTCTTGCCACCTGTTATTACTTCATCTCTCAAGTGTAAAGCATGCTAGCCTGGCGCCACTTGGCTGTGCTGAGCGTATCTTGAGAAGACAGAGGAAAGAAAGGGAAAGAGGTAGAGAGGCTGGCCAAGCTGGCTTCGCAGGACACACTGGACAGGACCAGCCAGAGGAGGACGCTCTGGAGCTGGTGCAGGCAGGGTGAGGAGGGAGGATGCAAACCGACACGCCTGCCCTTCAGAATCAGGAGCAGGCCGCAGCTGGAGGCCACTGCCACATCCTGCTACCTTCTGCCCAGACTTTAATGAAGGTAGCGAGAAGGGAGGGGAGGCAGGCGGCAGGCTTGGAAGAGCAGGCAGTTGCAGGGAGATCTTGCAGGCCCAAGGACGTGAGTTGAGGCAGGAGAGGGTTAAAAGTGGCGTTCTAATGACTGTGAGGAAGGCTGGACCAGACGGCAAACAGAGCATCAAAGCCTGGATAAATGGCCTTAATTCTCATGCTCTCACTCGCCCTGCTCCTTACGTGTTTACTCATATAAATTATCCCCACAGCCTGACACCTTTTTTCATTTCTTCCCTAGAATTGATGAAAAAATAAATGCCATAGATGCAAGGAATAAAAGTGTTGGGCTTCCATTTTCTTGGCCACCTAATAGCAACTCAGGCCCCACCCCAGGGTCCCAAGAAGAAGACAAATGAAGCCTTCCTCCCCATGGTAGGGAGGCCCAGAGCCTGGCAGGCAGATGGACAGCAGGGTCTGCTCGCCACAGGACCTTTAGGCCATCATAGCCCTCAATGGCCCAGAATCCCCTCTTCTTCAAGGGCTATCCTGCCACCTGGCACCCAGAATAGAGTGAGTTTATGGTCAGGATAAAAGGGGGTAGGCATGGATGCCAGTGCAGAGTGACTTCAGGCACTGCGATTAGTGCCTACAGAAGAAAAGGCCCAGAACTAAATGACTAAGTCCTCAAGTTTATGGAAGGAGCTGATTAATCATCAAACTCCATACTGTCAAGGACAACATGAGACAAAATGAGCTGATCTGGCAGCGCAGGCCACAAGAAAGCTAGGAATGAAGGTGGTTAAACGATTAAAGTTATGGGCACAGGGCAGGCTTCTCTGCAGAGGCCTCTGCACACAGGCAAGGGGCTTCCATGTCTACTTGTTTGAGTGCAGTGTACTAGTTGCCAATCTAGAGGCAACAGGGTATTCTAGGTAATGTCTTAAGGTCCCTTTTAGGCCTATTATTTGAGCATTATAATCGAATAAAAGAAGAAACAGAAAAGTGAAGTTTTCCAAGTCCAGAGGAGTTCAGCCTTTCATCATTGTGCTGTATTTGGACACACTCATCTTTCCCTAGTAGCTGTGCAATCCTGAGGCCAGGAGCAGTGCCCTTCATCTCTGTCCCCTGCACCTGGCAGTGACTGATGCAGAGCTGACAATAAATGCTTAATAAAAGGATGGATAAACCTTCACAGAGGCTTTTTTTTGGAGAAAAAAAAAAATCTGCCAGGTAAAAGTAAGTAAAAGACTAGAAACTGAGAAGATGTAAAGTCCCCTGGGGGGGCGGAGTGGCCGACCTAAGGCATTGCAAACAGTCCTTTCATATTGGGGCAGGGACCCATTGGAGAGAGGAAAGCTGTGTGTGAAAAAGCAGTGGGTCTTCCCTCTTGCAGAAATCCTTGGTCACCCTTAGTGGAAGGGATCATGAACTCCCAGACTCAGCTGGCCTCAGAACCTGGAGTCTCATGCAGTCTCTCACCAGGGGCCCAGCAGCAGCCAATGAGAAAACAGGCTCTGTCTTTGTGTTTTGGTGGCTACAGAAGTATTACAAAAATTTTTAAATGTGAGCTTAGCCTCCTTCCCTTCCTATGGCTGCCTTCTTTTCCTCCATGTTTATCAGATACAAAACTCAAATCTTTAGTTACAAACTTTGTGAATATTTACTCCTATGCCATTAAGAACAGAAAATATGGCCGGGCTCAGTGGCTCACATCTGCAAGACCAAGGCAGGTAGATGGCTTCAGCTCAAGAGTTGGACACCAGCCTGAGCAAGAATAAGACTCCTTCTCTACTAAAAATAGAAAAACTAGCCAAGCATTGTGGCAGACACCTGTAGTCCCAGCTACTCAGGAGGTTAAGGCAGGAGTATCTCTGAACCCAAGAGTATGAGGTTGCTGTGAGCTATGATGCCATGGCCCCTTACCAAGGGTGACAGAGTGAGACTCTGTCTCAAAAAAATAAAATAAAAAATTAATACATTTTTGAAGAGAGACATTTTGTGAGACATCCACTCACACTGGCATCTCCATTTCCATGGATGTAATTTGGTTAGAGCTGCAATTTGCAGTTTACCAAAAGGTTGCAACAATTTGTGAGGAGTATGTACACAATATCACCAGCTCTGGGGCCAGACAGGTCACGTTCCCTCCCCCGGGAAAGCCCTTTGCACTACAGCCTTAGGTGGGCAACCCCAGATCTGTCATTACTGCTTTGGAAAAGTGAGAAAAAGACCAAGTAAAATGTGTGATTTTCTCAGCGTTGATTAGGGAAAGCGCAATGAGATATTTCAATTTTCTAGTGGAAGGTCACATAGGCCAGTTCATGCCCTGGCATGGCAGCTTGTTATTGCCACCAAATGAGTCAGTTGAGGGGGAAAAACATTAATTTGAAAGTAACTAGATCAACAACCTGGCTCTGAACAATGTGGTTGTTCCTAGCCTTAAAGAATTCCAGGACATTTTGGTGTGTCAAAGCTGGATAGGTGTTATCAACTTAAGTTTTCAGGATATAATTATTGTCATGGTTAGAATTCTAAAAGCCCCCTTCCTGTTTTGCCCAGACCTGCCCTTCTCTATCCTCCCCACCACCACTGGACACAGCCCACAGATGGACCTGCACTGACTATGTTCTTTAGACTGAAATACAGCATTTAAGAAAAGGAAAAGGATGATCCTCATGCTTCAGACCTGGGGATTAGGAAAAAGTCAAGGGACCACAGAGCTAAGGGTCAGCACAATCTATGGACAGGGGCCCAGGCAGGGGACACATCAACAGTCAGGCCCAGGTCCTGGGAGGCAGAGACGTCTGCACTATATGGGATAGAGTATTAGGAAAAGAACAAAAACCAAGTCTACCCCCCTTAGATTTAACAGTACAACCCTGTCCCTGGCCAGTTACCCAACTCAGTACATCTAAAAGAAAAAAAATTAAGGAAATCAACTGACTGAACATCAGTCTTAGAGAACTAGATCTCTCTAAGGTAATGGTTTTCCTGGGAACTTGTTAAAAAGGCATATTCTAGGGCTCCACCTCTGACCCACTGAATCAGAAACTCCAGAGGTGGGTCCAGCAGTCTGTAAGGAACCCTTTAGGTGATTCTGATATGCCCTCAAGCTTAAGAACCATGAGTCTAATTCAACATATGACAGTCATATGCTTTGTATCACATATGTTTTCTGTTGATGCTGTGCTTTCTATGGGTTCACATGTTTAATCATTATCACCTGTGAGATGGATGCCAACTAATATTCTGATTTTACACATGTGACACAAGGAGACTATGCAGCTTATCTAAGATCACATGTAAGTTGCCAACTTGGCTCTAAACCCAGGCAATATGGCTCTTAGCTGACCCACCAGATATTGCCCTACCATCATGGCAACTAATGTGGGTCAGCTAAGACCTGAGGGAAATTAAATTAGAGAGCTTGGCAGGACCTAAGCACACTGCACCTTATATACTAGAACAGCCCAAATATTGCTGTGCAAATCACTTGGGTAGCTCATTAAAATTTGATTAGAATCCATAGGTCCAGGCTAGGGCCTGAGGTGCCACATACAAGCTACCCAGTAGGGTGGCCAAGCATCCGGTTTCCCCAGGACCCAGGGGTTCCCAAGGTATGAAACTTCAGTGCTACAACTGGGAAAACCCAGGCAAGCTGGTCACCTGAGTAGTGACTCTGCTGCTGGCCACACAATCAGAGGTGAGGAGTTTGGCTTGCATTCTAGTATGATAAACATATTGAGAGCAAGGATGTGGCACGATCTGTTTTCTGTCTTTCAAAGATCACTTTAGCAAGAGCAGAGGCTTGAGGAAGAGGAAGCTGTAGTGACCTGGGCAAAAGCCACTGGTGGCCAGGGAATGGAGAGAGGGAGATAGACATGGGGTGTATTTTGGAGGAGTGAAACCAAAGATGAAAGCATGAATCCTAGGATTTTGCTTTAGGCACAAGCTTTTCCTTTCTTTTTTTTTTTTTTTTTTTAATTTTTTAGAATAGTTGTTTTTTTTGTAGAGACAGAGTCTCACTTTATGGCCCTCAGTAGAGTGCCGTGGCCTCACACAGCTCACAGCAACCTCCAACTCCTGGGCTTAAGGGATTCTCTTGCCTCAGCCTCCCGAGTAGCTGGGACTACAGGTGCCCGCCACAACGCCCGGCTATTTTTTGGTTGCAGTTTGGCCGGGGCCGGGCTTGAACCCGCCACCCTCGGTATATGGGGCCGGCGCCCCACCGACTAAGCCACAGGCGTCGCCCTCTTTTTTTTTTTTTAATGACCAAGTTCAGAAAAAAATAGCAGCTTCAGAAGACAATAAGACATAGAAGGAGAGAGATACAGAGAAACTATTCAACAGAGTGAGGTGTGATTTTTCTGCTACAGTAAAACTCATTTACCAATTAAAGCCATAACTGGAATTTGTAATGCACGGGGTGTGATGCATAAACACCACAAATACCTGAAGTTGGTAAAGAGCTTTGAAGAAAAAATGCCCCTGACCCCCTAAAATCGTGTCAAAGTCCTAACTCCTCCTGCCCCAAATATCCCGGGATGGTATTTGGAATGAGTATTTGTCCCTTGGGAGGTAATCAGGTTTAGTTAGGTCATGTTGGTGGAGCCCTCATGATGGGATTTTGTACCTCTCGCTTTCTCTTTCCACCTATACACACTGAGGAAAGGCCACGTGAGGACACAGAGACAAAGTGGCTGCCGGCAACCTAAGGAGAGAGCCCTCACCAGACCAGCACTGACCCTGCTGGCACCTTGAGCTTGGACTTTCAGTCTCAAAACTGTGAGAAATACAATATCACCCAATCATCTGGACCCTTATATTAATCTGAAAATTTTTTTTAAAAATTTTTTACATTGTGAGAAATAAATTCTGGTTGTTTAAGTCAACCAATCTATAGAATTTTGTTATGACAGCACAAGCGAACACAGTGCCTATTAATGTGTTCATTTCTCTAAAAAGTTGCTATCTGATGTGTTGCATAAGGTAATTGGCCTAGCAGTGAAAATTAAGGAACATCAGTAGAACTATGACAAAGATGCAAGCTGGGGATTGGGACCCATCACTTGGAGTTCCAGTGTCCTAATATAACTGGATGGTATCTAACTCAGGCCCATTCACATCTTAGCTTCCCATCTTGTTGACAGTGTGACTTGGGATGAGTTACTCAGACTCTCTGAGCCTTAGGTCCCTTGTCTGTAAAATGAGAGTAACAGCATATGCCTGATGGATTTATGAACATCATACAAGATGGCACATGTAAAATGCCTGGCATCAGCAGGTGCTCCATCATTCCTTTCTCCTCCTACATGCGAACTATCCAATAAGGTAAGAAAAAAATCAAAGGTCTAAAAAAGAAAAAGCTTTCCCAAGAAGTGGTACATGACTCATGAGTTCACATTCATGCTCTGTGTCCACGGGTCCATCGCTTGGTCTTTATGCACCATAGTGTCCTCTGGATGACATGGTAGCCCCTACCCTAGTGTGAGGAATGAGTAAGTGTGGCATGCTTAGCACAGCGTCTGATATACTCAAGGGGTGCTGCCAGTGGCACTGTTGTCAGAGTTGTCAATGGCACACGGATCTCTTCAATCCTAAACATTCTAGGTAATTAGGTCAAAAATGTGAGAAAAATAAAAGAGGTTCCAAGAAAGCCAAGAGACACATAGATGCTGGATCCTGGGGAAATGGCATGATAAATAAAGGGGTTCCATCCTTGCCTAGGTTCTACTCAATAGCTTTCTCTTGCTGGGTTTTATACATCCATCTTATTTCCCAATTACACCAAAAGTTCTCCAAGGCTGAGACCACATGTTATGCCTTCTGGGACACCCAGGTACGCTTATCCCCCAAACTGTGTCCACATACAGTAAGCACTCAATAAATACTCTTGTTTAGCCTGAAAAGAAGGATCAGTGTCCCATATCTAGGATTTAGCAAAGTATGTGCCAGGGCCAGAGCAGGGTCTGATAACGTGTAGTTACAACTGATGTCAACAAGACTCCATGGGCAGTTAGCTACACAGTGATGGAAAAGTCCCATGACATTGCCCCAGATGGAGTCCCTGACTCAGATGAGCCATCTGTAGTCACAGACATGCTCTGTTGGTCCAAATGGGACAACTTCAATTTCATGGGCCTGACAAATAAGCTTGCAATGTGCAGGCACAGTACCTGACACTCACATTACCTCATTTAAGACTCACAGCAATCCCATGAGTCTTTTACAGATGACCATTATCTCCACATTACAGATGAGACAACTAAGAAGAGAAATGTAAGTGAGTGACCCACATTTACTCAGCTAGAAGATGGTAGTGTGGCAGGGTCATGATCCATATCCCATACCAAACAATTCCAAAGCCATTCCCTCAGCCACTAGGGTCAGGGATGCGCGTGACCCTGAGGCTGGGAAACTAACCCCATGCAGTACCCAAGGATGAGAGTAATCCATCAGGTTCTCTGCTTTATAATCTGAAAACTGTTAAATAATAATTCATCTAAAGACCTCCTGTTGCTAGTTCCCAAATCTGCTCTTCAGGAAATGAGAAGCAGTTCAGTTTTCCAGAACAAGCCCTGTATCTAAATTTTCCTCTCTTTCCCCCATGACAAAGCCTGGATTTCCTGTGTCAAGGTGGGATAAAGTAGTTGGTTGTATGGGTTCTATGGCTTTTCAGGCACCTTTCAAAATGATTCAAATTTTTTTAAGTTTGTTTCAAAGGTGATTTTCATTCTAACTCTTATTAAAGCTGTTAGCTACCCCTGGGCCGTGTGTTAGATAGAGGACAAGAGATGCCAGAAGACTAACATCTGTTAGATCTTTCCCATCACTGCACCAATGACATCATATGCTTCTTTTAGATAATTTACACATTATCAGACTAATTTTCAGATTATCTAATCAGCAGACATTACCCTTAATCAACTCAATTCTCCCCTTTCGTTCTGCAGAATACAACATGCCCTCCAAAGGAATATGAGGGCTAGTGCCTTTTTTCTGTCAATGGAAATGGGAAACCTAACTTTGTACCAAACGTACAACAACTGCATAGAAGATTGAGGCCTCCAGGGATCCAGAACAACCCTCTTTAATTCCATGGGCCTGAAAAATAAGCTTGAAATAAATTTTATAGATCCATATTTTCAAAAATGTTTCCCTCTTAGGAGCTCTGAGCATGTCATAGAGAACCTGTTATATTTATTTACACCATTAAATAAAAGAAATATACCACATAACAATAAGACTCCAAACAGATTTCTTCATAAATCATTTCTTACTGAGATGGCTGGCTGAAGTCAGCTTTCCACAGAGGCTCCCGTCCAGAAGGAGAGTTAAAGGACAGAAATTTAGCAAGTAACCTGGTGGATTAGAGCAGCACCAAGACAGAAGGTTGAAGAATGCACATCAAACCCGCTGAGGCAAGCTGCGACCCCAAGGATACAAACAAAAGGTACAAAATCCATCGCCAAGCAGACAGGAGTCCTCTCCCCCATAAGAATGGCTCAGAGAGCCCCACAAACAAACAAGCAGAGTTCAAAGGTCCTCCCACTACACTCCACGGACCTACCTCCCCTACTAGGGTGCCATGGCGTTCTCCTGCCAGGCATAAAACTGTATAAAACTGTACATATTTTCTACCTGCAATTCTGAGCTCCCAGCACTCCCCTCCACTCTCACTCTGAGGTCTGGAGGCCTGTCCCCCAAGAGACCAGATTCTTGGATGATTTCTCAAGGGGTGTGGACAGGGCTTAGACTGCAGCTGGTCAGTGCTGATTCTGCATCCTGGGAATGAGGAGAGGATGGTCAGCTCAGAGAGAACCACACTGGAGCAGTGGTGCCCTGAGGCGCAGAGCAGTAGCTGTTTTTTGGCAACAATAGGACTTACTCCCAGATATTCTGAAGCCACACCCCCTGTCTCCCTGGGCAACCAGAGGAGGCCAGGCATCTTCTCAGGTGGCAACCACCTAGGAACAGAGCTGGGACAGAAACGCAGGCCCCATGAGTAAAGGGTTTGTCTGAGACAGTACCGGCCTGGGTGGAGTGTGTGGACTAGAAATGCATGCAAAGAGCCGGGAAATTCCCAGGGCAGGGCTGACCCAGAGGACTGCTTTACTGAGCCTAAGACGCACCTGGCCCTCGGGGCATCATCAGCCTATAGACAAAGGAAGGCAGGAGGCTAGAACTGACAGCTAACCAAATACAAGCCTGCAGGAGCAAAGACAGGGCCTGAGGCGCAGGCTCTGGGAACTCAAAACAGCTTCTCTTCTGCAGGGGAATTTAGCAGGGACAGAAACAAATTCCCCGCAAAGTTGTTCTGTTCTGTTCTGTCAGTAACATCAATCAGGGGCGGGGCTAGAACTGAGTGAACCCCGCAGCCTCCATCAAGCGCCCGAGGTTGTCAGGCCTCACCTCCCCCTGCTAGATAGAGGCAGGGCACAGTGGCCTGGCTGAGCAGATATAGATTTCCTTGTGATTTAGGCAGGTGCAAACCCCTGGAGTATCTGTTCACTAGAAGCAACTGGGTCGCAGCCCTGCAGGCTATCAGTGACCTGGTGTGACAGAGATGCAAGGTGGGGAAGGAGGCATCAACCTTCGCAGACTGATCTATTTGGTGGGTGTGTCCTCCTGACTTCACAGAGCACCGGAGCAAGTCATATCTGAGTTGTGATGAGATCCCTGCTATCCAGTTGCCAGAGACCTTTCAAACTCTCCCATCTGAGACAGGTGCTGACTGAGACAATTGATTTGGACCTTTTGAACTGAGCCAATTGCCCGAGGACTATTCAGGTGGTGCCCTGGGTGTGTGGTTGTAGGAAGGGTTGATTTTTTCCAATTGTTGCCTGTGGGGGGCGGGGTGACTTAATTGCTGGTATTTCTCCACAGCTGAGACTTCAACCCAGAGTAACTATTTCACTAGGGTCAAACAGAGACCAGCTGAAAACAAGACAGAACCACTTAGCCCCACCACACCAAACAGGTCCCCAGTTTCTCAGGCCATAGCACTATATGGGTCCTCAACAAAGCTCCAGGGGAAAAGTCAAACAGTGTAAAATAATCATGGGTCAGAATCAGCGGAAAAACTCTGGTAACATGAATAACCAGATTAGATCAACCCCCCCAAGGAAAGATATGGCAGATGTAACTGGATCCCGTTCATAAACAGCTGGCTGAGATGTCAGAAACCGAATTCAGAATTTGGATCACAAACAAGATTAATAGAATGGAAGAAAAACTGGAATTAGAAATTCGAGGAGCAATTCAAAAGTCGGAATTAGAAATTCGAGGAGCAATTCAAAAGTTGTCTCAAGAATTTAACGAATTTAAAGACAAAACCACCAAAGATTTTAACGCACTGAAGCAAGAATTTGCAGCCCTCAAATATCTGAAAAATACAGTAGAATCCCTCAGTAACAGAGTGGAGCAAGCAGAAGAAAGGATTTCTGACATTGAAGACAAAGCCTTTCAACACTCCCAAACTTTCAAAGAGGAAGAGAAATGGAGAGCAAAAACAGATCATTCTCTCAGAGAGCTCTGGGATAATTCGAAGAAGGTTAATATCCACCTCATTGGAATCCCTGAAAGTGATGAAGTGGCCTCACAAGGCACAGAGGCCCTTTTCCATGAAATTATAAAAGACAATTTTCCAGACATGCCAAGAGATTCTGAAATTCAGATAGCAGACAGTTTCAGAACCCCAGCACAACTCAATCCAAATAAGATATCCCCCAGGCATATCATAATTAACTTCACTAAAATTAATATGAAGGAGAAAATTCTGAAAGCAGCCAGACGTAAGAAATCCATTACCTACAAAGGGAAAAATAATAGAATGACTGCAAATCTCTCTGCTGAAACTTTTCAAGCCAGAAGAGGGTGGTCATCAACTTTTGATCTCCTAAAGCAAAATAACTTTCAACCCCGGATCCTGTATCCAGCTAAACTGAGTTTCATTTATGATGGAGAAATTAAATACTTTAATGACATTCATATGTTGAAATTTGCCATAACCAAACGAGCTCTTCAGGATATTCTCAGACCTATCCTCCATAATGACCAGCCCAATCCTCTACCACAAAAGTAAACTCACTCAGAAACTTTTGATCAAACTCCAACCTCCACAGTGGTGAAAGGATTAAAAATGTCCACTGGACTTTCAAAAAACTCCATACCCAAAATTCTACCAGGCTTATCAATATTCTCCATTAATGTGAACAGCTTAAACTGTCCTCTAAAGAGGCACAGGTTAGCTGACTGGATACAAAACCTCAGGCCAGATATTTGCTGCATACAAGAGTCACATCTTACCTTAAAAGATAAATATAGACTCAGGGCGAAAGGATGGTCGTCCACATTTCAGGCAAATGGTAATCAGAAAAAAGCAGGTGTTGCAATTCTATTTGCAGACACAATAGGCCTTAAACCAACAAAAGTAAGGAAGGATAAGAATGGTCACTTCATATTTGTTAAGGGTAATACTCAATATGATGAGATTTCAATTATTAATATCTATGCACCCAACCAGAATGCACTTCAATTAATAAGAGAAACTCTAACAGACATGAGCAACTTGATTTCCTCCAGCTCCATAATAGTTGGAGATTTCAACACTCCCTTGGCAGTGCTGGATAGATCCTCCAGTAATAAGCTGAGCAAAGAAATTTTAGATTTAAACCTAACCATCCAACATTTGGATTCAGCAGACATCTACAGAACATTCCATCCCAACAAAACTGAATACATGTACTTCTCATCAGCCCATGGAACATACTCCAAAATCGATCATATCTTAGGTCACAAGTCTAACCTCAGTAAATTTAAAGGAATAGAAATTATTCCTTGCATCTTCTCGGACCACCATGGAATAAAAGTTGAACTCAGTAACAACAGGAATCTGCATACTCATACAAAAACATGGAAGTTAAATCACCTTATGCTGAATGATAGCTGGGTCAGAGATGAGATTAAGAAGGAAATTGCCAGATTTTTGGACCAAATGACAAGGAAGACACGAATTATCAGAACCTCTGGGATGCCGCAAAGGCAATCCTATGAGGGAAATTTATAGTGCTGAAAGCCTTCCTCAAGAGAGCGGAAACAGAGGAAGTTAACAACTTAATGGGACATCTCAAGCAACTGGAAAAGGAAGAACATTCCAACCCCAAACCCAGTAGAAGAAAAGAAATAACCAAAATTAGAGCAGAATTAAATGAAATTGAAAACAAAAGAATTATACAACAGATCAATAAATCAAAAAGTTGGTTTTTTGAAAAGGTCAATAAAATAGATAAACCTTTGGCTAACCTAACCAGGACAAAAAAAGAGTAAATCTCTAATCTCATCAATCAGAAACAACAAAGACGAAATAACAGACTCCTCAGAAATTCAAAAAATCCTTAATGAATATTACAAAAAACTTTATTCTCAGAAATACGAAAATCTGAAGGAAATTGACCAATACTTGGAAGCATGTCACTGTCCAAGTCTTAGCCAGAATCAAGTGGAAATGTTGAACAGGCCAATATCAAGTTCCCGAAATAGCATCAACCATACAAAATCTCCCCAAAAAGAAAAGCCCAGGACCAGATGGCTTCATGTGAGAATTACACAAAACCTTTAAAGAGGAGTTAGTACCTATATTACTGAACCTGTTCCAAAATGCAGAAAAAGAAGGAGGACCCCCCCCCCCGAGCAACTGAAGCAGCTTCAAAAATACACTACTGAGACCTGATCAAACTAAAAAGCTTCTGCACAGCCAAGAACACAGTAAGTAAAGCAAGCAGAGAGCCCTCAGAATAGGAGAAGATATTTGCAGGTTATGTCTCCAACAAAGGTTTAATAACCAGAATCCACAGAGAACTCAAACGTATAAGCAAGAAAAGAACTAGTGATCCCATCGCAGGCTGGGCAAGGGACTTGAAGAGAAACCTTTCTGAAGAAGACAGGCACACAGCCTACAGAAATATGAAAAAAGGGCAGGGGAGGGGGTAGGATGGGCGGAGGGAGGGTGATTGGTGGGATTACACCTGCGGTGCATCTTACAAGGGTACATGAAAAACATAGTAAATGTAGAATGTAAATGTCTTAATGCAATAACTAAGAAAATGCCAGGAAGGCTGTTAACCAGTGTGATGAAAATGTGTCAAATGGTCTATAAAACCAGTGTATGGTGCCCCATGATCGCATCAATATACACAGCTATGGTTTAATAATAAAATAAATAAATAAATAAATAAAAGGTTTATTGATATCATTAGAAAAAAAAAATCATTTCTTTTTGCTTTCCAGTCATTGCTACTGTCCATTTGCTGCAGGACAAAGATGATACAGCCTGACACAGAAGCTTCTAACTCAGCCTACGCCTACATTTCCATTTCTCCTCCACATCCCCTAAACCAAGTATGACTGTCGGACCAAGTGTCTGAACACACCATGCTATTTCATACCTCCCTTCCTTAGTACCTCCATCTGGGAAGCCCTCTCCCTCCTGGGAAATTCCTCCTCACTCTCCAAGGCTAACTTGAATGTCACCTCCTCAGTGAAGTCTTTGCAAATCCCTGGAGCAGTGGTCTTCCAACTTCAGTGTGCAGCAGAATGCCCTGGAGGACTTTTTTTTATTTTTTTTTAAGACAGAGTCTCACTTTATTGCCCTTAGTGGAGTGCCATCGCATCCATCATAGCTCACAGCAACCTCAAACTCTTGGCCTCAAGAGATTCTCTTGCCTCAGGCTCCCGCGTAGCTGGGCCTACAGGCAGAGACGTTGTCTCACTCTTGCTCAGGCTGATGTCCCACTCACCAGCTCAAGCAAGCCACCCTCCCAGAGTGCTAGGATTACAAGCGTGAGCCACCATGGCCGGCCTCCCAGAGGGCTTTTGAAACCCAGACTGCAGTTCCTCAACCCTGGACTGTCTGTTTCAAAAAGGCTAGTGAAGCCTAAGAATCTGAATTTCCAGCGGTTTCTGAGGTGAAGCTGATGCCACACTTGAAAGACCACTGTTGTAAGGCACAGAAACTACACTGTGCCTTTGACCCCTGAGGTCCGTGACCAGTCTGTGCACACCCTTTACACACTCACACGCAAGACTGTGAGCTCCTCAAGCATAGGGACAGAGCCTTATTCATGTCTGTATTTCTCAGTCCCAGCATACAGACAGTATTCAATACGTGGTTATTAAACAGGTAGGTGGCTGGATGGATGGATAGATGGAAGGGTTAGACAAATTTATTTACACAGTTTTGTCCTCTAGGTCTAGGACTTCATGACTGCCCATCCCCACCCCAAAAAGTACCTTAAAGGATCTATAATCAATTGCCACTGTGAAGAGAAGGTAAAAAGAAATTCAAGAAGACTGTTAACATTGTGAGCCTATGTCAAAGGGGCTTTGACTTCTAACCCAGTGCCCTTCTGCTACCCTGCCCCGTAGGGCTGCCTACCAAGCCTAAGGATTAACAGTGGGGTGCCTCTGAGTGCACCCCTCAGAGTCCTCCCCTACTTAGCCCCCCTCCCTTTGTATATGCACATCTATGTGTGCATGTCTGCATGTATGTACATACATACACAGACGTTGTATTTGCAGAAAGCAGACAAAGGTGATAAGAAAAATGGTGGGAGGAAGAATCCAGCCTCATATGGGAACAGGAAGGGCAGCAGCCATGTAGGGAAGACTCCATCAGAGAAATACTCTCTCCTGAGGGGGTATGTGTGCCCTGTACACCCTGGGCTGCCACTGGTAGGGCAGAGTGGCAAGGTACAAAGGCAAAGGGACAAGTCCATGGGAGACACAAGAACTGTTTATGCAGGAGAGAAACAAAGGCGAGAGAGCCTGTGTGGGGAGGGTAGTCACTGCTGAGCTGGCAGCAGGGCAGCAGGGCTAGAGGAGGTGTCACTTTGCCCTCTGAGCAGCAGCAGGCAGGTGAGCAATGGGCTCTGCTGGAAACATAACTGGGGGGATAGCACAAGGGACAACAGGAGGAGCAAAATCCAGAGGTCTCTGCAGCCGTGGGCATTACACACCCATGCCCCTGCAAACACCTGTGACTGCAAGGCTGTTTCTCCACTAGCTATGGCAACCCCCACCCCCAGCCCCCACTCACAAGCAGCTTGGGCCACCCCATAGCTCTGCTAAAGGGGGGAAGTCAGCATTTCTCTCCACTGGTGTCCAGCCTTTCCCCAGGGGGAGCTGCAGATTAGCCTCTTGGATTCGGCCCTCCTGCCTCCCTCCCCCTCTCCAAAAGCCCTGCCAAAGGAGGCTCACGAAGCTGAGACCTCAGGATATTGCCAAGTTGTCACATTCAATTCAGCACACAGCCCCAGTGGCATTTAGGGGCAGGATGGATGGGAGCTGCCCCCTGCCCCCAAACAGTGGGAGCAGCTAATGATTGGGTATTAATGATGCTGGCAATTAGTGCTCACAGGAAAATGGTTGGGGGGCTGCTCACCAGGGGAACGTGGGAGGGAACAGAGTACACATTTGGAGCAGGAAGCAAATCAGTGGTGAGTGTGGTACAGAGAACCCAGGAAGAGCAGCTGTCTCTTGGGTTTTTCCAAAGAAACTGGGGAAGAAGGAAAGGATGGCTTTGGTAAATACTAAAGGCCTTTCTGCTGCAACCTCTCCACCAGCAAAATTGGGGTTAATCAGAGAGCTCTAAGAGAGGATGCTGTGTGGAGATGGTCATTAAAAAGGTATTTGTGAGGGTTCCAGAACCTTCTTCATGTGAGGAAGCGCTAGGTCCACTCAGGTATAACTATTCTTTTCTCTGAGGTTTAAAACCTTTGGCCAGTCAAATGGTCCTTTTTGAAACCCAATGAGAAACCCAATTTCTCATCCACAAGGTAAGAAAGAGAAAAGGGGGAGGGAGGAAGAGGCTGGTTCCTGCATGCTCCCTGACAAACCCGAGAGAAGAGAAGACGCATCCTGTGAGACTTCTTGGGAGGTATTTCCACACAGGAGGAGAGACAGACACAGCCTCCTTCCTAAACAAGGGGAAGCCACAGGAGGCCAAAGACACCTACTGACAGAGGAGATCCTGGTGGACAGAATAAAATACGCCAATGCCCGTCTCAGAAGTCAACAGCCAACATGGAGGAGTCTCGACGGGGACCATGGAAAAAGCTGAAGAGACTGCCTCCTTCCTCTTAGGGTGTATATTTCGCCTTCCCCTACTGTCGCCAATGCCATGCACCTGTACACACACACACACACACACACACGCACACACATGCATGTATGCGTATACATATACACATAGGGATACATGTATGCATGCATATACATGTACACACGTATGCACATATGCATGCGTATACAGGTACACACGTACACACATATGTATGTATATACATGTACACACATATATAAGCACAAATGTACATATGCATGCCTGAGTATATATGTACACACATACACACACAAGCACACACGTACATACACACCCTGCTCATAAAAAGCTATAGGAGAACCAAGAAAAATGAGACACAGACAAGAGAGAAGCATTCCAAGCCCCAGAGCATGAATAAAGCACCTACATGCAGGAACAAAATGGCCTGACATTTGAGAAGAGGCATAAGGACATAAGCCAGCGCCTAGGGAGTGAGAAATAATACCAAGCCAATAAACACTTTAGGGAGGGCAGCATTCGCTAATAAATACTTTCCAGATAGTGACCAAAATCAAAGCAGATTATTCCCAGCCTCCTCACGGTAGGAGACAACAGCTCCTTGCAACCTCATGGTCGCTTGGACCAGAGAAAAGAGGAGAGACAGGAAAATGCAAGCAGCAGCTGCCTCGGTAAAGGTCAACATATTTTCCTCTCTGAAAGACAAGGGTGAGTGAACCGAAGAAACCTCTTCCTAGAGAGAAGACAGTGCGGGGGCTACTTGGGCCTCTGAGGAGAGGCAGACAAGCTCTGTGGTGACACCGCCTCCTCTGCTTTTCAGATTCTTTCTGGACAACAATAGGTGAGGAAACGGGTCTGTCAAGCTCAAGACCTGAACCTTGAAGGTAAGCAAAAATTAAAGGAGATGCTATGAGCTGAACTATGCTTCCCACCCCCAAACCATTGGAGGTAGGGTCCTTAAAATGAGGATGTTGGATGGACCATAATACCTAATCTGACAGGTGTCCTCAGAAGACACCTGAACTCAGAAGAGGAAAACTGAACACAAAAAGAGACATCAGGGCACGTGTGCACAGAGGATGATCCTGTGATGAGGTAGCAAGAGGGAGGCCCTGGAGCAAACTGGTCCTGCTGGCACCTTGACCTTTGACTTCCAGCCTCCAGAACTGTGAGAAAATAAAAGTCTGCCATGTAAGCCTCCCAGGCTGTGGCATTTTGCTATGAGAGTCCCGGCAAACCAAGCAGCTGGCTGACACAAAGGGGTCAACTCAGCCATTGTCAACAAAAGATGCCAGAGATGGACCAAAGGAATACTAATCCCACTAAAGGTCCTGTCACAGGTATGTTAGTTATTCCAAATATTTGATGAAGGCGGCCAACTGATATCAGCTGACTAAGTTAATCCACAGGAAATCACGGGAATGCGCAGGAATCATCCCCAAATCCTAGAGTCATATATTTTTAAAGATCTGGTCCCTTTAATTACATTGAGTTGTTCACTTTAAGAACACCTACCACCAAATCTTGTGAACAAAATTTTTAAAAACAAGGCATGTTCACAAATACTCTTCACAAAAGATCTCAGCATGGCTCACATCTTGGAGTGAGCTCTAAAGATTCCATGTTCCCACCTCATTTTGAGTTTTTTATAAGATCTCAGCATGGCTCACATCTTGGAGTGAGCTCTAAAGATTCCATGTTCCCACCTCATTTTGAGTTTTTTATAAGTCCTGAGACCATAAGGGATATTTTAAAAGGAAGTCAAATGGTAAATGCTAAATGCTAGGTGAATCCCTAATTCATAACAAGAAGTTGAGGTAGGAAAGAAAGAACCGAAATGAAAACAAAAATCTTCAGGATCATTTTGGATCTTCAGAATACAACATCCCAAATGGTAAATCCATCCAGAGCACATTTGTCATTTCTCTGCTTGAGCAAATAACATGGGGTTTCCAGGTAGTATTCCCAAGGTAGGAGAGCTGTGTACCAAAATTGAAACACCGTATCACAAAGCCACAGCAATAAATAAGAATATTCTAAGGCATTGAGAGGCCACACTAACAGTTGGAGTATCTGTCCAAACTCAGTCTAGCGGTTGTAGTGAGTCTTCTGGAGTTGAGGGCAAAGAGCTGCAGGTCTGGCATCTTGACAGAGGCCAGGAAATGACTCTCTCCTGCTTTACACTCACCTTCCTGAGTAAGTGAGCAGAGCTGGATGTGTGAGCACTGCCCAGCCTACTCTAAATGTGGGACACAGCTGAGCCGCAGGGACAGCAAGCTGATGTGAAAGGGCCAACTCAGGAGTTGCCACCAGAAGATGTCAGAGGCAAAACAAAGGAACACTCCCCGGCCCTCCCCACCCATGTCCTCACTGCCCAACCTAACAAGCGGGCACTCACGTCTGTGATTCTCGTTTCTGTGGTTTGGGGGGGACCGGGTCTCCTGATCTTGGGCCTCATCCCCCTCCTCACTGGCCAGGTGAGTGTGAGCGTAGTGGTAGCTGAGTCCCGGCCGGTTCTTGTAGCGCTTGCCACAAACTAGAAAGGAAAAGAGGGGAAAAAAGGGGAAAAGCAGACATCAGCAACTCTGCAACCATCGCTATCTTCCTCCCAGGTGGTAGCCCCCGGCCATCTGCCCCAGAGCCTGGCTTCCCTTAAGAAGTGGCTCCCAGTCCCAACACCCCATGCCCACACCTGACAGAACTAACATCCCTGCAATCACATGGCTCATGTGGAGAAAAACCACACAAGTGGAACATGAAGGCTAAGAGCTATGTAAGTACTCCACCATTTCCTAGCTGTGAGACTCTGGGCAAGTCGCTTAACCTCCCTGTGCCTCCATTTTCTCAGAGAAAAAAATGGGAGTAATAACAGCACTTACCTGGCAGGGTTGTTGTGATGAGTTAACCTCTATGCAAAGCACTTACTATGGCACAGGGCATGATTTTGAATTCAAAGGGCACTGGGAATCTAGAAGGTGAGGCTGTCAGTGCTAAGTGACTTGCCTGGGACACACAGCCAGCTGTGGCAGAGCCACTGAGTCCATGGCTCCTGCATTCCTATGTGGTGTTCCTTCCACCACCCTGTGGCTGACGCAGTATGAAGAGGAAACGTTTTATATGGATAATACTTTTGCTGTATCATCCAGAGATTCTGTGCCATAAAAACATGTTCCACTCCCACCACGTAAACCACGCAAATGAGGCATCATTGGTGGGTGTGGCAACCAACAGCTTGTGGCCCTGAAACCTGGGGTAGCCTCTGACACCCCAAATTTGTAAAAGGCATTCCCACAAGTACCACCTCTTAGGTGAGACAGCCTGAGACAAGGGCACAGCAAGCAATACGGTTGGAGCCAACAAGAAAGGGGAGCAGTTCCGTTGAGGGGCTGCTCAGTACCTGTGAGACAGAGACCTGGCTAATGGCTCAAGATGACACCCTCAACCTACCACATACAAGTTTGGTGCCTCAGCCCCGAGGGGGATGGTACCGCTGCTAGCAGAAGCTTCGAGGGTCTTCACAGTAAAACTTCTGTGCCAAGCCTCTAAGCTTGTCTCCTCCCTCCCTAGCAGGGCAAGCCTGACCCCTTTGTTGGAGTGCTTGAGGGTCACAAACTGACAGACTCTCTCCCTTCTGCTTATGCTGATGTGACCAAGTCATACCAGTGAGCATAAAAGCTTCCGAGTGGAAAGAGCACAGACTTCAGCAGCATACCTGGGTTCAAATCCCAGCTCAGTTGCTAAAGTTCACTGGCTACATGACCCCAACAGTACAGAGAAGAGCTGGTATCCGTTCATCTCACCTAGTACCCTTATTACTTCTGGTAGGGCTTCTTTTCCTACTATATTCTCTTGGGGGGCGGGGGAGGGTTGCTAGATAATTGTTGGCAAAAATAATGTCCTATCTTCTTTCCCATATTTACATAGACTATTTTATCTTAGCTTAATTCATTTCTATGAACCACTAAGGCAATATTTTCAAATAGCAAAAGCAAGCATTTCCTACTTTAATGAAGTTGGATTTAATGTTTCACTGTAAAGAATAATATACGTGGCTAATTTTTAGTCTTTACCAAATTTAAGTAGTTCCTCTTATTCCTGTTTTAGAGTTTCATTATAAGAGAATTTTTTCAACTGCCCTTCCACATCTACTAATGTACAACTCTTTTTTAGTTCGTTGATATGGTAAATTATGTTGATTTCTTAACATTTCCTATTATTGAACGATTCTTGCATTCCTAGAATGCACTCCAGCTGGTCAGAGCATATTATTCATTTGATATACTTCTGCATTCTATTTGCTAATCTTGTACTTCGCATCTGTACTCATAGACTTGATATAGATCTATAATTTTTGGATTATGTTTTATGAATTTCTATGTTATGGTTGTGTCAACATCCAAAAATGCATTGAAGAGTCTTGCTGTGTGAAATTGGACAAGATATATCTGTCTATGCCTAGGAGAAGAACAGAACTTACCTTGAAGGATGGGTAAAGGGATTATAAGTAGTACTTGTAAAGCATCTCACTTGGTACCCAGCAATTAATAGATGCTCAATTAATAGTAAGTGACTCAATTAATAGTAAGAGGGACGTTGACACCCACTCTCATTCCATGGAATCTGGCAATTGGTTGGACTTCCTTAATAAGGTGAGACAGGAGTTTGAAATTCAAGTTGGTGACCTATTAACTACAAATACAAGGCCTACAATTGCACTTTCTCTGTCTGTCTTTCACCTCTCTCTCATAAATATCGCGAAAAAGACAAAATGGCTCTATGCATCTCAATTTCACGTGACTCAGGAAGCAGGACCCAAACAGGCCCCTAAAGTACACTTTGGGCCTGCCTATGGCTTTTTCTATTTAAATTTTTTAATGATCTGAGGTTAATAAGCAGCAAATTATCGGGTCATTGGATATAAATCTATTTAGTCACCAACTATGGGTAAGGCATAAGTGTTGATTAAAATACTTAACTGAGGCAGCTTCAGCAGCTTCTGCAGATCTCCCAGAACAAACTCCACAACATCTCACTTGTGCCATTTTGTCATGTCAATCACCACTACTTTCCTTAATCACAGAATTTCGGGACATTAATGGTCATTTACTCTAATCATCCATAGAACTGTTTTATTCTCAGTAATCTCTAGAAGCCTATTCTGGGACAACTCTACAGATGGGAAACTCACTACAGGCAATTCTTCTTTGGACTCCCTGAATTATGGCTAAATCTGGACTGGAGGACCTCTCTTAACGACAGTTTCATATCTATTTCATATTGATATCAACAACTCCATCTTGTATGTGGCCATGCACAAACTATACCTTCAAAACATTATTTTGAACTTAATTATTCCTAAAATCTGTAAAACCATACCCAAGCAAAAAGCTCCCACTATCTCCTTCCCCAGCACAGTAGAGAGCAATGATTTCTAAAGCAAATCTTTTTGCTAGAACAGACATTCTCAAAGAGTAGACCAACACCATCCCCAATACCTGAGAATTTATTAGAGATGCAAATTCTCAAGATACACCCTAGACTGTCTAGTTCAGAAATTCCAGGGATGAGAAGCAGAGTGATTTCGGTGCACACTAAGGTTTGAGGACCACTATGCTAGAAGCCTGAATATATTAAATATTTAGGCTTGACTCCACATACCCTGTGTCCTCCTGCCCTTCTGGCTGGATGAACATGGTGGGCAAGGGCAGGGGAGGCTGCCTTGAGACCTGTGCTTTGTTATGAGAAGAATCAGAACCACACAGTATGCAGGTCCTGGAAGCCAGACTCCTTTATGAAGAGCCTTCTGCATGGAGCTTCATGCTTAAGCACCTGCTTGTAATGTGCCACTCCTTCATCAACAGGTCTTCAATTTAAGAAATACTTATGAAACACCTGATACATGGCCACCCTGTGGCACTAGAAGGACAAAGATAAACAAGCCCCAGACCCTTCTGTTGAGGAGTTCACAGGCTTGTCAAGCAGATGCGTGTATACACAGGTGAACGGGGAGGTGGGGTAGATGTAGCCGCATGAGCACGAGCCAGGCAAAGAGGCCCTTGCAGAGGCGCTAGCAAACAGCTCCCCAGAGAAACAGCCCCTGACATGAGCAGGACTTTACCAACCAGACAAAAGAGGCAAGGGCATTCTAGGCACCAAAGCCAGCACTCAAAAAGTGTAATAAAGCTGGAGGTAACAAGGGGTCAGCATGGGTGTGAGGGCTAACAGGAGAGCAAGCCGGGCAGCGGCTTGCTGGGAGAATCTTGTCCATGGGACCAACTTAATGAACTTTACATGATAGAAATACTGCTTGAGACTGTAGTGTAAAAGATAGATTTGAAAGTGGCAAGAGGCTATTTTATTGTCTACAAGTGAAACTATGAAGACTTAGACATGGGAAGGTTCTCCATGGGGTAGAAGAGGCATTAACCAGAGAGAATCCGGTGCAGAGGTGTGAGTAAGCAAGCAAGGAAGAACCTAGAAAGACTAACATGGCCTTCCTGGCAGTGCCCCCTAACCCCCCAGCCCACTAAACCTCTCTAGCCTCCAGATACCACATCGAGCCTCCTGCTCTGCCCCCCTGCCCTCTGGCCTTTGCATTTATTAAACATTTCACTTTCCAACACAGAGCCTTTGCACAAGCTCTTCCCTTTGCCCCATCTCCAGTTTGCCTAATCATCCTTCAGATCTCAGTTCAAATGTCAGGACTCCAGGTTTTTACCTTCCTAGGGCTAATCCTGTGTCAATACAGATGGGGTCCCCGATTTGCAATGGTTTGACTTAGGATTTTTGGACTTCAAATACCCATGCAACTATTCTGTTTTTCATTTCCAGTGCAGTATTCAACAAATTACATGATACTCAACACTTTATTATAAATAGTAGGCTTTGTGTTAGATGAGTCTGCCCAACTGTAAGCTGATGTAAGTGTTCTGAGCACATTTAAGGTAGGCTAGGTAAGGTTAGTTGTGTTCAATGCTTTTTCGACTTACAATATTTTCTACTTATGATGAGTTTACCAGATGTGGTCCCATTGTATTTTATTTTATTTATTTATTTTTTATTTTTATTTTTATTTTTTTTGCAGTTTTTGGCCTGTGCTGGGTTTGAACCCACCATCTCCGGCATATGGGTCCGGCGTCCTACTCCTTTGAGCCACAGGCACTGCCTGTAGTCTCACTGTAAGTTGAGGAACATCTGTATAGGTCTCTCCCCTGGCAACAAGCACAGCAAGCCCTGTGTGCTCATACATGTCACATTTCCAATGACCAGCGGCAGGTGCTCAATGTCAGCAAAGGGAAGCAGTGACGATGCCCAGGTGTCTGACATGAGCAACTGGGTAGATGGATGTAGGAGGAAAATCAGATTTAGGGAAGGAAGATTTCAGTCTGGGGTTGGCTTCGTATACCTGGAGCTTGGTAAAGAGGGGTGAATTTTGGTGTTGGCAGGGTGGCAGTGGATGCTATAGGTATTGAGAGAAATACCATGAGAGATTGTGGAGAGGGAAAAGAGATGGGGACATAGGACAGAACTCAGAAAACACCAGTATCCTAAGAACTGGTAGAGAAGGAAAAACTGATTTGTTTTTTATCAGGAGTGAGCAACAGAAGCCAAAGGAGTGGTTTCAGAGGGTTTCAAGATAACAATGACAATGATACCACCAGCAGAGTTCCTGATGACAGTGCTGGAGCATCTACCATGGGCTAGCCTACTCCGAGTGCCTCCGGTACATTTGCTCGCTGTGCCCCTGCACCCCCACTGTAAAGAAAGGTGAGCAGACTCTGCACAGAGGCAGAGCCCAGCAATGTCAGGGGCCTGATAAGGGTCAAAGGATGGGGATGGGAAGAGACCACTAGATTTGCCAAGCAGGAGGCCATCTTAGTGAGGACAGAATCTACAACCTCATGGAGAAGGAGATGACCACAGGGGGCTAGGATGTCCCTAGAAAGCAGAAGTGGTGACGCAGCTAACAGAGGAGTCCTCCCAGCATGGCTATCGGAGGAGGGAAGGGGGAAGCTGGAGGGAAACACAGAGCAGGGGAGGCTGAGGTGGACTTCATGCTTTACCAGGGTGGTTCCTTAAGCAGGTCTGTAGGCTAAAAGGAAGGGAGGCTTGAAAGGTAAGGTTAGAAGGGATTGGAATTAATATAGCAAGAAGCTCACCCCAAAACAAAGCTTCTGACCCCAAGTCGTAGTCCTTTGATGACTTCATTACAGGGGCAAGAGACACAATCAAGACTTTCAAGATTTATTTAGGTTGGATTGCATCAGGATCAGTCTGTAGTATTTCAATTGAAAGAAATGCCTTGAAAACACTGCTTTGACTGGCTTGGAAAAGCCTGCACTGTTTCACCTTCTGTATTTAATCATGTCTTCCTGTCACTGCAAAAACTACGGGTCAGACTCATGTGCACAGGACCTGTGCATGCAGACAGGGTCCACATTCAGAAGACTCCCCTGCTTGGTTTAATGCTCTATTGTTGCCATCTTGAAATTTCTAATATTTATTGAACCAGGGGCTCCTCACTTTCATTTTGCACTGGGCCCTACAAATCATGTAGTCAGTCCTGGAGACCTGGCAGAGCTGGGAATGGAAATCTGGGACTAAGCTCCTCCAAACAGCCAACCTGATAGCAGGAGAGCTGCCAAGGTGAATCCAGGTCTCAACCAGCCCTGAGTCAGGAGTACAATTCCCTTCTGAGATAACCTTGGAAGTCTAGCCAGAGCAGTTAGCCAGCCTGTAGTCACCATTCCAGTGCCATCAACTGCTCTGGCCTTGTTTCTGGGTCAACCCTGCCCTTAGAGAGGGAGGGTCTGTCATGAATAAGCATGTGAGAGGATGCACTTCAAACAGTCCTGGCTCACAGGACATTTCAGCCATTCTCACCTATCACCATGGCTGTTGTCAATGTGTCTTAGCAAAGAGAATATACCCAAAAGGGGGGGAATCTAGTCATTTCTCCTCTGAAGTCTCGGGTGGTAGAAGAGCAAAGAAAAGAGAATGGGGAAAGAAATATTTTGAAAATAAAGTATTGAAACCATCTGTTATCCTTCTACCCTGTCGGCAATCTCACTCTGGAAATGTCTGTCGTGCGGAATCAGACCAAGCCCCAAGACTGCTGAAGCATGCAAAGAGTGCCTTGCTCCACACTCCACACTCCACCTCCTGACTCCTTCCTGGGGGCAAGCCCCTTTGCATCCTGCATCTCGGAAGCCACCACCCCCTGGGACCAATCAGCCCTGCCTGTGCACAGCCTAAAGTCCTTCTTTTCACCTTGGCAAGCTTGCACCTGGATTTTGTGTTCCTGGCACGGTGCGTGTGGAGAGCAACGGCTGTGACAGTAAAGGAGGTCCAGCTTGCCTTCTCTCTCTCCTTCCCCCTGGGGCGGATCCATCTGTCAAGCTGCAGAAATAGTGTTTGCCCACTTCCCAATCCAGAACTGGATTCTCCCTGCAGGGCCTCCTGTCTACAGTGGCAAATGCCTTCAGTGTCACCCCAAAATATTTATAACATGCTCCTGTCCCCCGTTCAATCCTACCCTAACTCCTCGTCTGAGCAGGGGTTGGGGGAGAAGGGAGAGGAGGAGGGTGAATGGGGGCAGTCTGTGTGAACAAAGCCAGCTGCAGCAGACAGCAGAATCCTTCCTGCCTGGGAGAAGCGGCCGCCTTCCCCACTGATAACTTAATGACTCTGGCACATTTTCATCAGCCCAACTTGGAGCACGCAGTGGGCATCTAAGCCAGTAGTTTCCGAGAGATGGAAAGCAATTACAGGATGAGCGTCCAGGAGACAAAGCCCAGGCCCTGGGAGTCACCAGCCGCATCTCATTCCCAGCTCTGCCCCGTGGCACTTACATACAGCCCTGAGGACAACACTCCCTTGTCTCTGCAGACGACTTCCCCATCTACAACACAGGCCTTACAGAGCCTGTTGTTTGCCAGTGCCTCCAAGGCTTCATACCTACACACGACCATGGCATACATTCCTACACAGACTATCCTAGCTCATGAGGTGAGGATCTCCACTTTACAGATGAGGAAACTGAGTTTGGGTGAGTCTAAGCAGCTACCTAAATGGCAAAGCCAGGATTTAAACCCAGGACTGTCTATGAAGCACAGAACTGCAAGGTATGCTGGTGGTTTTGGTCCCTCCTTCCCTATCAGCCACCATGGCCTAGGGCTGACCTCCACAGCCCACCACACTCATACTCCTTTGCTCTTTGTTGCTGGTGGAGTGTGGCCAAAGGAGACATCAGAAGGAGAACAGAGGGTGAGAAGACAGACAATTCCAATTCAGGCACCTCTGCCCTGCACTGATTGAGCCACAGTCCTCCCCTGCTCTGGGAACCACATGACCCCCTTGGCTCCCTGGGGCTGAGGATGAAAGGACTCCCTACCCTCGTCTGTTGGTACCTTTATCCTGCCACACTTCCATAATCAATCCGGTATCAAATATTCTTCCATTCAGCTCTTCAGAGCAGAATCTGTGTCCTGTCAGGGCTCTGGCAGATTGACAGAAGAATCAGATCCTGCCAGGCTAGTTCGTAGTTTGGGACTCCCCACACCTTTCCAACAACCCTCCAACTTCTCTCCACAGAAACATCTAGGGGATGGAGGGATGCCCATCACCAATTCCCCCTAGTGAGGAAAAGCCCAGTGTGACTTGTGACTCACATACAAACTCAGATTAGGACAAAACCAGAAGACACTTTAAAACGCTCAGATCTATGTACTCAGGGTGAAGATATTAATCCCTACCATGATTTTAACCGTCCAGGCTTCTCTCAAGAGCCAATGATGGCTCTGCAGAACTCAAAGTGATAAAAGTTGTGACTTCGTGATTTGTCCAGGTCCTGTAATAGTCAGCCTCCTCCCTCCATTTAAGTGACAAGAAGCCCCTCTTGGGCAAGTCCAGGGCTCCCACACGCAGGTGGGCTTCCCCACTCCCCAACTCTACCCTTGAAGCTCAGAGACCAGCAGAACAGGTGGCCTCCTGGAGACCAGGGGTCCGGCCTTGAGTCTGATAGTAACCTGCTATGTACCTTGGACAAATCCCATACCTTTTAAAACTATAAAATATGGAGGCTGGATCTCATTCACTCTAGCTTTCTCCAGGTCTTCAAAAGCCTATGTTTTCCTTCTGAAGCCATTATTCCATGGTTTATGACTGAAAATGATACAGGCTACCCAGCACAGGGCCCGCCCCAAGGCTGGCTATACCCACCCCCACTCCCTACCCCAGCACTGCTGCCCCACACGGCTTCATATCCTCATTCAGACCACCCCTGATGCTTATTTTAAACTGAATTCTTCTGGATAGCAACCTAGGAGGCTGGAATAGGGATAGGGCGTAATGTCCTGATTTTTTATAGCCACATTCCTTGGGGCCTGGCACTGACCCAGGATCTATCAAACTCCAGTGACCCACAAATCCTGTGTATTTATCAAAGGAGAGTGTTCTGCTTATTTTAGGAATTTACTACATGTGAATGTGACTCCTGGTTAAAAACAGGAAGAACGGAGATAAGCAACGGGACTCTCATTTCAAAACCCTGTATAACCTGATTCTAGATCTCTAGCAAAGAAACCTCAGAAACCCCCCAAACCAAAGCAACCCTCAGAAACCCCCAAAACCAAAGCATTAACTGTGTTGGTGGGACTATTTCCTGTCTTTCTGAGAAGCAGAGTAACAGAACGCTGGTACCCTCCAGAGTCAGCCTTCCTGAGTAGGCTAATTTGCTATGTAACCTTGAGCAGTTATTTAATCTCTGTTAAGACTCGGTTTCCTTGCCTATAAAACAGGATAACAGCTTGTGTCTCATAGAGGCGTTGTGAGAACTGAATGAGTTCATCCTTGTGACTTACTGAGCACCATGCCTGTTGAACTTTCTCAGACCTGCTCTCCTGGACCCTGACAACTCCAGCAGCATGAGAACACAACTGGGACCCAGCTTTGGGTTAAATAAGTATCTTTTCTTGACTTAGTATTAAGAAAAGAAATATTTATTGAGAACATGTGTGAATCAACCAGTGAGCTGATCGTTTTTGCAACCTGTCTCAACTAACCCTCTGGGAAACCCTCTAAGGCTAATATTGTCCTCCTTCAATAGACAAAAACACTGAGGCTCACAGAGGTTCTGGGATTTGCCTGAGGCGGTGGCGAGGAAGCAACCTACAAGAGACTCAGACCCTGGCTTCCAACCTATCATCCCCGGCAAGGCAGTGTCTTTGATCCCTTATTCTCGTGACTCCTTCATTAGCATGTCTTTACTTAGCTTAAAGGGTAAAATAGAATCTTTTTTAACCTTACAATAAAAATAATGTAAACAATAAATATAATTGTCAACATTTCTGGGGAAGGTAAACACAGAAAGGTCAAAAGTCAGACCCAATTACCAGAAAATGGGGCAGCCAGCCCCCAAACATCTGGGGATCTTGCCAGCGTTCCCTCTCAGGATCTCTACACGCCTCCCATGCCTGAGACATCTGACATCGCTGGGGCCTCAGATGCAGAGCAGGCTTTATTTGTGGGTCCCAATCTACGGAGTGTGATTCACTGCTGCTTACTGAGGTAGGCCTTCTTCTAACTTACACCAGTTTTGTAAGTTCCTCAATTCCTTTGGGGAAACAAATGCCCATTAGCATCTGTTAGACTTTTCTGCCAGGATTTCCTTCCATTTCTACAAACTCATATGTCAGCTTCATCACTTCTCCAAAATTATTTCATCTTTTAGAATATTCTCCCCTGTATCTCAACTACCCCCAAGTACAAGATGTCAAGAGTGATCACTGCCACCTCCCTCTCTCCTCTCTCCTGCTCCTACATCCTGCCCATCACCTGCCAGGCTCTGTGGACTCTTCTCCCATAAAGCCCTGTCCATTCCACTCCCACTATCACTACCTCCCAGACTTCACATTTTCTCCTAGCTGACAGGAAAAGGCACTTCTTAGCCATCAGCCTTCAGGCTCTCTTCCTGATCCTGCAGACTCACTGTCCTAGAAATGTCTCCAGAATTGTGACAATTCGCCATTGACTATGCAACTGAGCCTGGCATTCCCAGAAATCCTTGTGCACCACCACACCCTCATCTCCCCACTCAAACACTTGTGTGTGAGCCATGCTCATCTATCTTCTGCCTGGTACACATGCTCCACATCCCCTCCCAGCTATTCATCAACAGTTTGGGGCTGGGATGCAATCAACTATGGCCTAGGCCCTGCCCTCGGAAGGCTCATAGTCCAGCTTGAGAGGAAAAAATAGACAAACTGTTATTACACAGTGTAAGAGGCAGCCCACATGGAGGTATCTGCAAGGTGCCAGCAGGTTCCAAAAAAGGGGAGTGACTGTGTGTGTGTATTGGAGGTGGTGGGAGAGTGTATGAGACAGAGATCAATAACTGGGATCTGGGGCGGCGCCTGTGGCTCAAGGAGTAGGGCGCTAGCCGCATATACTGGAGGTGGCCCATCCCTGGCCAAAAACTGTAAAAAAATTAACTGGGATCTAATCCTGGCTCTGCCACTTATTGTGTGGCCTCAGGAAAGTTAGTTAACCCCTTGTCTCTCCAGTTTCCTTATCTGCAGGATGGAGATGACTAAAGCATCTATCTCACAACCACATTGCCAGGGTTGAAGAGTTAATATAGATGAAGTCCAATGAACTGTCCAGTCCCATAATATAAGTCAACAAACTTTAGCTTTACTATTATTAGCTCTTTCCCCAACTCCCACCCGCATGTACGCACCCACATTCACTTGGAGACCAACATCAGTTCAATCCACACTCACTCAGAGCCTTCTTGGCATCCTGGGGACAGTCTCCCCTGTTGTGACCACTCCCTTCACTGTTCCTACAATGTTCACTGTCACCTCAATTAAATACTGCCCAGCAGTGTGGTATGTCCTTGTGTGATATCACCATTATCTTACTGAAGCAAAAGGAAGGAAATAAGGAAAAGGTAAGAGACACCTTCATGAAGCACGTGCCATGAAGAGAACTCATGCTTGTATACCTCACCACTGCTAGCTTTCCCAGCCATGCACCATCCCCTGCAGAAATGGGGACTCATTCTCAACACCCCAGGTGACAAGCAGCAGACCCACCCCAAATCAGTGGACATTCTGCTTCACCCAGCTCTCTCCTACCTGGCTGGCACCAACCAGACTGCCTGCTTTCCCATCTCCCCACTAGAACTTGAAATAAGAGAAACCAAAACTGTGTACCAGGCCCTCTGACTTCACAATTCTGCTTCTAGAAATTAATAAAAAACATTGAGCAAAGATAAAGCAGCAGTACTGTTTTTTAATAGTGAACAGATTATAAGATGTCTTACCATCCAAAAGGGAGAACACTGACTGAACAAACTGGGACACGTCCACAAACTGTGGTGTCCACACAGTGGATACTACGCAGCCCTGCATTGGGAGGCTGAGGCAAGAGAATCCCTTAAGCCCAAGAGTTGGAGGTTGCTGTGAGCTGTGATGCCACAGCACTCTACCCAGGGCGACAAAGTGAGACTCTGTCTCTAAAAAAAAAAAGTACATAGAAAGGCATTCCTCATGTATTGTTGTGTAAATGGTTTTATCATTTGTGCGCAGTGTATGTATGTGTACATGTGTATGCATGTGCGTGTATGTGCATGTGGAGAGAGAGAGAATGAAAATGAATCCTAGAATAGTAGACAGCAAACAAAATATAAGTTATGTCTGAAGGGTGAGTCATGGGTGATTTTAATTTTTCCCTTTTTAAATATCTGTAATTTCTGATTTTTTTTTGCAATGAACAAATACTATTTCCATTTTAAAAGTTAATTTTAAAAATAGTGAAAAGACCCTCTACAGATGTTAATATCTACCCTATTATGGATTGTCCACACCGTAATGGGAATTATTTGTCACAAAGTTTGCATCAAGTAGCAGCTAGCTGAGAACCCTGATCTGACTGGAGGAGGAAATAATCCAGAGAGCCTAGGTTAGCCAGTCAATGGGCAAAGTGCCAGCCCTGGAGGGGAGGGGACAGGCTGCAGGAGCAAGGGAGACAGAGAGAAGAAGGTCTGACAGCAGCAAAGAGAGATGCCTGCCTCTTCCCATCCCTGCCTCTGGCCAGCCCTGCTTGGACACTGCAACCTGTACCCATGACTCCGTGGCACTTAAATATTGAAACAGACCCAGCTTTGCCATAACACACACACTCAATCTCCAGGGATTAATCCCATGCCACAGGCCCGTTCCACAAATCAAGTTTCTGGGTCTCCAAGCCTTTCCCATCCTCCCCCACCCCACTCCCATCCAAGGCCCCACATGACAACTGAGTGATGTGCCTGCTTCCCTCCAGCAACGAGGGCAGTCAGCCTGAAGGCTGCGTCACTGGCTCGTCCGTGCAGCTCAAGGCTAAAAGCACATGAGTCGTAACATGGGCCTTAACGTCATCAAAAAAATTTTTTAATAAGACCGTAATAGTCATCTGATTCTCCCTTCTACGCTCAGGTGTGGGAGAAACCAGAGTAATCAGAAGGAGGGTGAGGTCAAGCAGATTTTCTGGAACTGTATCCAGTTCAACTGTGTCTGCCTCGCCAATGGATCCTCCCCCCCTCTGCCCAGTCACCCCTCTTAGCCCGTGGCCCAGTTTCCGGGGGATCCCTCAGTCCAGTTCTCCTTTCATGCCCTTGTCCCTTGAAATATCTTGGCTCAGGGCAAAGAGCCTCACTGGTAAGCTGCTAGCTGGGAAGAAAGGACCCCCTAGTGGGTGTGAGGGTGCTGATCAGGGCAGTCCTAAGACCCAAGAAAGCCACTGTTGCCACAGCTAGTGAGAGGCAGAACCAGGACGGATAGCTTCTCCCTGTAGTATGCCACCACCAAGGAGCCTGAAAGTGCAGACCAGGAAGAGACCCAGACCCTCAGCTGATACTGGCCCCACGGAACTGGTCACACCCTGCACCAGGATCCAGAACACAGGTAACACCATGACATCAGGCATCAGGTTTTCGGCCACAGGCCACACAATCAAATATACATGTCTGTGGCAAAGAAGTGGCAAACATTTTAGAGACTGAGTTTGTGAGGTGTGAAACCAGACAGGAAACTCAGACAGGGGGAGCTCCACTCCTAGGAGGGCTCTAGTCGTGTCTATTTGCTTTTTGTCACTAATCGCCCTAAGGCCCTGGGGTGGGGGAGCAGAGATTTTAATAGATTTCCACTTAAAAGGCTCAAAATCACATAATTCATTCCATTCCACTTCAATTATAATTACTACCTGACTCCAGCTTGCCAATCTGACACCCCACAGTCTGTCAACGGTGGACAGGGCTTCACCCCATAAATAAGGTGTGTATGCTCATTAATTAACTTTTAAAACATGTTTTTCCTCAGCTCTCAGGAAAACCAAACTCCAGGACAGGAAGGCATATTTAATCAGCAGTTTGTATAGATGACGGCCTAGGGCGTGTCAGTTCCAGAAGTGGAGAAACTAGGATTCATATCTCCACTTTAGCATTAACCAGCCAAATTTCAACCAGCCGTGTGATACTGGACGTGTCCCTTCACCTCTCTGAGCCTCGGTTTCTTCACAATAAAATGAAGTTAACTTGTTCCTGCCTCTCAAGGTTAGGGTGGGGATCTACAGAGACCATCTATACAAATGCTCAGCATTGTGCACTGCTGTGAGCTGTGATGCCACACGTTAAGCATCCATTAGCAGGAATTATTACCATGATTTAGAAAAAACTGGAAACCGGGGGGTGTGGGGGAATTAACAAGTCATCCCCTTGTGCCCCTCAAAAGGGCAGAGGCTTGCTCTGCCCCTCCCCAAATAGCTAATGCTTAGAGACAAAATGGTCTTCCTGAATATCACCCCATCCTCAACAACTTCTTTTCTATGATGTTCCTTGAACAAAGAAAATGGAAAAGTGGGTCTCTCATCAGGAGTCTGCCCCAAGGACAGGAACAGAAAAGCTCAGGGTTGAGAGGAGTTAGGAAGAAAAGAGGCAAACTCTTGAACTGACTTTTAAAACATTCTAGTAGCCAAACACAAGGATTCCTTTCACTCATCTGTGCCCAGTTATCATTCCCCCTACAAAATGGCACTGATGATACTCTTAGGATTTAAAGCTACTAAGTAAATTAAAAGCAAGTGCTGGATTGCTGAGTTTTATATCAAAGCTAAATAAACTGGAAAAGAAAAATTCTAAGGAGACCAACCAAAACAGTGATGCAAGCCAGTGGCAACCTGCCAAGAGAATTCCTGGAGACTCCAGAATTTCCAGATGCAAAAACCAGGGAATAACAAAACGGCTGGGCAGTCAGAGTCCAGAAGCCTTAGAGTTTGAATATGTAGACCAGTCACTCTCCAAATTCAGTATACATAAGAATCCCCTTTTGAACTCTCAAAAAATATAGACTGCTTAGCCAGGCGATGTGGCAGGTGTCTATAGACCCAGCTACTTGGGAGGCTAAGGCAAGAGAATAGCTTGAGCCCAGGAGTTTGGAGGCTGTTGTGAGTTGTGACACCATGGCACTCTACCCAGGGCAACAGCTTGAGACTCTGTCTCAAAAAAAAAAAAAAACAGACTCCTGCACTTGCCCTTCCTGTGATTTTGATACAGGTCCGGTGTGGCACTGGGAATCTGCATTTTAATTGGTAGGTATTTCTGTGCAGGTGGTCCAGGTCTACACTTTGACAAATACTAACAGTCTTTCGCACAAAGCCTATTCAGCTGCTTTGTTTGTGGGCAATGAACGCTTTTCCTTAGACAAGAGATTGAAACGTTGGTAAACTTCCAATACAGTTAATAGAGGTTAGTTACTTGCTGGAAAAAATGAAGTATTCATATACATATCATGGATTGGGTAAAAAATAAATTACATTCAGACGATTTAATATTTCTCTGAGATAGAATAAATTCAATGTCTGAGTGAAAGGCAATAGGCAAACTATCCAAACTACTTGTCATCTGAAGTTAGCAGCCAAGGTAATATTTTTTCAACCACCCATTTGGAAGGGAAGCTTGGACCAAAAGCACGATAGGACCACCATATTTAGGAAGTCGCAATAGGAAAGGTTAAATACAACCACATCTGAAAAAGGGCTATCACCACACCACATGAACCCACAAAGAGGAGTTGGGATCCAAGGTGACCTAATATTTTCATAAATAACTTGAAAGACAGAATGGGAATTATGCAAATAAAACCACAGATGATACCAAAATGGCAGGAATTGCAAATCTGTGGAGAGTGAAATTTAACTACTGGGCAATGTCTTTAAATTTGCCTTTATTGAATCTTGTATATTGAAGTCACAGATTATTGAATGTGTTTATCCAAGTGCAGGGTGATTTATGGAAGATGGAATAATCAAATGCTTAAGCAGAAGAACAAGCACCAGGAGAGGCAGTCAGGGGGCAGAAAGGACAGGCTGCAACTAGAGGTTGTTGAGATGTTGGACGCACAATGGGGTGGCCAAAGCCTTCTACCCTGTGTAGATAGGGGTTGTGCTGAGAGCTAATGTATGAAATAAACAAAGAAATTTGTCTGCTGCTCTTTGAGCCACTTGGCTTTGATGCTAACTCCAAAGGGAGTCTGTAAATTCAGACCTGGGGAATTCAGAGCAGGGTGCCATAGAGATTATGGGGGTGAGGCCCTAGGTCAACCAAGAATAGGAGGGATGTTAAGAGAACATGCCGATTTGTTCAGGAAAGATGCACGAAAGACAAGGGGACCCACAGGAGAGAAATGTCTGGCTCCTATTAAGGAAAAACAATCATTCAAAGCACAGCTGGCATCATGGAAGAAAGGGCAGCTTATGGTAACACCATCCCTTGGGGACACTCAAGGAGTTGTCCAGACACCTCTGTACTTAGGATGCATTAGAGATTATTAAAAGCACTCCTTGCCCAGTTCAGGGATTGAGGGTGGGCCTCATGACCTCTCCAAAGGTCATTTCTATCCCAAAGGATCATATGTCTGAAGGGCACCAGATAAAAATAAAATCTATTAATCACTGAGCTGCCTCACAATTTCCTAAGAGAGCCAGAAGAGAGAAGGGTAATCCACAGTGACCCTCACTCCATCAAGGGAGGAGCGAGGCCTGGGCAGAACCAAGACAGCAGCCAGGGAGACTTCCAGAAAGCTGGCGTAGCCTGTGATTAGACCTCCCAGCACTAGAGCACCAGAGGAGGAGACTCTGTGGGGAGGTGAACGGGAAACAGCAAAGAGCACTGAGAGCTTATAAAAAAGCCAGAGGGGCTTGGAGGAGAGGGCTTCGTGCAGAAAAGGGGGAAACAGGCATGGAGACAGTCCACAAGGAGGCCAAAGTCAGAGACAAAGGTGAGAAGAGAGCAAGTGGGGGTGGGAGAGGTCAGAGAAAAGGGCACACAGTGTGACTGAGAACATTGGGATTGCATTGGCTGGGGGTCCAATGAAAGCTATAGATATAGAGCAGAAAGTCATCCCACTTTCCAGGGTAGCAGAAAATCACATGATTTTTAGAATTTGCTTTTAAAAAAGAGGAACAGAGTGGCAAGGCTCCAGCTCCAAAGCAGCTGTTGGCATTGTTGATAGATGGGCTGCTCCAGCCAGACACAGCTGGGAAGCCAGCTCCAGGGGAGTCTGGAGACCCTTCCAAGTCCAAGCCCAGAGCCAGTCTCCCAAAGGCTAGCATGCTTGGGCTGCTACGTGTCAGGAGGCAAGACCCCAGGCCAAAGCAGGCTCCTCCTGGTTTTGCCAAGAGGCATCCGCCTTTATACCCTGCTTCCTCCTTGGCCTGGAGTGGAACTGCTTTGGGTAGAGAGGTTATCTGCAGGAGTTGTCTCAGGAACGGCATCTGCCAAGTGTATAAGTAGCCAATTGGAGGTGATGGAGTTTGAATTCTTCTAGCAAAATGTTCTCCACTGAGCATAGAACAACTTTTTGAAATCAAGAGGCAAGAAACCAATGGAGAGGGAAGAAAAGTACACCATCCCCAGCATGTTCCCTGTGCCCCCGCCCCCCGACCTCCGGCTCTCCATCTTGCCTTAGCAGAGACCGCAGATCCTGGCAAGATGGGCGAGCAGCCCTGAGGAATGCCATGCCAGGGTCCCACCTCAGCTGCTGTCCTCACTGCAGCCTCTTCTCTACAATGACAGAGGTCTGCATTCTCAGAGAGGAGAAGATGGGAAGGGGAGATGGGCAGGAGTGTAGCTTTGAGAGCTGCCCTGAGTGAAACGAGCAGAAGGCACCTGATGCAGGAAGAAGACAATGCAGGCAAAGATCTCAAAGCCACCACCCAGTGCTCTGGCGGCTGAGAGGTACTAAGCTGTTGGAGCGGACTACATCCTCCTCCAGCTGCCAAGGTTCCCTACCACTCCTGTCCCTCAGGCCTTCCCTAGCTCTGTCTGGAGACCCTACGCCCAGGAGCCAGGCAGTCACTTGTCCAAAAGATGTTTCTGAAACAAGCAAATGGCTGGAGATGGACTGAGAGCCATTCATGAAATAAGTCATTGCATAGGAAGATGCATAACTTGCCCTACCTAGGACAGGAGAGAGAAAGAGAGAAATTAAAGGGAAACAAATGCAAAGCCACAAAAGCCAAGTACCTTTGTCGGATGGTTTTGAGTTACGCCTTTGTTCGTAACTCTCCGAAACAGAGAAGAAACAGCAAATGAATCTTAAAGGACACAAAGTGAGAAAGAGCAGGAGCAGTGCACACAGGAGGGCACTGCCAGCGAGGGCAGCACAGAGCCAGGGCAGGAGGCCCCCACCGGCTTCCCCTACAGAGACACCAGCAGGAGGTGGGGGCTGCCGTGGAAGTGGCAGGCAGCAAGTTGGGGTGCAGCCTGAGAGAGGTAGGTGAGCCTGGGGATGGGCTGACGAGCTCACAGCCAAGGAAGCACAGGGCAGGGGTGAGGAAGGACAGTGGGACCCGCCCATACTTACTGTCGCAGACGTAAGGCTTGTCATGGTCTTCCTGAGAGGCAGCGTCATGCCTCCTCCGGCCCCCTGCAGAGCCACGAGCCTGGGGAGACAAGGGGTATGGGATACTTGTTATTACGGCCATCTCAGTGCAGAGCTCATTCTGTGAGGCCCTGAGTGCCACACTCATCTCCTCAAGCCGTCCACAGCGACCTTGTGCCACAGCAACCCTATTTTATAGGCCACAGAGCTGAGGATTAGAGAGGTTGGGTAACTTGCCCCAAATCACTCAACTACTCTCTTGTACATCTTGTTAAGTCATCACAACCCCCAAAAGGAGTTATTCCGATGCTCTTCCTTTCACACATCAGGGAAATGAGGCAACAGACAGAGGTTAAGTAGCTTGCCCAAGGTCATTCAGCTACTAAGTGCAGAGCCAGGACCTGAACTCAGGACAGTCTGAATGAAAAACCCATAACTGCCCAATGCCCTCACACTGTTGCTGCCTCCAGGGCCTCCTTAGCTTCTAGCTTCACTGACGCAGCATAAGATGCCAGCCCTGCTCTGCACACTGACCAGCCCATGAGCATACTGGGGGTAAGTCCTGACGGGGCAAGAGGTGTAACTGCAGTTGTCCCCCAGGTTCCTGTGCCTACAATTCCCACGCCCCAAGGGTCCCAAGAGCCAGCCAGGCCTGGTGTCTGGGCTCAAGGCACAAGCCCAGGCTCAGGGGAGTCCTTGGCTCCTCAACCATGCCTGGCCTACTAGATGGGGGCAGGTGTCTGCTGAGGCCTCCCTGTGTGGTCTGCTGGGGCCTCCCAGCAGTGACAAAGGCCTTGGCCCCTTGTGGTCTCCTGGCTGGACTCCTGACACCACCATTCTGTGTGCATCTCCCAGAAAGGGTCATTGTGACCTCTGGTGGGCGTGGAGTGAGCTCTACCTTCAAGAATCAAAGAGACCAGCCAGAGAGGTTGCTGGCAGCTCCACAGCCCCAGGATGGTGGCTACAAGAACACAGTGAGGTTTATTTTTAAACCTTTGTAAGTCCCACACTGGTCACGTGTGTAGCACCCTTGCCTCCTCCAGGTCATTCTTTGGTAAAGAGTAGCAGTAAACTCCCAACCAGGAAAAGGGCCTGCCAAGGTCTTTGGGGAGAAGAGGGCATGGCAGATGAGGAATAAGACATGACAGCAGCTGGGGGTACAGGAGAAATGGGGCAGTCCCAGGGGCCTGGCCTGGAAGAGTAGTCCCAGGGACCTCATGATGGAAAGGACAGGGCTGCTCCCACACAGGCTTACATACACACACAAGTGCACACACTCACTGGGACCTCACAGTGCAAAGGCCTATACCCCAGGCCTTTGATACTCACACACTCACAAAAACACAATACTTCACAATCAACACCACCTTGCCAAGCTGCCACCTCTGCACCTCCTCAGCTTGTCCATCTCCAAAACAAATTCCTCTTCTCTCCCTCCCTCCCACCCACCGTCTCCCTCCACCCCATCCCTGCCCACTGACAGCCAGCAGCCCTCCTCCCCTTGCCCTCATTACTCAGAGTTGACCCCAAGAGGGATCTGTTGGCAGTGACCCCAGGCGCTGACAGGCCTCCCGCCTCCCCACGCTGCTGAGGATGGTCACCCTCAGCTGCCCTCCCCCACACACCCCTCGAGGAAGCCAGGGACAGCTTGATGTGCTGCCTGCAGCCCTGTCACTGCTGCCTCTGAGCAGGTGAAAGCAAGTGAAGCAGAATGGCAAGGCAGCAGCAGACCCTGGGAAGGGGCTCTGCCAGGCTAAAAATACTTCAAGGGAGAAGGGGAGGAGCTGGGCAGGGCTGGAAGTCACCCTTGCTTGTGGGGGAGCCGCCAGCAGGAAGGCGAGAGCCAGGCCTGCTGAGAGCCAGGCTTTAATCCTACCCTGCAGGGCTGGCAGGCAGGGCCCCCACGTGCTCCCACACTCCCTGGGCCTCAGTTTCCTCAATTGCAAAACAGGCATCATGGCTACAGGGCACTCAGGGGCATGTGCAAGAGATTCTTCCTGAGGTAGTATTCTTATGGTCTCCTAAAAGATCTCAGGCTTGGAAATGTGAACTCCTACTTGTCCTCCTCAAATGTCGCCCCCTCAAAGCCCTTCCTGAGCAACTGATGTCCACTCACACCCTCTCCTTCATCCTATTTCGCCTCCCCTGCTTTAATTTTCACCACAGCACTGAGCACTCCCTGGCATTAGAGGACACAGGTGTTGGTCTACTTGCCGATTTTCTGTCTCCTCCATGTAAGGGTGGAGACCACGTCTATTTGAGCCACCACTATTCTCAGAACCTGGCATAAGGCCAGCCACATAAGAAGCACTAAATAAATGTTTGAAAATGGATGAATCAGGTAGGCAGCATGTCAATCATCTTTGGTCCTTCTCCTTCACTCTGTCTCCAAACGCTACTGCTTCTTCCTTCAAAGGTCACCCCAGGCTTTGCATTTCCTTTCTGTTCCACACCCTAATCCACAAGTTCACCGAGTGACCCCTGAACTGCTCAAACAACCCACTAGCTGGGGTTCTATCTCCCTGTGGCCCCCCAGTCTACCCTGCATGACCGCCAGATCACTTAGACAAAAGGGATGAAGGACAGGAGCCCATGGTCACTCATTCATTGCCACCTACAACCTGTTTACAACAGCCAGTGGCAACCTAGTCCCAATCCTGTTAGGTTCACCCCATGCTCACGCTATGTCCACGTCACTGTTTTTATTGATCCCTGTCACAGACCAGTCTCTCCTCTGCCCATCCACATCCATCTGTGCTTCACCCTCACTACCATTCCACTCCTCCAAGAATCCTCCCCTTGCCACACTGAGGAGTGAAAAGAGTATCAGTGTAAAGTCAGTGGGACATTGGTTTAAACATAAGCTATGTGCCTTGGACAAGTTACTTCTCTGAGCTTTAGTTTCCTCAACTGTAAAACAGGCACAATGGCACTTATACAGCAGAGTTGAGAGTGTTAGAGCTAAGGGGATTTGAAAAGGCAGCGACAGTGCTCAGAGTCCACAGGAAGTACCCAGTCATTTCCCTCCTGGCCTATGTTGATCTCTCCGACCTCCAGATTCCTCCTGCACTGGGTTAGTCCACAGCCAGAAGCCTGCTATTTCCTAATGGTATCCTGGTGTTAGCACCTTCTCCCTAGTTGAGTCTAAGGTCCTTGAGGGCAAAGATGGCATTTTATACTTTATTAGGAACCCCTAACAGTGAGCTCACAGCATGCAAAGCTTTTTTGCCTATTTTAGCTCAGTTAATCTCTACAATAACTCTATTAATTAAACCAAGCAGTGTTATTATTCCTATTGGCACTTGGTGAACCAGGTTCTGACCTGTCCCCAGTCACAGGGCCAGCAGCAGGAGCAGGTCCTAGGTCTCTTGCCTCTGTTATGGAAGACTTTGATGCTGACTAAGCAAAAGAAACCACCCCTCTCCCCTACCCCCAGAACCACCCACACATTCCACTCCACTCTGCCCCACCTTCCACCATGCCCTGCCAGGAGGGGGCGTGGCAGCCTTGGTACCACCCACCCTGCCCCACTAGCCTCAATTGATTGGCTGGCTCAGGAGTAGTCACCTGACCCAAGCTGGGCCAATTAGATTCTACCTCCAAAGAACTTGGAATTAGAGAACAGTGACCCTAGTTAGCACAGGCCACTTGAACTGGAGACCCATAAATTCAAGAGCTATGGGGCAGTGTGCATAGAGCCATGGGGAAATCAGTCTTTAGAGAGAAGAATGAAGGAGGGAAAAGTAGAGGCCAGAATCTGCGTTGGCTCTTTACTCTTTCTTAGTCCTAAATCCCTGCCACTTTCCTACCCTTCCTATGGTTTGGATCTTCAAAGAATGCTCAAATCTGGGGCAGTGGCCCAGCAGCTTTTCATTCTTTCCAGTTTTGCTCAAGCTAAAAGACCCTTGACTAGGACAGACTCAAGTAGACCAAGCAGAGAGCTGGTTTTCTTTTCTCTCTCTTTTTTTTTGAGACAGAGTCTCACTCTGTCACCCTGGGTAGAGTGTCATGGTATCATAGCTAGAAGCAACCCCAAACTCTTGGGCTTCAGCAATCCTCTTGCCTAAGCCCCCCAAGTAGCTGGGACTGCAGGCATATGCCACTATGTCTGGCTACTTTTTCTATTTTTAGTAGAGATGAGGTCTTGGTCTTCCTCAGGCTGGCCTTGATCTCCTGAGCTCAGGCAATCCACTCATGTTGGCATCCCAGAGTGCCAGGATTACAGGTATGAGCCACCACACCTACCAGAGAGCTAGTTTTTCTATATCAGTTATTGTCAAACAGTAACCCAAGCATCCTTGAGGATACCTGAGACCCTTTGAGGAGGGGGAGTACCCTATTTAAACTATTTTCAGGATACTACTACCACAAGATTTGCCTTTTTCATCCTCATTCTTTCACAAGTGAACAACAGAGTTTTCCAGTGGTTATACAACGTGTGCTAATGCTATCGTTGGGTGCTTGTATATTCTCAGCTTTAAATATATTTTTATTTTTATTTCTAATATAGCAAACATCATTAGTGATATGAACATCTCTGGTCATAATCAGAACAATAGATTTTGGGTCCTAAAAAAAAATAAAAATAAAATATAATAAAATACAAAATAAAGTGTGGTCCTCGGACAGGGAGCCTACACATCACCAGAAGCTTATTAGCAGGGCATGTGGCATCAGAATTTGCACTTTAATACGATCCCTTGGTGCTTTGCCTGCAAAGTTTGAGAATCCCTGGACTACACCACAGTGCATCAGAAAGTTTTTACTGAGTGATTGATTGATTAACTGATAATACTTACATGAATGACTCATAAGAATTTCATGAATTTTAAAAAGCTTTTATTTCTTGGGCTAAAGTTACCATAGACACAATTATTAGTTGTTGTATTTGAATTTCCCTCACCCCTCAGGAAATACCCATTATCAGAATTCCAAGAGTTGGTCTCTTTCCTTTGCACCCTCCTAATAACATCTATCCTTCACTAAACACTCAAAACTTACCCAAGAAGAAACTAAAGGCCAAAGTACTTACAAAGTTTGGCCAAAGGCACGGGTGGAGCTGGGATTTGAACTCTTGGAGTCTAAGTTCAAATAAGGCAGAGCCTATTCCTGTAATCACCACCTGATCTCTGACCTCTTCAGTGAGCACACCAAGCGCCTGCGGGCCATGTCAAAGTGCACACTCTAATTCTAATTAATCTAGGGTTGAGTCTGGGCTCCTGTGTGCAAGTCCCTAGGTGATGCTAATGCTGCAATCCAGAGACCACACACGGAGGTACAAGGCCTCGGACTGCCTCTCAGTTCTAACAGCAAAAACTGGGAGTCATTGTTCTCCAGTGCCAGCAGCAGCTAGAATAGCCACTTTAGAGGCGAGGGAAAACAGCTTAATTGAAGCCATGGGTGAAGCAGCTTCAAACACTTATTCCAAGCACAGAGAGACTCATCCACACCTTACAGGTCCTTCCATGGCTCCCACCATGGCTAATATGTTCACAGTGTCATTCTCCAACACAAAGGCACATTCACCTGCCACATGGCCAGCATCAGGTAGGCCCAGAGCTAGCCTAGGCCCCAGCCAGCCCCCTCGTTGTATTCAAGCCTTCTCTGAGCTCCCATAAAACTGACATATGACTTTTCTTTCTCTTTTCTATCATTCAAGAATTCACTCAACAAGTAGGTCATTGGCTATAAGCTGGGCACTGGACCAGGCATGACTTAATGGGAAAAGCACAGACCTGTGTTCAAATCCTGGCCTCTTCCTTACCATTAATAGGTTGAGTGACCTTCAGCAAGTTACTCTACCACTCTGACAGTAATAGCAATATAAGGGAATGAAAAAGAAGTTCTGACCAACAGAAATACAATGGGAGCCACACTTGTCATTTATTATTATTGTTGGTTTTTATTGAGACAGAGTCCCATTTTGTCACCCTTGGTAGAGTGCCGTAATGTCATAGCTCATAGCAACCCCGAACTCTTGGCCTCAAATGATTCTCTTGCCTCAGTCTCCCTAGTAGCTGGGACTACAAGTGCCCATCACAACACCCAGGTATTTTTTTTTTTTTTTGAGACAGAGCCTCAAGCTGTCACCCTGGGTACAGTGCTGTGGCATCACAGCTCACAGCAACCTCCAACTCCTGGGCTCAAGCGATTCTCTTGCCTCTGCCTCCCAAGTAGCTGGAACTACAGGCGCCCGCCACAATGCACAGCTATTTTTTGGTTGCAGCCATCATTGTTGTTTGGGGGACCCGGGATGGATTTGAACCCACCAGCTCAGGTGTATGTGGCTGGCGCCTTGAGCGACAGATGCCAAGCCTGGGTATTTTTTTGTTTGTTTGTTTAGCAGGCCTGGGCCAGGATCAAACACACCAGCCTCAGAGCATGTGGCCAGCGCCCTAACCATTGACCTACAGGCACCCAGCCACGCACTTCTCATTTTAACTTTTCCAGCTACATTTTTAAAAGGAGACAAGTGTGATTAATTTTTAATAACATTTTATTTAACCTAATATACTACATATCCAAAGTATTATCATTAAAATTTTTTTCAATTTTAATATTTAGTCAATATAAAAATTAATGAGATATTTTATGTTCCTTTTCTCATACTGTCTTCCAAATCTGGTATGTATTTTACATTTACAGCACATTTCAATTTGAACTAACCACATTTGACATGTCCAGTGGCCACATATGGCCAGTGGCTACTGTAAAAATGGACATGACAGAACGCAGGGAGGTAGGAGAAGGTCCCTGGCACAAAGTCATCCTTCTCTGTGTGGAAGCTCTTACTGTGAAGAGCCCATCACACCACCTGGTTTATAGTAAATTCACAGTAAGTATAAATGGCTGCGGTGGCCACTGCTGATGGCAGAGAAGATACCCAATCCACATTCACTGACCACAAGCTCAATCTTCTAGATTTTGGTTAGGAGTGCAGACGGTGTGAAAGGACCGTTTTCTATGCTAGTCAGTTTGGTTGGGTTGAGGGAAGGAATGGAAGAAGGTTTTAAAGTATACAGCTCTTAGAGTTCACAAAAGGCCCAGAAACTCCAAGCTCGAAAGTCTCCTGTCATGATGAAATTAGATATGTTATGATGAGTCTAGGCAAGCTCATAAATGACTACAAAGATCATTTGGTGAAAACTTGATGAGGAACATTATAAAAGAGCAATCAGACTGACAACTCTCACATCTACTGGTCAATTTTAATACCACTCAAATCAGAAGAATTGGAAAATATATGCCTCCTGATGCGATGCAAAAAGTACCTCCCAGCACCTAGGAAAGATTCTTGCCCCCCTCCAAAAAATATTTATACACGTACACACTCTCATACAAACACACATGTGTGTACACACACGACACATAAATATCCTGAATCTAATCAAGTCTCTAATAAAACTACCAGTTTTCAGGAAATATAGAGGATAAAGAAAGAAATTGAACACCACCCCTTCACCAAACCCAGATGTGAAAAATTTCATAACATCTACAACCCAAGTTCTTCAACAAATACATGGCATGAGGGGAAAAGTGTGAGGTAAGGTGTAATAGGAAAAGGCATGCCGGGGAATAAGCAACTTCACTTTCAAACAAACCGACTATAAGAAGGAATTTTTGAGAAACTGGGGGAAAATGATCAGGGACTGGATAGTATATATTAGAATAAGTGTTGTTTTTACTAGATATGATAGTGATATGTTATAGAGATACACACTGACCTAGGTGCCAGTTAAATAAAATGACTAACACTTGCTTTCAAATACTCCAGAAAAAAAAAAAATCAAACATATAAACCAACACAAAGTAAGATAAAAGAATAGATGGGACTGGGGACTTGAAATACTGATAACTGACAGAGCTGGACAGGTGCCCACTGTAGGGCTGCCCTGCCCAGCTCCTGCCAACACGCCAAAGCACCTCAGCTCATGGTGTAGGCAGCACTGGCTGACTGGCATCAGCCACCTGGGAACTTGCTTATGATACATGGCTGGGAGTAGTGGCTCATGCCTATAATCCTAGCACTCTGGAAGACCCAGGCAGGAGGACTGCTTGAGCTCAGGAGTTCGAGACCAGTCTGAGCAAAATAGAAAAATTTTTACTAAATTTACTTTACTTTATTTTACTTTACTAAAAATAGAAAAATTAGCCAGGCATGGCTGGCACCTGTAGTCCCAGCTACTTGGGAAGCTGAGGCAGAAGGATCACTTGAAACCAGGAGTTTTAGGTTGCTATGAGGTAGGGTAAGGCCATCACACTCTAGCCCAGGTGACAGAGCAAGACTCTGTCTCAAAAAAAAAAAAAGAACAGTTTAAGGCCCTACCCTGGACCACCTGAATCAGAATTTCTTAGTTTGGGTCCTGGGTACCTGCATTTCAATAAGCTCTCTTAGTGATACTGTGTGCTAAGGCATGAGAACCACAGGGTAGAGAGGCTTCCTATAAGCAACCAACAAGGCATCAAGGACTAACCTCTCATCCATGGGAGGGGTAAGGGTCCTGCCTAGAGCTTAAAGGAGCCAGTTCCTCAGGTCTAAGAGAGTTAATTCTCTAGGTAAAGAGCAACAGTTTACTTCTGGAGGTTCCCTTCCACCTGGTTATTGTCACATGCCCTTGCAGACCCTGAAGATGAACTCAGAAAGCCCCTTTCAGCTTGAATACAAGGATTCTGGAAGTGCTAGCCAGGCTGGGCTCTCTCTATTCATGTTTCTATTCTTCCCCCACTGGATTTCCCCTCTGCCATTGCCCAGGCTCTGACCTCTTCCCCATTCTGGGACCCCAGGCCTCCAAAGCTCACACCAAGTCACTGGGGAACCATTAGATGTGGCCCCCATGTTTCCCCAGAAGGCTCCTACTCTCTGCCTTCTGAAGCACACCGCAAAAGCAGGTGTCCTGACCTGTCCTTCTGGGGGAAGAGCCCAGGGATAAGGCAGGAAATGTTTGGCCTTCTTTTGTGACTATGTAATGGGCACAATAGACACATTCTCCTCGTCCTGCACCCTCACCCCAGGCCCAGCCCTCTGCCTCCTCTTCTGCTTGCCAGCTCTAAATTCTTCCAGGCTATGACCTCGCCCACAGCCCTCCTGGAGTTCTCTTCCTGAGTGTTCTCAGAGTAAGACCATGCCTGTGATTTCTATGTGGCTGCAGCAGGGATCAATTGTCTGCTGGCCCCAGCCTCCCTGGCCTCTTCCCTCCTTTGTGGTGCCCCTAACTTACCCGTCCTCTTGTTCTATTCTTCCGCTTGGGAATATCCTCTTCTAAATCTTCTTCCTCATTCCCTTCTTCTACATTTTCATCATTTTCCAAAACCCTCTGAAATGACATGAGAATAAAGAGAAATGAGAAATAAAATGCAAAGCAGAAAATCAACCAAGGACAATTTGGGGGGTATTCTGTTTTGTTGTTGTTTGGTAACGAAGTGAAGATGCTGCTGTCAGTTGGGAAGTTGGGCCTGCAAAATGTTGCCCAGAAATTTGAGCTCCTGGAGGAACCAATGCTCTCCCAAGCTCTTTGGCCCCTTCCAGCCAAGTCCTCCCAGAAGCCACCCTTTTCTGACTCTTTTTGCCCATGAAGAGTTCTCTAATAAGAGATTGCTCTGGTTGTACTTTTCTATGTGGGGCCAAGATGTTTTATCAAAACTTAGTTTTTTTAATGTAATGTTTCCTTTTATTCCTTAAGCACCGCCTCAGAAATATGAAAATATGTTTCTCCTTTCCTGCCATCCTGGAACCCTTCCCTTGTGTGATGAAAATAAGTAACTCTCCATTCTTCTGTCCAGATTTAACATAATAATCCATTGTTCATAATAATCCACTGTTGCTTTTTTAAGAAAAATCAATTTTCATTTAGCATGGGATCTGTAGCAGAGCTTAAAGATCAGGAATTCAAATTCTTGCTCTGTCACATTACAACACTGAATCCAATTTCCATTTTACAAGTAAATAAACTAAGGCTGAAAGCAGTTTTGACTGTTTAAGAAATACAGTCAAACCATGACTAAAGTAAGGTTAGGTCATCAGCTCAGAGTTTCCCACTTTCAGCCCTGTGAATAAGGATTCCAAGATGCATCATGGCATACTCTTCACTCGTTTTAGGGAAGGGGAGGAGGGCTGGGCACAGTGGCTCACGCCCGTGATCCTAGCACTTTAGGAGGCTGAGGCAGGTGTATTGCTTGAGCTCAGGAGTTTGAGAAAAGCAAGAGCAAGATCCCATCGCTAAAAACACAGCTGGGTATTACAGCAGGTGCCTATAGTCCCAGCTATTCAAGAGGCTGAGACAAGAGAATAGATTGAGCCCAAGAATTTGAGGTTGCTGTGAGCTATGACACAACAGCACTCTACTGAAGGTGACAAAACAAGACTCTATCATAAACAAATAAATAAATAATGGAGGGCGGCGCCTGTGGCTCAGTCGGTAAGGCGTCGGCCCCATATACTGAGGGTGGCGGGTTCAAACCCAGCCCCGGCCAAACTGCAACCAAAAAATAGCCGGGCGTTGTGGCGGGCGCCTGTAGTCCCAGCTACTCGGGAGGCTGAGGCAAGAGAATCGCTTAAGCCCAGGAGTTGGAGGTTGCTGTGAGCTGTGTGAGGCCACGGCACTCTACCGAGGGCCATAAAGTGAGACTCTGTCTCTACAAAAAAAAAAATAAATAAATAAATAAATAAATAATGGAAGGGGTGAGGATGGGGTATTTCCCTCTAGGTTTAAGGGAGAGATAAAAGAATATGGTACAGACCTCAGCCCCCACAGTGGGAGCAGGCTAAGGGGAGCAGGCTAAGGGGAACAGGGCATGGACTCGCTGGACTCCATGTCAGGGACCCTGAGGGCTTCTTTATGGACTCACTGCATGACCTTGGGCAGGTCCTCATAACTTTGTGCCTCAGTTTCCACAATTATAAAATAGGAATTCATTCATTTATTCAGTCAGCAAATCTTTTTCTACATGGCATGCCCTGTGCTGGGCAGGACGCAAAATGGCTACAGTCAAATGGATGTTACAGTGTAATGAAAAGAGAACAGATTTAAACAAACAAACAAAAAAATATATATATACACACACACACAGGGTTATATATAACCTTATAACTACAAACGTCATAAAAAGAGTGACAAGTAAGTTAAATACTATGAGAAGGGATTAGAAAGGAATTTTATCTAATCTGAGGGTCAGGGAAGGCTTACCAAAGGATGTGACCTGAAGGAGCTGAGATTTGGAGGACTAGCAAAGACTAGCCTGATGAATGGGGACAGAGGGAGAGAGAGAAAATGTTCTAAGCAGAGAGAACAGCATGGTGCAGACTCTGTGAAGCAGGGAAGAGAACATGGCTCCTCTAGGGACCAAAAAGCAGCCAGTGTGACCAAAGTTCTGTCACTTAGCGAGGAATGACATAAGACAAAGATAGTAAGGTAGGCAGGTAATACCATGTTACACAAGATAACACCATCCTTGTGATGATGGTTCAAAAAAAATCACAAAAACTATGTGAAAAGACTGAGAAAGTAGCATATACTGCACAAACACCTGATATCACCTTCTCCATTCAAGCGGACTTCTGGACAATGCCTCTGCCTGTCCTCAAAGCAGGAAGCCCGGAACAAGTTACCAGCCAGCAATCTTCTGGCATTGCTGCAGACAGAGTGTTCTCCAATCACAAGAGTCAGGATACCGCTAGTCACCCAATCCACTCAAAGAACTCAAAGCAGGTCTATTAGATCCTTCTCTGGCTTCTCTATTAGGTTTATGTGGGAAGCCAGCAGCTGACAGTACTTATTTATTTCATGTGTTTCTAGGACTACATTAGCCATCTAACAGAGAATTAGCATTGTTTCTGCTGGACCTGACCTCTGCCCAGAGCAAGTTTCTTGGGTTCCGACAGGTAGGAACACTAGCAAAAGTCAAGTGAGACAATGACAAGTCAGATGCTCTGCAGCCTTTGGTGAAAAGACACAATACAGGTATAGTTGCTTTGACTCTTGTTGATGTTCACACGGCCATCTTGCAAATTTTCCATGTCTTGAGGTCATTTAATCATAGTAAGTGCTAAGTGCTTCAAATTTAAAGGTCTTTGCCTCTGACTTCTCAGTACAATTTGGACTTCACTCTCATTTTTCACTACAAGGCTATGTATTCTCTGCTATCTGGACTGTGGATGAGAAGAGGAAAGACTGGATTAAGGCAAGTAAGCCCGTCCCCCAGAGTGCCATATGGCCTTAATGTCCAGGAGTAAACTGACTTCTCTTCTCCCTAAAGCTCTAACCTCCCTCTTCCCATCAGCTTCTCTGTGACCCTAGAATATCTGTCTAGGCCCTGGGCCTCACACGTGACAGCAGCTACCCTCATGTGTTTGCATTTCCTGTGATATGGCCTTGACCCAGAAGCCTCTCAATATAACTCAGGAGGAGCCAGGAGTTCCTAACAAGTAAAACTCGTTTCAGGGCTCAGGAAGCAGAGGGGACTCCTGCATTAGAAGCAGGGGGGTAGGAGGAGCCCACCTATAGTATCTACTACCCCCCTGCCCCGACTAACAGACTTGCACTCCCTGTCCAAGAACATTATCTGGAAAATAAACACATTTTAAAATAACATTTCTCCCTGTTACTCTTAAACAGTCTTTATGGGCATGATAACAGTGGTTTGTGGTTGTGTTTGAAAAAAAAAAAATCCTTTTTAGAGACATTATCTCTGGCCTGGAATACTGCAAAAGTCTCCTGCCTTCCCTCCTTCTGCTGTTAGCCCTACACCCAATCTCCTCTGCATGTAGCAGCCAGAGAGATCTTTATGAAATATAAATTTACTGTCCTGGTCAAAATATTCCAAATGGCTTCGTTTTTCATTCCACACAAAACCAAAAGCCTCTTCCATTTCCTGTCTGGTGGTGGTCTGGTGATCTGGTGGTCTGGTGCCTGCTCACCTGTCCAAATCCGTCATGGACTCTTCTCTCTCTGGAACTGTCCTCTGGCCACGTGGGCTTTCCATCTGTCCTCTTGACACGATGAGCTCTGGCCTATCTTGGGCCTCACGTACACCATTTCTCTGCCCAGAAAGCTCTTCCCTGGGATTCTCACTTTGCTGGCTCCTCTCATCCCACAGGACTGAGGGTAAATCCCTTGTCTCCCTCCCTAGAATCTGTCCCTCCTCTTGTACTCAATACTGTTTTTTTTTCTCATGGCATTTATCCTAAAATGCAATTGTTTTATTGGTTTTCATTGTTTTCTGTCTTCATATCACATTAAAATATGGGTGGAAAGGACAGGTCTCTCTTGGTCTCTGTGTCCCTAGCACCTAGCACAGTGCTCACTCTAAGGAGGCCCTCACTGAACTTTGGTCACATGAGTGAATAAATTAATGAACAAATTTAAAAAAACATAGTCCAAATTAAAAAACTACATATGCATTTTAATAATGTAAACCAATAAAACAGGTAAACTCATTGGACTCATGGTTCTGGTTTTGGCTTCCAACACAGTAGGTAGCAGCCCCATGCTCTGTACCCAGCAGACATTTAGTTTACACTGAGGATGATGTTGATGGCAATAAAAGGGCAATGATGACCTGTATACTGGCCCAGTGCTGCAAAGGAAGAACTTGAACCCACCTCTAGCTGTAAGGAAAAAGTTTTACGTATCCCTAGAGTATCAAGGCTCCGTTCTATTCATTGATTCTGTTAAACTAAACAAACTGGGGGAGGGCGGGGGGGAGCAGGGGTGCTGAAAGAAATCTGGCAGGTAATACACAGATAACAGACCTTGACCACAAAATCTGAAAGTGCAAAAAATGGAGGTAACATATGAATAGCGCATGTGTATACCCACGCGTATAGGAGAAAGCAGTAGGTATCTTAAATGCCAGAGGGAAGAGGAGATCCCTCTGGCCATGGGGGAATCAAGAAAGGTGCAGTGGGGCTGCACCTAAAAGATGAGTGGACTGTGTACACGTGGCGATGGAAGAAAAGGCATGCCAGATATAGGGCACAGCATGACCAGGGGCACGGAGGGAAGAAGGCCAAAGAACAGAGGGAGTGAAGGGGTAGTGGAAAATAAGCCTGAAAACTAGGTTAGGAGTGGAGAGGGGAGGCCCAGGAAGGGCACGCTTATCATTTTGGATTTATTTAGTAGGAAACAAAAGTTTTTAGCTCTAGAACAAAAGGTCAGCCAGCAAAGTAGGACATGTCAGAGAGGGGAAGAACTAGGGCAACTCACTGGCATCCACACAGCACATCTTTATTGCACACCTAGTGTGCACCAAATAATATCTGGGTGCTTGAGATGTATCGGCAAAGCAGACAAGACTTGAGTCCTTAAGGAGTCTACATTCTATCAAAAGAAAACAGATGATGAACAATAACATGATAAGTACATAATGACAAAGTACAAGACACGGCGATAAGAACAAAGAGGAAGAGCAAAGCAAAGCCGAGTGAGGGAGTCAGGAGGGCAGGGCAGGTGGGGCACAGGGTACGGGATGAAGTACAGTGGCGGGGAGCACCTTGAGAGAAGAGATGAGAGCAAACACTTGACAGAGAGTGAGAGTGAGAGCCAAGTGGGTGCCTGGGGAAGGACGTTCTAGGCAGAGGAAACGCCAGAGCAAAGACCTGAAAGTGGGGGTACGCCTGGCATGTCCTAAGAACAGCAGAAAGAGGTCAAGGTAGAAGAGGAAGGAGCCAAGTCAGGCTGGTGAGAGGGCCTTCACTTTCACTCTGAGACAACAGGGCCTTGGCAGGGCTTTGAGCACAGGAATGGCAGAAACTGACTTAAATTTTAAAGACATCCCTCTCCTAGAATATATCCAGACAACAGAATATTATTTGGCATTAAAATGAGCTATCAAGCCATGCAAAGACATAGAAGAGGTTTAAATGCAATAAAAAGATCAGTGGTGGCCAAGGGTTAGAGGGGAAAGAGAGATGAACAGCAGAGCACTCTCTCTTTCGCTGTTAGGGCACCGAAAGCTTCTGTATGAGCCTGTAACAGTGGGTATGTGACCCCACATCTACACAAACCCACAGAGCATACAACACCAAGAGTGAGCCCTAACAGAAACTACCGTCTTTAGGTTGTAATGAGGTGTCACCATAGGTATAACAAACATACCATTCAAGTGAACCATGTGGATAATGGGGAGCTGTGCACATGCGGGGATCCTCTCTTAGGTGTTAGCAAGGGGACCACTGAGAAGGCAATCATAGCAGTTTGCAAAAGAGATGATAGCAGCGTGGACCGGGGCAGCAGCAGCTGTGGGATTTACGTCACCAGCATAGTCCACAGGATTCGGGATGAATGGATGTTGGATGGGAGAGAAAGACAGGAGTCAAAGCTGGTACTGAGGCCTCTTAGACAAGTAAAGGTGATGGTTAATGAGGATCCTTACCAGGGCTCTAGCTCATGGAAAGCAGAGGAGGGAAAAAATATCAGATATGTTGTGGCAACTAAACAGAAAATCCTTGGCCATTCTTCTTAACACAGGAATGACAGAGAAGGAGGCCAGATTCACTGCTTTATTCGATGCCTCATTGAGACCTGTGCTGGGTGCACATGAGGCCCTGAGGATATGGCGATGAACATGACGCCATGGTCCTTGCCTTGATGGAACTTGCAGACTGGTTGCTAACATATTATGGTATTATCATTAGTAATGCTTATAAATTAATGTATTAATTAATTGTTAAATATAAATTGAATATAAAATTAATGAGTGTATAATATGTATAACGTAAAAACATAAAATGCAATATAAATATTTCATTTTAATAATTTAATTCTATTGAATTATTGATGCTATTATTTAATGTTAATATTAATTATTATTATTACAATACTGTGTGCCAAGCATTGTATTAGACGATGACGATTCAAGACAAATAAATAAGGAAAGGTAGGTGCACCCCATATTATCACCCTGTGTGGTGAGGGCTGGAGAAGTGATAAGACACTTAGGGACAGAGAAACAACCCCTGTGAGGAGTGTGACAACTGCAAGAGCTGCCAGGGAAGGACAGAGCAGTCTGTGAACCAGAGTCAGGCTGGGTTGTGTAAAGGGAGGTACAGCTGAGCCAGGCCTCACTGGCCCCCACCACAGCAGACACCCCATGTTTCTAGCCTGCACAATAGGCCGGTCGTTCCATGTGGGCAAGGACTCAAGTCTGTTTTGTTCACCATGTGCCCCAGGACCCAGCACACACAGTAACTAGTACTCAGCGGGCTCAGTAAACGCATTTTAAATGGTGAATAGGGAGATCAAAGGAGAGGAAGATTTGTGGGGAAGAATGATTTCTTCTGGGGGATGTGTTAAAGAACAAAAGAATCCGTGGGCTTCCTATCAACAGAAACAAGGCCGCTCAGGATGCAGCCCTGGTCCCTGGGAGGAGGATGCAGAGCAGGTGGCGGAGTTCTGGCAGCACGACAATGATGGTGGCGCCCCCACACACAGGAATACCTGTATCTCCTGGACGCTCTCCTCCTCTCTGGCATCCACCTTCTTCTCCACCCCTTCACCACGGAGCAAGGCCTCCAGCGTGGTGCTCTCTGAGGTGAAGCCATCCTTCTTAAGCGGCAGCTCCACTTCTGAGAACAAAGACAGAAAGGCAGGTCAGGCCACTAGACGTAGGCGACACGGTCCTCAAGTGAGGACTTGTGGGGACCGGAGCTCCCGGTAAGAACTTGAAATGGCCTGTGCTCTCCCCTGCCAGTAGAATGGGAACGCCGGGGCAAGGGGAGCTTTTCCACCTCCATTTCCTGATCCCAGGCACAGATTCTGACCCTGCCTGCATTCTCAGAGAGAGTTAAGGGCTCTCAGAGAGAAAGGTGCCAGGTGCCAGGTGCCAGGGGCTCACACAGCCTGAATCGCAGTCCTATTTTTGCCTCCCCAGTCATGTACCATCAGGCAAGGTGTTAGGAACCTGGAGGCTGTTTCTGCATCTCCAAAGTAGAATGACGATGCCCAACCCCACAGGATGCTTTGTGGGGCAGAAATGTGCTCACTCACATTAAAGTGTTTTAGAAACTCCCAGTAGCACACCAACGTCAGCCTCAACACACTCTCCCTCCCTCTATTCCAACTCTCATCTGGCAACTCTGTGACCTCCTCTCGGCCATGCTGGCTGCCAGCTATGGTTTGCTCCACGAAGGGCTATTTCAGCCTCAGAGAGGCTGCTCCCTTCAGCTAACAGGGAGGTAAAGGCCTCGCAAGCCAAGGGAAAAGGAGCCCAGCAAACGCCTACCAGGCCCCAGTGCAGCAGAGCGGCAGCAGCAGGGTCCATGTACCTGGACGATTTTTCTGAAGATACCAGGAGTTTAATCAGCTACCTGGGGCTTAAGGTCTCCAGGCCAGCTGAGCAGTGGCAGCCAGAGCAAGCCCTGCCAGTGAGAGACCAGAGAGAGGAGCTGAACCCTCCTCAAAGCATCCAAAATGCCTTATCTGACAAAAGTTGACTTTTTAAATTAAAAACAGAAAGCTAAAGTACAGTGATCTATTCTGATTCACTACAAAATATTTCTCCAGCCTCTCCTCTGATCCTGTACCCAACACCTCACTGCAATACTCAGACGTGTAGTCCCTTCCAATGCATTTAGAGTAGGAAGAGTGCAAGAATTATGATGCAATGATACCCTAGAAAAAGAGTCAGGAGAAACAAATGGCCTGCTTTTATGTGAGAATTAAGAGTTGAGTGTAAGGACTATTGGGTGGGGTAGAATTAAGGGAACAAAAATGGTGAAATACCCCAGGAGTGGGGCAGGTGGGGAGCCCTTACCATTGCTATTCCTAGAGGGAAAGAGAGAGAGTGTTTACAAGAACCTGTCCAGAGCCCCAGCAGAGCCCTTGGGCTGGAGGTGTGGTGCCCAGCCTCAAAGTCCAGAGACCAGGGAACCAAGGGAACAGACAGCCCCATGGCTCTCTCCTCCCCTCCTCCATCCCCCTGCTGTGTCCTCTGCGTTGGCCAACCTTTACCAGAAGCCAGAGGGCAAGGGAGCTGCAGTCCACCAGGTCAGCTTCAGGGTTACAGAAGGACAATAAAGAAGGACAAAGGTGTGGATCTGGAAGGACAAATGGAAAAACCAGCAGAACTCTGCCCTTTCCATTCCTTCCACCAGAAACAGGACTAGGCTAATCAATCTACAAGGAAGGGGCACACAGGCATTCCATTAAAACAGAAGACATGTACAGCCATGGGGGACCAGCCCCAGAGAAAGAAGGTAGGAAGGAGAGACAGGACCTAAAGTGTCCTGAGAGACAAAGCCTTTGGGATTTTTCTCACTAAAAAAAAAAAAAGAGAGAGAGAGAGAAGAGCAAAGGATCCACCTCCCTCCAAGAAGCCCTATCACTAAATCAACTACCTCTAAAACACGTCCATCTATCTATTCATTCAACAAATATTTACTGAGCACCTGCCGGTGACAATTGCTGTGTTGACACCTGGTATGCAGGAAGTGACCCAAATAAAGACAGGCTCTGTCTTTAGGCAGTTTACAGTCTAAAGAATAGGCATTAAGGCCAGGCAGTGACTCATGCCTGTAATCCTAGCTCTCTGGGGCAGGTGGGGAGCCTGGGAGGCTGGGAGGCTGAGGCAGGTAGAGTGTCTGAGCTCAGGAGTTTGAGATCAGCCTGAGCAACAGCGAGATCCTGTTTCTAATAAATAAATAAATAACTAGCTGGGTGTTGTGGCAGGAGCCTGTAGTCTCAGCTACTAGGGGGTGCTGAAGCAAGAGAATCACTTGAGCCCAAGAGTTTGAGGTTGCTGTGAGCTATGATGCCTCGGCACTCAACCCCAGGGTGACTGAGTGAGACTCCGTCTCAAAAGGAAAAAAAGAATAGACATTAAATGCTAAATACAAAACAAAGATGTAATTGTGAGTTGTTATAGTGCTGTGGAGTAAAATAACAGAGTGAAATTTGAAAAAATAAAGGTGGCAGGAGGCGGGGGCATCTACTTTAGAGCAGGGGTTCAGGAAGTCCTGTACGATGAAGTTACATTTAAGTTGAGTGTCAGAAAAATAGTCAATCCTCTGTTTTAATGAGTTCAGAGTCTGCAGCTCCACAGCCTCCTCTGATAACACATTACTTTTTCTCCCAAGTCAGAAGTCTTCCAAATGTTTAATCTAAAACAATTAAAGTATATTGCCTCATGTCCTGTCTTCAGTCAAAAAAGAACACCTGACCACCATCCCTCAAACTTGTAGTAACCATATACGTATATATTTGAAGTTCATATTTTAGTGTCTCCCCGTAGCCTTTTAAATCCTATTTCCAGAGTTTCACAGCATTTTAGAGCTGGAAAAGGCCTTACAGATCATCCAATTCAATCATCTTATTTTACAAACGAGTCACCTGAGACTCAGAAAAGTTAAGTAACTTCAACACAAGCCAGTAGCAGGACAAGGATGCAGCCAAATGAGATTTCCAAGAAGCCACTGAGATCATAACAAGAGCCCCCACTCATTGCATTCTTATTAGTAGCTGGCAGGCCCTGGCTGAGACCCAATTGTGCTGTGGTACATTTGTACACATGCAGAGGGCCTAGCAAATAGTAAACATCCAAAATGAGGCAGCTGTTACTGCTGTGTATCACTGAATCCCCACCACAGCCACGAGCACAATTATTATCCCATTTTACAGATAAGGACAGTAAAGAGTCTGGAGGTTGAGAACTTGCTTAATGTTACACAGCTGGTGAGGGGCCAAATCCAACCTTGAACTCAAGCAGCCTCCAAACCCATTCATCTAATTAGGCTGTACGGACTCCATCCTGCCTCTCCGGAGTCCTTCCTTAAAAGTCTTTTTCTAAACATTTGTGCATTTTCATTGTATTCGTAGATTCTCTCCATGGTCTTCATATTTCAAGATTAAAGGCAGATCTTGGCTGAGACGAAGGACAGCTCTGTGTCATGGTTCTGGGCTCTTCTCTATACAATCATCCCCATATATGTTCACAATTCCTCATCATTGTCAACCCCATTCAGAATTTTCCATCAATTGTGAAGTTAATCCTCTTCCTTCTCCTGCCCCTCCTACCTCCCCTACTAAATATGCCTCCCTCCTGCTTTCCCATAATTCAATTTACTCTCTCAGTCCTCTTTACCCAAACTTTACCAGGTAGACACAGTATAAGAATCAAAAGGGAAAACAGAATCAAAATGGGCTCTCCTATACCCAAAGAGCTCAAAATGTAGTAGCATCTAAAATCCAATCCCTTAATGAGAAAAATGACAGAGACATTCCCAGGGTCACAGAGACATTTAGAGATGTCATTATTCCCTATTTATCAAAATATTTGATTGACTCAAGTTGGTGCTGCTTTCAGACACTGCAGGAATCAAACCCTAGCCTTGCCATTAATCAGTAGAGGACCACATAAACTAGTTAAGTCTTTGTTTCCTTATGTATTAAATGGGGGTGGTCAGAGTATCTATTTCATAGAGCTGCTATAAGAATCAAACAAGGTAATGCACTGCATAAAGAAACTCTAAAAATATACACATACACACACGTGCATAGTAGTGTGAGAAACAGGGTGGAAAATGAGGTTTATCAATTCTTATTTGTTTTAGTCTATTTAAAACTTTGATTCAAAATTCGATCATATATGTGAAGAGTCTAGGACTCTGTAAGTGCCCTACAAATGCTAAATGACATTACCAAAGTTTGAACAGTTCTGATTTTAACAGTACAGGTGCACTGCCTAATAGAAATATAATGCAAGCTGCCTATATAATTTTAAACTTTCTCATAATCATATTTTTAAAAGTAAAGAGAAGCAGGTGTAACCAACCTCAATAAGATATTTTATCTAACTTAATATTTCCAAACTAGTACCACTACAACATAAAATCAATACTGATGCAAAATTTTACATTCTTTCATTCCCATTAAGTCTTCAAAGTCAGGTGTGTAAATTCTACCCACAGCACATCTCAATTCAGACTAGACACATTTCAAGTGCTCCACAGCCACATGTGTTGGACAGCACAGGTTTATGACATTAAAAGGTAATATTTACTATGATTTTGCTTCTAAAAATATAAAAAAGAAATTTAAATGTGGTTCTTAATGTTGCCAACTTAACTCCAGAGCGCACCATTCCAAGAGCAATGTTGTAGCTGAGCACCAGTGAATCCTGATTGCTAAGTACTATGGGTAAGCATTGCAAGGTCAGAGTGAAAGGGTAACCACCTCTCCCTACCCAGTAGCAGAGAATGAATTCTCTGGCTCCTAACCACAGGAGGTCCCAGAGTGAAGGGGAAAAAATGGTAACAGGTCTAAGCTCATGCACAATCTATGTCCTAATCACACTCCTGTTCAGCCCTTAGGGATTTCGCTGATTTAATTTTATTCTAATATGGCTCATCTGGATATAGGATTTAATAATACTCTTAAAGTATTATTCTTTTGAAGTTCACACAAATTTGGGGACCACATAATTTGACAAGAGACATCAAACATTTAACATTAGAAGAAAATGGTCCAAACACACTCATAATTCATCTTTAAATTAGCCTGATTTTATACACATGGATATAAACCCATGGATCGTTACTCTCTCCAGAGCAGCAGCAGCTGTCACCCAAGCCAGCAGCCTCCCTGGGCCCCCATAAGCAGCTCTGCCTCCACTTCTAATTGGGAACAGAGATACTCCTTGGGTGACTTCCAGCACGATCCATCACACCAGAGACAGCTTCTGTGCAAACCGAAGCAAATCGGTTTCCAAATAAGAAAAAAAACCTCATAGACAAACAAGGATTGAAGCATAGAAAGTCTTTAAAAAAAAAAAAAAAAAAAGCACAAATAAAAGCAACGTAAAAAAAAAAAAAAATGTCAGTTAAGAGCAAGGGCTTCTTCTCTCCAGGGCTACAGACGGGGCAGACATCCTCTCGAGTACAGATCAAAGCCACAAGGTTTTGACACAGGTGCCCCAAGCCTGCCACCCAACGCACCTAAAGAAAAGCTTCCACTGGGTGGTTGGAGCCACCAAGCTCATTAATAGGATGCAGGCAAGATGAGTCTGAAAGTGCAACATGGGAGCACAGTGAGTAATTAAATCCCAGGTCATTTAAAAATGCAAACGCCTTGGCTGTCACAGGCTCATGAAGCCCCTGACTCTCTCTCCTTCGTTACTTGGCTTGGGATGGAGGATTGGGAACCTGCAAGTCATATATGGATTATAATAAAATATGCCATATAGAAAACAGATTAAGACAGTTCTTCTTTGGGGAAATATACAAAGAGAGGAGCTGTCTGTTAGCTGTCAAGTTTGTAAGAGATACCATCATTCGGGAGGCTGTGCTCTGCCAACAGACAGACTGCCCCAAGGGAAATTGTGGTGAAACACCCCGACAAGGCGCATCCATCCGTCCATCCATCACGGTATCCCTCTGACGCAGGGGCCTGGAGATAGAGTTAAAGTGCAAAAGGGAGGGAGAAACCTCACAGACAATGGCAAAGAATCCTCCTGCTAGATCATGAGGGCTTGATTTTCTTTTTAGCTACCTCTAGTGTTTCTTTCAAAATATAAACGTGCAGTTTTCTCCTCTGGGCATTTATTATTTTGAGGAGTTAAGCTCCTCACATTTCCTTGGATTTATACATCAACTTAAACCAAGGAGCAAGGAGCTTAAGAATCATTATTTCATTTATCCCCATCAGACTCTCAGGCTCAAGAGAAGGGAGAAGGGAAGCAGGTATTGGAATCGCTCACCTCACAGGGGAAGAGATTGGGAAAAGACCTGATTTCCTGGGATGGTGGCAGGCCCAGGAGTCCATCTGCTTGTTCCATAGGGGGGCCACTTTCTTGGCTGTGTCTGACTCCCTGTTTATGACTCACAAAGCTCAAAATAGATGTTCACATTGAGGACTCATCACCCAAGCTGTATCCTTGTTACTCCCTATTTTAGACATCTACACAACAGGACAACTGATCCTTCCCCTTCTGGCCTCTACTGTGCCTACATTCTCACCCCTACGTAGACATGGAAGGATGCATTCCAGCCTCCACATGTCAGGAACAGATAAGAATTCCAGAGATATACAGAAACATCCATACTGCTAACGGAAGCCCACCACATGGCCAGACAGTAGACTGAATAAATGCTACTTAGCAAGATGGGGAAAGTGAGGGAAGGATGGTGGGAATGGATAGAGTGGGTGAAATACATTATTTCCAAGGGCAGGGGTGGGGATGCTGGCCAAACAATGCAAAGTTTCCATTAGACAGGATTAAGTTCTGGAGGTCTGCTGTACAGCATGGTGACTCCGGCTATTAATAATGTATTATATACTTAAAAAATGCTAAGAGATCTTAAATGTTCTTACCATTAAAAAGGATGGTAAGTATATGAGGTGACAGGTACATTAATTAGCTTCATTTAATTATCTCACAATATATACACATCTTATTTATTTAGTTAGTTATTTTTGAGACAGAGTCTCACTATGTCACCCTCGGTAAAGTGCCGTGGTGTCACAGCTCACAGCAGCCTCAAACTCTTGAGCTTAAGCGATTCTCTTTTCTCAGCCTGCCAAGTAGCTGGGACTATAGGCGCCCACCACAACACCTGGCCTTTTTTTTTTTTTTTTTTTTAATTGTAGTTGTCATTGTTGCTTAGCAGGCCCAGGCCGAGTTCAAACCCACCAGCCCAGTGTATGTGGCCAGCGCCCTAACCTCTGAGCTACGGGAGCCAAGCCTATAAACATATTTTAAGTCCCTCTTGCAATCATGTCTTGCCCCCATAAAATGTGACAAGACATGATTGCAAGAGGGACTTTACCTAAAAATTGCAATCAGTGTAACTGGCTTATTGTACCCTCAATGAATCCCCAACAATAAAAAAAAAAATAAATAAAATAAAAAAAAATAAAATAAAATAAAGCTCAGCTGTCGCCAAAAAAAAAAAAAAAAAAAAAAAAAACATATTTTAAAATCTCATTGTATATCATAAATATATACAGAGGGTGCTCAAAAATTGTATACACATTTTAAGAGGAAAAACTATTCTTTTCATATCTGTTATGTAGTAACACTGGCATTCATTTGATTAACACCATCTTTGGAGTGAACACCATACTAGACTACCATAATTCAATTCAACTTGGAAAAGTAATATATAGATAACATCTCTTAAAATGTGTGTACACAGGGCAACGCCTGTGGCTCGATGAGTAGGGCGCAGGCCCCATATACCGAGGGTGGAGGGTTCAAACCCCACCCCAACCAAATTGCAACAACAACAACAACAAAAATAGCCGGGTGTTGTGGTGGGCGTAGTCCCAGCTACTCGTGAGGCTGAGGCAAGAGAATCGCCTAAGCCCAGGAGTTGGAGGCTGCTGTGAGCTATGTGACGCCACAGCACTCTACTACCCAGGACAATAAAGTAAGACTCTGTCTCTACAAAAAAAATAAATAAATAAAATGTGTGTACATTTTTTGGCACTCCTGGTCTAAATTCCATTTGTCAATTATAACTTAATAAAGATGGTGGAGAAAAACAAAACATAAATAAAAATATATAGTTCAGGCTCAGTGCCCATAGCACAGTAGTTACAGCGCCAGCCACATGCACTGTGGGTGGGGGGTTTAAACCCAGCCCAGGCCAGCTAAACAATGACAACTGCAACAAAAAATAGCTGGGCATTGTGGCGGACACCTGTAGTCCCAGCTACTTGGAAGGCTGAGGCAAGAGAATTGCTTAAGCCCAAGAGTTGGAGGTTGCTGTGAGCTGTGACGGCACAGCACTCTACTGAAGGCGACATAGACTCTGTCTAAAAAGATAAATAAATAAAAATTTAAAAAAATATATATATATATAGTTCAAAAGAACACTAAAAACTGGAAAGTGTAAGACATTGCTCTGGAGTGAAACCTCAACTCCATTACCCTAAACCACATGCTTGGCCTTGATCTCCTTACCTGTAAAACTGAAAGAATAAAACCTACTTCCCACTGTTCTTACAGGGTCACACAAGAATGGACATAAAGTGTCTGACGCGAGCAGATGTTCAGTATGTGGGAACCCTTCTTTGTGTGTGTGTGTGTGTGTGTGTGTGTGTGTGTGTGTGGACCCTTCTTTTCACCTCCTGAGGTTCCCCTGTCCTTGGGCTTGTCAGCAAAAACTTCTTCCCTTCTACTGCTTCAGATCACCAGACACAGTGAGGCACAGCTTTCCCCAGCTTGGAAGCAAAGGGACGTAATCAAGGGTAGTGAAGAGGACAGAAAAGGCTGAGGACACTCAGCAGGGAGCCAAGGAGCTGCCCCAATTCCAGTCCAGGGTGGGCACTGTTTCTGCAGCTTTGGTGGAAAATCATAGCAGCAGCAGCACAGAAGATGTCTTGCTTTATTCTTTCATTTGACAAGTAATTATTGAGCACTTACTATGCACTTACTATGTACTAGGCTCTGTTCCAGGTGCTGGGGACACAGCTGTGAACAAAAAAGACAAACCTCTACCCTCATAGAATTTATATTCTAGCAGGGGAGAAACAATACATGAAGTAAACAAGTGAAACCTTTGGTATGACAGATGGCAATCAGTGCTTTGGAGCAAAAACCAGGGCAGAGGAGGAGATGCTGGTGCAACAACGTGACAGAAGTGTAGTTACACTTTTAAACATGGCCAGGAAAGCACAGCATGAAGGAGGGGAGGAAGCCGGGCAGGCTGACATCCAGTGCAAAGGCCCTGAAGCTGGCCATCTGCCTGAAGGAGGGTGAGCCGGAGGAACGGTAGGAGACGAGCAACAGGAGCTCCAGGGCCTTGAAGGGCTATTTGGGTGCCCGCAAGAATGTTGGCTTCCACCCCAGTGCCACCGGAGGTTCTGAACGAAGCATAACATGACGACGCCTATACAGTAATAGAATCACTCTGAAAATAACTGAAGGGGGTAAGGGCAGAAGCACAGTGATCAATAAGGAATTATTGTAATGTATGTAGGGAGCCCCACTGATGAGCCTGGTGCTTCAGAAGGGACTGTACACAATGTGGGCAGAGCTTGTATCTCATGGCACTTACGTTCAGTGTCAGATGCATCCAGGGGTCAATATGCATTGGAGAGCCCTCCCCTGGCCCTTGTGTGGGGGCTCTACATACAGTGAACCAGGAGAGAGGCCAGGTGGATAGGTCGGGTGTCTAGTGCTAAGGGGCAATGGTGTAAAGTCATACCAGGGTGAGTCCACAGAGGAATGGGTCTGCAAGAAGAAAGTGGACTAGCCAAGGCCAAGGGCAGGAGAGAAGACCTAGCCAGATGGGCCTGGTCTCGAATTCCAGGGGCTAACAGATAACAGGTAGTAAAAGCAGAGAGGAAGCCTTCCAAGTTCCTCTCTCTACCCCAGAGACAGGTACCAGAGGGCTGAGTTCTGGGACATGGAGGTGAGTAGCACAATCACTGGTTCTGGACTCCCAGGTGAGTCCCACAACCAGGCACTTGTCTCCACTCCTCAGTGCATAAGAAACTAGATGGGGGACTTTCAGAAGTCTCTGAGACAGAATGAGTTCCCATCTTGGGCCAGATGGCACACACTCTTCCAGCTGGGCAGCGAGCTATCTGCAGTAAGCTCATCATTAGTGCAGGGGACAGGAAGAGCATTGCAGTGACCCACCAGCAGGGCAGTGTGGAGGTGGCATCACGGTGCCTCCCACTCACCCACACCACTCTCAGAATAACCCCATGAAACTACCATGATCTGCATTTTGCAGATAGAGAGCTAAGGCAAGAGTAGTTAGGTAACTTCCCTAAATCACAAAGCCAATTGGTAGAGGGATCTGGACTTGAACCTTGGCCTTGTGATCCCTTTCAGTGCAGAGCACAGCTTTTTGGCATAATGGTAAAACTTGCCCAGGACCCACAGACCAGGCTGGGAACCAGATGGCAAGCCCAGCTCAGCTACCCAAGGCCTCTGCTTTCCAGCTCAGCCTCCCTCATCTGTGAAACAGAGATGACAAGAACTAAGACACTTTCTCCAAGCTTGAGCTCAAACACCAGCCACATCTCTGTTGTCCCTTTAATAAACCTTTACTGTCAATGTTCTACTAGGAGTCAAGCATCACAGAGGATGCGAAGGATACAGATGAAGAAGCTCTCGCCCCCAAAGAGCTTACCTTCCAGTGGGGAAAGAAAAAGGTGCACAGCCAATGGTGTAATGGGGTGATCCCCCAGACTTCCAACCCAAACCCTATGTGTGGCTCTGCCAGGTCCCACTGCAGAGCACAGCCATGGACACTTCACAGCAGCCATGCACTGGCCTGTCCTGCCAGCCCAAGCTGCCAGAGCCCTGCAGAACACACACAGTGCCAAGGACACCCAGATTCATTTCTCCAGCCCGCTTCCATTCCTGAGACTGCCAGGAAGGCAGAGGCACAGGTCACGTCCAGCACACAGGCAGTCATAGTGTGAGTGGGGGGTGGAATGGCCTGCCCACCTTGCTCCAGCTCTTCTACTCACAAGGCCAACAAGAGCTGAAGAAGCTGCCATTTCAGGCCTCCATATGGATGGCTGCAGGCTCTGACACTGCAGGAAAGAGATAAATGACTGGTCATTTCCCCCGGATGCACTTGAAGGCATCCATTCTCCCAGCCGTACCAAGCTCAGGCAACCCCCCCCCCATTCCCTCACCCCCGCACAGACAGATAAGCACTGACGGATGGGGGTGGGAGCCAGGGCGTCCTTCCCCCTTGGAAGGACAGCCAGACTCCTCTGCAGGCCGGGAGAAGGTCACGTTGCCTGTTGGCTCACACCTGGCTTGAGGCTCCAAGGTCCCTTCCCTCAGCTCCCCGCTATCCTGCCCAGCCCTCCCAGCTCATGCATGTGAGTTCCACTCAGCAGAGGGGGAGGCTGGGGGCAGAGGGAGCCAGCTGACAGGCTCATCAATCTCAGGCTACATGCTTGGCACATCAGCGTTCCCTAAGTTGTTCCCGGACTGGGAGGGTGTCAGAGGAGCCAGGGGCACTGTCTCGAGGAGAAGAGAAATCACACCAAACATCAGAGAGCAAATGGTGGAAGAAGCCTGGAGACTATTAAAATGTGGGCCATGTACAAACACAGTAGGGAACTAATTAAGATGCAGGATTTTCAAAAGCTGGGGAAGTTGGCCACAGCCTGCTCCCATCTGTAGAGTTCTGGCAGTTTAGCGGCAGGAATAGCACCCTAGGCGGCCAAGCAGGCAGCACTCAGGCGCCTCTGGCTGGACTGGCCCCTGTGGCTGGACAAACCCCCCAAGTCCCCATGCCTTGCTTGCTGGCTGGCTTATCGCCCCCCTGCTTTGAGACACTCTAAGTGGCCACCTTCCTTCAGGGCTCCTGCCCTCCTGTTTGAATTTCCCCCAACAGCATGTGATGAGGGATGATCATCCTGGTCATTCATCCCCTGTCATTGAAGGGCTGCCAACAACAGGAAGAAACCAAGAGAAAGGACCAGAACCCTATTCCTGGCTGCCTTCCCTCCTATCACCCTTGCAGTTTGGCAAAAGTGGCAAAGAGCCATCCTGCTCCCCTAGTGCACCAGAGCAGAAGGGATCAAATGGGCCTCAAGTATGCTGGGGCACCAGAAGACTGCCTGCCCTAACGGCCCTGACTATGCCAGGATGGAAGCAAATGGGCTGGGAAGCAACATGGCGCCAGCTCCAACAGCCTCCCCTGGGGCTCCTTCCTTGACTTCACCATGCTCTCCCCGGGAAATTAGCTTCCTAATTCTGTGCCATAGTTTCCTAACTCTAAAAGGAAGATAATGTCTGTCCTAGACCAAGGGGACCAAAGATGTAAAGCTGAAAGATGCTAAATTGATCTAAGTAGACCATCTGAGCATTTAATCCAGAGGGACACAAAGAAAAATTCGCCTCTAGCCTTTGTCTTTTTTTCCTATTAAAAAATAAATAAACAAAAAAGAAGTGAAGTTATAGGCCTCGTTTTAATCAACTGGCTTTTGCCTAGCATCTTCCCTGCTTTAGGGCCTTGTGGTGGGTATTTACTATCTACCTTTCTCTCCTGCTGGCTTGGCTCACTAGGACAGAGCTCTATTCTTGGGGAAATGGTCCAGGGAAGGCCCCTCACTAGCCTCAAGCCCTTGTCTGAACCTTCATATTATAGGAATTGTGATGTCTACATCGTGAAACACCTTGCGTTTGCTTCTGTGGCCAAGTGCAAGCTGCAGAGAACACTGAACTCAATTGTCAGTCAGTGGGGAGAAATAATGTTGTATGTGTTGTCCTTCAGATGCCCAGGCAAGTAGAAGGCTGCAAGATGTTTATTCAAGACTGATTGAAGGAGTGATGTTTGGCGTGAGAAACACACAGGTCCAGGAACAGAGAAAGCTTTCCAATTCCAAAGAGCTCTTCTTCGTTCTTAGTCCCTTCCCACCCCCACACAGACAGATTTTTATTTTCAGCAAGTAGTAAAGAAACACAGGAGGAATAGTACATTTACAGTGCAGGAGACGAGATAAGGACAGCAGGCCTAGGGCATCATTCCATCAGGAGTAATTTTACGCAGAAACAAATGACTCAGTGGCAGCCAAGATCCACCTCCCTGCTTCCAACCCCAGAAAGTCTCCTCTTCCCAGATTAAGCTGGTGCTTGAAGATACTAAACTAGAAGTGTGTAGTCTGTGGCCCTGTCCTCAGACCCCCTCCAAAGGCCCTCTCAAGATGCCGGAGCCTGCACTCCCTTACGCTGCTCTGACCTGGTTTCCTAACACAGCTGTGTAGACCCAGGGCCAGGGACAACGCTAACCCTCGTGACACTCTAGCCTTTGTTGCTAAAAGCTGCCTGTCACTGCTGGACTCAGGCAGGGACACAAAGGAAAACAGGAGGACAAACTGAGTGTCAGCATAATAAATTGCTTGTGGCACTTCCTCGCTGTCCATGGGAGAGTGTGATGTGGAAGGAGGCTCATGCCTTGGTCAGTGGTCTCTGTCTCTCATGGACCAGGCAGGCTCTTCTCCCCTCACAAGGAGAGGAGGATATTCAGGGTGTGCTGATGTTGCCACCTGGGGAACTTTAGGAGTCCTAGACATAACTATATTACTGGAGAATGCCCAAGGGGGCTCAACGGAGCCCACACCAGGAGGTCAGGAGGCAGAGAGAGGAAAAGAGGGGTCCCCTCAACAGCTGGGTAGTGGATGGTGCCAAAGGTAGGTAAGTGGGTTGATTTTATTTCATCATAAACTCTTGTCTTGCAGTTTCCATAAATTTAAAGAGATTCGGCCTAGGATGGACAGATTATTGATTTTCAACAAGTTTTGCCCAAAAAGAATTATATATAAGGTTATATGATCTGCTTTTTTTCCCACTTACCAATATATCTTAGACATGTTTCCATTTTTCTCTATTTACACTTTTAAAAGACAAAACAGTATTCCACTCTATTAATGTACTATGTATTTTAACTAGTCCCCTGTCACTGGACCTTCTGCTAGTGAATATACACACATCACACACATACACACACATAAATATTTATATTTATAAGATAAGTTCCTAGCAGAATTTCTGGGTCAAAGAGCATGAGCGTTTTAAATACTCAAAGGTGTTTTCTTTGTCTTTACACTTTCCTTGCAAAGTATAAAAGAGACCATGTCCCTAGCCTCTCCTTCCATCTCTGATTCCTTCCTACTCTTCCATCACTGGGTAGGTCTGCCTCAGTCTACCCAGCTGCCTGCCCCCACCTACTAGGAATTTGCAGCCAGTTCTTCAGGGACTCTGGCCAGTAACTCTACTCTGAGTCACACTCATAGTATCAAAAAACTGAGCTCCAATCTGAGCTCCCTGAACGCCAATCAAATGGAATAAAAATAAAAGATAATCATATAAAAATAAGTTGACCCTGTCCTTAGGAGAATATTACCCCTCAAAACAAAACCCCCTTTTGCATTTTATGAATGATGAGAGCAGAGCCACTGGAAGGAGAGCAGGTTGTGCGTACACAGGGACACCTGCCAAGGCCACAGAAGGAGGTACAAGATCGGCCGGGCATGGTAGTTCAGGCCTGTAATCCTAGCACTCTAGGAGGCCAAGGCGGGTGGATTGCTTGAGCTCACAAGTTCAAGACCAGCCTGAGCAAAAGGGAGACCACATCTCTACTACAAATAGAAAAACTTAGGCAAGAGGATCATTTGAGCCGAGTTGCTGTGAGCTATGATGCCACAGCATTCTATCCAGGGCAACAGCTTGAGACTCTGTCTCAAAAAAAAGGGGGGGCTAGGATCCAGCAGGTGCTTTAATAACCCCTCAGACCCTCAGAAATGGCGTCATTTCGTACATGTTCCCCCAGAAGAGGTGCTGCCACCTTCTACTTTTCGCAAATGTGCCCACATGGGTTAAGTGAAGCCTGGAGGAAGGTGCTTTTCTGAAATTTTGGCTTTTACAAAAATTCAAATGCAAACTTGTCTTGCCACTAGGAAGAGAATGGTTTCTTTAGCTGTGCTGTTTTGCATTCTCTAGATGGGCCCTGGCTGCTCCGAGGCACCAAGCTGAAGCTCGTTATCACTGACTCCCGGGCACTCCCAGGACATCTTCACTCACCACCTGCAGCTGCAGGCTGGCGTGATGGTACATTCTGAGAGTTGGGCCTGGTCCCCGTGGTACAGACTCAGAACAGGATCAGGAAATGACAAACATTTGGCCAAAGGCTTTTGGGGTTTTATTTTGTTTGTGCTTTTAGTAGGCTTAGCAGCAGGTCTGCTTAACTAAAGAGAGGAACAAATGCATCTGAGAAGGAGCTCGGTCATGGGAAAGGCTGTTTATTCCAACCCTGGCTGTTTATTATGTCTCAACACCTGCATGTGGGCATGGAGGAATGAACCTGCCTTGAGTGAGCCCAGTTTCTCCCATCTTGGGATGTGGCTACACCTTGCAGGGCCCATCCTCACAATGGCTGGATCTTGCCTCTCCAGAGAGGGTCCTTGCTGGGACCCTGACCATCTCTGGGGCTGGGGCTGGGTCTTTAGCTGGAACCTGGTATAGACACTCTGCCTCATGCTTGGCTCAGAGGCTGAGGCAACCTTTCAAATGATCAGATACAGATGCTACAGCAAACCCCCAGCCCTAGGGTTCCTTCTCCCTGCCCTCACTGGTCATGGCAAGCCCAAGGATGGAGCAGGTCCAGTGTCAGCTACGAATGAATGCAGCTGCTACACGTTCAGCCATAGACAACATGTAAACACAGAGAGGCCAGTGTGCACAAAGGAAATGTCTATATATAGACAGAGGATCAAACACTCACAAAATAGTTTTTGCCTCAGTCTCACCAACAGTGGACAGACAGCTGGTTCTTTAATACCTGAGCAGCACAGCAGATTTCTTGGCTCTGCCCACAGCCTCATCTGCCTCCCCAGGCTATGGTAGGGACTGAGTTAATGATGTGGAAAAAAGTGCTTTGTAAAGGTACCACTCAGACACTGATTCTGATAATGACTGTTATTCAGAGTGTCCCATCCCCTAAGTGACACTTACGAGTGGGAAAAATATAAACCAAGCCAGATAATTAGTCCTTCATAGGACTTCTCTACCGCAGCTGTCGAAGGGGACTATCTTTCTATTGGGTGTCCTATGTGCTAAGTCTGGAACTGCTGAGGGCCACCTTGCCTCCCCATGAAGGGAAGAAAGTACTAGTGTTGGTGGTAGAGACAGACACATAGCCATGGCTACAATGTTTGAGCAGTTGGATACAGCTATACCTGAAGCCAGAGGAATCCTGGAATTTACTGTTACATCAGTTTCCCTTTTTTCTACTTAGGCTTGTTTGATTTGAGCTTCTAACATTTATAACTGACTAAAGCCCTAGAGTTTGAGGTTTCTGTGAGCCATGATGCCATGGTACTTAACCTCAGATTAACTGAGTGAGACTTTGTCTCAAAAAAAAACAAAAACAAATAACATATATAACCTGAATAAATTCCAACTATCTCTTTAGGTATTTTAATAATTAACATTCATATATTAGTTTTATAATCATGAAATTTAAAATTTTTTTTCTTTTTGTTGGGGATTCATTGAGGGTACAAGAAACCAAGTTATACTGATTGCATTTGTTAGGTAAAGTCCCTCTTACAATCCTGTCTAGCCCCCAAAAGGTGTGGCACACACCAAGACCCCACCCCCCTCCCTCCTTCCCTCTCTCTGCTCTTCCTTTCCCCACCCCTCCCTCCTTCTTTCTCTCTCTGCTCTCCCCTTTCCCCAACACCACCAGAAATATAAAATTTTTAAGAGAAAGGCCTTGTTAAAGTTTCTAGTTTCTTTAAGTTAGTATGCCTATCAGTAGCATGAGGAAGCAGAAAAAGCATTAACAGTGAAATCCAGCAACCTGAAGTCTCTGCTGTGTAACTTTGAGCAAATTTCTTAACCTGTCTGGACCTCAATAAAATAAACAATTAAAGCTAATGATATCTAAAGCATTTTACAGTGCTAAACATCTTTAATTCTATGAAAGAAGACCCAATTAGTCTGATAGAAAATGTCCTTAATTAAGACTTTTTATGTTGAAGTTAAGACTAATAATTTAAAATTAGTCCAGGATTAATAAAAAATTAATTAACAAATTACATATGAGACATCCTCATATAAAAGCAAAATACTAGGCTCAGCACCCATAGCTCCCTGGTTAGGGTGCCAGCCACATGCACGGGGGGTGGTGGATTCGAACCCAGCCCTAAACAACGACAACTGCAACAACAAAAAAAAATAGCTGGGCGTTGTAGCAAGAACCTTGCCAGATACTTGGGAAGCTGAGGCAAGAGAATCCCTTAAGCCCAAGAGTTTGAGGTTGCTGTGAGCTGTGGCGCCACAGCACTCTACCAAAGGTGACATAGTGAGACTCTGTCTCAGAAAAAAAAAAAAAAATTACATGTGGCTTGTTAGATCTTCACAATCAAGACACGGGGTCTTGGAATCCAGCCACTGTCAGCTAATGTCACTCACACCTCAGTATGTGTTCTGGGGTCGTACTCCAGGAGAGCGTGATAAAATGCAGATTCCAGATTGCCAGGTCTGGACCAAGGCCCAAGATCCTGCATCACTAACAGGCCCTGAGTGATGCTGCTGCTGTAAGGACCACTCTTGAGTGCAGTTCTAGAATCACACTGATCGACATGAGCACCACCAGCTGCACATGGCTATAGAGTTCTTGAAGCTAGTCCAGAATGAGATGTGGGAAGCATAAAATACACACTAGAATTGAAAAACAGTACCAAAAAGAACATTAAAAACTTACTCATAATTTGTATATTATGACGTGCTGAAATGATTTTTTTTTTTGAGACAGAGTCTCACTATGTAGCCCTCAGTAGAGTGCTGTGGTATCACAGCTCACAGCAACCTCCAACTTTTGAACTTAAACGATTCTCTTGCCTCAGCCTCCCAAGGAGCTGGGACTCCAGGTGCCCGCCACAATGCCCGGCTATTTTTTTGTTGCAGTTGTCATTGTTGTTTAGCTGACCTTGGCCAGGTTCCAACCCACCAGCCCAGGTGCATGTGGCCAGCACCCTAAACCACTGAGCTACAGGGGCCAAGCCAAAATGATAATTTTTTTTTTTTTCTGAGACAGTCTTACTTTGTCACCCTTGGTAGAGTGCCATGGCGTTATAGCTCACAGCAACGTCCAACTCTTGCATTCAAGCTATTCTCTTGCCTCAGCCCCGCAAGTAGCTAGGAGTATAGGTGCCTGCCAGAACACCACTATTTTTTATAGATACAGGGTCTCACTCTTGCTCAGGCTGCTCTCAAACCTGTGAGCTCAGGGAAATCCACCTGCCCGGTCTCCCAAAGTACTAGGATTACAGGCATGAGCCACTGCGCCCAGCAGGTAATACTTTCTTGAAATATTGGGTTAGGTGGCGCCTGTGGCTCAGTGAGTAGGGCGCTGGCCCCATATGCTGAGGGTGGCGGGTTCAAACCCAGCCCCGGCCAAACTGCAACCAAAAAATAGCCGGGCGTTGTGGCGGGCACCTGTAGTCCCAGCTGCTTGGGAGGCTGAGGCAAGAGAATCGCGTAAGCCCAAGAGTTAGAGGTTGCTGTGAGCCGTGTGACGCCACGGCACTCTACCCAAGGGTGGTACAGTGAGACTCTGTCTCTACAACAACAAAAAAAAAAGAAATATTGGGTTAAATAGAATATGCTATTGAAATTCATTTTTCCTGGCTGGTCATGTGGCTCATGCCTGTAATCCTAGCACTCTGCAAAACCAAGGTGGAAGGATCGCTTGAGCTCAGGAGTTCAAGACCAGCCTGAGCAAGAGTGAGACCCCATCTCTACTAAAAATAGAAAAATAAGCCAAGCATTGTGGTGGGCATATGTAGACCCAGCTACTTAGGAGGCTGAGGCAGAAGGATCACTTGAAGACAGGAGTTTGAGGCTGCTGTGAACTAGGCTGATGCCAACATACTCTAGTTTGGGCAACAGAGTGAGACTCTGTCTCAAAAAAAACAACTTCAGGCAGTGCCTGTGGCTCAGTCAGTAAGGTGCCGGCCCCATATACCAAGGGTGGCAAGTTCAAACCCAGCCCTGGCCGAACTGCAACAAAAAAATAGCCGGGCGTTGTGGCGGGCGCCTGTAGTCCCAGCTACTCGGAAGGCTGAGGCAAGAGAATTGCTTAAGCCCAGGAGCTGGAGGTTGCTGTGAGCTGTGTGATGCCACAGCACTCTACCAAGGGCCATAAAGTGAGACTCTGTCTCTACAAAAAAAAAAAGAAAAAAAACAAAAAAACAACTTCATTTCCCTGTTTCATTTTCCTTTTTTTTAAATGTAACTACTAGAAAATGTAGGCTGGGTACAGTGGCTCACACCTATAATCCTAACACTCTGGAAGGCCGAGGCAGGTGGATTGCCTGAGCCCAGAGGTTCAAGAGCAGCCCGAGCAAGAGCAAGACCCCATTTCTAAAAATAGCCAGGCATTGTGGCGAGTGCCTATAGTCCCAGATACTCGGGAGGCTGAGGCAAGAGAATTGCTTGAACTCAAGAGTTGGAGGTTGCTGTGATCTGTGACGCCACTGCACTCTGCTGAAGGCAACAAAGTGAGACTCTGTCTCAAAAGAAAAAAAATGTAAAATGCTACTTTCAATTTGCATTATATTTCTATTGGATTGTGCTGCTCCAGGAGACTTGGATCTCCTACAACTTGCATCAAGGCAGCATTGGCACCCCAGTCATCACAATGAGCACTTGCAAGATGTGTAAATTATATAAGGACAATGGAGAACTGGGATGGAACACATTGAACACATTGAAGAATCAGCCCCCACTAACACCTAACAAATAAAACTTCTAACATAAGTGAAATCTGAGTTAAAGCAAACAATTTAAACAGTCTTAAGGGGGTCAGCACCAAACAGAAGATGTGAGGTAACAATGCCAGGCAGCCAGCCTCGGCTGGTCTACAACACTTTGGTAACAATGGAAGGGAGCATGTCAACTCTGTATTTGCACCACTGAACAACCCTGTTCCCACCACACTGAGTTACATCCCAGCCCTGGTACCCCTGCAAAACAGAGGTGTCCTTCAAGCTGAGGACATAGGGCAATCACTTAGCCTTGCTGCACCCCATGTGCAGGTCTGCAGACAGCCATGTAGTCAAAAGTGTAATAAGAGATCAGTGTAAAGATAAACCCACCAATTCCTTCTGCAGGGCCACAAGGCAATCTTCATCACTCAGAGACAAATTTTGTTTTTTTTTTTGTAGAGACAGAGTCTCACTTTATGGCCCTTGGTAGAGTGCCGTGGCCTCACACAGCTCACAGCAACCTCCAACTCCTGGGCTTAAGCGATTCTCTTGCCTCAGCCTCCCGAGTAGCTGGGACTACAGGCGTGCACCACAACGCCCGGCTATTTTTTTGGTTGCAGTTTGGCCGGGGCCGGGTTTGAACCTGCCACCCTCGGTATATGGGGCCGGCACCCTACTGACTGAGCCACAGGCGCCGCCCCAGAGACAAATTTTGAACTCAAACGCTTTCATTTCTGCATCCAAGGTGAGTGTGATTTCTAGTAAACTGGCCCCTTTTCATGCAAGATGCTCCAGAGATTTATGCAGGAAAAGGGAGGGAACAGTCCATGGTATATTCTCTTCTCCTTAGAAACATACAACCTTTGACAAGGTTTTTTTAATGAGGCCACAAGGACCGGTACCTCCTTCAATTCTGTTGGGAAAGGAAGTCATCCTAGAACATCCCACCCTGTGTCTGCTGGTTTTACTCCCCTGGGTGGCAAGAGAGAAGATAAAAAGAAAGGAGAAAAGGGAAGGCACCAGATACCCAGAAGGGAAAAAATGCTCTGGTGGAAATGTTTATACACAAAAGCAGGCACAGAGGCAAACCTTTCCATGGGGCACGTTTCCTCTTCCCAAATACTTAGCTCTATAGATAAAGAGCAACTCAATTTTGTCCTGGGCCCAGCCTAGCCCTCCCCACATCCCCATCATGGGCTCATTCAAGCTCCAGAGGGCACTGACCAGGTTTTATTTCCAGTAGCCGCAGCTTTGGATCCTCAGGTGGGTGTAATCGTCTCTTCTTGCGCCAGCAGCGGGCAGGATATGTATACAGCTGGCCTGGGGCAAGGCCTGTGGACAAAGACAATGTAAATAAAGATTAAAGGTGTGAGGCCGTAAGGGGCCTTGGAAACTACCCTAACTCTATTATTCACAATGAGAGGAAGCTGAAGCCCAGAGAGGTGAAGCAACTTGTTGAGGTCACACAGCTGTGTGATGGTACAACCAAGGCTAAATTTAAGTCATCCAACCCCAGGACTCTTGCTCTCTCTGTGCCACCATGCTGTTTAGCAAGCCCATGCCAACAGGAGCCACCACCTTTACTAAAATCAGTTCTGCTCTCTTGGCCTGGTGAGAACATCAGCTGAACCTTTAGACTACAAAAGAAGCCTTTCTGGGCCGTGCCTGAGGCTCAATAGGTAGGGCGCCAGCCCCATATACCAAGGGTGGTGGGTTCAAACCTGGCCCCGGCCAAACTGCAACAAAAAAATAGCTGGGCATGGTGGCGGGAGCCTGTGGTCCCAGCTACTCGGGAGGCTGAGGCAAGGGACTCGCCTAAGCCCAGGAGCTGGAGGTTGCTGTGAGCTGTGTGACACCACAGCACTCTACTGAGGGCAATAGAGAAAGACTCTGTCTCTACAAAAAATAAAAAAGAAGCCTTTCCACAGTCATCCTTACCCAAGTGTTCCCAAGGCAGTGGGTGTCCATCTACTGCCCTTCTGTCCAGACCCAGGCTAAGCGGTTCCCTTCAAGTAAGAGCACCGCAAGTCAGCTGGCCTATCCTGTGGATGGCCTGGAGTAAGAAGCATTTCAAGGAAACAGAATCAAAAAAGCCAGATCTACTTACTGGCTTCTGCTACCCACTGTTAGCTGCAGCTCACTGTAGCCCAAGGAAGCCTCCCAATCATGAGAGGTTACACAGAAGGCTAGGCTCCCTGGTCTCCAGAGCCACTGCACTACAGATCCCTGCCTACATGCCACGGCCCTACAAAATGAAATGGGCAGAAGGCCAGTGACTGGGCTTATCTACCACACTGTCTCCCTATAAGGGTCTCCACCTGTATCTGGCCTTGACACCACCAGCATCATTCTCATGCCAGAAGCCCCGATGGGGAGGTGTCTTCCTAATCAGACCACAATTTTGTGGCCCCTGTGGCACATAATGTGACAATCTGGGGCTTTGGAGGATCATGTACCCTCCACACAAGACCTCAGTCTATTGCCAGAGAAAAGGGCAAGAGTGGAGGCTGAGGGGAGAAGAGGAAGGAGCTTAATACTGACTCAAGGATTTGCAGTCTACAAAGATCTGACACCCCCCACAATAAACCAGGCAACGCCGGCGAGAGTGAAAAGCCCAGTGAGGACGGGGACTTTTCTGTCTTGTTCTAATCCGAATCCTTAGAACCACAACTACACCTGACACAAAGAAGAACCAAACTAAATATTTGCTGAATGAGTAAGTCACAACTCTGTCTTCTGTCGGTACATGAGGCACAAAACAGCTGTTAGATGCAGGCAGCCTCACACAAGAGTGTCACTGCATACATCCAGGACCAGGGAATTCAGAAGACATCAGGACTCAATTCCCATCTGCTGTCTTCTATTTTAGGGACCTTAAAAGTTAAGAGAGGAAATTGGTTTGTTTTGGTTTTTTTTTTTTTTTTTTGCCTTTGTAGAGAAAATCTACAAAAGTTTCATTGCCATATACACATTGCCACATTCACTCCTTTTCAACAGTCATTCTACCCAGGTATTAGGTTGGGTCCAAAGCAGAGTCAACTATCCCAGCATTAAAAGAACCAAATGTTTAGGTCTCTTTAAGTGCTAAGTATGACTGTAACCATGCCACTGTTCCCACAGGAGACAGACTGTGAGCAAGGCGGAGGTTCTGACCCCTCGCTTTTTGATTCTTAGAAACCAGAGCAGAACCAGACTCAGAAATTCAAGAACTGAATAACCACTGGCCCTGCTGTCCCTGGGTCCAGATTCATCCATTCAACAGACACTCAGGAAGGGGGACTCCGAACTGAGCCCCCTCCCCCACCCCAGCATGGCAGTCTCAGGCCTCAGCTTGCCCTTTTGCCCCCTAGGTTGCTCCATGGTATTCCTAACCTGATCAAAAAGCAGGTGAGTAAAAAGGAGTTGGTCCAGACAAGCAGTCTCAAAAGGCCCAACTGGCAGGAGTTGGAAACTGTCAACACTTGTACAGGTCCTGCACCCTCCCTGAAATAGCAGTCCCTGTGCTTATTGGTCAGTGGCCCTGAGGCAGCCTCAGGCCACTCTTATTGTAGCTGGAGGCCCTCTTTTCTGGAACACTCAGTTTTAGTAAGCAGTTTGAGTAACCAGAAGAGTGGACTTTTTCATTCTTTCTCCGGTTGATTGGAGAAGCTCTACAGTCCAGAGGAAGAAGAGCATGAGTCCTGGGAAATGTCCTAACACCTTCCTGAGCCTGTGCTCTTACCTGTAAGATAGACATTAATAATACCCACCTTATAGGGATTGACATAGAGATTAGCTTATATTAAAGAGGAAGTTCTCTGTAACCATGAAGATGACAAATGTCTGTTGTTAATGATCATGAGTTAGCTGACCTAGAAGAATCTTGGACTTAATGCCCATGTGGTACATACTGTAATGAGGCCTCACCCCCCCACCCTGCCCACCCGGCTGCTGCTTGGTCCTTTAGTCACAAGGAGAAAAGAAAGACTTCTTGTTGATGTCTGCTTTGAATCCACCTTTGGATTCAACAAGCAAAGAGCCTAGAGACTCCTTGCCCCCTTCCTCACCCTCCTTGCTAGGCTGAGAGGCACCAGGGTTCCTTCACAGGAACAACACATTCAGCCCTGAGCTGCACTTACAGAGGGAAGAGCAGGACCTCGTGAGACTTGTGTTGTTTATCTCATTAGAACAGGAGGCACATAACTCAAAGCCTGCATGTGTGGTATATGGTGGAAGGGGGAGAGGAGGATGGAGTCGCAGCTGCTGTTAGGAAAATTAACCTTAAGGAGCACATCGGGGGTTAGGGGTGGGGATGAAGGAAGGAAGCAGGAAGCTGGAGAGGGGAAGCCAGGCCTCCCTGGTAACCAAGGCCACTGCCACCCCTCCACTGACACATCCTACTGAGCAAACTGCCTTTCTATTACTTTGAGCTGCAACTCCAGTTATAACACTCATGCCCGTGTGCCTACACAGCCTGATGACCCTCACCCTCCCCACTCCCACCTCCTGGACAAACACACACACATAGAAACTCACACACTTGCTGTGAGAACTGGCTCCATGGAAAAATCTGGCTTGACAGGCTCAATGCCTACATGGTCGGCAGACACCAGACAAACAGCTTGTTAAACACGTTGCTCAAGTTCAGCAGGTAGACAGAGTGTTCTGAACATCTCTGACAGACAAAGCAAGAGCTATGAAGAATTCAGAAGATAAGATGAGAAAGAAAAGAGAGGGAAGGATGACATGGGATAGGAACAGTAACTGAAATGGAAGAAAAGAATGGGAGAGGCTTCCTCTTCTCCAACCCAGAGTTGAACTATGGCCATTCAAGCCTGCCCAGGGAAGGGCTTTCCCTGCAGCATCTCACAAAAGTGGACCTGCAGTCGCCCTTGAGCCTTCCCAGTAGTGGAAAACTCATTTCGTCACAGGACAGACTGTCCCATTGTTGGCCAACTCTTACGGTGATAAACAGATTCACCACACCCAGATTCTGAATCAAAATCTACCTTCCTATAACATGTCAATTTGTCTACTCTGTGTCCCAAGAACAAATAAGAATCAACTACATCCCAACTCTCTATGTGAAATACCCTCCTGGGGAATTACCAAGAACCTGAAGAACTAGAGAGAAACAGGGGTTGGATGAAAGAGATGGTGATTTCATCTGCTCAGACAGGTAACTGAAATCAAAAATCCAAACTCTGCTGCCCTTTTGTCATCTACCCAGTCCTAAACAGGAGAGGGATGGAGCAAGAGGCTCCTCTCCAGAACACTTGCAGGATCCTCCACATCCTGCTTCTACCACCTGTCACCACAATGAGTTGTTTTACAGCCTCCATGTTTATAAACAGATAATGACATGAGTCAGGGATTCTTTACCAAGACTGGGCATTAGAACTGCATTAAGTAGTTACCGAAAAGGGCATTTGAGTGGGCCCCAGCCCAATCCTTCCGAACCAGACAAACCAAGGCAGTTGGAGAAATGCCCACATAAGGAACACTGCACTAGAACAAATCTTACTCATATTTATATCCCCAGGGCTTACCCAGCACATTAAGAGGTATCCTGTTAGTGTCTGTAACAAGTCCCCAAGCAGGAGCTTAAGGAGTAGGCAAGATTATTTCACAAGTACTTACACCAGCAGTGTTTCCCTGGTGCCCTCCCCTCCCCTCAGTTCCCCTCTCTTATTGGCTTTAAAAGTTGTCCTGACTTCAAGGACCACCTTTTCAGTGAAACCTTCTTGAGCCATCCTAGGCTCTGGTGTCTTTTCCTTTCCCTGAAAATCTGGAGTCCTGGGCACTTGGCACTACACTCTAGGGCTCAGCCTGACTCTCTATCTGCTCACCAACCATCCTCTTCCTGCCTGCTTTCCTGTTGCTCTCCTGGAGTCATCTTCTCTCTAAGATTTAATTCCAATATTCCTAGTGCCAAGACTACCCAGGCAAGGTAGGCCTCAACTCAAGAGTTCCATCCACCTCTTCTGGCCCAGGGGTTCTTTTCATTGGCCTCATCACACTCAACTCTGACCCAGGAACAACAAATGACCATTTACTCTTACTCTGTATGATGCCAGCACCTTATACTATCTTGTCTTGGCAACAACCTTATGAGACATTTAAAGACTAAGGACTGCAAGGCAAACAGTGACAAAGTAACTGGTCCAACGTCACACAGCTCCTAAGGGGAGTCTAGTTCACCACCCATGCTCAGAATCAATCCACTATCCTACCTAAACCCCCACCAAGCCAGACACAGAAGGACTGATGCTCAGAGTCCTGTACTTACGAGAAAACAGCTCTCCACACCAAAGCTAGTCCTTACCCCACCCACCCACCCCTTGCAGAATTTACTTTTCCTTTCCTATCACATCACCAACTATAAATACTCAGAGACAAAGGCATCCTGGAAACATTAAAAGCATTGTAATATGGCATATAAAATATATAGAGAAGCAGAAAAACTACTAGGACATACTTTCTAAATTCACCAGAAGAATTTTTTTTTTTTTTTTTTAAGAAAAACTGGATTATAATATGGGGAAGGAGCTTAAAACTTATTGGGTCTAACTCCTACCTCATACAAGAATCACCTCTGTGATATCCCTGACAGTGTCTCCCAACCGGGCCACTGTTTCAGTAATTCTAGTTCTCATCCTAACCTGAGGCCGTGTATTGTGCTATACAACTAGTCTTCTGTTAGAAGTATCACTCTCACCTACAGCTGGTGGGAACACAAATGGCACAAACCCTATGAAGAAGAATTTGCCATATCTAGCAAAACTATGTAAATATTTGCCCTTTAACCTAGAAATTCCACTTCTAGGAATCTATATCCCAGAGTCATGTGCAAAAATACAAACACATATATTCATAGTGGCATTTTTATACTAGAGAAAAAAACTAGAACATCTAGGACTTGGTACCTGCAGGAGTTCTGGAACCAATCCCTAGTGGATACTAAGGCACAACTATAGTGTGTGTACTATACTTTCATTTATTTTAAAAATAGGAATAAACAGGTGGTGCCTGTAGCTCAGTGGGTAGGGCACCAGGCACATGCACCGAGGCTGGTGGGTTCGAACCCAGCCCGGGCCAGCTAAACAACAATGACAACCACAACAACAACAACAAAATAGCCTGGCATTGTAGCGAGTGCCTGTAGTCCCAGCTACTTGGGAGGCTGAGGCAAGAGAATCATGTAAGCCCAAGCGTTTAAGGTTTCTGTGAGCTGTGACATCACAACATTCTACCAAAGGTTAAATAGTAAGACTCTGCCTCAAAAAAAAATAGGGATAAACACACATTCATACATAAATATATGTTTTGTATGTTTTCATAGGTTTTTTTAATGGAACAATAAATCAAAAACTAAAATAAAAGATACTTAGAGAAAGAGCAAAAATAAAATAATGGTAACAAAAAGAAAAAGAATGTTCTCCATATCTCTTTCCAAAAGGAATGTATTAATTTGCATTCCCACCAGCAGTGCAAAAGTGTTCCCTTTTTATGGAGAACACTTAGAGATCTAAAAATAGATCTGCCATTCAATCCTGTAATCCCTCTACTGGGCATATACCCAGAAGACCAAAAAGCACATCATAACAAAGATATTTGTACCAGAATGTTTATTGCAGCTCAATTCATAATTGCTAAGTCATGGAAGAAGCCCAAGTGCCCATCGATCCAAGAATGGATTAATAAATTGTGGTACATGTACACCATGGAATATTATGCAGCCTTAAAGAAAGATGGAGACTTTACCTCTTTCATGTTTACATGGATGGAGCTGGAACATATTCTTCTTAGTAAAGTATCTCAAGAATGGAAGAAAAAGTACCCAATGTACTCAGCCCTACTATGAAACTAATTTAGGATTTTCACATGAAAGCTATAACCCAGTTACAACCTAAGAATAGGGGAAGAGGGAAAGGGAGGGGAGGGAGGGGGGAGGTGGGTAGAGGGAAGGGGATTGGTGGGATTACACCAGCGGTGCATCTTACAAGGGTATATGTGAAACTTGGTAAACAGTCTGTGAAGCTAGTGAATGATGCCCCATGATCATATCAATGTACACAGCTATGATTTAATAAAAAAAATTAAAAAAAAATTGTAATAATATACAACAGTAACAAAAGATGAATACAAATCACATTTGAGCACCTCTTGTAATTGCAGGAGTCAAACGTGACTTGAGTATTGCAATTTTAATACAGTTTTTTCGTTTATTAAAAAAAAAGAAAAGAAAAGAAAAAGAAGAGGAAGAAGAGAAGGAAGAAGTTGCCTGTAGCAAGAATGAAGATATAGGCTTGGCGCCTGTAGTACAGTGGTTACAGCTCCAGCCACGTACACAGAAGCTGGCAGGTTCAAAGCTGGCAGGTTCGAACCTGGCCAACTAAACAATGACAACTGCAACGCAAAAATTGCTGGCACTGTGGCGAGCTTATAGTCCCCGCTACTTGGGAGGCTGAGGCAAAAGAATCACTTAAGGCCACGAGTTTGAGGTTGCTGTGAGCTGCGATGCCACAGCACTCTTCTGAGGGCAACATAGTAAGACTCTGTCTCAAAAAAAAGAAAAAAAATGAAGATATAAATGAAAGGGGTGACACAACTAGATTTTCTCTTAATATATCATGCCTTATAGCTTTGACTTTATAACCATGCAAATGCTTTACACAATTATGAAGTCGATTTTTCTTTTTTGAGATAGCGTCTCAAGCTGTGGCCCTGGGTAGAGTGCTATGGCATCATAGCTCACAGCAACCTCCAATTCTTTGGCTCAAGCAATCCTCTTAGCTCAGTTTTTCTATTTTTAGTAGAGACAGGGTCTTGCTTTTTTCTCAGGCTGGTCTTGAACCCGTGAGCTCAAGCAATCCACCCGCCCAGGCCTCCCAGAGTGCTAGGATTACAGGCATGAGCCACTGCACCCATCCAAAAGTCAAATTAAAATAAAAAGCAGAAATTTGTTTCTTACTAAGATGGAGTATTAAGACCAGATTTAGCTCCTACCTAAAACCAAAAGACAGAAAAAAACATGAAACAATGGTGTTAAAGATACGAGACATCAGACACTGAAGGACAGTGATCCCTGAAATACTGGAAACAAATAAGATGGGCCCTATGATGCTCCATATTATAACCTTGAGAGAGTTTCCAGATGGTAGCATAGGGAGGAAGAATACAAGAATACAGAAGGAATTAGGGGGAGCCCAGTTCTTAAGTCTGAGTTGAAGTTCTAAAAGAGCCAAGATTCTGAGGAGACCACAGTGACCAGAATGCTAGGGACACAACAGCAAACAGAAGAGTCAGACAGAGAAAGAACTACAGAGATCCACAAAAGGTCCCCTTCAAGTATTTGGTTTAGTATTGATCAGTGCATGCTTATGAGGGAAATATCCAAAACAGGGGGAGAGGGGTGGGGAAGATGACCTCAAAGATTAAAGATAACAGTACACAAGTGGACAGAAATTATCTGCTCCCCAGCTGATATGGAAAACCTCATGATGCATTTTTTGGGGGTCTTTGTTGTTGTTGTTGTCGTTGTTTTATAGAGACAGATCTCACTTTATCACCCTCGATACAGTGTCATGATGTCACACAACTCACAGCAACCTCCAACTCCTGGGCTTAGGCGATTCTCTTGCTTCAGCCTCCCGAGTAGCTGGGACTATAGGCACCTGCCACAATGCCCGGCTATTTTTTTTTTTTTTTTTTTTGTAGAGACAGAATCTCACTTTATCACCCTCGGTAGAGTGCCATGGCGTCACAATGCTCACAGCAACCTCCAGCTCTTGGCTTAAGTGATTCTCTTGCCTCAGCCTCCCAAGTAGCTGGGACTATAGGCACCTGCCACAACTCCCAGCTACTTTTTGTTGCAGTTTGGCCAGGGCCAGGTTTGAACCCACTACCCTCAGTATATGGGGCTGGCACCCTACCCACTGAGCCACAGGTGCTACCCGAAAACCTTATGATGCATGGGATACAAGGTAGAGTACAGAGAAGGGTCTTGATTCACTAATAAGGAATACTCAGCCCTAGACTAAGTACTGCTCCAGGTCCACCTAACAAATCTTAAAAGCAAGACAGGTAAGCATGAAGCTGTTTTCAAATAACTTAAAGGTGTCCCAAAACAATGTTCAAGAATATCTATAGGAATAAAAAATGTACACAGCATCAAGCAAGGTAATATTCACAACGTATGGCAACAACTCCAAAATTAGAAGACATGTAAAGTAGTTGGAAAACACAACCTATAATGAGAAGAAAAACCAATCAATTGAAATAAACCCAGAACTTTAAAACTTATGTCAAAATTAGTAGCAAGAACATTATAATAGTTACAATTTGTAAGCTATACATTAAAAAATTTAGTAAAAACTTACGACATATATAGATTTCTAATATGAAAACTACAATGTGTGAGATAAAAAACCTATCAAATGGAATTAATGTCAGAGCAGACACTGCAGAAGAAAATATTGGTGAACTGGAAAACACAGCAATAAAAACTATCCAAAATAAAGCCCCCCCCCAAAAGAGAATTATAAAAAAATAATAAAAGCAGGCTGTGGCTCATGCCTGTAATCCCAGCACTTGGGAGGCTGAGGCAGGTGGATTGTCTGAGCTCACAGGTTAAAGACCAGCTTGAGCAAGAGTGAGACCCTGGCTCCAAAAAATAGCCGGGCATTGGGGCGAGCACCTATAGTCCCAGCTACTTGGGAGGCTGAGGCAAGAGGATCATTTGAACCAAAGAGTTTGGAGTTGCTGTGAGCTATGATGCCATGGCACTCTACCAAGGGTGACCATGTGAGACTCTGTCTCAAAAAAAAAAAAAAAAATAACATCATCAATGAGCTAGCTATAGGACAACTTCAAATAGTCTAATATACACATAATTTAAGAAGGAGAAGGAAAAATATTTGTAGAAGTAAGGGCTGGAAATTGCTAATGTTTGATTAAAACTATAAACCCATAGATCCAAGATAATCTACAAAACTAGGAACAAGAAACATAAAGAAAACGACAGCAAAGTACATCATAATTAAAGTTGCTTAAAATGTGATAAAGAGAAAATATTAAAAGCAGCCATAAAAAAGGAGACATGTTATATATATATGTTTTATATATATATATATATATATATATATAAAAGAACAACCATAAGGATGACTTCCCATCAGAAACAATGCTAGCAACAAACCTGGTTCAACATTCTTATATTACTGAAAGGAAAAAAAAAAGAACTTTCAAACGAGAATCCTATACCCAGCTAAAATATCTTCCAAGAACTACAGCAAACTAAAGACAGTTCTATTCATACAAAAGCTGAAAGAATTCATCAACAGCAGATCCATACTATAAGAAATGTTAGAAAAAGTACCCAATGTACTCACCCTTATTATGAAACTAATGTAGGACCTTCACATGAAAGCTATAACCCAGTTACAACCTAAGAATAGGGAGAAGGGGGAAAGGGAGGGGAGGGAGGGGGGAGGTCCATGGAGGGAGGGGTATTAATGGGATTACACCTGCGGTGCATCTTACAAGGGTATATATGAATCTTAGTAAATGTGGAATGTAAAGGTCTTAGCAAAATAACTAAGAAAATCCCAGGAAAGCTATTTTAACTAGTGTGATGAAAATGTGTCAAACGGTCTATGAACCAAGTGTATGGTGCCCCATGATCATACTATGTATACTATCGTACACAGCTATGATCTAATAAAAAAATAAATAAAAATTAAAATAAAAATAAAAGAAATGTTAAAAAGAAGTTCTTTGAGCAGGAAGAAAGTAATACCAGATCTAAGTCTGGAGCTACACAAAGCAGTGAAGAGCACCAGAAATGGTTTAGTACATGAATAATTACAAAAGCTGTTTTTCTTCTATTTAAAACTCTTTAAAAGATAATTGACTATTAAACAAACATAATGACAATGTAATATGGAGTTTAAAACATAATCAAAAATAAAATGTATAGGCTCAGTACCTGTGGCTCAAGCAGCTAAGGCGCCAGCCATGTACAACTGAGCTGGCGGGTTCAAATCCAGCCAGGCCCGCCAAACAACAATGACGGCTGCAACCAAAAAATAGCCAGGTGTTGTGGTGGGCATGTGTAGTCCCAGCTACTTGGGAGTGGAGGCAGGAGAATCACTTGAGCCCAGAAGTTGGAGGTTGCTGTGAGCTGTGATGCCACAGCACCCTACCCAGGGTGACAGCTTGAGGCTCTGTCTCAAAAAACAAAAATAAACAAAAATTAAAAAATAAATTAAATATACAACATTACCTATGCAAAAGTCAGCAGGAGAAAAATAGAAGTACATTTGTATTAGTTTCCTATTGCCACTATAACAAATTACCACAAAGTATAGGCTTAAAACAACACAAATTTCTTACAATTCTGGAAATCAGAAGTCCATTATCAGTCTCACCGGGCTAAAATCAAAGTATTAGTACCTGCATCCCTTCTGGAGACGCTAGGAGGAAATTGGTACCCGTGTCATTTGTGGCTTCTAGAGGTCACCTTCATTCTTTGGCTCATGGCCCTTTCCTCCACTGCCTCACCTTCACTTCTGCTTTCAAGATCATAGCTCCTGCCCTGTCTCTGACCCTCTCAGCTTTGCTCTTATAAGGGCCATTATGATTACCTTGGGATAATCCAGGATGATCTTTTCATCTCAAAATTCTTCACTTACTTACATGTACAAAGTCTCTTTTGCCATGTAACATAACAGATGCACAGATTATAGGGATTAGGACATGGATATCTAGGAGCAACATGAGGAGAATTATTCTGTTGATCACAATACTATTGTAAGAGTTCTTATACTAGTCATGAAATGGCATAATGTCACTTTAAGGTCAACTATAATTAGTTAACAATCTATATTATAAACACTAAACAATCATTAAAATAACAAGAGTTATAATTAATGAGCCAACAAAAAAAGGAGATACAATTGAATTTAAAAAAACAATTAACCAGAAGACAGCAAAAAACAAACAGATGGACTAAACAGGAAATGAACAACAAAATGATGGATTTAAAGCTAACTAAACAATAATCACAAAGATGGCTGACTGAAGCCAGCTTTCCACAGAGGGTCCCGTCTAGAAGGAGAGTTAAAGGACAGAAATTCAGCAAGTAACCTGGCGGATTAGAGCTGCATCAAGAGAGAAGGTTGAAGAACGCACATCAACCCTGCTGAACCGAGCTGCGACCCCAAGGATACAAACAAAAGGTACAAAATCCATCACAAACGGACGAGAGTCACCTCCCCCATGAGAACGGCTTGGAGTACCCCATAAACAAACAAGTAGAGTTCCAAAGTCCTCCCATTATACTTCACGGGAGAGACCCCCTAAAAACTGGACCTACCTCCCCTACTAGGGTGCCATGGCGCTCTCCTCCCAGGCATAAAACTGTGTAAAACTGTATATGTTCTCTACCTGTATGTAATTCTGAGCTCCCAACACTCCCCTCCACTCTCACTCTGAGGTCTACAGGCCTGTCTCCCAGGAGTCCAGATTCTTGGGTGATTTCTTGAGGGGTGTGGACAGGACCTGGACTGCAGCTTGTCAGTGCTGCTTCTGCGACATGGGAGTGAGGAGAGGACGGTCGGCTGAGAGGGAACCCCGCAAGAGCGGCGGTCCCCCGAGGTGCAGAGCAGCAGCTGTTTTTGGCAACAATAGGGCTCACCCCTGGATATTCTGGAGTCACACCCCTTGTCTCTCTGGGCAACCAGAGGAGGCCAGGCATCTTCTCAGGTGGCAACCACCAGCAGAACAGATCTGGGCCAGAAATGCAGGCCTGTGAGTAAAGGGTTTGGCTAAGGCAGTACCGGCATGGGTGGAGTGCGAGAACTAGAAAACACAAGCACAGTGCCAGCTGACTCCGAGGGTGGGGCTGACCAAGAGGACTGCTTTACTGAGCCTAAGACACACACAGCCCCCAGGGGATCATCAGCCTAGACAAAGGAGGGCAGAAGGCTAGAACTGACAACTAACCATGCTACGAATACAAACCTGCAGCAGCAAAGACAGGGCCTGAGGCGCAGGTTCTATGAACTCAAAACAGCTTCTCTTCTGCTGGGGAATTTAGCCGGTACAGAAACAAATTCTGCAAAGTTGTTCTCCTCGGTCAGTAACATCAACCAGGGGCGTGGCCGGAACTGAGTGAACACCACTCAACCTCCATCAAGCGCCTGAGGTTGTCAGGCCTCTCCTCCCCCTGCTGGATAGAGGCAGAGAGCAGTGGCCTGGCTGAGGAGACATAGATCTCCTTATGATTCAGGCAGGTGCAAATCCCTGGAGTATCTGCTCATTGGAGGCAACAGGGTCATAGCCCTGCGGGGTTATCAGTGACTGGGGGTGACAGAGGTGCAAGGTAGGGAAGGAGGCATCAACCTTTCCAGACTAATCTATGTGCTGGGTGGGTCCTCCTGACCTCAGGGAGCACCGGAGCAAGTCATATTTGAGTTGAAAGCAGACCCCTGCGATCTACCTGCCAGAGACCTTTTAAACTCTTCCACCTGAGACAGGTGCTGACTGAGACAATTGATTTGGACCTTTTGAACTGAGCCAATCACCAGAGGACTATCCAAGTGGTGCCCTGGGTATATGGTTGTAGGAAGGTTTGATTTTCCTTCTCCAATTATTGCCTGTGGGGGGCGGGGTGACATAATTGCTGGCATTTCTCCACAGCTGAGACTTCAACCTAGAGTAACTGTTTCACTAGGGTCGGACAGAGACCAGCTGAAAACAAGACAGAGCCACTTAGCCCCACCACACCAAACAGGTCCCCAGTTTCTCAGGCCATAGCACTGCATGGGTCCTGGGCAAAGCTCCAGGGGAAAAGTCAAATGGTGTAAAATAATTATGGGGCAGAATCAGCGGAAAAACTCTGGTAACATGAATAACCAGAGTAGATCAACTCCCCAGAGGAAAGATATGACAGATGTAACTGAAGATCCCATTCATTAACAGCTGACCGAGATGTCAGAAATCAAATTCAGAATTTGGATTGCAAACAAGATTAATAGAATGGAGGAAAATTTGGAATTAGAAATTCGAGGAGCAATTCAAAAGTTGGAATTAGAAATTCGAGGAGAAATTCAAAAGTTGTCTCAAGAATTCAATGAATTTAAAGACAAAACCACCAAAGATTTTGACACACGAAAGCAAGAATTTGCAGTCCTCAAAGATATAAAAAATACAGTAGAATCCCTCAATAACAGAGTGGAGCAAGCAGAAGAAAGGATTTCTGACATTGAAGACAAAGCTTTTGAACACTCTCAAACTCTCAAAGAGGAAGACAAACGGAGAGCAAAAATGGATCATTCTCTCAGAGAGCTCTGGGATAATTCGAAGAAGGGTAACGTCCACCTCATTGGAATCACTGAAGGTGATGAAGTGGCTTCACAAAGCACAGAGGCCCTTTTCCATGAAATTATGAAAGAGAATTTTCCAGACATGCCAAGAGATTCTGAAATTAAGATAGCAGACAGTTTCAGAACCCCAGCACGACACAACCCGAATAAGACATCCCCAGGCACATCGTAATTAACTTCACTGAAGTAAATATGAAGGAGAAAATTCTGAAAGTAGGCAGAATAAGAAAACCATTACCTACAAAGGGAAGAATATTAGAATGAGTGCAGATCTCTCTCCTGAAACTTTTCAAGACAGAAGGGGGGGAGGTCATCGACTTCTAATCTCCTAAAGCAAAACAACTTTCAACCCCGGATCCTATATCCAGCTAAACTGAGTTTCATTTATGATGGAGAAATTAAATACTTTAATGACATTAATATGTTGAAGAAATTTGCCATAACCAAATCAGCACTTCAGGATATTCTCAGACCTATCCTCCATAATGACCAGCACAATCCTCTACCACAAAAGTAAACTCACTCAGAAACTTTTGATCAGGGGTGGCGCCAGTGGCTCAAGGAGTAGAGGGCCAGCCCCATATACCAGAGGTGGTGGGTTCAAACCCAGTCCCAGCCAAAAACTGCAAAAAAAAAAAAAGAAACTTTTGATCAAACTCCAACTTCCACAATGGCGAAAGGATTAAAAATGTCCACTGGACTTTCGAAAAACTCAATACCCAAAATTTTACCAGGCTTATCTATATTCTCCATTAATGTGAATGGCTTAAACTGCCCTCTAAAGAGGCATAGGTTGGCTGACTGGATAGAAAACCTCAGGCCAGATATTTGCTGCATACAAGAGTCACATCTTACCTTAAAAGATATACACTCAAGGTTCAGGCAAATGGTAATCAGAAAAAAGCAGGTATTGCAATTCTATTTGCAGACACAATAGGCTTTAAACCAACAAAAGTAAGGAAGGATAAGAATGGTCACTTCATATTGTTAAGGGTAATACTCAATATGATGAGATTTCAATTATGAATATTTATGCACCCAACCAGAATGCACCTCAATTTATAAGAGAAACTCTAACAGACATGAGCAACTTGATTTCTTCCAGCTCCATAATAGTTGGAGATTTCAACACTCCTTTGGCAGTATTGGAAACATCCTCCATTAAGACGCTGAGCAAAGAAATTTTAGATTTAAACCTAACCATCCAACATTTGGATTTAGCAGACATCTACAGAACATTTCATCCCAACAAAACTGAATACACGTACTTCTCATCAGCCCACGGAACATACTCCAAAATCGATCATATCTTAGGTCACAAGTCTAACCTCAGTAAATTTAAAGGAATAGAAATTATTCCTTGCATCTTCTCGGACCACCATGGAATAAAAGTTGAACTCAGTAACAACAGGAATCTGCATACTCATACAAAAACATGGAAGTTAAATCACCTTATGCTGAATGATAGCTGGGTCAGGGATGAGATTAAGAAGGAAATTGCCAAATTTTTGGAACAACATGACAACGAAGACACGAATTATCAGAACCTCTGGGATACTGCAAAGGCAGTCCTAAGAGGGAAATTTATAGCGCTGCAAGCCTTCCTCAAGAGAACAGAAACAGAGGCAGTTAACAACTTAATGGGACATCTCAAGCAACTGGAAAAGGAATAACATTCCAACCTCAAACCCAGTAGAAGAAAAGAAATAATCAAAATTAGAGCAGAATTAAATGAAATTGAAAACAAAAGAATAATACAACAGATCAATAAATCAAAAAGTTGGTTTTTTGAAAAGGTCAATAAAATAGATAAACCTTTGGCTAACCTAACCAGGAAAAAAAGAGTAAAATATCTAATCTCATCAATCAGAAACGACAAAGACGAAATAACAACAGACTCCACAGAAATTCAAAAAATCCTTAATGAATATTACAAGAAACTGTATTCTCAGAAATATGAAAATCTGAAGGAAATTGACCAATACTTGGAAGCATGTCACCATCCAAGACTTAGCCAGAATCAAGTGGAAATGTTGAACAGGCCAATATCAAGTTCCGAAATAGCATCAACCATACAAAACCTCCCTAAAAAGAAAAGCCCGGGACCAGATGGCTTCACATCAGAATTCTACAAAACGTTTAAAGAGGAATTAGTACCTATATTACTCAACCTGTTCCAAAATGTAGAATAAGAAGGAAGACTACCCAACACATTCTATGAAGCAAACATTACCCTGATCCCCAAACCAGGAAAAGACCCAACAAGAAAAGAAAATTATAGACCAATATCACTAATGAAGATAGATGCAAAAATATTCAACAAGATCCTAACAAACAGAATCCAGCAACACATCAAATAAATTATACATCATGACCAAGTCGGTTTTATCCCAGGGTCTCAAGGCTGGTTCAATATCCGTAAATCTATAAGTATAATTCAGCACATAAACAAATTAAAAAACAAAGACCATATGATTCTCTCAATCGATGCAGAAAAAGCTTTTGATAATATCCATCATCCCTTCATGATCAGAACACTTAAGAAAATTGGTATAGAAGGGACATTTCTTAAACTGATAGAAGCCATCTACAGCAAACCCACAGCCAATATCATATTGAATGGAGTTAAATTGAAATCATTTCCATTCAGATCAGGAACCAGACAAGGCTGCCCATAGTCTCCACTGCTGTTTAACATTGTAATGGAAGTTTTAGCCACCACAATTAGGGAAGAAAAGGTGATCAAGGGTATCCATATAGGGTCAGAAGAGATCAAACTTTTGCTCTTCGCAGATGACATGATTATATATCTGGAAAACACCAGGGATTCTACTATAAAACTCTTAGAAGTGATCAAGGAATATAGCAGCGTCTCAGGTTACAAAATCAACATTCATAAATCGGTGGCATTTATATATACCAACAATAGTCAAGCTGAAAAAACAGTTAAGGACTCTATTCCATTCACAGTAGTGCCAAAGAAGATGAACTATTTGGGAGTTTATCTAACAAAGGACGTGAAAGATCTCTATAAAGAGAACTATGAAACTCTAACAAAAGAAATAGCTGAAAATGTTAACAAATGGAAAAACATACCATGCTCATGGCTGGGAAGAATCAACATTGTGAAAATGTCCATACTACCAAAAGCAATATACAATTTTAATGCAATCCCTATTAAAGCTCCACTGTCATACTTTAAAGATCTTGAAAAAACAATATTTCGTTTTATATGGAATCAGAAAAAAACCTCGAATAGCCAAGACATTACTCAGAAATAAAAACAAAGCAGGAGGAATTACGCCAGCAGACCTCAGACTATACTACCAATCAATAGTGATCAAAACAGCATGGTTCTGGCACAAAAACAGAGAAGTAGATGTCTGGAACAAAATAGAGAACCAAGAGATGAATCCAGCTACTTACCGTTATTTGGTCTTTGACAAGCCAATTAAAAACATTCAGTGGGGAAAAGATTCCCTATTTAACAAATGGTGCTAGGTGAACTAGCTGGTAACCTGTAGAAGACTGAAACTGGACCCACACCTTTCACCATTAACTAAAATAGACTCTCACTGGATCAAAGATTTAAACTTAAGACATGAAACTATAAAAATACTAGAAGAGAGTGCAGAGAAAACACTTAAAGAAATCGGTCTGGGCGAGTATTTTATAATGTACACAGCTAGGATTTAATAAAATAAATAAATTTTATGAGGAGGACCCCCTGGGCAACTGAAGCAGCTTCAAAAATACACTACTGGGACCTGATCAAATTAAAAAGCTTCTGCACAGCCAAGAACACAGTAAGTAAAGCAAGCAGACAGCCCTCAGAATGGGAGAAGATATTTGCAGGTTATGTCTCTGACAAAGGTTTAATAACCAGAATCCACAGAGAACTCAAACGTATAAGCAAGAAAAGAACAAGTGATCCCATTGCAGGCTGGGCAAGGGACTTGAAGAGAAACTTCTCTGAAGAAGACAGCCGCACGGCCTACAGACCTATGAAAAAATTCTCACCATCCTTAATCATCAGAGAAATGCAAATCAAAACTACTTTGAGATATCATCTAACTCCAGTAAGATTAGCCCATATCACAAAATCCCAAGACCAGAGATGTTGGGGTGGATGTGGAGAAAAGGGAACACTTCTACACTACTGGTGGGAATGCAAATTAATATATTCCTTTTGGAAAGATGTTTGGAGAACACTTAGAGATCTAAAAATAGATCTGCCATTCAATCCTATAATTCCTCTACTAGGTATATACCCAGAAGACCAAAAATCACATTATAACAAAGATACTGGTACCAGAATGTTTATTGCAGCCCAATTCATAATTGCTAAGTCATGGAAAAAACACAAGTGCCCATCGATCCACGAATGGATTAATAAATTGTGGTATAAGTACACCATGGAATATTATGCAGCCTTAAAGAAAGATGGAGACTTTACCTCTTTCATGTTTACATGGATGGAGCTGGAACATATTCTTCTTAGTTAAGTATCTCAAGAACGGAAGAAAAAGTATCCAATGTACTCAGCCCTACTATGAAACTAATTTATGGCTTTCATATGAAAACTATAACCCAGTTACAACCTAAGAATATGGGGAAGAGGGAGGGGAGGGTGGGCGGAGGTGGGCAGAGGGAGGGTGATTGGTGGGATTACACCTACGGTTCATCTTACAAGGGTACATGTGAAACTTAGTAAGTGTAGAATATAAATGTCTTAACACAATAACTAAGAATATGCCAGGAAGGCTATGTTAACCAATGTGATGAAAATATGTCAAATGGTCTATAAAACCAGTGTATGATACCCCAGGATCGCATTAATGTACACAGCTATGATTTAATAAAATAAATAAATAAATAAATAACAATAAACAATAATCACATTAAATGCAAACTGTCTAAATACCCCAATTAAAATACAAATTGTCAGATTACATTTAAAAGGACAGAACCATATGCTTATATATACGAAAAAAAAAAAGAACCCCAAAACCAAGGACTATTCTTAACATAAAGAGGCAACTAGGTTAGAAGTAAAAGAATGGAAAAAAATATACCATGTTACTAGCCAAAATAGAGCTGGGTGGATATATTAATATTGGACAAAGTAGATTTCAGAGCAAATAATAATGGTAGAGATGAAGTTTATTTCATAATGATATAAAAGGATCAATTTTTTTAAGAGGACATAACAATGCTAAATGCCCATGTATCTAATAATAGATACATTATTCAAAATACATGAAACAAAAACTAATAGAACTGTAAAGAGAAATAAACAAGCCCGTGATTACAGTCAGAAATTTCAATACTCCCTCTCTCAATAATTCATACAAAAATATCAGGATGGACATAGAAGATCTGAACAACATTATCAACCAACTTGACCTAACTGATATTTAGAGAACATTTCAGCCAAAACCAGCAAAAAGAGAACACTTACCAGACCTTATTTGGGACCATGCAATAAGTCTCGACAAATTTAAAAATAAATCATATAAAGTATTCTGTGAACATATTAAATTAAATTAGAAATAAATAATGGCACATCGTTTAAAAATGCCCAAATGTTTGCAAACTAAATAATAAACTTCTAAATAATCCACAGGTAAAAAAAGAAACCAAAAGGAAAATATATTTAACCAAATGAAAATAATAACTGAATTATCAAAATTTGTAAACTGAGGCTAAAGCTGTATTTAAGCGAATTTTATATTAGAAAATGCCAACATAGTAAAAAAGTCTCAAAGCAATGACGTCACTTAGAAGATAATGAAGTTTTTTGGTTTTGTTTTTGTTTTTTTTTTTTGAGACAGAGTCTCACTCTGTGCCCTGGGTAGAGTACCATGGCATCATAGCTCATAGCAACCTCAAACTCTTAGGCTTGAATAATCCTCTTGCCTCAGGCTCCCCAGTAGCTGGACTACAGGCATGTGCCACCACGCTCAGCTAGTTTTTCTGTTTTTAGTAGGGACTGAGTCTTCTACTTGCTCAGGTTCATCTCTAACTCCTGACCTCGGGCATCTACAAGCCTCAGCCTCCCAAAGTGCTAGGATTACAGGCGTGAGCCACCCAGACCAGCCTGAAGATAAGGAAATATTTTTAAAAAAGAAAACAATCCCTGCAGTTTATTCTTTAATAAAAAATAAGAAATGAAAGAGCAAATTAAATCTAAAGCAGAAGAAAGGAAAAATAAAAATAAAGACCAGAGCAGAAAACTATAAAATAGACAATAGGAAAAAAAATTGAAAAAAAGTCAATTCTACCAAAAGCTATTTCTTTTTTTCTGTTGAGACAGAGTCTCACTCTGTTGCCCTGGCATCATAGCTCACAGCAACCTCAGATTCCTGGGTTCAAGCAATCCTCCTGTCTCAGCCTCCTGAGCAGCTGGGACTACAGGCACCCACCACAACACCCAGCTAATTTTTCTGTTTTGGGTAGAGACAGGGCCTCACTTTGCTCAGGCTGGTCTTGAACTCCTGAGCTCAAGCAATCCTCCCACCTTGGCCTCCCAAAGCGCTAGGATTACAGATGTGAGCCACTGAGCGCGGCCGAAAAGCTATTTCTGTGAAAGAACAATAAAATTGATAAACCTCTAGTCAGAATGATCAGGTAATAAGAAAATTCAAATTACCAATATAATATATAAAAGTATATACCACTATGGATTCTACGTATATTAAAAAGATAAGAAGGTCAGGCAAGGTAGCTCATAGCTGTAATATTAGTACCCTGGAAGTGTGAGGTCAGAAGATCAATGAGCCCAGGAGTTTGAGGTTGCAGTGAGCTATGACACCACTGAACTCTAGTCAGGTGACAGAGCTTGATGCTGTCTCAAAAAAATAAATAAATAAACAAATAACATAGCAATATTATGAACAACTTTGTGCAACTAATTCTGACAACTTAGTTGAAATAGATAAAGTAACATATGTACTAGCAACGTTTACTCAAAATGAAACAGATAACCGAATAGGCCTATATCTACAAAAGAAATCAAACTTACACTTAAAAACATTCCTACAAAGGAACTGCCAGGTCCAGATGGATTCACTGGTAAATGCTATAAAACATTTATAAAGCCAGGTGCAGTGGCTCACACTTGTAATCCTAGCACTCTGGGAGGCCGAGGTGGATGGACTGCTTGAGCTCAGAAGTTCAAGACCAGTCTGAGAAAGAGAGAGACCCTGTCTCTACCAAAAGTAGAAAAACTAGCTGAGCATTGTGGCAGGTACCTATATTCCCAGCTACTCGGGAGGCTAAGGCAGGAGGACCTCTTTAGTCCAAAAGTTTGAGGTTGCTATGAGCTATGACACCATAGCACTCTACCTAGGGCAACAGAGTAAGACTCTATCTAAAAAAAAAAAAACTTATAGAAGAAATAATATCAATTCTATATAAAGTTTCAGAAAACTGAAAAGGAAAGACTATTTCCCAACTCATTATATGAGGCCAGCATTACCCTGTTACCCAAAACAGACACAGATACTTACAAGAAAACAATAGCCCAATATCTTTCATAAACATAGATGCAAAAACTTTAAATCCAACAATATATAAAAAAGTATGCATCATAACAAAGTGGGTTATCCTGAGAATGTTACATTAAAAAAATCAATCACTGTAACTCACATTAACAAAGCACAAAAGAAAAACCACATGATCATCTCAACAGATACAGCAAATAAGTTGATAAAATCCAACATCCATTCCTGAAAAACACATCTCAACTAGAAATAGAAGGGAGCACCCTCAATCTGATAAAGCGTATCTACAAAAAACCTACAGCTAATATTATACTTAATAATAAAAAAATGCTTTCCCTTTAAGATCAGGAACAACATAAGGATGTCCAACTTCACCACTTTTACCTGAAATTATATTCAGCAGTCTAGCCAGAACAATAAATAACTAATAAATAAAAGTTATCCATATTTTAAAAAGAAGTAAATTTTCTTTATTCCCTAACATAATAAACTGTGTAGAAAATGATACAGACTCTACAGAAAACTATTAGAATAAATGAGTTTAGCCAAGTTGCAGGATACAAGAAGAATACACAAAAATCAGTTGTATTTCTATATACCAGCAAAGAAAAGCCAGAAATTGAAACTTTTTAGAATTCATTTATAATAGTATCAAAAAACATTAAGTACTGGTTCTGTGCCCTTAGACAGTGGTTATGGCACCAGCCACATATACTGAAGTTGCGTTTGAACCCAGCCCGGGCCAGCTAAAACAACAATGACAACTGCAACAAAAACTAGCTGGGTGTTGTGGCGGGTGCCTGTAGTCTCAGCTACTTGGGAGGCTTAGGCAAGAGAATCACTTAAAGCCCAAGAGTTTGAAGTTGCTGTGAGCTGTGACACCACAGCACTCCACCCAAGGTGACAGCTTGATACTCTGTCTCAAAATATACATATAAAGTACTGACAGATAAATCTTACAAAAATGTGAAAGATCTGTATACCAAAAACTAAAAATAATTGATGGGGAAAATTAAAAAAGACATTAATAAATGGAGACATATGCTATATTCATGGATTGAAAGACTTACTAGTGAGAACTGCCATTTTTTCCCAAATGGAGCTATAGATTCAATATAATACTGATCAAAATCCCAGCAGACTTTCTGTAGAAATTGAAAAACTGATTGTAAAATCTATATAGAAGACCTACAATTATCAAAATAACGTGGAAAAATCAGAACAAATCAGAGAACTAAATCCCCCTGATTTCAAGATGCATTATAAAACTGCAACACTCAAGACATTGTGGCTGTACAATAAGACAAATAGATCAATAAAACAGAATGGAGAGTCCATAAATAACCACACATACATGTGGATACCTAATTTCTGACAAAGGTACAAAAGCAATTTAGTGGCTTAATTTCTGATAAAGGTATAAAAGCAAATTATGTTGGAACAATTGAATATCCATCTGCAAAAAAATAAACTAATCCATACCTTACACCATATACAAAATTAATTCAATATGAATCATAGACCTAAGTGTAAAATCTAAAACTCCTAGGGAAAAAAACATAAGAGAACACCCTGAGGCCGGGTGTAGCAGCACACACCCCTAATCCTAGCACTCCCAGAAGCCAAGGCAGGTGGATCACTTGAGTTCCCAAGTTCCAGACCAGCCTGAGCCAAGAGTGAAACTCCGTCTCTACTAAAATGAAAAATTGAGGCAAATGGATCACTTGCGCCCAAGAGTTTGAGGTTTCTATGAGCTATGACACCATAGCACTCTACTGAGGATGACAAAGTTAGACTTTGCCTCAAGAAAAAAAGTGAAAGAAAACCCTGACCTTGTTGTGGGCAGTAATTTCTTAGGCATAATATCAAAAGTACAATTCATAAAGGAAAAAAATTGATAAATTGGATTTTATCAAAATTTAAAACTTCTGCTCCCTGAAGGAGAATGTTAAGGTAATAAAAATACAAGCCATACACTAGAAGAAAATATTTACAAAGCATACATCAAATAAAAGTCTTCTATCTAGAATAGACATAAAGAACTACCAAAATTCAATAATAAGCCAACAACTCAATTTTAATATGCACAAAAGATTTGAACTCGTTACCAACAACATATATGGTTGGTACAATATTGTGATATAACAAGAAATACATATTTTAGTCCTAGTCCCCACTCCCTGTTGCACAGATACTAAAACCCTTTGAATCTCCAAGTAGTAGGTATTTTTTGTATGCTAATGAGATGACTGCTGGCTGGGGATTATTAACAAGGGAACCAACCGTGTCATTAACAGGATGGAAATTTTAGCCCCAACCCTGACTTCCAACCTCTGACCTCCAAGGAGAACAGAGGCACTGGAAATCGAGTCAATAATTAATGACCAATGATTTAATCAATCATTTATTCATAATGAAGCTTTCACAAAAACCAAAAAGGACAAGGTGCAGAGAGCTTTGTGTTGGTAAAAATGAGATGCTAGAAGACCAGCATGCCCTTGAGGGAATGGAGGCTCCGCACCCCTTCCCCATACTTTGCCCATGCACCTCTTCCACTTGGCTGTTCTGGAGGTCTATCCTTTGTCATAAACTGATAATCTAGTAAGTAGACTGTTTTCCTGAGTTCTGTGAGCCATTCCACCAATGATCAAAACTGAGGGGCAATCATGGGAACTTCCAATTTATTAGATAGCACAGGTGACAACCTGTGGCTGACAACTGGAATCTAAAGTGGGAGCAGTCTTGAGAATCTAATGATATCTCCAGGTAGATAGTGTCTGAGCTGGGATAAAGTGTGGGACACCAGCTGGTATCTGCAAAGAATTAGAGAATTTCTTGGTGTTTTGGGGTTGGGGGTGACAACATATCTGGTCTCAGAAGTGTTCAATTTGAGTATATAAAAAAGGAAAAGTTTGTCTTCCCTTACAGATGGCAAATAAGCACATGTAAAGACACGTTATTACATCATTATTATTTAGGGGAATGCCAGTTAAAAGTGTAATGAAATACCACTATACACCCATTGGAATAGCTTAAAAATAATTTTCAACTGATCATACCAAAGTGTTACCAAGGATGTGAAGGAACTGGAATTCTTTTTTTTTTTTTTCTTTTGTTACATGTATACCTTTATAATGCTTAAGTTGGGGCTTTTTATTTTACTTTTACTTTTTTTTTTTTTTTTTTTTTGAGACAGAGTCTCACTCCATCGCCCCGGGTAGAGTGCATGGCATCATAGCTCACAGCAACCTCTGAGGGCTCAAGAGATCCTCTTGCCTCAGGCTCCTGAGTAGCTGAAATTACAAGTACCCAACACTATACCTGGCTAGTTTTTCTATTTTTAGTAGAGACAGGGTCTCATTCTTGCTCAAGCTGGTCTTAAACTCCTGAACTCAAGCAATCCACCCACCTCAGCCTCCCATAGTGCTAAGATTACAGACATAAGCCACCATGCCTGGCTGGCATCCTTCATACATTGCTGGAATGAAAGCAAAATGATACAACCACTATGGAAACACCTTGGCAATTTCTTAAAAAGTTAAATAATATAATTTCCTTATGATCTATCTATTCTACTCTTAGGTCGTTTACCTAGGAGAAATGAAAGCATCTTTCCATACAAAACTTGTATACAAATGTGCATAGCAGCTTTATAAAAGCCAAAAGCTGGAAACAAATCCAAATGCTCACCAACAGGTGAATGCATAAATAAACTGTGATATAACCATACAATGAAACACTACTCAGCATAACAAGGAATGAATTACTGATGCAAGCTAAAATATGGATGAATATCAAGATAATTATGCTAAGTAAAAGAAGTCAAACATCCCCACAGAAGGGCTACATAGTATATGACTCCAGCATAGAAAGCAAGTCACACTGGTTTCCTTGTGGGAGGGAGTGAAAAAGGGTGGAGGGGGGAATGGCAGGAAGGATAGATTACTAGGGACACAGGAAACTTTTGGAAGTCATGGATATGTTTACTATCTTGATTGTAGTGGTGATTTCAGAAATGTATACACATGAAAACTTATCCAGTTGTGTATATTAAATATGTACAGCTTACTGTATGCAATTATACTTCAATAAAGCTGTTAAATTTTTTTTAATGGGAAAGCAATTCAAGGGACTCTGCTTCTGGAAAGATGGAGTAGACAAACTTTTCTATATTCCTCCTACTAAATAACTAAATATCCTGGACATTATTCAAACAAACATTTTAAAATATTGCAAAGTGAAGGAAACAAGGCAGACCAGCTAAAGACTTTTGGATCTGAGAAACAGCAGGGCCATGAGTTCCCTGGGTATTCTTTTGCCTCCCAGAGTTCTGGGAAAGATGCCAAAGAAGTAGATTCTGCAAATGCTGATAACTCAAAACACCAATAATGAGGATCAAAAACTCCCCAAGAAAATCCAGCTCTTGCCAGTCAAAGGACCAGGAAAAGGCCACCCTAGCAAGACAGCCAGGCATCTTTTGCTGGGGTTGTGTCAGGGAAGGCTAAATGAATAGCTGGCACCATATGGTATCAGGAAAGACCTTCCTCTTCCCAACTAGGGTGGTATCAGTGGAGGCCTACTAGCAAGACTGAACTCCCACCTTCGACCAGCAACAAGGTGCTAGGTTGTCAATAGAGGCCAAGTGGGGAACTTGAACTTCCACACCCATCTGATAATAACAAGGGGCACCTCCTGTGCCCTATTAGCACAGGATCAGAAGGTCCACTAAAATACAAGATTTAAATAACATCCTCTAGAATCTCATAACCTAATGGCCAAAATGTTAAGATTGATTCAGAATCATTCATCATGTAAAGAACCAAGAAAATCTCAACTTACACAGAAATGACACAAATGTTAGAATTATCTGACAAGGATTTTAAAGCAGCTATCATAAAAATATTTCAACAAATAATTAGGAACACATGAAACAAATGAAAAATTTAATGTCTCAGCAAAACAACAGAAAATATAAAGAAAAACCAAATAAAATTTAAGAATTGAAAAAAAAAAAAAAACACGAAAAACTCCTCAATGGGTAAGCTCAACAACAAAATGCGAAGACAGAATAAAGAAGCATTGAACTTGCAGAGATAATAATAAAAGTCATCCAAACTGAGCAACAGAGAGAAAATAAAAAAAAAAAAGTTATGACCAGAAGCTCATGGACTTTGGGACTATAACAAAAGATCTAACATTGTTGTTGAACTCCCAGGAGAGAAGAAAGAGGGTGTGGCTGAATATGTATTCAAAGAAAGAATGGCCTGAAATTTTCCCAAATTTGTCAAAAAGCATACAGCTTCAAGAAGCTGAGTAAATTCCAATAAGAATAAACCCAAAGAAATCTATGCCGAGATACATCAAAATCAAATTTCTGAAAACTAAAGACAAAGACTAAAACTTGAAAGCAGTGAGAGAGAAAGGATACCTCATTTACAAAGGAAAAACTTTCTAAATGACAACAGATTTCTCATCATTAGATGTAGCAAAATATTTTTCAGCTGCTAAAAATAAAAGGACTGTCAACCTGGAATTTTGTATCCAGCAAAGATAACCTTTAAGAATGAAGGCAATGTCGAGACATTCTCAGATGAAGGAAAACTAAGAGAAGTTGTCACCAGTAGATGTACTCTGAAACAATGGTTAAAGAAGGAATCTTGAAATGTCAGGAAGGAAGAACATAAGAGTAAAAATATGAGCAAATACAATAAACACTTCTCTTCAGTTTTCTAAATTATGTTTGACAGTAGAAGCAAACATTTTAACACTGGTATATTTTTTAATGTATGTAGAGGAATGTTTAAGAAAGCTGTGTTATAAACAAGGGGAAGTAAAGGGAATTAAATGATGAGGGAGTTGTGACTCTACAGGGGTAGTTCCTTGAGATGATGGAATAGTTCTGTATCTTGATTGTAGCAGTAGTTATACAAATCTTTACATGTGATAAAATGTCATAGAGCTGTGCTGGTTGTAATATTGTACAATGTGCTCACTTTGCAGGAAACTGACTAAAGAATATAGAAGATCTGTCTGTACTATGCTTGCAACTTCCAGTAGACATATAATTACTTCAAAATAGAAAAGTTAATTTTAAAAAGAAGAAGAAATTATATGAACCCACACACACAATCCTTTACAAGTGAAAGCAAAATAAAGCAAATAAATCCAACTGCACAACCATGCAGGAATTCTTTCAAGTGATCTTACAGCAGAGTAATTTGACTCTACATCCTTAATGGAATAAACCCTAAGGACAAAAAGAATTGCAAAAGAAAAAAGAAAAAATATCTTAAACCTTTTTCCATAATCTTTTTGTTGATAGTCTTACTGTTATTCTGATACCATGTATGTATATATATAATAGGATAAAGCACTAAGTAATTATATCAGTATCATTTATACCCAGGATTTTTTTTTTTAGTATAGGAGAAAGGAGATGCAGAAATAAGATGGCAGGCTCAGCACCTATAGCTCAGAGGCTAGGGCACCAGCCACATACACCAGAGCTGGCGAGTTCGAACCCATTCCAGACCTGCCAAACAACAATAACAACTACTACAAAAAAAACAGCCAGGTGTCATGGCAGGCACACATAGTCCCAGCTACTTGGGAGACTGAGGCAAGAGAATTGCTTAAGCCCAAGAGTTTGATGAGCTGTGATGTCACAGAACTCTACCAAGGGCGACATAGTGAGACTCTGTCTCAAAAAAAAAAAAAGAGAGAAAGAAAAGAAATAAGATGGTTAAATAAAAACTGTTTAAAACTGAATTGGATGGGAAATATCAGCATAATTTTATAATGTATTTTCACTTAAAAAGAAAAGAAAAAAATTCTATTTCCTACAACTCACTAACAAAGTCTAGAAAAGCAATGACCAACCCAGAAGCAATGAACCACCAGACTTCAGTCTCTAAATAACATATCCTACAAAAAAGGGACCAAGATTTCTTAGAGAAATAGTTGTTTCCAGGCCTGGGGCAGGAAGTGTAAAAAATGAGCCTGAAACATCTTGTCCTAATATTAGGGTAGTATAGAGGCTATCAGAAACTACTGAGGTTATTTTAAAACACCAGCATTGGCCAAAACCCCTAATGGCCAAAGACAGGACAATGTAAGCATCAATAAGAATAATAACCACAATGTATTAATATACATCAAATGTGTTTAAATCTATGAGTTCGTCATGGTGCTAAAAAAATAATAATACCTTTATTTTGCAGAATGCTAGGGAACCAACTCATTATTTTGAAATCTGGTAAATAAAGGAAAAAAGTCATCTATCTTGCCTTTCATTTATAAACCATACCTCACAACAACCAAAATTTTAATGAGGAGATATTTTCTTTATAGAAGTTTTAGAGCTAATAAATGAAGATGTAATGATGGCCTCAAATTGAATATCACCTTTTTGCAACCCTTAATGAAATAAAGAATCTAGGCAATTAACATGAGGACTGCTAACATCAGTAAAAGAAATAACCAGACTGTGTGAGCCTCCTATTGAAGTACACACTACCACTTAGGAATTGCTCTTGCCAAAAAAAAAACTGCACCTGAGTAAGTCTCTAGACCTAACTACCAATTCACAGGAATAATACCAGGGGGACGCAATCAGCAAACCCAGATTCTGGGAAACCCTAGAGTGCAAATGATCTAGTTCTTCAACAAATAACATGCAAGGAGGAAAGAGAGAGACAAACAGAGAGAAATTCTGTGGATTTTAAAGGATACATCAACCAAATGCAATGTAGGGATCTTGTTTAGATCCTGATTTAAACTAGGGGGAAAAAATTAATGTTGACCAAATATTAGGTGATATAAAATCTTGCAAATTCTTCAAGCTTTGATAGCAATTGTGAGTTTGTTTGTTTAAGTGTTTGCTGTTTAGAGATAAACAACAAAACACTTACAGATGAAAAAATGTGCCATCTTAGATTTGCTTCAAAATAATCTGGGGTAAGGGAGCAAAAGACAGGTGAGTATAAATGAAACAAGACTGGCCATGAATTCATCATCACTGAGACAAGGACATGGACAGGAGTCTGAAATTTTTCAAAATACGAAGTTTTTAAAAATCTAGCCATATACAGCCAGAAAGTTAGATTCCTATTATTTGCCTCTATAATAAGGGTCTTTAATCTGTTCTCTGGAGCCCAGAAAAGTAGTATCATAGGAATGATAATAACAGTAGTAGTATTAACAATAATAGCATTTTTGGAGCACATACAAGGTCTGACAATTATGTTCGCAAACGCGTCCTAGGAAAAGTGATACGTACCCCATTAATGAATATCACTATGGTCATCTTTGAAGTATTCCCCTTGGGAAGCTATGCACTAACACCAGCATGTAGTCCACCTTTGAAAACAATTTTGGGGGCAGGGCCTGTGGCTCAGGGAGTAGGGCACCGGCCCAGATACAAAGAGTGGCAGGTTAAAACCCAGCTCCAGCCAAACTGCAACAAAAAATAGCTGGGTGTTGTGGTGGGCACCTATAGTCCCAGCTACTCAGGAGGCTAAAGTTAGAGAATCACCTAAGCCCAAGAGCTGGAGGTTGCTGTGAGCTGTGACACCATGGCACTCTACCGAGGGCGACAAAGTAAAACTGTCTCAAAAAAAAAAAAGAAAAGAAAACCATTTTGAAACTCTTGCTAGAATGACCATCAGAGCTGTCATCATACGAGGTGTGACAATTAGGTTTGAGAACTTGCCGCCGCTCACTTATATTGGCAGTGCTGTACAGAAAATTCAGCAAGGCTTCATAACCTCAGTGTATCAGTGTGTCATAGCTGTATTTGTGTCAATGTGTGGTGGTATCTTGTTGACCAGCATTCATTACTGTTGCATGTTTTGTGTGCTGTATGACAACTGGTGGTCATTATAGAAAAAGAGTTCCAAAATTGCTTTGAACAGTGGAAAAGGCACTGGCATCATACACAGCTTGCCAACTTCAAAGGTGACTGCAATGATATTCAACAACAAAGTACACAGCACTTTTTCTAGAATGAGTTCATGAACTTAACTGTCAGACCTTGTACTTACGATGTACTAAACTCATGTTGTAAGTTTTTTTCTGAATATGTTCATTTAATTCAGACAAAATCCTATGTGTTAAATACTTTATATAATGTTTACATTTTACAGATGAGGAACCTGGTGACAAAGTTGGTCCTCACACCCAGATCTAACTATAGATCTCCATCTCTCAACCAATACCAAAGGGTAAAAGATGAAGACCACTGTCATATCCTCAGTCTTGCCTTCTTTGGCATAAACATCTTACGTTCTTTCACTTCCCACCTGAGCCCAGCCACATGGCTTCAACGCCCCACAATGGCACACCAACCTTGTTGCAATCCTTAGAACATGGACCAGGAGCTACAAAAGTAGCTAAGTTTCCTGAAAGTATCTCAGAGGCCCAGGTGCAGCTTGCCACACCCCTGCCCTGCCCACACCTGCTCCTCCTCCCTCCAGACCTGGAGCCTACACATGTGCATGTCCTAGGAGTGGCCAGGCTCACCTGGGCCTCGGTGCCTCTTCTCCATCCAGATGTAGCAGTTGTTCTGGGCAACCCCGGTCTGTGAGTCCAAGAAGGGAAGACGTACACTGCGCTCTGCGCACAGCCGTGAGTTATAACTCCGGCAGTGCTCAATGGCTTCCTTGTAGAACTGGTCCCCAAGCCTGCCAGAGACAGAGAGTGAAGGAGTCAAGCCAGAGAAAACCTAAATACACCCAGAGGGAAACTGATGTCACCACCCCACCTCCCTGAGAAGATTTCACAGTTATGAAGACCAAGGCAGTAAGCACCAAGAACCTTGCTAATGGGCAGAACGCAACTCCTAGTCAGGTTTCCATCAGGTTATGTTTCCTATGCTAAAGCCATCAGGTAACTTAGAAACTCCTTTAACAAAGAGCCTAGGGCCCCAAGAATAAACCACCAGTAAGAGAAACAAGTCCCTATTCTAGGAAGGATGAGGTCCTGCTCCAGAAGTAAGTGGCTCTGGAATAACCGTCTGCAAAGGGTCTAGAGGACATCAAGTTTTTAGAACCCCCTCATTAACATCCCCCACCAGACATACTTTGTTCTCAGAGGTCACCAGCAAAAGCACTATACATGAACCCTAACCACCAGCAAAGATACCCAGATCTCCATTACTATGGGAGAGAGACACGCCACATAAAGACTAGAAGGGCAGGGGAGACACCCTATAAAAAGTAGGACTAATGTAGGGGAAGGAGGTGTAAAGCGATGAGCACCAATCTTTTAAAATCACACATTTAAAGAAAAATAACTTTCTGATGGGAAACTAACAAAATAAGCATTTTAAATAATAATAGCTGAATTTTGAATTCAAAATAATTCCACTCCTGGGGTTTAAAAGACAAATAGAGGGTGGCACCTGTTGCTCAGTGGGTAGGGCATCGGCCCCATATACCAAGGGTGGTGGGTTTGAACTCAGCCCTGGCCAAACTGCAACAAAAAATAGCCAGGTGTTGTGGTGGATGCCTATAGTCCCAGCTACTCGGGAGACTGAGGCAAGAGAATCACCTAAGCCCAGGAGTTGGAAGTTGCTGTGAGATGTGACACCACAGCACTCTACCGAGGGCAACAAAGTGAAACTCTGTCTCAAATAAATAAATAAATAAATAAATAAAAATAAAAGACAAATAGAAGACACAGTAAATTTTATGTTCCTGACTCTTTGGTATCCTTGGACACGTGGTGATGCTAATTAATTTTATGATAATGTCCAAAAAGAGAGCACTGATATAATTGATCGAATGTAAAGCATAAATAATCCAGGAAATCAAATGCCTAACAAATAAAACATAAGCACCTCGTGGAGCTAGTAAATGGCTCAAGGAAATTTAAATGTAGTAACACAACTTCTACTAGGGAAACTTAGGCCTTTTACTTGGGGTAGAGGAGAAAGTTGGAGGAAAGGAAGGAGACGCAGGAACTACAGGGGGTAAGGGAGAATCTAGTTGCTCATTTGGAAACAACATGATGAATGTCCCTTTGTTTTGGTTCTATGTAGATCTGAGGAAGGCAAAATCTGGGAGGGAAAGTCTGTAGGTTAAAAATATTATTCTTGGCCGGGTGCAATGGCTCACATCTGTAATCCAGCACTCTAGGAGGCCGAGGCAGGTGGATCACTTTAGCTCACGAGTTTGAAACACCGTCTCTAAAAATAGCCAGGCATTGTGGCAGCCACACGTAGTCCCAGCTACTTGGGAGGCTGAGGCAAGAGGATGACTTGAGCCCAAGAGTTTGAGGTTACGGGCAGTGCCTGTGGCTCAAGGAGTAGGGCGCCGGTCCCACATGCCGGAGGTGGCAGGTTCAAACCCAGCCCCGGCCAAAAGAAAATAAATAAATAAACAAAATAAAGAGTTTGAGGTTACTTGTGATCTATGATGTCATGGCACTGTAGCAAGGGGAACAAAGTGAGACTCTCTCTCAAAAAATATGTGTGTGTGTGTGTGTATTTCTTAACCTAAGTATTTAGAAAAATTAAAAGAAGGAAAGTTGGAGTGTTTTTAATTTTTTAAACTGTGGTAAAATACACACAACATAAAATTTACTACCTTAAATGTACAGTTAAATGTACAGTTCAGTGGTCTTAAGCACATTCATGTTGTCATGCAACCATCACGAACATCCATTTCCAGAACTCTTTCATCTTGCAAAACTGAAATTCCGTACCCATTAAACAAAAATTCCCAATTCCCCCTTCCCCCCAGGCCTGGCAACCACCATTCTACTTTCTGTCTCTCTGATTATGACTACTCAGAAAACCTCGTATAAATGGTTTTGTACAGTATTTGTCTTTTTGTGACTGGCTTATTTCTTTCTTTCTTTTTTTTTTTTTTTGAGACAGAGTTTTATTATCTCGCCCTCAGTAGAGTTCTATGGCATCACAGCTCACAGCAACCTCAATCTCCTGGGCTTAAGCAATTCTCTTGCCTCAGCCTCCCAAGTAGCTGGGACTACAGGTGCCTGCCAGAACACCTGGCTATTTTTTGTTGTAGCTGTCATTGTTGTTTAGCTGGCCCAGGCCAGGTTCGAAGCCACCAGCCTCAGTGTACGTGGCTGGCACCGTAACCACTGTGCTATGGGCACCAAGCCAAGTGACCGGCTTATTTCACATAAAGTAATGCTCTCAAGGTTTATCCATGTTATAGCAGGTGTCAAGAATTTCCTTCATTTTAAAGGCTGGATAGTATTGCATTGTGTGTGTACAAGCTCCAACAATTAAGTTTGCAAACTCATCCTCGAGAAAGTGCTACATATTCACTACTGAATATCGCTACAGTCACCTTTGAAGTACTCCTCTTGGGAAGCTATGACCAACACAAGCACCTACTCCACCTCTGAAAGCAATTTTGGAACTTTTTTTCAATAATAACCATCAGAGCTGTCATTACATGGCACACAAAAACACAGAACCATAATGAAGGCCACTTGGCAAGACACCCTCCCACGACTGCACGAATACACCTGTGAGACAATGCTACACCAGGTTATTCCATCTCACTGAGCTGTTTGTACGGTGCTCAGCCAACATAAGCACACAGTGACAAGCTCACAAACTTAATTGTCACACCTCGTATGACAACAGCTCTGATGGTCATTCCAGAAAAAGAGTTCCAAAATCACTTTGAAGGTGGACCAGGTACTGGCATCAGTGCATAGCTTCCCACAGGGAGTGCTTCAAAGGTGACTGTCGTAATATTTAGCATTGGGGTATGCAGTACTTTTTCTAGGATGAATTTGTGAACTTAGTTGTCATACCTTCATATATCCCATTTTGCTTGCCCACTTGTCTGTCAATGGAAACCTGGGTTGCTTTCATATTTTAACCATTGTGAATAATGTTGTATGAACATGGGTGTACAGATATCTCTTTAAGATTCTGCTTTCAATTCTTTGGGGTATATTCCAAGAGTGGAATTGCTGAGTCATATGGTTGTTCTGTTTCTTCGTTTTTTAAGGAACCACAATACTATTTTTCCCCAGTCATTTTACATTCCCGGTCATTTTACATTCCCATCAATAGTATACCAGGGTTCCAATTACTTCACATTCTTACCACCACTTATTAGAAAGCGAAGTTTTAAATGGACTTGTCTATACTCTTTTTAGAAAATCAATGGGTCAGAGTCTACCAAAAAGCTTAAAGCAAATACCATATTATGGGAGAATACAACCTTGGAAGCTTCTAAGGCATCATTTGGAAATTACTTGTTGACAAGAGTCTGAAAAACAAAAAACAAACAAACAAATGCTTTGCTCCTTTTTCACCTCTGAACATCTTTACATTCACAAGGAAGGCATAACATGCTCTCAAAGTGTCCTGGCAATTGCAAAACCAAACTGTAATCAAATTATAATAGTCACACAGCTGGAAACGAATTGGGGAAGGGAGATGAAAGCCCATTAAAATGCTATAAAGCAGAATGGCACATAAGCTGATGTAATCAAAGCTGGTAACAAGGATCATGAGATTGATCAAAAATAAAGAACCATTTTCCACAAAGTGTTCATCTGTGTCACACCAGCTTACATGCCTTCTGCTAAGGCGATGTAGCTCAGTGGAACAGAACTTTTACAGGCAGCTTGGCCAAGACGAGATGACACAGCCTGTTTAGAGTGTCTTGGATACTTCAGCTCCCACCCACAAAAGAGCAACCAGCCACGCCACGCCACATCCACCACAACTGCCGAGAACACACAACCGAGAGGCGTCCACTGTGCAAAACAGTAATCTGGTTTCTCACGATCTTTTGACAGATTGCCAAAAAAGATGTTAACTATTCTAACCACAGAAACTCTGCTGAAAAAAAAGAAGCCATAAAATCAGGTCCAATAAAAAAAAAAATTGTAAACTAAAAGTCATCAACTGAGAGAACTGGATTCCCAATTTCAAAACTAACTTCTCGATCCACGAATGGATTAATAAATTGTGGTATATGTAAACCATGGAATATTATGCAGCCTTAAAAAAAGATGGAGACTTTACCTCTTTCATGTTTACATGGATGGAGCTGGAACATATCCTTCTTAGTAAAGTGTCTCAAGAATGGAAGAAAAAGTACCCAATGTACTCACCCTTATTATGAAACTAATGTAGGACCTTCACATGAAAGCTATAACCCAGTTACAACCTAAGAATAGGGAGAAGGGGGAAAGGGAGGGGAGGGAGGGGGGATGTGGGTGGAGGGAGGGGGATTAATGGGATTACACCTGCGGTGCATCTTACAAGGGTATATGTGAATCCTAGTAAATGTGGAATGTAAAGGTCTCAGCAAAATAACTAAGAAAATGCTATGAAAGCTATGTTAACTAGTGTGATGAAAATGTGTCAAACGATCTATGAACCAAGTGTATGGTGCCCCATGATCATATTAATGTACACAGCTATGATTTAATAAAAATTTTAAAAAAGGGAAAAAAAAATCAAAACCAACTTCTAGAAGCCAATACAAAAGAAATCTACACAGTAGGATTTCAAATTGCACTTTCCCTGGTATCTTAGTAACTCACTTCTAACAGGGTCAACCCAGATGAGAGAAACAAGAAAGTGGACTTGCTCCAAATGAAAAGAGTTTGGACAACTTTGTGCCTCACACCAAATGGATTGAGAAGTCAAACAAGGTGGCATTCCGGGAGAATATTAATTTCATCTTAAACACGTTCTACTTTTACAACATGCAATGTTACTAGTTAACAGGCATGCTAGGGGGAAATGTATATTTTTAAATGTAATCTCTGTGTGACTGATACCTCTCTTATGTAAACAGAGAAGACTTTCTGCAGACTGGAATAACTGTATTAAAGATCGAAGCTGCAAAAACGTGACATTCAGCAGCCCCTCTACTACCGCCTCCAGGGAAGTCACTTTTAAACAGACCAGGTGTTGGCAGAGATTTGGAAACAAAGCTCAAAGCCTTTTGAAGACGTAGAAGGAGAGAAGAGGCTTCAACCTCCTTGATAAATTCAAGCAATACTTCTCCCAAAAGTTAATTAGCCAAAATCTTCACAGGGCTTGCTACGCTCTATAGAAGAAAATCGATGGCTAGGTCTGCCTAACCCATAGCAAGCAATTTAAACAGTAGAGAGGACAAATATCCTTTCCAATGTGGTATTTCTACCAAAAAAAAAAAAAATTCCCTCAATGACAGGATCTAGGAGTGGCATTTGCATTCGAGTGGGAAGGGGAAAAGGGAGCAGGGAAAGGCTTCTGGGGAATGGTAACCAGTATACCCCAGGACAGGTCAGACATACACCAGCCCCAGGTACCACCTGTATGCACCAAACTGAGGGAGCTCGACAGCCAAAAGAATCAATGTCTTGAGCCCAAGGAAGCTAGCACAAGGCAGGGCAGAATAATGTTCTCATCAACAAGTGACATCAAGCTACTCAATGCTACAATCGGAAATAGGGAAGCAAGGGGAACAAATTGCTGAGCTCTCCAAGAGAGCCAAGCCAAAGCACCACCACCACCACCCCCAGAAGCCTGCTGGTTGGAGCAGTGATGGCCAAATGGTCCTACTAGGCTTTACAAGGGGTAGGGGGTCCCTTTATGATCCCATCTGGAGTAAGGATAGCTCTGAGAGCTGAGAATTGCTATGTGAGATTTCCAGTGACACATCTTGAGCAGATATGTGTAGAGAATGGCCTCCAGGGAGCCAAAGAGGACTCGGGGTGGGAAAAAAAAGATTTCTCCAAAATGATCACTGCAATCAGCTGCAAATATGATTTTCAGAGCCACTTATCCCCCCACCAAGACCCTCTGCTTCTGTTCTTCTAACCGCCCACTCTCAAGACTTCTCCTGCTTTCTCAGGTTCTACGTCTACTGCCCTAAGATGACTCCAACTCACCAACTCAGACACCTACGCTCCTCCCTCTCACTGTCACTTTGGTTCTATATTCTGACCCGAGGGCAGGGGTCCTGCCACATCTGAAATGTAGGTCCAAAAGCAAATTCCTCACCTTTATTTATTTATTTATTTATTTGATACAGGGTTTCACTTTGACACTGTTGGTACAGTGCCATAACGTCACAGCTCACAGCAACCTCAGGCTCCTAAGCTCAAGAAATCCTTTTGCCTCAGCCTCCCAAGTAGCTGGGACTACAGGTACCCATCACAGTGTCTGGCTATTTTTAGAGACAGGGTCTTGCTCTTGCCCAGGCTGGTCTCGAACTCCTGAGCTCAGGCAATCTACCTACCTAGGGCTCCCAGAGTGCTAGGATTACAGGCGTGAGCCACCATGCCTGGCTAAATTCCTCACTTTCTGCCAAAAGCCTGCTCTCTTCCCCAGTCTCTATTCTTCTAGGGCTGGGGACCTGAGCAACGCTGCTCTCCATCTCCTTAGTAATTTGGCCTTGACTTTTCCCTTGCCCTCATCCCAACTGGGTCTTAGATCTTTCATTTCTCAGGAAGTTATTTTTTTCTCCATTCCCAGTGGTGGCCACAAGTCCCCTCTTGCTACAAAAACAGGCATTGGTCCATCCCTGCTATCTGTGCACACAGCAGAGACAGACAGAGATAAAGAGGAGCCTGGCCTGTGGCAGGATTTCTGGGCCCTCCTTTCCCAGTGGCACCTCTTCTTCTCCGTGGCCACTTGGTCTTCCCACTGTCTCACTCAGCTGCCCCCACCTCCAGAGCCACCCACAGACAAACATTAAAGCTCATCTGCACCAATATACTGATTTCCTAATATGTACACTTAAATATGTTTAATTGGACTATGCATGGAAAGCTCCCATTTAGCTTTTTTAGAAAAACTATCAAGCAGGGGGCAACATTTGGCAAGAAATTGTACTATTACTAAAGGAGCCCTTAAAAGAAAACAAATTAAGTGTTTGTTATAGACTAAATTGTGCCATCCTCACACTTACCAAAAATGTATATGTTGAAGGCCTAACATGTGATGGTGTTTGGAGATGGAGCCTTTCATAGAAGAGACGGAGTCTTCTCTCTCTCCTTTCTTTCTCTCTCTCCCTCTCCCACCTCCCTCTCTCTCCTTCTCTCTCTCCTCTCCATTTCTGTCATTCAAGGATAGAGCAAAGAGGCAGCTGTAGGCAAGCCAGAAAGAGGGCCCTCCCTAGGAACCTGATGACCATGCTGGCACCCTGACCTTGAACTTCTCAGCCTCCAGAACTGTGAGAAATAAGTGTTGTTTAAGCCACCCGGTCTATGACATTTTGTTATGGCAGCTGGAGTTAACTAAGGCAGTGTTTCTAGATGTTTCAAATAGGAAAGGGATAAGAAGGATGGGTGAGATCCCAATCCCCTTCCTCCCTCATTTTATCTTCTTCCTATAAAGACAATAATAACACTATTAATACGTCAATTCCAACTTAATTCAATGTTTAATATTTGTCTTCCCACTAGACCACAAACTCCATGAAGGCAGAGACCACATCTACAGGGCTACTGCACATAGCCACTCCATCTGGGCACTGAACAACCCAGAGGTATCGTTCACATGGACTTCAGTGTGAAGGCCACCCCACTCCCTGTAGTGGTATAGCCCAGTGGCCCTGCTTTCCTGACCTTCCTACTGATTCATCTCTAGAGCCCAGAACAGAGTCCAGCACACAGCAGGTGCCCAGTAAGTCTTTACTGAATTACATTAGACAACAACTTCCATCCACCTAGAGCAGGCATTTAAATTACAGCAGTTAAGTACATACTGCATTTGTGTGCAGCTTTCAGAGTGTTTTGCACATACAGGTTGGTGATTTAGACTATCTACTCACAATCTCAGAATAAAATTGAGAGTGTCGTGTTCATTCACTCTTCTTGAATCCTCATCACCCAGCACCTGGGACCACTGAGTACAATCACTACAACTCTCCTCTCACCCACCCTGGCAAGAAAAAGTCACCCTCAAACCCAGTTTTCAGTTTTTTGTGCAATATAGAACCCAAGTTAGCTCCCAATGCTGCCCAAATTTCTCTGCCAGGCCACTGAGATAAAAGTAGAGGAGAAAGAAGACTTGGATTCAGGCAGGTCTGAGTCAGGCAGTTCCACCACTTACTGGCTATATGACCCTAGGCAACTTACTCTCCCTGAAACCAAAATTCCACCGCCCACAACCTGGGTAACAACCCCTACTTCAGGTCTGTGAGGGGATTTAATAACAGAAGCTCTGCCACTCTGATGTGAACACCAACAAGCAATAGTTGTTCCTTCTCCTTTTCCCATGTGACACCACAGTCACTACAGGAGTACCTTTGAGGCTTCTCCCAAGAGAGGAGGCAGCCACGTCACCACACTAACCCTCAGGCATCGAGAAGAACTGAGCAGCTAAAGCATGAGGACCCCAAAAGCTACCCTAAGTGCAGAGACCATGCAAGGCTTGTTTGCTGCTCTAGCCCAAAACCCAGTACAAAGCCTGGCACCTTGGGTTGAATGATAGGTGGGTGAATGAACGAATGAATGAAGCTGACAGCTTCAACCCTGGGCCTCAACATAATTCTTACAGTCCTTCATGCCACCTGGAACTCTGCTCTGGCTGACCTCAGCCTGTTCAGGGGCTGGCTCAAGTCCTGCCTCTTCCAGGAAGCCTCCCGGGTTATCCCCGCCAATAGTGCTTTGCTCTCTGCCTTCTTCTTTGAGCTACCCAACAGTCTCACTTGGTTTTGTTGGTCTCTGTCACCCTCCTATGTCTCCCCCACTCAAGTAGGCCATAAGCATCTTAAAGACAGACACAGAGCTATGTACTTGCACACTACCCAACTAAGCACAGTGTATGTGACAAACATGGATTGCTTGACTGAAATGCCATGATATTCTCAGCAAACTAGTGGAGGCTTCACACATGAGAAATGCTTGGGATGCTCTAATTTTTTCCACACGAACATGACATGAGCCTAAAAGTTACCTGGCTTCTTCTCTGGAGCACAGGATTGGGCATCTGAAAACAGATATCCTACAAATTCAAATCATACTGAACTTTTCCCATATCCTGAATAAAGGTCACTTCAGCTCTTGAGACTTTCTTTTCTCCATCTACAAAATTCATGTGCAAGACATCACACAACTAGTATTCCCTTTCTCTGAACTTCAAAAGAAGCTTGCTGAATACTCAACTGTCAGGATATCAGACCTATCCCGAGAACCAGCTCCTCCTCTATGGGTATGGGAAATATTCTTTTTGTACTTATCAAGAATGCCATCACGCCACTCTCCAAAATAATGGTCTCCAGGGGTGTCCAGTTTTTTTTCTGCCACACATGAGAAGAGTTGTCTTGGGCCACACGTTAAATATACAAACATTAACAAAAACTCTTGAGCAAAATAAGATATGTGCATAATTTTTGCCATATCCAACACTATAGATAAGCAAACAGTCCTTAAATAATCCACATACAGCCTTTAGCCCACAGGTTGGACACCCCAGGTAGGCAGTGGCTTTTAACCCTGAGTTTGTGAGAGGCTGTGAAATTCTGATTTTGGTGGTTTGGGATGGGTTGCAGACATCCCATATCCCAGACCCCTTATTGAGTGTGAGAAATGTGATACTGATTGAAGGACAGCTCCCAATCACTAAAACAAGATCATGGAAAAAGAGGGCCTTGTGGGGCTCTTCAGCCACCATGTTTGATAGCAGACCTGGACAGCCAAGTTAGCTGACTTTGTTTCACGCAGCTGGTTTTGTTTCTGTGGGAAAGCTTATTTCAGACAGCTGGCATGGATTAACCTGGCAGTATTAGCCTATAGCAGACTAATCCCACAGAAGTCATCTTCCCTAAGAAAATGTCCCAGAGGAACTAACAGTCAAGACAAATGTACAGAGAAGATTCTCACATTCTTAGAGGAGTCATTCTGTCTGGGGCTCTGACCTTCATAACATCACAGGAAGGACACTTTGGTGACAAGGGTATCCCTTGTAAAAGTCACATCAGATGAATAACATGGACCCTAAAACTCCCACCATGACTTAAACGTGGCTCAGTCTGATGTTTAGGTCCACTAAACCCAATAAATCCCTCTTGCAGCATCTACTCTGGTGAAGACTTCTCAGGGGCTTATTATGCAAAGCTGCCTAAGCAAGACAAAATTTATACTGAACCTGGCCATGATTTCTGAGCTACCACTGGATGTTCTGATGACATACATATCTTGGGGTTAAAGTCAAGGGGGTACCAAGGACAGGGGCCTGGAGGCAAGAGAAAAGCAGCATGATTCCTTCTAGTAAATACATGGGGGAGGGATAGAAAAGGGGGGTGCTCCAGGGAGGAAAAGGACTGTCACTTTTCTTGGATCCAAGGTTTGCCTTGCAAATGGCATTCAGACATGGCAAAATAAATCTCTCCTCTGGAGGCTAAAGAATGCAACAAAAGTCGGGATGGGAGGAATCCTGCTTTATCTCAGGTGAATCATACCTACAAAGAAAACACACATCCATCACAGAAACTTCATTGATTGAGAAAGTATTTTTAGTTTCCCCAGATTGAGTCCTTTCTGAAACCCTAGCTCTGAGCAGGGCACTGGTGTGTTGTCTCCCAGGTGTGATCACCTGCAGAAACAGACCATTGATTAGAGACAATTCTTAAGACAAACAGACCTTCTGCCACATCTTTGCTGATATTGGTCTGGCATTTAACATAGCCACAAAGAACATGTCCTTCTATAGTCAATTCTCTATACAGCAGCCCAAGTGATCTTTTCAAAATGAACCAGACCATGATATTCCCTCCTACTAAAATCACTCACTATTCTAAGAACAAAATCCGAACTTCTTCCCATGGCTACAGGGCTCATACAGTCTGGCTATGCTCATCTGTCCTATATCATCCTGTCCCCTGCCTGCCAGGCTCCATCCTCACTGCACCCTTTTCTGTTCCTCGCTTTAGGACCTTTGCATATGCTGTCTCCACTCCCTGGGCACACTTCTCCCAGATATTACAGTTCATTCAGAAAAGCATTCTTTGACTCACCCTATCTAAAGTGGCCAATCCCGAGCGGCGCCTGTGGCTCAGTCGGTAAGGCGCCGGCCCCATATACCGAGGGTAGCGGGTTCAAACCCGGCCCCAGCCAAACTGCAACCAAAAAATAGCCGGGCGTTGTGGCGGGCACCTGTAGTCCCAGCTACTCAGGAGGCTGAGGCAAGAGAATCGCTTAAGCCCAGGAGTTGGAGGTTGCTGTGAGCTGTGTGAGGCCACGGCACTCTACCGAGGGCCATAAAGTGAGACTATGTCTCTACAAAAAATAAATAAATAAATAAATAAAAATAAAGTGGCCAATCCCACCCGCCTCCCACCCTACAATCCCTAGCTATTTATCTCATATCCTATCTTGGTTTTATTATAACACTAACCATTATCAAAATTTTTCCATTTACCATCACAAGCTGATGATGGTGTCTACCCAACTAAACTATAAGCTCCATGAGAGAAGGGTCCTTGTCTCACCAGACCCCCTCCCCATAACATAGGATTTGGCATATGAGAAATGTTCAACAGATATCGTTGAACAGATAAACAGATCTAGGCCTACCTGCAACAGAGAGTTTGGATGGTGTGGGAGCCTGGCCTTCCACAGGGCTAGAAGTCAGTGCTGGTGGGAGGCCCCTAGCACAGTGGATGAGAATCACACTGGCCACCGCCTCACTTCTAACCGCCCCTGCTCAATACACGGGCCAGGGAAGGGCTGTTCCACAGTCCACAAAGCATATTCAGGGTCCCATAATGCCACTCAGGCACCCCAAAACCTGGAGAGGGGGTGGGCTCAAGTGGATAAACGAGGCCATTCACGTTTTTTCTGCCCAAAAGGGACATTTCAGGCCTGATACTGGCACTATAAACTAGGAGCACCAGAATACAGTCTCCAAAGCACCATTCCATTTCCCTGAAAGGGCCTCTTTCTGGATTAACCTCCTCTGCGTGTTCTTTCCCAGAGAGTTGATCCATGTCCTCTTGCAGAGCCCAAGCCCACGGGTGGTGCCAGGGGCAGCAGTGGAATGGGGGTGGGGAGGCTGCTTGACAGGAAATCAATGGGAACTGAAGGTCATCCGAAGGGCGCTGTTTCCCCATCATGCACCTGCTGGGAGGGGATTTGTGGTCCTGACCTCGCTTGGGGGCCTCTGCCCTCTTGTCAGAGTTGGTTAAAATCAGCCTGCAGAAGCAAATGCCCCGCACACCAAATGATCTCTAGCCGCCCTTCTAAGGGACATCCAGTCAGACAAAGAAGCACTGAGCATCATTTAACCTGCCACAGAGTTGACATTCACCCAAATTTCTCTTAGCAGACCCCTAAGAAAATTGTCTCAAGCCTGCCATTTTTTGAGGTACATACTTGTACACCTTTTTTTTTTTTTTTTTTTTTTTGCGGTTTTTGGCTGGGGCTGGGTTTGAACCCACAACCTCCGGCATATGGGGTCAGCGCCCCTCCTTTGAGCCACAGGTGCCGCCCTTGTACACCTTTTAATATGGACAGAACAAAGCCAGACTAACCAAGAAGCTGATTGGCGTCCCTAAACTTAAGTGCTCTGGTGGAAGAAATAAAAATATGCTGGGAACCAAGAGGACCAAAAAAAAATCTTGAGTACACCCAGGAAGTTCCCTCGTCACCTCTACATCTGAGGACAACGACAAAGGATACAGAAACCCCTGTACTGCTTCAGAGAGATTGCTTATTTTCTTCCCATCACAAAAACCATCTGGCAGCTTACCTAAATTGAGAATCTGTTTCTCCTTCCTCACATATATACTTTCCCAAATTCCCATCTTTCCCTCCTTCCCAACCTTTCCAATCCACCATGTTCCCTTCCATCCTTCCATCTCACCAAGAGTCACTTAACATATGGGTCAGGAGCAAAACAGTCAGTCCAAGCCTCCAGTCAAAAAATTAAACATGAATCTAGTATAAAAATGTGTAAGAGATACCCTTAACATATTTTTAGAAAGATGACAGTCATAATAATAAAAGTAGCATAGCTAATATTAATTACTTATTACACAACCCACGCACTTTTCTAAGCATTTCTGTGTGTATGATCTCATTTTATGTTCATACAACCCCATACTTTTATTCCTCCCATTTGACAGATTAGTAAACTGAGGCACAGAGAGTCTTAAGTGATTTGCCACAAAAGGGACTTACGTGGCATTGTCAAGAAGTAAGTCCAAGCAATCTTGGTCCAGACCCTTGCTTTTGGCCACTGCAACATCAGCCTCTCATGAGGGTACTTTGGCCCTTTCTTGAGTTTTGCCTCCAGAACTAGAATAAACCAGAACAACAATTCTTTTCTTGGAGGCACTACATTTCTAAAAGTATCACCAATATGCTGGGTAATCTTAGCTGTTTATCTTCTATGCACCTCAGTTTCCCAAACTATCAAATAGCCCAGAGATAAGCTTTCCTATCACAGAGTAACTGAAGAGAAGGGTGAATGATGGGACTTCCTAAAATGATACCATGAGGCAGGAGCAGTGGATCACACCTGTAATCCTAGCACTCTGAGAGGCCAAGGCAGGAGGATTGCTTGAGCTCAGGAGTTTGAGACCAGCCTGAGCAAGAGTGAGACTCCATCTCCACTAAAAATAGAAAAATTAGCTGGGCATGGTGGAAGACACCTGAAGTCCCAATTTACTTGGGAGGCTGAGGCAGGAGGATCGCTTGAACCCAGGAGTTTGAGGTTGCTGTGAGAGACACTGAAGCCATGACACTCTAACTTAAGCAACAGAGTGAGACTCTGTCTCAAAAAAAAGAAAAAAGATACCCTTGGAAAAATACAAATATTATTATGCAAGTTAGAAACCAAATCCATTCTAAATGTGAGCAAGGGATCATGGACTTTAAGAGCCTTTGTGGTTCTGAACATTGACCTAAAGGCACAAAAAGAGAAATGCCAGAAAGTCATAAACTAAAGGGTCAGATTGAAGAATCCCAGAATGACAGAGACCGTCTAGTCTGATCTTGGTTTTATTGCAAAGAAAATCAATAACCCAAAAGTTGAAATGATGTCCCCCAGTCACACAGAGGTGGAGATAGAATGAGATCTTCAGTCTAAACCCCTTGTTTAGGAATTTCTCCACTGTTTATAGTGAGGGTCTGTAAGCTACAGCCCCGGGGCCAAAACCAGTCCACTCAGAATTTTTGTAAAGTTTTATTGGATGATAGCCACCATGCCCATTAACCTACCTGTTTGTGGCTGCTTTCATGCTACAATGGCAGAGTTGAGCAGTTCTAATGGAAACCATGTAGCCTGTAAAGCCTAAAATATTTACCATATGGACCTACACAGAAAAAGTTTGCTGACTCTTGGTGTACAGCATAAGAATGAAAAGACTCCACCCTCAGAATGAAAGAAAATAGAAGACCTAAGAGTCACACAGCTTAGGCAGATAGTTTTACAATTATCTCAGCTTGGTACAACTTAATGAAAACCCATAAATACAGTTAATAATAAGGAAAATGAGCACTAGCTCACCCTACCTATTTAGTAATTATTGTTAACTACAGCAAGCAAAACATCACTGAAAATTCATTTTTTTCCAGTCTCCCATGAAAGTCCTATTTCCTTTAGGAAAACACTATTGGCTAATGGGTGAAAGAATGCTTCTCATAGGTGCATAGCGCTAATTTCCTCCTGTGGCGTTAAAGGCTACTGTTGAGGCAGGTGGAGACTTGAAGATGGCCCTCTCCTTAGAGCAGACTCTGAGCATCTTCAGCAAATCTGTCAACCCTGGGCTCCCATGCATCAAATGGAGAGAATTATCCTCACATATTTCAAATTACAGAATGTGGACAGAGCCTAATTAAAGGGCAAGGGAGGCCAGCCAGGCAACGCCCAGGGTCCAATGTATAAGTCATAGAAATCATCCCCAGGAATGTAAAAAGAGGTTTACATTTATCAGCATCGGCCCAGGCAGAGAACTTTGATGTCCATTTGCTTTTGTTTTTTGAAATTGAGTATCACTCTGTTGCCCAGGGGATAGAGTGCTGTGGCCTCAGCCTTACTTACAGCAAACTCAAACTCGTAGGTTTAAGCAATCTTCCTGCCTCAGCCTCCTGAGTAACTGGGACTAGAGGTGCCAACAACCACGCCCAGCTAGTTTTTCTATTTTTAGTAGAAATGGGGTCTTACTCTTTCTCAGGCTGGTCTCAAACTCCTAAGCTCAAGCAATCTGCCCACCTTGGCCTCCCAGACTGCTAGGATCACAGGCATGAACCATGGCTGGCCTGGAGAACTTTGATGAATTAGGACCCAGTTTTCATAACATCGAGGTCCCAGCATAATTATTACACCTTTCTCTCTCAAAAGTGCCCTTACTTGGCTGATAAATGATAAAGCCACCCTATTGTAACGCTGTCTGGGGTCAGAGCGAGGTAAGAAACATACTTGCTGGACATAACAGTGATGTCAGTAAATGGGCTTCTAGGGAAGACAGCTCCAGTTTAGTCAAGAGCTAGGGTGCAAGTCTGGGGCCAGAACACAGTTGCTCAAGACAAGAGAGGGGAGGCTGAATCTGGCAGCTCTGCTTCTCCATTTGCACCACACATACCACTCACCTATTCTTAGCATTTGTCAAACAAATATTTAGGGACTATCAGCCAAAGCGTGAGCTCCCTGGGAGGCCTACAGGCTCTGGAGAGAATGAGAGGCTTTCAGTAAGCACTGCACAAGGTAAAAAAACATGCCAACAGGTGTCTACTACAAGCCTGGCCATGCTAGGCACCTGATCCCTGGGACAAGGTGGAGTCCTGGCCCTTCACAGTGCCTGACCCTACAAGGCACACACTTGATAAACGTTCATCCTGGGGACATGGATCAAGGGAAGCTCAGACCTCCTGTTCTTAGGAAATTCCTCCCCACAGGGGCTGTACCTCTGCCACCAATCCTGTTAAACCACAGGGGCAAGAGGGCTAGGCTGTGGGGGGGCCTCCATCATTAAGAGAGCCCTGAGGCAAGCAATAAGTAAGGTCCAGAAGAGCTAACACACAGGGGGCTGCGGCCTCTTGGGGAGAAGGGGTAGGTGGGGAGATAGAGAAACAAGTAACATTGAAGGAAAAGGAGGGGGAAGAAGGCTGGAGAAGGAGTCAAGGTGGATGGAGGGAAAACGGGCTCCAGCACACGCCCCACAGCCATCAATATCTCTTCAGAGGACAGGTTATCTGGGGAATTTATGCTCTCTAATAATTACCTTGCACAGGGTTCCACTTATCTTAGCAGAAGAATCTGCCAGTTGCCAGACACACCGAGTTCCAGTTAATTCCATCAGCACTGCCCTCCACCTCTGCCCCGTCCCCCCAGCTCCTTGGCTCCTTTCATCTTGGCAGCCCCTGACTTCTAACTTCCCTTTGCCTCTCCGGCGTAGGGGGAAGCTCAACATGGATTTAAGAACTCGATAGGAGATGACAAAAGATTGGAGGGTTATCCCTTAATCATAGACAGGAGAGTGAAGGACCTCTCCCACCAAAAGCTGAGGCTAGACCTAGGGAAGTATAGACTGTTTCCAAAGGCTATATGGGAAGGGCAGAGCAGTGCTTTAGGGGCAGACTGATTTGATTATTTTTGTCTTTGCTTGACAAATGCTATCAGATCAGGTTAGTATTCATATTATTTTCTTGTCTTCATATCCCATCTCAAAGCCTTCCCATCCCTACTCCAACCCTCCAATGATGCCTCCTACCAACAATGGTCTGGCTACTTATTTCCTAGCCATCACATGCTGCCTTGGGTGGCTGAGATCTGATAGTGAGCTCCAGGGGAGCAGAATCCTTGGTGTGCACCTCCTTGTGTCAGTACTGCATGTGTTGTTGAGCCTGGGCAACAATAAGAACTCGGCAGCCCTGACTGTAGACCAGGCAGTGTCTGGTTCAAGGTGTTTAGGCACGGTGGCTCACACCTGTAATCCTAGCACTCTGGGAGGCCAAGGCAGGTGGACTGCATGAGCTCATAGGTTCAAGACCAGCCTGCACCAGAGCAAGACCCCATCTCTAAAAATAGCCAAGCAATGTGGTGGGCACCTGTAGTCCCAGGTACTTGGGAGGGTGAGGCAAAAGAATCACTTGAGCCCAAGAGTTTGAGGTTGCTGTGAGCTATGATGCCACAGCACTCTACTGGGGGCAAAAAAGTGAGACTCTGTCTCAGTTTTCTTTCTTTCCTTTTTTTTTTGAGACAGGCTTTCACTATGTTGGCCAGGCTGGACTAGAACTCAGCCTCCCAAGTAGCTGGGATTATAAGCACACACACCTGGCATCCTGGCTTGCATTTTCGCTTTACAACACTGTAAGAATTGCAATTACCATTCCCCATTAAAAGATGAGGACCTTGGGTTCAGAAAGCGTAAGTCATGGGCCCAAGATCCCTTAGTAAGTGGACCAGTAAGCCCGAGTCAGGATTTGAACCAAGGGATCACATTAAGAGACCAGGCTCTTAACTACCCCATGCCACACTGCTTCTACAGCAAATGTTTGTTGGCCTATTGGGATACTCGGTGTTGTATCTATCCACTTAATAAGGCCATTCTTTTCTAAAATTAATTTTTATTTAAATAATAATAGCCATCAGCTAATGGTCATTGAACATGCACAGGTGCCAGTCAAGGCACTGAGAGCTTTTCACTTCGTAATGGCGTCCACCCCAGTGAGAGAGGCTATGATCAGCTCCGTGCTGCATGCCCTGAGCCACTTCTCTGCCCCACAAGCACCAACCTCCTCCTTGCCTAAAGACTGTGCACCTGTACTCCCTCTAGCAGACACTCCTCTCCTGTCTCAGGGCCTCACTCACTGCCCACTCCCACCCACCAAGTGAGATCTTCCCAGAAGTCTTTACCTATAGTACTCACTCTCTACCCATCACTGGGGTTTAGGATCTTTTTAGCCCTATGCCAACTATCAAAAACAATATTTTTACATGTTCATTTACTGTCTGTCTTTCCCACTAGCTACATCAGCTTCCAGGGAGAAAGACTACTCTAGTTTCTTCATCCTGTATTCCAGTTCCTGAAACTGGACCTGACATATAGTAGGTACTGGACTAAACATTAATTGGATGAATGAATTGTTTGATGTTCCCACTGAGCCTTCTGCAAAGCATGTTGGCTACTTAAATGGATACTTTATTTCATGTAAACCCCTCTTTTTTTTTTTTACTTAGTAAGATGTTACAGCCTACCAAGACACCTTGTTGAATATATTAGGATTTCATTGTACCCCACTGTGAGTTAGAGAACAGTCTTTATTATTCCCATTTCAGAGATGAGGAAACTGAGGTTCAGAGAGGTTACATAGTTTGCCTAAGGTCACACAGAACAGGGTAAGATCCAACCCTGTCAGCCTCCTTCATTCCAAGCTATTAATCATTCTTCCTCATTGCCTCTGACTTGTTCTCCTCAGTAATTCAACTCTCCAACCAGAAATGTCACTAACCTAACTTCCCCACTCTTAATGCCTGCCACCTCTTCCCCATTGAAATCTCTCTCACCATTCTTCTCACTGCCCAGAGCCATAGCAGTCTGTCCTGTATGTCAGCCACTTGTCCCCTTCCTTCTGTTTCTGGTGCCCAGGGCCAGCAGCCAATGCCAGGAGCAGAATAGAGAGAGATGGGGTATGCATTTCCCCAGCCCCTCCTTGCTGGGCACTGTGAAGATCATAGCTCCACAGAGTAGCCCTCTTTATATAGCTAGCTCTGTGATCCAGTGACTTGCCCCCAGGCTTCTATACTGCCCCTTGTACACCTCCCTGCTCACACTTTGGTGACCAGGCATGTTATTTGACACTCCATGGTTAACTCCACGTGAAGCTATTTTTCTGAAACCCTTCCTTCTCTAACACGCAAATGCCACCTGCCTCTGCCCTCTCATGCCCTCCACTGTGCTGCCTCTTCCCTGCCCCACCCAATGCAGCTGCCTCACCAGGCCCTTTCTCACTGCCTGGGGCTGCCAAGACCTACAAATAAATGCTGATCTGCTGGCTTGAAGGTTTGCCCTGGTAGGACCCAACCCCCTTGCTGACTGCCCACAGCAGTACAGGGGTAGGGAGGCAGGGGACTATGCTCCAGCGGAGCCCTGCAAAGACCACAACATGCTCTCTGCCCAGACTAGTATGAAAGCAGGGATCCCCCTATGCTGGGACCAGGTTTCTGCTGTGCAGGGTACTGGGAGTGCACCCTTCAGATGGGTACACCAATATACCCTACAGCCAATACACCCTTCAGATGGTGTATTGGTAACTCAAACAAAGCCACTCTCAGAGCTTAAGTAATTGCCACACCATCTGCAAAGCAACTTCTATGCATTGGATTCCGTTCTGGGCCACCTTTTACGCATATTTACACTGATATCAACAGGTAAGGAAACTGAGGCTCAAAGAGGTTAAGGAATTTAACAAAGGCCACTGAGTTGGAGAACTGGGATTAGAACACAGGTCAGCCCAAACTACAGGCTTTCATCATGGCCACATGATAAAGGACAGCCACAGACTGGAACCCAGCCCAGGGAGGGAGCTGATATGCAGCCACTCATGACCAGGAGGTCAGGTGGAGCAGGGTGAGAGTCAGGAAGAGTGCAGAAGGCTCTGTGCTGCCTGGAGAGTCACCTTGTCCAAGGGGCATGGCACAGTTTGGCCACAGCAAGTACTGACTGACCAGAGGGCTGGGACAGCCCACCCCCCCACCCTCCGCTCTTTCTGAAAAGCCAGAGGCCTCATTCTTGTCCTCGGACACACACCAGCATTTCAACACAACAGACCTGCAGGCAAGGACACCCCACGTCGTGTCTAACGCACTCACAAGGAAACTCAGAAGGGACAGAGTGGCATAGAAAGTGGGAAGGCTTCCTGCCACGGGACCTGGCACCGACTGTGCTTCTGAAGTCCTCCCTGCAGCCAAAGGCATATTCCCTGTTAATGTCACTCCACCATCAAAGGCTTTGGCTTTTTCAGAAGGCAATGGCAAAAACCCCCACGTTTCTGGTGTCAGGAGTGATTCTTGGAGGCAAACATCCTCACTCATATGTATATACATGTGCATGTGTGTGCACACATACACACACACACATCCCCCACACCACTACCCCCACTCAGCCCCAAATAGACCACACGTCAGTCCTGGCTCTTACGGGCTCCCAACCTTGGTCTGGCCCTAGGTCCCCAGAATAGCAAAGCACTCCAAGGGCCAGGCAATAGTAACGCCCTCTCCTATTGACCATTCTGCCCCACCCAGTGACGCTGTCTATTATGTCCTAACAGCACAAGGTCCAACCAGTCAGTGACTCAGGGTGAGATGAGACCTAAACCTCCAGAGCTACCTGACCTGCTCTTCCCCAATCCCTCCAAATCTTAGATTGCTCATGCAGCTTCTCTAGGGGAATGGCTCCCATAACATTTTATAAACTGTGGGGAAAATATCCAGAATAGGGAATGTTCTTTTAAAAAGAAACACTGCCGAAACATAGAACTGTCTTCTTAAAATCTCTACAATTTAAACACTCTTGCTCCAATTAAAAACATTCTCTGTCCCTCCCTTTAAACACTACAAGTTCAATCCTCCCGAAAGATGGGATGGCAGACATGATTAGATCCAATTAATCTATAGGGGAACTAGGCTCAGCGCCTGTAGCTCAAGCAGCTAAGGCACCAGCCACATACACCAGACATGGCAGGTTCAAATCCAGCCCAGGCCTGCCAAACAACAATGACAACCGCAACCAAAAAATAGCCAGGCATTGTGGCAGGCGCCTGTTGTCCCAGCTACTTGGGAGGCTGAAGCAAGAGAATTGCTTAAGCCCAAAAGTTGGAGGTTGCTGGGAGCTGTGATGCCACAGCACTCTACCCATGGCAACAGCCTGAGGCTCTGTCTAAAAAAAATAATATAGAGGGAAACTGAGAACAAAATAAGGAAAATTAATAGAATTGCTTTGGTCTAACAAAGCAAATGAAGTAATAATTTAAGAAAGATTTGAGGAGGAGGGTAAGCTGAAAGTGTGACAGCAGCCATGAGGCCGTTTAACGAGGCAGTATTGCCCCATGTGGACTGGATAGAGAAGACCACTCAAGCTAACAAGACATTCCTGGGGACAGAGGGAGAGAGGAGGGACAGCTGAGGTCACTTGCTTTCTATTTATCTAAAGGCACAAGGTTCATTGGTTGTAAATTCACCTCCCCCCCTCCAAAAGCAAGACATAAAAGAAAAAGGCAGGAAATATCCTCACAAGCTGCAAACCTATTAAAGACACTGGTAATTTCCAGACAGGCAAAGGCCATATGGGCTCCCCTGCAGCTTCACACCAAGTTTATCTCCAACCTTACACTCTGCCCCCACCTCACTTCCATATCCAGGAAGGAAGAAAGGACATTAACAAGCCTGCATCCCACATCCACCCTGGAACACCAGCTGGGCCACACAGAGCATCCAGGGAAGGGATGAGGCAGTGCAGGGCAAAGAGACATTGGGAGACCACCATCCCCACCTCACACTCGTTGCCAGCAGCTCCCTTGCACAAAGGACACTGGCAAATTCAGTCAGAATTTAGTTGGACCTGCCCATGAGTCCAAATGTGGGAGCCTAAGTAGTACAGCCAGCTGTATATGATGCTTGTACCCGCAAGAGAAAATGCCTTGCTGCCCAGCTGTGTTCCCTGGCTCCCTTCAGCCCACTTTGCTCCCTCTGGATGGGGGTTCGTAAAGCAGCTCCTGGCCCGTCTGAGGGGCAGCCATTTATTCACTCAGCCAGTAGGTGTCTGAGGAGTCCTGTTCCATGCCATGCAAACCCATTTGAAGGGCAAAAAGCACTTCAGTGAAGGGCTGAAGCGCTGGCACTAGGATCCAAGATTTGAACCCCAACTCCTCATTTACTTGCTGCCTGGCCTGTTGGCCTCTCTGAGCTTCACTTTCCCCATCTGCAAAGTGGGGATAATACTAGAACCCTCCCCATAGGCTCTACGGGCAAGAACAAATGAGATAACCTCACTGTGAGTGATTTGTAAACATTAGCTGTTATTACTACAATGTGGGATGCCACCTTCCACTTATTGCCACCATCAGTGGCAGAAAAAGGCAGCTAATTCCCTAGCTCTAAGCTCCTAGAGAGTAGCATCTGCTCCAGGGGCCTCTCTGTCCACACAGCTGAGCAAGAGCAGAAGTCACTAAAAAATAACATAACTCAGTGCCACTGTTTCACATTGCCCACCACCACCAGAACACAGCCACAACTGTGTGGACAATCCAGTGCAAATCCATCCCATCCAGCAAAAAACTACGTCATAGCACAGATCCTTCCGGAAGCAGGTCAAGGGCATCCATCACCTTTGTTTAAAGGGTACTGGGTCAAAGGGTACTGGGTCACAAAGGAGGAGAAGCCTCAGCAGGCTGGAACTTCGGAATATTTAATAATGCAAGTAGAAAGGGGGTAATGGTTTCCTATTGCTGCTATAACAACTACCGCAAACTTAGTAGCAATACGAATTTATTATCTTACACTTCTGGAGGTCAGAAATCCACAAAAAGTCTTTCAGGGATAAAACAAAGATTTCAGCAGAGCTGCATTCCTTCTGGAAGCTCTACAGGAGAATCTGCTTCCTTGCCTTTTCCAGTTTCCAGAGGCTGCCTGTATCTCATGGCTGTGGCCACTGCATCTCTCCAACCTCTGCTTCCATTATCACATCTCCTGCTTGGCTCTGGCCCTCCTGCATCCCTCTTATCAGGCCCGATGTGACTACACTGGGCAAGCAACCCACATAATCCAGGATTATCTCCCCATCTGGAAACGTTAAACATACCTGCAAAATCCCTTTTACCATGTAAGGTGACATACTCATAGGCTCCAAGGATTAGGATGTAGACATCTTTAGGAGGCCACTCTTCTCTCCACTAAAGATAGTTTCTGCTGCAAAGCATTGTTGATACTGTCAAAGCAATGGTGAAGAACTGGGGGAAATATGGTCCGTCTCTAGACTTAAGAATATTAAAGTAGTCCTACTTTGTGACAAAAATTTAATTAATATGGTGTATAAAATTTAATGTATAAAGCATATAAAATCATGATTTGGAGCCACACAGCTATGGGTTCAAATCTTAGCTCTACCACTTAGTATCTGTGTGAGCTTCCATTCCTCCAACTAGAAGTACTAACTTTGCAGGCTCCATGAATCATAAGGAATAAAGGATAAAATGTATGTGGAATCTTTCACTCCATGCCTGGCACACAGTAAATATCACATAAAAGCTTTGGCATATTGGATTTATAGAACATGTACTATGCCTCATTTACTACACTATGCACTATATGTATATTAATTCACTTAATACTAGCAACAACTATATGAAGTACAGACTGCTTACTATTCCCATTTTCCTAGAATGTAGGCCTCTTAAGAACAGAGATTTTTTTGTATCTTTAGCCCCTAACTCAATACCTTGTGAGTGGTAAATACAAGCTATAAGTATTATTGCTGACAAGAAAAAAAAAAAATTGAGAGGTCAGTTGAGCCTGGAATCACCCCCAGAAGATTTTATAAAAGTGGAATTAAAAAGTAGATAGATTTAGAGAAAAAGAGGAAGGGGAGAGGTAGAGTTATCCCAGTGGGGGGAGGTGAGGCATGGGGAAGTGACAACACAAGCAAGGCATGTAGGAGGTAGGCCTGAGCACTACACGTGGCCGGGAGACAAGCAGAGCTGCCTGTCTGCAGCTGAAGTCTGCTAGGATACTCTCGTTAACTTGCTTTGGCCAACAAGCCCAGGCCTCAAGAGGCCTTGCAAGCTTCCCCGGGGTTCCCCCAGAATCCTGCCTCATTAGTGTGTGAACAAGCGTGGGCTAGTCTGCTGGAGAATACAAAGAGACCTGGCTGAAGACATTCTAGACCAGCCAGCCCAGAACCTGCCCAGAAGCTAACTGCAGACACATAAGTGAGCCCAGCCAAGATCAGGAGAACCAGCTAGTTGAACCCAGATCAAAAGGCCAGCCCAAATAAATGGTTGCTATTTGAAGCCATTAAGCTTTGGGGTGTTTTGGTAAGTAGCAGAACTAATAGATATAGGCAGGAATCAGTATCTCTTTCATCTTTATATCCTCATCAGCCAATAAGAGGCCTGGCACATAATAGTTAGATAATAATGTTTCATAACCTTAGGTATTGAATCAATGAATCAATAGACTGTGAATTAATGAATGACATATGTTGGAAAGGTGAAATTATATAAGATTGCATAATCCTATTGAGATACTTTGGATTTAGGAGTATTTTTAAATTGGGTTACCAGCTGCCTAATTTAAACATCAGGTATAACATATACTATTCAGGTAACACAGATATACTAAAAACCCTAACTTTACCACTATTCATCCATATATCAGAAACCACCTAAATATATTAATTTTTAATTTAATAAATAAATATCAATGTTCTTCCTAGTCAATATTCTTTTTCACCAAGTCTAGTCAAGTAAAAAAGAACATTTCACAAGAATTTATGTAGGGTACAGTGATTAAAAACTAAACCAGACTATTTAGAGATCTGGGTTCTAGAGTCAACTCTCCAAGTAACTGGGAGAACTTGTTGATTCTTTTAATTATAATTTCTCCATCTATAAAATAGATATTAAATGAAAATTACCCCTCCCTGTCAAATTCATTGGGTTGTTACAGCAAATAAGATAGGATGTGAAGGCTCTTCGGTGCTTTCCACCATCAATAATTCTACTTCCTCTGGAAGAGTTTTACTTTTTGATGGTTTCCATATTTTTATAATAAATCTTCTTACGAGTTCCATTTACCCTTTTTCTATCTTCCTTTTAATGTTCTGCATCCTGGTAGCCATATTTTCAATAAACAAATAAATCCAAGATGGGTGAGAGTTAAAATTATCTTAGATAATGGAGAAAACTGTTGCTCAATCCAAAGAAAGTTGGTGTTTCTGGCACTGAGTATTACATGTGACTAAGGTCAGGCCTGAGACCTGCAAGATTATTCCCCTAGGATCAGAGTCCCAGTGGAGAACTTGGGTCCCTACTAGGCTACACCAGGAGCTGCCAGCTGCTGAGTATGCAGCCTGGTCCCTTTCCTTTCCCAAAGGCTTCTGGCCAGAATGGGAAGTGAGAGGCTCCAAATTCCAAATATGGCCCTTGCACAGCCTCAGTTCCTGCCTGGGGCCAAGTCATGGGATTAGAGTAGCTGAGTTCTAAGCCCAGGTCTGGCACTGCTACAAGGAAACTTCATCTTGGCAACTGCCCCTACAATGGCAGAACCAGGTTGGAAGTTCACACAGTGCTCCAAGCACATCAGGACCCTCTCGTATTACTGCACTCTCCCAAAACTCCCAAGACTTTTGAAAGTTAGAGTTCTGAAGTAAGCATCAAGTGTCTCTACACCCAAGCAGCCTATGCTTGCTAGGCAGTGCACTCTCCCCACCCTATGATGTCAGGGTGCTACCACTCATATTAGGGGATAGGGCTGCAAAGGGGGGCAGCCCTGGCCCTGCTTAGAGTTCCAGGTCTTACTTCACAGTGCAATTGTGAGAACCACTTCCTCCTGTGAACCTGTCCTCCCTGTTGTGGGTATAGGTCATCCACCTGCCTAGCTGCCATCCTACCACCTTCTAGTAACAAGAACCTCCATTTTACCCTGGGGAACCAAACCACCTCTCTCCATCCCTATCAGTTGTGTAAAACCAATCCCACTTAACCCTGACTTCAGAAACTGGCTTGTGACCAGCTCTGGCCAAGGAGAAAACCACCTCTTGAGGCCTTAGTGATCAGTTCAAGGAGAAATATTTGGTCTGAGCCAGGCAAATTGGAATTTACCGTGGAACTTCTGGGGGAAAGAGGCATTTTCTTTCTCTTGCTATGGAAAAACAGATAAAAATGTATACCTGAAGCCACTGGGAGCCTCACATCAAGCAGGCCTATCTGCAAAGGCCACCAATGTGAAGGAAAGTGGAGTTGGGATATGGAAGGAAGATGGAGGGAGTCCAGACTTAGTCACAAGTGAAGCAGAGGGTCTCATAAACTTTTGTGAGTGAACACTTTCCTCTGGGTGCTTAAGCAGTTTGAGTGAATTTCTCACCATTTGCAACCTTAAAAAGTCTTGGCTGATGCACATCCTACAGTTTTGATTTTACCAACAGACTCTATGGAAGGTTAAGGAAGAGCTCAGGGGTCCCATCCAAACACCTGTAGGCTGGGTGAACCCAAATGCTTCTCAAATAAGAATTGGGTGGCGCCTGTGGCTCAGTGAGTAGGGCGCCGGCCCATATACCGAGGGTGGTGGGTTCAAGCCCAGCCCCAGCCAAACTGCAACGAAAAAATAGCCAGGCGTTGTGGCGGGCGCCTGTAGTCCCAGCTACTCGGGAGGCTGAGGCAGGAGAATTGCCTAAGCCCAGGAGTTGGAGGTTGCTGTGAGCTGTGTGACGCCACGGCACTCTACCGAGGGCAATAAAGTAAAACTCTGTCTCTACAAAAAAAAAAAAAAAGAATGATTCACTGCAGCTGTCAGCCAATACATATCAAACCTGGTATGCTACTTGGGGGGCTGAGGCAAAAACATTGCTTGAGCCCCAAGAGTTTGAGGTTGCTGTGAGCTATGACACCAGAGCACTCTATCAAGGGTGACAAAATAAGACCCTGTCTCAAAAAGAAAGAATCAATGATGCATGCGCAGACAGGCAAGTGGTTATGTATTGGCAAGTTGAGCCTACACACAAATAGGCATGACACTAAGAATTAAAACCTCAAGCCACTGAAGTCAGAGAACCATCTGATAATATGGGAAAGGAGATAACCACAAACTCACTTCTGCATGGTTTGCCCTTTGGAATAATGGGGAATAAGTCTCTTGGTAGTTCTCACTTCATAGTTGGTCTCCTCCCTCCCAAGCCAAGGTGGTCAACACAATATAACCAATAGTTATAGAAGCATAAGAAGAAACTGTTCTGGGCCAGATGCGGTGGTTCACACCTGTAATCCCAGAACTGTGGAAGGCTAAGGCAGGTGGATCGCCTGAGCTCACAAGTTCAAGACCAGCCCCAGCTAAAGTAAGACCCTACCTCTAAAAATAGCTTGGCGCTGTGGTGGGTACCTGTAATCCCATCTACTCGGGAGGCTGAGACAAGAGAATCACTTGAGCCCAGGAGTCTGAGGTTGCTGTGAGCTATGACGCCATGGCAATCTACCAAAGGTGACAAAGTGAGACTCTGTCTTAAAAAAAAAGAAGAAGAAGAAACCGTTCCTGGCATTCACAGGTAGCTACATCACATGAAAATGTAGTCTCTTCCCTACATTTCCCTAAAATGTAGTCTCATCTCAATTCTCAGCATCTGCTAGGAGCTGGGCAACAGCCCCAGAAACAGAAAAGGCTGCAGAGGATGCAGGCACAGTGTTTTGGTCTCTAGACTTGGAAAAATCACAGGCAGATATCCACAAATGTATCTATGAGGCTCTGGCCTTGTAGAACGGATATGAGAAGTCCAGGCAGCCTAGTGAGGGACACTCAGTGATTCAAAGAGCTGAGGAAAAAAATAATAACAGCAAAAATAGAGGCCAGAGTGAGAGCTGAAACAAGGCCTGCCCCTCAGCCACCTGACTGAGCCTGATGCCTTCCATGACCTGAGGGAGGTAACTGGCGATTCACAAAGAACCACAGAGCAAACTATTCATTGTGGTTTGTGTGCTCACAGTTCAGGCAATTGCTTAGAAAACTACACATCATTCACTCCACTATGAATCATATTCCACCATTTGTTACCTTTGGGATGTCATCCCGGAGTTTGTGAGCAAAGAATTCTTCCAGGGAGAGCCAGGAGGAAGAATGTAGGCAGGTTGGTTCAGCTGTTTCTTTGCTCAGGATGTGGGTGTCCAGTGGGGACAGATCAGAAAAGCAGTCCCATACTGAATGGCTCCTGGACAAGGTCCACTCATCCTTGAGTTTGCTGCCCTGAACGTAAGGCACAAGCCACAAAAATGTGACGATTTTGCATCTCATGTCTTCTTTTAGCCAGGGACTGAAAGCATGGGGGTGGGGGACAGTGGGAGAAAATAGTTTCACATACAGATACTCCAAGGACATCAAAGAAGGCAGGCTGCCAAAAGGTAAGAAGAACTCGCTTCTCAGGGAATAATCCTTCACGGCTGCTACCGCCCCGCCAGGATCCACCTTCAGGGTGCCTCAGTCCCAGAGCCAAGAAAACACAAGCATGGGATGAGCCACAGAAAATCAACTCCCGCTGAGTAGCAAAGAGAGTGGCACCAACAAACGGCAGCATGTGACTGACAGCGAGCAAATGCTTACCAAGGAACGGGTGCACAGGGCTGTCCCTGGACCCCCAGGATGCCAAAAAAGAGCCAGGTCATGGTCCCTGCTCTCAGCATGCTTATATTTCAGAGAGGCGACTAGACTGGTGAGTGCAGTCATGGTAAACTGCATACCAACTGGGAGGCAGGAGACCTGGGTTCTCAACCTGCTCTGTTGCTTTGGGGCCTTGAAGCCCATCACTAAGTTTTCTGACTTCAGTTTCTTCATCTGTAGAGGAAGCACTATATAACTCATAAGTCCCCTGAGTCCCTGATTCTCAGACCAGCTGATCTGTAAGGGCCTGCCCCAAGATCACACATATGCTGTGAGAGTCACCCAGATACTAATACTCACAATTAGTTCCTCGGAGTAGGAGCACAGATGCTAAGCCTCCAATCTCTTATCAGCACACATCTCCAGGCACATGTCTCCAACAGCCCCAGGCCTAAGACACATTTTGAACAGTTCCTGAGTACATAGATTTTCAGCCCTGGGTGTTTAACTTACCAGGAGAAAAGAATTTGGATTCTTTTTTAAATATATACAAAGGAAATACATGTGTGTGTATTCTCAGACACAAACTGAAGGAGAAGCAAGGCTAAAGGCTACTCTTTTCCTTTGGCTTATATGAGTGCCATTCCTCCATGGGGGTTGCTCCAAAGACCACAAATGGCAGAGATCTTTGCTCTCTTATGTTCTAGCCTGTCTCAATTTGATGCCCTAAATGTGGAGAACCATCACATCATCTTTCAGGACATCAGTGCTCCAATAACCACATCCTCCCATCATCACCCCTTGTAGGTATAGGGCCCACTGTCCACCTCTCCACCTACCCATAATTCCCTTATAAGATTGACAGATAAAATACAGGACTCCGAGTAAAACACAAGTGTCTGATAAAGAACAAACAGTATAACATTTGCCTTTCTAGGCAGCACAACTGAGACAGGCCCCTTCCAAGGAGTAAAAAGATCTCCTCTCCTTCTAAGCTTGTGTTCCCTGCCTTCCGTGAAGCCTGTCACTGTCTCTCTCAGGGTGAGGTATGGAGGCCATGGCTTCTGAGACTGATGGAAACAGAGGCAGTCATCCTGTTCAGATGCCAATGGTGCTCAATCAAAAAAAGCTGCTGCCAGGTGCAGTGACTCACGCGTGTAATCCTAGCACTCTGGGAGGCGGAGGGGGATGAACTGCCTGAGCTCACAGGTTCGAGACCAGCCTGAGCCAGAGAAAGACCCCATCTCTAAAAATAGCTGGGCGTTGTGGCAGGAGCCTATAGTTCCAGCTACTTGAGAGGCTGAGGCAAAAAAATCACTTGAGCCCAAGAGTTTGGGCTTGCTGTGAGCTGTGATGCCATGACACTCTACCAAGGGCAATAAAGTGAGACTGTGTCTCAAAAAAAAAAAAAAAAGCTGCTTATACAGAGAAAGGGAAAGAGGGAGGGGGGCAGGGCCTTGATGCATGCCACACCTTCTGGGGGCAAGACATGATTGCAAGAGGGACTTTACCTAACAAATGCAATCAGTGTAATCTGGCTTATTGTACCCTCAATGAATCCCCAACAATTAAAAAAAAAAAAAGCTGCTTATAGCTAGCGCCAAAAACCATCTCAAGATGAATACCAGTCAGTCCCCAGAGGAGTATGGGGAGAAGGTGAAAGGAGGCAGGTATTATCATAAAAACCTCCAAGGGAGATCTCCAGTCTAAGAGATCTCACTACAAAAAGCAACGTGGTGGCCTGGTGATGGCTGGTTCTTGGGCCATGAAGACCTAGTTCTAATTTCTAGCTACAAAAGATAAGCCCAGCAAGTCGCCCATTCCTGGATGCTACAGGGGCAAGAGGCTGAACACCTGCAGATCTTTGACCTACTAAGGTGAGCAACTGGAGTAGAAGCTCCACAAAAAGGTAGAACAGTGTCTTCTTTTTTTCTCATTAGTATAAACTCATCTAGCCTCAGAGTGAGCATTCAATGAGCTCATGATGAATAAATAAATGGATGAATGAATGCCTATATTATCCAACACATCCCAGAGAGAATCAGGAGCTTTGTAGTGCAAAAGACTTCTGAACACCCGGTAAGTGAAATGAGAAACACAAACATGTCCAGTGAAAGGGGTTGGCTTGGATGACCTCTGAGGTCATTGGCAATGCTGTGAGCCCTTGAGCCCTTGCCATACACAGGCAAATAGCTTCACTGAAAGAATTTTAAACACTTCCTTCAACATCCCAGCTCAGCATCTATGGTTGAAGTCACCATGCCCAGTCACAGTGATAACCCCAAAGGGAAGGCTCCAGACAAGCAACAAAACAACGACTTGGAGAGGGCAGCAAGAGACAAACAACTGGGGAAATAAAGCATGAGCAGGTCACATGCAGAGAAGGAAAGAAGAAAACTCACTCAAGATGGCAGCACAGCCGTCCAGGATACACACACATACACACACACAGACAAAGATGCCCCCGTCCAGACCCACACTGCACATCCCCCCCACCCCCATCCCATCATTCTGTGACAGTGCTTCTTTGTGAAACAGAACAATAGATACATTATGCCAACCTATCATTATCCTAAGAGAAGTGATAGCGAAGTCAAGGCATTACATGAACACTGGAATACTGGATACCATCCCACAAGAAGCGAACAACAACAAAAACAACAACAATCCATAAAATCCCTAATTTAAATAAAGACTGCATACTGCCCAAGCCAGTACTCTTTCACATTTATACGAGTTTTTTTTTTCTTTTCACATGATTATTTGGGCACAAGGCCTTCTTTCACTGGAATGGATTCAGTACTGGGAGAAGGGGCTGGGGGCCTGTATTTTTTTCCTAATAAGAAGGCAGAAAGTACAGGAAGCAGTAGTGGAGCATGAGAAAGTGCCACAGCCAGGATATGGCTCATGGGAAGCCTCAAATGTATGAGATCTGATTCTACTGCGTGACGCTGATCCATCAACAAAGAAATTCCTTTTCACTACTCCAGTGAAACTAGTTTCCAGGGACTTTGGTATAAAATATGCACAACCCTGGAAGGTGTCACAGAAAAAAGTGACAAGAAATCGAAATATCTGCATTCTCCTATTAGTGCCACTACGTAGCTGTGTCCTTGATTTATTACACAGACATGTCTTTCCTATCTGTCATACGAGGGCATCAAGCTAGCAACTGTGGGAAACAACCAAGCTGGTCTCACTTTCCTCTCAGAGCTTCAGCTTCCTCGTGTACAAACTGAGGGAGCATCATCAGCCCTGAAGTCACACACAGGCTTCTCAATCCAAGGCGCATCCCCAGCCGCCTTGGGATCTGCCCCCAACCCCAGTGATGACTGAGGGAGGAGAAGACCTGCTGCTTCTAACTCTGAACTGAAGCTCGAACCCTCAGCGCAAAGGGACAGAAGCAGCATGCCAGTCATCTTCCCATGTCCCAGGGCTAACAAGGGTGTGAAAAGTAGGACTGGTGTTTTCAAACACATCTCTAGTTTCTAAGGAAAAAGTCTCCCTCCTCTTGAACTACAGTCCCAGGGGTTCCACCTCCTCTGGAATCCTCAGGGCTTCTTCCTTCACTTTCAGGCACATTCAGCCTCAACATCCCTCAGCCTCTTCCTTTTTATCTTCCCAGTGAAATGTAACATGGGGGCTTCACAAGAATTCTTTTTATGCCTGCAAAGCGCTTATCTAGCTGTGATCCAACTTCATTCCTTACATATACTGAAAAGTTCCTCAAACATATAACCCTCCCACCTACCCATTCCTCTCAGCGTTTAACCATCCTTGCTTGGAAGCTATTTTTTCATAGTTACTAATTTCTTCCTTCTTGCTAAATTCAATGGCCACTCCTGGGTGGTCAGGCTGCTTGACAACATATGACAGCATTAGCCACATACTCCTAAAACTCTCAGACCCTTGATTATATTCATTCATTTAGTTTGCTCTCTGAAAGTTCCCTGAGCCTGTGCTAGGTGGCAGGGACACAGAAGTAAATAAGACCCCATCTGTACCCCAATCCAGTCTTTCTAAACCCACCTCTATGGCTCTATTCCCAGCTGTATCAGCAAATGACTTTATAAAGAATCAAAGCACTTCTACACTCATTACCTTTTGTAATAATAAAATTCACTTCTGAAAACTTTGGAAAAACACTTTACAATGTAATAATTTTTTTCAACGGCAAAGAGAAGAGCCTATTCTTGCAACTAACACTATTCCGGAAGTGTGTAAAGCCTCTAGTGGAAGTGCAACAAAATGCTCCAGAAATTGACATGCATTGTGTGTCATTCCTGCCAGATTCTCCCCTCGCTGCCCTGTTCTTCTTTCACACTTTGCTTGTCTACTTTATAACAGAGTTCACTTTGTCAGTCTCCTCTAATTTGGGGGCTCACAGAGGGCTTGGAACAGACTGATCTCTTCTTACACCACCTACTACCTAGCGCTTACATATGTGTTTAAATGTAACAAGATCAGGGGGTAGTAATTCAGCACCCATTGCTTACCTACTCCTGGAAACCTCATCTCTGCTTCCTCTGTTCCTCAGGACAGTCCAGGGTTTACTTCTAGCATAGCCTAAGGGAGGGCTTGCCTACCCCTGGGTCAAAGAGGTGAGTTTCCTCTGACCCTGGGCACTTCAGAGGCCACCATCAAACGACACAGAAACCTCCAAGCAAGCCCACAAGTTGAACATTCAGGGACCTTGAAGCAAACACTCCATCTATTCAGGACAGTTTGTGTCACTCGATAATTCTGTAATTGCCTTACTAACTGTATGCCCTTAGCCAAACTCCTTAAAATGTTTGTTTCTATCTTCCCATTGATAAAATAAGGATTAAAATCTCTGTCTCCTAAGATTATTGAGAGGATTTGACAAATAAGTACTAGGGAGCATGCCTGGTACTGTTTGATACATAGCAGAGGCTCATACATATGTTGTTATTAGCATTACTGTTATTGACAGGTTACAGGGGGGCCATGATATGGATTCCAGCATAATTTTGACACTGCATCTTTGACTTGGCTATTTTGACATAGGGCCTTGACAACACTTCAAAAACAAAACACTGGCCAGGTGTGGTGACTCACACCTGTAATCTTAGCACTCCGGGAGGCCAAGGTGGGTGGACTGCCTGAGCTCCATGAGTTGGAGACCAACCGGAGCCAGAGCGAGACCCCATCTCTAAAAAAACAGCCAGGCACTGTGGTGGGTACTTATAGTCCCAGCTACTTTAGAGGATGAGGCAAAAGAATTGCTTAAGCCCAGGAGTTTGAAGTTGCTGTGAGCTGTGATGCCACTGCACTCGACGGAGGGCAACAAAGTGAGACTCTGTTTCAAAAAAAAAAAACACTAACTTCTTGGCTTTTAAAAAAACACCAGGACATGTGATAAACAGATGCCCTCACTCCTTCCCTGAGGGTCACCCTCTCAGGGAAGGGAAAAGACTAGAGATGGGGCATGGATGGGTGGGAGTTAGGAACAGGGCAAAGGTCAGGAGTAGATTGTGAACTGGAGAGAGGGGAAGATCAAAGGTCGATTTGAGGTCTGGAAGGGGCAAGATCAGAAATGGAATAAAGATTGGGTGGGAAGGCACCAGAAAGGAGGTGAAATTTAGGACCATCTGGTTGATGGTCACATTAATAATGTTCATTTTTCATCACCATCCCCCACGATAGCATCTCAGCTGTCCTGCTTTGTGAAGGATGGGGGGAAGGGGACAGAAAGCGAACATTTTAAAACAAGCAAGACATTGTGAACTCAAATAGTAAAAGTCACTATGCTGACCAAATCCCACCCGTGGTCCTCGCTGCAGTACCACAAATAGGTGGTACTGTTTGTAGCACAACAGGGTTCTAGTAACCAACACACAGGGTATAAAATGCCTGGTGAATTCTGCATTCCAAGGACAGGAGTTTTCTAAATTAAAATTTTAACAGTGTGTGAAAATAGTTCACCATTTACTTTCAAGATGAGGTATTTAGAATGTCAGCCTGGAAATACAAGCCAGCATTTTCATGGATGCCGCCATTCTGGGAGGGGGAAAAAACAGTTTGTCGCTCCTATTCCAGAAGCATGGAGCACCTTGGAGCCAGAAAGAAAGGTCTGAACAGCTTCTCCTAACAGGGAGCCAGCCAGAGGTCTCTGGGCTTGTTAGGACATCGGTTCTCAGAAGCCATGGCTTAGACTTTGACACTCTTGAAGAACAATTCTGCTGATTTGTTCCAACCACACCATCTACTTGCCGTCATTGCATCTCTCTGAGCCTCTGTTCGCTCATCCGCTCCTTCTGAGCAAGATTCACTTGGCAGCTCCTCCTATCTTCACTCTCTCGCGAGACTGGGTTAGTTCTCGTAGGAATGGACTAGTTCCCGCGAGAGTTGGTTGGTAAGAAAGCCAGGACACAGGTTGGGTTTTTTTTTTCTTCCCATGCGTCCGCTTATCTCCTTCGACTTTTTTTGCCATGTTGTGAGGCAACAGGAAAGCCAGAACCAGGCCCTTACCCTTCTCAGCCTGCAGAACCATGAGCTAACCAACCCGCTTTCCTTTATAAATTACTGAGTGTTAGGTATTCTGTTATGGCAACACAAAACAGACTAAGGCAGGGACACTTAATACATCATCACACTAGGCTCAGGCTGCCTGGCCTGCCCAGGCCACTGCCTGCTGACACCAGGCCTGGCCCCTCCACCCAGAGTCTTTAGGCAAGTAGCTCAGGGGAAGGGCGTGGGGATCTCCAGGAAGGGTGAGAAGTCTTCAGGTCAACTGGGCTAGACAAGCCACCCTTTCCCCACCCACCTCCAGCCCTCCTGGGCCACTACACCAGGGAGAAAAGGAGGGTGTAGGGAGGTTGGTCTCACGTGCCCTTCTTTCCAGAACCCTGTCTATGGCAAGGGGCAGGTTCTCAGCAGCCTGGATGGAACAAGAGGGGAAAACAGTACTAGGGAGGCCAGCTATGTGGTGGGCTCCATGGGCAGAGGCTCTCAGCCCCCTGGGTACCAGAGTGACTGGGGAGTGGCTTTAACGAACAGGTTCCTAGGCCCCACCCCAGTCTCTTGTGATTCAGTAGATCTGAGGGAGATCCAGGAACCTGACCTTTTACTCAGTTCTCCAGGTAATTCTGATGCTAAGTGGCCACTGCCCTCCCCTGGAGGGACCCTGTGGATAAGAGAGTGCAACTAGAAGTTCTAAAAATGAGTGTTTATGTCTCTCTATAACTCAGTGACTCTAGGCAATTTGCATTTCCTATCTAAACCTCAGCTGACCAACTGTAAGATGAGGATGACAAAAGTACCTGCCTCTTAGGATTACTGAGAGGAGTAAAGAAGAAAAGGATCCAGTTGACCACTCTTACCATTCAGGAGGTGACTTACATAATCGCCTTCTACCCTATCGCTCCCTTACCAAACTAGAGTATGTCATGGGGAAGCTGCCAACAAGAGCAACAAAAACCAGGGCCACAGTGTGCCAAGGTACCCCCACAATCTCCCATGACCATTCCCAACACTGTGGTGAAGTACACACCCACTCAGACCCCTCCACCTGAGGACATGCTCATGGATGCACCAATACCTAGGTCAAATGTAGGCACCCACAGATGGGGGGTTTCCCCTGTCAGAGATACATCCTGGAAGGACGCTGGTCTAGGACAAAGTACCCTGTTTGTCCGAAAATAAGACAGTGTCTTATTTTAAGGTGTGCTCCCAAAGATGCGCTAGGTCTTATTTTCAGGGGACGTCTTATCTTTCCTGTAAGTAGGTCTTATTTTCGGGAAAACGGGGTAGATGGCAAAGAAAATGGAGAGGGAGAGGAGAAATGAATCCCACTCATCCCAGGGGTATCATACCTGGGCCACTGTGTACTGAGCTTCCGAGCTGTAAAGGAAGGTAAGCCGTTTGTGGCTTGAAGGGAAAAAGGGACATTACACGAAGTGGGGTAAACAGTTAGGACAGGTATTGCATTTGGGTCTAACACACAAATGGGGTGATTCCACTCAATAGGAACTACTCACAGGAAATATTAAAACTAACTCTATAAGAAAAACAAAGATCTTCTAAAAACCTAAGAATGGAGTAGAGAAAAGGATCCCTCTCAGCAAGCACCTATATCATGTTTCAGCAGAAGAACCCTCCTTCCCCAGCCAGGCCTGGTACACTGTCTGACCTTCCCTGTCCTGGAGCTGGGCTCTAGTGTCACTTTAACACTTTAAAAAACACTTTCAAACATGTTGTCTTTTGTAGATTCCTCAGCCTCTCACTGAAGTGAAAAGGGCAGGCTTTGTCATGCCCATTCTGCAGATGAGAACACTAAGTTTTGCAGAGTTGGTGACTAGCTCCGAAGCACTTAGCTATAAAGTGGCAGAAAAGGAACTGGAGCAAAGTCTTCTGAGCCCAAGACTGTTTAGTGTGGCTATTCCCTTGCGGCCTATCTTGCTGCCTCTCTGGCAGTCTTGGAGCCTCTTGCCTCTCTTAAGCAGAAGCGGCTACACCGAGGCAACTTGTATCCAGGATTTGTTCCAAGTAACCTCTGGAAGACAAGGGAGGCCAGCCAGGTAGGCCTGTAAAAGACAAAGGCAACCCTGGGGAATGAGCCACCGGAGCAGTTGACCCTCTCTCTGGTTCCTTGCTCTGCTGCTGCTCCCATGAACCCCTGGCCCTCTCCCCACCCCCACCCCAGGCCTCCAGACCCTTCCTCTTCACAGGGAGGGCCAGTTCCAGGTAGTGGTGCTTGCCAGTATTGTCAAAATAGCGAGGAGCTAGAAAGAATTCCAGAATGAAAGCTATGTGCCTCTGCAGCCTCCTAAATGACCGCTACTGTGGCAGCTAAACCTGCTAATGTGCTAAGCATTTTCTGGCAGGCCCAGGGGGCAGGGCTGGTATTTTGGGAGCTGGGAGGGGCTGGAAGGCATCATCCTTGGCAAGTCTGAAAAGGAGGTGGAGGCAAGGAGAACCAACCCAGAGCATTTCCCATGAAGTCATCGTGTCACTCAAGCTGCATTTTGGGATTCCTGAAGCGTCCTGGCAGGCAGAGAGTGAGCCCGGCCTGGTGGGCAGGGCTGGGCAGGGCACTGAGGCCTCACGACCGGGGCTCTGGGGGAGAGGGTGCACTAGCATGCCACTGTGGTAGATACCTTTTCTGCTGACGCAGAGCTGTGTGTAATGCCATCTGGGAGGCTGGGCAGCCGGGGCCGGGCCCTAGCTCTGTTTGCCTGAGTTGGCAGGGGCAGGGCCCATGGTGACCAAACAAAGGATGAGAAGCCAAATGCCCAGAGGCCACCATGCAAGACTTCCCAAGAGGAGTCTTAGTGTAATGCCACCCTCAAGGAGGGGCTGGGGCTCGCAGAGAAGGGAAGAGGGCTGGGACGGTGGGAACCGCAGATAGGTGCCCTCTGATTCGCAGACACACTCCATCTCTTCTCAGCACTAGCCTCACCACACCATCCTTTTCTCAGGGGCTCCTTTGAAGATGTTTCAAAACCTGAGACTAGAAAGAGGAGCAAACCTCCAAATCTGAGATCAAGACAAAGTCCTGGTGTCCTTTTGACTCTGATGGGCTCAACTCCGTATTTCTTAGAGAAGTGAGAGGGTTTTAAGAGTGATAAAGGGAGTTAGAGGCCAAAGAGAAGACTGGTAAAGAATTCCTTCCTTAAGCTGAGGAAGGAGAAATAAGAGGTTCCTTCCTCTATATTGTTGGTGTAAGTGTCTGCCAGTTTTAATTCACTGTTTTCCTGCAACAGAGCCATTTGGTGACAGGAAGTACAGTGGCTGGCCCAGCAGTGCTGCTCAGGTCAGGGACACAGCATGATTCTGGGAACAGATGAGCCAATAAAACCCTGACAGGATTCAGTCTGCAGAGAAAGAATCCCAGCTGATAGAAAGTGCTGAGAGTTTGCAGCTTTTAAAGCCCCTCTGTGGAGGCTTTGCAAACTTGACCACACAGCCAGTCAGCCACCTCCCAGCCTACAGCACCGAGAGTGTTTTTGCTACATCAAAACAAACCCACTCACAAATATCCAGTCCTAACCCCCAGTACCCATTCCTTTCAGGTCTAGGTTGCTGCCTTCCTCAGAAATGCAGTCTTCAGGGAGCATGAGATAGTGTTGCAGAGGCTAAGTGGAGCCAGCAGCCGGACTGCGATCTCAGCCCCACTACTCTCTACTGGCTGACCCCACACAAGGCACTTAACCTTTATGAGCCTCATTTTTTAATCAGCAAAAATGGAAATAATGAAGCTGCTCTTGTGGAGTTGATGGGCGCCTGAATGAGATGATGTATGTGGGGTCCGGGGCACAAAGGCAGGGGCTTCATGAGGGCAGGTTCCCTCTCCTCCCTTCTTCCTCTCCAGGACCCTCTGGCACCATATTCATGTGGAAAGGACACAGATCAATGGGATTTGGGGTTTGTTTTTGTTTTTGTTTTGAGACAGTCTTATGTTGCCCAGGCTAGAGTGCCATGGCATCATCCTAGCTCACAGCAACCTCAAACTCCTGGACTCAAATGATCCTGCCTCAGCCTCCTGAGTAGCTGGGACTACAGGTGCCCACCACAAAGCCAGGCTAGTTTTTCTATTTTTAGTAGAGACAAGGTCTCACTTTTGCTCAGGGTGGTTTCAAACTGCTGAGCTCAAGCAATCTTCCCGCCTCTGCCTCCCAGAGGGCTAGGATTACAGGCATGAACCACTGCACCTGGCCTTCCAATGGGAGTTTAATTCAGAGGTTAGGGAGATAAAGGCATACTTACATAAAACAAATGAAGAGTTTAATGGAATCATCTCTAACCTAGTATGTGCTTTCCTGCTCACCACACCCTCCTTCCCCCATCACTACCAACTGATAATCTCTTGGTTGGTAGCCTATTTTGGGGCAGGGCCACTGTTTTGTTTTGTTTTGTTTTTTTGAGACAGAGTCTCACTTTGTCACCCTCAGTTGAGTGTTGTGGTTAGCTGTGGCTGGCCAAAGTGGGCACCATCTATGCTTCTTTCTATGTGCCCTGGAGGGAACATCATTCAATAGACTGTCATTTGAACGGTGACCCTAGATTTATGCAGCCCTACAAAAGCCTTTTTGTAGTGTCACCTCTTCATGAAGACTATTCTCAGGCTGTCCTGGCATCTCCCTTCTTTGAAAGCCCCCCACAGTGCAATTTATCTGTACTTCTCTTACGAGTTCATCAAACTCTTCCTCTATCATACTTCTATCATGAGTATAAATAAGAGTGTGCATGTGGGACGGCGCCTGTGGCTCAAAGGAGTAGGGCACCAGCCCCACATGCCAGAGGTGGCGGCGGGTTCAAACCCAACCCTGGGCAAAAACTGCAAAAAAAAAAAAAAAAAAAAAAAAAAAAGAGTGTGCATGTGTGTGTGTCTGTGTGTGTTTGTGTGTGTATGTGTGTGTATAAAATTCCATCAGGGAATTTGTATTCCCTACAATATCTAGCAAGTGGTTCTCAACCTTCCTAATGCCGCAGCCCTTTAATACAATTCCTGTGGGTCACGACCCACAGGTTGAGAACCGCTAATCTAGCATAATGCTGATTCATTTTATGAGGCCAGCATTACCTTAATACCAAAACCAATTAAAGATATTACCAAAAAAAAAAATTTTTTTTTAGTTTTTAAAACCTTAACACATGGCCGGGCACAGTGGCTAATGCCTGCAAGCCTAGCACTCCGGAAGGTTGACATGGGTGGATTACATGAGCTCACAAGTTCGAGACCAGCCTGAGCCAGAGCAAGACCCCATCTCTAAAAAATAGTCAGGCGAAAAATAGACCTGCCATTCGATCCTATAATTCCTTTACTAGGTTTATACCCAGAAGACCAAAAATCACAATATAACAAAAACGTCTGTACCAGAATGTTTATTGCAGCCCAATTCATAATTGCTAAGTCATGGAAGAAGCCCAAGTGCCCATCGACCCACGAATGGACTAGCAAATTGTGGAACATGTATACCATAGAATATTATGCAGCCTTAAAGAAAGACGGAGACTTTATCTCTTTCATGTTTACATGGATGGAGCTGGAACATATTCTTCTTAGTAAAGTATCTCAGGAATGGAAGAAAAAGTATCCAATGTACTCAGCCCTACTATGAAGCTAAATTATAGCTTTCACATGAAGGCTATTACCCAACTATCACACAAGACTATGAGGAAAGGGCCAAGAAAGGGGAAGGGAGGAGGGAGGTTAGGGTGGGAGGGTAGGTAATGGGTGGGGCCACACCTATGGTGCATCTTAGAATGGGTACAGGCGAAACTTACTAAGGGCAGAATACAAATGTCTACATACAATAAGAAAATGCCATGAAGGCTATGTTGAACAGTTTGATGAGAATATTTCAGATTGTATAAGAAACCAGCACATTGTACCCTTGATGTATGATTTAACAATAAAAAAATAAATAAATAAAAAATAGCCAGGTGATGTGGCAGGTGCCTATAGTCCCAGATACTTGGGAGGCTGAGTAAAGAGAATCGCTTCAGCCCAAGAGTTTGAGGTTGCTGTGAGCTATGACATCACGGCACTCTACCAAGGGCAACAAAGGGAGACTCTGTCTTAAAATAAAAAAGAACCTTAACTGTTACCTCACACCCTATATAACAATTAACTCAAAATGAGCCATAGAGCTAAACATAAAAGCTAAAACTGTAAAACTAGAGAAGAAAACTTAGAAGAAAATCTTTGTAACCTTGTGTTAATCAAAAATTTCTTTCCTTTCTTTCTTTTTTTTTTTGAGACAGCCTCACTTTGTCGCCCTCAGTAGAGTGCTGTGGTGTCATAGCTAACAGCAATCTCCAACTCTTGAGCTCAAGCGATTCTCTTTTCTCAGCCTCCCCAGTAGCTGGGACTACAGGTGCCCACCACAACACCTGGCTATTTTTAGAGACAGGATCTCACTCTGGCTCAGGCTGGTCTCAAATCTGTGAGTTCGTTCACCTGCCTCGACCTCCCAGAGTGCTAGGATTAGACATGAGCCACAGCGCCCAGCCAAAAATTTCTTAAATAGGACAAAAGGCCTGAGTCGTAAGAGAAAAAAAATAGTATATTGGACTTCATTAATATTTAAAATGGCTGCTCTTTAGAAGGCACCAATATGAAAATGAAAACACAAGCCACAGACTGGAAGAAAATATTTGCAAAACATATATCTGAAAAGGACATTTAGTCAAAATATATAAAGAACTTCTAAGACTCAATAACGAGAAGAAAAATGAGCCAATTTTTTTTAACAGGCCAAAAAAAAAAACCCTGAACAGACATTTCACAAAAGAAGAGATATAGATGGCCAAAAAGCATGTGAAAAAATGTTCAACATCATTAGTCATCAGAGAAAAGCAATTAAAATTACAATGAGAAACCATTAAACATCTATTATAATGCCTAAAATTAAAAAGACTGGCAATGCCAAGCTCTGGCAAGGATATAGAATAACTATACTCACACACTGTTGGTGGGAATGCTAAATGGTACAGTCACTTTGGAAAGCAGTTTGGCAGTTTCTTCTATGCACTTATGTTTTCATTTCTCCTAGGCATTTACCCAAGAGAAATAAAAATGTATGTCCACACAAAGACTTGTATATAAATGTTCACAACACCTTTATTCATAAGGGCCAAAACTTGGAACTAATCCAAATATACCTCAACTGGTAACTCAACATGCAAGTTGTGATACTTGCTAACAATAGATGCACCCAGACATGTTACGTTGGGTATTAGTTTCTTTTTTTTTTTTTTTTTTTGTGGTTTTTGGCCGGGGCTGGGTTTGAACCCACCACCTCTGGCATATGGGACCAGCGCCCTACTCCTTGAGCCACAGGTGCTGCCCAAGGGTATTAGTTTCTTATTACTGCTGTGACAAATTGCTAGAAACAGTGGCTTAAAATGACACTATCTTATAGTTCTGGAGGTCAGAATGTCCAAAAACAGTCTCACTCGTCTAATGCCAAGGTATTGGTAGGACTATTTCTTCTGGAGGCTCTGAGGAAAAAAATCTGCTTCCTTATCTTTTTCAGCTCTGAGAAGCAACCTGCATTCCTTGGCTTGTGGCCCCAGCCATGTTGCATCTTCCAATCTTTCTTTCTTAATCTCTAATAATTTCCTGCTCCTTCAAGCAAAGGCAGCAGTCCCCAACCCCAGGCCTACAGACAGCTACCTGTCCAACACCAGTTAGGAACCGAGCCACACAGCAGGGTGAGTGGCAGGCAAACCTTCCTCTGTATTATCTATACAAACCTTTCTCTGTATTATCTATATTTATAGTCACTCCCCATGGCTCACATCACCACCTGGTCACTGCCTCCTGTCAGATCCCACCCCCTACCTCACCCACCTACCCCCCAGTTTCTTTGTGGGAAAGAAAGTGGGAAAACTATCTTTTCTGGTGCCAAAAAGGTTGGGGACTGCTGATCAAAGGCACAGAGATGCACAGTTTCAAGTTTGCAAAACTATTAAGTAGTTCCATATTTCCAGGGATTGTAATGTGACATCGTAAAGTATCAATATCAAGTATTTTACCCAAAATCCAGTACATGGTGAAAATCATGTTCAACCCTAAGGCCTCTGAATTGAAATCCAGAAGTTTTCCTAGTACATATATGTCCTCAGACTTCCCCGCCTTGACCAGGCTGGAAGGGCATCTCCATCATGTCTCAAAGACCTATAGTCCCACCCCAGTCCAAGGAAGACTGGGCCCTGCCTGGTACACACACCAGCAGCTTAGCCTATGAAGCCCATATAACCATGGACCTCCTCATCTCTCCAGCCAGAGACCAGCTGATTCCCAGCCCCAGTATGATGAAATTATACCCTTAATAAGGATGGCATTTGCAGCCTTTAATATTTATCAGCATTCTTTCACTTAGGTTACTTCAGTTGGCCTTCCCCATTGTGTGAGGCTAATGGTGCAGAAATACTTAATCCCATATTATCAACACCTTGCAAGCTGATTTACTTTGTGATACAGAAAGTGACACAAAAGATTAAAATATTTCCCTCACCCCAAACCCCAACAACACAAGTGCCTATCAACCTGGAGATGAGAACTCACAGGCCAAGACCTGAAGCTAGCTGAAGCCTCACCTTCTTCATCTGCAAGATGGGAAAGGGGGCAACCCCTGTCCTGCCTACCAAACTAGGCATAAACAAGGAGGGAAATGGTAAGGGATGGGAAGGCATATGTAAAACGCACTTTGGAAACATTAAAACGCTGCACACAATATGAAGAACTGTTCTGATTGTAGTCTCAAGGAATGTCATAAATTTTCTCCAAAAGTGAACAACTGTCATTTCTTTTAAACTTCATTCCCTTGACAGCCAGTTTCCCCCTCTGCCATCTTCATTTCTAATTAAAGCAGAGACATTCTATCCACCATTTCAACTTGAACCTCAAGATTTACCTTTAGTTCCTCCTTCCAGCTTCATCCTTTCAGAAATCAAGAACTGGCAATTCCCAACCCTCAGTCTATCACGGAATCAGTCCCTCTTTAAAGCTAGAAATTTCCATTGCCCACTTTCAGTCGTCACCTCTCTGGTCTCTCCCCAGTAGACCAATGTACAGGATGCTAACACGACTCCAATCGTACCTCTCAGAGGCTCCTGACTGCCCAGTGGACAGAGTCAAGGGGTCCTTCATAAGCTCTCTGGCCTCTCTCCACAACTCCTCTACCCAGGCAAGCCCAAGCAGTCCCATTTCCCAAAAGCCTACCTTCTTCCCACTTTTATATCCCCACTATACCCAGAATTCCCTTTCTCTCACTATTCAATTAGCTGTGGGGTAGAGGTAATGAAATAAGACCCTCAACTATTACATAATCCAAACACATTCCAAGGGACTCAAAGAATAAAGGTTTAAAAAAAAGACTACCTTTTTTTTGGTGGGCGGGGAGCGCCTGTGTCTCAAAGCGCCGACCCCATATACCGGAGGTGGTGGGTTCAAACCCAGCACCAGCCAAAAACTGCAAAAAAAAAACTACCTTTTTAAAAATCCAGATTATATAGGTGAATACCTACTATCTGATTGCTGAAGGAGGGGGATTGGAATTTTTAAGCTACATATCAATAGAATAAATCAGAGGAGAATGAAATGAGTGATAGTTAACATTTACTTATTTTTTGCATCTTTTAACAGGATATCCATATTTTTAAGTAAACTTTGCCTCATGTTGTACACCAAAAATTCCAGCATCACTAGTCACCAGGGAAAATGGATCACGAAATGAAAGAAATGCTAAAATTATAAAACTTCCAGAAGAAAACAAGGGGAAAATCTCCTTAACCTTAGTATAGGCAACAATTCTTAGGTCACAAGAAAACCAGAATCACAAAAGGAAAAAACATCAGCTGGATGTCACCAAAATTAAAAAATTCTGCTCTTGGGCGGCACCTGTGGCTCAGTGAGCAGGGCACTGGCCCCATATACCAAGGGTGGCGGGTTCAAACCCAGCCCCGGCCAAACTGCAACAAAAAAATAGCTGGGCATTGTGGCACGAGCCTGTAGTCCCAGCTACTCGGGAGGCTGAGGCAGGAGAATCGCCTAAGCCCAGGAGTTGGAGGTTGCTGTGAGCCGTGTGAGGCCACGGCACTCTACCGAGGGCAATAAAGTGAAACTCTGTCTCTACAAAAAAAAAAAAAAAAATTCTGCTCTTCAAAGACAGTGTTAAAAATAGAAGCAATGGTTGCATGAAGTGTTAAGTGTAATTAAAGGCATCAAATTGTATATTCAACATGATTAAAATGGCATCTTTTCCATATATTGTACTATATTTTCTTTTCTTTTTTTTTTTTTTTTTGTTTGGCTGGGGCTGGGTTTGAACCCGCCACGTCCGGCATATGGGACCGGCGCCCTACTCCTTGAGCCACAGGCGCCGCCCTGTACTATATTTTCTTTAAAAAGACACTGTCAAGATGATGAATAGGGCTGGGCGTGGTGGCTCACACCCGGGAGCCAAGGCACTCTGGGAGGCTGAGGTGAGTGGATTGCTTGAGCTCATGAGTTTAAGACCAGCCTGAGCAAGAACAAGACCCCCTCCCTAAAAATAATCAGGCATCGTGGTGGACACCTATAGGCCCAGCTACTTGGGAGGCTGAGGCAAGAGAATCACTTAAGCCCAAGAGTTTGAGGTTGCTGTGAGCTGTGACTCTATGGCATCTACCAAGGAGGACAAAGTGAGGCTGTCTCAAAAAAAGAAAAAAAAAGATGATAAATAGACAAGTCACAGACTGGGAGAAAGTTTACATAGTATGTATATGCACATAGGACATATCTCCATAGTACAAACATACAGTACATCTATGTATACACATACACAGTACCTATATGATAAGGGATCTATATCCAGCTATAGAAAAGAACCCTAGCAAATCAGTAATAAGAAGATATTACAGTGAAAATAATTGGCAAAGGTTTCGACAGACCTTTCACAAAAGAAGATAAACAGCCAGCCAATAAAGCACATGAAAATATTCCAGCAACACTAGTCACCAGGGAAATGCAAACTAAAACAACAAGATACCATTCAAACACACTAAAATGGCTAAATTAAAAAGACTGATGATATCAACTGCTGGTGTGGATGTATAGCAACCAAAATGCTCCTACATTGCTGATGGGAATATAAAGTGATGCAACCACTTTGGAAAAAGTGTGGTAGTTGCTTATAAAAAAAAATGTACTTGCCATATTATTGAGAAGTTTCCCTAAGTATCTATCCCCTGAAAAATGGGGGAAATATTATGTCCAAAATTTTTAAAAAGAGGGAGAAATGTACAGATGCTCAGGGCAGCTTTATTCATAATAGCTAAACACTGAAAACAACCCTAATATCCATCAACTTGTAAATGAATTTTAAAAAGTGACTTATTCACATGTTGAAATACTCCTGGCAATACAAAGAAACTACTAACATATACAACTTGGAAAAGACTTTTTATAGAAGGCCGAGTGAAATAAACTAGATTGAAAAGAGTACATAGGCAGTGCACGTAGCTTAGTGAGTAGGGTACCAGCCACATACACCCAGGCTGGCAGGTTCAAACCCAGCCAGGGCCAGCTAGACAACAATGACAACTACAATAAAAAAATAGCCGGGCATTGTGGCAGGTGCCTATAGTCCCAGCTACTTGGGAGGATCAAGAGAATCACTTAAGCCCAAGAGTTTGAGGTTGCTGTGAGCTGTGATGCCACGGCACTCTACCTAGGGTGACATAGTAAGAAATCTGTCTCAAAAAAAAAAAAAAAAGAAAAGAAAAGAGTACATAGTATAGGATGTCATTTATAGGAAATTTTAGAACTAGCAAAACTGATTGATCTATAATTTCAGAGATAGGTTGACTTTCAAAGAGGCACAGGAAACTTTTAGGAATAACAAAAATATCCTCTGACTTATAACAGAAGAAAACAAAATGATCCACCCATAAACATATGAAATGATGCTTAATCTCTTTGGCAATCAGTAAAATGCAAATTAAAAATTAGGATTATGTTTTATAATTATACATTTGTCAACAGTTAAAATGTATGGCAATACTAATTGCTAATGAGAATATGGAACAATCATGGCTTTCATAAACTATTTATGGCAGTCTATGTTAGTGTGAAGATTTAGGAGAATAATTTATAAATACTGGTAAAGTTAAAGATAGATAGATAGATAGATATTTCTTTTTTTTTTTTTCCAGTTTTTGGCTGGGGCTGGGTTTGAACCCACCACCTCCAGCATATGGGGCTGGCGCCCCACTCCTTTGAGCCACAGGCGCTGCCCAGAAATATATATTTTTTAATCAAGAATTTTATTCATGGCTTGGCATCCATAGCACAGTGGTTATGGTACCAGCCACATACACCAAGATTGGTGGGTTCGAACCCAGTCCGGGCCAGCTAAACAACGACAACTGCAACAAAAAATAGCCGGCATTGTGGTGGGCGCCTGTAGTCCCAGCTACTTGGGAGGCTAAGGCAAGAGAATTGCTTAAGCCCAAGAGTTTGAGATTACTGTGAGCTGGGACACCACAGCACTCTACCAAGGCAACATAGTGAGACTCTGTCTCAAAAAAGAAAAGAATTTTATTCATGTAGGGTAAGTAGTGTCAACATCAATAAGGATTTATATTTAAAAAGTAATCAATGCAGCATTTTGTAGTTACAAATTAAAACAATTTCAGTGTTCATCAAAACAAGTATGTTCACACAATATATATTTGTTATATATAAAATAATATATAATATGTTTATTATATTTATATTATTTATTTATATATTTATTAAAAATTCTATAGTATCGATTAACAAAAACCACTTAAACATATGTATATTTTACATTAAAATATTCACATTAAAAATTTCTTAAATGTACTAATAAAGAAATATCTTGTTGGGCAGCCCCTGTGGATCAGTGAGCGGGGCGCTGGCCCCATATAACGAGGGTGGCGGGTTTGAACTGCAAACAAAAAAATAGCCAGGCGTTGTGGTGGGCACCTGTAGTCCCAGCTACTCGGGAGGCTGAGGCAAGAAAATTGCCTAAGCCCAAGACCTGGAGGTTGCTGTGAACTGTGACGCCCCAGCACTCTACCGAGGGTGACAAAGTAAGACTCTGTCTCTAAAAAAAAAAAAAAAGAAAGAAATATCTTATTGTGGTTATGGATATACACATTTGCTCAAACTCATAGAATTACACACTTAAAATGAATGCATTTTATTGAACGTAAATTATACCATAGCAAAGTTGGTTTTAAAACAATTTTTTAAAAGTCAAACTATAAACTGGGTGGCCCACAGCCAAACACTATTAGCGCCGTCTTGCTCAGCAGCTCAGACTGGGGCCCTCGACAATGGCCAAAGTTCTCCGCACTCCCGATCAGGCTCTTCCCAAGGCAGTTCAACTGAGTGCCAAGTCCAAAGACACCAAAACAGTTCACCGCTGAGACTTCAATCCAAAGTATCTGTTTCACTAGGGTGGAACAGAAACCAGCTGAAAACAAGACAGAACCACTTAGCCCCACCACACCAGACAGGGCCCCAGTTTTTCAGGCCACAACACTGTACAGGCCCTGGACAAAGCCCCAGGGGAAAAAATCAGAGGGAGTAAAACAACCACGGGGCGGAATCAGCGGAAAAACTATGGTAACATGAATAACCAGAATAGATCAACCCCCCCCCAAGGAAAGATATGGAAGATACAATTGAAGATCCCATTCATAAACAACTGGCTGAGATGTCAGAAATCGAATTCAGAATTTGGATTGCAGACAAGATTAACAAAGTGGAATTAGGAATTCGAGGAGAAATTCAAAAGTTGTCTCAAGAATTTAACGAATTTAAAGACAAAACCACCAAAGACTTAGACACACTAAAGCAAGAATTTACAGCCCTCGAAGATATGAAAAATACAGTAGAATCCCTCAGCAACAGAATGGAGCAAGCAGAAGAAAGGATTTCTGACATCGAAGATAAAGCCTTTGAATGCTCCCAAACTCTCAAAGAGGAAGAAAAATGGAGAGCAAAAATGGATCATTCTCTCCAAGAGCTCTGGGATAATTCGAAGAAGGCGAATATCCGAATCATAGGGGTTCCAGAAATAGATGAAGTGGCCTCGCTGGGCACAGAGGCCCTTCTGCATGAAATTATGAAAGAGAATTTTCCAGACATGCCTAGAGATTCTGAAATTCAGATAGCAGACAGCTTCAGAACCCCAGCACGACTCAACCCCAATAAGACATCCCCAGGGCATATCATAGTTAACTTCACTAAAGTTAATATGAAGGAGAAAATCCTCAAAGCTGCCAGGAGAAAGAAAACTATTACCTTCAAAGGAAAGAATATTAGAATGACTGCAGATCTCTCTGCTGAAACTTTTCAAGCCAGAAGAGGGTGGTCATCGACTTTTAATCTCCTAAAGCAAAATAACTTTCAACCCCGGATCTTGTATCCAGCTAAACTGAGTTTCATTTATGATGGAGAAATTAAATACTTTAATGACATTCATATGTTGAAGAAATTTGCCATAACAAAACCAGCTCTTCAGGATATTCTCAGACCTATCCTCCATAATGACCAACCCAATCCTATACCACAAAAGTAAACTCACTCAGAAACTTCAGATCAAACTCCAATTTCCACACTGGCGAAAGGATTAAAAATGCCCACTGGACTTTTGAAAAACTCAATACCCAAAACTTCACCAGACTTATCAATATTCTCCATTAATGTGAATGGCTTAAACTGTCCTCTAAAGAGGCATAGGTTAGCTGATTGGATACAAAAACTCAGACCAGATATTTGTTGCATACAAGAGTCACATCTTAACTTAAAAGACAAATACAGACTCAGGGTAAAAGGATGGTCATCTATATTTCAGGCAAATGGTAATCAGAAAAAAGCAGGTGTTGCAATTTTATTTGCAGATACAAATAGGCTTTCAACCAACAAAAGTAAGGAAGGACAAGAATGGTCACTTCATATTTGTTAAGGGTAATACTCAATATGATGAGATCTCAATTATTAATATCTATGCACCCAACCAGAATGCACCTCAATTTATAAGAGAAACTCTAACAGACCTGAGCAACTTGATTTCCTCCAGCTCCATAATCGTCAGAGATTTCAACACTCCTTTGGCAGTGTTGGATCAATCCTCCAACAAGAAGCTGAGCAAAGAAATCTTAGACTTAAACCTAACCATCCAACATTTGGATTTAGCAGACATCTACAGAACATTTCATCCCAATAAAATGGAATACACATACTTCTCATCAGCCCATGGAACTTACTCCAAAATCGATCACATCTTAGGTCACAAGTCTAACCTCAGTAAATTTAAAGGAATAGAAATTATTCCATGCATCTTCTCGGACCACCATGGAATAAAACTTGAGCTCAGTAACAATAGGAATCTGCATACTCATAAAAGAACATGGAAGTTAAATAACCTTATGCTGAATGATAGCTGGGTCAGAGATGAGATTAAGAAAGAAATCGCCAATTTTTTGGAACAAAATGACAATGAAGACACGAACTATCAGAACCTCTGGGACACCGCAAAGGCAGTTCTAAGAGGGAAATTTATAGCACTGCAAGCCTTCCTCAAGAGAACGGAAACAGGGGAAGTTAACAACTTAATGGGACATCTCAAGCAACTGGAAAAGGAAGAACATTCCAACCCCAAACCCAGTAGAAGAAAAGAAATAACCAAAATTAGAGCAGAATTAAATGAAATTGAAAACAAAAGAATAATACAACAGATCAATAAATCAAAAAGCTGGTTTTTCGACCTTTGGCCAACCTAATCAGGAAAAAAGAGTAAAATCTCTAATCTCATCAGTTAGAAACAACAAAGATGAAATAACAACAGACTCCTCAATCAAAAAAATCCTTAATGAATATTACAAACAACTTTATTCTCAGAAATATGAGAATCTGAAGGAAATTGACCAATACTTGGAAGCACGTCACCTTCCAAGACTTAGCCAGAATCAAGTGGAAATGTTGAACAGGCCCATATCAAGTTCCGAAATAGCATCAACCATACAAAACCTCCCTAAAAGAAAAGCCCGGGACCAGATGGTTTCACGTCTGAATTCTACCAAACCTTTAAAGAGGAATTAGTACCTATATTACTCAACTGTTCCAAAAGGCAGAAAAAGAAGGAAGACTACCCAACACGTTCTATGAAGCAAACATCACCCTGATCCCCAAACCAGGAAAAGACCCAACAAGAAAAGAAAATTATAGACCAATATCACTAATGAAGATAGATGCAAAAATATTCAACAAGATCCTAACAAACAGAATCCAGCAACACATCAAATAAATTATACATCATGACCAAGTCGGTTTTATCCCAGGATCTCAAGGCTGGTTCAATATACGTAAATCTATAAATGTAATCCAGCACATAAACAAATTAAAAAACAAAGACCATATGATTCTCTCAATTGATGCAGAAAAAGCTTTTGATAATATCCAGCATCCCTTCATGATCAGAACACTTAAGAAAATCGGTATAGAAGGGACATTTCTTAAACTGATAGAGGCCATCTACAGTAAACCCACAGCCAATATCATATTGAATGGAGTTAAATTGAAATCATTTCCACTCAGATCAGGAACCAGACAAGGCTGCCCATTGTCTCCATTGCTTTTTAACATTGTAATGGAAGTTTTAGCCACCACAATTAGGGAAGAAAAGGTGATCAAGGGTATCCATATAGGGTCAGAAGAGATCAAACTTTCGCTCTTCGCGGATGATATGATAGTATATCTGGAAAACACTAGGGACTCTACTACAAAACTTTTAGAAGTGATCAAGGAATACAGCAGTGTCTCAGGTTACAAAATCAACATTCATAAATCGGTAGCCTTTATATATACCAACAACAGTCAAGTTGAAAAAACAGTTAAAGACTATCCCATTCACAGTAGTGCCAAAGAAGATGAAATATTTGGAAATTTATCTAACAAAGGACGTGAAAGATCTCTATAAAGAGAACTATGAAACTCTAAGAAAAGAAATAGCTGAAAATATTAACAAATGGAAAAACATACCATGCTCATGACTGGGAAGAATCAATATTGTTAAAATGTCTATACTACCCAAAGCAATATATAATTTCAATGCAATCCCTATTAAAGCTCCACTGTCATACTTTAAAGATCTTGAAAAAACAATACCTCATTTTATATGGAATCAGAAAAAAACCTCAAATAGCCAAGACATTACTCAGAAATAAAAACAAAGCAGGAGGAATTACGCTACCAGACCTCAGACTATACTACAAATCAATAGTGATCAAAACAGCATGGTATTGGCATAAAAACAGAGAAGTAGATGTCTGGAACAGAATAGAGAACCAAGAGATGAATCCAGCTACTTACCATTATTTAATCTTTGACAAGCCAATTAAAAACATTCAGTGGGGAAAAGATTCCCTATTTAACAAATGGTGTTGGGTGAACTGGCTGGCAACCTGTAGAAGACTGAAAGTGGACCCACACCTTTCACCATTAACTGAGATAGACTCTCACTGGATCAAAGATTTAAACTTAAGACATGAAACTATAAAAATATTAGAGGAGAGTGCAGGGGAAACCCTTGAAGAAATCGGGGCGGGCGAGTATTTTATGAGGAGGACCCCCCGGGCAATTGAAGCAGCTTCAAAAATACACTACTGGGACTTTATCAAACTAAAAAGCTTCTGCACAGCCAAGAACACAGTAAGTAAAGCAAGCAAACAGCCCTCAGAATGGGAGAAGATATTTGCAGGTTATGTCTCTGACAAAGGTTTAATAACCAGAATCCACAGAGAACTCAAACGCATTAGCAAGAATAGAACAAGGGATCCCATCCTTGTTCTATTGGGATGTTCCCATCCCATCTATCCCAAGAATAGAACAAGGGATTTGAAGAGAAACTTCTCTGAAGACGACAGGCGTGCGGCCTTCAGACATATGAAAAAATGCTCATCATCTTTAATCATCAGAGAAATGCAAATCAAAACTACTTTGAGATACCATCTAACTCCAGTGAGACTAGCCTGTATCACAAAATCCCAAGACCAGAGATGTTGGCGCGGATGTGGAGAAAAGGGAACACTTTTGCACTGCTGGTGGGAATGCAAATTAATACATTCCTTTTGGAAAGAGATATGGAGAACACTTAGAGATCTAAAAATAGATCTGCCATTCAATCCTGTAATCCCTCTACTGGGCATATACCCAGAAGACCAAAAAGCACATCATAACAAAGATATTTGTACCAGAATGTTTATTGCAGCTCAATTCATAATTGCTAAGTCATGGAAGAAGCCCAAGTGCCCATCGATCCACGAATGGATTAATAAATTGTGGTACATGTACACCATGGAGTATTATGCAGCCTTAAAGAAAGATGGAGACTTTACCTCTTTCATGTTTACATGGATGGAGCTGGAACATATTCTTCTTAGTAAAGTATCTCAAGAATGGAAGAAAAAGTACCCAATGTACTCAGCCCTACTATGAAACTAATTTAGGGTTTTCACATGAAAGCTATAACCCAGTTACAACCTAAGAATAGGGGGAAGGGGGGAAGGGGGAAAGGGAGGGGAGGGAGGAGGGACGTGGGTAGAGGGAAGGGGATTGGTGGGATTACACCTGTGGTGCATCTTACAAGGGTATATGTGAAACTTGGTAAATGGTCTATAAAGCTAGTGAATGATGCCCCATGATCATATCAATGTACACAGCTATGATTTAATAGAAAAAAAAAAGAAAGAAAATAAAAAATAATAAAAAAACTATAAACTGGCAAAATTACTTGCCACATATGACAAATATGATGAGTTAATATCCTTAATATGTAAAGTGCCATAAAAAATATATTTAAAAAATAAGATCTTAATAGATTAATGGCAAAGGACACAGATAAGCCACAAAAAAGAAATAATAATAGATAATAAACAAGTAAAAAGTTAAAACAATGAAATGTCATATTTGATATACCAAATTAGTGGCATTAGTGATAATGCCAGTATTACACATACAGATGGATGGACACTCTGCTGGTAAAAATATAAATTAATACATTTCTGGACTATAATTTAGCAGTTAAGGTCTAGAACAATTTTCAGATTATTAACCCACTTCTAGAAACCTATGCTAAGGAATAAAGATAACAATCAAAATTAGAGATTTATGGCCATGGCTCACACCGGTGGCTCATGCCTATAATCCTAGCAATCTGGGAGGTCGAGGCGGGTGGACTGCTTGAGCTCACAAGTTCAAGACCAGCCTAAGCAAAATTGAGACTGTCTCTACTAAAAATAGAAAAACTGAAGAAAGAGGATTGCTTGTGCCCAAGTTGGAGGTTACTGTGAGCTATGAAGCCACAGCACTCTACCGAGGGCTATAGCTTAAGACTCTGTCTCAAAAAGAAAAAAAAAAATTGGAGATTTATATGCAAGAATTTTCATTACTGATTTGTTTCCCGCAAGAAACAATCTAGGATATGTCACTGGACTTAGTAAATATCAATATGTTGATAGGATGAAATATCAAATACTGTCCATGATACAAACATAACAAATATTTCTTAAATGTATTCAATTTATGTAAGAACCTTAGGAAGGAGTGAGATGTGCATATGACTTATACTCAGGAGCAAAGGAAGGTATATACAATTTTTTTCAATTGCACCAAAAATTGGAAATCACCTAAATGCTCATCAAGAGCAGTAAAACTGCCCAGGCATAAGGGCTCACACCTGTCATCCTGGCACTCTGGGAGGCCAAGGCAGGAGCATCTTTTCTTTTTATTTTTTTTTTGAGACAGAGCCTCAAGCTGTCACCCTGGGTAGAGTGCCATAGCATCAGAGCTCACAGCAACCTCCTACACCTGGGCTTAAGCGATTCTCTTGCCTCAGCCTCCCAAGCAACGCCCAGCTATTTTTTGGTTGTAGTTGTCATTGTTGTTTGGCAGGCCCAGGCTATATTCAAAACCACCAGCTCTGGTGTATGTAGCTGGCGCCTTAGCCACTTGAGCTACAGGTGCCAAGCCAAGAGCATCTTTTGAGGTCAGGAGTTTGATACCAGCCTGAGCAATAGCAAGACCCCATCTCTACCAAAATAGGAAAAAAAAAAATAGCTGGACACAGTGGTGCACAACTGTAGTCCCAGCTATTCAGGAAGCTAATGTAGGAGGACCACTTGATGGATCACTCACTGCACTGAGCTGTGATGACACCACTGTGCCCAGACAACAGAGCAAGACTCAGTCTTTTTTTAAAAAGAGAGAGAGAGAGGTGGCGCCTGTGGCTCAATCAGTAAGGCACCGGCCCCATATACCGAGGGTGGCGGGTTCAAACCCGGCCCGGGCTGAACTGCAACCAAAAAAATAGCCGGGCGTTTTGGTGGGCACCTGTAGTCCCAGCTACTCTGGAGGCTGAGGCAAGAGAATCGCTTAAGCCCAGGAGTTGGAGGCTGCTGTGAACTGTGATGCCACAGCACTTTACCAAGGGCCATAAAGTGAGACTCTGTCTCTACAAAAAAAAAAAAGAGAGAGAGAGAGATGAAATTAAATAATTCATGTTATAACCATACAGTGAAATCCTATGCATCTTCTAAAAATAGGACAGTAGGCCAGGCACAATGGCTCACACCTGTAACTGGAAATCACCTAAATGCCCATTAAGAGCAGTAAAATTGCCCAGGCACAGGGGCTCATCCTAGCACTTTGGGAGGCCAAAGTGGGAGAATCATTTGAGGCCAGGAGTTCAAGATCAACCTGAGCAAAAACAAGACTCCATCTCTACAAAAAAAAAAAAAAAAAGGAAAATTAGCTGAGCATGGCAGTGCTTGCCTATAGGTCCAGCTACTAGGAGACTGAGGCAGGAAGAATGTTTGAGTCTTGGAATTTGAGATTGTAGTGAGCTATAATGATGCCACTGCATACTAGCCCGAATGACAAACTGAGACCCTGTCTCAAAAACAACAACAATAAAAAAGATAGGACACTTTGGCTTTCCAGAGTGCTAGGATTGCCTATTGATATAGACTTAGAGTAATCTATGCACACTATATTGTTAAATTCAAAAAAGCAAGATGCAGAATAGGACATTTGGAATGCAGTGATTTGAAAGGCGGTAAAAACAAAAGGAAAGATAAAACATTTATGTTCACAGAACATCACCAGAAAGATACAGGGAAGAAATAAAACCCTTACCAGAAGACCAGGGTTAGAGAAACAGAAATACTTTTCTTTCCCACTTTGCTCTTCTGTCATGTTTGGATTTTTTCAAAAACAACACACAAACACACACACACACAAACTATATATATATACATATTCACACACATATACATATATATTTACATATATACATATTTACACATGTACACACATATATACTATACATTTTTTAGAAGGAAGGAGAGTGTTATGGGATGAACTGTGTCCACCAAAAATACGTGTTGAAGTCCTAATCCCCAGTACAATTGAGCATTCCTAATTTGAAAATCCCAAATCCTACAAAATCCAAAACTTTTTGAGCACCAACATGACCCCATGAAGACTTTACCCAATTTCCCAGAAGCCCTTGCTCCCATCAGCCTAGACTCTTCTCTCCAGAGGCCTTTCCTTTCCTCATCTGTTTTGCTGTAATCCTAGCACTCTGGGCGGTGGCTAGATTACTTGAGCTTTTGGAGTTTGAGACCAACCTGAGCAAGAGTGAGACCTGGTCGCTACAAAAAATAGGAAAAAAAAATTAGGCATTGTTGTAGGCGCTTGTAGTCCCACCTACCCCAGGGCTCAAAAAGTTTTAGATTTTGGAGGATTTCCTTTCCTCAACAAAACAGAAGGACACGAAAGCAAAACCAAAGCCTAGTCAGGGGTCCTCAAACTTTTTAAACAGGGGGCCAGTTCACTGTCCCTCAGACCACTGGAGGGATGGACTGTAGTTTAAAAAAAAAAAAAACTATGAACAAATTCCTATGCACACTGCACATATCTTATTTTGAAGCAAAAAACCAAAATAGGAACAAATACAATCACACTGCTTCATGTGGCCCGTGGGCCGCACTTTGAGGTCTAGGTTATAAAAACCAAGTGAGCTTGGGAGGCAGGCAGTAGGGGGTAGGAACAGGCAGTTTGCAGAGACGGTTTTCAGCTCCCAAGGTCCTATAGCTGAGGTGTCAGAATGGCAGCTAGCTACCCAAATGCCATTTAGTCTAAATCTGCTCACCCAAACCTCCCTACCATTCTCTAAGAGGTATGGAGTATCCACAATTACTAGAGCACAATCACCTGCAAACATGGACTCTGGGTCTCCCTTCTTTCAAAGATCAGAGAGCCTAGAACAGAAAGATGTGCTTCAATGACAGGGACAAGGCTAAACAAGAGGAAAGGGAGGAGAAGGGAGACCTTCACTGCGGCATGCAAGGACATGGCAGGCTCGCCCCATCCCATATCTCGACTATTATGCATTCCCAACTGGCTTGGCCAACATCCAGAGAGACTCCAGGCTGGTGAGTCTGTGAATGTGAGGCAGAGATAAGCGAGGCGGAGAGGGGGAGCTGGCCCACGGTTATATATGGGCTGCAGCACTGCTGTGGAGAGGAGTCAGGGGAATCTTCCATTTCCAAGGCATCATCACTGCACTCCCCAACACCAAGAATTCCATGCTTCCTCCCACTTCCTGGAATGTAACTAAGCAGTTACCTTGAGAACAAGGAAAAATCAGGATGTGGGGATTGTACAAGGGTTTTTGAGGGGGAAGGGATTGGGTTTCTTTCTTTTTTTTTTGAGACAGAGTGACACTCTGTCATCCTGGGTAGAGTGCCATGCCATCATATCATAGCTCACAGCAACCTCAAACTCCTGGGCTCAAGTGATCCTCTTGCCTCAGCCTCTGGTGTAGCTGGGACTACAGGAACCTACAAAAATGTCTGACTAATTGTTTTTCCTATTTTTAGTAGAGACAGGGTCTTACTCTTGCTCAGGTTAGTCTTGAACTCCAAAGCTCAAGCAATCCACCCACCTTGGCCTCCCAAAGTGCTAAGATTACAGGCCTGAGCCACTACTGAGCCTGGCCTATATGAATTTTTTAATATGTTAAGATCACACTGAGCCTGGGTAGTTGTTTGTAATAAAACAGGGAGTAGGAAGCACCATTGTTTCTTCACCTATGGGGCAGCCACCCAGTGGCAATCATTGTGAGAAATAGGGAGTATGTGATCTCTGGCCCTGACCTCAACAAGGGATGTGCTTTAGGAGCGCAGAAAATAGTGTGCTTCCTTCCAGCTGTAACCAAGCTGGGCCACCAGGGAAGGGCAGGCACATTTGAACAAATAGCAATGGGAGGAAGGCTTCTAGAAGAAGGAAACTGAGTGAGCAAAGCCTGGGAAGGAGACAGTTCCTGTCCTAGCAATAAGGAAGGCTGGAGGAGGGACAAAAGATGTCTTGTGGAAGCTAAGGGATCAGGTGTTTATCTGCTTTCACCAACTCCAGGGCATCCCTGAGTGTGTCCTGTGCACCCTCCAAGGAGAGCAAAATCCAGCAACAAGGCAAAGAGGTAGAGAAAAGGAATGTCTATCCTGAGCCTTGCCCCGGGGTCAGATGCCTAGAAAAAATTCTTGGGATTATTTAGTGCTATCTGTGATGGATTTGGAGCCACTCTGGCTGGAAGAGGGATGTGGCTTTGTACTGGGGCCGCCAGGACTGGCCAATGGAAAGCTAAAGACACTTTCAGGTCTCGATGCTTTGCCCTGGCTGTTCACCAGTCTGGATGTCCTTTCCCCACTGTCTTCCTTGTTCAATGAAATTCTGAAGAATCATCTCTGTAACGTTCTCCTGATACACTCATTCAGAATTAACCCCCTGCGTTTTATGACCCTTCCAAAGTTGTTTGTATGTGTGCGCTTTCCTGTCTTATCACCAGCCTTACTCACTTCTAGATGTACACTGTGAAATGTCAAGGACCAGGTTTATGCATCGTTTTGACAACCCCCCCTCCCAGCACCAACACCTCCCCAGAGCAGATGCTGGTAAATTATTGCAAGGGCACACAGCGTGGTCTGAAGGACTTTGGAGACTAGCAAGGTGGAAGAGGAGAGAGATGACAAATTACCTCTGGGGTACAATGTACACTATTTGGGTGATGGGTACACCAAAAGCCCAGACTTTACCACTCTACTATATGCACATGTAACAGAATTCAAAATCTATTAAAATAAAATAAAAGGAAATTGAGGAAAAGAAAAAAGAAAAAAATACTATTGAATTAAACATACAGACCCACAAGGAGGACCTGACACTGGCTGCCATTCCCGGCTTCCACATCCCATCATTCACTCGATCAACAACCATGTGCGCATGCACCCTCCTCCAAGCTGGCTCACTCTCACAGAGCACTCTCAAACACTTTAACAGACCAGCTGAAAGTAAGTTCAGTATCAACCGAGGACTTCTTTTCAGCTCGAGGACATAGAAAATCCCCCAGGATGACATGGATAAAAAGCTGCACGGTGGGTACAGCCTTGCCTGTATACGTCCAAATGCAATGTCACACCCTCAAGAAGGGCCCTGGGGCAGACAGACTGCTTGGGATATGGGTGAGATCCCCCAAGGGCTCTGCTCTGCCCACCCATGGGAACCAGGGATATACCTATGCTCTGCCCACCCATGGAACCAGGGATATACCTATCACAGAAGATGCCAGTTAAAACAATGCATTCCTCTGGGGATACTAAGTTAAGGAGCCAGTCATTTGGAGTGGGCAGGGGAACTCTAGGAAGTCGTCTTCCCAGAGTAGAGGATGTGGCCATGGAGGTGGGAGGATTAGCCGAAGGTCATGAGAAAAGTCTGCCCTGCTCTGAGATCAATAAGTGCAAATTGCTTGAAAGTCCAGGGACTGCTCTGCCATGGATGGGGCGGGGTGGGGGAGGGAGGGGGCAGATTAGGGACAGCCATTTATCTCACAGGTCTCTTCTAACTCTGCAGTTGTAGGGTTCTATCCTGAACCTCCCCTGCCAACAACTTGAAAAAGTTGTCTTGAGATCAGGGACATTTGAACAGAAAGTGGAATAACATGTCAGATAATAAACCAAGAAGAAATTCTGAAGTCAAAACAAGGGATAAATTTTCCTTATCTCTGTAAGACATGCATCAAAGCAGCTAGCTGCTGTCTGCCTAGCCTGGGAAGATGATAACGGTTTTTAATGGCCTGTAAACAATAGGACCAGCCTTTGTAATAAAGTTTAACCAATTAATTCCTTAGGCTTTCTCCCTGCACTCTGCCTACTCCATGCTCCCCCTTTTTGTGATGGAGCAGCCGTCAGGGGTCTGAGAGGCAGAGTGATCCAGCCTCAAGACTCAGTGCCTCTGAGTTCCTGGGTGGTGTCCAGAGGAGAATCAAACCTGTGGCGGCAGTAAGAGTTGCCCAGAAGGAGTGTCAAAGAAAATTGTCTCTATGTTGATCTGGGCAAAAAGAGTAAAAATCCCTCCTTTTAGGAAAAAAGAGAGAAAGAGACACCAAATTATTGGCACAATTGGTAAACTTCATTCTTACTGAGTGAGCTCCTTCATTCATTTCGCAAACATTCCTGTACACATGTGCAAGGCCCTCTAGAGGTGCAAAAGTATTCAAAGAAAATACCTACCCTCAATAGAATTACAGTCTGGGAGGTGGTGCTGGGAATAAGACACATGCATAGATTTCAATCATGAAAGTACAATGGCGCTTGCAAAGTGCTACGCCAAGTCCAGTTTTCTTTTTCCCATTTTTTGATTCGGTCATGTACCATGTTTAATTTGCGGTGACTAAAACAGACGATATTCAGAAAATGGAGAAATCAGAAAGCAAAGAAAAAAAATGAGACACACAAGAGAAAGGAAATCAAGAGAGAGGAAGCGTCCCTTGAGCCGAGGCTTTCTACTGTCAGCCTTCATTCTGGAAAAGAAAAAGACATGTTGGCACTAGAGGTTTATGGGCAGGTCCATGCCACTGAGTGACAAATCAAGCCACATTCGCTTTCTGTACCAAGAAAGCGAATGTACCATGATTTTGCTGAATCATGCAAAATTTTGGCCACCTGGATTTTTCAATTTGACACACCAACTCCCAAGTACCCAATAAGCATTCCCTTTACTTTGTTTTTTTAGACAGAATCTTACTCTGTTGCCCTGGGGAGAGTATCATGGAGTTGTAGTTCACAGTAACCTCAAAGTCTTGGGCTCAAATGACGCTCTTGCCTCAGCCTCCCGAGTAGCTGGGACTACAGGCTCCCACCAGAATGCCCAGCTATTTTTAGAGCCTGGAGTCTCGTGTTTGCTCAGGTTAGTCTCAAACTCCTGAGTTCAAGCAATCCACAAGCGTCAGCCTCCCACACGTTAGGAGATCAGGTGTGAGCCACCAAACCCCGCCTTCCATTTACTCTTAGACATACAGTAGGTAATGCTGATGTTAATGGAGGAAACTCTAAAGTTTTTCATCCGTAGTTCAAAGGTTGGTTATTTTCCGCTTCCAAAAACAATGATGAATACTCTGTTTTGCATTTGTGGAAACTCACATTTTTTTCAAAATTCTGCAGAAAGGATTATCTAATGCTCATGCCACAGTGATCTTGGGTGGTAGGTAACAAAAGGTGAGCATTATCTCCACTTTAAATTTTTCTGCCTTAACCATTTGTTTTCTTCTCAACAAACAATGGTTGAGCACCTACCATATGCCAAGCACCTGTCATCTACACAATAGATCAAGAGAAACACAGAACCTGCCTGCAACAGGCTCCCAGGCCAGTGCTTGGGAGACACAGGAAAAATATCTCTGTCTCCAGAGTCTGGCACAGCTCCCAAAGGAGATGATGGAGACAAGCCTTAAAAGACCAGTGTGATTTTACCAAGTAGAAAAGAGAGAAAGAGAGAAAAGGGGAATCCAGGGATGTGGGTCAACAATTTGTACGCAAAGAAAGGGAGCCAGCTGTATGTGCAGACCAGAGGGTGAGGGGCAGAGGCTGAGAAAGAGACGACAGAGTTTGGACTTTATCCTGTGGGCAATGAGGAAGTCACTGAAGGCTTTGAGCAGAGGTGGATGGCATGATCAGATTTATGTTTTAGCAAGATTATTCCAGCCTCTGGGTGGAGAATATACCGGACTAGGAAGAGACTGGACAGACTCTAGAAACTTTTTTTAATTTCAGGTTAATATGAGGTCACACACGGTTAGGTTACATTGTTTGCATTTGCTAGGTAAAGTCCCTATTGTAGTTGTACCCCTCACCCAGGAGGTGTGCCATGAACCCTTACATTGTGCCTGTTAGGTGAAAGCACACAAATGCCCCTTCCTCCAGAAACTTGTTTTGTTTTTTTTTGAGACAGAGTCTCACTATGTCACCCTGGATAGAGTGCTGTGGTGTCACAGCTCACAGCAACCTCAAACTCTTGGGCTTAAGCAATTCTCTTGCCTCAGCCTCCCAAGTAGCTGGGACTACAGGTGCAACCTGCCAGCCCTGGTATACGTGGCGGGCGCCCTAACCACTAAGCTATGGCACTGAGCCTAGAAACATTTTTATAGAATCGACAGGAATGGGTGTCCCAGTGGAAGGTAGAAGGAAAAGATGGCACCACGGACAGATTTCTCACACAGGCTTGTGGGGCCCTGATCCAAGAGAGGGGACTGATAAGAAAGCAAGAGGCAGAAAAATTAAGTGCCTTGCCTCAGGTCCTGTCAGTTACCTGATGGCAGACAAAGCAAGAACCTAACAATCTTTCTGGTAGAAACCCCTTGGTTTGCCCTGTTAAGATCAGCCAGGACATTTAACCATCATTGGCCAGGCTTTCCCTATCCCCTACTTTATGCATTTTCACTTTTTGTCCTCTGGAGATCATCAAGATCATCAGGGCAAAACTCCTTTTGACTTCCCAGACGGCCTGGCACAGTACAATGAAGTGGTCAGTCAGGGTTGGTTGTTAAATCAAACTCCAGGAGTCCCAGAACCAGTCACCAGTATTGCCTCCCTTGTAACATGAGACGCTTTTCTTCTTTAATCCCTAATAAACAATATGTTTTATATAATTCCTAGATCAAGTAATCCCTAGATGTCTGTCACAGTCCAAGATACTTTTAACGACAACAAAAAAATCACTATTTTTAAAAGAAAGGACATTTAATACATATCTTCAAAGTCAGAATAGTATCATTTTAAGATCAAGGAGAACAGGGCTTAGGGGGTTCAGGAAAGGACTTGGTGAGAGCAGGGTGACAGGGAGTTCATTTATTCATTCCATAGTGTTTACTGAAGACCTACTTATTTTATGTGCAAGGTCTTTTACCCAGAAAGTCTTAAATTTGGGTAGCCACCGTTAGTATGTCAATTAAATCAGAGTTCCTCGACCTCAGCATTGCTGGCTCTTTGGACGGGATGATGCTGCGGGGGATGGGGAGCCACCCTGTGCACCATCTGAGAGTTAGCAGTTAGCAGTGTCCCTGACCACCACCCACAAACTCCCCAGTGCAACAACCAAAAACATGTCTCCAGGCATTTCCAAATGTTCCCTGGAGGCAAAACTGCCCCAGCTGAGAATCATTGAATAAAACAAAGCTATATTAGAAATCTAGTTATGTCCTTATATTTCGGCCCGGTGAAAATTATGGCAGACTGATCAGTCCATAAACCAGCTTTTGAGAACAAGAGGCAGAGTTTAAGAATGCTATTGAAAACATACCAATCCCTCGCGAGGGATTTGAATTCAAATCCCATTTCTGCCTCTACTAGTGGCCTGAGCTTGAGCAAGGGACTGCTCTAAGCCTCCCTTTCCTCTCCCACAGGACAGGGACAACACTGTTTCATCAAAGTTGTTAGGAGGATTAAATGGAATAGATGGGACACACTGAGCACATGGTTGTCAAGAGAGGAAGTATGACAAACATTAACATTATTCCTACCACTTCCATAACACACAGCACAATGTCTGGCACATACTAACGATGGCTACCCAAGGAGTAGGGCGCCGGCCCCATATGCCGGAGGTGGTGGATTCAAACCCGGCCCCGGCCAGAAACTGCAAAAAAAAAAAAAAAAAAAGATATAAAAGGCCAGCATAGTGGCTGATGCCTGGAATTCTAGCACTCTGGAAGCCAAGGCAGACTGACTGAGCTTACAAGTTCAAGACCAACCTGAGCAAAAGCGAGAAACTCTCTGCTAAATAGAAAAATGAAAACAAAAAACTGAGGCAAAAGGATCACTTGAGCCCGAGAGTTGAAGGTTGCTGTGAGCTATGATGCCACAGGACTCCACCCAGGGCAGCAGTTTGAGACTCTGTCTCAAAAAAAAAAAAAGTAGCTGTACATACAAAAGTAGCTATAAAGGGGTGTTGGGGGAAGCAAGGCAAACAGCAAATTAAACCAACAGGTACCTCAAGGAAGTGTGGCGGAGGAGGGCATTCAGAACCTCTGGGGCTGGCCACTCGGCAGCAAGCAGGTCAGAGTTCCCACTGTTTCCTCTGTCCCCCACTAAGCCTACCTCCCTGCCTCTGCAGGCAAAGGGCTGGTAGCTCTTTCTCTCATGGGGAAAAACACTCCTTGTTATAAACCAGACACTGTCCTGGACGAAGCCCAGCCAGCAATAAATTTCTGGGGTTCAAAAGTACATTAAGTATCTTCGAAGTTTTCCAAAGGGCTGTTTTCTAACCATCACAAGGCCATAGAAAGTAAGTTCGGAGAGAAACCTTAAAGAGCAGGTGATCTAAGCCCACATGCTACAGAAAGGGAAACTGAGGCTTGGAGAGGGGAAGGAACTTGCTTGGGATCATCCAAGTCTGCTCCGGTGGCAGCACAGAGCCAAGAGCTCAAGGCTTTAGTTTTGGTGTTGAGTTTCACGAGAAGCTTGAAAACATACCAAGAAGAGAAAGGTGTACTGTAAATCTCTCTCTCCCTAAAAATAAAGACGTGCAGTCATACATGCACACATGTGTACGAACAGTGAGGACAGGTGGGAAAAGAAATGGGGCAAAATGCTAGTAAATGGTGACTCTGAGCCAGGGGTTAGAGGGCTATTCATTGTACTTTTTTCATAATTTTTCAGAAGGATTGAAATTTTTCTAAGTAAACATTTGAGGGAGAAGGAGAAAGCACTAAATAATAATCTAAGGTAAGTGAAATAGTTTTTTATTTTCTTAATATAATATATTCTTAATATATTCTTTTTCTTCTCCCCCCCCCCCTTTTGAGACAGAGTCTTACTCTGTCGCCCTGGGTGGAGTGCGATGGCATCATAACTCACTCACAGCAACATCAAACTCTTGGGCTCAAGAGATCCTCCTGCCTCAGCTTCCCAAGTAGCTGGGGACTACAGGTACCCACCACAACACCCAGCTTGTTTTTCTTTTTTAGTAGAGACGGGGTCTCGCTCTTGCTCAAGCTGGTCTCCAACTCCTGAGCTCAGGTAATCCACACACCTCAGCCTCCCAGAATGCTAGGATTAATGGTGTGAACGACTGCACCCAGCATCTTAATATATTCTTTTTTTGGGGGGGGGGTTGAGTTAAATTTTTGAAAAATATTGGGAAATACCATTAATCACTCCTTCAGTTGCATTCTGTTTTTGTTTCTCTAGCTAGGAACTAATATCCTCAGAAAAAAGTTATAAGACATCCAAAGGTTAAAGGTGTAGGACTCCAAACAAGTGTGGGATGCTAGTGTTCATAGTAGTCAGTAGCTATGGCAACCCTGGAAACCAAATCTGACTTCAAATATTTTGTTCCATCAGCTTCCAAAATGCACATATGCTTGTCACCCCCTGTATCCTGATGCCTGGGGTTCAGAAAGTAAATAAAGTAACCATGGCCTATGGATGGTACACATGTCAGATTATTTCCAAAGGAGTCCATCACCTTTGCAATACTGATGGTTCATAAATGCAATACAATGCACTTTAATTTCTCTTCAGTATGGAAATAATTCTTTCACATGAATAAATGATTGAATTCAGAGTCACTATGTTCTCTATCCATAGTAGTATTTCGTTTGGGCCATTTTCGGTCCATAATTCAGCCCTGAAAATCTATCTTTGGCCACACAAACAAAGCTCATAGCAATAGCTTGGCATTTGAGGCATGGCAAGGCAATGAATAGGGGAATAAGAAGTTGGAGATGACACACCTCTCGGAGGCGGGACACAATTATAAAAGGGACTTTACCTAACAAATGCAATCAGAGTAACCTGGTTCTTTGTACCCTCAATGAATCCCCAACAATAAAAAAAAAAAAAAATAGTTCCTTAACTTCTTATGCTATGTAATAAAATTTTATGGATACCAGAAAAAAAAAAATAAGAAGTTGGAGAAATAGGTAGAGGGCAAACCCAGGAAGGCCCAACAAATGATTTGGAATCTTATTCTTCAGGCAACACAGAGTCACTGAAAAGTTTGAGAAGGTAGTGATATAATTGGATCATTCTAGCAGAGTCTAGATGGCTGTTTTAGGGGTTGGGGGTTGTTTCGAAACAGTCTCTTTCTGTTGCCCAGGCTAGAGTGACCTGGCGTCATAGCTCACAGCAACCTCAAACTCAGGCTAAAGTGACCCTCCTACCTCAGTCTCCCAAGTAGCTGAGACTACAGGCACCTTTGTCTGGCTACCTTTTCTATTTTTAGTAGAAATGAATCTCACTCTTGCTCAGGCTGGTCTCGAACTCCTCAGCTCAGGCAATCCCCCTACCTCAGCCTCCCAGAGTGCTAGGGTTACAGGAGTGAGCCACCACGCCCGCTGGAAGAATAGATGGCTAGAAGCAACTCAGAACAAGGGCATGTAGTTGGAATGACAAAGACCTGGTCTAAGGCAGTCAAAGTGAGAATGAAGAACTGAGGACAAATTAGAAGGAGCCATTGAAAAGAATAAATGGACAGGACTGGTAGGAAGAGGGCAGATGTATCTGGGAGAGAGAAGGGGGAATCTAAGCTGACTTCTAGCATGGGTTGCCAAGTTAGATGACAACAGCGCTCATCCAGGCAGGAAATCAGGAAAAGGTGAAGGGTTAGCAAAGGAATGTGGTAAGTTTCAGACACGTTGAGTTGCCAGTGAATATGGAGCTGTAGAGAAAAAGTCTCAGATGGATACATGGATTTGAAAATAATCAACAACCTCGAGGTGATAGAAGCCATGGGTGTCGATGAGGTCAGCTGGAGGGGAATTCAGGGCAAAACAAGAACAGAGTCAAGGACAGAACCTCTGGGGGAAAAAAATTTAAAGGTAGCCAAGGAAGAGGAAACCCTCCCAAAACATTAAAGCCAGACCTAAGAGCAAAGACCTATGACGCCTTTTTTTTTTTTGAGACAGTCTCACTAAGTCACCCTCGGCAGAGTGCCGTGGCGTCACAGCTCACAGCAACCTCAAACTCTTGGACTTAAGTGATTCTATTGCCTCTGCCTCCCAAGTAGCTGGGACTACAGACACCTACCATACCACCCAGCTGTTTTTTTGTTGCAGTTGTCATTGTTGTTTAGCAGGCCCAGGCCAGGTTTAAACCCCCCAGCCCTGGTGTCTGTGGCCGGTGCTGTGCCAACCTATGCCTCCTTTTAAGTGACTCACTAAAACTCCTCCATCTCCACAGAACGGTCACACCATGCTAGAGTGGGGGAAGGAACAATCTTCTGTTAAAATAAACTCACTTCTCAATAATAACAACAGAAAAAAAACAAATAACCCAATTTAAAAATGAGCAAAGGATTTGAACAGACATTTCTCCAAATAAGATAAACAAGTGGCCAAAAAGCACATGAAAAGATAGACAGCATCTTTGAGTCCTTAGGGAAATGCCAGTCAAAACCATAGCAATACACCACTTCATACCCGCTAGGAGAGCTATGATCAAAAAGACGTTTCACTATGTCACTAATTCCTTAAAAGTAATGAAGACAGAGAATCACAAGTGTCAAGAAGGGTGTAGAGGCGGCGCCTGTGGCTCAAGGAGTAGGGCGCCGGTCCCATATGCCGGAGGTGGCGGGTTCAAACCCATCTCCGGCCAAAAAAAAAAAAAAGAAGGGTGTAGAGAAACTAGACCCTCATGCATTACTGGTGGGCGTGTAAAATGCTGCAGTCACTATGGAAAACAGTTTGGCAGTACCTCAAAACATGAAATAGAGAGCTAGAAGACACTGCAATTCCCCTCCTTGGTATTTACCCAAGAGAACTGAAAACTTAATGCCCACATAAGGACCTGTACAGAAATGTTCACAATAGCATTCTTCATAATAACTAAAAAAGTAAAGATAACCCAAATGTCCATCAACAGATGACTGGATAAACAAAATGTGGCATATCCACACATGGGCTATTATTCAGCCATAAAAAGGAATTTTTATATACTGATATCCACTATGGGGCTGGACACTGAAACGTCATGCTAAGTGAAAGAAACCAGAGACATATAGAGACAGAAAGTAGATTAGTAGTTCCCGGGGCTGAGGAGATAGAAAAGGAGGGTCTGCTTTATGAGTAATTTTCAGGTGATAAAAATGTTTTGGAAGTAGAAGTTGGTGATGGTCATGCGACATGGTGAAGATACCAAAACCTGCTGCATTGTGCACTTTAAAATAGTCAGAATGGTGAATCTTGTTATGTAAATTTCATATCAATAAAAAATTAAATGACATATAAACTCACTCAACAAAGCTACACACAGCCACAAGGAGCTGGGTATTTTCTCAGGAGCTGGCATCAGGATCCCCAGATATTCTGACTAAAGCCAAAGATCATGGCTCCCACGAGCCCCTGAGATGTCTTCACACACCCACAGCTGGGGACTGAAGGCTCTGCTGAAGAGCAGAAGACAGATCATCCAGCCTCGTGGCCGCTGCCCGCCTCTTGATCAGGCTGCCTCACTCACTTCCAAGAGCTTGAAATGCCAGGTGACGGAAAAATAGCTATGATGTGACCAACAAAGAGACAGCAACCAGATCTGACCTGAGCATAGTCATCCCACACTAACGGGAAAGGAGGAATGAGTTCTGGGCCCAGGGTCCCCAGAAGCCCTGGAACACCAACCTCATGCTTCAAACTCATTCAGCTCTTCTGCACCTAAAACCCATCGCAGTGTTCAGGATACACCTGCCTGAGACAACACTCCCGGCTGTTCTCAGCATTCACCAGGCAGCTTCTCCCTTTTACACAGGGACCTTGGGAGCTATTCGAAAGATTTTGTCTCTTTCAGCTGGAGACACAAGTGGCTTTGGAATTGGCACAACTTACATGGCTTCCAGGCAGCGCAATACCAGCTGCCACAGGACTGCAGGCTGAAGCAGCCTGGGAAGGCAGGGGAGACTGATCCCTGCGATCTCAGAAAGGGCCAGAGCCTCTGGGAGGAGTCACCGAGGAGGGAGCCCCAGGGTTCTGCAGAACTTCCTGGCAGTCATATCGTATGGCTACTTCACCCTCCAATGACGTGCTTCCCTCTCCCTTTTTGCTCCTTCTCTCCTGCCAAACTCCCAGGGCAACCCTGGATAATAAAGCGACAGAATGCAACTGCTTTGAAGTAGCACACAACCACCCCAGAGGGATTTTCAGGGCAGAAGGGTGGTTCTGGGGTGAGAAGAAAAGCCCCTGGCCCGTCCCAGCCACAGGATAGGCATCCCCTCCTCCATGCTTCCCTGCCCCTGCCTGCCAGAAGGGGAAAAGTCGCTTGCTGAAACTAGGTCTTCCCCCTGGGGTTCTGACCACCTCATGGGGACATTGTGATTACCCTGCGGTTGCCATGCCTACTGTGATGTCACTCCTTTATCATTCCATCTGGGTGGATTTTTTTCCCTTTTCTCTAAAGGACACCCTCCTATCCATTGCCCAGGAGCCCACTGGGAGCTCCAGCCCTTGTCTTATCTGGATCTGGGTAAACTGTCCAGGAACCTCACAAGATGCCACATTCCTAATGGGAGCAGCTCTTAGATGAAGAGAATCCCTCCTATCAAGCTGGTCAGTCTACTCCTAGATTTAAGCTGAACCAGACAGAACCCATCTCAACACCCCCTCTCAGAATGCGAGCAGGAGAAGGGAGTGGTAGGGTCCTTTCAGCTCTACTTTGGTCAGACAGAAAATGCTTTACAAGCAAAATAAATGCAAAGGATAAGGGTAGAGGAAAATTACATAGATCCCATGCTTTATCAGGCACAGAGGAATGCAAAGGAAGAAAGAAGAGCGCTTCCTAAATGATCACTTGTCATGCTGCCCAGCCATGGGTCTGTAGAGGGCTCCATACCAGGGGAAAGCAATGTCTTTGGGGTCCTGCCACGAGCCAGGCACTGTGACAGATACTGGAGACCTGGTTCCAGCCTCTAAGGAGCTATTTAATAATAATAACACCACTGTTCACAATAATGACATCTACACAGCTCAATCAAAAGCATTTTATCCCTCTAGAAAGACAGATGGAGGCTGTGAAAGATCAGGTAGCTTGTCCACAGCCATGAGGCCCAGTCTCTATCTATGGTCTCTGGGCAGAGAACACACGTGCTGGCCATGGGCAGTTCTTGCCTCAGACCCAGCTGGCTGCAGACTTTCTCCTCGTTCTGGCCGCCCCTCCTGGGATCTGTGACGGCTTCCACGAGCAGTGAAGGCAGGCAGCAGGCAGTAGCTCCAGTGCCAGCCATGCCAACCCACCAGGGGAATGGCAGCCATCTGCCACAGAGAGGGCAGGAGGCCCAGGGAAGGACCTCCCTGCAGCCAGCTAACCTCTGCAGTCAAGTTAAGCTTTAGAAATAGGCCTGTTCCTAGAAGTCATTGATGCCATTATTAAAACACAGCACCCTGTAGAAAATGGTGGTCTAGGCCCACTGAAAGTATCCAGACTTCACAAAAAGTGGCAATTACCTATTGGTGTCAGCAGTGCTCTTATCTTCAGCTAAAACCTCAGACACAGAATTGGGCTTATCTTGCTAGCATATGACATGTCTCCTCCTGTTTTAAAAAAAATTACACATCAGCTCAGCACTCGTACAAAGTGGTTACAGTGCCAGCCACATACTGACAGTGGTGGGTTCTAACCCGGCCTGGGCCAGCTAAACAACTGCAACCAAAAAATAGCCATGCACTGTGGTGGGAACCTGTAGTCCCAGCTACTTGAGAGGCTGAGGCAAGAGAATCACTTAAGCATAACAGTTTGAGGTTGCTGTGAGCTGTGATGCCATGGCACTCTACCAAAGACAACACAGTGAGACTCTGTCTCAAAAAAAAATACACATCATAGATATTCTCTTAATGGTAAACAAGAGAAAAATCAGATTTCCATGTTGTGAATGAGGAAACCAAGGCAAAGAGAAGAGAAGGGGTCCAAGTGACATCAATTTGCAGAACTGTGTTTGGTTTTTTATTTTTTTTTGAGACTCACTTTGTCACTCTCGGTAGAGTGTCATGGTGTCATAGCTCACAGCAACCTCAAACTCTTGGGCTCAAGCAATTCTCTTGCATCAGCCTCACAAGTAGCTGGGACTACAGGCACCTGCCACAACACCAGGCTATTTTTAGAGGCAGAGTCTTGCTCTTGTTCAGGCAATCCCCCTGCCCTGGCCTCCCAGAGTGGTAGTTACAAAGGGTGAGTCACCACACCTGGACCCCAGAACTGCGATTCTTATTTTAAGTACTCATTTTGGGGGACCTTTGGCAACAGCAAAGGCACTCAGTAATATCTGTGTGGAAATCACATTACTGGCCATCAAACAAGCCACTACTGTTAGTTCCCTGGTGTAAGTGGGGCTGGGGGCACGGCAAGCAGAGGTGGGGGAGAGATCCCTGCAAAGCTGAGGATTAACTCCCCATGTGGCTGGTGAGATGGCTCAGGGGTCAGACTTGGTAAAGCTGTCCTCATTTTTAACAAGCCTGTCTGCCTTTCACCTGTCCTGAGGTAGGACAATCAGATGTCCTACTTTGCGGTGTAGCCCTACTCCCTTGGGGATAGAAGCCCGAATAGGCTGTTTTCCCCTCACATGAGTAAGCAGCTTTGCTGTCCCAAACCAGGCAAGCGGCCAGCAAGTGCATTCACTAGGGGTGGCTTGGTTCCGTTCAATAGCAAATCTTGCACTTTAGGAGCTACAGGGGCAAGAAGGCCTTACAGGGGTGAGAGGGCCTGGCAGGAGTCTGCTTGGATCAGGGCAGCATGGGCCAGCACTTGTTGGGATCAAGCAGTGATATAAGACCTCAAAAGCAGGAGTTCTGGACTCAAACAGACCTAGGCTTGAATCTCAGCACCACTTACTCACTCTGTGGCCTGGAGTTATTTGCCCTTGTTTTCCTCATCCAGAATAGGGTGATAAAAATATCTAAGTTTGTGAAATTATGAGGATATCAGCAGATAATACACACTTCAAAGATGGCAGCTATGATTATTCGTTTGCCAGGCACAGCCATGTGCCCGTACTCAGCTGCCCACTTCTTTTTTTTTTTTTTTTTTTTTTGGCCGGGGCTGGGCTTGAACCCGCCACCTCCGGCATATGGGACCGGCGCCCTACCCGTTGAGCCACAGGCGCCGCCCCAGCTGCCCACTTCTAATGAGTGTCCTTCAGGACCAACATTACTGACCTGGGCCTTCAGCCGCAAACTCGAGCTCTCACTCTTGCCAAGCTAAGTGGCCCATGCTGGCCTCACAGCCTTGTTCTCCACAGAACACCTCTTTCGTTTGTTTGACTTTTTAATTTCCACACATATTTTATGCATCCCTTTATGCATTTGTACACATATATATAACTTATTCAAACGGCATTACATGACTGTGCTACTTTCCAATACCCATCCTCCTGCTTTCCCTGGTAGCCAGGTTAACATCTTAGTTTGCATCCTTTCACAATTTTCACCATATTCACATAATTTTACACACATATACATACACATATACACACAGAGGAGTTTTTGGGAGATGTTTATTGTTTGTTTAACAAAAATGCAATTATGTATTATACACAACTCCACTTTGCTTTTTTTATAGTCTATCAGACTTTGCCAAAATCCTTTTAATAATTTTGTTTTGATTCATAGTATAAAGGCATCACAATTATTGGACCATTCCCCTAGTGATGGGCATTCATTCAGTTTCAATTCTTGGCCAATGTAAACAAAAAGTCACAAATACAAAAAAAAAAGGTAACAAATTCCTTGATAATACATCCTTACCAAAGACCATTTTCTAATAAGACAAAATGTCAAGCACCAGGATGTGAAAGTTATCCATTAAAAGGACCTCATCGTGAATTCCTGATATAACCACATCCACATTACCCCTGAAATTCTCTTTAGGAAAGGGACCCTCTTGCTCCTAGAATTCCAAATCCCCAGCCACGTGTCTGGCTTCCAAATGCTAGTTCTTCCAGCTCTTGATGTGTCAACTCTACAGGTCTTCCTTTTCCCATCTGCAAAATAAAATAATACCTACCCTGGGTTGCAGGATTTGAGAGTGCTTTGGCAAGAAAGAGCAGTATTTGAAATGGTTTTTTTGCTGTTATTCCATGGGATGCTGTTTCTAGCTTGTTGTTTGGGGGGTCAGGGAAGGGAGAGTGAGCCAAGACTAAGAGATTGAATTAAATTCTCTCTGAGATGCAGAGGGCCCAGCATCTGGGGCTGGTGGGAAGGCTCCCCCCCTTTTTGCATTTCTGAAGCACCATGCACTGTTGGTGATTTACAAGAAAAGTTTAGGAACTGGACAGAGAGACTGTTGACTCTATATTTGCCCAGCTTTGTCATATTCCAAAGAGGGGTAATTTAATTGAAGTTATGAGAAGAATGATCTAATCATCGAATTTTGGAAAAATCAGCAATCTTATTGATGTTCTGAGTTTTAGTAAAAGTTCCCTAAGCTCTAAATTTCGTTCAGTAAAAGACTGGGGGCAGAGGGACAGACTTCTTTTGGAGGGAGTATAATGATTGTATTTTCTGTTCTCAAAAATTTTTAAAAATACAAAGGAGAAATTTTTTTTTTTTTTTTTGAGACAGAGTCTCAAGCTGTCACCCTTGGTAGAGTACCGTGGCATCACAGCTCACAGCAACCTCCAACTCTTGGGCTAACGCAATTCTCTTGCCTTAGCCTCCCAAGTAGCTGGGACTACAGGCGCCCGCCACAACGCCCGGCTATTTTTTTATTTATTTATTTATTTATTTTTGGTTGTAGTTGTCATTGTTGTTTGGCAGGCCCAGGCTGGGTTCAAACCCGCCAGCTCTGGTGTATGTGGCCCACGCTATAACTACTATACTATAGGCGCCAAACCAAAAAAGGAGAAATTTTATGGGAAAAAATCTTAAAACTTCCATTTCAAGTAGCAGTTCTAAAAGTCTTTCAAGAGCCTCCCCAACAAGAAGCAGTTACAGCAACCTGAGTGCCAAGAACCATTTACCTGGTTACCATATGGCCCACAAGCATGAGAAGAGCGTAGGAGGAATGGTAAAAATCAGCAGAATTAGTATAATGGTATTCTGCTTTAAAACCCAAATCAAATCAGAATATAGAAGAATTTTCTCCATCAAAATCAAGTGGATGATTAGCACTCCTACTTTGGAAAAATGTTTGGCAGCATCTGCTAAACATATGTCTATCCTATGACCCAGCAACACCATGACAAGGTGTGTGTGCTTACAGTCTGCAAAGTCATGTACCAGCACGTTTCTCTGGTAGCACTACTCACAGAAGTCCCAAACTAGAACCTACCCCATGCCCAGCAAGAATAAAATGGGCAAATAAATCACAGAGCATTTATATAACAGGGTACTATACAGCAATGAGAATGATCTGCAACTACAGCCAACACGTGGTTAAATCTCAAACTCAACATTGAGGGGGAAATCCAGATACTAAAATAGACACACTGGAAGATTCCGCTCCGGGCTAGAATCAGGGCAGTTGCCCTCAGTAGGACTGACAGGTCAGGACTGCTGTGGTAACTGGAAGGGGCACAGCTAGGCTTCCATTATGTTGTTTCTTAAGCTGGGTGCTGGTGACACAAGCATGTTCAACTTGTGAAACTTACTGGGTGAGTATATGTACACTTTCTGTATATATATTATACTTCAGTGTTTTAAACTTTAAAAAATAAGTCCACAAACAGAAATAAACATGATTAAAGATAAAATAATCAGATGGACAAGGCTCTTGAAGCCATATTTTATCTGACATGTATCATTCCAGGGAGCTTTCCCCTGTCAATCTAAGGACTTATTACTTGAACATGGAAGAAGAGCACTTTGTGCAAAGACATGAAAGAAAACAGAGAAACTGGCATGTTCTTTGGAAGAGCAGTTTCCAAACTCTAGATGTGCAACTTCTACCCCAGGTAATTAATCCAACATACTACCCATTACAGCTGGACCTGGATTTGCTTCAAAAACATCTGGGGTTTTGTTTTTGGCTTTTGCTTCCCCTTTAAAAAAACAAAGTTGCTTGGAATGAAGGGTGAAGGCATAGTTATCATATATGAATATCAAATCTGTTTTCACAAAAGGAAATTAGAGATCTGATCAATGGCAACAAAATAGAAACCAGACATGGAAAAGATTCACTCTGAGGGTCTGGCACCATGGGCAAACTTAGGTTTCCATACAGTTCAATAATAACATTAGTTGTAAGAGCAACTAATACTTATGTAGCGTTCACATATGCTAGGCGTTGCTCTAAGAGCCCACATATATTAATTTATTCAATCCTCATCCATAAGGTAGGGACTCATATAATCCCCATTTTACAGATTGAGGCTGAGACCCAGAGAGGGTAGAAACTTGCCCAAGTCACATAGTTATTAAGTGACAGAACTAGACAGTCTGGCTGCAGAGTCTGTACTTTTAACCATTCTACCATATTGTTTCCTATTAAACATTTACGAAGCCCCTACTATGTACTAGGTACTTGGTTGGACAAGCAGCATAGTGAGATAAATAAAATGCTGGTCCATGAGTTGTGGAGTTCATGCAGTGAGTGATGAGGGTCACAGAGGCATCCAGAAGGCTAATTTCAGAATAAAAAGTTAAAAAAAGTCTCTAAATGCCTGGATATTAAGTTTTCAATGACTAAAATACAGTGTTCATTTCCTCACTGATAACTATTCTGCTCCACAGAGTAATTGTAAGACTAACACTCCTGACACCTCACCCACTCCTAGGTCATAAAAGTCAATAAAGCTCTCTTCATTTTGATTGGGGAAATGTCCTGCAAATATGTTTATTTTTCCTGAATTGCCCTGTTGTGTAAGAAGGATTACTCACCACTGACTTAGCCAGTTTGAATACAGGATCTCTCAGAGGGTGAGAGAGACCCAGGTGCCCAGGTTGTTAAAAATAAAAAAAAATAGGTAGGCATGGTGGAGTGCACCTGTAGTCCCAGCTACTCAGGAGGATCACTGGAGCCCAGGAGTCTGAGGTTGCAGTGGGCTATGATAATGCCACTGCACTCTAGCCTGTAAGAGCAAGAATCTGTCTCAAAAAATATATATATATACGAGGCAGGATTATATTCATGGCATATTATAGATGCTCACACAACAAATTCACATTTTTCTCACACACATGCAACCTCAAATATAATGTAAAATAATTAAAATCACAAGAGAATTATAGGATATTTTTTTAAATATTAATTCAGAATGCCCTGTGGACGGCATGGTCCAGGCAGACTATGCATTTGATGCTTTGTGATGAAAGCCTTGGATGACTGTCCACACAGTTTAGTGCAGAGATAATGTCAAAGTCTCACATGACGCCTCCATGAATGGGAAACCCAAGTGAGATCAGTTCCCACTGTCACCCAGCTCTATTCTCAAGCCCTCCCTAAGAGAAGGACAATAAAAGGTTGAGCCCAGTGCTAAAGAAATAACAGCAAAGCCCCAGTTGGGAAATCATGATAGAGAAGAGATGAGGTTCACAGAGATGGGAAGACTGTGGTGAAAACCCAAGACCATGCCCACCAACACACCCCACTAGCCAGGTAGGACCTTTGTGACATCTAGAGGTCAAGTAGGGGAGGTCAGGTAAGGTTATGAGAAGCAGGGACAACCAGCTGCTATTTGCCCATGAGTTAGTCCCACCCCAGCCCGCAGATGCTACATTCATGTCTTGGCCCACTCCTGCTGGCCTCTCCACAGGCACAGGAGTGGCCCTAAATACCTGTGAATCTTCTAATATGTGCTACCTTCTCCCGGGTTCTACTTCCTATGAGTCAATTAGATGTTTTTAAAGAGTCAGAAATGGTTCCCATTGCAGCCCAGCTACTTTCCAGAGACCAGGGGGAAAGTTCCTAAGACCCCAAAAAACAAGACAGGACAGAAAGCTGGTAGAAAATCATTTCCAGTGTTTCTTCCTTTTTCTGCTAAAATCTATACACTGTGCGAGTTGCCAAGGAAAGTTAAGCAGGTTCCTGTTCTGAAGCAAGGAAGGTTCTCTTTCCATATGACACCTGCAGAAGATGGAAAACGTGATGCCCTCTGCACATCACAGGACACCTGGCTCCCTGTAAGAGGACACTCCAAGTCCTGCCAGTGCCCCCTCCCGCCTCCCCCGCCCCCCACTGGAGGCAGCTTTCTGTTTTTCTTATCTTACTGACGGGGCCCTAGAAACACCACTAGGACTTTCCCAAAAGTAAAGTTCTCCCCAGGCCCTGTGAGTCCTCACTACCTAGCATCCCTTTGTTTAGCTCAGTAGCAGAGTTTTTAAATAATTTCTAGACGGCCTGGCACGGTGGCTTACACCTGTAATCCTAGCACTCTAGGAGGCTGAGGAGGGTGGATTGCCTCAGCTCAGGAGTTCAAGACTAGCCTGAGGAAGAGTGAGTTCCCTGTCACTACAAATAGAAAAACTAGTCCTAGCTACTTGGGAGGCTGAGACAAGAAGATCACTTGAGCCCTAATGTTTTAGGTTGCTGCGTGTGTGACGCTACAGCACTCTACACTAGGGGACTGACACTGATGTCTCAAAAAATTTCTAGGCTGGGGCGGCGCCTGTGGCTCAGTGAGTAGGGTGCCGGCCCCATATGCCGAGGGTGGCGGGTTCAAACCCAGCCCTGGCCAAACTGCAACAACAAAAAAAATAGCCGGGAGTTGTGGCGGGCGCCTGTAGTCCCAGCTGCTCGGGAGGCTGAGGCAAGAGAATCTTGTAAGCCCAAGAGTTAGAGGTTGCTGTGAGCCGTGTGACGCCACGGCACTCTACCCGAGGGCAGTACAGTGAGACTGCTCTACAAAAAAAAAAATTTGTAGGCTGGGTGCGGTGGCTCACGCCTATAATCCCAGCACTTGGGAGGCCAAGGCAGATGGATCACCTGAGCTCAGGAGTTCAAGATCAGCCTGAGCAAGAGTGAGACCCTGTCTCTAAAAAATTGCCAGGCCTTGTGGCAGGAGCTTGTAGTCCCAGCTACTCGGGAGGCTAAAGCAAGAAAATCGCTTAAGGCACCTGTGGCTCAAAGGAATAGGGCACCGGCCCCATATACCGGAGGTGGTGGGTTCAGAACCCGGCCCTGGCCAAAAAGAAAGAAAATCTCTTAAGCCCAAGAGTTTGAGGTTGCTGTGAGTTGTGGTGCCACAGCACTGTACCCAGGATGACAAAGTGAGACTCTGACTCAAAAAAAAAAAAAAAAAATTTCTAGAGCTCTTTATTCAAAGATACATGCAAGAAGAGGGCCTCTTACCCTTCCCACAAAAGCCCATAAAACATGGACTGAATTCACTGACTACTATGTAGACTACGAAAACTGAGCAGGACCTTGAAACATCCCCTCTAAATTCTTTGCTTAGCTCCAGCTCCAGCAAACGCAAATTGATTCTGTTTTTGCAAAACACCAGTCCCTTCAGATGGCCTAGTTTATCTTCATTAACATCTCTCAATAATAAGAGGAGCCAAGGGTTCAACCCCACTATTGCATCCATGGAGACAAGGCCTGTGGGAAGCTGTAAGTCTTAGGGAGGTGGTGACTCCATGAGTGATACGCTAGATATCCTTGACTCGGTTGACTTTCTCGTCACATCTTTGTTACTCCCCAACAATAATAGCTCACGTTTACTGGGCATCTACACTGGGCCAGATCTGTCTCACAGCTTTATGTGGGTTAACTCATCTCAACCATGTGGGACAGAGACCGGGGTAAGTGACAGAGCTGGGATTTGAACCCAGAAGTCTGATTCCAAGCTTCCATGAGGGCCACAACATATTCTTCTACTTAAGGATTTAGTGGGTGCTCTTGAGAGAAACATTAACGTAACTACTACGCGTGTTGAGGAACTCCTTTACCTCTCTGAAGTATCATCTGCTATGCCTCACTTTTCATTCTTCTTTCTTCCTTTTTATGATAACCCCTGCCCCTGGTTTCACCTGAGCCACATGGCATCTGCTCTAAACTACATTTTCCAGCATCCCTTGCGGCTAGATGTGGCCATGTGACTCTACGGAATGGGAGTGGAGGCCCCTGAATGACAAACTGCTTGCCTTGGATTTTTTCTTTCTTTTTTTTTTTTCTTTTTGAGACAGTGTCTCACTATGTTGTCCTGGGTAGAGTGCCATGGTGTCATAGCTCACAGCAACCTCAAACTCTTAGGTTTAAATAATCCTCTTGCCTCAGCCTTCCTAATAGCTGGAACTATAGGCATGCACCACCATGCCCGGCTAGTTTTCCTATTTTTAGTAGAGACAGGGTCTCATTCTTGATCAGACTTGTTTTGAACTAGTGAGCTCCAGGGATCCACCCTCCTCAGCATCCCAAAGTGTGAGGATTACAGGTGAGGACCACCATGTCCAGCCTGCCTTGGATTTTCTCACCTCCTAATTCCCACATTCTAAAACACAGACTTCAGGATGCAAAAGAGAAAAAAAAACCTGGGCCCATGAATGATTTCATGAACCTAACTTGCCAGCGTGAAGTGTTCACTCTAGGGTTTATTTAAGAGATAAATAAACCTTTGTTTTACTTAGCCATTCTATTTAGGGATCTCTTTGTGACAGCAGCTTAGCCTATATGCTAGAATCAATGCCTAAAGTTCCTTTGTCTTAGTCTGCTCAACATCCCCAAAACCCTTTCTCAGTGCTTGGAACATAGTAGTTTCTCGGGTAATATTTCTTTAATCAATGATAATGCCATTATATAAAGCAGGTGGCACCAGGGCCAAACACACTGATTTACCCAAGCAGTGTAAATGACCCTTATCTGGGAGAGTACAATGTCTTCTGCTTTCCTGGAAAACAGGAGCTCAGGCCAGAGAGTGTATGTGTTTTAGGAATATGTTTGCAATAGGGAGGCATAAATATTTACTGCATCTGTTCTCAGTTCTCTGCTGGGACAATGGATTTTATGCTTAACCGCAAGTTAGCTGAGGTTACCTCTTGTCTCATAGCAATAATGAGTTTAATTTGAACACTTCCTAAGTGCCAGGTTCTATACCAAGCACTTCACATACATTATGGTATTCATCTTTATTTAATCCTCACAATAACCTTATAAAGTAGGAACTATTATTATCCCCAAGTGAGAAAACCAGGCCCCCCAAAAGAGATAAGTAACTTGCCCCAGCCATGTGGCTTGTGACAAGTAACAAAGGTAAGATTAAAACCCAGGTTGTTTGAACCAGGTTTATTCTCTTTTTTTTTTTTTTGAGATGTGGTCTCACTCTGCCAGCTAGGCCAAAGTACAGTGGCAAGATCACAGCCCACTGCAACCTCAAACTCCTGGAATCAAGTGATCCTCTTGGCTCAGCCTCCTAAGTAACTAGGACTACCGATGCATGACATTGTGTTGGCCAATTTTTTTAATTTTTTTTGTAGAGACAGAATCTCACTGTGTTGCCCAGGCTGGCTTCAAACAATCCTCCTGCCTTGGCCTCCCAGTATTCTGGGATTACAGCTATGAGCCACTACACTCCACCTCAAACTTATCCTCTTTTTAAGCACTGTTCTATTCTGCTTCTCTCTGTGCATGACAGCCTTATATTCCCAACTATAATTACAAATTTCAAGGGCTAGACCAAGCTTTGGGCTTATCTCAATAGACACCTAGTGCACAGAGCTTCCACTGGTGGCTGTGACTTCTCCTCTATGTGTGGCTGGTGAGGGGTGCACACGCCTGCCAGGCAACATGAGGGCAGAGGGTGAACAGCCTCAGCCCCAGAGTCCACAGCAATTCTCCCTTGCCCTCTCCTGCTCCCTGGGTGCACTTGCTTCCTCCCTGAACTCTGAATCCTTGCTGCCCACACTTTATCCCCAGCTGCCCTTTTCTCAGTTTGCCTTTCTGCCTCCCTCCATGCACGATTCCTGCCAGGCCCTGCAGCTCTCCCAGCAAAAGCCAGCAGGGTCCCAACCTGCCTGTCTGGTGTGGTAAAGGTGTGGTCCAAGTTTCATAGCCCACCTTCACCCCAACTTCAACTTCATCCTTGCAGACATTCTCCATTCATAATCACTCCTTCTTCCTCATACCCTTAACTCAGCAAGGCAGGGTCAGCAGCCAGGTAGAAAGGGGTTTGTCCCAGACGTCACAAACCTAGGGCTAAAGGTCAAATATGGACCAATGGGTATGTTTTCTTTGGTCTGTGTGATGCTTTTAGAAAACTGACTTAGCTGCATTTAAGTCATTGGAGTTCATCTTGAAAAAATAATACTTCGTTTTATATGGAATCAGAAAAAACCTCGAATAGCCAAGACATTATTCAGAAATAAAAACAAAGCAGGAGGAATCACACTACCAGACCTCAGATTATACTATAAATCGATAGTGATCAAAACAGCATGGTACTGGCACAAAAACAGTGAAGTAGCTGTCTGGAACAGAATAGAGAACCAAGAGATGAATCCAGCTACTTACCGTTATTTGATCTTTGACAAGCCAATTAAAAACATTCAGTGGGGAAAAGATTCCCTATTTAAAAAAATGGTGCTGGGTGAACTGGCTGGCAACCTGTAGAAGATTGAAACTGGACCCACACCTTTCACCATTAACTAAGATAGACTCTCACTGGATTAAAGATTTAAACTTAAGGCATGAAACTATAAAAATAGTTTCATGGTGGCTGTGACTTCTCCTGGTGTCACAGAAAAGAGTGCAGGGAAAACCCTTGAAGAAATCGATCTGGGCGAGTATTTTATGAGGAGGACCCCCCGGGCAATTGAAGCAGCTTCAAAAATACACTACCGGGACCTGATCAAACTAAAAGCTTCTGCACAGCCAAGAACACAGTAAGTAAAGCAAGCAGAGAGCCCTCAGAATGGGAGAAGATATTTGCAGGTTATGTCTCTGACAAAGGTTTAATAACCAGAATCCACAGAGAACTCAAATGTATAAGCAAGAAAAGAACAAGTGATCCCATGGCAGGCTGGGCAAGGAACTTGAAGAGAAACTTCTCTGAAGAAGACAGCCGCATAGCCTACAAACATATGAAAAAATTCTCGTCATCTTTAATCATCAGAGAATGTAAATCAAAACTACTTTGAGATATCATCTAACTCCAGTAAGATTAGCCCATATCACAAAATCCCAAGACCAGAGATGTTGGCGTGGATGTGGAGAAAAGGGAACACTTCTACACTGCTGGTGGGAATGCAAATTAATACATTCCTTTTGGAAAGAGATATGGAGAACACTTAGAGATCTAAAAATAGATCTGCCATTCAATCCTATAATTCCTCTACTAGGAATATACCCAGAAGACCAAAAATCACATTATAACAAAGATATTGGTATAAGAATGTTTACTGCAGCCCAATTCATAATTGCTAAGTCATGGAAAAAGCCCAAGTGCCCATCAATCCACGAATGGATTAATAAATTGTGGTATATGTACACCATGGAATATTATGCGGCCTTAAAGAAAGATGGAGACTTTACCTCTTTCATGTTTACATGGATGGAGCTGGAACATACTCTTCTTAGTAAAGTATCTCAAGAATGGAAGAAAAAGTATCCAATGTACTCAGCCCTACTATGAAACTAGTTTATGGCTTTCATATGAAAGCTATAACCCAGTTATAACCTAAGAATAGGGAGGGGAGGGAGGGGAGGGAGCGGGGAAGATGGGTGGAGGGAGGGTGATTGGTGGGATTACACCTGCGGTGCATCTTACAAGGGTACATGTGAAACTTAGTAAATGTAGAATATAAATGTCTTAACACAATAACTAAGAAAATGCCAGGAAGGCTACGTTAACCAGTGTGATGAAAATGTGTCAAACGGTCTATAAAACTAGTGTATGGTGCCCCATGATCACATTAATGTACACAGCTATGATTTAATTAAAAAAAAAAAAAAAAGTCATTGGAGTTCATGTACAAATTCAGATTTCAAATCTCTCTTGAAAAATCAGGAGTCCTGACAACACTGGGCTGGCCTTCCACAGTGGCCAGTGCTGGAGTTGAATGTGGACATCCCCCAGAGTGGGTAGGGACTTCCCCATTTACCACAGTGCCCTCTGCTTCCTATTCTACTACTCCTATTCAGACACTCTGCAGCCCATTTACATGCCCACCCGGCCCCTGTGGGCTTTGGAGTCTGCAAGGGCTGCCGTGTCTCTGTTCAGCTAATGGGCAAATTGAGGAAGGGAGAAATCTGTCCTCCCAGGTCTCCAAGTGGAGTTCATCAGCAAATCCAAGGCTGCCTGTCATTAGACACTATTTATCAAGTCCCTAGATGTGCCAGGCTCTGGAGATTTAAATCCAGTTCAACCTCTAGTTCAGTTACTATACTCATCGCATGGCTACTCCAAAGCCCTGGGGGTGCCAGAGAGAGACGCTCCACTTTTTTCAACATGTAGGTTGCCATGATGAGCTGATTCTCCTCACCTCACCTAAGATTAACTCTTCTCAAATCTGCTGCTCAGATTATACACCCTGAACCTGCTGAAGGAGACCTTTCTATAAGGCTAATCCCCCCTAGGCCTAAATCCTGGTGATAAGTGTGTGCGTATACATGTGTGTATACACGTGCGCTCACTCACACATGACCACACATGTGCTTCCCGATTAATCTCTTTTTCCTCATTAACTTCCCAGACAGGTAAGAAGTCAACCTTTGCCCTGGTTAGTGAGTCAGAAACCGTCCACCCGCTGCCCCCTCTAAAGGGGCAGCAACCGTTGCTGGTGGTTGCCAGATCTTCAGATTTTCAACAAGTCAGGAATGTAGTTTAGAAGAGGGGAACGAGGGTCTTTATTAAAATCTGTGCTGAGAGGCAAGGCCTCCCTACCACCACCACCAAGTGCTTGATCCTTGGACTTTTACAAGGATCAGGTGCTAAAGGAAACGAAGGCTCCTCTTTGAAGCCCACCCTCCTTAGTAGGGTCAGCACCATCTCCTCAACCCCTCATCACGCCCCACCCAGCGGAGAGGACCAAGCAGACTGGGCTGGCTCTGCCCTCAGCCCTGCTCTCTGCCATGACAAGCCAACAAGATTGCCTTTGACTAGTTTTTATTTTATTTTTTCAAACCTTGCCTGGTTTGTCCTCAAAACAAACCTCTTTTTTTTTTCCTTTTTCTTATCCAACTTCCCCATAGAGCCCTCAGGTTCTTAACCCACATGGCATTATCTGGATCTTTCCCATAAGTAGGTTGCAGTTTCTATTTCTTTGACTAAACAACTCCAACAAAGAATTCATTGAGATGAAAACGCTTATCACGAAGTAGGTAACATCCTTTTCCTTCCCAAACCACACACAATTAACATATAAATGGCCTGGCAACGGGGACTTGAGAGGTGGCAGATTATAACTACTCTCACTTCTACACATATAAAGCTTTAAAAACAAGAGACAGAAAAGAACAATTTCCAAACCAGAAAATGGCACAGATGGCCACAAACTAACTTCCCAAGGGAATGAGCATTTTGATGGAAATACGCCTTCTCTACCTGGAAGAATGCACAAGGTACAAAATGTCCACTTGAGGATCTGTCCCTCCCTATTGGGGTGATCACCCCTCAACCACGGTAATGAGCTGGTGACCAATATGCCCAGAAAGGCAGCCAATGGGAGGACCACTCGCCCCATGCCCGATTGGACCCGGCTGCCACCAGCTGGAGCCACAGCGAGCTTTGAGGACAGCAGATCAACTTGATAGGATTCTCTCTCTCTTCAAAGGCATAGAGCAAACACCAATTAATCCTCAAAAGACACTTTCAAGGAGAACATTATCCCTTTTGGAGAAACGGAAGCTAAGAAGGCCACAGGTAGTTGAAGGGAGGACAGGAGAGCAGAAAGCAGAGCACCGGGCCCCAGACCTGGCTCTCCAGAGAGAGTCGAGTTGCTGGAGAAGAAAGAACCTACAGAAGCCGGGCGACAAGGAGGTGGCAGAGAAGCCACTGCTCTTGAGAGTGCCCCTCAAATCTCCCTACTGATCCATCCCACAGAAAGCTGCAATGTAAATCAAGGTCAGAGGTCTGAGCAAAGCCCTGTGTGCACCCAGCCAGTAACCAGAGAAAGAGTTAAAGGGATTGGGCTTGCCTGTGGAAACCTGTCTTTAGCGTAGTGACCACTAAGTCTTCAGGACGGGGAACAATCTGAAATCCAGATCCAACGTACCACATTGAATCTGTTTTTGCTCTCCACACACCCCCTTTCCTGAAATGGGGAGTGGGCAGGATTGGTGTGTGTAAGCAGAGGCAATGTCCTGGCTGGCTGGTCTTTCCGTCTTTAGGGAACCAATCAAGAACTTCCTCCAGTTCATACTCTGGACTCACAGCCTGTCACCGTGACTGGCAATAAACGTCACACACATGTTGCACATTTATTTGACCTTTAATATTTTGCTCTGGGATTCCTGGAAAAATTGTATGTCACTGGTCAAACGTTATAAAAACAGCCCATGGCCTCTTCTTCATGCTCATGGGCAGGGTGACTGCCTTACATGCTAATTTCTATGCTGTTTTTAGCCTGTTCTGTGTTTAAATCTTAGAATACCTTTCTTTGCCACACACAACATACTGTTTGCATCACTAAACAGAGGCCATGCCATGTGCAACACATACGCTCATTGGAGATATTTAAGTGTTTGTAGAAAGGAGAAAATTGATAGCAATCCCATTTCCTAAAGAATTTATTCTATCAATTTACTACGCATCAAAGAAATAAGGAAAATTGCCCTACAACTGATTTTTTTGTCCATTGAGGCATTTTACATCCCTAGAAAAAGAATCTCAGGATTTTCCCTCCCATGTGTTTTCTTCTTGCTTCTTCCTGGTCCGTGATGACAGCTGAGGTTGTCAGTACAGTGAGACCAAACTGGCAGGATGGGAGAAGATCATTCTGCCATTTGTCTAGATCTTTTAGTTGTACATCAAATCTGGGGCTGATCACTCCACACTATTTAACCTGCCTGTGAGGGTCACAATTTTCCCAGCTCTGTAATTATCGATGATTTCAAATTTGTCAATGTAACCAGGCTTCATCATCAGTTAGAAACTGGACGGTGACTTTGGAGTATGGCCTTCTAAGAACCTGGCATTTGCCTCTCTTTTCAGCATTGTTGATGCTCGTAAGAGTGTCAGCCAGCACATTCATGCACACCATTATGGTAGCACAGAAAGATGGCGGGAAGAGCTTTTTATTTTTTTAATTCAACTAGCAATAGCTATTCTGACATACAGAATAGCTTGCATATACATATGCATACTTGCTGAAGCATAGAAAATATCTGGAAATATGTACAAAAAATTCCTTAGCTGTGGGGAACAGAATATGCAGACTGGTAGGAAATCTTTTTTAATCTTTCTAGTCATTGTTTCTTGTCTTATGCCCTCTGTACTGTATACTGTGCATTGCTTACAATCAGTATGATGCTTTTGAGATGTTTAAAGCCACAAAAGGAAAAAGTTACTCTGTGGTCATTTCTTTCTCCTCAGGTGTAGCATTTTGTCCCTGTGCCTGTGTAGCATAAGCCAGTAGATTTTGGAAATATTTGAAGGCCTTTTGCTCAAAGAAAAAATTGCGAACTTTCATGTAATACTGCCAACATGCAGTATAATGTACCATGCTAAGAAAGTACAGTGTCTTCAGGCCCACTCAGTGGAGGAGGAGGTTGAAGCTGCATTTGGCATGATGTTAAGTCAAAAACATACCTCCAAGGCCTGGGAAGCAACTTGGGCTTCTTGACTTTTCTTACTTAAGGATATCCTAAGAAACACCAGAATGGCCAGAACACACAGACTCACAAAACCAACCTATAAATTGGGATCCCTCCAATTATTAAAATTATCTTTGGCTGGGCTCAGTGGCTCAGTCTTGTAATCCTAGCACTTGGGGAGGCCAAGGTGAGCTCAGGAGTTCAAGACCAGCCAGAGCAACAAGGAGACCCATCTCTACTAAAAATAGAAAAAGTTGCCAGGCATTCCAGCAGGAGGCTGTAGTCCCAGCTACTCAGGAGGCTCAGGTAAGAAGATTGCTGGAACCCAGGAGTTTGAGGTTACTGTGAGCTATGATACTACTGCATTTTACCCAGGGCAACAAAGTTGATACTCTGTCTCAAAAAAAAAAAAAAAAAAAAAAAAAAAATATATATATATATATATCATCTTTTTCATCTCTTAAACAATAGACTTTTCAAGCAAACTTTTTGGTCATTTAAGGGTTTATTTAGAGAATATTTCAGTTAGAAGCTTGAGAAATGGAGACCTGACCGCAGAGGGTCCTTACAAAAGGGCAAAGTGGCTAAGTTATTAGAAATGAAGTAAAAACAGGTTGAAGTGATGAAGCCAATAGGAAAATCCAATTTGTTTGCAAAAATTTTCATTTATAGCCGTTTTTCTCATGAATACAGCTAGATACAGTTATTATCAGCAAATCAATGGCTTAGAATCTGAAATGAGGAAAAACGTACATCCCGGGTGTCTTGAACTCCTGGTATTTGGCAGGGGTACGCAGCCAGAACAAAGTGTAAATTTCAGCGGGACCCTGAAATTAAAACCCTCTAACAGTCACAGAGTTCTGCAGCTAATCAGTTACCTGTCCACACTTCACTCAGTACAATCATTAAAGTTGCCAAAGGGGGCCCAAATTTGCAACAAACCAAAATGCCTTCCTTCTGGGGTATAGATGTCCTTCCAATTCTGCTTTTGCTCTCTTCTTTCCAAGACTGATTTAGAAATCAAGGGAAGTAGGCTGAGAAAACCCTCACCTTTAATATTAATAAGACTTGTGCAGTCCCTGGATGATCAGAGCCCAGACTACATAGGACTTGAAAGAAAGATTGAGACTTTGATATGGAATATGAAAAAGTAACAGGCAGGAGGAGTGGGGAGACCAAACTGGGAGGCCTAGGACAGCTTCTACAGCTCCATCACAGACTCGCCTGGTGGTGATCACTCCTATTTTTTAAGCAAGGATGGTCTTCACTTACCTCTCTACCTTTTTATCTGTGAGATGAACAAAATGGGGTATCTAATGGTTTTGTTTGCCACGACAATAAAGAAGAAATCAATAAGAATGAAGAAACTAAAAATCGGGCCAACTCTTTACATTCTTTTCAAAGAGATTTCACATGTGCATTTCATTCTTATCCCAGGTGAGACAGCACACCATGATTACTGGCCACATTTTACAGTAACTGAGGCACGGAGTCGTGACCTGATTAGGGCAGCATGGTCTGTAGAAGCAGCAGCAATCCCTTTAGCATATTGAAATGCACTCCAGTGATATCAATGTGTGAAGACCTCCCGAGGATGCATCTAGAAGGTTCAGCCCCCTGGTGGGAGACACAGAACTCAAGCCTTCTCCATACCAGCCTGGAGCTCTCTCTACAGACCCACACTGCTTCTATGCAGCTTAGTTTTACAGGGAGTCTTTTTATTAAACAAATCTCAGAGTCCCACTGGCCAAGGAGGAAGTGCGGGAGGCAAAGGGTTCTGCTGGACAGTATATAATCCATCTGTAGATGTGGTAAATGCACAACCCTGGGTCTCTGGGACAGGAGAAAGGTAGCATCAGGATGTTGTTAGCTAGGACTTCAAACCTCAGTGGGTGCTTGGCTTAAGGTAGGGGTTCTCAACCTGTGGGTCATGACCCATAGGAACTGTATTAAAGGTTCTCGGCATTAGGAAGGTTGAGAACCACTGGTAAGGCATGAGTGGCCAGCAAGAGCCCTGCAGCATGACCCCTGTGCTCAGGGATGAATGCTGTTCTTGGGCAAGGAATACCAGGAAACTTAGGCTCTAGAAACAGTGATTCCCAACCTTCCTAATGCCGCCACCCTTTAATACAGTTCCTCATGTTGTGGTGACGCCCAACCATAAAATTATTTTCATTGCTACTTCATAACTATAATTTTGCTACTGTTATGAATCGTAATGTAAATATTTGATATGCAGGATGTAGTTAGGCAACCCCTGTGAAAGGGGTCACGACCAACAGGTTGAGAACCGCTGCTCTTGAATATAGATCAACCACTGCTACCAAAGAGCTGGTTGACTGTAAGAAAAGAAAGAAAAGTGTTTAATGACTGTGGCCTCATTCAGCACTTCTATGGCTAGGTCTGCGCTTTGGGCTTTTGCCAAGCTGTCTCACGCGATGGCTGTGGGCAATGCATGACTTCTCTGGACTTTCTCCATCTACAGAAGGAGGACAATGTCAATGGTTCTTTCCATCCCTAGACATGAAATGATTTCAGTTATGGGCCCACCTCCATTACACCACTCAAATTCTCTCTTTTTTTTTTTTTGAGACAGAGTCTCACTCTGTGTCCTGGGTAGAGTGCTGTGGCCCCAATAGCTGGAACTACAGATGCCCACCACAACTCCTGGCTAGTTTTCTATTTTTAGTAGAGATGAGGTCTTGCTCTTGCTTAGGTTGATCTCGAACTCCTGAGCTCAAAGCAATCCACCTGTGTCGGCTTCCCAGCGTGCTGGGATTACAAACATGAGCCACTGTGCCTACCCTCAAATTCTCCTTTTCTGAGGGTACCACAGGTTGCTGCTGTGGGTTTCCTAACCCTATAAAATCCTTTCCCCTAGGCCCTTCTCCGAAGCAGAGGTGAACACCTTTTCCTCCTCTCTGGTATCTTATTGCAGCTGACAGGACCCCTAGCCAGAACACCCTCAGTTTACTCAGGGATCCATGAAGGGAGGTGGAGATGGGGTAGGAGAAGAAACAGGAAGGTCAGGCAAGGGGGAGGGGGCAGGTACCTCTGGAAGCAGCCATTTCCCAGCCTGCTTTGTGAAGGCTCCCCAAACCCTGCACAGATCTAGGGAAGGAAATTGCATTCCAGAAATGTGTGCAGGCTGGACAGACCCACAGGCATGTGATGCCACTCCACAGGAGACTATATTCTGAAAAGAGCACACATTTAACCAGGGAGGAAGAGTCCATGCCCAGGCTTAAGAGCACAGCTATTTCCTCCTCAATCTGCTCCCCCTTTTCCCAGGCCCAACTGGAGCAAGGCATTTAACCAACCCAAATACAGGAGTGTGAATAATGCATGAAGCCAGCTCTCAGGTGCACAGATGGTCTTTTCCCCTACTCAGGCGGTAGTTCTACTGTGGAGGGACTGGGGGTCCAGTGCAGGCTCTGCGCTCCTCAATAACCACTTAGGAGAAAGTGGGATTCCTTTCCCAGGAGCAGTATGAAGTGCAAGGTGATGACTTAGGAGCAGATGGGGAAGTGCCAGCCATCCTGGGGAAGATACCAACAGCTGGAGTGATTTGTTAGCCTTTTCTCATGAGTTAATTTACTTCCAGCAGATTCCATTAGTGACCTGAAAGCCCCAGGGCCTGGAGGAGGGCCCCCAGAAGAGCTGCTGAATCAGCAGGCTGAAGGGACGACCAGGAAGGCCCGAGTCTTGCACCCAGCCCTTTGCCCAGGATTTCTATTTGAAGAGCTTAGAATAACTATTTGCTAAGCTCTTGTTAAGGCAGTGCCTCTAAACCATATATAGAGAAAAGACACATGAACCTTGCCCACCAAATGTAAACGGCCAATCAGAAGCTGACGCAATACAGGAAAAAGATTCCCACACAAAATCCTTTCATCCCAATGGCAGGAAGAAGGCAAAAGTTATAAACTTGGGTCCATCTGCAACTAGGAACCTGAGTGGGGTTAGGGTGGGAAGGTGTCGAACTTTGAGTTCCAACTGCCAAACCCCAAAGAAGAAGAAAATAATGATACTATTACCACTACTACTACTACTATTACGAATAATAATAACAACCACAGTTAATACTTACTTGGCACCTGGTACATGCTAGGAACTGTATGCAATGAGCTTTTTATGCATGATCTCATTTACTCCTCGCAACAAACCACATGAGTAAGAAGTCACACGGCTAGTAAGCCACAGAAAAGATTCACAGCACAATCAACCCTAGGGGCATCTGACCCCAAGCTTGTGCACTTAACCACTCTGCCACACGGCTAAATCCCACAGGCTGCAGGAAGAGGACTGAAATAGGACTCAGGAGAGCTGGCTACAGCCTCACATGTACCTGACTGGCTGTGGGATCTTGACAAGTGATTTCAACTTGCAGGCCATCCTATATCATAAATGATTGAATGATTTCCTGGTCAATTCAAACCAGTTATTGACAGACCCCCTGAATACAAGGCCTGTGATGGGGGCAGTGTATGAAGATAACCAAGGCATGGTCTTTCCCTCCAGGAGTTTACAGTCCAGCCCTGCCTTATGCAGAAGCTAAAGAGCCCTAGGCGTCCCTTCAGCTCTAAAATACAACTCAGATTCCTTTTGAACATAAAAAGAATTTCTGACAGCATTTATACTCACCTTCTATTTGTTCTATATGGACACATGCACAGAGAAGTCTGAAATGATATGCATCGGATGGATTTGGGGTGGCATCTTTACTTTTTACTTTTATGTTACTTGAATTTTTAGTAACAAACATTTTTATAAAAACAAAGACTTCTAAAATACTGCTAAACAATATATGTACATAGATGTACACATATGTATATACACATATATGAATATATATAGAAACATTTATTTCAACACTAACTAGATATTTGATAACATTAAGGAATTATTGTTAACTCAGGAGAGATTATGCCTATGTTCCTTTTTTTTTTTTGTAAGAGGTGGAGGTCTCACTATGTTGCCCAAGGCTAGATTCTAATTCCTGGGCTCAAGTAATCATCTAGCCTCAGCCTCCTAAGTGGCTGGGATTTCAGGCATTGCTGCACCCAGCTACATTGTAACTATGTTGGGGGGGTGGGGATTGAGATAGGATCTCACTCTGTCACCTGTAATACAGTTCAGTAGTATTTTCATAGCTCATTGCAACCTCAAACTCCTGGGCTCAAGGGATCTCCTTCCTCAACCTTCCAAGTAACTGGAACTACAGGCACCTTCCAGTACACATGGCTAATTTTTCTATTTTTTTGTAGAGACAGGGTTTCACTCTTGCAACTGAGGCGATCCTCCCACCTCAGACTCCTAAAGTGATTATAGGTATGAGCCACCACACCCAAACTGTGACTAAATTTTTTAAAAAGATTCTGGCTGGGCAAAGTGACTCACACCTGTAATCCTAGCACTCTGGGAGGCCTAGGCAGGTGGATTGCCTGAGCTCACGAGTTCAAGACCAGCCTGAGCCAAATTGAGACCTCGTCTCTAAAAATAGCCAGATATTGTGGTGGGCACCTGTAGCCCCAACTACTTGGGAGGCTGAGGCAAAAAACTCTCTTGAGCCCAAGAGTTTGAGGTTGCTGTGAGCTGTGCTGCCATAGCACTCTACTGAGGGCAACAAAATGATACTGCAAAAAAAAAAAAAAAAAAAAGATTATTGTGTGCAGATATATACCAAAATATATACAGACAAAATGCTATCTGAGGTTTGTCGTCCGTAGCTCAGTGAGTAAGGTGTTAGCCATCTACACCAAGCTGGTGGGTTCGAGCCCAGCCTGGCTCAGGCCTGCTAAACAACGAGAACTGCAACCACAAAAAAAAAAAAAAAATAGCCAAGCACTGTGGTGGGCACCAGTAGTCCCGGCTACTTGGGAGGCTGAGGCAAGAGAATCACTTGGGCCCAGGAGTTTGAGGTTGCTGTGAGCTGTGATGCCATAGCACTCTACTGAGGGCATATAGTGAGACTCTATCTCAAAAAAAAAAAATTGCTATCTGAGATTTCACAAGACTGGCTCTGAATCGCTAATTGCTGAAGCTAGGTGGTAGAGATATAGGGTTCATGATACTATGTATGTTTGAAATTTCCACACTGTACAATAAAAAAGGAACTTTTTCAAGGCCAACAGAGAAGCAGTATTTCCCCAAAGCAAAGCACAGCACCCAGCGAGCAGCCTTTTTACCTGCATTTTTCACCTCCCTTGGCTTCCTCTTGTCTCTGGACTATCACAGTTTAATATAATTTGTTCTCTGCAGCTTCCTCCCACTCCTATACCATCCCCCCAAACCTTCCAGAATCACACAAGCGCATTGGTATATTTCAGCACCCAGGCAGTCCCTCTTCAACCTTACCCTTGCCCAGGGGATGGAGGGTATGGACCTCAGAAACCCTCCCACACGCCTCGGCTCAAAGTCAGCTGCCGTCAGGCTCTGTTTGCTCTAGAGACGGAACAGCTGTTGGGGGAAGGAAGCGGGGGACACATTTCTCTCATTCCCTCCACAGATACTTGCAATTCACCTAGTTTATGGCAGGCACTGAGCCAGATGCTGGGGATCTGGTGGTGAACAAGACAAAATTGCCACCTTCACAGCGTTTTCATGCTACAGAAGGAGCAACAGTAAATGCCATCTCCCCATCCCTCCAAGATTTAGGGCAGGGGGGGTTTATCCTCTAAGACATCCCTGAGTCACCTGGGATCTGGTCCAACCCAAAGGGATTTCAACATGAAAGACATACTCTGGTGCCAAGAGCTAGAATACCACCCAACTACCCTCCCCAATCCAGTCCCCATTATTGAGCCACAAAGATAAAAACAATGTAAGCCCACACCTAAGCAGACGGAGGCAGAGGACCCCCAGGGGCCAGATTCATATCAGAGGTTTTACAACCTTTGCTACCACATTGGCCGCAGCTCTCACCCACTTATTTTTCTTTGCTTGAATTTCATCTCTATTTTTATTAACATTCTAAAGTTCGTGTTATAAGGCTTGTTATACAAAATAGTGGTCCACTGCAACTGAATTCTTTTAACTGATGATTTTGATATTTACCTACACATCTCTAAATAATATGTTTTAACTGTTATTTCTTAATTTTTCACTTTTAGATTTTAGATTTTATCATCTTCTCAGTAAGGAAGAATGGACTTACCCTTCTTTTAACTATGCTTTCTCTTGATATCTATCATCTATTTATTATGCATCTACCCTCTTTCCTTTCTTCCCTCTCTCTATATATATGTGTGTATGTATATATAATATTTTTATTTTCTCAATGACGACTGCTTTTACTACTATGATTTTGTGAACTCCAGTCAGAGCTGAGCAGTGTAGCACTCTGTGGTTGTATTTCCTCCCCTGGACAATTTGTATTCCCTGGAAATAATGCCTTACTTCGTTTATTTACTTGGTGCTATAAGTACTCACCACTAATTCAAACCCCTGGCTCTCCTTAAGTTGTGCCTCTTCTCTCTCAATGTGTTGACTTACATACTTCTCACCACTTTTGAGGATAAATGAGGTAATTTTATTAGCACACCTGATTGTAGCAGTTTTTAAAGACAACACTTCTCTACCAGGGATAACTTATATGACATTGAAAATATAACCAATGACCTCCTATCAGAATGCTTGATTGTGGGAGAATGTTTAACCCTGTTTGGTTGATCCTCGTCAAGCCTGAACTCAGTACACAAGGGGATTCCAAATCACCTTTTATGGCCCAAAACTAAATAAATAAATACAATTTGGAAAAGTCACATTTTCAAATATATTCTTGCTTTATCACAATAACACAAATAGAGTATCCTAAGTAAACGATTTGATTTATTCATCAAAATATAGCATCTGTCCTATATATTAGTTGTGGATTTACCATTGTTCTAATAGAAAAATTTATGTTTTACTTAGAGATCTAAAACTAGATGTGCCATTCAATCCTATAATTCCTCTACTATGTATATACCCAGAAGACCAAAAATCACATTACAACAAAGATATTTGTACCAGAATGTTTATTGCAGCCCTATTCATAAGTCATGGAAAAAGCCCAAGAGCCCATCGTTCCATGAATGGATTAATAAATTGTGGTATATGTACACCATGGAATATTATGCAGCCTTTACCTCTTTCATGCTTACATGGATGGAGCTGGAACATATTCTTCTTAGTAAAGTATCTCAAGAATGGAAGAAAAAGTATCCAATGTACTCAGCCCTACTATGAAACTAATTTATGGCTTTCATATGAAAGCTATAACCCAGTTATAACCTAAGAATGTGGGGAAAGGGGAGGGGGGAAGGATGGGCAGAGGGAGGGTGATTGGTGGGATTACACCTGCGGTGCATCTTACAGGGGTACATGTGAAACTTAGTAAATGTAGAATATAAATGTCTTAATGCAATAACTAAGAAAATGCCAGGAAGGCTATGTTAACCAGTGTGATGAAAATGTGTCAAACTGTTTATAAAACCAGTGTATGGTGCCCCATGATCACATTAACGTACACAGCTATGATTTAATAATAAAAAAAAATGTATGGGTTTTGGCCAGGCACAGTGGCTCACACCTGTAATCCTAGCACTTGGGAGGTGGATTTCCTGAGCTCATGGATTTGAAACCAGCCTGAGCAAGAGCGAGACCCGGTCTCTAAAAATAGCTGGGCATTGTGGTGGGTGCCTGTAGTCCCAGCTACTTGGGAGGCTGAGGCAAGAGAATCACTTGAGCCCAATAGTTTGAGGTTGCTGTGAGCTATGACAATATAGCACTCTACCAGGGGCGACGAAGTAAGACTCTGTTTAAAAAAAAAAAAAAAATGTTTTTTGCACTCTTGTCCACCAATTATAGGTCCTAAAAGGGCAAACCATTTCAATCTTACTTTTGTGATATACCCTCAGCACCACCACAAAGTCTTGCATATAGTTGGTGCTAGTGAACAATTCCTAGATTGAATCCCAGTATGCTTTTAAAAATACATTTTTTTTTTTTAATTAAAGCTCAAGGCCACATGCCCAGCATTAGTTCCTTATTGGAACCAGTTTACATCAAGGTCTCAGTGAGACCAACTGGACAATGTCCAGAACCCCCGGGTGCTCCCAACAACACACCTGCTATTGGACATTTCCACCTGGAAGTCCAATTGGCATCTCGAGCTTTGCAGGTCCAAAGCTGCTGCCCCCATCATCCTCACCATCTCAGCAATCCACCATCCCATCTTCCATTTGTTCAGGCCAAACACTGTGGGGTCATCCCTGACGCCTTTCAGTTGTTACACCTTACTTGCAATTCCTTCTAAAATACTGTCATCTTGGCTCGGTGCCTGTAACTCAGTGGTTAGGGCACCAGCCACATACACCAGGCCTGGCAGGTTTGAACTCAGCCCAGGCCTGCTAAAAAAATAATGACAACTACAACAACAATAAAAAAAAAAAAAAATAGTCAGGCGTTGTGGTGGGCACTTGTAGTCCCAGCTACTTCGTAGGCTGAGGCAAGAGAAGCACTTCAGCCCAAGAGTTGGAGGTTGCTGTGAGCTGTGATGCCACAGCACTCTACCCAGGGTGACACAGTGAGACTCTGTCTCAAAATAAAATGAAATAAAATAAAATAAAATACTGTCATCCCTACCTTCAAGTTGTATTCTAAATCCAGCCACTTCTTACCACTTTTGCAATTACCACCCTAGTCCAGGCCCCTGCCACCTCCATCTACATCTAAATCAGCAGCCAGGGTGATGCTGTGAAAACCCTCCAGTGGGTTCCCAACTTCAGAGAGAAGCCAAAGTTCTCCTACTCCACCCTTCTCCATCAGTCTGCTCCAGCCATACTGGCCTCCTTGTCATTCTTCAAAACATCAGCAATGCGTCCACCTCAGGGCCTTTGCACATGCAATTGCCTCTGCTTTGAATCCTCTTCTCCCAGATGACCCTCAAATGTCACTTTTCAGTGAGTTCTTCCCCAGTACACCCTGTCCCTGCTTTGGTTACCCTGTAGATTCACCATCATCCCACTGTTGACCCACCAGCATCTCGGTGCCCTCCCTAGAATATAAGCTCCATGAAGGCAAGGATTTTGCCCTTACTCACTGCCCTGAGTCTAGTACCCTGAATAGTGCTGGATGCTCAATAAATGTTTGTTGATTAATAAATTAATCCCAGGATATATTCTTATATCCCTATCAGGGACAGAAAATTACAGAATCCCCTTAAAGATGTATGATTCAGTTAGTTTATTCCCCAACTCCCACCCCCTTAGCCCTTTCTCAAGCAAACAATTAAGTCCTAATGAATTTCAAGAGGAAAGGAAAATTTCTTTTCGTTTTTGCTCCATTTCACCCTTCCCAAGTCAGGGGCCACCACCTAGGCCCAAAGTTGGAAACCATCTGCTCAGTGGACACAGGGGAGGTGTAGGTGCCACCAATCTGAAGGCAGTTACCACCCACAAGTGTGAGGGGAAGAGAAGATTACTGAGAAAGGGAAGAGAAATTAGCACACAGATGAGAAACACATGTTTAAAAACTCCTTCTCAGGCCATGAGTCAGCTGAGTGAAGCTGGCACCAGAGTGACAAATTAATTTCATGACCCTGTTGCTTTCACTGGGAATTGTAGGACTCTTAAAAAAACAAGTGATGTGTAGAGAAAGGGCATGTGTGTCTGCCCACGTGCCTACACAGAGCGATCTGGTTACAAAATGAGTTGTTTTTCCATGGAATTTGCTTTGAATGTTCTTTGAACCACCTATTGTGTGCCCAGCTGACTGGAGATGGCCAAGACTCAATTCCTTCTTTGGGCAGCCCGGGCAGGTGGGAGTGGCCTGCACGGTGCAAGTGCTCCATTGGTAGGAACTGAGCACTTGGGAACCTGCACAGGGGACTGCTGTTCTGTCTGGAGAAGTCTCAGGCCGTGAAGGATGAGCAGAACCTGGAAGAGTTCATCAAGCAGGGGCAGGCGTGGGTGTCAGGGAAGCAAAGGCCCGAGTGATGGGATGCAATTCAAGCTCAGAGTTGGTGGAGAGGTGGTGGAACGGGGTGGATTGTCAATGTCGGGCTGGGGAGTTAGCCCCCTGCCCTGTCCCTCCACATAGACTCAGTCCTGCCTTCCTTTGCACCCTGCCTAACCCAAGAGCTTACGCCAGCCTGGGGCCATGGCACAGGGCATCGGCTGCTCCCTCAGCTTGGAATCCTTCTCCCCCAAATACGCAGGGCTGTGCTGAGTGATCACCTTCTCCCTGAAGCATCTCTGAGCACCCTCTAAAAGGGGCAAACCACACACATATCCCATTACTTTTTTCCACAGCAAGAATACTGGTACATGTGACCACTGTGGTGCAGCTGTGGGAATTCACTTGCTCATTCATCTTTCTCAGCCTATACCACACCCTAGGTACGTACTAGGGAGTACAGATGCTATAGCACCCAAGACAGGCAAGGCCAATGCTCTCCCAGAACTCACATTCCGCAAGGAGAGGCAGACAGGTGAACAAACAAATACATAAAGATAACTTCTGATATTGTGTGCTCTGTGAGGAAAATAAAACAGGGTCATGGCGCCGGGAAGCAGAAACGATATTAGATGGGGTGGACAAGGAAGAGCCTTGGGAAGAGGTGGCTTTTATCATGATGAGGCAGAGGGCAGGGATCGTGAGGGATCCCGGCTCCATGGCTTCGATTTTCTTGAACAAGTCTAAGGTGAAATCACCTGCTGAGAGCAAGGAGGTAGAAAGGGCTTCTGGGTGAACAGAAAAATATTGGAACATACCCTGCCATAGGGAAGAAATGGAAAGAGTGAGAAGAGATTATGATGGGGCGCTGAGGACCTCACCGAGGGCTGAAGCCATAATTGTGTAAGGGACACAACCAATGCGGAGTGTATGCATGTTCCATGAATATCATATACTGATGGAGCTCTGTGTCCCTGCAGCTAGACTGAAACCAGCACTGATGCCCCAGCAGTGATTTGGAAGCTCTGTCCCCATTTGGTATGAGACGGGTTTGCCAGAGTGATTATTTGATTTTAATTAAGTTTATTGCGCTACGAGGGTTTCATTACTTGGTTTGACCAGGCACCTTCCCTGCCCATGGCCACCCCCTATTCTAAACACCCCAGTCACTTCAGACTGCTTTCCTGCCACAGCCTCCCCACTCAAGCCGACCTGCAAATTAATCACCCTCAGCATGCACCCTGCCACACCTCAAACAAGTCCCCGGCACCTGCAGGATCAGCACCAAACTTTCACACAGGTGTTTTTAACCAGGCCCTTCATTACCTGTCCAGCCTTCTCTCAGCAACCCGGGTGGCTTCATGTTCTCCCAGTTCCTTTTTGAACCCAAGTTCGTTTGGATGGACAGACCCACATCCACACATGCCTCAGCTCCACCTCTACCAGCCATAGGGTCTTGGGCAAACGCCTTAAACTTTTTGGAATTTTCCGTTTTTTTGTTGTTGTTGTTTGTTTGTCTTACTTTGTCGCCCTTGGTAGAGAGCTGTGGCATCATAGCTCACAGCAACCTCAAACTTGGGATCAAGCAATTCTCTTGTCTCAGCCTCCCAAGTAGCTGGGATTACAGGCTCCCACCACATCGGCCGGCTATTTTTTAGAGACAGGGTCTCGCTGTTGCTCAGGCTGGTCTCCAACCTGTGAACTCAGGCAATCCACCCACCTCAGCCTCCCAGAGTGCTGGGATTACAGGCATGAGCCACCACGCTCGCCTGAAATTTTCTTATCTATAAAGTTAATTTTACCTGCTTCACAGAGTTGTAAGGAGGATTCAATGAGTTAATGTGTATAAAGCACATAGCACAGGGCTGCCAAGCAAAATATAGGTGCTCAAGTGACAGTCCAGTAGCTGGAATGAGTTTGATTATTACTTAGAAGGGCTGCTGTGCAATGATGCAGTGATCGCAGCAGCCGGCACATGGCCACACGCACAGGAGATGCTGGATACAAGGCCATTAACGCTTTTCCTATGCTCTGCTTTATGATTCATCTCTTGGTTTCCATTGCACTTCTCCTTGGGCTAATCTTCAAAGTCAACTTACATTTTACAGCCTTATAGTCTTCAACTTACGTTAGTATTCAACATATGTCTTGCCCCCCAGAAGGAAGTTCCTGAAGAACAGAAATTGTATCCTCTCCTCCTTGGTGTGAGGCACAGAGCCTTCTGCGTCAGGAGGTGCTAAGTAATTTCTGGTCGATGTGCTGTCCTGAGCGATTGGTTTCCCTCTCATCAGCTGCCTTACCTGACCATGAGACTTTCAGGCTAAGGGTCTTTCCACAAGGAGGAAGCAGAGGCCTAGGTGGCCAAACACTGGTCTTTCAATCACCAGAGCTCTGGATAGCTTTTTATAGGAGTTCTGTCTCCTGCCACTTCATGCTGGAAAACACTAGAGCAGAAAACATGGAAAGCCTCTGTGATACGTAAGGGAGACGGGGCTGCACTCCACGGAGGACCTGGGCCCAGGCCTGGCTCCACTTCTTATTAGTTGTGTGAGGCCTGAGGACTGTCCCAGACCTTTCCAGGCCCCTGGTGTCATGGCCAGACGGTAAGGGAGACCGCCAGTGGTCTCTAGCGTATCTCCTAGACCTAGCAGGCCTACCACTAGCTCAGTCTAGGAGCTGTCTTGTTGAGCTACAGATGAGTCAAAAGGTAGCTGGCAGGGGTATCTCGAAATCCTCTCTGTTCCCTGTGCCCATCCTCCTCTCAGGTATTTCATTCAGCAAGTATAAAAACAAAGAGTGTCACAGGGCAAAGTCTGAAAAATGGAAGAGACGCCTGGCCTCCAGGACTACTGAAGTTGGGCGGTAGACTCACAGGGTTCTTTACACCATTCTGTCTACTTTTGTGTGTGAGTAGGTGTGATATCTTCAATAACAAAAAGGTATAAAGTAACAACAACAAACCCACCTGATTGCACCCTTTCATGTACTAACTGGATAGCCACTTTCCAGATGAAGCTCATAGCCCCCAAAAAGATGCTGCTTAAAAAAAAAATAACTACACTTGGAAATGGTAAGAATTCAATGTTTTACCCTTGCACATTGGAGGTAAGAGGTGTGAAAAAAGAAGGGCAAAGTGGAGTACTTGAGAGTCAGACATCTGCCTCCTCCCGCCACCTCCATCACACTGTCACTTTGTCTACAAGGATCTCCAAGTTCCAGAGCCTCAGTCTCCTCTATGGCATCACTGGGAGGCCTAAAGGAGCCCACCTGTGCTTCAGAAGCACTTGGTGCCCCTAGAATCCCACAAACACTTAAAGCATCATTACACTCGTCGTTGCATTTACAGGGCTGGGAAGAACAGGGGTGCTCAAACTTCCCAGGGCATAAGGACCAGATTGCATGGCCTCACCCAGAGATTTTGATTCAGTGTCTCCAGGGGGAAGCCCAGGAACCAGTCAGTCCATTAGTCACACAGGTGCCCCTTGTGTAGAGGTTCTCAGACCATACCTTTAGAAACCCAAAGGGCAGGGGCAGCAGAAGGAGACAAACTGCTCCACTCTACTTGGCAGGAAAGTAAATTTATCCACAGCATCGAAAACTTCCAATGATGGGGAAGGGGGTGTCAGTTTATTTAAACTACAAAGCGAGGTTGGGAATGACAGGAAGAAAGGAGGCAGTTAAAGAGAAAACGCCACTGTCAAAGCCTTCTCCAGCTAATACCTTGTCCTTCCTGCATATACTCATATCTGATTTTTATTTTCTAAACTGTACCCAGAAAAGCCTCCCCAGAACCCACTCACCATGACCTTTCCAAGCTCCATCACTTCATTTGCTTATAACTTGGGGGGTTGGATTTTTAGAATGTGAATTGGATCAAGTCACTTTCTAACTTAAACCATTCCACAGCTGCTCACTGCTCTTAAGATATAAAGTATACAATGCTTAAAATTATTGGCCAAGGTCCTATATGGTCTGACTTCTCTGCTGTACTTACCTTCCTCTACTGCTCTAGCCACGACGACCTTCCTCCAACATACCACAGGACCTTTGCTTACATGGTTTCTGCTGCCTGGAATGAAATGTTTCCTCTTCAAGGAAATTTACCCTCAATACACTAGACCAGGAAAGTTCCCCCTGCTATATTCTCTTATAGTCCCCTAAATTTTCAACCCAACACAGATCCCACTTTAATTTATGTATTTGTGTAATTATGTGCTTAACATCTAAAGCTCCATGATGATAGGGCCTTCATGGTATTGTTTATCATTGTGTACCCCTGGCCACAGTAGCTGGAACATTGTACATGCTCATCTAATATAGCATAAATGTCTAGTGCACTGTGGTCAAGGGAGTTATGTGGATAAAGAAGAAATATGAGACACTAGCTAGAGAGAGTAAGGATGCAAACGATAGGCCAGTGGGAGATGGTATGCTTTCTCCTGGACACAGGCCACGGAAAATCTTCTCAATTTTCAGAAAGGTGGCTGTCAATAGATGACACATAATCCCATGCTGTCTTAAATTAGAGTACCTCTACAGGCTGGGCACTGTGGCTCTCACCTATAATCCTAGCACTCTGGGAGGTCAAGGCAGGTGTTTGAGCTCAGGAGTTTGAGACCAGCCTGAGCAAGAGCGAGACCCCATCTCTACTAAAAATAGAAAAACTAGACTGATGTTGTGGTGGGCACCTGCAGTCCCAGCTACTTGGGAGGCTGAGGCAGAAGGATCATTTGAGCCAAGAGTTTGAGGTTGCTGTGAGCAATGATGCCACAGCAATCTACTCTGTCTTTTAAAAAAGAGAGAGAGAGCATCTGTGCAGGACTGTCCCCAAAGGACAATGAGAAAGTGATTTGCCTCTTAGGGAATGTGGAGGCTGAAAATGAAGGCCCGGAGAGAGAGTCCCAACCTCCTTAATTCCCTTCTCACGTTATCTCCCTGAACATGTAGCTTTGTCCCTCACTATCAGGACTCAGAGAGAGAGGTGGGGAAGAGAAGGTCACAAACAGAAACAATCTTTCTCCCTCCTATCTCAAGCCCCAGAAGCCGGCCGGCCGCTGCTCAGGTTATCTACATGGTTGCTTCTTTTCTCCTAGAGATGACAGGCAGTTAACTTAAGGTGGGAAGGAAGATTTAGAACAGACAACTCAAAAAAACGTGTGTTTTTCAGCTTGGTTATCAGACACATGCCCATTCAAGGGGTGCAAAGTTTAGATTCTCTAACTCGGCACGTTAGTCCCATCAGTTACACCACGTGGAAAAAACTTTCGACAGTTAAAAATAACACAGGGGTCTGGTGTTTGGAAGATCTGGAGTTTGGAATGCCAGCTTGTCAGGCACAGATCCCTCCCTACCGAAAGCATGTGCTGGAAACACACACACACACACACACACACACACACACATGTGCGCGCACGCTCGTCAACCAGCACAGAAGGGTTTCAAATGAGCGAGGTGCCCTGGCCCCTGTAAGCTACCACCCCAACAACAGCAAGTTGGGCCATCTAGGAAGACAAACATGCAGACCAGCTGTCAACCCTTTGGTCTGAAAGACTTTCAAACCCTTGTCTACTGTGCAAAGGGCAGAGCTCATCCAGGCAAGAAGCCTTCTCCTCCCCCTTGGAGGAGGTGACTGTGGATGGAATCCAGCCAGGAGTTCAATCATGTTTCAGAGTCACTTCGCCTCTGTGTGTTGTTTCCGCATCTGTGAAATTCTTGTTCTTTCTCAGAAGGACCTGATATCAGCACCAGTTAAATAGTATGCCATAATCTGAGCTCCTGGACAAAGCATCCCATAGATAAATCTTTCTCAAAGCCTCTCCTAGCACATTTTGTTCTAAGGGTAGAAAATTTATAATGATAGGCTTGGCGCCCATAGCTCAGCAGCTGGGCCACCGGCTACATGCATCAGAGCTGGTGAGTTCGAACCCGGCCCGGGCCTGCTAAACAACAATGACAACAACAGCGACAACAAATAATAGTTAGGCATTGTAGCAGGCGCCTAGAGTCCCAGCTCCTTGGGAGGCTGAGGCAAGAGAATCACGTAAGCCCAAGAGTTTGAGGTTGCTGTGAGCTGTGACACCATAGCACTCTACCAAGGGTGACATAGTGTCGGTAGGGCGCCGGCCCCATATGCCAAGGGTGGCGGGTTCAAACCCGGCCCCGGCCAAACTGCAACCAAAAAATAGCCGGGCGTTGTGGCGGGCGCCTGTAGTCCCAGCTACTCGGGAGGCTGAGGCAAGAGAATCGCTTAAGCCCAGGAGTTGGAGGTTGCTGTGAGCCGTGTGAGGCCACGGCACTCTACCGAGGGCCATAAAGTAAGACTCTGTCTCTACAAAAAAAAAAAATTATAATGATAAAATAATAACACCTAAAACTTCCTCCTTCTAAGAAAAGCAGAGCATCTCCTAATTATTATCTCATTTTCCTAAAGATGCCAACATTGGGGTTGGGGGACCCAGCTAGTGTGTCTCCCCATTTTACAGATGGAAAAACAGGGTCACTGCAAACATCTATTAAGAAGGTAATATATGCCAAAACTTCCAAGTGCTTTATATACATTAACTTACCTAATTCTTCCAACAACCTTATAAAGACAGACACTATTATTCCCACTTTACAGATGAGGAAATGGAGGTATGGAGGTTAGGAATCCTGCCCAAGGTTATAGAGCTTGGACTTGAACCCAGAATCTCTGCCTCTAGAGCAGTGGTTCTCAACCTTTGGGTTGTGACCCACAGGAACTATATTAAAGGGTCACGGCATTAGGAAGGTTGAGAACCACTGCTCTAGTGCATGCTCCCAAGCCATGGGTCACACGGTAACTGCTCACCACACACCTACTCCCCTAGGATGGAGAATCTGAGCTTTACAAAGCGTGCAAGGCTCTGAGGAACCCCAAGGACTTGTGTGACATCCAGTCTTCCCCAAAAGCTAGCTCCCTAGGCCCAGGGACTTCCTGTAGGAGGGAGTGGCCGGCATGCAGATGGATGGCTGAGCAGGTAACAGGGGTGGCTGGGTGGGAATGGGGAAGCATTACCTTCAGAATAAACCACTGCAATGACCCCAGAAGGACCCACACTGTCTCAGAGACCTGCAGCCTCATCCTCCCCCTTTTGGATCAAGAAACTCAGGGCACCCAGGTTTAAGCTGCATGGGTCAACATTTATGTTTTCCTGTCTGGATTGGATCTGTATATTTTATTTACACCATTCACAGGTTATCATTGTTGTTGGTAAAGAAAAGGGATAGTGACTCCAGCATAGAAAAGGAAAGAGACTGCCCTACTGAGCAAATCCCTTCATACAGCTGGATAGGACTGCCCTGCAGCTGACAGAATGGGTGGCTCAACCAGTTCAGGCCCCTAAGGAAAACAAGGACCAGATTCAGTCCAACCACTTAGGGCAGGATTCCTAACCTCCAGGGGAGTGACTGGAGATGGACAATTCTTTCCCATCTGGCCTGACTTACCCCAGAAAGGAAGGGGATGCGCTAAGGCAGCAGTCCCCAACCTTTTTGGCACTAGGGACCGCTTGCATGGAAGACAAAGTTTCCACGGACTGGGGATAGGGAGTGGGGGGTTTCCATGGACCGGGTGTAGGAGGTGTTTCAGGATGATTCCAGCCCATTGCATTTATTTTGCACTTTATTTCTATTAAAGTGCAAACGATACACACTAGGCGAATAATGGAATAATTTCTACTATTACATTGTAATACTTAGTGAAATAACTATACAACTCACCATAATGTAGAATCCATGGGAGCCATGAGCTTGTTTTCCTGCAACTAGATGGTCCCATTTTGTACTTGCAACTGTTCCCCAGCTCTAGCATCACCACCTCAGATCAGGCATTAGGAGCACATAACCTAGTACATAAGAAGCACATAACCTAGCTCCCTCGCATGCACAGTTTAGGGTTCATGCTTTCGTGAAAACCTAAGGCCACCCCAGATCTAATGGGAGGAGGAGCTTGGCAATGAGTGGCCATATGTGCAGATGAAGCTTTGCTCCCTGGCTCATCTGCCGCTCACCTCCTTCTGTGCAGCTGGTTCCTAACGAGCCACAGGCCTTTGTGCCTGTCTGCAGCCCAGGGGTTGGCTACCGGAGCTCTAAGGAATCATTCAAATGCTTTCCAAGTCTTTGTTCACTTTCCTTTCATGCCTGAAATTCCCCAGCCTCACTCTTCACTGAGCCTAACCTGACCCCACTGTCCTATACTCAGCTCCTCCCTGAAGCCTTCTCTGCATCCCAACCACAGGATCCAATTTCTCTCTTCTGACTGCAAGGACCCCTCGTGGCCTGGACCAATCATTTAGCACAGTATTCACCACCATGGAACCTAATGTGCCCCGTTGCTTCTCTCGTGGACACAGTCTTTGCTGGATATACCCACCGTCCTTTTCCTACTTCCCTTTCCCCATCCCCATGCTCATGAAACAAAATGGGTCCTCCCTGGGACAAAGCCAGAATACTCTTCCCTCCCTTTGGTGCCCCTTCAGTGCTCTTTCATCAAGGTGCTACTCATGGGGGAAAGGGAAAAAAAGTAAATAGGTAATGGACAAAGGGGACAAAGGGTCAGAAGGAGACCTAGACGGGAGGGGCAAAACTTGATATTAAGCATTAAATGGATTATTCCTCTATCCAGGGCCCAGGGGGCCTTGAGATAACTTAGCTCTGAGTCAAGAAATGAAATAAGAAGCAGAAAGCAAAAGAAAAATAATAAGGTTACCAGTGGCCTTTTCTTCTCAGGGATATGAAAAGCTGCTGAAGGGCCTAGAGGAGAGATGACAGGGGCCTGGACTGCCCAAGGCTGCTGGCCCTGGGTGTTGGAGAAAGGTGGAGATGTGTTAGACTAAGCTTTGATGTTGCACAGACCAGTTAGTCTGGGCAGCAAAAGAGACAGACACTTGGGACAACACTGGGCAATACTACAGGTTGTCCCACCAATCAAAGCTTCTTTTGTTCTGTATTTCTCAGGAAAAAGAACTCATTCCAGGCAGGTAAGGGATGAGAACAAGTGATCTCCAGAAGAGCGACTGACGTCACTGGGCCCTCTCACTTTAGCAGATCATAAAATGATAAAACAAGAGTCCCATGGTTCCAAGGGTAGCAAGAGATAGCTAGGTCTCAGAAAGTACCGAGATGCAGACTCACAAACCAGCCAGCCTCCAATCTGTCCCCAATACTAGCTGGAATCCCTGGCCCCTGGGATGGCAAATAATTCTCCCTGCTGTGCTCTGGACCAGGGAACTATGGGAACTTTCTAAATTTCACAGAAGCCTATAGATTAGTATTCATCTCCCGTACCTTGTGTATAACTGACCTAAAATCAAGTGGTCGTAACCTGTTTCCCATCCCCCCGAGATACGTGTGATTAGATAAAAGGACAGAATATGTATAAGTATCTGTTATACTGGGATACTTAAAAGAGCACAAGGAACTGGACAGCCCCATTGTCACCCTCTGTACTGAAGGGGGTGGGAGAGAGAGAAAGTTACTTTGGGAAGTAGGTGCTGGTACAACATGATCTTTCTGAGTTGACATTTTTGTACGATTCTGCTTCTATAGTTTTCACATTGTCAGCATTTTCTCTGGCTCTCCACATTGAAGGATGTCCACCAGACCAGGATCCAAATTAAAACTTGACTCCAGAGTTTGTTTCCACCTTGGCTCTTCATCTTTCTCTGTCAGGCCTCTCCATGGTGGTATCTTCTTTGAATGGCCCCCAACACAGTATGATTTGAAGGGTGGAAAAGCCAAGACATGACATACAAAAGTTAAAATAGAATGATAGATTGATATCTGTATGTCTCCCAGTATGAGGGATAAAGGCCCTTGCACAATCCCCAGGGCCTCCTTTTTGTTTCATTGTCAGATGAAGTTATCTGCGTTGTACTTGGTTGGGACACTGAATCATAGAAAGTCACCACCTATCTCGGCATAGGTACCATGAAAGGACACAGAAAGCACTTTTGCAAAGATGTACCTGAAAACAGTGACTGGGATAAAGCTTCAGCCAAAGCTGGATTGAACAGGAAATAGACGCTCACCAGAGCCCAACTTTGGGCTAAACCTTTACAGTATCTGCATCTTCTGGTCTTCTCTTAAAAATCCAAAAAAGTCATCTGGTATAAATAAGGCTAAAGGCAATCCCATACACTGCTGAACACATAGTAGGTGGTCCAAAGAATGTGGTTGTTTTATCTGTGGCTATTCACAAGACAGGGGTCATGTATTCCTTGAATGAAAGCAAAGCAAAAAGTTTCCCTTTACTTTCCAAGACCAAAGGGGAAAAGCAAAGTTTTTAGATCTGCAGGGTACAGTGAGGAAGAGACAGGGGCTGGAAAGAGTGAGGCTGCCACACATCACAACTGCACATCCTACGTGCAAGTAGGACCAAGCCTGGTCTGTTTCCTGACTCCTAAAATTGAAGGATCTTTGTGGAGGAATTCTGCTTCCTTTTCCAAACTCTGGCTGCTCGAGGAAGAGAAAGAGAAACATATCAACACTAAAGGGCTAGAAGCAAGGTTAGGCAGCAGAGCAGGGTGCCTATTCGCTGGGTTCATCCACTCAGTTATTCTATTCCCCACGTTTGCTGAATGCCCCCCAGGCTAGGCACTGAGCTAGAAAGCGACAAGTGGCCACTGCCCCTGCCTTCCAGGGCCTCACATCCTGACCACAGCCAAGTACTTCAGTGGTGGAGAGAGGAGCATGCCAGGAACTGTGTGGCCAGGGTAGGTGTGGCCAGTTCTACCTGAGGGTCTGCAAGGCCTTCACCAGGGAGAGGGCCCACACGAACTGTCTGGGAGGTGAGCAGGCAGACATGCTCCAAGGACATCTAGGGGCAGGTACGGCCGAGAGGCGCCACTGGCAGGCTGGTGGGATGCCACAGGTGGATATGAGAGGAGCTGTCTCTGAGCAGGGATACCAAGCCCTTCAGACTAATGAGTTCGCCACATCTCTCAGCAGAGGTTTCTGCCCTGGAGCACATGGGCCCTTCGAGGTCTTCGAATCCCATGAAGCCATGTGGATGTTCACACCTACAAGTTTTTTTTCTGGGAAGTCAATCCACACCCTTGATACGATTCTGTGCTTGCCAAGGAAAAGTAAAGAAACACCCAGGACACTGAGTAGCCTCACTAGACTATGGAGTAGAAGCCACATTTCCCCTGTGTCCTGCATACAGCTTAGGCCCCAACATTGTAGGTTTTCAGAACTGACAGAGCTAACAGATGAGAAGAGCATCCTAGTCCAAGGAAATGGGAGGGAACCACTGTTTGCATCACCAAAACAGACATTTATGTATACTGACTGCATGCTAGGCTCTGGGCTAGACTTTTCAAAACCAGTACCTCTTTCCATAAAGGCCCATGGAAGAAGCTCTCAGCTTCCTGTTCCCAAGCCAGTATTGCAAATCAAAGTCCCTAAGGGTGGACACTAAGTCACCTGGGGCAATCCCACCACAAACTTTAGTTGGCAGTTGCCTAGCAACAGGTAACCCTGAAGACACGGCCAAACCGAGATGCCAAAAGGGGCATTTTGTGGACAAGCTAGTTCTGAAAACTAGCCCCCATGTGAGTGTCTGCCAGGCTCTCTGGGGCTGTTGGGGGAAGGAGCAGACTGCAGCCAAAAGTAAGCTGGTAGGGGGAAGCTGGGAGGGGTTCTGATGCTTGCGTGTTTTCCCACCTCTGGGCATGAGAAGGGGAACCAAGGGCTGAAGGAGAAGGCAGCCTCGGGTAGAGAACTGGCACCTCTTCACTTCCTTTCCAATCATACCTGCCATTATTCTTCCCTGCAGGTGCTGAACAGATCCCAGCCATACCTAAAGACACATAAAGTGGCATGAAGACTTGAACCTACATCCAGCCCTGCCCTGTGGTCACTTTCCTCCCACTGAACTACATAAGGTTGGGTTGGGCAGGATGTGGCCTCAAACTACAAGGAACAGTGAAACCAGGGAAGAAATTTCTAACCAACTCTCTCACTTTTACAGAGGCAGCAAGCACAAAACTGTGAGGCAGAAAACCAATTTTTTTTTTTTTTTTTTTTAATGAAAAGCTCAGAAACTCCCTCGGCCAAGAGCCAGGTGAGATGGATTTCCTAAACCGAAGTTTCCAGTCCAAACCATCACACAGGCCAACAGCTGGGCACCTTTCCCTGTGCAGACGGACAGTGGGCAGCTTGGGAAGACAGCCTTCTTTGAAACCCACTATCCCTTCTCTTGAAAGGTCTTAGGGGTAGAGGGAAAGGGGCAAATAAATTTATCAGTCTGGAAGCGATTTAGGAAGAACAAATGTGGAAGTCAAACAACAACAAATAAGGCGGGTATAAATCCAGATAAAATATTAAAATAATTAAAGCGCTGCTGCTCCCTGAAGATTGGGAAAAATGAAGAGAGTTAATTAAAAGCAATCTCCATGCACTGCTGAGCCGGCCAGCCCTGATAAATCAACAGCTGGGGCTGCTGTGGAGGGCAGTGAGGGGGCTTCAAGGGTGGGGGGGCTGGCTGGGGGAGGGGGGCCTGCCACAGAGCCAGCTGTGAACGCAAACTGAACACAGTGACTTAAGTTTCATATTTTATTAAATATTTCATGACCACTGAATAAAGTTGTTCTTCGCAGAGAGAGAAAATGATCAGCGGGGTAAATGAAGAGCCAGGAGAGAGCAACGAAGAGGTGTTGTTTGTTTGATTCCGATCGTGCTTAGGATCGTCATGTCTGCACTGCGGTTCTGCCCCCAAATGCAGAGGGTTTTAGTTTTTTTCTCTCCACTTGATCTGCAAAGGGAGCTATACGTGTCTTACTCTTCTAAAATCTCTCCACAAAGCTTGAGTTACGTTTGTTTGGGGGACTGGGAGAAGCAGTACAAAGTCAAAGAAAAGAACGGAGGGAACGAGGAGAGAGAAAAGACCTTCAGAATTCTCATTGCCGATCCAAGCCAGACTTTTAGCACAAAACTAAAAGGTCAGCAGAAATAGTGGAAACTTTTTCTTTTTCTCTCTTTTTTTACTTCTTTCCTTATTCCTTTTTTCTGCAATTAGATAGGTTTTTTGTTTGTTTGTTTTTTAATTTTAAGCAAAAAAAAACACAAAGCTTAGCATTTTCAGGCCCAATCTCAGTCAAAAGCCAGCAATTTTCAAAATGTTAGAAGAACAGGCCCTTCTCTATTCTAAGGGAAACCCTTCAGTCCTTCCTTGATGAAAATATAATCAAGAGAAATGATTGGGGGAAAGTGTTTTTTCTCCTCCATAGAATTGGGATCGGAAGGGGAGTGTGTGCATGGGGAAACATAAGGAATTATGCATTTGGATATGCATTTTAATTAGGTGGACAGAAGCAGCCGCCTGTTAATTTTTCTTGCTTGTTTCCACTTAGCATTCATCACAGGCAGAACCACCATAGAGCGCTCCCACGATAATAGATGGTTCTGCATTGGCTAAGTCCTCAGGGAAAATAATTAGCAGGAGAGAATATATTCTCTCCACTCCCACTGCCCCATCCGCCCTGCCCTCCCCCACCACCAGAGCCACATTGCCTCCCCTCTCCCAACTCCCCCCAGCTGACAGTGCTTTCCCTAGGAGAGGCCTAGAGAAGCAGCCAGCCTCCTGGTTTGCAAGCATTTACTTTGCCCTGCCAAAGAACAAGGGTCTAAAAGAAGAAACAGACAGACCAGAGGTTTCTATTGGCATGGGAGCTCCTAGATGCAGGGAGGGCAGACACTATGCTGATTAGTTCTGAGCCAACAGGCCAGCAATAGATGTCAGGAAAGAACCAACTAGAAGGAAGCTCCCAAGAAAGTGAGACAGTTCTCATTGAGCTCAACTGGCAGCAAAAATGCACAGAGAGCTGTCGCTTGAGGATATGGGAGTAGGGAGGATGTTTCTTGCTTCATTTGCTCTTCTATAGTAAGCCAAAGTTGTAACTTGGCAGCAAGATTAAATCTGAAGCATTTCCAAGGTTGGCAAACAAGATGTACATCTGTAATTCTGAGATCTGACCACCACTGCAATGCTCTCCATAACTGACCTCTGTGTAAACCACCCCCCTTTTTTTATCCTACAGAGTCTCTCACTGTCATCTGGGCTAGAGTGCCATGGCCTCGACCTAGCTCATGACAACATCAAACTCCTGGGTTCAAACAATCTTCCTGTCTCAGCCTCCCAAATAACTGGGACTACAGGTGCCCACCACAATGCCTGGCTAAATTTTCTATTTTTAGTAGAGACGGGGTCTGCCTTTGTTGAGGCTGATCTTGAACTCCTGACTTCCAACCATCCTCCAGCCTTGGCCTCCCAGAGTGCTACGATTAGAGGCAGGACTCACCAGGCCCATCCTTAAAACCCCATTCCTGTAGCTGGCCTCCCATGTCCACAGTTTGCTCACGTCCCTGTCCCGCTTTTACTCCTCTTTCCCTCGGCATCACCCTGGTTGATGGAGGGGCCAGAGACTGGATAAAGGCCCAAGTTCCCAGAAAAGTACTCCTCTCTGCCCTCTGAGCTTCTACTTCCTCTGATCTTGAAGGTGGACTCAGTTCAGGGCTGATCATTGGAAGTGAAATGAGGGCTTCCCTTCAGCTCATACTCTCACCTACTTCAAACCCCAGCCATGGGAAAATCCCACTGAGATTCCAGGGCTATTTATACACAGCTGGATAAGTAAGGCCTTGCATTTCCTAAGAAACAATGATTAGACATAAAGTGGAATGCCAGAAACATTTCGTTTATTTTAGTTTTAATATTTAAAATAATGTTTAGGTATTCTTGACTCTCTGAGAAGGCCTCAGTCAGCTACTCAGTCAGTTCTCCTAGTAACACCTTGCATGTACACTTTCCACCTTCTGAAATGTTTTTACATACATTTCATTTGGGTCCCTCGGAAGTAAGCAAGGCTGGGTACAATAGAACATACAGAGAAGGGAGATACAAACTCTTCTCACTACTGATTGATAACTCTTGACTCTCAAGCTGTCCTGTATCCCAGGTGTCCTTTTCCACCTCCTGTGGTCAGACAACAGGACCTAGGGAACCTTCACTCCAAGCCTTACTAGGCAACTACTGTAAGTGCTAAACCCATAGAAACATCCTCAAACTCAAACCCTGCACCCCCACAAGGAGTCCCGCCCTCAAAGGAAGGGGGCTGTAAAGAGAAGGCAATCCTCATGGCTGGGGATGGGAGAAGCAAGTCTCTGGGTGCCCACTTCATATACCCCAAAAAACAGTGGTATCCGGGCGGCCCCTGTGGCTCAGTGAGTAGGGTGCCGGCCCCATATACCGAGGGTGGTGGGTTCAAACCCAGCCCCGGCCAAACTGCAACAAAAAAATAGCCAGGCATTATGGCGGGCACCTGTAGTCCCAGCTGCTCGGGAGGCTGAGGCAGGAGAATCATGTAAGCCCAAGAGCTGGAGGTTGCTGTGAGCTGTGTGACGCCACAGCACTCTACCGAGGGCAGTAAAGTGAGACTCTGTCTCTACAAAAAAAAAAAAACAGTGATATCCTATGGAGGGGGAGGTGAAGAAATTGAATTTCATAATACTATTAGTTTTGTTTTGTTTTGTTCTCACTTTGCAAGGTGGGGCTGTCTGTACTATCTGGAAAGGTAGCACCTATATTTTAAGTGACATTCAAAAATGGAGATCAAAAATAAAGGGGTCTGGGTATGATGGCATACATCTGTAATTCCAGCACTTTGGGAGGTCAAGGTAGGAAGATCACTTGAGGTCAGGATTTCAAGACCAACCTGAGCAACCTAGTAAGATCCCATCTCTACAAGAAATAGAAAAATTAGCTGCATGTGGTGGCACACACCTGCAGTCCCAGCTACTGGGAGGCTGATGCAGGTAGATTGCTTGAGCCTAGGATTTTGAGTTTGCAGTGTGCTATGATTGCAGCACTGGCCTTATGCCCAAGCAACAAAGTAAGACCCTGTCTCAAAAAAAAAAAAAAAAAAAAGAGCTAGGCATATTGAAAATCCAAAAGAAATGAAAACAGAGATTCATACAAATACTTGCACACCAATGTTCATAGCAGCATTATTCATAATAGCCAAGAAGTAGAAAAAACCCAAGTGTCGATCAAGAGATAAATAGATCAACAAAATGTGGTATATACATACAATGGGCATAAAAAGAAATAAAGCTCTCACACATACAACACAGATGACCCTTGAAGACATTCAGCTAAGTGAAATAAACCAGACAGAAAAGGACAAATACTGTATGATTTCACTTAAAGGGGGTGCTTAGAAAAGGCAAATTCATAGAGATAGAGTACAGAATGGTTCTACAAACTAAAGGATGTGGGAAGCAGGGAATGAGGAAGTTATTGTTTAACGGACACAGAGTTCTGTTTGGGATGATAATAGTGTTCTGGAAATGGATGGCGGTAAGGATTACACAACATTATAAATGTATTTAATGTCACTGAATTACACGCTTAAAATGGCTAATACATTACATTGTGTGTTATGTATATTACCACCATTTTTAAAAATTAGTTCAAGCATGGTGGCGCACACCTGTTATCCTAGCTCTCTGGGAGGACAAAGCAAGAGAATCCCTTGAGCTCAGGAAATTGAAACCAGCCTGAGGGACAGGGAGACCCTATCTCTACTAAAAAAAAAAAAAAAAAATTAGCCAGGCATGGTCTATGCCTACAGTCCCCAGCTATTGGGCAAGCTGAGGGAAGAGGACTAAGAATTGGAGGTTGTTGTGAGCTATTACACCTATGACACCATTTCACTCTACCCAGAGTAAGTCTGTCTCAAAAAAAAAATTAAGGGAATACCTCTCTCTGTTGGAGATCAGAGTGATCATATGTTTTTTCTTTTCTTTTCTTTTTTTTGAGACAGAGGTTCACTTGGTCACCACTGGTAGAGTGCTGTGACATCTTAGCTCACAGCAACCTCAAACTCTTGACTTCAAGTGATCTTCTTGCCTCAGCCTCCCAAGTAACTAGGACTATAGGGACTTGTCACACTGCCCAGCTATTTTTTTTTTTTTTTTTTTTTTTTTAGAGACGGGGTTTTGTTCTTGCTCAGGCTGGTGTCCAACCCATGAGCTCAGGCAATCCACCCGCCTGGGCCTCCCAGGTGCTGGGATTACAGGTGTGAACCAGGAGCCAGACCTTTTCTTTTAAGTATCAGAATTTACATACCTGTTTGGTGCATTTTTCTGACTGGGTTTTGCAACTTCCTCTTCTTCCTTTTTAGGCTTGCGGAAAATTGCCATGGGAGCTTTCAACAAAAGAAAAACCAGATAATAATGCCCCCAGTGGAATCTGCGATGTTCTAGAGACATGTCACTGAAGGGGAGGCAATGATGTCCAATCGAGACACTGTTAATACCCAGGTATGAGCCAGCCCCTGCATTTCCTCAGCAATAACACATGGTATTCTAGAAGAAGTTCAGTGAGACATCAATACACGTCCACTTACTTCAGCTCACTAAATATCCAGGCACCTGGGGCTGTCCAAATGGACATAAGAACTTCATTTCCATGTTAATTGAGAAAGGTGCCATGGTAGAGGAGGAGGCCAGAGAAATTGTGGATAAATGAAATCCTTAGGATTGGCTGGAGAATTGATTCCCCTTTACCCTCAACACACTTTGGAAGAAAAAAGTAAAAGTTGTTCTTGGTGATTACAGTCTTTTTCACAACAAAAAACTATCTGCATGGTTTTTGAGCTCCTCATTCCTCTCTCCTGAAGATACTAATAATAGGAAAGCTCTCAGAAGGAAGACTCCAAGGAAAAGCCCACATTGTCCTCAGCCTGAGCCTGAGGCCTGAGGAGGGATAGGAAGTTTCATCTAGTTAAAACTGCCAGTGTGGGAGCACTGAGTGGTGAGACTGGACCAGAGAATGAGAAACTGTGAAAGAGTCTCCCAGTCTTTTTTTTTTTTAATTAATTAATTTTTTTGAGACAGAGTCTCACTTTGTTGCCCTCCATACAGTGATGTGCCATCATAGCTCAGAGCAACCTCAAACTCTTGGGCTCAAGCGATTCTCTTGTCTCAGACTCCCGAGTAACTGGGACTACAGGCACCAGCCACAACGCCCGGCTATTTTGAGAGATGGGGGTCTCACTCTTGCTCAGGCTGGTCTTGCACCTGTGAGCTCAGGCAATACACCCACCTTGGTCTCCAAAAGTGCTAGGATTACAGGCGTGAGCCACCACGGCCAGCCTGAGTTTCCCAGTCTTACAACTATTCTTGGGAGCCACACTTTAAAAACAAAAGATGATCAAGCTGGAAGAAGGTAGTCATCTACCTTTAGCCTTCTTAAACAAAACAATGTTTAGCCCAGGATTCTGTATTCTGCTAAACTAAGCTTTAAATACGATAGAGAAATAAAAATACGAGAATTGAAACTCAGACCCCTATCTTCCCTGTCCTAATTAATCACAGTAAGAGCTAGGGAGTTGTTGACTTGAAAGAAATTTTGGCAATCAAGGTGCATCACCCTCATCTTAAACACAAAGGAATATCCAGCTCAAATAAGTTATGTGTCTACGACCAGAGAGATAGTTGGCGGCAGGGCTGGGAACAGAGCGCAAGGCTCCAATTCCTCTTCCAGGGTTTTTTCTGCCTCCATCACCTTTGAGTCACCAAAGCTACAAAAGACTAGCCTCTGGTGAGAAATACATATGGAAAAGGCACAGACTTTGAGACTGGGCCATGTCAAGAGCAGGTGAAAGAAAGTCGGGGGATGGGAAACTTGCTGGCGGTGCTTCCAGATGCAGATAATACAAACAGCAGATTTTCAAGGTGAGTAACAACAAAAAAAACTCATCGTTTCACAGCAACCTGAGAAGACCCACAGACCTTGGATTCAGGGAGGGAGAAGATCATGCAGAGGGGGATTAGACATGTGCCATCATTGTTCCCCAGGCTCGGGACTGAGGCCTGGGTTGCGGAGGACTCAATTTGAGCTATTTGAACCCCATTATTAGGAGCTCTGAGCCAAATCCCCTCGCCCCTCCCTGCTTACAAATGTGCCCCTAAATTTTAGCCTCCTCAAGGCTTCTCTCTCTGTTCCCTTGCCACCACCCCCACCACTACTAGTCACAAACACAACCTACAAATTCTCCACAGTCTGCTCCACTATTCTCACCCACCCCTCCCCAATACCTCCTCACCACTGCTTTTAAAACTCAAGCGCAAATCACAGGCTTCAAAAACCTTCTTTCAGTGACAGTTTTACGATGCTTGTTCCATTCATCCATATGGGTTGACAGACTGTGAAACACCAGTAACCGGACCAATAAGAAAAACAAATTACAAAATCCCCACAGCACCTCATCTCTCCACAGTCACCCACACAATTAGAAAACTTTTGGATTTGCAATGGATCATAATAACAGTCTCTCTGGAAGTTAAACGATAATCTCTTCAGAATTCCAGACCACACCGTGGTTTTATCCACTCATTCTCCTCCTCCTACCCAAGGCCACTCTTTATCTTTCCTTGCTAAATACCTTCATCTTTAAAGACTATTTAAAACTAGGGTCACGCTTACATAAGACCCCTAATGGAACACCAAGACTGGACAAAAAATATTTCAGTGGTTGTGGGATTTTTTTTGGCCAGAGGTTTGCCACATTTGGCTACATTTCTGTCTTCCAGTGACTTTCAAAACACTCAAAAAACCACAAAAGTTACTTTGCAGAGGTTGGGATAATAAACAGGCTGGCTTCTGGTGTCTTTTTCTGACCCAGCCCCTACTGCCACTACAGTCAGTATGGCTACCCTTTGAAAACTAAAACATCAGCCTCAGTTTCCATTTCTTTTCTGGTACATGCGCAAAACAAAACATGCCGACCGTGGCATTTTTATTTTCCGCATCAATCTGAGCAGATGGCTCTAAAACAGCAAATTCTAGCTACCCGCAAGATTTAAAAAAACAGAGAGAAGGATGAGAAGTCACTAACTGTGTTGACTCTGACTTCAAGCCCACCTTACGGGCCTGAGCAGCTCCCATTTCACTGGTGATCTTGTATGTCTCTTACGAGGTCTGCAGGCCAGGCTATTTGCAGAGGTTTACCCTGTGATAGTGCCTTCACTTCGGTTGTGGCAGAAATTAATCTTCTTTATGGATAGCTCATCAAAATCAGACATTCATCCCACTGAAAAATAATGTGTGTTAATGAAGTTTGGAGAATTTGGGGGCATTATTTACAGTGGCAACCAGGAGCAGATGGACCAAGTGGTTCTCAGGAATCTGTTGACTTAAAATGTCTGAGGGTCCTTTTTCATAAGAGGCTAAAATAATGTCCATAAAAGGCAGCAAGTTTACAAAGCTGTCTACTTAGGACCTACCCACATCCTCCCACCCCAACAGAAAGAGCTAAGAGGAGATTAGAACCAAGAATGTGACCCCCTACTCCTTCCTCCCTGATATCTAAACTGTGTGCTACAGTAACAGTGAGGTCTGGCTTCTAACTTTCCCATGCTCAAAACCACTTTAGATTAGAATACACTCCATTCAGTTCATAGAATATATAAAGAGACTGAGATTTGAGGTCCATATCTACACACATGACCTGCCGTTTGACCTTGGCTAAGTAAGTATATTTGCTTCTCCCAGAGTTGTGTCTTCAATAACAAAACAAGGATATAAACACATACTTCCAATCAAGTATAACTCCTTACAAAAAAAAAAGTTTCAATACAATTGCATATATGTGTGTGCATTTATAAGTGTGACAAAATAGTTCACTACTCTCATTCTTTATAAGTAAATAGTTACTTGAGGTAAAACCTTGTTGGTTTGTGTGGAATAATTAAATAATAAGTTTTTCTTTTCTAAGTAGGCAGTTATAATAATAGATACCTATGTACATAATCAAGTCTGGCAGAAGGTGGCAGACATTCCCAACTATATGCATACAATTCAGGATTTTGATAATTTAATAAAAAAGTTATTTAAAGTGCTGACTACAGATTTAAGGGAAGGTAGTTTACTTGAACTAGAATATTAAGATTAGAATTTATATTAAAAGCATTAAGTTTCCTAGGTATGCAGAAATCAACCAGAACGTAGTATGTAATGTAACTAACTTTAACATAGTCCTTTATCAAATCCATATTTGTTACCTTCACCCGTTCATTAGTTCACTACACAGACCGTATCTTGTCTATGTAAGAAATAAGGGTGACTCGCATACATCTTTGCTCAGACAACGTAGCTGCTAAATTAAAAAAAATGTATAATACACATTTACACATCATACACGTCCACCAGTGCTTTTAAATTCTATTTGTCCAGATGTGACTGCTTGGTTGTGGGGCCACCTGCCGAGTCCCCTTTGTGATCTGATCAGTCCAGGCAGCTCCTGTTTCTGTTTCTAACACCCTGTTGGGCAGTAATAAGATGTTAAAGGCGACAACAGAGAGAGAAGCCAGGCTGTCAGCTTCAGAGAGGAAGAGAGTTAAGGGTACAACAAGGAGGGAAAAGAAAGGGAGTGGAGGGGGAGATCAAAGGCAGGCAGGAAGAAAGCCAAACTGCTAAGACAGGAGATGTGGCTTCAGGAGCTCAGGGCCCTACGGAAGACCCCAAAGCAATGAGTTTCAAATTGTGCCTTTCAGTTACCCCGACTAATTGAATTATTGAATGTCCCACATGGAAAAAGCTAGTGCAGTGAAAAATAGCCCACACAGAGAGTAGGCAGAGCCCTGCGTGGGTGTTGCAGGAAACCTGAGCTGGTTTCCTCCCGGCATATTAACTACCTCCACTTTACCCCGCAATCCTACAGGAAACCTTTGTGTGGCCAGTTTCTGTAGGGGGCGTCCGAGGTGTTGACTTGTTTGCTTCTTTTTTTAAGGAGAGAGAGAACGCACACAGAGAAAATGCTAATATCGTTCAGCTCTGTTTCATTGTCAGGAGGGACACACGAGGATAACAAACGTAGCTCTCCAAGCCTCCCTGCACCCCCGTCCATCCCTTCGGCTTGACGCGTCTCTGCGCTTTGTTCCAATTTACCCCATGCATAATTTATTCACGTGTGTATTGTTTCCTGATCAGCAACTTTTAAAAACAAATGAAATATATAAGATGTTTTATTAAACAAGTTGTTTAATAAAATAAAGGCAGATGGTGCCGGTCTCCCGATAGCAAGGTGCGTGCTCCTGCGTTAGGAGTTGTTAAAAACCGTCCGGGGCGCAAGAGATTCGCCGGGTCGTCGGCGGTAGTGGCGGGGAAGGGGAACGGTATTGTTTACACCCCTACTCCAAGGGAAAGGGGTTGGGATGCAGAAGGAGCAAGGAACGGCTAATTAAAAATGACCACTCAACTCCCACCTAGGAAAAGCAGACTGGGGTGTTGTGTGTGTGCTTGTGTGTTGGTGCGCGCGTGGCGACACATAATTACAAATACATCACAGTGCAACTGTTTATAATTACTCGAAGTACAATTCAGAACTAATTCCACTAACCAGCCGCCCTTTGCCGCCTCTCTATCCCTTCCCCCACCTCTAACCCCACCTCGTACCGACTCCCTCCCCAAACACGCACCCTTCTTCGGTCAAAAAAGGGGGGAAAAAAGAAAGAAAAGAAATTCTCAGAGCAGGGGAACCACGGAGCGTGGAGATAGCGCGCCCACCCGCGCCAGGCGGGCTCCCGGGTAACAACCGTACGGCTTTCTCAACAGCAAACAAACGCAGCGCACATGTGAAATAGATTGTCTAACTTGAGTTTGCCAGGTGCCATCAGCCCGGCTGTGTGATTTTGGCTGTAACTAGGGAAACTGCAAATCAGCTGTGGGGTAGGTAGAAACTCACAGCGTCAGCGACGTTTCGGCGAAAGCAACCGGGAGCAAGGATGCGGCGAAGTTACGCCCATTTATTCGGCCATAAAACATTTTCTTTCTTGGGTGAATCGCCGTGGCGTTCAAGCGCAGTGTACCCGAGCTACCTAGCGATAACCGAAGCTGGGAGCTCCTTCCTCTCGGTTCAGACTCAGCTTCTAGTGTCCTCTTAATGGCAGCTTTAATGTACGTACGCTCCAAAGCCTGGGAAATTCCTACTCCTATTCCTTGTTACTGGTGGGAGAGGTACTGGTGCAAACACGTCCGCTTCTCCCTGCGCGTTCCTGCGCGACGGGAATCCTCCTGCCGCCCCCCGGCGCGAACCTGGTTTTCAACTCCAGGAGGCGCCCGAGGTGAGGACGCGGATGCCCAGAGTTAAAAGAACCGTGGTCGACACTGGCCACGCACCGTGAAGAATCCAGCAGGCAACAACCCCTGCCCCGCACCTCCCTCTACCCTCGCCGTGGCTTCCACCGGGCGGGGAGGTCCTAGTCCAAGGAAGTGGAATCCTGAGCCCACGTCGCGCCGCGATAGCGAGGGTGCCACCTTCTGCCAACATCACTCCATCAGCGCCCCTTTTACAGCAACAATAGTTTTACGAGGCCACCCCCCGCTCCGCGATCGCGAGCGGACTTGGCGGCTTAACAGTTCCACCGACTGGAATGAGGAAGGAAGGAAGCCAGAATGAAAAGAAGGAGGAAGGCAGGCAGGAATGGGCTGTCGGACCCGGGCACTGGCCCCGCGAGTCCTCGCCCAGCCCGCCCCCCTCCGTCCCGGATCTGGGCAACCGCTCAAAGTCTCCCCGAGGCGGCCAGAGGCACCTGCCCCTCGCTCAGGCCAAGAGCACAAGCAGCCGATTCCCAGCCCCAAACCGCCTCTTGGCCCGCTTCGGCTTCCCGCCCGGGGTGGCAAGAACACCATTCATCAGACCCGCAGCTCCCCCGTGTACAAATGAAGCCCAAGTTAAGCTGAGTCGTTAATTCACTACAGCCAGTTCGCTCACAAACACACACGTAGACACAGCGGCGACCGCCGGGAGCGCTTTCAGGATCAGGGGCTGCAGGGGAAAGCCCTGGGCAATCACCTGGACCCCAGGACTCCCGGGACCCGCAGCTCCGCTCGCCGTCCTCCTAACTCCGGAAGGTTTGCACAAACTCCCCTCGGAGCGATCGCAAGGCGGAACGCGCCCTGCAAACTCCGGAGCCGCCACGGTCCGTCCGCGGGACCAGGCGGACCCAGCCGCGGGGAGGGGGCCGCGGGCTCCGCGAGTGCGGGACTCGGCCAAGTGCACGGAGGCAGCCCCTACCCGACGCTCGTCCCCAGCTCCGCCGGCGCCGCGCTCGCCGCCCGGCGACGCGGGGGACTCCAGGGACCGTGCAGTCCCCGAGCCGCCCACGACCCCCCTAGCTGTTAAGCGCTCCTGAGCCTGGCTTCTCTGCCGGAACCTCTCTCTCTCGCTCCCTCCCTCTCTGTTAGCCAGTTTAGCAGAACACAATCGTAACAATTTTCTTCTTGTTAATTGCCTCTCCTGACATTTCTGCGCGTTGGGAAAAAAAAAAGATGAAGAAGTAAGAGCTGAAAGAAGCGAGAAGCCCCGCTGCGGCTGGAGTCGCCTGCAAGCGCAGTGCATTGGCAGCGCTCCGCACGCAGAAGGCGCCTTTTTTTTTCATATTGAAACCACGCGGAATATGTACATTTTTTAGTCTTACTTACGCTTTCAGGGGGTTGTGAATGACAGTCGCCATTTTGCTACAATGTAACAGAATATTGTCTGTCTCAGAGTTCTAAAGGTTCGCTCAGGGGAAGCGGCGGGCCAATCAGAGCACGGGATACCGGCCCGCTGGCCAATCAGTGCGGCTGGTCGCTATGTGGGCGGGGCCTGAGCGTTGGTAGTTATTAGGGGAGCTGTCAAAGCCCAGAGGTCACTCCCTTTTGTAGAGCCCGAGAGCAAGCAGGTCTTAAAGGGGCAGTACCGCTCTAGCAGCTCTGTTCGGATTAGGGAAAGTGGAGACGCACGGTAAAGTATTATAGTTTGATTTAAGTCCCTACTTTTCTAAATAACTGAAGAGAGTTCGCGCTCCTGGACAGAAATATTTAAATATTGCCAGCAAACCACTGAATCCCATTCATTATAATGCTTTGGCTTTGCGTATCAACGTTAATCCCCCAAAGGGTAAGCCCGCGTGTTCCTGTGCAAAAGTTGGAAGACTGCCGTTTTGTCTAGCAAATTACTACACGTGTCCTGCCGTTTGCTAATGCTCTGGATCCTGCGGCTTTTTAATATTCTTATCCCCTGAGTGTTTTCTTATCTCTGCCACCTTCCTCTGTTGTTTCTTGGAACTGCCACCTCTGTTTCTGGCGACTCTAGAACAGCAACTCTCCTTCCCCTGGAATGTCTCAATGTCAGGCTCGCTCCCTCCTGCAGCCTGGGTTTTCCTTACATAATACTCAGTGGTCACTTTGCGCTGTTCCCCACTACCACCCCTCTATTCTCCCCTCTACACCAGAAACCCGAAATTATCAGGTTCTGGACGGCTGGAGAGCTAAGTGAGACCTGGCAGTCTGACCTTTAGGTTTAGGGGTAGGGAAGATTTAAGGCAACCTTCTTTGGAAACGCTTTCTGCTACTAGGAAAGCAAGTAACTAGGCAGAAGTTGTAGAAACCCAGTCTGGAAAAAAAAAGAAACCTAGTCTGGGTGTTGTCAGACTCCCTCTCTGGGAGTGGCAACACACGATTCTGGCGTAACCGTTCACTGCTTAGAAAGTGAAAAGAATTTGCTAATGAATTTTCCGAAATGACTTGAGGTGTCCACGGAGTGAGTGTTCGGTTCAAGTCTATGTGAACTCTTCACTGACGAACCCCTGACAAAATTAGAAGACTTCTGCGAAGTCAGTCTTCCACTGGACACTGGGTGGGTGAAATCGCATTAAATCACGAATAGGACAGGGGCCTCGTTAGCATACAGAAGTCTGGCTACCATCCCAAAGCTGTTTAATGAGGTCAAATAGCTAAGATCGTGGGGGAGGGGTGTAGAGAGGGACAGGAGATGCCAAACTGCCATTTCTTCAAAGCTGTGCCCTATCACTTCCTTTGGCTCCTATCTAGGCAATAAATACAATGAAAATAGAAAATAAAACATTCCAGAACTTTCAGAGTTCAACTCCATTCTCTATTAGAGTTACAAATGAACAGAAGGTGGCTGAATCAGTATGTTTGTAATAGACTTGAAATTTTTAACTCTTTCTCTCCAATTAGCTAATAGCAGTGTTAAGTTCTACAGATTCCTTTGTAAATTCTTAGCATAGCATCCTGGCAGAGGTCACATTTCGAAAAGTTATCTCCTTTTCTAAATTAAAGTTTGAAAAATCCCTTCTTTATTAATTTGTCAAGGGATTGGTTCAAAAGCTAGTACTTTGCCTGTGCCTTGACTTCTGAAAAAGTATGCTATATTCTGACAAGAAGTATGAATTTGAAGTATAAGAACTCCTACTAACCTCTTAGAGATACCAAAAGCACAGAAATTCAGACTGGAATACAGCAACATATTTTAATATAAGCAGTCTGACGAAAAAATTAGGAAATGTAGAACCTGCCCTAAACAACATTTCCACTTTAAGATTTACACTTTTAATAGAAGAAAAACAAATTTATATTACATTGTGAAGAAAAATACGTAGTCTAAGCATGGATATATCATTTATTGTGTTAAGGCCTTGATGCGGAAAGCAGCATAATCCCTAATTTACCTGGTGTCTATGAAAATGGAAGATCAGATCTGTCTTCACTTTGAGAAATTTTAATGCAGAACTTAAACATTTAAGTTATATTTTATAATGATTCAATTGAAAAATAGAGAATTAAAGACAGCATATATATATATATATATATTTTTTTTTTTTTTTTTTGAGACAGAGCCTCAAGCTTTCACCCTGGGTAGAGTGCCGTGGCATCATAACTCATAGCAACCTCAAACTCTTGGGCTCAAGCATTCATCTTACCTCAGATTTTCTATTTTTAGTAGAGATGGGATCTCGATTTTGCTCAGGCTGGTCTCAAACTCATGAGCTCAAACAATCACCTGCCGAGGCCTCCCAGAGTGCTAGGATTATAGGCAAGAGCCACCATGCTGGCCTGACAGTAAATTTTTTTTTTTTTAAGATAGCTTTGTTTTTCATAACCCAGTGAAATGTCATTTTAACTTTGTCAATATAGTTATGACTTTTAAATAAACAAAATTATTGTGCATTCATCTTTTATCAATTCTAAGACATAAAAAAGTTATTATTTTAACTTTGTTTCTTTATCATATATCAAAAAGCCATAAAGAAGACAGGAGGCTTAAACAGAGTTTTGGAAAACATTAAATTTTAAAATTTAACAGTGCTATATATGGTCAGAAGTATGGATTCTGGAATCCACTTGCCTAAGTCCACCACTTACGTGCTAGTTTATCTTGGGCAAGTTTACTTTGCAGGATTAAATAAGGTAATACATGCCAAATGTCTGACACATAGCAAGTTCTCAATATATGCTTATTATGAGGCTGGGCATGGTGGCTCACACCTATAATCCTAGCTCTCTGGAAGGCCAAGGCAGGTGGATTGCTTGAGCTTACAGGTTCAAGACCAACCTGAACCAGAGTGAGACCTCATCTCTAAAAATAGGCAGGCATTGGCTCAGCACCTGTGGCTCAAGAGGTTAAGGCGCCAGCCACATACACCTCAGCTGGCGGGTTCAAATCCAGCCCAGCCCTGCCAAACAACAATGATGGCTGTAACCAAAAAAAAAAAAAAATAGCCAAGCGTTGTGACAGGCACCTGTAGTCCCAGCTACTTGGGAGGCAGAGGCAGGAGAATCATTTGAGCCAAGGACTTGGAGGTTGTTGTGAGCTGTGATGCCACAGCACTCTACCCAGGGCGACAGCTTGAGGCTTTGTCTCAAAAAAAAAAAAAAAAAAGCCAGGCATTGTGGTGGGCACCTGTAGACCCAGCTACTTGGGAGGCTGAGGCAAGAGAATCACGTAAGCCCAAAAGTTTAACATTGCTGTGACCTGTGATGGCCCGGCACTCTACCAGGGGTGACAAACTAAGACTTTGTCTGAAAAAAAAAAAAAGCATATATATATATATGATAATTATCGAGAGAGAGAGTTAATTTATAGAGAGTTAATTCTTTTTTTTTGAGACAGAGTCTCACTATGCCACCCTCGGTAGAGTGCTGTGGTGTCACAGCTCACACCAACCTCAAACTCTTGGGCTTAAGCGATTCTCTTGCCTTAGCCTCTCAAGTAGCTGGGACTACAGGCAACCGAGACAATCCCCAGGTACTTTTTTTTTTTTTTTTTGCAGTTGTCATTGTTGTTTAGCTGGCCAGGCCAGGTTCAAACCCACCAGCCTCAGTGCATGTGGCCAGCGCCATAACCACTGTGCTACAGGTACCGAGCCAAAACAGTTAATTCTTTTCTGATGGCATGAGAGATAAAAGGAATCTGAATAAGAGCACATAACAGAAAGTGAAATTATCTGTTTAATTATTTTTTTATGGTTTCTTTAGTTTTTTTTTTTAATTAATTCATCCATGAAAAGTGAACAAGTGAACAACTTTGATGAGAACAAAATGATAAATAGGAATGTTTCAGTGAGGGATCATATGACTACATAAACCTAAAAAAGCTCCCTTGCTGATTATGATATCAAAACACTTTTAAAACCCAAAGAAGTGGTTCACACCTATAGTACTAGTACTCTGGGCAGCCTAGGTGGGTAGATTGCTTGAGCTCAGGAGTTTGAGCCCAGCCTGAGCAAGAGCAAAATGCCATCTCTACTAACAATAGAAAAATTAGCCTGGTGATGTTGCAGGTGCCTGTAGTCCCAGTTACTAGGGAGGCTGAGGCAAGAGGATTGCTTGAGCCCAGGAGTTTGAGGTTGTTGTGAACTATGATACCAGGGCACTCTACCCAGAATGACACAGTAAGATTCTGTCTCCAAAAAAAAAAAAGAAAGAAAAAAGAAAAGAAAATCACTTTAAAAATGTTATTTCTGGCCGGTGAGGTGGCTCATGCCTGTAATCCTAGCATTCTGGGAGGCCAAGGCAGGTAGATTGCCTGAGCTCACAGGATGAGACCAGCCTCAGCCACAGGAAGACCTCATCTCTAAAAATAGCCAGGCATTGTGGTGGGTGCCTATAGTCCCAGCTACTTGGGAGGCTGAGGCAAGAGAATCGCTTGAGCCCAAGAGTTTGAGGTTGCTGTGATCTATGATGCCACAGAACTCTACTGAGGGTGACAAAGTGAGACTCTTTCTCAAAAAAAAAAAAATAAAATTAATCAGTGCAGCATTTTATAATAGTTGCAAATTAAAAGTATTTCAGTGGTCATCAACAGGATAACAATTTAAATTGAAGTATGTTCACACAATGTACGATATATTTATTCACATCTACTGTAGTATCAATTAACAAAACCATTTAAATATATGTACTTTTTACATTAAAATAGGCACAGTAATGAAATTTCTTCTATGTACTATTAAAAACAATCCTGTTGTGATTATGGATAAGGTGGGGAGGATCAGGGGCATCAAAACTGTTGTATGGTTTTCCTTCTTCTGGCAGGAATGTGGGCTGTGGGGTTCTCATGCCCTTCACAGTATCTCAAAGCATGCACAAGTGCACGTGTGCAGGCACACAAACACACAAAATCAAGTTCTTACTGTGCAGGATGCTCCTAAGACCAACCCTAGGAAACCTCATAGTTCAGAGTAGAGTCAAATAGAAACAATGCTCACGGCTTCCCACTTAGTTCAACCTTCACTCATTCACTGGAGGCTCTCTCTGAAGAAGCCATTGTGTTAGGCCCAGGTAGCAAAATAAAAATAAACCAGACATGGAAACAACCTTCAAAGAGCAATTTCCATCCATCTGGAGAGAGAACAAAGATAGTAGGTCACCCCTACGAGCAGGCAGACCAATTACTTGATGTGACTTAAAAGGGAAAAGCAAACTACCCAGCTGGTCTTCTCTCCCTGGCCCAGTGCCCACAATCCCAGTGGATGCATCCTTGGGTGTTTGTTAAGTTCATTTGCTCCTTTGGGTCTTCAAGGTTTCAATGTCTCAAGATTTTCTTTTTTTTTTTTTGTGGTTTTTGGCCAGGACTGGGTTTGAACCCGCCACCTCCGGCATATGGGACTGGCGCCCTATTCCTTGAGCCACAGGCGCCACCCTCAAGATTTTCATAAATGTTTTTTATCATAAAATAAAAGAGAAGTGAGTGACATATGTCAAATAACCTCACTGGAGAGAATGAGTGGTTCTAACATCATGAGACAGAAAAACTTCATGGAGACGGTCACATGGAGAAGGACCTTGCTTAGGGAGATCTTAGAAATGAACCAGAGGTAAAAGGCCTTCCAGACCAACAATATAGCCTGGCAACAGCTAATTCACCTAGCAGATATTTGTAGATTCTCTACTGATGGGGCTTAGGGTACAGAAAGATCTAAGACAATCCTTGCCTTTACAAGGGTTCATATTTGAAAAAGGGGAGCAGGCAGTCACCGTGCGGAGCCAGGAGCAGGAAGAACATCAACCTGGCTGGAATGTCAGGGTTGCCTTCTTAGAAGAAGTGATGCTGGGCGGCGCCTATGGCTCAGCGGGTAGGGTGCCAGCCCCATATGCCAAGGGTGGCAGGTTCAAACCCTGCCCCAGCCAAACTGCAATAACAAAAAAAATAGCCGGGCATTATGATGAGCGCCTATAGTCCCAGCTACTTGGGAGGCTGAGGCAAGAGAATCGCTTAAGCCCAGGAGTTGGAGGTTGCTGTGAGCTGTGTGACGCCATGGTACTCTACCAGGGTGATAAAGTGAGACTCTGTCTCTACCAAAAAAAAAAAAGAAGAAGTGATGCCTGAGTTGAGTCTTTGATGCCTCAGAAGAGGAAAGGATGTCCCTACAGAGATGGCACCACCTTTGGGGAGGTGGGACAGGGCACCGTGATTTCAGAAGATCCCTCTGGTAAGTTGATAGTTTTATGCAGGAGGATGAGTGAGGCAGAAAAGGCCGGAGAGGCAGTGGGCGGGGTGCCAGTACTAAGAAATGTGCCCTTTTATTCGGGAGGCCACCAGGCAACACTGAAAGATTTTGAGGCAGGAGGGGAAAAGAAGAGATACGCCTTTTGAGAAAGTCCATTTCAGCAGCAACATAACCATGGGCTGAGGAGGCTGAGCTGGAGGCCTGGGAACCTGCTAGGAGGCTGGGGCATCCCAGGCTGAGACAAGAGGGTGAAGAGACCAGGCAGAACCCGGGATTTCTAAGGAAGTGGAGCCTGTAGGACTCAGTGCCGGACATACTGTGGGCTTGAAGGACGAGGGAGGTGTCCAGAGTGTTGCTCCTGAGAACAGAAGTCGTTCAGTTCTACCTGAGTGGAGAAACAAGATCTGAAGGCCAAGGCCTGAGGGCTGAAGACCTTCATCCTCCAGCCTTCAACCCTTCTCTAATGTTGGTATAAATCCCTCCCCTGAGGGGACTGCAGATGAGGCAGGATGAGAGGCTGGGGTTCTTTCTTGAACCAACCCCACCAGCACCAGCACCAGTTTCTCCTTTCCCTGTGGGCTCTACCTTCCATGGCAGCCTCTTCCAAATCCCCTCCAGCTAATTCCCTCCCTTTCCCTCAGGATACAGACTTAAAGGCATTTCCCTTCTCCAGAGCTGCTTTTTTAATTCTTTTGTAGAGAAGGCGGGGTCTCCCTGGCAATGTTGCTCAGGCTGGTATCAAATGAGCAAATAAGCAAAGGCTTGATTAGAATCTCAGCACCAGGAAAGACAGAAGATGGGACATTTTTTTTTTTTTCCAAATCAAAATTTTAGTTTATTATACCTCAAACAGGAAGCAGTGCAATTAATCAAAGTGTGCACTCAAACTATGGACACAGTTCTGCCATCTGAATGGTAGCTGTGTCCGCCAACAGCAAAGAAGCCTGAAGAGCGAGGGTGATGAAATCATGAAATGTGTCTTCCACAGCTTGCTGAGAATTGAATATTTTTTCTTGCAAAACAGTGGTCTGGAGGAAGGCTGGAAGAAGTGGTAGTCAGCTGGTACAAGGTCTGGTGAATACAGTGGATGACAGAGCGTGTCCATGTCCAGCCTCTGTAGCACTGTCTGTGTGATACGTGGTTGAGCCATGTCTTGCAAGAGGATTGGCCTGTCTCTGTTGACCAATCTCTGCTACTTAATCGCAAGCATCCCAAAGATGGGACATTTTTATTCAGGAACTTTTTCCACTTGAATCACATAGAGTAATCACAGTCTCCTTTAGAACAGGCCGGCTCTTTTTTCTCTTTCACTGATGCCACTGTCTCAAGTGGGACTAGGGTTCTTCATCCTGATAGAGCCACTGGCTGCAAAGTTCTCTCCAGTGTCTATTTTTTTTTTAAGGTAGCCAACTCCTCTCTCTTATACTCTCCTCTACCTTCCAGGTCCACATTTGCCAAGTCCTCCTTCAGTCCACTCACGTGGACACCATCTCTAAAATCCTGGTAGCTTCTGGGCCCTAAGTCCAAGCAACTGGCAAGTCCTCCTGCCCAGAGGGACAGAGTGGGACACCATCACCACCATGGAGAAGGACCAAGACATGCATGAACAAAACCCCCAAAACTACAGATACTGGAGGAAAAAAGAAAATTCACTCCTTTGTCTACTTCCTGGGTAAAGAAGCTTCTTTTCACACACAAAGGTGGCCGCCCTGAAGGCCCCTGAAGAGGGCTTTCTATGGTGTTGCTTTAAGTGTGGTGACACTCTCAAGCACCTGTTTCCCTCACTCATGCCATTTATGTGACCTCAGGCTTCTACTCTGTCATTAGGCAGGAATCATCCAGGAGAAGTCTACAAGCCAAGCACAGGAGGGCATATTAAGTCTTGTTGTTCTGCAGATATTTACACCACCATATAAAAATAGGTGTCCACAGCAGGACAGATGGACAGAAGCCATAGGACCTAAAATGTCCTCCATTCTGGCAAAGAAAGAGACAGAGGCCTGCTGAATTAAAGCAGGTGTTTTCTATTCCCTGGCAGCCTCAGGCAATGAACTCTGGCCTGCATAGCTGCAGAAGGACCTCAACTCCACATTTATTCTACTCCAGAGGAAAAGAGAAGGTGGGAAAATATTTTTAAACTCCAGAAAGGGCCCAGTGCATTTGAAATGCATCTGAGCCAAGCTGAGGACAATTTCTCCAATGCAGCATTTGGGTTCTGGAACAGAAGTACCACCCAGAGGGTCTAGAATACCGGGGGGGATGAGTAGAGAAATGAAGCAGAGGAAATCAATGAGGTGGGACTGCTGGGAGAAAGAACAAAATGGAAGTAATTGGTTCAGGTAGAGATAAAAGCAAAAATCCAATAAAATGGGACTATTAAAGACCTAGACAGCAACAGAAATTTATTTTCAGTACCTTGATTCCCAAAGTCATCACATGTTCTCAGTTCTCATTAATCAAGGGATGATACTTTATTCTTGTACAACAGACAAAAGATTGTGTAGTTTTAAAAAAAATGTGGGGCTGGAGCCTGTGGCTCAGCAAGTAGGGTGCCAGCCCCATATACCGAAAGTGGTGGGTTCAAACCTGACCCTGGCCAAACTGCAACAACAACAAAAAATAGCCGGGCGTTGTGGCGGGCGCCTGTAGTCCCAGCTACTCGGGAGGCTGAGGCAAGAGAATCACCTAAGCCCAACAGCTGGAGGTTGCTGTGAGCTGTGACAACACAGCACTGTACCGAAGGCGACAGTGAAACTCTGTCTCTTTAAAAAAAAAAGAAAAAAGTTTGTGGAGTTGCCATATTGTAATAGTGGGAACTCAGTTCTGAGAATCAGGGCTATCTTCTAGACACAAAACGCTCTGAAAGCTAATAGGAACTCTAAAAAAAGGCTAGAAAGGCTTTTTTATAAAGCTGATATTAAATATTTTAATCTTACCAATTTAGCAGCTTGATTTAAACCTATTTGGATTAAATGGATCTCAAGTGAGTCACTTGCTACTTTGAGCTTTCACAGAGTTTTATCCATAGCTCTATTAAAATACTTGTATTTTGGTGTATCTCACTTTCTGTTTTCCTACCCCACGAGGTGTAGAGGCCAAGTATGGCACCTTGAAATCTCTAGAGCCTGGCACAAGGCCTAGCAGACAGTTAATAAGTGGTAGCTGAAAGAATAAATAAAAGCATAAGTAAATCTAGTGGTACAAAGCCCTTCCTTTTTTTTTTTTTAAGATAGAATCTTACTTTGTCACCCTGGGCAGAATGCCATGGCATCATAGCTCACAGCAACCCCACACTCCTGGGCTCCAGCAACCCTCCTGCCTCAGCCTCCTGAATAGTTGGGACTACAGATGCCCACCATGATGCCTGGCTAGTTTTTCTTTTTCTTTTCTTTCTTTTTTTGTAGAGACAGAGTTTCATTCTTGCTGAGGCTGGTCTTAAAATCCTGAACTCAAGATCCACCACACCCTAGCCAACCTATCGCATTAATAACAATAATGATAAACTCTATTCCACACCTGTTAAGAATGGCTAGAATCAAAAAGTTAGTTAACAACAAGTGTTGTCAAAGACATGGGGAAACCAGGACACCCATACACTGATGATGAGATTATGAAATGGTCCAGCTGTTTTGGAAAATAGGCTGGCAGTTCTGCAAATGATTAAACATAGAGTTACCATATGACCCAGCAATTCCACTGCTAGGTATATATCCAAGAGAAATGAAAACATATCTCCACACAGAAACTTGTATATGACTGTTCATAACAGCATTATTCATAATATCCAAAAGATGGAAATAACCCAAATGTCCATCAACAAATAACTGGATAAACAAAAGGTAGTATATCCATATGATAGAATATTATTCCACCACAAAAAAGAATAAACTCTAGATACATTATACAACATGGATGAATCATGGAGGAAGCAAGTCACAGCCAGGTGAGGTGACTCATGCCCATGATCCCAGCATTTCGAGAGGCTAAGGCAAGAGGATCGTTTGAAAGCAGAACTTCCATGCCATGCCAAGCTGTGATTGTGCTACTGCACTCCAGTCTGAGTGGCACAGTGAGATGCTGTCTCTAAAAAGAAAAAAAATGTCAGTCATAAAATATCACATACTGTATGATTCCATTCACATGAAATTCCAGGATAGAGCAATCCACAGAGACAGATAGTGGTCACTTAGGGCTGGAGGGTCAGGGGGTCAGCTCTGTGAGTATTGGAGGGTGATGGCTAAGAGATACGCGGTTTGTTTGTGTGTTTGTTTGCTTTTTTTGAAGCAGGGTTCGCTCTGTTGTTAGGATTACAGGTGTGAGCCAGGCCCAGCCTCTATACATGATTTCTTATTGAGGTAATTGAACATTCTAGGTGGTGATGGCTGCTGTTTTTTAACAAAATCTTCACTCATAATAAATTTCCAAAGTACACAAACACAGAAATCTCTATGGCCATTTTCTCCTTTAGAACTACATTCTATTGTAAGGGATTCAATTTTCTTTTTTTCTTTTTCTTTTCTTTCTTTTTTTTTTTGTAGAGACAGTCTCATTTTATGACCCTCGGTAGAGTGCCGTGGCCTCACACAGCTCACAGCAATCTCCAACTCTTGGCCTTAAGTGAGTCTCTTGCCTCAGCCTCCAGAGTAGCTGGGACTACAGGTGCCCGCCACAACACCCGGCTATTTTTTTTTGTTGTTGTTGTTGTTGCAGTTCAGTGGGGGCCGGGTTTGAACCCACCACCCTCGGTATATGGGGCCGGCGCCTTACCCACTGAGACACAGGCACCGCCCAGGGATTCAATTTTCAATGAAGTGAGTCTATATTCACATTAGCCTCTTGTTTTATACCAAGTGACATAGTGAGAAATTTCTTACCCTGAAAAGCTTAAAGTATTGATATTATAAATGACCAAACACGTGAGCTTATTAATAGTAATTCTGAAGGTCTTAGGGTTTCTAGAAGTTCTTTCTATAAAGCCAAATGTATTTAAATCTTGCGTTTAGCCACTCTGGAGGGACTCCTCAGGGGAAGTGTCATAGGCTGAACCAAGAACCTGTTTTACTTAGTGACCAAAACTACTGGTATCCAAGTTTTGGCTTCTTTTTTAATTCTGATATATAATGTGAGTAGGAGAGATGATTTTATCAGAATTTAGGTCCTTTCCCATTTTTATAATATCTTTAGTTAGTTTTGATCACCAATTATGAATTTTGGTGTGTTTGTTTGTTTGTTTGTTTGTTTTTGAGACAGTCTCACTCTGTTGCCCCGGGTACAGTGCCATGGTGTCATCATAGCTCACAGCAACCTCAAATTCTTGGGTTCAAGTGAGCCTCAGCCTCCCAAGCAGCTGAGACTACAAGTGCCCGCCACAATGCCCGGCTAATTTTTCAATTTTTAATAGAGACAGAATTTCCTTCTTGTTCAAGCTGGTCTCAAACTCCTAAGTTCAAGTGATCCTTCCACCGTGGCCTCTCAGAGTGCAAGGATTATAGTCCTAAGCCACTGGACCTGGCCAAATTATGAATTTTGGATAAACTTTTATGTGATAAAACCAAGGCACAGACAAGAAATATAACTAGAAACCCTGATGACAATATTAAAGTATCAAAGTCTGAGTAAGTAGGTGGTACCAAAGAAAACAAAATCAAAAAACCTTACAACTAAGTCCTGGCTCAACTTCTTAGAAGCTACACAACCTCTGCAGGTGATTTGATCCTGGTACCTCAGTTTACTCATCTATAAGATGGGGTTATCCTTGGCTAGGTATGGTGGCTCACGCCTATAATCCTAGCACTCTGGGAGGCCAAGGAGGGTGGATTGCTTGAGTTCAGGAGTTGGAGACCAGCCTGAGCAAGAGTGAGACCCCCATCTCTAAAAGAAAAAAACTAGCTGGGCATTTGTGGAGGGTGCCTGTAGTCCCAGCTACTCTCGAGGGTGAGGCAAGAGGATCGCTTGAGCCCACAAGGTTGAGGTTGCTATGAGCTATGACCCCACAGCACTTTACCAGGACAAGAAAATGAGACTCTGTCTCAAAGAAAAAAAAAAAAAAGCCAGGCACAGTGGCTCACGCCTGTAATCCTAACACTTGGGAGGCTGAGGCTGGGAATTGCCTGAGCTCACAGGTTCAAGACCAGCTTGAGCCAGAGCAAGATCCCATCTCTAAAATAGCCGGGCGTCGTGGCAGGCTCCTGTACTCCCAGCTACTTGGGAGGCTGAGGCAAGAGGATGGCTTGAGCCCGGGAGTTTGAGGTTGCTGTGAGCTGTGACACTACAGCACTCTACTGAGGGTGACAAAGCGAGATTCTATCTCAAAAAAAAAGAAAGAAAGAAAGAAAAAAGATGAGGTTATCCATACCAACTTCTACATGTGATAAGTAAGTGATATAAAGAAGAACTGACACATAGTTAAGCATTTAAGAAAAGCTTCTGCCTTCTCCTTAGATAGAGAATGAAAGAATAAGTAGTGGTTGGGGCTGAAAAAGTACAAAAAGGGAAAAGAACAGAAGACGAGGAACGGTGAAGTCAGGAGGAGTCAGAGCTTTACAGAATGGGACCTATCCAGATAATCCTGGATCAGAATGGGGGACAAGACTTGCCTGTCTGTGCTCAGGAAGAAGGCGTATTAGACAAGACAGGACGCAAACCGGGAGCTGTATGGTCTGCCCATAAACCTCTGAGGTTCAGAAAGCAGCCAGTCCTTTCAAAAATTTCCTTTTGAGATATCACAGAATTAGATAGAGATGTGTTAGATGACAGTAAGATGGGATTAAATATAACATCCAGAATATGCAGTTACCAGCAAGTTACTCTCTGTTAACAGGGATATTTCAAAAGCCTGAGGTTTTTTTCAATTTCACACACAACACAGATATAAAAAAGCTTGGATTTTAAGAAAGCAAGCCTTAATGGAAATCGATGTTTAGTCCACGTTAGAGTGTCTCATCTGTCGATGTCCTGTTGGGAGGAGAATGGAATTTCTGTTCCTTACTGAAAAGAATAAAACTGAAGTTTTGAAATTTTACAGTTCTAAGTGCCAGTTCCAAATTTGTTACTGGCAATTGAGTGCCCTCTAGTGTCATAGTGGGGAAGCCAACCCTTGAAAGCCATAAAGTTGAGAAACACCAGGCAGTTTCAGCCCTAGAAGAAACTGCCAAACAGCAGTGCTTACATGGATACCTGAAAGGCAGAAAAAGGTTGAAAAGGCAAAAATATGTTACAAATGAGTCTTTTGGTCATGGAATTCTGTAACATAGTAGGTACTCACAAGATATTTGTTACATGAGTGAATGGCATTAGGTCTATGGCAGACAGTTGGGGATAAAAGCCACATCCAGGTCTTGACTTGTAATGATTTGACCTGTCAAATCATTGCTTTGACCTGTCAAAGCAATGGAAGACTTAATTGCTCAGATTTTAGGATATCTTCTGAGTGATACAGTCAATAAGAACCATGGCTAGGTCACCCAGCTAAAGTTAAAGGAATTGCCCTACTACATCAACCAAAATGTGTACGCTGTCATAAAAGCAAATCACCTTTTCCTCTCTGAGCTTTGATGAGTCCATCTGCAAAGTAGGGGACAGGGAGGAACACTGCTTGCCTCTGAAAAGAGATTACCCATGATCCCATACATTGTCAGAGCAGTAAAACATATTGGATTTATTTATCACCTATGCTGAATCCGGGGGGGGGGGGAATGCCCCATTCCATAGTCAAAGCTGTTTTGGCATCAGATCACCTGTTCATTGAGAGGGAAACAAAAAATTAATCACACAGAATTACCTCAAACTGCTTGCTAGTTCAGTTCTTTTGTTGCCAAAAACTTATATTCAGTGGATTCAACAATGCATAGAGCAAGAATTCCCTGGCTATTCCTGTTTTGCCTGGAAGAATTGAAAGGTTTGAGAAGGAAAAAACTAGCCCTAGCATGTCATGTCTGCTTTGATCAGAGTCCCTAGATTGCTGGGACAGAGCAATGCTTTGGAACCTGTATTCTCCCTGCTTTGAGAACCTGGAGAGACACGCCGTGTGCAATTCTGCTGCCAATGTATGACATGCACCAGGCTAATTTTTCTGCTTGTGAAAGCAACAATACCTTCTTGTTCTTCCTATGTGGATGCCATGTTGTATATATTTTTGTTCCCTAAATGGTGAATTACCTGAAATTGAACATTCAGAAGAAAAGCCTGAGATGTTGTTTCACAGACTAGGCCTGGCCTGCCTTTTGGAAAAGCCCCACAGGCTGTACCTACTGATGGTTGATGCTTGGGATGACTATTCATTTGGCCAGGAAGTCACAGATAGATTTCTGCTTCAGATTACTGCAGGGGGGCAGCCAGAGCACAGACTGTATGAAAACTCAAATAATTATTCCCAATCTTCTTTCCAGAATCAGGAGGACAAAGGGAGAGAAGATGCCTTAAATGCATCATAGGCACATGAGCTGCTGGGAAAGAGGCACAAATCTGTCCCCTAGACAATGCCCTTTAGGAGAGGCTGCCAAAACAGGATGGAACTTACTGGACATTTCTAAAAGTGAGGCAGGCAGGTGAACATTAGGAGTGAAAGTCCAGGCTACCGACTGGCCACCACATTGGTTCCTATTTTAAGTAAGGAGTACAAGGTATGGGGTGGGAGACAGGGAGAGTCCTTCTGCATTTGCTCTGCAGAACCATTACTCATCAGGTCATTACTCACCAGGGTGCGTTTAAAATCTGGGAGCTCTGCAGGGAGTTTCTTTGCAGGCTCACAGCTAATGCAGAGGAATGAGGCCTTCCCTTCTCCTGCTTTCTTTTCAGGCTCCTGACCTTCCAACACCAAGAGTACTCTCCCAGTAGAGGGTCAAAATAGCTGATCTCAAACTCCAGGAGGGAGGAGGAAGAGGTACAGAGAGTTAGCAATGACATTCTAGCACTATGTTGTCAGAACTCAGAGGTCTTATAGGTTGTAGGACATTGTAACAGGATGAAACAAACCCAAGAGCAAAACCTCTTAATTCATCCTCATAGCATATTATTGCAAAATGCTGCCCCCCCCCTTTTTTTTTTGAGACAGTCTCACTATGTTGCCTTTGGTAGAGTACCGTGGCGTCATAACTCACAGCAACCTCCAACTCTTTGAGCTCAAGCGATTCTCTTGCCTCAGCCTCCTGAGTAGCTGGGACTACAGGTGCCTGCCACAACGCCCAGCTATTTTTAGAGAAAGGGGTCTCGCTCTGACTCAGGCTGGTCTTGAACCTGTGAGTTCTGGCAATCCACCCACTTCAGCTTCCCAGAGTACTAGGATTACAGGCATGAGCCACTGTGCCTGGACCTAAAATGTTTTTGTTTGTTTGTTTGTTTGTTTTTTAGAAAAAGACATACTTCATAGAACCTGCTAGATATCCATAGTGCTAAACTTTCTATATGTCCTTTCCCAAATAGAGCATCAACAATGCCTGATTTTATTGCTAAAACCCTTTTATTTCAAGACAAAAGTATTTTTAGGCCAGACATGGTGGCTGGTGCCCGTAATTCTAGCACTTTGGGAAGCTGAAATGGGAGGATCACTTGAGCCCAGGAGTTTCAGGCCAGCCTGGGCAACACAATGAGACCTTATCTCTACAAAAAAAAATTAAAAATTAGCCTGGTGTGGTGGCACATGCCTATAGTCCCAGGTACCTGGGAGGCTGAGGTGGGAGGATTACTTGAGTCCAGGAGTTTGAGGTTATACTGAGCTATGATCAGACTACTGTGCTCCAACCTGGGTGACAGAGTGAAAGATTCCCATCACTTAAAAAAAGAAGTATTTTTTGGGGTGGTGCCTGTGGCTCAAGGAGTAGGGCTCCAGCCCCATGTACCAGAGGTGGCAGGTTCGAACCCGGTCCCGGCCAAAAAAAAGTATTTTTAACATCTTATTAAATCCCTAAATCTCATTATAAGTTGAGTATAAGTAACCATTGATTGAATTTTGCCATCAAATAGAATTTAGTGCCCTCAAGTTCACAGTACTGGATGAAGTATTACGCGTAAAGTAATTCAGACAGTATCTGAGAATCCTATATTATATTATATCATATTATAATATTATATTCCATTAAAAAAAATTTAGTGTGCTTCCTGTTCAAGCAGACAGCAGAGTCTGACCAATGAGAAAGGATTCATAATAAAATCCACACTGACAATGCTTCCCAAGTGCAAGCGCCTTCTAAATCCCTTTATCCGTGTGAACCCATCTCAGCCTCTCAAGGCTCTTTAGACATGCTCTCAGGATCCTCATTTTATGGACAGGAAAGATTTCCCTTGTTTTCTGTAAAAGGAGTAAAAGCAAATGTATACTAACAAGCAGCCTCGACTTAAAAGTAGGTCAACAGGCTTGTCAATCTCTAAACTCCAGTCCCAATAACTCTTCTTTCAAGTTTAAAACATAAAAACGGATCTTACTCTCAAATCTAAAATTTGCAACACTGGGTTTGTAGTATCACAGAATGCTGTTCATTAGATATCTGAAAAGCAGAGAAGAAACTACTTTCTCAAATGGATAAAACATACACTATGGAAGTAGGAAACAACAGAGGGTCATGACCCCTACCAAAAAGGTCTCCCCCATTTTACTTTCCACCGTTCTTTTGTGACGTTTCTGCCACATCAACATGCCCCTCTGAGGAGAATGAGGAATTTCAAAGCTAGATTACTGTAGTACATATAACATAAGGAAAAAAAATCAAACACCAAAATATCATACTTCTACTAAAAGTTTCTAAAAATGTACCAAAAGTAGCAAGGAATTCTGCTGACACAGTAAAGCCACCCAAAAGATGTGCTATAAAAAATCTACGTACAACTTCAAACATTTTCCCAACTGCCCCGTAATTTTCAGTGGAGGTAATACTTCACGGCAGTAGGTGTTCTCTTTGTTCATTCTTGTCCATCCCTTTCTCAAGCTGAGCCCCCTCAAACCGACAATAGACAAGAATGCGTGCATTATCAAATCATATTGGTATTATGAGTCTAGAGTTCACTTGTTTTTTTCTTGTTATTTTATTTTCAAAGTGAAAATAACTTCATCTTTTGCCTAGATATAAAAATAATGCACATCCATTATGAAGAATTGAAGTACGTAAAGATATAGTCATGAAAAGAAGTCCCCTAAAATCTCACCATCCTAACCAGCAACAACGAGGGGGATACCCTTCTATGTATTTATGTACACTCCTATGTACACACACAAACACACCTGTGCACAGACATGCCCACGGTTTTACGTGAGTGGATCCTATGGCACTTACTGGGTTTTCGTTTGTTTGGTTTTTGCAGTTTTTGGCCGTGGCTGGGTTTGAACCTGCCACCTCCAGTATATGGGGCCAGCGCCCTACTCCTTTGAGCCACAGGCACTGCCCAACACTTACTGTTTTTATTATGGGCAACTGTTCTCTTTTCCTCTCCTCCCCTGACATTAACAACCTAGAGTATGTAGGTTGTAGAACTTGAAAGTAGAGATATTCGCACTGGAGTTTAGAGATTGTCAAACCTGCTGACCTAGTTTTAAGTCAAGGCTGCTTGTTAGTATAGGTTTGCTTTTACTCCTTTTACAGAAAACTCCTTTTTCCTTTGTAATCATGCACACATCCATATATGCTTTCATATATACCAACATATAAGGGAGGTATTTTGTTCTTTTCTACAATAATGGAATCATATTGCATCTTATATTTCTCACTCACTGGTATCTCATGGAAATCTCTCTCAGACATCTGGTAAGGCTGTACTTCATTCCATTGAATGGCCATATAATATTCTGTGGAGTAATATATTTTAATTTTTCAGCCATTCCCTGATTAATGACCATTCACCATGTTTTCAGTTCTCGGCAGCTACAAACAATACTGCAATAAACATTCTTGCACATATGTCTTTAAAATTAGCACTTTTATTTTTATGGAATCCTAAGAGTAGGATTCTGGGGTCAAGGGAAATATGTATTTTTAATTTTAATGGATATTGCCAGATTGCCTTCCCAAAAGGCCGTAATGCTTTGCAACTCCATCAGCAATGGATGTGAGAACATTTCACCCACATCCCTGCAGGCAACAGGTATCATAGCTCCTCGTAATTGTTTTTACCAGTTTAATGGATAAAATACATTTTTATCTACTTGCATTTCTCTAAGTCTGGGCCATGGCAAGTACTTTGTGCATAGAATGATGGGGGGGAGGGCAGAATTCAGCCCACAAATGGCTTGCTAAACCAAATATCCTAACTGTGTTTAGGGCAGAGGAAGGGGCCCCTGACCTTTTCTAGTTTATAGGAAGATGCTGAGGCCCTGTCCTGGTCACCAAGAAATTTGAGCATCTTTTTTATGACTGTTGGATATTTGGACCTATTCAAATTTTTTTTGACCTGTGAATTTTTCCTTCATATCTGTTACCCATTTTCCCACTGGAAAGCAATAGAAACATTAATATTTGCATTATGGAGTATTTCTCTTGTCAATAAGAGCTAAAATTTGTAAGATTACCTTGACAGAATTAACTCTTACCATCTGCATTAACTCTTACCATATATAATATCATTTTGCCACTAACTTTGTTTATGATATCATTGATAATATTTTTTAAATGTTTTTAATTTTTTGTAGTCAAAATGTTTCTCTTTCCTTTTCTTTTCTTTTTGCAGTTTTTGGCCAGGGGCCAGGTTTGAACCCGCCAGTAGATGAGGCTGGCACCCTACTCCTTTGAGCCACAGGCACCGCCCAAATGTTTTCTTTTCTTTTCTAACTTTTGCCTCCAGTCTTGGTTAAAAATATCTCTTTGGGGCAGTGCCTGGGGCTCAAAGAAGTAGGGTGCTGGCCCCATATGCTGGAGGTGGTGGGTTCAAACCCAGCCCCACCCAATAACTGCAAAAACATACACACACACACACACACCTCTTTGATTCCCTATAAAGTACAAGTAGTGTCCTAATTTTTTTTTTTTTAGAAACAGAGTCTCACTTTGTCACCCTCCATAGAGTGCTGTGGTGTCACAGCTCAAGCAAACTCCAGCTCTTGGGCTTAGGTGATTCTCTTGCCTCAGCCTCCCAAGTAGCTGGGACCACAGGCGCCTGCTGCAATGCCTGGCTATTTTTTTGTTGCACTTTGGCTGGGCCAGGTTCTAACCCGCCACCCTCAGTATGGGGCTGGTGCCCTACTCACTGAGCCACAGGCGACACCCTAATTTTTTTTTTTTTTTTTTATGAGACAGACTCTGTTGCCCAGGCTAGAGTGCCGTGGCCTCAGCCTAACTCACAGCAACCTCAAACTCCTGGATGCAAATGATCCTCCTGCCTCAGCCTCCTAAGCCGCTTGTTGTCTTCATATCCAAGAACATGGTATGCCTTCACATTTATTCAGATCTTTGTGTTTTTCTTAGACTGTATTTCATGTTTTCTTTCAGTAGGTCCTATGTCTTATTCCATTTATATCCTAGTATTCACTGGTTTTGAGGTTATTTTAACTGCAATATTATTTCCCATTTTCACATTCAGTAGGGAAGTTTTTGGACTTTATACTTATTTCAAATCCATTCCTATTACCAAATTATTATTAACTGATACCTTTTTAAAATTGGAGTCTCTTGGGTTTTCTAGGGATGTAATCATATCATCAAGAAAAAAAGATAGATCCCTTCGCGCAGCGCGCCTGACTCGGGCATCAGTAGTGCTGGTTTTGGGATCTGGAGTGAGGGCGTTATGGCGTCCGGCTGCAAAACTGAGTTAGGCAATGTGACAAATTGTCAGTCTAACCAGCCCAGTAATGAAGGTGATGCCATCAAAGTTTTTGTGCGAATTCGTCCACTTGCAGAAGGTTCTGGGTCAGCTGATGGAGAGCAAAGCTTATGCTTGTCTGTGCTCTCTTCCGTGCGTCTACGGCTGCACTCCAACCCTGAATCCAAGATCTTCACGTTTGATCATGTTGCAAACATGGATACCACTCAGGAGTCTGTGTTTTCAACTGTGGTATTGTGAAATCTTTCATGAGTGGTTATAATGGTACCATCTTTGCATATGGACAGACTGGCTCTTTTTTAAAAAAAAGAAAAAAGATAGACTTTTTTTTTTTTTTGTAGACAGTCTCACTTTATCGCCCTTGGTAGAGTGCTGTGGCATCGTAGCTCAGAGCAACCTCAAACTCTTGGGCTCAAGTGATTCTCTTGCCTCAGCCTCCTGAGTAGCTAAGACTGCAAGTATCTGCCACAAGTCCCACTATTTTTAAAGATGACACTATTTTTTTTTTTTTTTTTTTTTTTTTGGATTTTGGCCGGGGCTAGGTTTGAACCCGCCTCCTCTGGCATATGGGACCGGCGCCCTACTCCTTGAGCCACAGGCACCGCCCAAGATGACACTATTTTTAAAGATGAGGTCTCGCTCTTGCTCAGGCTGATCTCCAACCTGTAAGGTCAGGCAATCCACCTGCCTTGGCCTCCCCAAGTGCTAGGATTACAGGCATGAGCCACTGCACCTGGCATTTTTTTCTTATTTTCTAATTTGCCAGATTATATTGTTGATTTTAATGGAAATTGTTTTCATATTTCATCATGTAGTATAAGATTTGATATTTATAAATAGGTTTTGACATATTTAAGCTGTCTCATTCTGTTAATATTTTCTTAGAGTTTTTGTTAGGAATGAGGTGAATTTTATCAAATGTATTTTTAGCATCTATTAATATGATCACATGGTTTTTCTACCTTACTAAAATTATAGATTTTTTTTTTTTCATTTTCCTAATAGCAATGCTCTGCTGGGTGTGGTGGCTCAAATCTGTAATCCTAGCACTCTAGGAGGCCGAGGAGGGTGGATGTCTGAACTCAGCTGGAGCAAGAGTGAGACCCTGTCTGCACTAAAAGTAGAAAAATTAGGGGCTAGGCACAGTGGCAAATGCCTGTATCCTAGCACTCTGGGAGGCTGAGGCAGGTGGATTGCCTGAGCTCACAGGTTCAAGACCAGCCTGAGCCAGAATGAGACACCATCTCTAAAAATAGCCAGGCATTGTGGCAGCCACCTGTAGTCCCAGCTACTTGAGTGGCCGAGGCAAGAGAATCGCTCAAGCCCAAGAGTTTGAGGTTGCTGTGAGCTATGACACTATGACACTCTACGAAGGGTGACAAAGTGAGACGGTCTCAAAAAAAGAATTATAATATGCATCCTTAGTTTCTCAAAATCTAATGTAATTAGTGTATCTCCCTTCCTCCCAGAAATGCAAAAAACATTTAGGAGATTTAACCTCACATATCTCCTTCCCAGGTTATGTGTTTTTATTATCATGAATTATTTCAAAATTCTACAGTTAGATTCAAGACGTCTAGCTTCCCAAGGGAGTATGCTGGAGGTCGGAAATTATGTTTCTGATAATCTTTGATCCAGTGGAGTAGTTACCATTAGCAACGCTCACCCTCCCGAGTTGAAAAAATTTATGGACAAGAAGTGATCATTGAAATTAATTGGTGGTAGATATGTCCAAGGAATATTATGGGGATTTTGATCTCTTTATGAATCTTGTCATAGATGAATGTGTGGAGATGGCAACTAGTGGGCAACAGAATATTGGAATGGTGGTAATAAGGCAACAGTACCATCATGTCAGAAGCTCTGGAAGGGGTGGATGGGATAGTAGGGGATAGTAGGGGGACCACAACTATGGAGCACATTGCAAGTACAAGTTGGATCTATCATGTCTAGAACACAAATGTCCTAATGCTATAATTGGGTAAATGATTAGTATGATGTAAGCACTCCAAATAATCAACACACTGAAATTGGCATACATGTATTTATGATCTATGTACAAAAGACTTAATAAAAAAAAAAAAAAAAGAAGCAGCAGCAGCTTTGGAAGGAGTATAAATAATGGCTGTTCAAGCAGAGAAATCCGTGTCCCCTCTCCAATGACTCTGTTTTACTATGATGTCAAAATCAGGTCTTGTACATTTTCATATTCAATTTTTTGTTAAATAAATTTTTCTTTTTTTTTTTTTCGAAATAGAGTCTTTCTATGTCACCCTTGGTAGAGTGCTATGGCATCACAGCTCACAGCAACCTCCGACTCTTGGGCTTAAGCGATTCTCTTGCCTCAGCCTCCCAAGTAGCTGGGACCACAGGCGCTGGCCACATTGCCCAGCTATTTTTTTGTTATTGCTGCAGTTGTCATTGTTGTTTTAGCAAGCCCAGGCCAGGTTTCAACCCACTAGACAAGGCATATGTGGCAGGCACCCTACCTACTGAGCTACAGGCACCACCTAAATAATCTTTTCTAATAGTCAAAAATAAAATAAAATTCTACAGTTGAGGTTCTTTAACATCACCCATGTATTTATCTTTTTCTTTGTCCTTTATTTCTTTGTTTAATCTCCAACAGTTTGACATTATTTTTACTCTGCCTGGGGAAAAAAATGTGCTTTAAATTCCCATTAGTCAGTGTGTTGGTAGTAAACTCCCAGTTTTTGTTTGTTCAATAAAAAGCTTATTTTGGGCTCGGCGCCTGTGGCTTAAGCAGCTGAGGTGCCAGACACATACACCTGAGCTGGCGGATTCGAATCCAGCCTGGGCCCGCCAAACAACAATGACGGCTGCAACCAAAAAATAGCCAAGCACTGTGGCAGGTGCCTGTAGACCCAGCCACTTGGGAGGCGGAGGCGGGAGAATCGCTTGAGTCCAGGAGTTGGAGGTTGCTGTGAGCTGTGATGCCATAGCACTCTGCCCAGGGCGACAGCTTGAGGCTCTGTCTCAAAAAATAAATAAATAAAAATAAAAAGCTTATTTTGGCACCAGGTATTGGTTTCAATAAAATATCTTATTTTACTTTCATTTTTTTGTCAAAATAATTTTATAACTTTGAAATAATCTTAAGAACAAAGAAATTTGCAAGATTAAAGAACTCTTTGTTTTCCTGAAACATTGGGAAATAAGTTGCCAGTATGATATCTAATTCTTATAAACAAGGACATCCTCCTACATAACAAAAATATAAACATCAAAATCAGGAAATTAACTTTATACATTATTACCATCTAATCTAGAGAACCATCCAAGTTTTGCGAATTTTGCCAACAATATCCTATAGAACTGCAGTCCCCAATCCTGGGGCCACAGACTGGTACCAGTTCATGGCCTATTAGGAACCAGGCCTTACTGTGTCATCTCCTGAGCGCCACCTCCTGTCCTATTGTCCACCACACCACCACCCCCATCTGACTGTGGAAAATTGTCTTCCATGACACCAATACCTGGTGCCAAAAGGTTCTGGTCCTGCCAAGAACCAGGCCACACAACAAGAGATCATGGGGGACAAAGCTTCATCTGTATTTGTAGCCACTCCCATTGCTCACATCACCTCCTGGGATCTGCCTCCTGTCCCAGCCCCCCACCACCTACAACCATTGGTGGAAAAGTTGTCTTCTCTGCAACCAGTCATTGGTGCCAAAAAGGTTGGGGAATCACTGCTCTAGAAAACAAAAGATCCGATTCAGATGACATATTGCACTGTTATCTCCTTTAATATGAAATAGTTCGCAGACTTTCCTTGTCTTTCATGACCTTGAAACTTTTGAAGATTACAGAGCAGTTACTTTGTAGAATATCCCTGGAGACAGGTGCATCTGATGGTTCTCACAGTTAGATCTGTTAGATCGTGTGTTTTTGGCAGAAAAGCTACAAAAGTGACATTGTGTTCTTCTCATTGCATCGCATCAGAAGGTACCCAATCTACATTTTTGCCATTGCTGGTGATACTAACTTTGGTCACTTGATTAAGGTGGTATCTGCCAGCTTTCTCCCTTACACAGTCCCTCTTTTTTCCTTCGTAATTAGTACTTTCAGGAGATATTTTTAAATTATGTGTGTATTCTTACTTCATCAAACTTTGGTCCTCTACTCTCAAGTAACCATTGACATTTCTTTTTTTTTTTTTTTTTTTGTAGAGACAGAGTCTCACTGTACCGCCCTCGGGTAGAGTGCCGTGGCGTCACACGGCTCACAGCAACCTCTAACTCTTGGGCTTACGCGATTCTCTTGCCTCAGCCTCCCGAGCAGCTGGGACTACAGGCACCCGCCACAATGCCCGGCTATTTTTTGGTTGCAGTTTGGCCGGGGCTGGGTTTGAACCCGCCACCCTCGGTATATGGGGCCGGCGCCCTGCTCACTGAGCCACAGGCGCTGCCCACCATTGACATTTCTTTGCTGAATTAATTATTACTATGATCATTGCCAAGTACTTGGGATAGTGATTTCCTAACTCCATCATCCCTTCTCCATTTATTCCTGGACATTCTACTATGAGAAAAAGTTTTTCTCTCCTCATTTACCTATTCATTTAATTAGTTATACATATATGGATTCAATGATTCCTACTTACTCAATCAGTTGTAATCCACTACCATCATCATTCATTTTGACATTCAAACAGCCCCAGATTTGGCCAGTAGAAACCTCTTCACATTGGATATTCCACACTCATCGTAGACCTTCTCTACCCTAACCCTGAAAACAGCCATTCTCAAACAATAACAAGGTACTAAGATCTGAACACAGGTGCAGTGTTGTTATTGGAATGCTGCTGCTCCGAGCCCTTGGGTGGCCAGAAGGAAGGAATATGTGCACACAAACACAGGCACATTTACATCCATGTGTGTGTCCATGATTTCACTCTAGTACAGAATTTTTCTTTTCCTTTTTTTTTTTTTTTTGAGACAGAATTTCACTTGGTCACCCTCAGTAGAGTGCCGTGGCATCTTAGCTCACAGCAACCTCAATGTCTTGGGCTCAAGCGATCCTCTTGCCTCAGCCTCCCATATAGGCGCCTGCCATAATGCCCAGCTATTTTTTAGAGATGGGGTCTCATTCTGGCTAGTCTCGAACTCATGAGCTCAGGCAAACTACCCACCTCAACTTCCCAAGTGCTGGGATTACAGGCGTGACCCACCTCACCCAGCCTAGTACAGTATTTTTCAACCATTTTTGTCTCACACACACTTGAGACTTCTGCAGCACACTTAAATTATGTTGATAAAAAAAAAAAAAAAAAGAGTTAGGGCTGGGCATGGAGGATCACGCCTATAATCCCAGCACTCTGGGAGGCCGAGGCAGGTGGATTGCCTGAGCTCACAGGTTCAAGACCAGCCTGAGCCAGAGTGAGACCCTGGTCTCTTAAAACAGCTGGGCGTCATGGTGGGCTCCTGTAGTCCCAGCTACTGGGAAAGCTGAGAAATAGGATCACTTGAACAAAAGAGTTTGAGGTTGCTGTAAGCTATGATGTCATGGCATTCTATTGAGTGCTGTGTGAGGCTGTGTCTCAAAAAAAAAAAAAAAAGAGTTAATGGCTGGGCACAGTGGTTCATGCCTGTTAGCCTAGCACTCTGGGAGGCTGAGAAGGATGGACTGCCTGAGCTCAGGAGTTCAAAACCAGCCTGAGCAAGAGCAAGAGCAAGACATTGTCTCTAAAAATAGCCAGCCATTGTCGTGGGAGCCTGTAATCCCTACTTGAGAGGCTGAGGCAAGAGGATGGCTTGAGCTCAAGAGTTTGAGGTTGCTGTGAGCTATGACGCTATGTACTCTACCCAGGGCGACAGAGTGAGACTCTGTCTCAAAAGAAAAATAAAATAAGAAAAAGATTATACATGGCTCAAAGAAAAAGATTATACATACTGTGCTTTAAACTTCTTCTGAGAATAATTTGATGATTTTTAAAAATTTTCACGACATGGCACAGTGGTTGAAAATCACTGCTCCAGCACCTCAATTCCAATGTAGTTTTCGTAGTTTTCTCTGTCTACATTTACAGCTCCCTTCTCCAACAATGAGAATCTAATCTCCCATTGTTCTCAATCTGTTTCTGTTTTGAATCATGTTATGGGCTGAATTTTGTCCTTCAAAAATTCAGGGAAATCCTGGTATCTCAGAGTGTGACTGTATTTGGAGATGGGGCCTTTGAAGAGGTGATTAAGTGAAAAGGACGTAATTAGGCTTGGCCCTAATCCAATTTGCCTGGTATCCCTATAAGAAGAAGAAATTGGACACACAGAGAGACACTAGGCTTGCCTGCACACAGAAGAAAGGCCTTCTACATGCCACGGAGACAGTCCTCAGAACAAACTAAAACTGCCCTTGAACTTCATTCTCCCAAACTGTGAAGAAAATAAATTTCTGTGTCTAAAGTCACCCATCTGTTGTATTTTGCTATGGCAATCCTATCAAACTGGTATAGATCTATCCAGCCAAAAGAAACCTCATCTAACCCCTGCAAATTGCAAATGTTTTGTGATAGTCCAGCCTATGTGAAGCAAGTTCTGAGAAGCACCTGTTTCTGTAGCACTGCATGCTCTATTTAAATTCAGGATTTACTGTCAACCAGTTGGCTATGCACAATATCAGTGTGTTTGCAGAGACTGGCTTGGTCTTATAGTTAAAGGGTCTGTGGATTTTGTTGCAACTTAAATTCTGTGTGTATTACACTGTGATGGATCCCATTCATTCTGGTGATCTCCCTGTTGGTTTAGCCAATCTGCAGCACCTGCAATGCATATTTACGGAGCACCAGAGAGCACAATCTCTGACAAGGACAGCAGCTCGGAGTTTAGCTTGTCCCTTATAGGGCATTGGTCAGATTGCTACCCCTTAGGAAGTGTGCTTTAAATTGTGCTACCATATTATCTTAATTGATTCAAAATTTCAGAAACCCGAGAAATGACTCTAAATCATGGACCCCAAATCCTTTTCTCACCCACTTTTATTCCTCTTGGAATTTGTGTCCTGACTTCACAAGTCTAAGAATGATTGCCCTGGCTGCCTGTACCGCACGATCTGGTGGGGCCTGGAAGCCCCAGCTGTGCTTTCTCTGCCTCTGACACCTCTCCTGGCAATAAACAGAACTCTGTGGGGGCTTCCCTAATGACTCCTGCAGCAGTGGACAGCAGAGCAGCTCATTAATAGTGGTACCAGCACTGTGGAGCTATTGGGAACAAATATGTATTTGGTTCCAGAAAATAAGCCAACCCCACCATTAGACAGTTACAGAAGTGCCGTGAGAAAAAGCCATTTGTAGAAAGAGAAGCGTATTTTGCTGAAACCTCCACTGGAAGATGAGGTGCTCAAAGCTTCCCCGGCAGAAACACACCACGGATGCATTTCAGCCTGGTTTGAGGAGTTGCTTCTTTAGAGGGGAAAAAAATTGACGCATGTAATTGTTCCAAATCTTACTGCCTACCTGGTTTCTTTTGCATTTGAATTTCTGTTTACCACTGATAGGAAGATTGTCTTTAGGGCACATGAGGAAGGGAATGGGGAAGACTTCAGCTTCCATTTAGCCCTAGCAATCTACAGAAGCACTTGAAGCCAACTGAATTCATGAATCAGGAATCCCATGTGTGCCCTGTGCCTGGGGAGGGTAGGCTTTTTAAAATTAGATGGAAATGTTCCTGGCCCTGGGGGAGCGCATAGGATGAGTTTTTAATGGGGGTGGGGGTCATAGATGTATAAAATCAGATAAACCAAGAAGGCTAGAAGGCTAAAGTAAAGAATTTTTTCAGGTCCGAATTTTGCCTCTGCCATCCCACAGCTTCCATCTAGCTGATGAGTCAACAATGATGGATTACATGCTTTCGCAACAGTTTTTTCTTGCTCTTATTCTGTGGGGTTTCCCCCCTTGTCTCAATCTATAGCTTTTTAATGTTTATAAAGCTGTTAAAACAAATAAATTCAGGGCGGTGCCTGTGGCTCAGTCGGTAAGGCACCAGCCCCATATGCCGAGGGTGGCGGGTTCAAACGCGGCCCAGGCCAAACTGCAACCAAAAAATAGCCGGGCGTTGTGGCGGGCGCCTGTAGTCCCAGCTACTTGGGAGGCTGAGGCAAGAGAATCGCTTGGGCCCAGGAGTTGGAGGTTGCTGTGAGCTGTGTGATGCCACGGCACTCTACCAAGGGCCATAAAGTGAGACTCTGTCTCTACAAAAAAAATAAAAAAAATAAAAAAATAAAAAAACAAATAAATTCAGTCACAGGGAGCAATGCACATTTTTAAAATATTCTTTTATCTTGCTGTGGAAATGAATGATGCTCATGGAAGCTATAGCAAGGTACCCTTCCTGTGAGCCCTTCCTCATTCTTTAGTGAAAGACCATGCTTGGAAGGAGACCTGCTAAGTTTTCAAATATCTAACAGAGAGGGGTTTTATTTTATTTTATTTTTACAGACAGAGTCTCAATTTATCACCCTGGGTAGAATGCCATGTTGTGACAGCTCACGGCAACCTCTGGCTCTTGGGCTTAGGTGATTCTCTTTCCTCAGCCTCCCAAGTAGCTGGGACTATAGGCGCCCACCAGAATGCCTGGCTAAGGGGGGGGGGCAGTTAAAACTTCTGTTTTAAAAATTATTTGAAGAACCCTCCAAATAAAAGCAAAATTCTTGGCATAACCATTGCAATGGCTTGTATGTGTGTCCAAGAAAGGGCCCTATTGGTCCTTATGACCAGACCCCTTCCTATGGCAGGGAGTGGGGAAAGGCACAGCTAAGGATAAAACCTAACGAAGCCAAAAATGACACTACTTGGAAAATCTAGATGCCTGGAGAGGTAGAGTCACAAAAATGTGCACATCGCTGGGAGTGGTGGTTCACGCCTCTAATCCTAGCACTCTGGGGGATCAAGGGGGATAGATGGCTTGAGCTCAGGAGTTGGAGACCAGCCTGACCAAGAATGAGACTCTGTCTCTACTAAAAATAGAAAAACTAATCACATCATGGCAGGAGCCTGTAGTCCCAGCTTCTTGGGAAGCTGAAAGCAGAGGATCTCTTGAGCCCAAGTGTTTGAGTTTGCTGTGAGCTATTAGGCCACAGCATTCTAGCCCAAGGTGACAGAATAAGACTGTATGTCAAAAATAAATAAATAGTTGTAGACACAAAAATGTAATCTTAAAGAGCCTGTTTTGAAATAGAATACAATTCGATGGTTCAAAAGAACAATTAACAGAAATGTAGGCAGGATAAAGAGAAACTTTAGTGCACCCAAAGGCTAGCAAGAGTGGGCAGCTATTATCATCAAGAGGATCAAAGGAACAGGGGAGAAAATTTCTGGGGCCTAGAGTGAGGCCACTGCCAGAAAACACATCCCAAAGCAGGGAGGGAGCAAACAAAATCCTCATTTCTCTCTTCTTTCACCCGCCTCTCTATTACTGGTACATTTTACTGGTTGAATTCAACCAGACGGCTGGCAGCAGAGTGGCCAAGGCAATGATGCATTTTGCAGATATACACAGAGCAGGCCAAAGAAGGGTGGAGAGTAGATGGGAGAGGGGAGGCACAGAAAGACAACAGTCACCTAACCCAAAGTAGCACCCAGTCACTTTTCACAGCATTCTGTTTTTCATTACACTTATCATTACCTGGTGTTTAATTTTTCTCTGTCCTCCCAGTCTCACCATTAGAATGTAAACTTGAAAGCAAACAATTTTTCCGTCTTATTTAAAACTGTACCCTTAGGGGTGAATTGCCTGAGCTCAAGAGTTTGAGACCAGCCTGAGCAAGAGCAAGACTGTCTCTAAAAAATAGCTGGAGGTTGTGCTGGGTGCCTGTAGTCTCAGCTACTTGAGAGGCTAAGGAAAGAGAATCGCTTAAGCCCAAGGAGTTTGAGGTTGCAGTAAGCTGTGATGCCTACAAAATGAGACTCTGTCTCAAAAAACAACAAAAAAAAAAAACTGTATCCTCATATGGCAGTGGTTTTCAACCTTCCTAATGCCACGACCCTTTAATACAGTTCCTGAGGATCTCGACCCACAGGTTGAGAACCGCTGTCACATGGGATGCTGGAGCACAAGAGGAGAGAGGAAGTATCCTCATGGAAGGAAGGTGGAAGGTATGACCCAGCAGATTTTTAGAGCCTCAGTGGGTTGAAGAGGGCTTCTGTATTGGGGACCAGGTAGAAGCAGAGACAGAATATGGCTACATACAAAGCCAGTGATAAAACAAAAACACAAATTAAAGATAATGGGAACTTCATTGTTAGAGAAGAGATACATAAGAGAAAAACCTACTATCAGCCCTGTAGTGATAACTGGCAGTTTTGGTATGAGCTCATGGTTTTCCAAATAGATGGACAGATAGTTGTACAAGTAAATAAAGATATAAATGTGTATATGTAAGGTGTAGATGTGTTTTCCCAGCTGTAACCACTGAGAGGGCCTTGGGACAGGGATACCCTAACAGCAATGAGCACACTTAGCAGTCAGATCTTGACTTCTAAATACCAATTTCCTTAAATGGAGTTTAAATTAAATTGAATTAAACTGAATGTAGATGAGATTAGATTGTAGCAGTCTACAGTGTTGATATCTTGATTTTGATGGCTATGGTTATACTTTTTTTGTTTGTTTGAGACAGAGTCTCATTTCGTCATCCTTGGTAGAATGCCCTGACGTCACAGTTCACAGAAACCTCAAACTCTTGGGCACAAGCAATTCTCTTGCCTCACCCTCCTGAGTAGCTAGACTACAGGTGCCCACCACAATGCCAGGCTAGTTTTTTTTTTTTTTTTTAAGAGAGGGCCTCTCGCTCTTTCTCAGTCTGGTCTCAAGCTGGTGAGCTCAGGCAATCCCCCCACCTCCCAGAGTGCTAGGATTACAGGCATGAGCCACTGCATCCAGCCTATAGATATTTAGGAGAATGCCTATGTTTGCAGAAATTGTAAACGAAAACTCTTCCAGGCTAATTGGGCATCAAGTCAGTACTTACTCTAAAGGAAAAAGAAAATTCTGTAGTTGAAGTTTTCTGTTAGTTTGTAATTGTTTCAAAAAAGAATTTTTTAGCCAGGCGTTGTGGCAGGCACCTGTAGTCCCAGCTACTTGGAAGGCTGAGGCAAGAGAATCACCTAAGCCCAGAAGTTGGAGGTTGCTGTGAGCTGTGTGATGCCAAGGCACTCTACCAAGGGCGATAAAGTGAAACTGTCTCTACCAAAAAAAAAAAAAAGAATTTTAGCTCACTGCCTTGAACTTCTCACCTTAAGCCGTAAGCCATCCTCCCATCTCAGCCTCCTGAGTTGCTCACAGGTGTGAGCCAGTGCATGGAGCAAGAATTTTCTTAATTAAAAAGAAAAATATAGGGTGGCACCTGTGGCTCAGTGAGCAGGGCACCAGCCCCATATACCGATGGTGGTGGGTTCAAACCCAGCTCCAGCCAAACTGCAACAAAAAAAATAGCCAGGCATTGTGGCAGGCGCCTGTAGTCCCAGCTGCTCGGGAGGCTGAGGCAAGAGAATCGCCTAAACCCAGGAGTTGGAGGTTGCTGTGAGCTGTGATGTCATAGCACTCTACCAAGGGTGATACAGTGAGACTCTTGTCTCTAAAAAAAAAAAAAAGAAAAATATAGAGATGTGCTGTGTTGTGATCACTTGGCCCATTCCCGGAGGGGGTCTTGTTTTGGTTTCCCTCTAGCTAGCCCCTGGAAGCTTCAGGGTGAGCGACTTTCCTGCACCCACTGCCGCGCCTTCCTGTACCCTGACCTGCTCTTCTTTGGGTGTTTCAGCCCGCAGTTCTTCAAGCCCCCAGGGTGGACTCCTGCCATGCCACTGGTCTGCTACAAGATGGTCATCCTTGGATATCACTTTGTAGGGAAGACTTCATTGGCACATCAGTTTGTGGAAGGTAAGTTCTTGAAAAGCTACAATCTCACCGTGTGGAATACTTAAAGCAAGATAGTGACTCCTGGCAAAGATGAATTTCACCTACAGATGGTGGACACAGCAAACAGGACAAGTACAGCATTCTGCTCTATTCATTCATCATTGGGATCCATGGTTATGTACTTGTGTATTGTCACCTCTCTGCATAGCTTCCAAGTCATTGAGAGTCTGTACCAAAAGCTACACAAAGGCCACAGGAAAACCTGGCTGCCAATGGTGCTAGCAGGGAAGAAGGCAGATCTCTCTCCAGCCAAAGAGTTGCAGATAGTGGAAAGGAAGAGGCTGGCAGAGTCCTGGGGTGCAACGTTTATGGAGTTATTTGCTCTAGAGAATCAGCCACTGACTCAAGACATCTTCACCAAAGTTATCCAGGAGATTGCCTGTGTGGATAATTCCTATGGGTAAGAATGTCATGGGAGCCCTTGGGTGCTAAATAACTGCCTTGTTTCTACCCCTGGCACTTGCCAGGCTCCAAATCGGGGCAAGCTCTCAGGACTTCACAGGTATGGTTGCCAGCTGTGAGGCCAGTAAGCCCTCACAGTCTGGCATCCTCAAGTTTGCACACTTCCTCAAGGCTTCAGTGACCTGGATGTCAATGTTTACAAAGGGGCAAGGGTATCTCATGGGCACTGACCTCTAGCCCTCTGTTTTGCTAAATGAGTCCTGTTGGAATCTGTGGGATTGGGATATAAGTCTTGGGCATTTTTTATCCAGGGCCATTCCTCCTAAGTAGCTTTTGGGTGTAGGTTGGGAAAAGGGAGCTGGGGACTCCTGAAGTAAAGCTGGCTCCCTGGGGTGACAATGTATATATGCAAATAAACTGATAAATCTTTAAAAAAAAAATGAAAGAAAAAGAAAAATATACCACATCTCTAGCACCTAGAAGAAGTCTAGCACTCTAAGTGCTCAATAAATATTTGTTGAATGAATTAATGAAGTATATACACAACTATAATAAATGCACGCTTATTAAAAAAAGACACCCACATATTAACAGTGATTTTTTTTTAGAGGGATGAATTTATCATAGGTAATGTATATTTTCACTTTGTGCTTTTCTGTTTCTTAAGTTTTCTGCATCAAGCATACATTATTAACTTTTTTTTTTTGAGGTAGTCTCACTGTGTCGCCCTCCATAAAGTGCTGTTGTGTCATAGCTCACAGCAACCTCCAACTCTTAGGCTTAAGTGATTCTCTTGCCTCAGCCTCCCAAGTAGTTGGGACTACAGGTGCCCGCCACAATGCCTGGCTATTTTTTGTTGTAGTTGTCATTGTTGTTTAGCAGGCCTGGGCTGGGTTCAAACCCACCAGCCCTGGTGTACATGGCCAGCACCCTAACCACTTGAGCTATGGGTGCCTAGCCAATTTTTTTTTCCCCTGAGACAGAGTCTCACTCTGTTGTCTCAGGCTAGAGTGCCGTGGATTCATAATTCTCAGCAACCTCAAACTCCTGAGCTCCAGCAATCTGCCACCCTTGGCCTCCCAGAGTGCTAGGATTACAGGCGTGAGCCACTTTGCCTGGCCCCTCATTGAATATTAACAGAGTTATTACATAGGTGCTTATCTGATCATGAAAATAGATGTATCAAAGGAATTTTAAACTACATTTCCTCATATTGAGTGAGGGCATTTCCTTTTTATATATTGTTTACAGCCAGTGCTCAATTTTTTGTTGAGTTTATTTGCAGGAACATTTTATAAGAAAAATTAGCCCTGGCCAGGTACAGTGACTCACACTTGTAATCCTAGCATTCTGGGAGGCTGAGGCAGATAGATCACCTGAGCTCAGGAGTGCAGCACCAGCCTGAGCAAGAGCAAGACCCAGTCTCTATTAAAGAAAAGAAAACCTAGCTGGGCATTGTGGTGGGTGCCTGTAGCCCCAGCTACTGAGGAGGCTGAGACAAGAGGATCACTTGAGCCCAAGAGTTTGAGGTTGCTGTGCTAGACTGATGCTATGGCACTCTTCTCAGGGCAACAGAGTGAGACTCTGTCTCAAAAGAAAAAAGAAAAATTAGCCCTTACCTGTAATATGAGCTGCAAGGTTTTTCTTGTTTGTTTGTTGAGGTAGAGTTTCACTATGTCGCCCTTGGTAGAGTGCTGTAGTGTCACAGCTCACAGCAACCTGAAAGTCTTGGGCTTAAACAATTCTCTTGCCTCAACCTCCCAAGTAGCTGGGACTACAGGTACCCGCCACAACACCCGGCTATTTGTTTGTTGTAGTTGTCATTGTCGTTTAGCAGGCCCAGACCATTTCAAACCTGCCAGCTCCAAAGAATGTGGCCAGCGCCCTAACCACTGAGCTACGGTGCTGCACCCCAATGAGCTGCAAATGTTTTATACCAAACTGGCATATTCCTTTCAACTCTCATTACATTTTTTTGCCTTGATAGCACAAACTCTGGAAACAGACTGCTTATTGTGTTTGAATCCTGGCTCTGCCACTTTGACCTGCTATGTGACTTTGCACAAGTTACTTAACCTCTCTGTCACTCAATTCATCAGTAATGTGGTGATATTAACAGTATCTACCTCACAGAGTTATTCAAATTAAAAGAATCAATATGTGAAAAGGGCTTAGAAAATATTTGTCACAGGGCAAGGACTAGAAAAATATTATCTTGATTTTTTTTTTTCTTTTATGTAGTCAAAGTTAATGTCAATTCCTTCCAAATCTCATTCAAAGAACAAAATAATTTGCCTGGTCTGCAAATTCTGCAGGTGAAATGAAAAACATAATTATTTTTACTTTTGATGGTAATACACATCTAGATTCTAAACCAGGGGTCCTCAAACTGCGGCCCACGGGCCACATGAGGCAATGTGAATTATATTAATTCCCACTTCGTTTTTTACTTCAAAATAAGATATGTGCAGTGTGCATAGGAATTTGTTCATAGTTTTTTTTTTTTTTAAACTATAGTCCGGCTCTCCAACGGTCTGACAGACAGTGAACTGGCCCTATGTTTAAAAAGTTTGAGGACGCCTGTTCTAAACCATAATACTAGTAGAGGGTACTTAATGGGAGAAGGGTAAGGTGCTTTATCATCACAGCATTTACTACTCAAGACAAACTTGCAGGACCCTCATTTTACCTGTGAGGAAATTGAGGTTGAGATCCCACAGACTTGCCTGATGCCAAGCTTCTTTTGTGCATTGATTTGCAAATGTTCTTTAATCTTTTTCTCGAATTACAGATCCCCAAGGCATATCCGGTGCCTACCCCAACATCCCCACAGTGGATATTGGTACAGCTGGAAGTTTGCCATTCATTCACTCAGCAAGCCTAAGCCAACTCCTCTACCTGAATTCCTCCAGGGAACCCAGCTCTTCTACATGGTATCCAGCCTGACTCCTTCCACAGAATTCAAATCTTACAAACTCCCCTCGGAAATGTGTCTCCCATCTGCCCCACCCCCACTCCTGGTGACACCACCATGGTTGGGAACTGACTACCTTTCACAAGGATTACTACTGCAACTAGCTCCTAAGAAGTCTCCCAGCTGACTTGTGCAATCTTTCCTGTCCAATCGCCTCCACAGTGTTCCAGGTGATGTTCCCTGAAGCACACTTCTAGCCCTGTCACCCCCCAACTCTCAAAACTTCAGAGCCTCCTACTGCCTACTCTTTCCATGGCATGAGGGCCTGCACTACCAGCCCCAACCCACCTTGCCAGTTCTGCTTCCAAGACTCCCCATCCCCTCCAGCTAAGACTACTCCTCTAACAGGTTCCAACCATACTGTTTGTTCAGCTTAGAATTTCTCTCTCATTTGATTGTCCCTGGACTTCTGGGGGCGGGGAAGAAGAATTTTTCTCTGTCAACAAAAGAGAAGCAATACTCTGTAAAATAATTTAAAGAGGTTTATTCTGAACCAAATTTGAGGACCATAGCCCAGAGCCATACCCAAGAAGCCTTGAGCAAGGGGACTCAATGGTTGGGTTACAGTTTGATTTCATACATTTCAGGAAGAGAGGAATTACAGGTAAAGTCAGAAATCATTATGTGGGAAGCACACATTGGTTTGACCTGAAAAGTTGGGACATCTCAAAGTGGGGGCTTTTTATAAATGGGTTTAAAGATTCTTCAATTGACAATTGGCTGAAAGAGTTGGCTTTGTCTAACAGACTAGGAGTCATCGAAAAGGAATGCTTAAGATAAGGGTCTGCTAATCAGAGACAAACTACTGGTCATATATTTGTTGTATAAATTAAGGACCTGAAGGTTTGTCCTGCATAGCCTTAGACCTGTTAATGAACTACAAATGATGTCTCCAAGGAAGGAGTAGGCATGATGAGCCATGTCCCACCTCCTTTCTCATGGCTAGCAATTTAGTTTTAGGGTCTCCTGTTGACCAAGAAAAGGTCCAATCAGTCAGCTGGTGTAGGGTGGGGGGAGCCTTAAGATTTTATTTATGTATTTATTTATTTTTGAGACTGAGTCTCATTCTGTCCCCTGGGGTTGAATGCCCAGGTATCATAGTCAGAGAGGATACCTGGGAAGGGCGAGCTCTAAGAGAACACGGGTCTTCTCAAGGAGACCCCAAGGATACACCTGCAGGGTCCTCTCCATGGTGACTCAGCTCTTAGGAATTTGTAGACTTAACTTCCTGGGACCTGAAAATTTCCACTTCTGTGAAATGGTATAGTTTTGTGGGGGCTGGAAACAGCATCTCCCACTTGATTCAAACTGACCAATGAGAAAGGTACCTGTGGGATGGAATTTTTGACTAGAGATAAAAATAGACAGTCCTAGCCACTAGGGGAGTGTGGCCATTTGAATTCTTCTATGCCTTAAGCCCCTCCCACTTAAATAAAGTCCTTCCTCTTATAAACATGGTGTTTGGGTACTCTTTCTCTCCATTGGGCTTGGTATTCCTGCAACAATAGCTCACAGCAACCTCAAACTCTTGGGCTGAAGTGATCCTCTGCCTCAAGTTTCCTCAGCGACTGGGACTACAGGCCCCGCAGGTAACCCCCAGCTACTTTTCTATTTTTAGTATAGATGGGGTCTTCCTCTTACTCAGGCTGGTTTAGAACTCCTGAGCTCACAGGATCCACCTGCTTTTGGCCTCCAGAGTACTAGGGTTACAGGCGTGAACCACCATGCTCAGCCAAGATTTTTAGTTCACACTTCCTTCAAGGTCGCTCAAGCTTCACAAAGATGTCCTTTTTTCTGACTGTATCCATTTCTCTCATTTCCCTTATCACCTAGCTCCATTCTACACCCCACACTTACTTGTTTGTAAACATCTGGAGAGCAGGAATCCTACCATGCTTCATATCTGCTGAAATACCATCACCAGGGGTACAAATGATAAACCCCACAATCTGGCTGCTAATGGCTACAGCCACTCACAGCACCAGGGTGAGCCCAACACACGGTGTGGCAGGTCCTCCAGCAGACCCGGCTTTCCTCATAAAACTGTACCTTTTGGCCAAGAGTCCATCACAGAAAGCTTCCATTTTCTTTTTTTTTTTTTTTTTGGTAGAGACAGAGTTTCACTTATGGCCCTCGGTAGAGTGCCATGGCATCACACAGCTCACAGAAAGCTCCCATTTTCCTTTCAGAAGAACTCAAGGGCGTCAGGTGATACCTGGAACAAGCACTGGTTGTAACACACAAACTCGGAGGTGGAGAGGACCCCACAATGTTAGATCAATTTCCTGGTTTCAGCAGGAGAAATCAAGGCCCATACCAGGGAACCTGGGCTGCACAGCTAGCGGGAAAATAGACTTAGAACTGAGGCTGCCAATTGCCAGTTCAGGGCAAGCTCTCTGCAGCTTGGATCTGCCAAGACCTGAGGTCGCTGCCAAAGACGCCACCACCTGTTTACCACTTAACTACTTTTTCCTCTTCCCTCATCTCAGTCCCCTTGACCTGTCTTTTTCTATTTTTTTTTTTTTTGAGACAGTCTCACTTTGTGACCCTCAGAGTGCAGTGGCGTCATAGCTCACAGCCACCTCAAACTCTTGGGTTCAAATGACCCTCCTGCCTCAACCTCTCGAGTAGTTGGGACTACAGACGCCCACCACAACGTCCGGCTAGTTTCAGAGAGGGGAGGTCTCGCTCTTGCTCAGGCTGGTCTTGAACTCTTTTTTTTTTTTTTTTGTAGAGACAGAGTCTCACTATTATGGCCCTCGGTAGAGTGCCGTGGCCTCACACAGCTCACAGCAACTCCTGGGCTTAAACGATTCTCTTGCCTCAGCCTCCCGAGTAGCTGGGACCACAGGCGCCCGCCACAACGCCCGGCTATTTTTTGGTTGCAGTTTGGCCGGGGCCGGGTTTGAACCCGTCACCCTCGGTATATGGGGCCGGCGCCTTACCGACTGAGCCACAGGCGCCGCCCTGGTCTTGAACTCTTAAGTTCAAGCAACCCACCCGCCTCGGCTTCCCACAGTGCTAGGATTGCAGACCTAAGACACCGCGCCCCGTCCTGTCGTTGGCCTTTCCGCAACAGAGGCAAAAGGGCTGCTTAGGGCCGACCAGTGGCGTGCTACGCAGGAAGGAATCCACCACTTCGGTTGAGCCCAGCAGCAAACTCTTCCGCGTCCCTCGCCGCGCCCGGCCCTCCCCGAGCGTGCCGACCCCGCCTCCAAGCACGCGGGTCCTCCAAGCACTCGCCAGGCCTGGGCGGAGCTGAAGGCACACGCCCCGCCCCCTCCGCAAGATCGCCCCTATTGACGTTGACAGACAGAAGCCGCGTCCAATGAGAAGGAAGGGGGTCCTCCTTAGCCCTATCGGCTGCGATACCACAAAAGCAGACCCACCCAACAGGCTGACGCTACACCTTGATCTTTCTAGGTCCTTCCACGCTTCGCTTTTATTTCTGTGGCGCGGAGCTCCAGGGGGAGCCGGAGAGGACCCTCTGATCAGGTAGGCCCGTGCTGGCTGTGGGGCCGGTTGACGTCGGTCCGAGGGCTGCCGCTGCCGGCGCCGTAGAGCCTGGGGTGAGACCGGGGCGTCGCGGGTGAGGAGGGCCGGGAAAGGGGCGGGGAGGCACGAGCACGTGGAACGCCGGCTGGGCCCGGCGTGGCGGGGCTGGGCCGGTGCTCCGCCCGTGCGGCAGCGCTGCGTTCCGGGGTGCGTGGGGTTTGTCTGGTTCTGCTAAGTCGGATCTGCACCCTTAAAATCAGAGGGAGGGTATGGCTCCTCAGGATCTGACTGGAAAGCGCGTTTTTCTAAGCCCTGAAGGCTGAAGTCCCTACCCCGATCTGGCGGGGGCTGGACTGGTAGCCCTTGGGCGGTTTCCCCCATAAAAATCCAGGTCGTGGTCGGCCTTTTCAGACAGGTCAACCCAAGAGCAGACCAGTCTGGCGCGCTTACTAACTGCTGGGCTCTGCTGACTGCTTTCCCGGCGTGGCGTGGTTGTCCCGCGCCGAGGGGCGTAATTCGGGTGGCGCTTGCCCGGGGTCACGCAGGAACCAGTGAGTGGCAGAGCCTCGGTTTGGACCGGGCCTTCTCCGTGTGCGTTCAGTTCCACACCACGGTGTGTGTCAGCGAGAAAGCCGGCCGTTCTCCTACCGCGGTCTCCCCTGTGACACACCTCTCCCTTCGGTGGTCTCTTGATAACGTCTGGTGAATCGAACTGCAGCGCTAGGAGGGAAGAAAACGGAAGGGGACAACTTCCCAGTAGAAACAAAACCCACAAATCTCCAAACTCTGGTTTTAAATAATAATGGAGAGTATAGTTGAAGTGGTGTCCTGAGGGTAACCAGCCCAGGGGTCCGACCCACGGAGAGGAGTGGTGGTAGAATTTCTCCTGTTCCACTGCTGTGTTTTTGGGGGCAGGGTATTTAGCCACTTAAGCGTCAGTTTCCTCATTTGCAGAATAGGGTTAAAAACTCCAGTTCAGGGTGCGTGTTAGTATTATAAAAGCCCTGTCCCTTGAAGTGTTTCTTAAGTGTTAACAGAAAACTTGACAATTTTTTTTTACGCTAAGCAGATATTCCTAATTGAACTGTCTGCATTTTTCTGCTTCACACCAGCCATCCTCCGTGTCTGTCTGTTGCAAAGGCCATCTTGTATTTGGCTTTGCAAGCCCGCACCATTAGCATTCTCCTCCTTGCAGACCCGTGGCCACCAGGATCTTCCCCCACTCCCTGTTGTTGGATTTTTAGGCGGTTTCTCACTTTGAACTTTGTAGTATGCTGTAGTAAACAGATCTTTTTTGTTTTTGAGATATTACTAACATACTATAAAATTTATCCTTTAAAAAGTACAATCCAGGGCGGCGCCTGTGGCTCAGTGAGTAGGGCGCCAGCCCCATATGCCGAGGGTGGCGGGTTCAAACCCAGCCCCGGCCAAACTGCAACAAAAAAATAGCCGGGCGTTGTGGCGGGCGCCTGTAGTCCCAGCTGCTCGGGAGGCTGAGGCAAGAGAATCGCGTAAGCCCAAGAGTTAAGAGGTTGCTGTGAGCCATGTGACGCCATGGCACTCTACCCGAGGGCGGTACAGTGAGACTCTGTCTCTACAAAAAAAAAAGTACAATCCAGGCTCAGCGCCTGTGGCTCTAGCGGCTAAGGTGCCAGCCACATATGCCTGAGCTGGCCAGTTCAAATCCAGCCTTGCCCCACCAAACAACAATGATGGCTGCAACCAAAAAACAGCTGGTTGTTGTGGTGGGCGCCTGTAGTCCCAGCTAGTTGGGAGACAGGCAAGAGAGTCGCTTGAGCCAACAGGAGGTTGCTGTGAGCTGTGATGTGAGGGCACTCTACCCAGGGCGACAGCTTGAGGCTCTGTCTCAAAAAAAAAAAGTACAACCCGGTGTTTTTATTTTATGGGTGAGATTGTACAACCATCACCCCTATTTACTTATTTTTTAAGATTTTTTTCTTAGACAAAGTTGCACTCTGTCACCCTTGGTAGAGTGCCATGGTGTCATAGCTCACAGCAACCTCAGACTCCTTCCTCAAGCAATTCTCTAGCCTCAGCCTCCCAAGAAGCTTGGACTGCAGGCACCTGCCACAACCCCTGGCTATTTTTGGAGACAAGATCGCTCTTGCTCAGGCTGATCTTGAACTCCTGAGCTCAAACAATCCACCTGCCTCATCCTCCCAGAGTGCTAGAATTACAGGTGTGAGCTACTGTCCCCAGCCATCACCCCTGTTTACTTCCAGACATTTTCTTTTTTTTTGCAGTTTTGACCAGGGCTGGGTTTGAACCTGCCACCTCTGGCATAAGGGGCCGGCACCCTGAGCCACAGGTGCTGCCGACTTCCAGACATTTTCATCTCCTCTTGGCCCTATCGTCTCAAAGTCCCCATTGTGGAACTCCAGCTCAGGGCCCTTAGTCATGTGCTAGGCAAGGCCCCTCCAACCTGCCTGGCTCTGTGGGAAGGTGGAGCCTCTTTTCTGCCCTGTGGGTAGGTCTAGGTAGGATAGACCATCTTGCCTCCCTGAGAAAAGAGGGAGGAGATCCCAATCCCAAGGCAAGTGGGGCACCAAACACCAATACTGCCAACCAGTCCTGACCCAGTTCCGTGTGGCACTGTCTTTCCACCGCTAGGCCTGGCCTGTCAAGAGATTGAGTCAGGCGAAGAATAGAGTCTTGAAGGCAGGGAAGAGATGGTGATTAGGGAAACTGCAGGACTCAAAACAAATGAAGCACATTGGAGAGTACTGCAAAATTTTTGCCCTTCCGGTGTGGAAAACTTTGCCACAAAGCTGACTTCATAGTAAATGAACCTCTTCAGTGGTTCGTCTGTGAATAGTCTGTGTATGCATAATACTTTGGAAAATGGGGCCGAGGGAGTAAATTTATGCTTACTCGAAATGGAAGTACACATTGGTCATTTCAACAGTGATATTCCTAGTGATATGTGATCTTCTAGATAAATGTTTTGAGTACACATGCAAGTGTGAGAGACAATTTCTTGGATATGTTGCCCAGGCTGCAATGTGGTCAGTGGCTGTTTTTTTTTTTTTGTAGAGACAGAGTCTCACTTTATGGCCCTCAGTAGAGTGCCGTGGCCTCACACAGCTCACAGCAACCTCCAATTCCTGGGCTTAAGCGATTCTCTTGCCTCAGCCTCCCGAGCAGCTGGGACTACAGGCGCCCGCCACAACGCCCGGCTATAATTATTTTTTATTAAATCATAACTTTGTACGTTGATGCATTTATAGGGTTCAGGGTACTGCTTTGATACACAATGTGAAATTCTTACATTGAACTAAGTAACACATCCATCTCAATTGTACTCATTTCTTAGTAGTTTTGAAATGTACCATTACATCATGCACATTAGGTAAGGTCCCCCCAAATATCCTCTCTCCTCCCCATAGCCCCCTCCCCTCCCCTTTCTCTCCTCTTCCCTTCTACTTTCTGGACTATAGTTATGTTTTGCCATTCATATGAGTGTGTAGGTGGTTATATATTGATTTCATAGTAGTATTGAGTACATTGGATACTTTTTTTCTTTCTTGAAATATTTTACTGAAAAGAATATGTTGCAGCTCCATCCAGGTAAACGTAAAAGATGTGAAATCTCCATCTTTTTATGGCTGCATAGTATTCCATGGTGTACATATACCACAATTTATTAATCCATTCAAAGGTCAATGGGCACTTGGGCTGTTTCCATGTCTTGGCTATTATGAATTGGGCTGCAATAAACATTCTGGTGCAAATGTCTTTGTTGTAAAATGATTTTTGATCATCTGGGTATATACCTAGTAGAGGAATTGCAGGATCAAATGGTAGGTCTACTTTTAGTTCCTTGAATGTTTTCTTTTTTTTTTTTTTTTTTTTTTTTTGTAGAGACAGGGTCTCACTTTATGGCCCTCGGTAGAGTGCCGTGGCCTCACACAGCTCACAGCAACCTCCAACTCCTGGGCTTAAGCGATTCTCTTGCCTCAGCCTCCTGAGTAGCTGGGACTACAGGCGCCCGCCGCAACGCCCGGCTATCCTTGAATGTTTTCTAAACTTCTTTCCCTTCTCTCCACATCCACGCCAACATCTGTAGTTTTGGGATTTTGTGATGTGAGCTAATCTTACTGGAGTTAGATGATATCTCAGTGGTTTTGATTTGCATTTCTCTGATGATTAAGGACGATGAGCATTTTTTCATGTGTTTGTAGGCCATGCACCTGTCTTCATCAGAGAAGTTTCTGTTCCCAGTAATGTATTTCTGGTGTTGCTTCAATTGCCTGGGGTGGGGGGAGACTCCACATAAAATATTCTCCCAGGCCAATTTCTTCAAGTGTTTTCCCCACACTCTCTTCTAGTATTTTTATAGTTTCATGTCTTAAGTTTAAATCTTTTATCTAGTGAGAATCAATTTTTGTTAATGGTAAAAGGTGGGGGTCCAGTTTCAATTTTCTACAGGTTGCCAGCCAGTTCACCCAGCACCATTTGTTAAATAGGGAGTCTTTCCCCCAGTGAGTATTTTTGATAGGCTTGTCGAAGATCAAATGGCGATAAGTAGCGAGGTTCATCTCTTGGTTCTCTACTCTGTTCCATAAATCTACTGCTCTGTTTTTGTGCCAGTATTAGGCTGTTTTGATCACTATAGATTTATAGTATAGCCTGAAGTCTGGTAATGTGATACCTCCTGATTTGTTCTTATTTCTGAGTAATGTATTTGCTATTCGAGATTTTTCTGATTCCATATAAAATGAAGTAATATTTTTTCAAGTTCTTTAAAGTATGACAATGGTGCTTTAATAGGGATTGCATTAAATCTGTAGATTGCTTTGGCTAATATGGACATTTTAACAAGGTTGATTTTTCCCAGCCATGAGCCTGGTATGTTTTTCCATTTGTTAACATCTTCAGCTATTTCTTTTCTCAGAGTTTCATAGTTCTCCTTACAGAGATGGTCAGTGGCTATTAACAAGTCTCAGTCATCATAGCGCACTGCAGCCTACAACACTTGGCCTCAAGCTATCCTCCCACCTCAGCCTCCTGAGTCTGAAATTTAGGGGTGCCACTGAGCCCACCTTTTTCTTCTTCATTTTTTTTTAAGATAGTTGATTGCAAAGCATTTTGTATATTAATGCACTGTACCTATTTGGTAACACTATAGAATGTAGAGATAAAAGCCAAAAGATCTACCATTTGCAACTTCAGTTCTATTCCATGAAGCTTTTAAGTAAAAAGACGAGTTTGTTTTGTTTTTAATTTTATTGAAACATGAAATTTCATTACTTGATCTGTAAATCTACATTTCAACAAGAGCATAATCAAGCAGAATAAAATATGACATTCAAGACAGCAGTGTTTTACAGGTATACATAAAGCATACATATTGTCAGTGGCGTCTTGGCTCATTAGGTAAGGCGCCAGCCCCATATACCGAGGGTGGCAGGTTCGAAGCTGGCCCTGGCCAAACAGCAAAAAAAAATAGCTGGGTGTTGTGGCGGGCGCCTGTAGTCCCAGCTACTCAGGAGGCTGAGGCAAGAGAATCGCCTAAGCCCAGGAGTTAGAGGTTGAGCCATGATGCCACGGGCACTCTACCGAGGGTGATAAAGTGAGATTCTGTCTCTAAAAAAATAAATAAATAAATAAAGCATACATATTGTCTTCAATGTCTTAAATAAAAGTCACATTCAGCTTGATTGTGGTTTTAAAACAATTGCTTTCATACTAAGAAGTCGTAGATGAGCTGGGTGCATTCATCCTAGCACTCTGGGAGGCCGAGGTAGGAGGATCTCTTGAACTCAAGACCAGCCTGAGTAAGAGTGAGAACGCATCTCTACTAAAAATAGAAAAACTAGCCTGGTGTTGTGGTGAGCACCTGTTGTCAATGCTCTTTAGAAGGCTGAAGAGCCTTCCCTCTCCCTTTTTTTTTTTTTTTTTTTGAGACAGAGTCTTACTTTGTCATCATAGGTAGAATGCCGTGGTGTCATAGCTCACAGCAACCTCAAACTCCTGGGTTCAAGTGATTTCCTTGTCTCAGCCTCCCAAGTAGCAGGGACTACAGGCTCCCCCCAGAATGTCTGGCTATTTTTAGAGATGAGGTCTCCATCTTGTTCAGGCTGGTCTCTAACCAGTGAGCTCACCCAGGCACTTTATCCAGGGTGACAGAATAAAACTATCTCAAAAAAAAAAATGATATGGTACATCTTTTGGAGAGCTAATAATTTGGTGGAATGTTGCAGAAGAAAAACAAGCAAATGGAGAAATGGCACAGAATTCTGCAGTACAGGGCTCTTCAACCTTGCAAAGAAAAGAAAGAAGCACAAATCAAACATCATTTCATAGTCTAAGCTACCACCTATTTAAAGGATATACAGTCACTCTTATTCCTGAAAATAGAAAACAGTTTAAGTCCTCTATTAATTTATTTGGAATAACTGGAAAAAGCAATTATTCATAACAGAAAGACTTTATAGAAAGTTGTGTGATTTTTTTGTTTGTTTTGAGAGAAGAGTCACTTTGTTGCCCCAGGTTAGGGTGTCCTGGCATTATAGCTCATGGCAACCTCAGACTCCTGGGCTCAAGGGATCCCCTTGGCTTAGACTCTGGGAGTAGCTGGAAGTACAGGGGTGCGCCTGGCTAATTTTTCTGTTTTTAGTAGAGACTGGGGTCTCACTCTTGCTCAGGCTGGTCTCTTAACTCCTGACCTCAAGGGATCCTCCCACTTTGGCCTCCCAGAGTGGTAGGATTATAGGCCTGGCCCAATTTCTTTTTTTTTTAAATAAGCTCTGGCAAGTTTTATTTAAAAATTTGCATGGTTTACTTCTTACCAGTCTGTTCTGACATGCTTCTAATGATTGTTATAAGAATCAGCTGGATCAGTGACAGCCAGTGTGCATACTCTGTAGTATTATCCAAGTGCTAAGTCCAGTTCAATTACGTTGCCACTGTAGTGATGGAAACTAGTTTTGGCCAAGCTGGCGTAGTATTCTATTTAAGATTTTCTCAAAGCTGGGCAGTTGTTGGCATTCGCACTTTGCCTTGTCTGATCGTCTTCAGTCTGCTTGTACCCCAGCACATACTTTGCAATTTTCATAAAGAGTTGGAGGCTTGAGTTGATCTCTTTTAGTGACTTTGTCAGCTTGTACCCCAGCACATATTTTGCAGGATAAGAAGATCGTTTGAGCCCAGGAGTTTGAGGTTGCTGTGAGCTATGACACCATTGCACTCCATCCAGGGTGACAGAGTAAGATTCTGCCTAAAAAAAAATAAAAAACAGAAAAAATAAAAGAAAGGCAGATAACTGTTGGTGAGGTGTGGAGAAATTAGAACCCTCACACACTGCTGGCAGGAATATAAAACGTTCCTGTTACTTTGGAAAACAGGCTTCCCCAATACTGTCCATGCATGCTTCCCTTTCTGTGTTCAGTGTCTTTCAGCTTGTAACTTAATTAGTAGTAAACACAACTTTATTCTTTAGGGGATAAGATAATTGATTCACAGAGAAACCCACACGTGTGTTCAGGAGCCATTGTTGAGGACAGTGAATAAGAACAATGGTACTATTGGACTTGGTGGGGGCAGTGATACAGTTTACTTACTGTAAAGGGAAGTATAGACAGGCAAAGAGTAAATTGGGGGTTAGGGAGAGATCACGAACTCACTCTCCAACCTGTTAAGTCTTCTGGGACTGTGGAAATAAAAGAGCCAGTTAGGAGCTTGACACTCACTAGGGATGCTAGGGGTTGAGGTGCGCCTGTGCTGATGGATGACATGGTGTTAAGTATGAAAAGAAGATGATCTAGGACACAACTCCTGGAAAACACACACATAGTGTATGACCCAGGAGAAATACACAAAGGATTAATTTGGCAAGTAAGAAGAAAAACAAGATAAAGATACTATAGAAGCCAAAGGAGAGTGAAACTTCATGGCGTGTGCCACATGCTGCAGGATAAAGGCAAAACAGGCCACTGACTTTGGCAAGTAGGTGAACATTAGCTATGTCAGCAAGAACATTTTAAGGAGAAAAGTGAGGATGGAGGAGTGGGTTGAGGAATATTGAGATTGAAGACATAGAATTTATACATGCGGAGTTGACCATTCTTTAGAATATTTCCATTCCTTTGGGCCTGTAGGCTGTGATCTGTGTCCTTAGCTATTCCGGGTGGCACAGAGTCATTCTTTCAGGGGCCCTTCCTTGGGACCTCATGTTCCTTGGTGGCAGGTACTACCCATTTGGCTCACTCCTATCACTGTAAACGGGGCCTCCCCCTACTGTGCCCCCCTCCTGCCTTCCCAGTCTGGAAGCCAGAGTAGCTTACTGGGAGAGCTGCTGTGGCAGGGCGGCAATGAATCACCTGCCCCTGTGGCCGTGGTGGGCTTGTCCAAACAGGACAGCTGACAGTTCTCTGGGCACAGGCTGCTGTTTTTGCTTTTTCTGTTCCCTAAAGTTTACTTCATTTTCCAGAAGCAGTCGGAATAGGCAGCCTGGGGGTGGGGCGTGTGGGTCCTGCCCCCTCAGCACAAGCTGGAGATGGCCTGGGGCTCTTTGTGGCTTTTGTGTACAGAATATGGAAACTTCTGCCTGGAAAAAAAAAAAAAAAAGAGTATTTCCATTCTTGGGCGGCGCCTGTGGCTCAGTGAGTAGGGCACCGGCCCCATATGCCAAGGGTGGCGGGTTCAAACCCGGCCCCAGCCAAACTGCAACAAAAAAATAGCCGGGCGTTGTGGCGGGCGCCTGTAGTCCCAGCTACTCTGGAGGCTGAGGCAAGAGAATCGTGTAAGTCCAAGAGTTAGAGGTTGCTGTGAGCTGTGTGACGCCACTGCACTCTACCCGAGGGTGGTACAGTGAGACTCTGTCTCTACAAAAAAAAAAAAAAATAATATTTCCATTCTTTTTGCATTAGAGGTGGAGCAAATGAAAATGCAAACAAAAAATGTGGGCATGTTTTATAAGGAGAGGGAGATACTAACATATGTGGGAATAGAGGTCTGCAAAGTCCCTGGAAAAAGATGAGATCAACTGCCAGGTGAAACAGGTTTGTCTTGAAACGGCTCACGGACACATGTTTGTCCAAGACAAGAGGGGAGATAATTAGTAAAAGCAGGTATTCATGGACTGGATGGGAGAGAAGTTAAGATATTCGTGCCTGGTGACATCTCTTCTGTGCTGTCTACTGTGAGAAATGGGAAGGAAGTGGGAAGGGATGTTGGGAGAAAGCTGGAGGCCATCTTTTACAGGTAAGGGTTGGTGTGGCAGAATTGATGATAACCCAGGGTGGGCCATCCTCCTAACCTACTTTTGATCATGAAACACTATCAAGAAGCAAGCGAAAACACACACGTATATATGTAATTTTTTTTTTTTTTCTCTTTTCAGAAATGAGTAAAAGCTGGCAGAATAGAAGACATGGGAGAAGAATCATACAGAACTCTTGGTTCAGGCTCCATGATTCTAATGAGAGGCAAGTGTGCCAAGGCTGGGGCACCAGCTTGTGCCCGGTGCTGCTGTGGCACTGTCCACCATAGCACATCTCACACACTCACATGCACGTGAGTCACTGGAGGCTCATCAGAATGCACATTCTGAGTCTGAATCTGAAGTGGGCCCTGAGGAGAGCCTGCATTTCCAGTTCCCTCACAGGGTATGCTGCTGCTAACAGTTAGCCTACCTCACCAAGGACTGGTGGAGATGCACTCTTCTTTTATCCAGAGTGACCACAACTTCTGGTCAGAGCATTAGTCATGAGGCTAGAAGTAGATGTTGGAAACAACTGGAGAGCCATTTCTCAACTTTGTAGGTCATATATTTCAGCCAATCTTTGTGGAAACTTAAATTCAGCCTAAGTCTTGGGAAAAGGATATGCAGTCCAGTCCTTGGGTTTAAAAATGAGATAGGTTCTGTAGGTTTGTTCTTAAGTTGAATTATTTGTAAGTTGGAACAGGCTATTATTTGTAATAGCCTCCATTCATAAGTGCAAGTTGTATGTCAGATATTTGTAACTTGGAGACTTACTGTTAAAGCTTTTGTGAGAGGTGTCAGTAAGCCAGGTGTTTGTAATTTGTAAGACTGCCTAGTCTTGCATCATGTAGAGCAATTATTTTTCAACCAGTGTGCCGTGAGAATTTTTAAAGATTATTAATTATATTTGAAAGATGTTCTAGGCCAGGTACGGTGGCTCACACCTGTAATCCTAGCACTCTGGAAGGCCGAGGCAGGTGGATTGCCCTGAGCTCACGGGTTTGAGACCAGCCTGAGCAAGAGTGAGACCCCGTCTCTGAAAATAGCTGGGCTGTTGTGGGAGGCGCCTGTAGTCTCAGCTACTTCGGAGGCTGAGGCAAAAGAATCACTTGAGCTCAAGTTAGCTATGACACCACAGCACTATACCAAGAGCAACAAAGTAAGAATATGTCATTAAAAAAAAAAAAAGTTCAAAGCACATCAAGTGGTAGAGCCGGTGGCTCAAGGGGTTCAAACCCAGCCCCGGCCAAAAACTGCTTTTTTTTTTTTAGCAGCAAAGTCTCACTATGTTGCCCTTGGTAGAGTGCTGTGGTGTCACAGCTCACAGCAACCTCAAACTCTTGGGCTCAAGCAATTCTCTTGCCTCGACCTCCCAAACAGCTGGGACTGCAGGAGCCTACCACAATGCCCAGCTGTTTTTTTCTTTTTTAGAAACAGAGTCTCGCTTTGTCACCCTTGGTAGAGTACGGTGATGTCACAGCTCACAGCAACCTCAAGCTCTTGGGCTTAGGTGATTCTCTTGCCTCAGCCACCCGAGTAGTTGTGACTATAGGAGCTCGCCACAACACCTGGCTATTTTTGTTGTCGTTGTTGCAGTTTGGCTGGGGCCAAGTACAAACCCACCACCCTTGGTATGTAGGGCCAGCGCTCTACTTGCTGAGCCACAGGTGCTGCCTGCCCAGCTATCTTTTTGTTGTAGTTGTCATTGTTTGGCAGACCCTGGGCCGGGTTCAAACCCACCAGCCTTGGTGTATGTGGCCGGCGCCCTAGCCGCTGGGCTATAGGCACCGATTCAACTTTTTTTTTTTTTTTTTATCAACATAATTTTAGTGTGCCATGGAAGTTTAACTATAGGTTCAAGTGTACTGTGAGATAAACAGGTTGAAAAATACTGGCTTCTGGGGATATGTTCTCAGAAATGTGTTGTTAGACACATTGTTGTACAAACATCATAGAGTACACATCCCACGCCTAGATGGGGGGGCCTGCTCCTCATCTAGGCTGTATAGCATAGCCCAATGTTTCTAGGCCATGATCCTGCACAGCATGTTAACTGTACTGAATACTCTACGCAGTTGGAACACAATAGTGAATATTGTATGTCGAAGCATGTCAAAAGATAAAAAAGGTACAATAAAAATATGGTATAAAATATTAAAAAATGGCATACCTATATGGGGTACTTACCATAAATGGAAGTTCCAGGGCTAGAAGTTGCTCTGGGTGAGTCAGTGAGTGATAAGTGAATATAAAGGCCTAGGACAGTACTGCACACTACTGTAGAATTTATAAACACTGGCCACTCAGGCTGCACTTAATTTATTCAAAAAATAAAGTAATTGTGATACAGTGTCACTAGGCAGTAAGAATTTTTCAGCGCCTTTATAATTTTAAGGGATTACTGTCCATCGTTGACTAAAATATTGTGTGGCACATGACTGTATAAATATATATATTTATGTTATAAATGTGTATGTAACAAACTACTCAAAAATGTATAAAGAATAAAATCCAGTGTCACCAATGCAGTAGCTCACGCTTACAATCTCAGCTACTCTGGAGGCAGGAGCATGGCTTGAATTCTGGAGTTTAAGGTTGCAGTGAGCTATGATGATGTTACTGCACTGTAGTCGGAGCAACAGAATGAGTCCTACTTTATAAGAATAAAATAAAAATAAAACGGACAGAGTCCTAGTTATAGGGCCAGAAGATGCTCCTTTGGAACAAATTGACCCAAACAGTAATAACAATCATTTAAAGGCTATGGAAAAGAACAAGGGCTTTAGGGTCAGGAGACCTGTGTTGACACCCTGCTTTGCTGTGTGAAATTGGGAAAGTTATTTAAACACTCCGAGTCATGGAAATTCTTGTACAAAACAGAGCTAATAAAACGTTTCATGAGGTAAGTCTTTAACTGTCTGATTTTGAGTAGACCTTGTTACATTGTGGGTCTCACTAGATGAGATTCCTAAACCTGACCCATATTGTAGAAAGATCAAGGCAATGCCTGATAGACACCTTTTTTTGAGAGAGAGAGTCTTACTTTGTTACCTTTGGTAGAGTACCATGGCATCACAGCTCACAGCAACCTCAAACTCTTAGGCCCCAAGCCTTCCCACAAGAGCACATTGTGTAGTAAAGTGTGATCTGTAGAAGAGAGTCTGAGGCTCTGCTTTGGCAGAGTGGTGTGGAAACCTGCTGGACAGCCACCTTCTGCGCTCTGTGGGGAAGGAATAACGCTGCAGTCCCTAGGCTAGAAACACATTTGTCATGATACATAATCCTTCCTCTTCCTGTTGATCACAAATGAACAGCCTCGTGAAACTCTGGCCATAAAAAGAAGAATAAATAATTTTCCCTAAAACTGTGTATAACATTAGTATTTATAGAAGAAAGAGAATGTTCTTTCATTCCTTTAACCTAGTTGGGCAGTTTGTGTTCCTTTTGGTGTATGTGGAGGGTATTCTTGATTTTGTTTTTGTTTTGTTTTGTTTTGTTGACAGTCTCAAGCTGTCGCCCTGGGTAGAGTGTCAACCTCTAACTCTTAGGCTCAAGCCATCCTCTTGCCTCGGTTTTTCTATTTTTAGTAGAGACAGGGGTCTCAGTCTAGCTCAGGCTGGTATTGAACTTGTGAGCTCAAGCGATCCACCTGCCTTGGCCTTCCAGAGTGCTAGGATTATAGGCATGAGCCACCTTACCCAGCCGATATTCTTGATTTTGAAGTGAATTTTATTTGGATGCTAAAATAAGGTCTCACTTAATCATCATATCCTTAAGCCTGTAATTGCCATAAAAGCTGCTTGTGACTTCACACTTGAGTATGTTAACCATGGTTCTATCCCAGTGTTACTGAGCAAATAATCTCTGTTCCCTGAACCCCAGTTTCTCCATCTGTAAATTTAAACTCTTTACTACCAAATCCAACAAAGAATGAAATTCACTTAGCCTTAAAACTGCTGTTAAGCTGACAAATGAGCCCAGCTGGTAGTATTCTCACTGACAAAGATTTCTGTTCTCTTTATCTGAAAAATTCCAAAAGACCTCACAGAATGCTAGAATGAAGAGGTAAGAGGGAATTATTGTGACATGCATCCTTTTTTATGAGAAAAGAAAAACAAAGAACCAGAAACTAAAACCTTGCCCTTATTTTGCTATGTTTGTATTAGGGGGCTCAGTGGTCCTCTAGTACGCAGAGAGGTCAGACATTCAGGAGTGAAGGCTACATAACCGCCTATATAAAACCTCTAAGTCAGAGAATGACTAGGCGTCCATGTCCTGAGCTGCATGTTACCACCATTGTATGTCATCAGGTACAACCCAGGAGCACTGCAGAGCATTCGGGATTCCAGTGGTGGAGATGATGAGTCCCCATCAACCTCATCTAGCACAGCTGGGAGTTCTTCTGTGCCAGGTAAGGCAGTCTGCTAGGTAGGGCTCCTCTGGGCCCGCCCCTGGGAAATAGATGAAACCTAATCTTGCCTTTTCATCTGGCTGCTCTTCTTCAGCCAGGGCTCAGATATGTATCTCCGTGTCTCTTCACTTGAATGTGTATTACCAGCCCATTGCTAGCTTGGAAGGAATTCTAGAAGAAAACTGAACTACTCGATGAAGGAACTGGGGGCATCAGGAACCGTGATCCTGAGGCAAAAGGTCACCCCTAGGATTGAACTGAGTCCAGGATAGTGCCTGACAGTGGCAGCCCACCCGTTGGCCTACAGAGGATAGGCAAATGTGAGGGGTGGTAGATAGGCCACTGGGTTCCTTACTAGACGGTCAGGTAACAATGTTTTAAGTTAGTGAATTTAGTTTTTTTGACTGAAGACCTACCAGGGTATTACTTCGACCCTGAAAAGAAACGCTACTTCCGCTTGCTCCCTGGACATAACAACTGCAACCCCCTCACAAGGGAGAGCATCCTGCAAAAGGAAATGGAGAAAAAAAGACTGCAGCTGCTTGAGGAAGAGGACAATCAGATAAAGGTGGGCTCTACACCCCTAGGGTCACCTTCTCCCCTCCACTCCTGCCAGCACCCATCCATCCAGTGCTAAAAAGGATGTCTGTTAGATGCCCCTGTGACAGTTTGGGCACTTTAGGGCATGTGACCCCAGATAGTCCCTAAGAAGAAAATGATGATAAAAGTAAGAGCAAGCAAGAAATCCTTTCCTCCCACCTCCTATTTTTTGTTTGCTAAGTATCACCAGCAGTTCCGATATTATGCCCTGAGAGAATCTTGGGAAGAAGTGAGATACTATTTCAGTAACTTTATTTTAGGTAGAAAACCAGGATGGATGATTTGGAACGCCATGGGAACTTTTGAAGACAGGCTTAGATGGGGGTATTTTGTAGGACAAAATAGGACAGGAAGTCTTGTCCCATAGGTGGAATAGGGAGTCCAGAGGAGACCTGAGTTTCCAGTCCCACTGCCATGCTCACTAGCTTAGTGGCTTCATCTCTCCAGGTGTGAATGGAGGGGGAGATAGCATAGAGTTGCTGAAAGTTCCAACTCACATGTGCTTTCTTGTTTTGGGCTTTTCCTCTTACAAAAGACACCATCAGATTTTCATGTGTATAATTTCTGCCAGTTTAGTACCTGTTGCCTTTATTGCATCCTATGTAACTAAAAACATTCTGTTATCCTTTAACAAATAACTTTTGTTTTTTAACTTAGAAAATAGCCAGATTGGGATTTAATGCATCTTCCATGCTACGAAAAAGCCAGCTGGGTTTTCTCAATGTCACCAATTATTGCCGGTAAGACAATGCTCATTGTTACATTTTTCTCATGAATGCTCTTTTCCTGTTTGTTACTTCCATGGTCCAAGAATCCAATCAGGATAGACCATGTGGCTACCTTGTAAGAGTCTTAACAGTTGAGGGACTCCAGTTCACAGCCTGTGTCTGCTGCTTCAGCCAGCCCTGAGGCGCTCATTTTCTCTATGGCAAGAAGGAGACTCTTGCAGGAGCCTAGGAAGAAAGGATGGGGGTTTAGGCAGAAATTACTCAAGTTGTTTACTCTCTGTTACTCATAAATCTTTTTTTTTTTTTTGCAGTTTTTGGCCAAGGCCAGGTTTGAACCCAAACCCGCCACCTCCGGCATATGGGGCCAGCGCCCTATTCCTTTGAGCCACAGGCACTGCCCCTCATAAGTCATTTTTAATAGAAGGTTCTACATCTTCATTCCTTTGCGATGTCTGCCTCCTTCTCTTCCATCTAATGAGTTGTGACCAAAAATGGATGTGTGTGGGCTTGGCACGTATAGCTCAGTGGCTAGGGTGCTAGCCACATACACCAGAGCTGGTGGGTTCGAATCCAGCCTGAGCCTGCCAAACAACAATGACAACTACAACCAAAAACTAGCCGGGTGTTATGGCTGGTGCCTGTAGTCCTAGCTACTTGGGAGGCTGAAGCAAGAGAATGGCTTAAGCTCAAGAGATTGAGGTTGCTGTGAGCTGTGACACCACGGCATTCTTCCAGGGCAAAAGTTTGAGACTCTGTCTCAAAAAAAAAAAATGGATGTGTGTATTAAGCTTAATCAAAATGCTTGGGATGGCTGACACAGTTCTAACTAAATCCTGTGAGAAAGGTAGATACTTTTCGTTTCCTGAAGAAGAATTGTGGCTCAGAGTGGAATGATTTGCTAAAGGTCAAGCTAGAAGGGTGGGAACTATCTGACTCTAACATCTGAGCTTCTAACCCTGGCTGTACACGGTTGCATGAAGAAATGTGCATTCAAAGTGCTTCCTGGGGACACAGCACTCTTCATCTTGGGGTACTGCCTCTTCAGGGAAAGCCAGCCAAGCAGGGAGGTTATCAGGCAGGTGCTGAGAGAAAGAGTTAGAAGTCTAGTTAGATCTGTTTTTCACCCTAAAAATAGGCTTCATTGTTTGTAGGGAAGTGCTGTGGGAAAGAGAAGCGCTAATATAGTGGGTGGCCACATCCCTAGGTACATCAGAGAAACAGCAGCTGTGCTAGGTAATGTAGGAACAGACTTCTCTAGTTCCAGCTCTCTCTGATTCTGTGAATGGCCACCCAGTTCTTTTGTTTTCTCTCTCCTCTGCATTCTGTAGGAAAACTTAATTTTCAGAGTACCTGGAGTTTTGCTCAAGTGCATTGCTAAGGAGTAACATGAAGAAGGCCAACTAGGAGAAGTGGTCTTTAGGGGGTGGGGAAGGGGAGAAACCCCTGAGTCTTCATGGATGTTCGTTATGGCATCCATGTCCTTTCCCCCCACCCCCAATTCCCTCTGCAGTTTAGCCCACGAGCTGCGTGTGAGCTGCATGCAGAGAAAGAAGGTCCACATTCACAGCTCAGATCCCTCTGCTTTGGCAAGCGACCGATTTAACCTCATACTGGTGAGTTGGGGGGAAACATCTATGGCTGCTGGTGGTGTGGCTGCCTGGATGCTTTGTGGCTTGGTGTTGGTATTATCAAGCCTAGCTGTGCAGGAGCCAGTTGCTGTAAAAGTGGTGGTGTCTTTGCTTTACCATCCTAAACTGCCTCTGGCTACCCATTGATAGGAACTGACCTGGCAGGGCAGGTTGTGCTATGAACTTCAGCACCTCTACTTCAGCTCTGTCATTTGACATTAGAGCCTGGGCCCAGCCACACCTAAGAACCATTACAAAGTAACTTCTCTTTGGCTGTGTTGTATATGCAGATGGAAAGTTACTCGATAGCCCAGGGACTTCTAATCCTTCCTAAACTGGGACAAGATTTGATGTTAAACCTGAAGCTCCAATGTGCATCAGTGGCAGGGGCCTGCAGGTCTGTGTCCCTGGACCTGCACGTTGGCACACCTCCACCACATCATTTGCAGGGAGTAGAAAGTTTACTCTGCTTTTGGTTAAGACCTGAGCTGAAAGCTGAGGCCAAAGAAGTATTGGCAGAGAAGTAGAGGGTTCACTGCAAACAAATGGAGCCTCACCTCTCTATGGGCCATGTGAAGAGGAGCTCTCCCCATCCTCTTGGTGGCCAAGGAGAGTGAGAGGAGGACACAGAAGCAAAAAAAGCCTGAGCCCAGTATCCTGGCAGAAGCAGAGGCTAATGCTACCAACTGACCCTTGGACTTTACTCTCCATGTGTCTGGGGTACAGTTATACCTGAATCAGGAGAATACTTTTTTGTGGTAGTTTCCCCTCCAGATCCCCTTTCCTGGGGTAGAGCAGGTAGGGCTGGTGGAGGTCAGTGTGTGTGGAGTCTGGTGTGCACTTGCTGTGTATTACAACCTAAGCCCCTTGATCCATGCTTGTCTCAGCTTACACAAGCTGTTGTGTGTGTGTGTGTGTGTGTGTGTGGCCCTTGGTACATCGTCCCTGTTGCCGAACGTTACAGGTGACTCTGGGTAGCTGGTGTGACCAGAGAGAGCTAGGAAAGGCAGTTCGCCACCCACAGAGCAATTTTTCAGATCTTGACTCTAGTCACCAGTATTGATTGTTCCAGGAATACGACTGCTCTTCCTGAGTAAACTTGCAAAGTTGGTGCAGTTTCACCAGTATCTAAACCCATGTGTTTGTATATCTTTATTAATATATACAAAGCATGTAAGTAGAGATTTTGCTTTGAAATAATTATTAATTATATCATGTTTTAAAATAAGAGAAGATAATCTTAAAAATAACTCACATCCTTGGGCTAGGCGAGGTTGGCTCAAGCCTACAATCCTAGCATTCTGGGATGCCAAGGTTGGATTGCCTGAACTCACAGGTTCAAGACCAGCCTGAGCTAGCGCAAGACCCTGTCTCTAAAAAAAATAGCCAGGTATTGAGACAGGTGCCAATAGTCCCAGCTGAGGCAAGAGAATCGCTTGAGCCCAGAGTTTTCTTTCCTTGGTGGTGATAATTGTGCATAAGGAATAGAAACTAGCATTTTCCATGTTGCTGCATGGCTTTTGTGATGGCACAGGACACATATCCTCTGGGTGCATGCTGGGACTCGCCCCAACTCAATTCTGAGTGGGGTTTCAGGTCTATGTAGATCTTAGACATCGTGGCTGTGCCGTCACACTGCCATCCTCCTCCCTGCTCTGAATTGTTGGACCAGACTCCTGCTGTCTTTGCCCAGATATAGCTCCCCGAGTAGGGTGAGTGAGTTGTCTCCATGCTCCCTTATGAAGAGGAGCTCTCCCTAGTGAAAATGCACAGAGCATGAGGCCTGAAGACATGGGCAGGTGATCTAAGCAGCCAACCCAGCTTAGCTTGGGAGGTCACGGACTGCCCACTGCCCTCTTCTAGGCGGATACCAATAGTGACCGGCTCTTCACTGTGAACGATGTTAAAGTTGGAGGTTCCAAGTACGGGATCATCAACCTGCGTGGTCTGAAGATCCCCTCGCTCAAGGTGCACATGCACGAAAACCTCTACTTCACCAACCGGAAGGTGCGCTGCCCATCCCTTTAGCCTTGCAGCACATTTGCCTTCAGGGTGGTTAGCCAACTTCAGAGTAGAGAACTTTGGGAAGAAGGCAAGTCGTGGTTCTCATTTCCCCAGAACAATTGGATTTCTAGTTCCTGAGAACCGCAAGGCAAGAAAAAGGACCCAAGAGTTTCTTGTCATAAAAGAGAAATGAATTTAGACGCTTGGGGAAGGTGGAGGCAGTGCTTTAACTAGTGGTAAGGACCTTACTTCCAGGAGGGTCAAGAGTTGCTCCAAAGGATCCCCCACCAAGGCACAGAATTCCTGGGACACGGGCTGTGGTGACCATGCCCTGGATGGGGAGGGGTCCTGCCTTGTGCACCGGGATAATGCAGGATTCAGCATTTCTGGCCAACACTGAGGTTTAAATAAATCTGCAGAGCTCCTTGTCAAGGGGGCAACCTTTAAATTGTAGTGAGGCGATGACTACATCTCAGAGAAGCTAGGACTTGATGCTCACTTGAGCCATAAGATGGACACAGGTTGAAAATAATTTCTAGGTGAAGTAAGATACAGTACATTTTTGGAGTTAGGCTTGTCCTCTGCCATTCTAGAGAATTCAGCCCAGCCTGCATGGGATACCAGATACACCAAATATCTCCCTGTGGGACACATGCTGGTGTTAAAGGACTAGATCTTGGGGATTACTTTCTCCCTGTCCCACTCAAGGTCCTATCTGGCCTGCCAGGCATATCTCCTATCCTCAGAATTTTTGTTTAGTTCATTTGAAGAGGAGTAAGACCTAAAGAAGTGAGATGTCTATATCCCCACAAATTATTCTACAGGGGAGCATTTTACTGTTTTTCTGCATCAGTTGGCAGTTAAAACAATATTTCTGTCTTGCTGTGTGCTTTCTTACCAGGTGAATTCTGTGTGCTGGGCTTCGCTGAATCACTTAGATTCCCACATTCTGTATCCTTTGGCAGATCTGACGAGGTTTGGTGAGAAGACCGCACCCTGATGCGGACCTAGGCATTTGTGGGCTTTGTGAGATGGCATCTTGGTGGCCAGAGAGCTGGGCCATGCTGTACTTAACGTCTCACACTTTAGAAAAAGCAGTGGTTCTAGGCACAGTGTCCCATACATGTAATTCCAGCAAATTAGGTGGACAGGGCAAGAGGATCACTTGAGGCCAAGGGTTTGATTGAGACCAGCCTGGGCAACATAGCAAGACCCTGCTTTCCCACAGTGTTTTTACACAAAAGCAATACCCCTGGGTAAAAAAGGAGCACAGAGGAGTTCGGTCCCCTGATAGCTGTTTCTCAGGATGATATTAACGTCACTATGTGCCAGACGCTGTCCTGAAACTTGATGTGTACGTGGTGGAGACAGGATTAGAACCCAGGCAGTCTGCCCACTCCCACCATGGCATATGGCACCGGGCTCGAACCCTCAATCCTCCCAGGCTAAATAGGAAAGCAGGAAGGGCCCTCCCAGGGTAGGTTGAAGGCAGGGTCAGAGAACAGGGTTCCTTTGCTACTGGGCATGAGTCTGTGGGCTGAGTCTAGGGTCCCTGTCAATGATGGCTTTTTAACAGGCTTTCTATAATACTCATTGCTCTAGTCTCTGCCTTCCCAGAACACAGTCAAGAGGTTTTTGCTAGAAGCACAGTAGTGCAGTGTCATGTTAACTGGATTCTTCCTCTGGGACCCTTGGAGGCTGTTGATGTTGCATAGGACTTGTTTGACCCAAAGCTTCATGTTAGTGCCTCCTATCCTTCATTTATTCTTTTTTTTTTTTAAGACAAGAGTCTTACCTTGTTGCCCAGGCTAGAGTCCCATGGCATCAGCCTAGCTCACAGCAACCTCAAAATCCTGGGCCCAAGTCATTCTCCACCTCAGCCTCTGGAGTAGTAGCTACATGCACCCATCACAACACCCAGCTAACTTTTCTGTTTTGATTTGTTGTTTTGAGACAGAGTCTCACTTTGTTGCCCTCAGTAGAGTGCTATGGTGTCACAGCTCACAACAACCTCAAACTTGGGCTCAAGTGATTCTATTGCCCCAGCGTCCCAAGTAGGTGGGAGTACAGGCACCCACCACAATGTTTTAGAGATGGGGTCTCAGTCTTGCTCAGGCTGATCTCGAACCTGTGAGCTCAGGGCAATCCATCTGCCTCGGCCTCTCCGAGTGCTAGGATTATAGGCACTGTGCCCCACCCTACTTTTCTGTTTTTAGTAGAAATAGGGTATCCCTCTTGCTTAGGGTGGTCTTGAACTCCTAAGCTCAAAGCAGCTCTCCTAGCCAGGCGAGGTAACTCAGGTCTGTAATCTCAGCATTCTGGGAGGCCTAGGCACTTGGATCTCCTGAGCTCAGGAATTAAAGACTAACCTGAGCGAGAGTGAGACCCTCTACTAAAAATAGAAAAACCAAACTGGGTGTCGTGGTGACACCTGTAGTCCCAGCTACTCGGGAGGCTGAGGCAAGAGGATCACTTGAGCCCAAGAGTTTGAGGTTACTGTGAGCTATCATGCCATGGCCACTCTACCCAGGGTGACAGAGGGAGACTATCCTACTGCCTCAGCCTCCCAGAGTTCGAGGATCATAGGCATGAGCCAACCTTGCCTGGTCTCTTCTTTCTTATACTAAATGAATTTTTGAAATTATTGACCATTTATGCATGGCATTTAATACCTATTTCATGAATTGTCATTATATTAACATTAGTTAACTTTGATGAATGCATTTAGCATGGTTTCTGGCACATCACTAAACCTCATCAAATGATAGTTGAATCAGAACCTTTTTCTTTCTTAATCTGTTTCATGGCATGATTTCAAACAGTTTCAAAGCCTAGAGTACATTGGAGATCTGATTATAAATAATAATTCACTGTAAAGCACAAAACAATATGCTCAATAAATTGAAAGGTTTATGTGGCCTCCATTTGATCAGACTCTGTAGGCTGATGGAACCACCTGTTAAACGAATGATGATATTATCAGGACGGAAGAGGCCAAGCTTTGCAGAGAGAAATGAGATGTTCTTGTTTCTCATTTCTCTCACTCTCACCTCTCACGATGGCGTGTTCTCATGCTCTTCTCGGTGGGCAAAAGAGAGAATAACAATACACATAATGGTGCTTAGAGAGTATGGTCTGTTGTAGTTTGATCAGTGGCTTGTCTTCTAGTGGTTATTTTGGGTAATCAGGCTTTTGTGCTGAAGAGTTTTTGTATTTCTACTGAAGTTCATAGAGCTTTTTCCCTTTACAGAAGTGGTTACCTCGTTCAGACTAATATTCCGCATTCCCCCCCCCAAAGTGGGGGGAAGTTAGAGTGCATTCTTTGTATGTATACAGAGTTTGAGTGTAAGCTGGGTTTTACCACAGTAACTTCTTTGCCCTCTAAACCTAGAGGCAAAAGTGGTTTACTTAGGAAGCAGCAGTGTTCCCATTTAGAGTTTCAGCAGCCTTCATTTACTAGAGGTGTTTAACATGTAGTTTACCACCCAAGGCAATATGTCGCATATACATCACATATTCAAATGGTCAAGAGTTGCTTGGTTGTCCTGCAGGTATTTGCATTTTTCAGTGAGGTAAGTGTGCAGTCACCTAACTAACATCTCTTAAGCATATAAAGTCCCTGTTCAACGGGTAACACCTGTGGCTCAGTGGGTAGGGCACCTGCCCCATATACTGAGGGTGGCGGGTTCAAGCCCGGGCCCAGCCAAATTGCAACAAAAACATAGCCGGGCATTGTGGCGGATGTCTGTAGTCCCAGCTGCTCAGGAGGCTGAGGCAAGAGAATCAACTAAGCCCAGGGGTTGGAGGTTGCTGTGAGCTATGTGACATCATGGCACTCTACTGAGGACGATAAAGTGAGACTCCGTCTCTACAAAAAAAAAAAAAAAAAAGTCCCTGTACAAGGAGCAAGAGACAGGCTGTTTGTTCATCAGGCAGTCAGTTGCATGCGAGAGGAATGCAGGCATTGCACCAGCCTTCCTGGAGGTGATAACCAGGATCTCCTAACAAAAGAATTAAGAGAGTTGGTATAGGGTGGAAGCAGTTTGGAATCTATGATGTCCCTGCGTAAGTAGTGCTTTCAAGACTGAATCTTTGGAACTGTGGGATCCCCCTGGAGGATTGTGATTGTGGAGTCATTGTTTAAACAGTTTTGTTGGTGTGGGAGGATAAACTGGTGAGGATGAGCCCTCAGATGGAAGGCTGCTGCAAGACTAGTAGGAGCATGAACTTAATGCAGCAGAGTGAGGAAAGGGATTGAAGAGACAGGTTTAGGTTCTAGCCTGTGAATCCGGCGGTAGAAGGACCAAGGATGGACCAAAAGAGGTGAGTCAGAGGCCAAGGAAGGAGTGTGTCATAGAACCAGGGTTATGTGGCCACAGGGTGGGACTGGCTTGTTTCCATCAGATTTAGAAACTAGAGTGTTAGACCTTGGTGAGAACATTTCATTGGAAAGATGAAGGTCAGGCCTGAAAGAAACATAAGGCAGTAAGGATAAACATAGGCTTCTCAGGAAGGAAGTTTGGCTGTGAAGGGAAAGGAAGAGAAATCAAATCAACCAGAAGACAGACAAATAGGTAAAGGAGATAAAAAGGCAATTCGAAGAAAAGGAAACCTAAATGACTATCCTGTGACTTGTTATCCCCACATGTAGTAAGGGAAAAGCAACTTAAAATATTAATAACCAAATTTATGAGGGCTGATAATGCCAAGTTTTTTTCAAATGTGAAGAATCTGGAAAACTGCTGGCATAAGTAAACTGATATTTTTAGGTTGACGATGTATGTCCCCTGTAATCCCACCTTAGGTACAGACAGTAACACAGTGTGTTCAGACTGCAGGTTATGATTTGTCAGTGAGCCATTAACTCAATTTATTGAGAAGTGGGTTTTTTTTCTTTTTTTAATAGTAATTTACAGTAGACTTTTTTATTTTTTATATCTTTATACTATAAATTCTTAGGGAATAGGTTTCCACCAGTTCAGGCTTCTTTCCATTGGTTCTCACAGAGTGCACTTCTCTGGGTGGGGCAGGCTGGTGCTTTAGTTAAACCCAGGTACCTTTTTCTTTGGCTTCTTTTTCTGATCATTTTTCTTCACGTGTTTCAGGAAGCTATCTCAGCTCTTAGAGTGCTTAATATGCACATCAATCCTCTTAGTAAGAATCTTGCCCTTGTTTACAACAATGTCATCAGCATGCTGGGGAACACTGTAGACTCCTCTAGCTTTGCCATGGTCATATGTGTGGGGCATGCCTGATGTCTACAATGTCACCTTTCTTGTAGATTTGCATGTCTGTGGCCAAAGGAACAGCTCTTATGTTTTCTAAAAGGCCTAAAGAACATGTACCGGGTGCCCTTCCTCTTTCTCTGTGTGTTCATCATTTTTGTGAATAACTGAAAGATGGCATCTCTGGCCGGAAGGAAAGAGAAGTGTTTTTTTCTTAATGAAATAACTAGAAAATAATTAATTTAATAAGGGCTAATATCTTATGAAACTTTTGTTTTAAATATTTGTGTATATTACATCTCAATGTAAAATGAAGTTCTTACTATGGGTTTCAGAAACTCTACTTAAGAGAAACTCCCACACATGAGTGTGGGAAGTAAAGCAACAGGAAGAGATGGCCATTCCAGCAGCAGAGCAAAGAAACTGAAAATAGCCTAGGTGCTGTCAGCAAGAGAGACTGGCTATATTGTGGTATATTTGCAATTTATCTAGTCCATCTGGACTGGAACTGTGTGCATCAACATAGATGAATCTAAGGGACAATGGAGATTGAAAGTTGTAGAAGATTCTCATTGCAGTGCCACTGCCATGCGTTTTAAAAATAAGCTGGCTTAGGTGCAGTGGCTTGTGCCTATGATGCCAGCTACTTGGGAGGCTGAAGGAGGAAGACCACTTGAGCCCAGGAGTTCAAGAACAGCCTGGGCAACATAGTGAGAACCCCATCTCTACAATTTTTAAAAGTTAGCTGGCATCAGCCAGTTGTGGCTCACACCTATAATCTTAGCTAGCTGACACTTCAGGAGACCAAAGGAGGAAGAATACTTGAGGCCAGGAGTTCAGGACCGGCCTGAGCAAGAGCAAGAACCCTATGGTGCCCCATGATTGCCTTAATGTACACAGCTATGATTTAATAATAATAATAAAAAAAAAAGAGCAAGAACCCATCTCTACCAAAAATACAATAATTACCTGGGTTTGAGCCTATAATTACCAGCTTGAATTACCAGCTACTTGGGAGGCTGAGGCAGGAGGATCACGTGACCCCAAGAGTTTGAGGTTGCAGTGAGCAATGATGATGCTACTGTAGTCTAACCTGGGTGACAAAATGAGACTCTGTCTCAAAAAAAAAAAGTTATGGTGGCATGTGCCTATAAGTCCTAGCTGCTTGGGAGGCTGAAGTGGGAAGATCCGCAAGCCCAGGACTTGGAGGCTGCAGTGAACTATGATCATTTGCTAATACTCCAGGCTAGGTGACAGAGTGAGACCTCATCTTTTACAAAAAAAAAAAGTAGTAAGTTAAGGCCAGGCTCATTGGCTCATGTTTGTAATCCTAGCACTCTGGGAGGCCGAGGTGGGTGGATTACTTAAGCTCAGAAGACCACCCTGAGCAAGAGCAAGACTTCATCTCTACTAAAAAATAGAAAAACTAGCTAGGTATGGTGGTGGTGGCCTCTTGTAGTACTAGATTCTCAGGAGGCTGAGGCAAGAGGATTGCTCAAGCCCAAGAGTTTGAGGTTGATGTGAGCTGTGACCCCATGGCACTCTACCCAGAGTGACAGAGTGAGACTGTTGTCTCAAAAAAAAAAGAAGAAAAGAAAAAGATTAAGCTGGGCACAGTGGCTCACACCTGTAATCCTAGCACTTTGGGAGGCCAAAGCTGGTGGATTGCTTGAGCTCATGAATTTGAGAACAGTCTGAGTCAGAGCAAGACCTCGTGTCTAAAAAATAGCCGGATGTTGTGGCGGGTGCCTAAAGTCCCAGCTACTTGGGAGGCTGAGGCAAGAGGATCACTTGAGCCCAGGAATTTGAGGTTGCTGTGAGCTAGGACACCAGGGCACTCTACTATGGGTGACAAAGTGAGACTGTCTCAAAAAAAGAAGTTAAAACCAAATGGTACGGGCAGCGCCTGTGGCTCAAGAAGTAGGGCGCTGGTCCCATATGCCAGAGGTGGCAGGTTCAAACCCAGCCCCGGCCAAAAAAAAAAAAAAAACCAAATGGTACTATACAGTGTTAATGGACAAATACTGAAAATATAGCATGGGCCAGAAAGAACTTCTACCAATTTGAGAAGGGCAATTCCAGGTAAAGGGAAGGGAGAATTAGACTGGGAAGGAGTCAGAGAAGGCTTTTAACTGCTTCCATGAATTTTCCTTTTAAAAAAAAAAAGTAAATGTAAACGTGTATAAAATCTGGATATTAGGTGTTATTCTTCGTCCTGCTTTGTGTGTTGCATAATTTTTTGAAGGGTAAATGCCCATACTTCTCCTAGAGGGGAGCCTTGTACTTGACTATCCTTAACAGCTTTTTCTAGGCTATGCCTCATGGGCCTTGCAGAGACTCCAGGCTGTGCCACCCTGCTCCCCGCATCATTGTTCGTCAGTAGTCACCCAGGTACAGGGTCCTTTACCTTTCCAGAAGTCAGTGCTCTGTGAGAGGTCTCTTGTCTTCTGCCCGTTGCAAGCTGTGTTGCGGTGGCTCAGGGGACGTATGAGGACCACAGGCTGGCTGAGTGGAGTCAGTGCTTGCAGGGTGGGGACACTCTAAAGAAGCACTGTGGGAAGATTCTATTTCTGTCCCAGGATCAGGACCAGAAACATGCGTTTTTACAGTGTCTGCTCCTTTTTATATTCCTTTTGGATCATTTCAGCAGCCAGAGTAGTATTAAAGTGTAAGTAACCAAGCTCAGCGCCTGTAACTCAAGCGGCTAGGGTGCCAGCCACATACACCGGAGCTGGCGGGTTCAAATCCAGCCCGGCCCACCAAACAACAATGACAACTACAACAATAACAAAAAAAATGGCCAAGTGTCGTGGCAGGCGCCTGTATCTCCCAGCTACTTGGGAGGCTGAGGCAAAGAGAATCGCTTAAGCCCAAGAGTTGGAGGTTGCTGTGAGCTGTGACGCCACGGCACGCTACCCAGGGTGACAGCTTTGAGACTCTGTCTCAAAAAAATAAATAATGTGTAAGTAACCAATTCAAGAGATCAGAGCATTAATTTGGCCTGCCTATACAGATCATTCAGAAAACACCTATTAAGCTGCTACTGTATGACAGGCACTAATAGAGATACTTACAGTCTGACTGAAGGCAGTTTGACTACTCCTTCCTGGCAGCATTCTAGATACTAGGTTTTCAGTGTTTTGGAGAATTAGTATCAATAAGACAAGGATCGAGCCTCTAAACTTGCAGGCTACCTGCAGACCTGCCACAGATCCCAGCTCTGCCCTCTACCAGCTCAGACTGCTAAAGCCTTCTGTAAAATGAAGACAGCACCACTCCGTCCTCCATCCGCTTCCATAGACAATTGGATGAGCTCATGCACACTTGGCCCAGTGCCTGGCATTTCTTCACACCGTGAGCTTATGGGGGTGTGTCTTATCACTATTTTATAGATGAGGAAAACGGGTTCAGAATTTGCCTTACAAAACTAAATGTTAACGTTAGAAATCAGGATAGTGGTTCCCTGGGTAAGGGGAGTTAGGGAGGTAGTAAATGGGAAAGGAATATGAGAGGGCTTTGGGGTACTGGACTGTTTTAATTCTTAACCTGGGGAGTTAAGAATATTTACGTTGTGCTGGCATCAAGGTTCACACCCTGTAATTGAAGCACTCTGGGTGGCCAAGGTGGGTGGATTGCTTCAGCTCAGGAGTTTGAAAAAAGCCTAAGCAAGCGCAAGACCCCATCTCTACTAAAATAGGATAACTAGCTGGGCATTGTGGCAGGCATCAATAGTCCCAGCTACTTGGGAGGCTTAGGCAGGAGGATCTCTTAAGGCCAGGAGTTTGAGGTTGTTGTGAGCTGTGACACCTAGGCACTTGACCCAAGTGAAGCTCTCTCAAAAACAATTTTTACTTTGTGATAACTTCATTGAACTATATCCTTATGATTTGTGTCCTTTATTAGTGTAAAAGTTTAGTTTTAAAATGTCTTCCTTGGCTTGGCACCTGTAGCTCAAGCGGCTGAGGCGCCAGCCACACATACCAGAGCTGGCGGGTTCGAATCCAGTCTGGGCCTGACAAACAACAATGACAACTACAACTGAAAAATGGCAGGGTGTTGTGGCGGGTGTCTGTAGTCCCAGCTACTTGGGAGGCTGAGGCAAGAGAATTATTTAAGCCCAAGAGTTGGAGGTCGCTGTGAACTGTGATGCCACGGCACTCTACCCAGGGCAACCGCTTGAGGCTCTGTCTCCAAAAAATAAATAAATATAAAATAAAATGTCTTTCTTGAGATCACAGAGCTGGAAGTGTGATCTGGGATCAAAACCACCTTATCTGTGGATACCACACTGCCTCCCTATTAGCTGATAGTATTCCTAACACTACTGGGAATGTTAACATACATTAACTCTCAGAATAACCACTTTTGAGCCCAGCTGAGTGTCTCTCTCTTGTAACCATGAAACCCAGAATGGAGCAAAGGAATAGACCTTTGCAGCAGCTCTGGGCAGCTAAGGGTGTTTCTGTCCTACCTGGATGATAGCTATGCTCTATATTCTGATTCTGATTAGCAGGAGTGGACCGGCCTGGCATGCTCTGCAGTTTCCGGATTCCTGGTGCCTGGTCCTGTGCATGGTCCCTGAACATCCAGGCAAATAACTGTTTCAGTACAGGTGAGCCTGCCTTGCCAAGGTGCTCAGAAAAGAGGATTTAACAGACCTTAAGATCCCATCCAGCAGTCCCCTCCCCCAGGCTACATGTAACTTTGTCTTACCTGCCCATCTCTGTCTCTGCCAGGCTTGTCTCGGCGGGTGCTACTAACCAATGTGGTGACTGGGCACCGGCAGTCATTTGGGACCAGCAGTGATGTCTTGACCCAGCAGTTTGCTCTCCTGGTTGGTCGGATTGGGAAGGGTAATACAGAGTTGCCAAGAATAGAAATTTGGCTAGATAGAAATTGGATTCCCCTGTGTGGTATCTTCTCCTCCCCCTTTTATAGGGGAAAAAGAGCTTCAGAAAGGATTAATAGATCACTTTGTGAATATGTCTAAGCCAAGTGAATAGTGCGGCTGATCCAGAAAGGCCTGCCTAAGCTGGCTTTAGAATGAATTATTAGTGATTCTTGGGTACTTGTATTTAACCAGCAGGACAAACCACTTTTAAAATGTATACTTTAAGTACCAATTCACAGCACTTAATAGTTTCATATATAATTCTCAAGTTGTACATTAGTCCAGGCATGGCAGCTCACCTCTATAATCTTAGCAATCAGGGAGGCCGAGGCAGGAGGATCACTTGAGCTCAGGAGTTGGAGACTAGTCAGTCTCTAGTAAAAATAGAAAAATTAGTTGCCTGTAGTCCCACTACCTGGAAGGGTGAGGCAGGAGGATCAGAGTGAAGACTGTGTCTCCAAAAAAAACCAAAAGTGTTCATTTTATATATAAAATCAAAATTTTAGTAATACTGTATTTCAAAGGCTTCCCTGTGGAAAATGCTATCTTTTTATGAAAGTGAGGAGGAAGGAGTCTGTTGACCTGCTTTGGCAGCAAGCACAGAGTTCATTATTTAGGCTTGCTTTGGCTATCTGCCCCTCTAATAAGAACCCTACAAATTCTTATTTGAATCTCTGATCTCCTACTCCACACTCATCATCCCAGTCTTACCAAAGACCTTGGTGGAGACAGGGTGCTCTCACTGGGGTTTCACAAACAGGATGAAGGGGACGGTGCAGCCAGCTGTGTCCTGTGTGTTCCCTAAGGAGAGGATGCTGGAGGACACATGGGATCCAGTGTTGTCCTGACTCCATTGAGACCCAAAACCTGACCAAAACATGTCTCCCCACACCTTCTGACCCAGGGGCTGCGTGAGGGGAGGCAAGAAAGGGATGTATTCAGGAGGATATGCTCTTCCCAGTCTCAGGGGGGTATAGTAGTATCTAGGCACTAAGCAATCCCTCTTCCCATAGGCTCCTTTGCTGTTTAATGGCTGTCGCTCTGGGGAGATCTTTGCTATTGACCTGCGCTGTGGAAATCAAGGCAATGGGTGGAGGGCTGCTCGCCTGTTCCATGACTCAGCAGTGACCTCTGTGCAAATTCTTCAAGAAGAGCAATGGGTGATGGCATCAGACATGGCTGGACAGGTAAGGAAACACTGCCCTTCTGAAGCACAGAATTGTGTGTCCCAGAGCCCTGCCAGGTAAAGGGGTTCTGCAGAGGAAACCTTTGTGCCAAGATAATCATGCAGGAGAAAGGTAGCTGGAGACCAAGCAAGTTGTAGGCTGTCCACAAGAGCTGCTTTGCTGCTCACATGAGCATAATCTGGGCTAGAGTGAAGAGGGTGGGGTTACCTGGTCACCTGCTTTTGATAGATTGAAGGGCTCGGGAGTTTGAAATATAGACCTTCATGACCTAAAGAGAGCACTGGAGACCTTCTCGCTCTACTGGCTTCACACCTAGGGTTTACCATGTGCCTGCTTCTCCCCACAGATCAAGCTGTGGGACCTGAGGGCCACTAAGTGTATAAGGCAATACGAAGGCCACGTTAACGAGCACGCCTACCTGCCCTTGCACGTGCACGAGGAAGAAGGAATCGTGGTGGCAGGTATCACTCAGCCCCAGCAACTCAGCAACAGAGTGGTGGTTACTCAGAAGTAGAACTGAAACAAGGGACGGTTGAGTGGGGAGACAGCATTTTAAATGTCTACCAGTTAGAGAGCCTCTATCTCCTGTCCACATGTAAGTGGGACATGACATGATGTTTACCACATTAGCATTTAATCAACACTTCAGAAACAGGCAGGTGAGGTGGGGAGGGACCTGGTTTTGGAGCTTGAGTCTGTTCATCCGGCCAGCAGCATCTCATCATGCACAGGTTTATCTAAAAATGTGGGCTCCCTGTTCTGTTCACATTTGCATCAGGGATGCAAAAAAGTTAGGGTCATTGTAAAGTAACTGCTTCCTTGTCCCTTTACCACCATCCCCGTATGACAGCATGAAAGATGAGTGTTTCTACATGTGAAATAGGCCCTTGACATTTAAGAAATATGTTTTTAGTCTTCATGAATCCTCAAGTCTGGTAATACTATATTTCTACAGAAAGTCCTTACTTCCCATGAAGTGCTTTTGTGGCTAAGAAATAATCATTTTGTTAGAACTTTTTTTTTTTTTTTTTTTTTTTTTCTTTTTTTGTAGAGACAGAGTCTCACGGTACCGCCCTCGGGTAGAGTGCCGTGGCGTCACACGGCTCACAGCAACCTCTAACTCTTGGGCTTACGCGATTCTCCTGCCTCAGCCTCCCGAGCAGCTGGGACTACAGGTGCCCGCCACAACACCCAGCTATTTTTCTGTTGCAGTTTGGCCAGGGCTAGGGTTTGAACCCACCACCCTCGGCATATGGGGCCGGCGCCCTACTCACTGAGCCACAGGCGCCGCCCTGTTAGAACTTTCTTAGTCATACTACTCCTATCAATGCCAGCACTTCCTTTTAAAATCTATTTTTCACAAATTTTATCTCAGAAGAGCTTCTGTGTGCTAGAAAGTAGAGAAGACCTAAGCTGCGTTGACAGGCAGCTGCAGGTCGTCATCAGCATGTGTCTGGGCTCCTATAACCCTGGTTCTGTGCACATTCCTCAGAATTTAAAAGCCCAGAAGACTGAACCATTAAACCAAAAGAGCTCTGGGGAGAGTTGTCAACCTGCTCTGTCCCCAGGATACAATGAAGTCAACACATCTTTCTGATTATTGTTTCAATAAGAAGGACATCAGTTGCCTGTTTTCCAGACCAGGTGGGCTGGGCTGGGCTCCCACTATATCCCTTGATACCAAGAGAAACAAAATGCCCAGCTGTTAGCCAGGATGCCTTTTGAGCCACACATAGCATTTCACAGCCAACCAGTGCATCCTGTCACTTTAAATACCTATAACTAGTTATAGTTCTGGAGCACGGGGTGACTTGTTATCAATAGAAATACTTGCTGTTAGTGAGTGTGTGTTTTGGCGCTCATGAAATCATGGTTAGCTCTAAACAGTCTTGAGAAGGCATGTCTACATGTACATGTTTCCTTTTGCATTCTATTTTTTTTTTTTTGGTGTAAAAGTTTTTTTTTTATTATGGCAGTAGGAGAAATTAATAAATTTTTATTTCTACTCGGGAGGCTGAGGCAAGAGAATCGCTTAAGCCCAGGAGTTGGAGGTTGCTGTGAACTGTGTGAGGCCACGGCACTCTACCGAGGGCCATAAAGTGAGACTCTGTCTCTACAAAAAAAAAAAAAAAATTTTTATTTGAGGAATTTCACGTGATTCTCCTTCTGCTGTCCATCTCAATGGCTGGAGTCACCGAAGATTTACCTTCAAGACAGCCCTTTTTAATGAACAGATCCTCAATCCACAGTTGTCCAGTTAGCCCTACATAATAACAAAAGTTTATATCTCCAAAGATGATCATATAAAACAAGCCTCCCTTAGCTCCACAAACCACCTATTTATTAGCTGTCCTGAACAGTTAGCAAGAGATCCAGGCATGCACTGTTCCTGCTGTAAAACCTATTAGACAATCACAGTTGCTTGCTTTGTATTTCCACTTGGACAGTGTCACACGCAGGCAACGGAGGGAAAACCAGTCTAATAAAGGGTTAATACAATGTCCCCAGTAGGTTGAGTGCTACCAAAATAGCAGATAGAAAACCTAGGGGAAGTTTTTTTATGGTCATGTCCACAGCAATTGAGTCCTTTTGCATTCTAACCTGCCTGTCTTGCCTCTTGTATAGTGGGCCAGGACTGCTACACAAGAATCTGGAGCCTCAATGACGCCCAGCTGCTCAGAACCATACCTTCTCCGTACCCCGCCTCCAAGGCCGACATTCCCAGCGTGGCCTTCTCTTCTCGGCTTGGGGGCTTCCGGGGAGGACCGGGGCTGCTCATGGCTGTCCAGCAGGACCTTTATTGTTTCTCCTATGGGTAGTTCTGTGGGTGCAGCCAGAAGAAGTGTCGATTTGATTAAGGGGAGTAAAGAGAGGCTTATGACTATGACACAGATCCCATCCATCTGGCTGCTGAGGGCAAGACACTAAATTGTATGTGGAGATGCTTCAGTAAAGTTGTTTCGGTTAAATAGTGTGCTCAGAGAGCTTGAAAGTCCTTTTCATAAAAGGGACCTATTTTTCTTGTTAAATTCCATAGAATAGTTAACACCCACCTTTCTTTTTTTCTTGTTTAAAAAAAAGAATTTAGTTCTAAGGACTAAAGATGGTGAAAACTAAAATAACCAAATTAAAGCTGCTGCTTTCACCACAAGCTGTTGGGAGGAAACCTAATGATGAGACTGGTAAGGCTGCTTGACTAGTTGGTGCCTGGGCCTCATGAGGCATGGTGAAGCAGGAGAGGAGAGAAGGGGAGGCCATTTCACTGGGGTCTCTACACAGAAATCTAAGGCTGGAGTTTAGAATCATTAAACATAGCTTTCTTAAACTCAGTATCAATAGCAAATCTCTGGATTCTTTTTTTGTTGTTACCATAGACATTAGGAGGAATGATGAATATTCTTAAATACTGTAAGTTTCAAACAATCCTTAATTTGCCCTTATTGAGACACCTTCCAGAAAGCAGGGTACGCAGCTCCAGATTGTAATATGGTGACATGAATGTCAGATTTAAGGGCCTAGTGTCAAACAAATTTGGCTTTGACGTTTTGTAATCTAGCAGTGGCAGTTGGTAAAATGTTGATACTAAGTATTAAAGAACTTGTTTTTCTACCAAACAATAAACAAAAAAAAAGAACCATGGTACAGCATATTGTTTCTGTTAATGATTTAGGAGATGATGAAGTTTGTGCTGTAGAAGCAGCAAATGAGCTGGTCATGTCAGATCTTTGGTGAGACTGAGACCAGCTTTAATATCCTTCAAGAGAGCCCCACGTGTGACTTCCTAGACCCACTCTGCCCTTCATCTCCACCCTGCTTTACGTACCCCTCAGGACACTGACTTCTGGATGACCCACAGAGATGGGCTTAGCCAGTGGAAAGTATCAGCAGGAAAGCAGAGGGCAGGAGTGTGAAATGGGAGTGTTAGTTCCCTGACTTCTTTCCTGGTGGGCTGTGGGGGCTGTGACCAAAGGCCACAGCTTCTTTTGGAGAGCTCTCAGAACTAGGTTCCACTAACTCTGCTTTCCATTTGCCTCTCAGACCTGTGGCTGGTGATTGACCCTCACTCTTGCTGGCCTCAGGGTGCATCAGTTAAACTCTCTTCACTTACCCCGTGAATGAATGGTCCTACCAGAACCCTGACAAATACAACTTACCATATAGAGAACCAAATTTTTTAAAAATGAGAATATCAGATTGGTTATCTGATAGATGAGCTAACTACATGTTACAATTAAGTATTTTTGGTGTCTCACATTTGAAAAAGAACTTAATCCCATCCATGTTATTTGATTTGTTCTTAGAACTCAAGATTCACCTGTCTAGGGAAAAAAAGAACTCCTCAGAGAGGTAAAGCCAGCACTATAAAGAAATAGGGGCACAAGACATCCAGTGACATGTATTGATCACAGTCCTACTATTAAGTGGAGGGCTGAACTCTGACCCTCCCCTTCTTCACATGCTTTTCCCTTCTGCTGACTGAACTCCTGTTTTATCTATCACTCAATGTGCTGTGGAGAAATGAAGTGACTTCGCGTGAATGTAAACTTGTGAGGCTAACATTTCATGATACTTAATCACTAGGTAAATGAAATTTTTTGGTACTCTCCAATAGTTAAGAAGCTTGTTAGCTACCGAAGTTCTCATGTTTATAATTGTTTAGATTTATCCCTGCAACCCTGGCAAGCTGATGTGCACATACATCTCTAGGAAATATCTACACATTAAAGGGTCCAGGTGACCACTGTCACTACAGGGTCTTTGGATTAAGTTTGGTATGCCAAAGATACCAATGAGCACAGTGAATGCTGAGTCACAACTGTAACTTTCACCATACTTTTGTTCCTCTCACATTTCCAAGATACCACACAGAACATTCAAGGACATTCATTATTGGATCTGAAATTTAGACTCTGGTCTCGCACATTAATGCAGAGCTTCCCATTGTTCTATACACTCTCAGCACAGCTGTGAGTCTGCGGGTGACTGTTCAGCTCAGCTCTAGTCTCTCCCCAAATAGTGGAGACAATGCCAGATGAGTTGTGACACAAATGGCCCTATCTCCATGTACCTTTTGATTTTTTTTTTTTTGCAGTTTTTGGCCAGGGCTGGGTTTGAACCCGCCACCTCCGGCATATGGGGCCAGCACCCTACCCCTTTGAGCCACAGGTCCGCCCTCCATGTACCTTTTGAATTCTTTTATCAACTATGCCATAGCCCAAATTTCTTGCTTAGGTAAAACAGTGCTGGACTGAAATATTTTGTTAGATTTCCCAAAAGAAGGTTGTTCAGAACTTCTAACTTCAACTCAGCAACTTGCTCTTGGTATCTAGTTGACAATCACTGCACCTCACCTTTGGTCTAGGTTGTATGCAAAGTGGATAAACTTGTTGATCCGACATTTTGGTCTGTTTGCTTGTTAATGTGGTATCATCATAACAATACCTTTACAAGGCCTTTTTACTTGCACGTCTATTCAAGCACTCTACCCTGTTCCTCAGGTGACAGGCAGAGAGTGATAGCAGTGCCAAGCTAGGATCTAATCCTTGCAAACCAGCCTGGTGTTTGCTTGCCCACAGCGTCCTAGAGATGAGAGAACAGTGGCACACCCTGGTTATCTACAGCACCCACAAACACCTGCTTCACATTCCACATTGCTGTGTTGTGACTGTAGAATTCAGCTGGCCTACCTATGCTCTGGAGAGCATGGACAACCTCCCAATGTCTCCTAATGAGGGTCTCCAGAAGTGTCCTTTGAAACTAAGCTCCAGATCTGTCCTTGTCTAATAAATCTTTCACATAATCCATCTGGAAAAACTGTTTCTTCTCATTTCTCCATTTATATGGCAAAAACTTTTAAGTCTGTCCTCTCCAGTCTGCCCTACTGCCTCAGGAAGATCCTGTTAAGAGATAACCTGCTTTCAATAGTTTCCTGTGCCTCAGAATAGAATGTGTGGCTTTTGTGATTCAATCACATACTTCTGTCCTATTTCCCCATTTCTGCCTTCCTCTTGGTGTTCTCAGGACACCACATTCCACACACACTGTTCCTCCCTGGGGCCTATGCTTTAAGTCCCCCTCCATTCCTCTTCATCCAGGAAAATCAAAGTTTGAAGGCTCAGCTTGAAAGACACCTCCTGGGAAATTAGTTTTCTCCAGCACTCAATACAACTAGATAACTTGGTATAATGAATGAATGATTTAAAAAGAAAAATGTTTAACAAGCAAGCAATGTAACCTGCTTCTGTGTAACATCAATGAATCCCCAAAAATTAAAAAAAGAAAAAAAAAAAATTTTTTTTTTTTTTGAGACAGTCTCACTGTTACACTGGGTAGAGTATAACCTCAAACTCCCAGATTCTTGCCTCAGCCTCCCACCCACATAGCTGGGATTACAGGCACCAGTCACAACACTCGGCCAGTGTTTATACATATATATATATATAACTATATATACAAAAGGAAAAACTTTAGCCAAAAATTTTTTTTAATTATTATAATCCTATGAAGTAGGTTTCTTTCTTTTTTTTATGAGACAGTCTCACTTTGTCACCCTCGGTAGAGTGCTGTAGCGTCACAGCTCACAGCAACCTCCAGCTCTTGGGATAGGGTAATTCTCTGGCCTCAGCCTCCCAAGTACCTGTGCCTACCAGCGCCCGCCACAGTGCCTGGCTATTTTCGTTGCAGTTGCCACTGCTGTTTTAGCTGGCCGGGGCTGGGTTCAAACCAGTTACCCTTGGTATATGGGGCCAGCGCCCTACCCTGAAGTAGGTTTCTGATTTACATAAGAAAAAGTAATCTCAGGAAAGCTGATTTGCCCAAGGGCTTCTGCAGATAAGCAGCAGAGCCAGCTGGGTCTCTTACTCAAGTCCAAGTATCTTGTCAGGCCCCCTATGTTGGACAGAATTTTTTTTTACTTTTCTGAGTAAGTTTAAGAGCTCTTGGAGTCCAATTCAATAGTTTCTCTCCTTTCCGCTTCCCTTATGACTGACTGGGTCACCTACAGATGCCTCCTGGCATGCATATCTTTGCTTGTGTGCTTGCTCCTGCCACGAGCTCCAGCTGTTGCAATACAGAAAAAGACATTATTCTCTTAAGAGGCCATAATCTGAGCAAGGGCACACAGACCCTAAATGCTACCATAGTCCTGGGCAGTTAGGACTGAGAAGATATGACTGGGAAGTCCATTCAGGCTCTGGTTGAGTTGCACTACCTCTGGGACACCAAATGGCAACATCTATGCATGGGGCCAGAGCCTTAGAAGATACACCCTAGTGAGGGCGGCGCCTGTGGCTCAGTCGGTAAGGCGCCGGCCCCATATACGGAGGGTTGGTGTGTTCAAACCCAGCCCCGGCCAAACTGCAACCAAAAAATAGCCAGGCGTTGTGGCAGGTACCTGTAGTCCCAGCTGCTCGGGAGGCTGAGGCAAGAGAATCGCTGAAGCCCAGGAGTTGGAGGTTGCTGTGAGCTGTGTGAGGCCCCTGCACTCTACCGAGGGCCATAAAGTGAGACTCTGTCTCTACAAAAAAAAAAAAAAGATACACCCTAGTCTTAAGGGTATCATCGAGGTAAGGTAGCCATTGAAAACATGGCAGTGGACTGGGCGTGATGGCTCACCCCTGTAATACTAGGACTGGGCCAAGGCTTAAGGATTGCTTGCATTCAGGAGTTCAAGACCAGCCTGAGCAAGAATGAGACCCTGTCTCTACTAAAAATAGAAAAACTGGCCAGATGCAGTGGCTCACACCTGTAATCTAGCACCCTGGGAAACGAGGCAACTGCACTGCTTGAGCTCAAGACTTCAAGACCAGCTAGGTGGTGCCTGTGGCTCAGTGAGTAGGGCACCGGCCCCATATACCGAGGGTGACAGGGTTCAAACCTGGCCCTGGCCAATCTGCAACAACAACAACAAAAATAGCTGGGTGTTGTGGTGGCGCCTGTAGTCCCAGCTACTTGGAAGGCTGAGGCAAGAGAATCGCCTAAGTCCAAGAGCTGGAGGTTGCTGTGAGCTGTGACACCACAGCTCTCTACTGAGGGCAACAAAGTGAGACTCTGTCTCTTTAAAAAAAAAAGAAGTTCAAGACCAGCTTAAGTCAGAGTGAGAATCCATTAAAAATAGAAAAACCTGGAAGTTATGGTCTGTGCCTGTAGTCCCAGCTACTTGGGAGACTGGGGTAGGAGGATGGCTTGACCCAAAGAGTTTAAGGTTGCTGTAAGCTATGATGACACTATGGCACTCTACCTAGGAAAACAGAAGAGTGAGACTGTTTCCCAAAATAAAACCCAAATGTGGCAGTGGAGGACTCCACCAAACACAGACTGTTGTCTACAAAGATGTTTTAAAGATGGCTCTGGTCATATGAGCCTATTGCCAAATTAAGAGATTCTCTAATCACATAATCCCCTGTCCCCTACATACACACACCATATGGGCTTTAGTGCTCACAAAGTCTGTGACAGTTTCCTAAGTACAAGAAAAGTTGTAACCAAGTACAATTTAACAATTAGAAAGGTAGAGTACAGTAGGTACTATAATTAAAACTAGTTCCAGGCAGCACCTGTGGCTCAAGGAGTAGGGCGCCGGTCCCATATGCAAGAGGTGGCGGGTTCAAACCCAGCCCTGGCCAAAAACAAACAAACAAAAAAAAAAACTAGTTCCAGGGGCAGCACCTGTGGCTCAGTGGGTAGGGCACTGGCCCCATATACCAAGGGTGGCGGGTTCAAACCTGGCCCCGGCCAAACTGCAACAAAAAAATAGCCGGGTGTTGTGGCGGGCGCCTGTAGTCCCAGCTACTCGGGAGGCTGAGGCAGGAGAATCACCTAAGCCCAAGAGCTGGAGGTTGCTGTAAGCTGTGATGCCACGGCCACTCTACTGAGGGTGACAAAGTGAGACTCTGTCTCTACAAAAAAAAAAAACTAGTTCCATTAATGACAAGACGAGTTACAGGCTACCATTGTGGGTTCAGTTTTCTCTCCCTGAATGATGGCAGTTCTGAAATTGAAAATACAAGTATGTATGATTCTTTTTTTTTTTTTTTGAGAAAGTCTCACTTTGTGAAAATGCAAATATGGAAGTGCAATTACCATTAAATCACATTTTGTTTTAACAATTGAAAGCTTAGGTCCTGTGTTACAGGCTAGACCAATTAATCTCTCAGCCAGTTTCCCTGTTGCCTTAGTGACAGAGAAGTATTAACTGTCCTTTGCCACAAGAACCTTTTTCTTTTTTTTGTAGAGACAGAGTCTCACTTTACCACCCTCGGTAGACTGCCATGATGTCACAGGACTCACAGCAACCTCCAGCTCTTGGGCTTTCGTGATTCTCTTGCCTCAGCCTCCCGAGCAGCTGGGACTACAGGTACCCGCCACAACGCCCAGCTATTTTTTGGTTGCAGTTCAGCCGGGGCTGGGTTTGAACCCGCCACACTCAGTATATGGGGCCGGCGCCCTACCCACTGAGTCACAGGCGCCACCCGCCACAAGAACCTCTTAAGACAATGGAAATATTTAGACATAAAGCTAAGCCCTCCTGACACAACAGAAGCAGGTACCTTGATCTTTTAACTTTCCCCTTAAGGAAAAGACACTTAATCTGGAAATAGGAAAGAATTCACAAGCTGTGAAGAGGAAGGAAAACTTAAAGGAAGAAGGTCTACAGTGAGAAACCAGGTGGAAGGCTGATCAAGGCAGAGTGCAGACTCTTCATTCAGAGTTTCTGGGCCCTGCTGGACTCAGGCTGGCTTTGAATCTTGTTTGCCAGGCAACTCTGGGCTTCTGCACCTCAAAGCCAATGTCTGGCTGTAAAGCATGAACGCTACTGCCCACCTTCTACTATGGCTGTGAGAATTAACCATACATGTGTGCATCTGTGTTATCATATTTTTAATATTATGTCACGTATTTTATATATACCATATATACACATTTTTATATATCTTATATGTGTATGTATTTATTTATAAAGCTCCTAGCACATGTAACAGGCACCTACATACTGTTTTTCCTTGCTTTTCCAATTCCCAAAGACCAGGCATGGTGGCTCACGCCTGTAATCCCAGCACTCTGATAGGCTGAGGCAGGTAGATTGCCTGAGCTCAGGAGTCTGAGACCAGCCTGAGCAAGAGCTAGATCCCGTCTCTAAAAATAGCTGGGTTTTGTGGCAGGCACCTATAGTCCCAGCTACTTGGGAGGCTGAGGCAAGAGAATCACTTAAGCCCAAGGGTTTGAGGTTGCTGTGAGCTGTGATGTCATGGCACTCTACCAAGGGCGACACAGTGACACTCGGTCTCAAAAAAAAAAAAAAGTCATTAAATATTGGTTCTCTTGGTGGAGGGTGCGGCCATGTTTCTACTTCTTAGTCTGGGTGCTGGTTGGTTATGTAGTGTTCAGTTTGAGAAAATTAAGCTGAAATGTAGATATACCATAGATTTTTTTTAAAAAGGCTTCATTTTCTGGGCAGCACCTGTGGCTCAGTGAGTAGGGTGCTGGCCCATATACCTAGGGTGGTGGGGTTTAAACCTGGTCCTGGCCAAACTGCAACAAAAAATAGCCGGGCATTGTGGCGGGCACCTGTAGTCCCAGTTACTCGGGAGGCTGAGGCAAGAGAATCGCCTAAGCCCAGAATTTGGAGGTTACTGTGAGCTGTGTGCTGCCACGGCACTCTAAAAGGGTGATAAAATGAGTCTGTTTCTACCAAAAAAAAAGAAAAAAAGGACTTCATTTTCATCCTGCATTTAGCTGGCTTTTACTCCAAATAGTTGAGGCTGGGATTAGATGAATATACAGCAAGAACCTCCCATTAGTATGATACTGGTACACTTCCTTTCCTCCACTAGTCTGACTAGTGGAAGGGTTTAGGTATTTCTGCCTGATTCCTATGAAAAGAGACTTAAGACTAGAGCAGTGACAAGCTAGAATGTCACTATCATGTGGCCAGGTAGACTCACATGATGAGGGGTGCTCCAGCATGATAAAAGAAACCACCAGGTCTGTGACATTTTACCTCTTCTCCCTTACTATTCCCGCCCTGCCCCACTTACCCAAAAACTTGAGAAGGGTGAAAGAGATGTGGGCAGGAAAGAGATGAGGGGAGAGAAGCTAGGGCAAGGAAGGGGTGGGACAAAGACCGCAGTGTCAATGGCCAGAGAGACTGGGGAAACTGGTCACAGACACAGGAGTTGAACAGAGGAAGCAGGAAGAGAATGAAGTGCCACATTCAAAGGAAAAAAAAAAAACACCAGTATCTTTCGATGCTTCATAGCTGACCATAATATCTAATTTAAACCTGGAAAAGACAAATCAGAAGTAATACCCAGGCTCAACACCTGTAGCTCAGTGGTGAGGGCACCAGCCACATACACCAGGGCTGGCCCAGCCCAGGCCTGCTAAACAATAAGAAGAAGAAGAAAAAAAGCCAAGCATTTTGGCAGACGCCTGTGGTCCCAGCTTCTTGTGAGGCAAGAGAATTGCTTGAGCCCAACAGTTTGAGGTTGCTATGAGCTGTGATACCATGGCACTCTACCAAGGATGACATACTAAGACTGACTCAAAAAAAATAAAAAGAGGGTGGCGCCTATGGCTCAGTGAGTAGGGCGCCGGCCCCATATACCGAGGGTGGCGATTTCAAACCCGGCCCCGGCCAAACTGCAACCAAAAAATAGCCGGGCGTTGTGGCGGGCGCCTGTAGTCCCAGCTGCTCAGGAGGCTGAGGCAGGAGAATCGCTGAAGCCCAAGAGCTGGAGGTTGCTGTGAGTCCTGTGACATCATGGCACTCTACTGAAGGCGGTAAAGTAAGACGCTGTCTCTATAAAAAAAAAAAAATTTAAATAAAATAATAAAATAATTAAAAATAAATAAATAAATAAAATAAAAAGAGTAATACCCAGTCTTTTCTACTGGAAGGGAAAGGAGTCCCCTGTGGCCCCTGAAGCAACAGCAAGCAGACTGAAATTCAGAGCCAATCCATGAAGCTGCTTCCACTGAGCCACACAGTACCCTACTCAGCTGTCCACTTGGGGCCAGGCCGGCACAGCTCAGCCTGCCCTGTGGCTCTCACCTAACCCTACCCCAATTGTAGGGAGGTCTGGGAACAGCCCTAAGTATGGGTGAGAATATGTAGTGCCATACAGTCCCTAGAAAAAAATTCCATGACCATCATTTATCACCTCTAAATACAGGGATAGTGACAATTACAAAGTTTTGGCCCTAGTACCAAACTGGGGCATGCCATCTGGGACTGCCATCCATCTAAAAGCTGGATGGGGAAAACAGTCTGTTGTCATAGAATTAAAACCCACTCCATATAATGGATTTGTGGTATTTGGCAATGCCTTTTTTAAGACAGAGTCTCACTTTGTCACCCTTGGTAGAGTGCCATGGCGAAACCCACAGCGACCTCAAACTCTTAGGTTAAAGCAATTCTCTTGCCTCAGCCTCCCAAGTAGCTGGGACTACAGGAGTCCCACACAATGCCCAGCTATTTTTAGGCTTAGGCTGGTCTCAAATTCCTGAGCTCAGGGAGTCCACCCACCTTGGCCTCTCAGAGTGCTAGGATTACAGGCGTGAGCCACCGTGCCTGGCCAGCAATGCTTTTTTAAAAAGATATTCTTACCAGGTGAGGTGGCTCACACCTGTAACCCTTGCACTCTGGGAAGCTGAGGTAGGTGGATTGCTTGAGCTCAGGAGTTCCGGACCGGCCTGATCAAGAAAGAGACCCCATCTCTAAAAACAGCTGGGTGTTGTGGTGGTGTAGTCCCAGCTACTTGGGAAGCTAAAGCAAGAGGATTGCTTGAGCCCACGAGTTTGAGGTTGCTGTGAGCTATGATGCCACAGCACTCTACCCAGGGCAACAAAGACTGTCTCAAAATAAATAAGTAAAAGTTTTCATGTGTCAGAGTAATAAACTCAGATGTTTACAGGTAAATATTTCCACCTAGAAATATGCCTCTTGACTTCTGTTCTCAAAGCTACCAGCTATTTCCCCATCAATTGGAAAGAAGGGGTGAGCAGCTGTATTTATGGAGTTAGAGGAAAGAGCACAGTCTACATTCAGCAGGAAGATTCCTTTATAATGGCAAATTTGATAATACACAGTTCTAGAATAGGGCCTCAGTCACTGGGCCACAGCAGGTGGTAAGGAGCAGGTTGGAGAAGGACCAACACACTCCAGGGCTTGTGTCAAACTGATACTCACGCCAGGAATGACCACCCATGCACCTCAACCCACCCACCAGTTCAGTCTTCATTTTTGGCCATTGAAGATAAAATCCACCATGATGACAGGATTTCAGCACAACAGTCTCTTTCCGGTCACAATAGATATGGATGTTCAAGCTCTTGACAAGAAAATAAAAGTTCGTTTGACTTCTCTTGCAAGGACTGAAAAGAGAATTTTTTCTTTATGATCTGTTGAAATATTTATATATACTTTAAAAAAACTAACAGTCCATTCTGTGCTCTGTTTCCCTGGAAGGTTTCTCATGATCATCCCTCCAATAGCTAGAGGGTTTGTGTCTGGGAACAAAGATTTAAGACACTTTAAGCAATAAAAATCCTAGTGCGATCAGAAGCAAATCATGGGCTGGAAGGAGATGGAAAGGGTAGGAGGTGGCAGGTGCTTCAGCACGGGAGCAAGGTGCAGCCTTTAGGGATGCCTAGTAGAGAGAAGCACCCAGGAACAGGAAGCACTGCAGGAGGGCCCCTTGCCTTTCCGGTTCTCCCAGGTACAGGGGACAGCATGGATCTGCATTTTGACTTCTCAGGGCTGAAGACCCAACCCCTGACCCTCCACCCACTAGGGTGACCTGCACACTAAGTTGGGTGGTCTCTGACACACGCTTAAGTTAAGAACTGGGACGTGACCCCCCTCCCCGCCCAAGGCCAGGTAGAGTTCCCTTCAGGCTGTTTGAAACAAGATGCCCCTGAGAGCTCACTTCCCAGGGAAAGGGCAAGGGAAGGAGAGGCTTCTGAGGCTGGGAGAGGAGCGGAAAGGAGAAAGCACAGCAACGCAGTGGCTTTGCACCTGGCACAAGTTTGTGGGGAAGACCTGCTGCCACTGCCACCGCCACCTTATCCCTGTGCTGGGGACAGACCGGGCTAGGTCTTCGCAGCCAGCAGCAGTCCCAACACATTCCAGGCTCCTTTCATATGTATATATGGAGAGATATACACATGTATACTTACTATTGTTAAATGAAACAAATGCAACGGATTCGTTCCCCTTTGCTATGAGTTGCTCGGCCCCTGCCCTGAGGGGTTAACGCCTTCGGTCCTGCCGCCAGGCTCACCCCCCCACTGAGGGAAAGTGGCCCCAGGAGGAGTAGAGGAGAGGACACACACCACAGTAGGTGACCGGGAGGAGGGCCTACCTCGATGAGACTTCTGTTTCTAACCCTGAGAACCTAAGGAATTGTGAAGGACTCCGAGAGGGGCTGGGGTTAAAGGTCACCGGGCTTTTTATTGCAGTTGAAGCAGACTCGGACAGGATGGTCCCAGCCACGAGAGGGGACAGCCCGGCGGTCATGGGAGCACTCGTCACAGAAGCCCTGTCCGCAGGCCCGGCAGTGGTGCTTGGAGAGCTTGATGCTGAACTCCTTCCTGCAGTTGTGGCAATGCAGGATCTCGTGGTCAGGAACCCAGTACGCCGGCCTGGCCGCATCCTTTACCAGACCTATGGCAGGGAAGGAATGACAATGATCAGGACAGACAAAACCCCATACCCTGGCTTGGCACCTGTAGCTTAGCAATTAGGGTGCCAGCCACATACACCAGAACTGGCTGGTTCAAACCCAGCCTGGGCCTGCCAAACAACAATGACAACTACAACAAAAAAATAGCTGGGTGTTATGGCGGGCGCCTATAGTCCCAGTTACGTGGGAGGCTGAGGCGAGAGAATTGCTTAAGCCCAAGAGTTTGAGGTTGCTGTGAGCTGTGACGCTCTACCAAAGGTGACATAATGATACTGTCTCAAAACAACAACAACAAAAAAAACATACCCCAAGTTCCAGCTAGCAAAAGGGCATCCTCAGACACTTAGTGGCTCGTAATCACAACCACACACAGCATCACCAACAGAGACTTTAAAAATCACAGATGCGAGGCACCAATACTCACATACTTAAAAAGCTCTCCAGGTGGCCTGGAGGGCAGTTGCAGAAAGAGTCACTGAGGGAGCTACAGAGAAGGCTGGCATCACACTCAAATCCCAGTCCCTCTGAGGACAAGTTAATCAGAGCTGCAGGACTAGGACAGGTTACTTAACCTCTCTGGCGCCTACTTGGCTTTAACATTCAACCCTGAATAACTGTTATGAGGATGACACAAAATAAAATGTGTAACACCCCGGCCTGGGTCTGCACATTCAGTGAGCACTTGGTGAGCACAAATGGCATACCATCTGCCCCCCGGGCAGCCCTTCCCTCTCCCAGGCGCCCCGAGGACAGACGTAACCTGAGCTTCCAGCCTGAACAAATTCATCCATTCCTTCATCCTTGAGTAAAAGCTCATCGGCTGCTCCTTTTGTGGGCCACAAGGATGAAATCTGATCCAAGCCACTTTCATCACTACCCACCCAGAAGCAAACCACCCCATGTCTGGACAATCCTGCCTAGGCTGGCCACACACTGATTTCCCTCCCTTGCCCTCTTGCCATTTAGGCTTCACATCAGAGTGGGTAGCTGTGTTAAATCCTAAATTAACAGCAGTGTGGCTAGTGTGTCGGATTAAAGTTAGCCTCCAAATCCCTGACAGGGCTTTGATCTTTCACACTCCTGCCCCTCTCCTGAATCCAAACAGGCTCTGTGACTGCAACAGAATACAGGATACTAGAAAACAGAGGTGCCAGTTTACGGGCCCAGGCCTTAACAGACTAGCAGTTTCTACTTCCTGTCTCTTGGACATTAACTCTTGGAGCGCTGAGCCATACTGAAGGAGTCCAATTACCACTGAGAGATATATGAAAAGGCCTAGAGAATACATGGAGAGGGACTCTGCCAGCCCAGCCTTTCAGCTGTCCCTGCCAAGGTACCTGGCATGAAAGTGAGGTTACCATGCACCCTCATGACAAGCTGCCACCCTGGAATATCAAGTAGTAATTCCAGGCAATGCCATTTGCAGCAGAATTCTCACCTTTGAGATCAACAAAGTTGTAAGACATCATAAAATGGTGGGTGTTTTAAATCTTTATACTTTAAGATAGTTTGTTATGCAGCACTAGATGGTGTAAGAGAATAAATAGGAAACCACTAAGGCACTCAGCAGAAGCAAACAAATGTAAAGTTTTTATTCCTTGCTGCCCAGTTCAATCTAGATTGACAAGACTTTGACAAAATGACAGCCCAGGATGCTCCCAAACCCCTCATCTCACATATACCACACCAGAGAGAAGCACTGCCAGACCTACCCAGTGGTATGTCAATGGCTGTCACCACAGCTCCCAGAGTGTTCTGCACAGCCTCGCCCACCTTCCGAGCAATCACTGTTCCTCCTTCATCATCCGCCTGTGCCTCAGTAACATCTGTAGACAATGATAAGGAGAAGCTGTCACCTCTTAAGTCATTTCCCAGTAGGCAATAGCAGGAGAAGCTGTCACCTCTTAAGTAAAACCAGTAGGCAATAGCAGAACAGTTCTGGATTCTTTTCCCGGGGCACCATCATATTATCCTGCAATGACCGCTATAGGTCAGATCAGCCCATTCCCTGAAATTGGGTAACATCCATTAGTCTTTTACGTGCAACCCTCTGAGACTATTTTATAACATTCTTTTAAAGCAGTGGTTCTCAACCTTCCTAATGCTGCAATGTATTTTTATTGTTTAAAAAGGGGTTGCGACCCACAGGTTGAGAACCGCTGTTTTAAAGTAAAGCAGAAAGGTTCCAGGAGCATGACCTAAAACCTCAGTCGAAGCCATCCCTGGAAAATGCTATAGCCTTTTCAGAAGTCAGCTGCTAGGTGAGTACTTCCTTCTCTCAGAAGCTTCTGCAACTCAGAGAGCAGAACGGGTTGGAATACTCTCCCTAAGGAAGGGCACCCACAGGACTCTGGTAACAAAGAGTTTAGAGGACAACTGGCCAAGACCAAGCAATTAATTACTCTCAGAAGAGTGATGTGGTTAAGAATAAGGTGGGGCACATGAGAGTCCAGCTTCCAACTTCCAGTGCCAAGGAGGGAGGTTTTCCCTACATGCCTGCAGCAGCCGGGCCCCACATTACCTAACTGGACATTCCTGGCTTCATAGCAGTTGTCACACACCCGCACAGGCGCAGGGCCCCAGCCCCGCTCGGGCACTGGCCGTGTCTTGGATGAACAGCTGTCACAGAAGCCCTCCCCGCAGGCCCGGCAGTGATGCTTAGTGTCGTTATCTTTAAAGGACGTCGCACACTTGTTGCAGCTCTGTTCCAAGCCCAAAACAAAACAGAGAGGGAGGTATGGTACGTGTCTGCTATCTGCTAGCTGAGAAAGTCAACAAGACCCAGGGAAAAGCCAGAATAAGGGAGGTAGGTTTCCACTCTACCAGGACAAAACCTTGCTAGTAGTAAGAGTGTCTGAGAATGGAAAGGAGGACTAGTAAGGAGTGAGTTTTCTGCCACACAGCGTCTGGGCTGGAGCTGGGTCCTCCCCTGCTGCAGGTGCTATAGAGACTTATATATCAAACCTAAATGACCTCCACAGGCCCCTTTCTCTCCAGATTCTGTGTGCAACCTCAGACATCTGAGCAGCATTAACTGGCCCTCACAGGTAAGAAAACTAAAACCCACCGCAAAGCAAATACTTGGAGAATAACACCAAGGAAAATCAGTAGGCAAAGAGAAAACTGGCTACCTCAACAAATCCCACCCATCCTAGTACTGATGGAGCTAATTTTCCTGGAGAAAATGTTTGCACATCTCTCATGGAACAAGCATAGCACAGCCAGCCTATGCAGAAAGGGCTGTGCAGGGACACAGGGGTACCCTGCCACCCCATACCAGGATCTGGGAGTTGGGCCTCCAGTAGGCAGGAGCAATCTGGTCCGTCAGCCAGGATGTCACAGCCTTGGTGGGCCCGAGGCTAAGTTCGGACACTGATTGAGCCATGAAATTCATCCCATCCAGCAGGCGCTGTGCGGCATTGTTATTGTCCTTCAGAAATCCATCGGTCTGAAATGAAAATGCAGGCTCCCATCATGCTCTGAGAGGGAGTGAAAGGAAGGAAGGAAAGTGGTCTCTGGTGAGTGCCCACTCACCATGGCCATCTCAAAACCATAAATTCTCTGGCTCATATACAAGTGAGATGAACAATACATAAAAATGAAATTTAAAAAATAAAAGTAATTAAAAATAAAAGAAAAACATTAACTCCCTGGCATGAAAGAATGAAAACAGATTAAGAATCTTTCTGGCTTTATTCTTTTTTTTTCTTTTTTTTTTTTTTTTTTTTTTGAGACAGAGCCTCAAGCTGCCACCCTGGGTAGAGTGCCATGGCATCACAGCTCACAGCAACCTCCAACTCCTGGGCTCAAGTGAGTCTCCTGCCTCCACCTCCCAAGTAGCTGGGACCTGCCACAATGCCCGGCTATTCTTTGGTTGCAGCCATCATTGTTGTTTGGCAGGCCCAGGCTGGATTCGAACTCGCCAGTTCAGGTTTATGTGGCTGGCGCCTTAGCCTCTTGAGCCACAGGTGCCGAGCCTGGCTTTATTCTTTACAAGGGATCGTAAGATGTGATGTGCAGCTATTTATTCATTTATTTATTTAATTTTTCTTTTTTTTCAGTTTTTGGCCGGGGCTGGGTTTGAACCCACCACCTCCGGCATATGGGGCTGGCGCCCTACCCCTTTGAACCATAGGCGCCACCCTATTTTATTTTATTTTATTTATTTATTTATTCATTTTTGTAGAGACAGAGTCTCACTTTACTGCCCTCAGTAGAGTGCCATGACGTTACAGGACTCACAGCAACCTCCAGCTCTTGGGCTTCCGCGATTCTCCTGCCTCAGCCTCCTGAGTAGCTGGGACTACAGGCGCCCGCCACAATACCCGGCTATTTTTTTGTTGCAGTTCAGCCGGGGCTGGGTTTGAACCCGCCACCCTCGGTATATGGGGCCGGCGCCCTACTCACTGAGCCACAGGCACCACCATTTTATTTTTGAGAGAGAGTATCACTCTGTCACCCTGGATAGAGTGCAGTGGTATCATTATAACTCACAGCAACCTCACACTCTTAAGCTCAAGCAATTCTCTTGCCTTAGCCTCCTGAGTAGCTGGGACTACAGGCGCCCGCCACAATGCCCAGCTAGTTCTTCTATTTTTAGTAGAGACAACAGGGTCTTGCTCTTGCTCAGGCTGGTCTCAAACTCCTAAGCTCAAGCAATCCACATGCTTCAGCATCCCAGAGTGCTGGGATTACAGATGTGAGCCAAATACACCTGGCTGAGGTGCAGCTATTCCGTTCAGGACTTACTTTGCCCATAGTGATACAGGAGATGACACCACGCCAGAAGCCCCAACCCAGGCTTGGTTAGGAAGACTTCCTCCCAGTTCCTCTAATACCTGTACAGTTCTAGGAATGCTATTTCTGTGTGTAAGTGCAGTATCTATTTATGTATCTGACTCCTTATTAAATGGTGAACTCTCTGAAAACTAACATATCACTTTCATTTTTGTATTTTATAAAGTATCTCAATTCTGGGTACACAGCACTCAACAAATTGTGCTGAAATACTAAATAAATAAATGAATGAATGAATTATCCAACTGTATTCTCTTAGTCCCAAGAACTACAAGGAAGGCAGCCTAAGAGTAAACTTCTATACTACTGTTGTCCTGTAATATAAACAAACAATTTCACTACTTATACTTTCATACTTTAAGGCTAAGTTACCTGGGGCACATGTGGCCCTCCAGACCCCCAAGTGTGGCCCCACAACAAAATCCAAACTTCACAGAAGAAATCTCTTTATTAAAAGAATTTGTTTTGCAAAATTTAGATTCAGTCAAAAGGTAGCACTCAAGGATCCAGAAGGCCACAGGCTCTCCACCCAAATAACAGTGATTTAATACATACTGAAAGCACCATTTCACTTCCTCATAACAGATTTGTTGTTCTGACACCCAGAATTCAAAAGTCAAATTAAAAAACAGTGATTAAGAGTATATGGAAACTCCACTGCTCAGACAGTGAATTTTTTTAATTGTTAGGGATTCATTGAGGGTATAAGAAACCAGGTTACACTGACTGCATTTGTTAGGCAGAGTGCCTTGAACAGTGATTTTCAACTAGTGTGCCATGAAAATTTTTAAAGATCAAGTTATTTTTGAAAGAAGGTCAAATCCCAGTAAGTATATTCTTTTCACGTTTTTTTTTTTGATCAACATAATTTGAAGTGTGCTATAGAAAAAAAAATTTTTTTTTTTTTGTTTTTTGGAGACAGACTCTCACTATGTCACCCTCGGTAGAGTGTCATAGCATCACAGCTTATAGCAACCTCAAAATATTGGGCTCAAGTGATTCTCTTGCCTCAGCTTCCCAAATAGCTGGAACTACAGGCGCCTACCACAATGCCAGCTATCTTTTTGTTGTAGTTGTCATTGTTGTTTGGCAGGCCTGGGCTCAAACCTGCCAGCCCTGGTGTATGTGGCTGGCACCCTAGCCACTGAGTTACAGGCGCCGAGCCAAGTGCCACAGAAATTTAACTACAGGTTCAAGTGTGCTGTGAGAGAAAAAAAGGTTGAAAAACTCTGGCTTGGGTGGCGCCTGTGGCTCAGTGAGTAGGGCGCCGGCCCCATATGCCGAGGGTGGTGGGTTCAAACCCAGCCCCGGCCAAACTGCAACAAAAAAATGGCCGGGCGTTGTGGCGGGCGCCTGTAGTCCCAGCTGCTCGGGAGGCTGAGGCAAGAGAATCGCGTAAGCCCAAGAGTTAGAGGTTGCTGTGAGCCGTGTGACGCCACGGCACTCTACCCGAGGGCAGTACAGTGAGACTCTGTCTCTACAAAAAAAAAAAAAAGAAGAAAAACACTGGCTTAAGATATACTTAGAGGGCGGCGCCTGTGGCTCAAAGGAGTAGGGCACCGGCACCATGTGCCAGAGGTGGCAGGTTCAAACCTAGCCCTGGCCAAAAACTGCAAAAAATACATAAATAAATAAAAATAAACCTTAAAAAAAAAAAAGATATACTTAGAAAACTTAGAAGAAAATTTTCTAAAACAAAAATTCTTACATGAAGATGGTCACTATAGCATTTTCTCTGATAATAAAAAATCATAAACAGGCCGTCATAGTGGCTCACAGCTGTAATCCTAGCTCTTTGGGAGAAAGAGGTGGGTAAACTGCTTGAGTTCAGGAGCTTGAGACCAGCCTGAACAAGAGCAAGACCCTGTCTCTACTAAAAACAGAAAAAAAAACTAGCCAAGTGTGGTAGCGGGCGCCTGTAGTCCCGCTACTTGGGAGGCTGAGGCTAGAGGATCACTCAAACCCAGAAATCTGAGATTGCTATGAGGTATGATGTCACAGTACTCCACCCACGGTGACTAAGACTCTGTCTCAAAAAAAAACACATCATAAACAGCATAAATATACAAAAAGAAAAGAATAGTGAATCACATTATACCAGTGACCACTGAACAAAATACTACACAATGACTACAAATGAGAATCATGAGAAGTAGAAGCAATGTTATGAGAAAAGAGCAGAACATAGTATGTAAATTATAATTGCATGTACAAACATGTGCACATAGAAAACAAATGAGGAGAACTTGAAGAGATGAAGTTTTACTTGCCAAAAGAGAACGATAAGGCAACTTTTAGTTTATTTTATTTAAAATTGTTTTCCTAATATTTATGCGAGAAGGAAACAAAGGTCTTAAATAAAACTTCTTCTGATCATACCTTTCTAAACTACCAATAGATTGAAATCCACAATTAACTTTAATTCTAATCAAGTTCTACTTTTCTACGCACACGAATAACTGGATGATACAAGAGAAACAAGAAAAGTAATCAAATTGTTCTTACTCCAGGCCACACGTGCACAATCTCCGTCCGCACCACTGTATCCACAGGATCTTGGTTCCCAAACCAGTACTGCCGACTCCGATAGACCACACCACAGTTGGGACATTCGATCACATAGCTGCAAGAAGGGCAAATAAATACTGTTACCCAGGCCAGGCATGGTGGCTCACGCCTATAATCCTAGCACCCTGGGAGGCCAAGGCAGGTGGACTACTTGAGCTCAGGAGTTTGAGACCAGCCTGAGCAAGAGTGAGAACCCATTTCTAAAAACTAGCTGGGTGTTGTGGCGGGTGCCTGTAGTCCCAGCTTCTGGGGAGGCAGAGACAAGAGAATCACTTGAGCCCAAGAGTTTGAGGTTGCTGTGAGCTGTGATGCCAGGGCATTCAACACCAGGGTAACTGAGTGAGACTCTGTCTCAAAAAAAAAAAAAAAAAAAAAAATACTGTTACCCAGCCAGGTGTCTGGGAAGACAAACACACCCAAACACCTTAACCATGTTGTTTACACTCACCCAGACCAAGCATATTTTGCGAGACCCATCCAGGGAGAGTCGGTGGAAGCAGATGTTTTGGGCACTACGCTGACTTCCTTGCCTCTCTCGTAGCAGGCCTGAAACAGAGCACTCTGCCAGCTTGTTTTATATCCAGCATACCCCATGTCTTGATGATATCCCTGGCCACCTGCCTCTCCACACCCACTGAGGGTTCCAGACCCTGAGTTTGGCACTTCAGAAGAAGGTTCATTCCTCTGAAGAAACCAGTGCCCTGAATGATAATGAATTGAGTTTTAAATTATAGACCTGTCACAGATAGGAAAAATCAATCAAAGCTAATTTCATGAAGAGCATTTCTGCTCTTAAGAATCATGAATGGTCAATGTTCAGGACCCTGACATGCAAACTCATCAGAATGAGGGGGAAAAGAAGCTTATGACAGTAAACAAGTGGGGCCCCAGCAATGAAGACATGTCAGTTCTTTTGGCTAGCTGAAGAGAGGTTTCAGAGATAATCAATAATTAATTTGAATATCAAATAATCTGGGATGCAGCAAAGGGCAGCCCTAAAACAGCCCTGCTGAAAGGAGAGTATGACCAGCAAGTCAGCTGCTAGAGCAGAAAGAAGCTTGGAGGACTCACCTTGCAGGTATAGACTCGGTTGTCGTACTGGTGGGAGTATCTACAGCGGCTCTTGGCTTCATGAGGCACTCCTTCCTTCCCATGATTCATGCTGTTCTTACATCCAACCCTGAGTGAAGCCCCAAAACTGACAATGAGTTGGCTAAAGTAGCCAGTGCCACCTACACAGAACAGTCTGACCCTGAGCCGGGCTCTGGGCCAAGCCAGACCTTAGCTACCAGCTGGCCCTCAGATGGTGCGCACAGAGAGGGTGGCTCTCGCAGTCAACAGCATTGCAGAGGTAGAACAACTGTTCCCCTTGTAGGAGGACAAAGGAGAAAAAGAACCTCTCCTTAGAAAACTACCTGTCCTCTCAGCAGGAATAGAAGGGCCAAAAGATACCAACTTGACCAGAGATGAAACCTGAATGGCTCTCAGAAAACTCCAAAATCCAAACAAGAGGAAATGGAAAGTTTAACCAGAATAGGCCACCGAGATACAAAACAAACACCAACGCCCCAAATTTGGCAATGCATTAAAGGGGGAGGCTTAAGCTACATAAGGGAACCTTCCAAATGAACAGTGAGCTCTGTCACCCTGACAGTACAAAAACAGAGTTCAGGACTTTAGACTTTCACTAGGATAAAAGGGAAAGTTCTGGAAATCCTGGCGAGGCTTAGAATGGGAAACAATGATCTAACAGTGCTTAAGCCTCACGATAGGCTCATGGAGTGAGCAAAAAGTAAGGTAAGTCACACTAACATCCCTCTGTCCTTGTCAAGCTTAACTCTCCAAAATAATACTTGGTTCTAACCGAGGCTGTATAATCCAAGAACCAAGTTCTTTTGTTGTTATTCTTTTCTTTTTTTTTCTTCTGGTAGAGGCAGAGTCTCACTTTGTCATCCTCCGTAGAGTGCTGTGGCATCTCAGCTCACAGCAACCTCCAACTTCTGGACCTAGGTGATTCTCTTGCCTCAGCCTCCCAAGCAGCTGGGACTACAGGCACCCATCACAACACCCGGCTATTTTTTTGTTGCGGTTTGGCCAGGGCTGGGTTTGAACCCGCCACCCTCAGTATATGGGGCTGGGCGCCCTACCCACTGAGCCACAGGTGCCGCCCATGTTGTTATTATTTTGTATTCGATTATGGCTAGAATATTGATTTTTATAAATTCATTCTGTTTAGTAACCTTGCTGTGTACTTATGGTACATAATGCAAGGGTACATGTTGGACTTTTTAGCGTAGAGTATAAATGTCTTTTTTTTTTTTTTTTTTTTTGTAGAGACAGAGTCTTACTTTATGGCCCTCGGTAGAGTGCCGTGGCCTCACACAGCTCACAGTAACCTCCAACTCCTGGGCTTAAGCGATTCTCTTGCCTCAGCCTCCCGAGTAGCTGGGACTACAGGCGCCCGCCACAACGCCCGGCTATTTTTTGGTTGCAGTTTGGCCGGGGCCGGGTTTAAACCTGCCACTCTCGGTATATGGGGCCGGCGCCTTACCGACTGAGCCACAGGCGCCGCTCGAGTATAAGTGTCTTAACACAATAATGAAGTAAACGAGATGAGGTATATATTAACCAGTGTGATGTAAGCGTTCCTAATTCTATATGAAATCAGCACAATGTATCCCAGAAATGCATTAATGTATACATGACCTATGTGTTTTTGATTTTAAAAAATAAATAAAAATTAAAATTAAAAAAAAAAAAGGAAAGGAAAGGAAAACTCTCAGTGGCACCTGTAGCTCAGTGGGTTGGGCGCCAGCCATATACACGCAGGCTGGTGGGTTCGAACCTGGCCCAGGGCCAGCTAAACAACAATGACAACTGAACAAAAAAACAGCCAGGTGTTGTGGTAGGTGCCTATAGTTCCAGCTACTTGGGAGGCTTGGGCAAGAGAATCCCTTAAGCCCAAGAGTCTGAGGTTGCTGTGAGCTGTGACACTATAGCACTCTACCAAGGGTAACATAGTTCTCAAAAAAAAAAACAAAAAAAGAAAGAAAGGAAAAGAAAAATACTCAGCCCTACTGAGAATCTGTGGAGGCAGAGCCCAACAATCTGTTTTCACACACCCTTTAGGTTTTCGGATGCATGCTAAAATCTGAGAATCACTGCTCTAATTCCCAAGTGGGCTCTATGGACCAGCGGCACTACATCACTCAGCAGCTTGTTAGAAGTGCAGAATCTCAAGCCTCGCCCAATTATGCTCATTCAGAATTTGCATTTTAACAAATTCTCAAGGTGATGCATGTGCAGACAGAAATTTGAGAAGCACTACACTGACTCAATGTTCTCACTAAGCCTACACATTAGAAACATGTGAAGAGCCTTTTAAACATGCTGTTGCCGAGCCTCAGTGATCCATTACACGAGAACCCTCAGAGCAGGAGCCCCAGCCTCAATAACTGTGAAAGCTCCCTGGAAAATTCTAACATGCTCTCAACATCTGCCCTCATAGTGAAAGAAATCACAAGGAGGGACTCAAATATTAGTTGAATAAATGATTAAAAGCTGTGGTGGAAGAAATGCAGGAAAGCAGGTAAGCCAGTTTCCAGTCACAAAACTGCCTCAGGGTTTTTTTTTTTTACAAACACGTGTTCTTGAAGTGTGGTTCCCGGCTGATGAGGATTTTGTAGGAACTTGCTGGAAATGCACCACCTCACTCCAGATGACTTAAATCATAAAAACATGTTATTTAACCAGAGCCGAGGTGATCTGCAGGCTCAGCGAAGTGTGAGAAGCACCACCCGAACTGCCCCACCATGCCCACAGCAGGAGGGCTTCTTCACTTACCCACAGCTGAGGCACAAGGAGGAGCAGGTGAAGTACTCATCTGGAAAAAAGGAGCTGTGTGCCATCTGGTCATCAGGGATCTCCCCACTGAAGCGGTCACTCAAGGCCTGCAGAGGAGGAAGGTGGCGCACAATGGCACTCAGCAGAGCCCTGTGCTTCGGCCCTTCTGCTACTTGCCTTTCTAAGATGCCTTCACTGCTGGCATGTTTCTTATAGGCACCACAGCCAGAGAGGGAATCCAATAACTTTTATCATTACCCTTGACATTCCTGGTCCAATTCACACCCATCCTCACCAGAGGAAACTGTGGAAAGAACTGGTCCATTTCCAAGGAGTCAAGAAAAAGCAAAGTTACTCTCTCCTAATTGTCTTGGCGGTTATAAACACCTCACAGATTCAGGTCTTTCTTTCAAGACCATCACAGACATTGACTAATGCCCATTTCACTGTTGTAAAGCTGGGGCCAAGAAACCAAGACTCCAGAGAGCAATTCCTCTTTAAGTCGGAGGCACAGACCTGAAGTAAGCTGGGAATTTGCTAGCCTTCTAGCCCAGTCCTAACCACCAGGCACTTGGAGTTTACTGGGCCACAGAACTCACTCAACATAGAAAAACCTCAGCCAAAAAAAACAAGAAAGAATTATTATAGTGTTTGGCAGCCATATCTCACCTCTACTAACCTAGAAAATAATAGCCTAAATAAAATGCCAAGAAGAAAGGTAAAGTATTTGCAAAGCGAACTGTAACTTCTGTGGTGAAAGGTAGCTTGCATTTCTTTTTTTCTTTTTTGTGGTTTTTAGCCGGGGCTGGGTTTGAACCCGGCACCTCCGGCATATGGGACCGGCGCCCTACTCCTTGAGCTACAGGCGCCGCCCGGTAGCTTGCATTTCTAATCAAGTTTTCACTCATTACTTTATATTGAAAATATTCTTCAGGCTGATTACAGAAATAGGCATTCCAGGCTTTAAAAACCATTAAACGCATGCGGGTCCATGGGCGGCACCTGAGGCTCAGTGAGTAGGGTGCCGGCCCCATATACCGAGGGTGGTGGGTTCAAACCCAGCCCTGGCCAAATTGCAACAAAAAAATAGCCGGGCGTTGTGGCAGGCACCTGTAGTTCCAGATACTTGGGAGGCTGAGGCAAGAGAATCGCCTAAACCCAGGAGTTGGAGGTTGCTGTGAGCTGTGATGCTATGGTACTCTACCCAAGGGTGATAAAGTGAAATTCTGTCTCTAAAAAAAAAAAAAAAAAAAAACCGCATGTGGGTCCAGGCTCTTAACTTTCAGTCTCCCAGTGCACGGCAGCCAGGCACTACTCACGGCAAGAAGAGGGGAAGACAAGGTATTTCCTTTACTAGAAAGGCGTAAGAAATACTTTTTTTTTTTAATTTTTATTTATTTGTGGGTTTTGGCCAGGGCTGGGTTTGAACCCGCCACCTCCGGCATATGGGACTGGCGCCCTATCCCTTTGAGCCACAGGCACCGCCCAGGCATAAGAAATTTTAAGATGAAATTTGGGAAAAGACCAGATTAGGTTTTAAACTAAGGTTCTCAAGCTTAGAGGAGAGTTTCACATGAGAGCTTCTTATGTAAGACTCCTTTTCCTATTTTCAATGCAGTCTTAATACCAGGAGTTTCAACCTCCGGTGCCTACAAAAAGCACGTGATATCAATGTTGAGTCAGGTGAGGTGTAAGGCAAAGACAGTGGTGGTGAGGAGTGTGTTAAACTGAGGGTGAACAACTCACCCAACATTCTAATTTAGATTCTGTGAGAATAAAAATGCAGGATCAGATTCTGATGGCTGACCGAGGAGCAATCCTCAACTTAGGCCAACAAAAATAGCACATGTCTAGCCGGGCATTTTGGTGGGCACCTGTAGTCCCAGTTACTCGGGAGTCTGAGGCAAGAGAATCACCTGACCCCAAGACTCTGAGGTTGCTGTGAGCTGTGACGCCACAGCACTCTACCCAGGGCAACAAAGTAAGACTCTGGCTTAGGAAAAAAAAAAAGCCCTAATGCATGTTAGTCCTGTCCTTCTTGAGGGTAATTTTATAAAGAGTAACTTATTGAAAAAAATTAAGATTTTAAGAAATGAGGGAATATATGTATGGCTACTGCAGAGAGTGAGAGTGGGGCAAGTGAAATCACTCTTCAGCCTATACCACTCTTCTCTCTCCTACTTCTAAATGTGAACCGATGTTCAGAGATTTTTTTTGGTCTCCCACCTCTTCCAATGAAGCCTTCCCACCCACATCCCTCTCTGCCTTCTCTGAAGCCTGTTGTACTCAACATCTGAACAAGGAATTGAGTGGGCAATCACGCAAAGCCATGAACCTGTTGCATGTATCTTACCTCCAAGACTAGATACTAGATCTAAGCACTGGGAAAGAAGTCTCTATGTCTGGGTCCTCCTCCAAAAGTAGCAAGGGTCCTAACATGTATTCAACTAGGTCCTCTGGGGTGAATTGGCCCACCATCAACTCCTCATTCACATACTAGCCCTGCCCTCCTCTCCTGGCCCTGGCCTTCTCCTGGGCTTCCTCCCATGCCCACAGACCCTCTCACATTTAACAGTAGCTACTTCCTAACTGGCCAAATTATTGATAACTCTCAAGGCTGTGTTTCTGAAACAGGTATGTGCACAACACTTTGGGGATACCTAGAGGGAAAGCAGAGCATGATCCTCCAAAAGCGTTAACTCCCTGAAGATTTGGGGAAGAAGCTACTGTTACATAAAAACAAAACATGGATACAGTATGACAATAAACAGAAAATTCACAAGAACAGAACATAAGGGCCCCGTCCTCCAGGACTGAACGCCACACACATACTCACACCCTCTCCCACTCCCACCCAGGCTAGTGACGCGACCATGAGGCCCCGGAGAGCAAACTATTCATGGAAGGATTTAGAAGCCTAAAAGGAGAACCAGTGGAATTCACATTTAAAAAATCTTCCAAAGGCCTTGAATCAATACGGGTGACAGGACCTGGTGGGAGCCCCTGTTTAGGAAGCGAAAGAAGGCCCAAAGGGAAGACACTACAAAAAAGAAAACCAAAGGGAGATAGGGAGTCAGCAAGAGACTTCTGGACCCCAAGAGGAGGACTAAAACAGTGGAAAACCGTCCACAGGCACGAGAACTTAAAGAGCAAGAGGAAGTAAAAGGAAAATTAGGGCAAGGAAACAGATAAAAGAAACCGCTCATGAGGAAGACTCAGCAGAAAACTCCAGGCAACATGAAGAACCATTCCAGAACAACCCCGCCAAGGGACCATGAGGTAGCTACTGCAGATGATTCCACCTATGAAGAAATGCTAGGAATGACAGAAGGGAATTTAGAATACACATGTTGAAAACAATGAAAGAAATGATGGAAACAATGAAGGAAACTGCTAATAAAGTGGAAAATAACCAAAAGGAAATCCAAAAACAGAATCAAGTCAGAGATGAACGATATGAAGAATATAAAAAGGATATAGCAGAGCTGAAGGAAATGAAACAGTCAATCAGGGAACTTAAAGACGCAATGGAAAGTATCAGCAACAGGTTAGACCATGCCGAAGAAAGAATTTCAGAGGTAGAAGACAAAGTTTTTGAGATAACTCAGATAGTAAAAGAGGCAGAAAAGAAGAGAGAGAAAGCAGAACGTTCACTGTCAAAAATATGGGACTTTATGAAGCGTTCCAACATACGAGTTATAGGAATTCCAGAAGGGGAAGAAGAATGCCCCACAGGAATGAAAGCCATACTAGAGAATATTATAAAAGAAAATTTCCCAAATATCACCAAAGATTCTGACACTCTGCTTTCAGAGGGCTATCGGACCCCAGGTCACCTCAACTCTAACCGAGCTTCTCCAAGAAACATTGTGATGAACCTGTCCAAAGTCAAGACAAAAGAAAAGATTCTGCAAGCTGCCAGGAGTAAGCGCCAGTTGACCTACAGGGGCAAATCCATCAGAGTGACCGCAGACTTCTCTAATGAAACTTTCCAAGCAAGAAGACAATGGTCATCTACCTTTAATCTACTTAAACAGAACAATTTTCAGCCCAGAATTCTGTACCCTGCTAAGCTAAGCTTGAAAATTGACGGAGAAATCAAATCATTTACGGATATACAAACATTGAGGAAATTCGCCACAACAAGACCAGCTCTGCAGGAAATACTTCAACCTGCTCTGCACACTGACCACCACAATGGATCAGCAGCAAAGTAAGAACTCAGAAATTAAAGGACAGAACCTAACCTCCACACTGATGCAAAAGATAAAACTAAGCAATGGACTCTTACCAAATAAGACAAATAGAATACTACCACACTTATCAATTATCTCAATAAATGCTAATGGCTTGAATTCCCCACTGAAGAGACATAGATTGGTTGACTGGATTAAAAAACACAAGCCATCCATTTGCTGTCTGCAAGAAACACACCTGGCTTCAAAAGACAAATTAAAGCTCCGAGTCAAGGGTTGGAAGACAATTTTCCAGGCAAATGGAATTCAGAAGAAAAGAGGAGTTGCAATCTTATTTTCAGATACATGTGGATTTAAAGCAACTAAAGTCAAAAAAGACAAAGATGGTCACTTTATATTGGTCAAGGGAAAAATACAACAAGAAGACATTTCAATTCTAAATATCTATGCACCCAATTTGAATGCTCCCAGATTCTTGAAACAGACCTTACTCAATCTGAGCAATATGATATCTGATAATACCATAATAACAGGGGACTTTAACACTCCTCTTACAGAGCTGGACAGATCCTCTAAACAGAAATTAAACAAAGATATAAGAGATTTAAATGAGACCCTAGAACAACTGTGCTTGACAGACGCATATAGAACACTCCACCCCAAAGATAAAGAATATACATTCTTCTCATCACCCCATGGAACATTCTCCAAAATTGATCATATCCTGGGACACAAAACAAATATCAACAGAATCAAAAGAATTGAAATTTTACCTTGTATCTTCTCAGACCATAAGGCACTAAAGGTGGAACTCAACTCTAACAAAAATGCTCGACCCCACCCAAAGGCATGGAAATTAAACAATCTTCTGTTGAATAACAGATGGGTGCAGGAAGAAACAAAACAGGAAATCATTAACTTCCTTGAGCATAACAACAATGAAGACACAAGCTACCAAAACCTGTGGGACACTGCAAAAGCAGTTTTGAGAGGAAAATTCATCGCTTTAGATGCCTACATTCGAAAAACAGAAAGAGAGCACATCTACAATCTCACAAGAGATCTTATGAAATTGGAAAAAGAAGAACAATCTAAGCCTAAACTCAGTAGAAGAAAAGAAATACCCAAAATCAAATCAGAGAGCAATGAAACTGAAAACAAAAGAATCATTCAGAAAATTAATGAAACAAGGAGTTGGTTTTTTGAAAAAATAAATAAAATAGATAAACCATTGGCCAGACTAACGAGAAATAGAAAAGTAAAATCTCTAGTAACCTCAATCAGAAATGATAAAGGGGAAATAACAACTGATCCCACAGAGATACAAGAGATCATCTCTGAATACTACCAGAAACTCTATGCCCAGAAATTTGACAACGTGAAGGAAATGGATAAATATTTGGAATCACACCCTCTCCCTAGACTTACCCAGGAAGAAATAGAGCTCCTGAACAGACCAATTTCAAGCACCGAGATCAAAGAAACAATAAAAAATCTTCCAACCAAAAAATGCCCTGGTCCAGATGGCTTCACTCCAGAATTCTATCAAACTTTCAAGGAAGAGCTTATTCCTGTACTGCAGAAATTATTCCAAAAAATTGAGGAAGAAGGAATCTTCCCCAACACATTCTATGAAGCAAACATCACCCTGACCAAAACCAGGAAAAGACCCAAACAAAAAGGAGAATTTCAGACCAATCTCACTCATGAATATAGATGCAAAAATCCTCAACAAAATCCTAGCCAATAGATTACAGTTTATCATCAAAAAAGTCATACATCATGATCAAGTAGGCTTCATCCCAGGGATGCAAGTCTGATTTAACATACGCAAGTCCATAAACGTTATCCACCATATTAACAGAGGCAAAAATAAAGATCACATGATCCTCTCAATAGATGCAGAAAAAGCATTTGATAAAATCCAGCATCCTTTTCTAATTAGAACACTGAAGAGTATAGGCATAGGTGGCACATTTCTAAAACTGATTGAAGCTATCTATGACAAACCCACAGCCAATATTTTACTGAATGGAGTAAAACTCAAAGCTTTTCCTCTTAGAACTGGAACCAGACAAGGTTGTCCTCTGTCACCTTTACTATTCAACATAGTGCTGGAAGTTCTAGCCAATACAATTAGGCAAGACAAGGAAATAAAAGGAATCCAAATGGGAGCAGAGGAGGTCAAACTCTCCCTCTTTGCTGACGACATGATCTTATACTTCGAGAACCCCAAAGACTCAACCACAAGACTCCTAGAAGTCATCAAAAAATACAGTAATGTTTCAGGATATAAAATCAATGTCCACAAGTCAGTAGCCTTTGTATACACCAATAACAGTCAAGATGAGAAGCTAATTAAGGACACAACTCCCTTCACCATAGTCTCAAAGAAAATGAAATACCTAGGAGTATACCTAACGAAGGAGGTGAAGGACCTCTATAAAGAAAACTATGAAATCCTCAGAAAGGAAATAGCAGAGGATATTAACAAATGGAAGAACATACCATGCTCATGGATGGGAAGAATCAACATTGTTAAAATGTCTATACTTCCCAAAGCAATCTACCTATTCAATGCCATTCCTATCAAAATACCAACATCGTACTTTCAAAATTTGGAAAAAATGATTCTGCGTTTTGTATGGAACCGGAAAAAACCCCGTATAGCTAAGGCAGTTCTTAGTAACAAAAATAAAGCTGGGGGCATCAGCATACCAGATTTTAGTCTGTACTACAAAGCCATAGTGCTCAAGACAGCATGGTACTGGCACAAAAACAGAGACATAGACACTTGGAATCGAATTGAAAACCAAGAAATGAAACTAACATTTTACAACCACCTAATCTTCGATAAACCAAACAAGAACATACCTTGGGGGAAAGACTCCCTATTCAATAAATGGTGTTGGGAGAACTGGATGTCTACATCTAAAAGACTGAAACTGGACCCACACCTTTCCCCACTCACAAAAATTGATTCAAGATGGATAAAGGACTTAAATTTAAGGCATGAAACAATAAAAATCCTCCAAGAAAGCATAGGAAAAACACTGGAAGATATTGGCCTGGGGAAAGACTTCATGAAGAAAACTGCCATGGCAATTGCAACAACAACAAAAATAAACAAATGGGACTTCATTAAACTGAAAAGCTTCTGTACAGCTAAGGAGACAATAACCAAAGCAAAGAGACAACCTACATAATGGGAAAGGATATTTGCATATTTTCAATCAGACAAAAGCTTGATAACTAGGATCTATAGAGAACTCAAATTAATCCACATGAAAAAAGCCAACAATCCCATATATCAATGGGCAAGAGACATGAACAGAACTTTCTCTAAAGACGACAGACAAATGGCTAACAAACACATGAAAAAATGTTCATCATCTCTATATATTAGAGAAATGCAAATCAAAACAACCCTGAGATATCATCTAACCCCAGTGAGAATGGCCCACATCACAAAATCTCAAAACTGCAGATGCTGGCGTGGATGTGGAGAGAAGGGAACACTTTTACACTGCTGGTGGGACTGCAAACTAGTACAACCTTTTTGGAAGGAAGTATGGAGAAACCTCAAAGCACTCAAGCTAGACCTCCCATTTGATCCTGCAATCCCATTACTGGGCATCTACCCAGAAGGAAAGAAATCCTTTTATCATAAGGACACTTGTACTAGACTGTTTATTGCAGCTCAATTTACAATCGCCAAAATGTGGAAACAGCCTAAATGCCCACCAACCCAGGAATGGATTAACAAGTTGTGGTATATGTATACCATGGAATACTATTCAGCCATTAAAAAAAATGGAGACTTTACATCCTTCGTATTAACCTGGATGGAAGTGGAAGACATTATTCTTCATAAAGCATCACAAGAATGGAGAAGCATGAATCCTATGTACTCAATTTTGATATGAGGACAATTAATGACAATTAAGGTTATGGGGGGGAAAGCAGAAAGAAGGACGGGGGGGGTGGGGCCTTGGTGTGTGTCACACTTTATGGGGGCAAGACATGATTGCAAGAGGGACTTTACCTAACAATTGCAATCAGTGTAACCTGGCTTATTATACCCTCAATGAATCCCCAACAATAAAAGAAAAAAAAAATAGAACATAAGACCACTAAAGTCATTTCAGCTTGCAGCTGGCAGCTTTGTACACACCGGTACCACTACAGGTCTCTTCACAGATAATACTGTGAGGATCAAATGAGGTCACCCATGTGGAACACTTGACATGGACTAGGCACTCAGAAAATGTTAGCTATCATTATTAATATTTTTTTGTTTTTTTTTTTTGTGGTTTTTGGCCAGGGCTGGGTTTGAACCCGCCACCTCCAGCATATGGGACCAGCGCCCTACTCCTTGAGCCACAGACGCTGCCCCCATTATTAATATTTTTTATACTTTTTAATGCTGAGGATTATTTTATTTTCTTCAGCAGGCACTCTTACTACTTAATTCAGGTAATGTACACAATATATTAGAACTTCCCTTCCACAACAGCTCACTGGTCTCCACGGCTAATTGCATTTGCTTGGGGGTGCAGGGCAATTTGGGAGCGAAGAGATGTTCAAGCATCTAATGAGGTGACAGAGAAAGTAAGAAAAAAACGAGGAAATAGGGTGGTGCCTGTGGCTCAGTGTGTAGGGCGCCGGCCCCACATACTAAGGGTGATGGGTTCAAACCCGGCCCTGGTCAAACTGCACCAAAAAAATAGGTGGGTATTGTGGTGGGCGCCTATAGTCCCAGCAACCTGGGAGGCTGAGGCAAGAGAATCGCCTAAGCCCAGGAGTTGGAAATTGCTGTGAGCTGCGTGATGCCACGGCACTCTAGGAGGGTGATAAAGTGAGACTATCTCTACAAAAAAAAAAAAAGGGGGGGGTGGCGCCTGTGGCTCAAGGAGTAGGTCGCCGGTCCCATATGCTGGAGGTGGCGGGTTCAAACCCAGCCCCAGCCAAAAACCACAAAAAAAAAAAAAAAAAATTAGGAATTAACTAAGGATTGTATGTAGGAGCCACCACACAAGGTATAGGGAAAATCAACAAATACATTTTTCAGCCTCAGAGGTTTTTCTTTTCTTTTCTTTTTTTTTTTTTTTTGGAGACAGAGTGTGTCACTTTGTCACCTTTGGTAGAGTGCCGTGGCATCATAGCTCATAGCAACCCTGAAACTCTTGGGCTCAAGTGATTCTCTCGCCTCAGTCTCCCCAGTAGCTGAAACTACAGGCGCCCACAACAACACCCAGCTGTTTTTTTAGAGATGAGGTCTCGCTGACTTGACCTGGTCTTGAACCTGCGAGCTCAGGCATTCCACCCATCTCGGCCTCCCAAGTGCTGAGATTATAGGCATGAGCCACCATGTCCAGCAGAGGCTTTTCTTTTAAACAAGTAACTGAAAAGCTAACCTCAATACTAGTTTTCCTGGGCGGCGTCTGTGGCACAAGTAGGGCGCCAGCTCCATATACCAGAGGTGATGGGTTCAAACCCAGCCCCAGCCAAAAAAAGCTGCAAAAGAAAAATACTAGTTTTCCTAAGGACAAATCTGAAATGTAGCATGAATATAAGTAACGGGTGGGTTGAATTCACATAGGATGCCAATCCTCTGTAAATATAAAACTAGGGCCCAACAGCGCAAGGTTCTTGGGTGGTGCCTGTGGCTCAAGGAGTAGGGCACCGGCCCCATATACCAGGGGTGGCAGGTTCTAACCTGGCCCTGTTTTAAAAAATTAAAACCCAATGGCACAAGATTCTTTCTGTTTCAGCTCAAGTACTTCTCGACAAGTTCTTCCAAAAAACGGGGCAGCTTGTTGTTGAAGGGACAAGGTATTGCTCTGTCACCCAGACTGGAGTGCAGTGGCATGATCACAGTTCACAGCAACCTCAAACTCCCGGCACAAGCTGTCCTCTTGCCTCAGCTTCCCAAGTAACTGGGACTACAGGCACAAACCACCATGCTCAGCTATGTTTTTTTCACATTTTTAGAGAGGGTTTCAATTCTGGTTCCAAACTTGGGGCCTCAAGAGATGCTCCCTCATCACTGGGACTGCAGGTTTGAATATCTCAAAGACTGGCGTGAAACAATCTGTAGCCTGATTTCCCATAGTACTATGCCAAAAAAACCACCGGCATCCTCTGCCCTAGAAAAATTCACTATCAGCTTATGTTGCCCAAGGCAACAGTAACCTCTTATGACATCAGGAAAAGAAGAACTCCCAGACAAACCAGGCTTGTCACTTTAGATGGTAGTCTACCCATCCTCTCACATGCTGGATAAGAGAACAAACATCTTAACTTCTTTCACAAGTCACAAGCTGACAGTAATGAATCAAACCATGACAAGCTTCAGGAGGCCTTAGAAGAATCAAGAGTATGGGAATATAATAGCAACTAATCCAAGGTTAGTGTGTTTTAGATACAAGGGTAGAGATAAACTGTCCTCCTTTCTCTATAACATGAATTGTCTTTCCTAGTTACCTCCCACCTATTCACATACTTAGCTGGTTCAAAATTCCAAACCTTACATCATTCCATGGTTTCTTGGGCTGTCCTCCTCCTGAGGTCCCAAAGCTGGAAGAGGAAGATAGGGAAGGGCCCCTCCTGAGAAAGCTTGGGAAAGCATTTGAGTCTAGTCTGGAAAAGGTTGCCTGGAGACCACATGATCTTGAACTTCAGTTGCCTTGACAACAATGTAGCTCTTTCTATTGTGCCTACAGGGTTAGCACCAGTCATCAAGAGCTAGTAGTGAATTTTCTAATTCAAATTGGACACTCTTCTATAATCAAAGGTACCATACCCCCACACAAAACACAGTAATGTCATAAATTACTTAATAGGGCGGCGCCTGTGGCTCAGTGGGTAGGGTGCCAGCCCCATATACTGTGGGTGGCAGGTTTGAACCCAGCCCCAACCAAACTGCAACAAAAAATAGCCGGGGGTTGTGGCAGATGCCTGTAGTCCCAACTACTTGGGAGGCTGAGGCAAGAGAATCACCTAAGCCCAGGAGTTGGAGGTTGCTGTGAGCTGTGACACCATGGCACTCTACTAAGGGCGATAAAGTGAGACTTTGTCTCTTAAAAAAAAAAAAATTACTGATAGTTTCTTCATTTAGAGATAAGATAAAGAAATTATATTAAACCTATACAAATTCAACCTTAAAATGGTTCTCCCAATTATTCAGAATTTTAAGTATAGACAACCATAGTTAACTCAATATGTAACTCCTCTGTTTGATGAATTCTTTTTTTTTTTTTTGTAGAGACAGAGTTTCACTTTATTGCCCTCGGTACAGTGCTGTGGCGTCACACAGCTCACAGCAACCTCCAACTCCTGGGCTTACGCGATTCTCCTGCCTCAGCCTCCCAAGTAGCTGGGACTACAGGCACCCGCCACAACGCCCAGCTATTTTTTTTGTTGTTGCAGTTTGGCGGGGGCTGAGTTTGAACCCGCCACCCTCGGTATATGGGGCCAGTGCCCTGCTCACTGAGCCACAGGCGCCGCCCTGTTTGATGAATTCTTTTCCTCTCAATAGGAACCTTAGCATCTCTTTCCTTTAATCAACAGACTTACCTGCTCAGTGAGGGTATGCTCTGCCTGTCTGGGCTGTTGCTACTACAGATGCTGAGCTAAGCAGTGAATAGTCAAAAAGTGAGAAATAACTCAGTGAGAAAAAAGGGAAGTAGAGCCTGGGGGCCTAGGCCACAATGTGGCTGACTGGCAAGGAAAGTGATCCTGTCTGCAGGGTGATATAGGAAATGACCCCAGGGCACCTACAGGTTAGCCACTAGAGCAAAAAGTGGTTGCAGGTCTCTTTCTCCAAACTCTTCATTCCCTCTCATTAATCACATTTCCAAATCCATATTTCCTGATCAATAACAAATGTGAAAAGTTCCTTCTGAACCCAACAGTGCTGCAGTAGTCAGATGGAACCTCATAAATAAGAGGCAGCTAGTGTTTCAAAGTATACTAATGGCACTAAAAAGAAAAAGGCATGTGTTATGTACTAACACAATAAGCTTGCAGAACAGCATAAATGCTACAATATCATTTATGAAGGGAAAATGACATATATACATGCATTTATATAGCACTGAAAATTTCTCCAGGTTATCTGCTGAATTAGAAGAGCACATGGGCCAGGCGCAGTGGCTCACACCTGTAATCCTAGCACTCTGGAAGGCCAATGCAGGCGGATTCCCTGAGCTTAGGAGTTCGAGACCAGCCGGAGCAAGAGCAAGACCCCGGCTCTACTAAAAAATGAATGAAATAGCTGGGTATTATGGCAGGCGCCTGTAATCCCAGCTACTTGGGAGGCCGAGGTAAGAGGATTGCTTGAATCCAGGAGTTTGAGGTTGTTGTGAGCTATGACACCAGGGCACTCTAAAACAAAGAAAAAAAAAAAAAAGAGAGAGGACTTGGTTAGGAGAAAAGGATTTAGTTTCTTGAAAACTGCATTTATGGCTCGGTGCCTGTGGTTCAAGCAGCTAAGGCGCCAGCCACATACACCTGAGCTGGTGGGTTTAAATCCAGCCCGGGGGGCGGCGCCTGTGGCTCAGTGGGTAGGGCACCGACCCCATATACCGAGGGTGGTGGGTTCAAGCCCGGCCCTGGCCAAACTGCAACCAAAAAAAAAAAAAAAAATTGCCGGACGTTGTGGCGGGTGCCTGTAGTCCCAGCTACTCGGGAGGCTGAGGCAAGAGAATCGCTTAAGCCCAGGAGTTGGAGGTTGCTGTGAGCTGTGTGAGGCCACGGCACTCTACCGAGGGCCATAAAGTGAGACTCTGTCTCTACAAAAAAAAAACAAAAACAAATCCAGCCTGGGCCCGCCAAACAATGACATTGCAACCAAAAAATAGCCGGCCATTGTGGCAGGCACCTATAGTCCCAGCTACTTGGGAGGCAGAGGCAGGAGAATGGCTTGAGCCCAGGAGTTGGAGGTTGCTGTAAGCTGTGATGTCACAGCACTCCACCCAGAGCGACAGCTTGAGGCTCTGTCTCAAAAAAAAAAGAAAAAAGAAAACTGCATTTATTCAGGAAGAAAAATACATACATTATAAGCATATTTTATATATTTACTTATGTATCACTGAAAATTTCTGGAGGTTTATGCAAGAAAGTATTAACAGGCTTGGTGCCTGTAGCACAGTGGTTATGGCACCGGCCACATGCACCGAGACTGGTGGGTTCGAGCCCAGCCTGGACCAGCTAAACAAGGACAACTGCAACAACAGCAGCCAAAAAAAGAGAAAGAAATAGCCGGGCGTTGTGGCAGGCACCTGTAGCCCCAGCTACTGGGGAGGCTGAGTCAAGAGAATCACTTAAGCCCATGAGTTTGAGGTTGCTGTGAGCTGTGACACCACAGCACTCTACCAAGGGTGACAAAGTGAAGCTCTGTCTCAAAAAAAAAAAAAAAAGTATTAACAATGGTTACCTCTACAGAGTGAGGAGGGAGAAGGTGAGAGAAGGAAAAGGGACTTAACTCATGCTTCGCACATTTCTGTACTACTTAAATTATCATTTGGTTTAGTTTTTTTACTTTTCAGGACAAGTTCTCACTGTTTCATCCAGGCTAGAGTGCAGTGGCACAATCACAGCTCACCGCAACCTCAAACTTTTGGGCTCAAGTGATCATCCTGCTTTGGCCTCCCAAGTGACTGGTACTACAGTCATGTACCACCACACCTGGCTAATTTTATTTGTTTTGTAGAGACAGGGTCTCAAACTCCTAGCCTTAAGTTATCTTCCCACTTCGACCTCCCCAAGTGCTAGAATATCTTTCTTTTTCTTTTATGTAAAATAACCAAACACTAACATATTTAAGGAATGTCCTTTCTAAACTCAACTGGCAATATGTATTAGGAATCTTTTAACATGATCACATCCTCTATCCCTTTAGAGGTGGAATAACTAGTGAGAGGGAATACATACTACCTGGTTCAAATTCTCCACTACTTTCTAGAAAAAGCATCTTAGGCAAATTAATTAACCTCTTTGTGCCTCAGTTTCCTTACCTCATAGAGTTGGTATGAGGATTACACGAATGACGTGCACAGGACAGTCCGTGGCATATAGTAAGCATGTCATAAAGGTTAACCAGTAGTAATTGTGGGAGTAGTAATTTATCCTAAGGAAATGGGCAGAATGTGGACAAACACATTTATATACTTGGAAAATATTATCGGAAAAAATGACAACCAATATTCCAATAAGGTAGAATTACTAAGTGTAGAATGTGATCTATTCATGCAAATAAAAAGTATTCAGCGGCCGGGCGTGGTGGCTCACGCCTGTAGTCCCAAAGCTGTGGGAGGCCGAGGCGGGTGGATTGCCTGAGCTCAGAGGTTCGAGACCAGTATGAACAGCAGTGAGCCAGAGTAAGACCCTGTCTCTACCAAGATCAAAAACAGCCGGACGTTGTGGTGGGTGTCTATAATCCCAGCTACGGGGGAGGCAACAGGACAGAGCATCGCCAGAGGAAGAACATTAAAAAAAGAAGAAGAAAATGAACAACAACAACAAAAAAAGTACTTCAAACGAAGAAGATTGAACAAGCAAGCTGAAATTAAAATTAAAAAAAAAAGTAGGGCGGCGCCTGTGGCTCAAGGAGTAGGGCGCCGGTCCCATATGCCGGAGGTGGCGGGTTCAAATCCAGCCCCGGCCAAAAAAAAAAGTATTCAGCTATTTAAAAATTATATTTTCACAGAATAGTTAATGGCATCGAAAAAATGCTAGGCTTCAATGTTCCACACAAAAAAGCATGGTATAAAACTGCACATACATACAAGACCTCAATTTTCTTTCTAGCCCTCTCTACTAAAAATAGAAAAGCTAGCCGGGCATCATGGCATGCACCTGTAGTCCCAGCTACTCTAGAGGCTGAGGCAGGAGGATCACTTAGGCCTAGAGCTAGGATGTCACTGCACTGTAGCCAGGGTGATAAAACGAGACTGTCTCTCAAAACTATATATTTACATAAAAAGAATATCAAGGCCAGGTGCAGTGACTCACACTTGTAATCCTAGCACTCTGGAAGGCCAAGGTGTGTGGTTTGCCTGAGCTCAGGAGTTCAATACCAGCCTGTTAGAGTGAGAACCCGGTCTCTACTAAAAAAGAAAAAAAACTAGCTAGGCATTGTGGCTAGTTTGGCACCTATAGTCCCAGCTACTCAGGAGGCTAAGGCAAGAAGACTGCTTGAGCCCTAGAGTTTGAGGTTGCTGTGAGCTATGACGACACCACGGTACTCCACCCAAGATGACAGAGCAGGACTGTGTCTCAAAAAAAGAAAAAATCAAGGAGACAAAGAGAAAAATGGAAGAAACAAGAAGGTCCCAAAAAAGATTAAAGGCTACCTATAAAAATAAATAAAACAGCATAAAACAACATAAATAAATAGCGTAAAGAAAGACAGCCATTATAGTATATATACACTGCTATGAACTACAAAGACTTCACTTAGTCATTTTTAACAGCAATAAAACTCTGTGGTCAGGGTGGCACCTGTAGCTCAATGGGTAGGCACCAGCCACATACACCGAGGCTGGCAGATTCAAACACGGCCTGGGCCAGCTAAAACAACAATGACAACAACAACAACAAAAAAAAAATTGCCGGGCATTCTGGTAGGCATCTGTGGTCCCAGCTAATTGGGAGGGTGAGCCAGGAGAATCTCTTGAGCCCAAGAGTTGAAGGTTACTGTGAGCTGTGACGTCACAGCACTCTACCCAGCGTGACACTCTGCCCGCCCCTCCCCCCCCAAAATACAAAATAACCCTGTGGTCAATTTGCCTAATGCAGACCTTAAAAGTAGCTTTCTTAAAGAGTGACAACCGGAGAATTAACTACATCTAATTTAAAGAAGGACGTTTAAAACAACAAAAAGCAATCCAAAAAAAAACGCAAAAGCAAAAAAAAAAATTTTTTTTTTTTTTTTGGGCAAGAGCAAATTTTTCAAGGATATGGGTAAATTGCAAGAACTGCATAATTCTCCAGGGAGAGCCCAAATCATCCACTTAAACATCACTCCTTCCTATAGATGAAAGGAGTAGGTCTCACTCCTCATTAGAGTACAGCCCCACACCACAGAGAACAGGAAATACTAAGTCCAGGTGAAATTTGGGGGATACCGGTTAATAAGAATCATCCAAATTCCAGCTGACCAGGCTCATTTTTTTTTTTTTTTTTTTTGGCCAGGGCTGGGTTTGAACCCGCCACCTCCGGCATATGGAACCGGTGCCCTACTCCTTGAGCCACAGGCGCCGCCCAGACTAGGCTCATTTTAATCACAGAAAACTTCTGGAATCTTATCACCTCATAAGAATACAATGTGACTATTTCTCAAAAGTACCTAACAAACTGGCCTGAGGGACCTCTTAGCACTAAATACTGCAGACAGCACTCAGTGTCCTTTACAGCATTATTTAAACATTAAGCTGGGTTAGCTTCCAGAAGAGCAAAAAAACTTACTAGAATCCAGCCACTGGCCTATTTGATCAGATTTATAGTTCTCTGCACACCACAGCACAGATTCAGCCTCTTTTGAGGACGTTTGCTTTACTATTATCTTCCCCCCTCTGACCGCCTTTGAGCCACTACAAGGACATTACTAGCGAGTATATCTAAGTACACTTTAAATTCTAACTAGAAGTACTCCTATGTATTTCATGAATTATTCATGAAAGTCATTTTTCATAGTTGTTCCTTAATATTATTCACAGTAAGTAACATTCACGGAACATTTACTATACACCAAGTACTTTGTATCTTAAATATATTGTCATTTAATCCCACCTCAATTTTGTTAGGAACTTTTTTTTTTCTTTTTTTGCAGTTTTTAGCCAGGGCCGGGTTTGAACCCACCACCCACGTCATATGGGGCTGGAGCCTTACTCCTTTGAGCCACAGGTGCCGCCCTGTTAGGAACATTCTATTATTATCTCCACTGTATAGACGAGAGGGGAAGTTTGAAGAAGTAGTACTACACAGGCAGAGATTTTTTGTGTGTGTTTTATTTCCCACTGTATTTCTAGCACCTCAAACTGTACCTGACACATAGGGGAACTCATTTACTTGTTGGATGAGTGAACAAACAAACTAATTTCCCCAGACCAAGCAACTGGTATGGGCAGAACTGGGATTCTAACACAGGTCTATCTGACTTCAGAAGCCAAGCTTTTAACTACTATGCAAACCCCACAAACCTTTGGTGATAAAATTTCAAACTTGCAGATAAAGTGCAAGGACAATATAAGGAAATACCATACACAATTTATCCCCATTCGCTAATTGTTTCCATTGTGCCCCACTGTAAACCTTTTAAAGTCAATGGATTATGCCAACCAGTGTACACCCAAAGTTTATTCCTATGTAAACTAGGTCTTATGCTAAATCTCCTTCTGCCTCACCCCTTCCAGTTCCACATCTCTCCCCTAACCCACTGGGAATTCTCATACCAAGTTCCAATCCTACTGGCAACATTTCCTCCGCCTCTATCCAAGATTTGCCCACTCCAGTACTGGCCCAACAGCTCTGTTCCCTTCCTGTCCTCTGCCCCAGGTCTGTAGGCATTAAGCATTGTAAAACAAGGTGTGCACAAAACAAACTGTAGAAAGGAACCTATGTTCTCAGGGGATCAAAATGGTTAACACATTATAGAAAGGAAAAGTAAATTAAAGAATACACATTTAAGGCTTGGTGCCTGTAGCTCAGCGGCTAGGGTGCCAGCCACATACACAGGAGCTGGTGGGTTTAAACACAGCTTGGGCCTGCCAAACAATGACAACTACAACCAAAAAATAGCCGGGCACTGTGGCGAGCGCCTGTAGTCCCAAGCCACTTGGGAGGCTAAGGCAAGAGACTCACTTAAGCCCAATAGTTTGAGGTTGCTGTGAGCTGTAATGTCACAGCACTCTACCAACAGCGACATAGTGAGACTCTGCCTCAAAAAGAAAAAGAAAAAAGAATACACATTTAAGAGATTGTGTTGAAGCAAAAATCCTTGAAATACTAGAAACAAAATAGAAAAAGACACCAAAAATGCAGAAATCCTCAATGTGAAATGATGGAAATGAATTAAAAAATATATATATTTTTAGTCATACATTTTTGACACGACCTTCTGTTTCAAGAGAATATAACATAGGAAAATAATTCCAAATATAGAAAGAGCTTTTATGATATTTAGTTGTGGCATCATCTATAATAGAGAAAATTTACTAAGTATCTTGTCCATCAATTGCTATTTTGGTACATTTAAGCAGTGAAATATTATGTAGCTATCAAAACTACTTATATGAAGTTTAGGAGTTTCAGGAGGAAAAAAAAACTATAAGGACTACATAATAATAAAATGTTTTTGATGTTATAAGAAGAAAGTACATCTATAATATGATAGCAAATTATAAGTTTACTTTTTTTTTTTTTTTTTGTAGAGACAGAGTCTCACTGTACCGCCCTCAGGTAGAGTGCCGTGGCGTCACACAGCTCACAGCAACCTCTAACTCTTGGGCTTACGCGATTCTCCTGCCTCAGCCTCCTAAGCAGCTGGGACACAGGTGCCTGCCACAACGCCCGGCTATTTTTTTGTTGCAGTTTGGCCAGGGCTGGGTTTGAACCCGCCACCCTCGGCATATGGGGCCGGCGCCCTACTCACTGAGCCACAGGCGCCGCCCATAAGTTTACTTTTTTAATGCACAGAATATATAGTGTAAGGACACACATTAAAATATTAACAGAGGCTATCCCTAGTAGGGATTACAGATGGTTTTGGTTTTTACTGTTAGACTCTACTGAAGAAATCATGTTTTCTACATTTTGCATTATATTCCTTACGTAAACCAGAAGGATCGGAATTTAGAAATTATCATATAAACTGACCATTGAACAATCTATCCATCACAGCTGTGATGACACATCAAATTTCACCGAGACTACCTAACCAATTCTAAAATGGCAATTTTCAATAACCAGCAATACCTCAAGTCAGTTTTAATCCTATTTTATTTCCCCCCATTGCCGCTGTTCGAGTGATTTTCTTGCCTGTTGATGGCTGGATGGTACAGCACAAGTACCATTGTGGGAGTGACATGATAATAACCAGTACAGTGATCTCCTACCCAGTAACTGGGAAGCCTAAGATGCTATTTCATGAAGCAGGGGCAACAGATTAATCCCACAGGGCCTCAACTGGTTTCTAGAACCTGTCATGGTTGAAGGGCTAGCAGCCCACCCAGACAGAAGGCTCTCTGCAACAAACAGGCCAGCACCATCTGGACGAGCTACAGGAGAAACAATCTGTGGAACAGCAAGGTGCTTTATAACAGGATTTTACTGTACTACCAAGATAATACATTGATACAGCAAAAGAAGAACAATTTACTGATTGTCAGATTTTAAGGGACAAAAGATATAACGCTTAGAAATGAGTTTGCCAAAAGGTGGGCTTCACATCACTGGTGTATATGATGGATTTGGGGTGAAATCAGGACATGAGTATATGGGATAACCTAAATAACACCAAATTCTACAGCAGAAATTCCAATTCATTTTCAAAATTTCATATTCTCTTAAGGAAAGTCTCACATAGGTAATAGTGTACCTTTAACAACTCCTTTTAAGTGAAGGAAAAACAGACCCCCATCTCAGAATCTTTTATGAGCAATAGCCTCTAACTAAGAAATAGTTGAGAGACAGGAAGCCTGCCTGGCTATGAGAAGGAGCTCTGGAGGATGGCCAGGGGTTGTGCCTGCTGTGACTTAGTCACTACATGTAACTAGTAACATCTCTGTGCCTCAACTTCCTTATCTGCAAAATGAAGATGATAATAGTACTTAATTCATGGAGTTGGTATTATAAGGATTAAATGAACTAATCCATATAAACTACTCTAAACTTTGGTTTATAATAAACAATAACTGCTATCATGTGTCAAATTTTGGTGTTTTGTCTTGGTAGTTTTCCACCTGTGATACTAGTTTTCCACTTACAGTGATAATAAAAAGTTTCCTTCTTGAATAAATAAGGAAAAAAGTGAGCTGGTTTACAGAAAAGCATAAAGGCTGGGCGGCGCCTATGGCTCAAGGAGTAGGGTGCCGGCCCCATATACCGAGGGTGGTGGTTTCAAACCCGGCCTCAGCCAAAAACTGCAAAAAAAGAAAAGCATAAAGGCTGTGCAGATTAAGTAAGCCTCAACATGACATCAACTCACTAGGGCTGGACAAAACCACCCATCGTGTTCTGTGCAAATTAATGCTTTTTCCTACTCCCCCAAAACCTAGTATTTCTCCAAGATGAGGATCTGTCACTTTTTTACTATCACTCATGACCTCTCCATTCATGCACTCTTAGCAAGATGAAGGCATTCAGTAAGTGCAATGCCCTCCATATGCTCCTGTTATTATTACCTCTCTTCCCAGCCCAGATTTCCCATCACCAGCACCAAAAAGCTGGAGAACTGCATGTTCTCAATGCCCACTGGTACCCAATGAGCAGCACTTGGGGCAGAAGCCAACTGACCTTCAGGGCTTTGAAGATGACCCCTGGGTGCCGGGGAGAACGGGTGGTGTTGTTTTCCAGCAGCTGCTCCAAAGCACGCCGCAGCCCAGAAAAGTCTGTGGGAGGGTTATAAGTCCTCGTTCCCTTGTAGTGAATGGAACTAAAGGCTTCAGGGAAGCGGCCCAGCTTCCGGAACCGGTCCTGGATGAGCTTCTCTGGCACCTCTGAGGGGTGATCTGTCCAGGCAGAAACACAGGCATGTGAGCAGTGAGTGACCTCTCCTTTAACAAAAAGTGACCTATGTTTCATTATAAAAGTAAGATAGTTGGCTCAGTGCCCGTCATCCAGTAGTTAGGGCGCTGGCCACATGCACTGGGGCTGGTGTGTTTAAACCCATCCCGGGCCTGCTAAACAAAAACAAAACAAAACAAAAAAATAGCCAGGCATTGTTGCAGGTGCCTGTAGTCCCAGCTACTTGGGAGGCTGAGAAAATAGAATTGCTTGAGCCCAAGAGTTTGCGGTTGCTGTGAGATATGACGCCACAGCACTCTATGGAGGGCAACAAAGTGAGACTCTCAGTCAAAAAAAAAGGTAAGATACTTCATGGTGTATGGCACATCTGCAATCAGTATAATCTAATTCTTTGTACCCTCAATGAATCCCAAACAATAAAAAAAAAAGTAAGATACTCGGAGACTCCACATACATGAAGTACATTAGCAGGCAGAACTAACAACGTATGTTGTTAGAATTCGGGTTCCCCTTGCCTGGAAAGGGGCATGAGGAGGAGGCTAGCATCCATGGTCTGGTACTGCCACATAGGTGCATTTGGGTTGTAAAACATCATCATGTTATAATACTTTTGATATGTGCATTTTTCTATGCGTACATTATACTTCAAGGGGGAAAGTCTTTTAAAAATAAGATTCCAAAAAAATTAAAATAAATAATATTCCATTCATTGTAAGAAAAATCTAGACATACCAAAGCATAAAAGGAAAGAAAAGTATGTCCTCTGCTCCCTCCTACTTCCCAAAAGTAACTATAGCTCAATGTTCATCCTTTCAGCCATTTTCTTTTTCAGACCCCACAAGCCCAGACACACTTTTTTTTTTTTTTTTTTCAAAATAATTCACTGAACTCTGTTACTTAAATATATGAGTGGGGACATTTTTTCATAAATTTTTTTTAAATGAACTATTCACCATAAGTGTGGTCCCATAGAAGTACTGAGTACATTGAATACTTTTCCCTCCATTCTTGAGATACTTTACTCAAGAGAATATGTTCCAGGTCCCTCGATGTAAACATAAAAGAGGTAAAGGCTCCATCTTTTTTAAGGCTGCATAGTATTCTATGGTATACATATTACCACAATTTATTAATCCATTCATGGGTTGATGGGCACTTGGGCTTCTTCCATGACTTGGCTATTACAAATTGAGCTGCAATGAATAATCTGGTGCAAGTATCTTTTGTTGCGAGACACACTTTTTATCTACACATTTACCAATACATATAAGTAACTTGCTTTTTATCACTTAATTATATATATATATTTTTTTTTTTTTGAGACAGAGCCTCAAGCTGTCACCCTGGGTACAGTGCCATGGCATCACAGCTCACAGCAACCTCCAACTCCTGGGCTCAAGTGATTCTCCTGCCTCCGCCTCCCAAGTAGCTGGGATTACAGGTGCCTGCCACAATGCCCAGCTTTTTTTTGGTTGCAGCCATCATTGTTTGGAGGGCCCAGGCTGGATTCGAATCCGCCAGCTCAGGTGTATGTGGCTGGAGCCTTAGCCGCTTGAGCCACAGGCGCTGAGCCTATCACTTAATAATATACTGTAAGTCTCTATCATGTCATGATACTGAGAAGTTCCTTATTTTTTTTAACAGCTATTTTTGTCTTCCAACCTACAGATGTATTTAACCAGTCAGCTACTAATGAACACTTAACATTCTGTACTTTGAAAATTCTGGTCTTATGTGATGAAGCGTGGGCAATCTACCAACATCTGAGGGTATTAGCTTGCCCACAGAAGTCCAGAATCTGGGCCATGGTAGTACAGACGGATTCAATAAATGTTTTAGAGGTAAAGGCAAGGGTCTCATTATGTTGCCCAGGTTAGATTTGAACTCCTGGGCTCAAGCTATCCTCCTGCCTTCTGCTGAGAAGCTGGGGCTACAGGCGTGGGCTTGCATGCCTCTATGCAAGGGTATCTAACCTTTTTTTTCTCTGCAGTACACTGGAAGAATGAGAGTTGTCTTGAGCCACAAAGTAAATACACAAACACTAACGAAATCTGATTGGCAAAAAGAAGTACATGCATCCTTTTCATGATATTCCATGCCACAAATAAGCAAAACATGTCCTCACAAAATTAGCATGCTGCCCCTGGGCCACAAGTTGGACACCCCTTTGACTATAGTCATCAAAGACAAGTAGCCATAATTCCGCAGTATTCCTTATTCTTATCTCCTCCTGAACTTTTCCCAGCAGATACTTTTTAAGGAAATAGAAGGCAGTGTCGTAGGGGTAAACTGATCAGCTATGGACTTTTCCCAAAGCTATCCAGAACCCCACCCTGGTTAACTTCACTTCTTCCCAACGTGACTTCCTCACATCACTTGCTAACTTATCCATGGATACATATATCACTATTCCCAAATCACTTGATCCTTCCCATTTAGAAACAGGAACAATTCATTTGCCTACTTAAACTCCTATGCAAGAATCCTCTATCTAGAAAAGGAGGAGGATCAAATAAAAAATTAGGAATTCTATGAAACAGAAAAATCTAATTATCAACTGGCCCACAATTCTGGCACCTCTTCTACCGTGCATAAAATCTGGCTGCCTTATTTCCATTTCAAGGTTTCAAGAGGCAGCCATGCTATTCCACAAGCAACTTTGGATTTAGGAGTTAGAAGACCTTGCTTCGAATTCCAATTTTGTTGCCTTTCTAGCTAACCTTCCTTGGTTACTACCATAACTGCTCTGAGTCCGTTTCTTTCTTTTTTTTTTTTTTTTGCAATTTTTGGCTGGGGCTGGTTTTGAACCCACCACTTCCAGTATATGGGGCTGGCCCCCTACTCCTTGAGCCATAGGCACCGCGCTGAGTCAGTTTCTTTACCTATAAGATGGGACTGCTATTGATTGGGCTGAATAATAAAGATAAAATAAGACAGCATTTATTTAAGAAACACCTAGCATAATGCATGGCACAGAGCAATAAATGCCTAGGCTGAGCATGGTGGCTCAAGGCTATGATCCAGGCACTCTGGGAGGTCCAAGGCAGGACAGTCCCTTTTCTACTAAACATAGAAAAATTTGGGCGGCGCCTGTGGCTCAGTGAGTAGGGCGCTGGCCCCATATACCAAGGATGGCAGGTTGGAACTCAGCCCCGGCCAAACTGCAATAAAAAAAAAAAAGTCGGGTGTTGTTGCGGGCACCTGTAGTCCCAGCTACTTGGGAGGCTGAGGCAAGAGCCTAAGCCCAAGAGCTGGAGGTTGCTGTGAGCTGTGACATCATGGCACTCTAGCAAGGGCAAAAAAGTGAGACTCTGCCTCTAAGAAAAAAAAAGTAAAAAAAAATAAATGTGAAAATAAACAGAAAATTAGTCGAGCATTGTGGCAGGCTCCCAAAGTGCTAGGATTACAGGTGTGAGCCACCATGCCCAGTCTATTCTGGAACATATAGATTTCTCATCTTCCTATAGGTCATGAGTAATTGGCACCACTAGAATCACCTGATCCCAGATTCTTCATATTCAATCTCCTTTATGGCCTAATCTGTCCACCTCCCTCGTACTGCCACTGTCTGGATTAAATTTCCTCCACTTCTCTCTCTCTTTCTTTTTTGAGATGAAGTCTTACTTTATCGCCCTTGGTAGAGTGCCACGATCCTCTTGCCTCAGCCTCCCAAGAAGCTGGGACTTACAGGTACCTGCCACAACACCTAGCTATTTTTAGAGACAGGGTCTCACTCTTGCTGAGGCTGGTCTCAAACGCCTGAGCTCAGGCAATCCACCCACCTCAGCCTCCCAGCCTCCACATACCTGCAACAGGCTGCCAGGGAATCTTTTGAAAATATAGATATAAGGGCGGTGCCTGTGGCTCAGTGAGTAGGGCACCGGCCCCATATGCGGAGGGTGGCGTATTCAAACCCAGCCCCGGCCAAACTGCAACAAAAAAATAGCCGGGCGTTGTGGCGGGCGCCTGTAGTCCCAGCTGCTCTGGAGGCTGAGGCAAGAGAATCACGTAAGCCCAAGAGTTAGAGGTTGCTGTGAGCCGTGTGACGCCACGGCACTCTACCCGAGGGCGGTACAGTGAGACTCTGTCTCTACAAAAAAAGAAAATATAGATATAAATCCAGAAGTGGATGTAATCCTAGCATTCTAGGAGGCTGAGGGGGTGGACTGCCTGAGCTCAGGAGTTCCAGACCAGCCTGTGCAAGAGTGAGACACCATCTCTAAAAATAGCCAGGCATTTTGGTGGGCGCCTATAGTCCCAGCTTATAGGGGAGGCTGAGACAAGAGGATCACTTAAGCCCAACAATTTGAAGCTGCTGTCAGCTATGATGCCATAGCACTCTACCAAGGGCAACAAAGTGAGACTGTGTCTCAAAAAAAAAAAAAAAAAGAAAGAAAATATATATAGTTATATAGTTGTATTTCATATAACTCTGTCCCTAAGAGCCTTCAGGGACTCCTTGTTATTCTTTCTTTTTAGAAACAGAATCTCACTTTGTCGCCCTCGGTAGAGTGCCTTGGCATCAGAGCTCACAGCAACCTCCAGCTCTTGGGCTTAGGTGATTCTCTTGCCTCAATCTCCCAAGTAGCTGGGACTACAGGTGCCCGCCACAATGCCTGGCTACTCCTTGTTATGCTTGAGACTGAATCAGGTTCTACACAAGCTATGCAAGGTTCAGTGGTTAGGGAGAGAATGAATGAAGGAGATAACTGAGAACCAGGTGAAAGACCTAGGCAGGAGTTAAGAGGCAGGAGGCCATATTTAGGAGTCTGGATTTTATTTTGACATAGTCAAAAGCCATTGACAGGTGTAAGCAGAATACCATGATCTAAAGTATAAATTAAGCTTTTGAAAAGATCACTCTGGACACTGTACAGAGACTGCACCAAAGGGAGCAGGAATGAAATTTTGGAATTACTGCAGAACTACCTGCAATTCTCTGAACACAACTTGCTCCTTGAAACCACTAGGGGTTTGCTCTTCCTAGAATATCTTCCTCCCCTCCACTAGCCAAGTCTCTCAGAGTTCAAATGTCACTGCCTCTTGCCTAGATCCCTTCAGGAGTAGAATCCCTCCTCCACATTCCCACAGCTCCAGTGCCTCCATCTACAGAAGAGAATGCTGTATGGTCTCCCAACTAGATTGTGAGCATTCAAGGGTAGGAATTGTTTTTTTTTTTTTTTTTTTTTTTTTTTCAGCATTTGCCTCAGTGCTCAGCACATGACAGGTGCACTCAATAAACTCTGATGGGTAAATGAACATGTCAATGGGTTGTTTTAGAGGCCAACACTACTACTCCCCTCCCCCCATCTAATGACTATTGTGTCCCTGGTGGTCTAGTGGTTTAAAATGAAAAACAAAACAAATTTAAACATAATTACTACTGGGGTACCTGCTCCCTCATTCTTCTGTTCAGGTGATGATCTTGCTTCTTATGTCTCTAAGAAAATGTAAACAATAAAGCAAGAACTTCCACACACACTACACCACCACCACAGCTACCTATTTACCCGCAACTGTGTCCATATACTCCACTTTCTCTCCTGTTGTTCTGAATGAACTGTCCATGGTCCTAAGGCCAACGCTTCTGCCAATGCATCACTCCAATCGTTCCTGCTCTTTCTTTGCATCTGTGTTGTTCCATCTCTAATGAATTATTCCCATGAGTACACAAATATGTGTAATATTTCACACCTTATACTTTAAACAGGGAAAAATCCCACATCAGCCTCCAGCTATGATTTCATTGTTCTGCTTCACTTTACAGAACTCTTTAAAGAAGTTGAATATACTCACTAATTAATTCTTCTCCTATTCTCTTTTATATTTACTTTCAAATTCCTTTTTTTTTTTTTTTTTTTTTATGGGATGGGATTTCACTATGTAGCCCGGGCTGGCCTTGAACTCCTGGGCTCAAGTGATCCTCCCACCTCAGCCTCTCAAGCAACTAGAATTATAAGCATGCCACTACTGCCAGCTTCCTATTTTCTCTTTATCCTACTCTGATTAAGCTTTCATGCCAACCACCTTACGGAAACAGCTTTTACCCAGATCACCAAGGAACTCTATATTGCTAAAACTAATTGGCAACTCTCAAACTCTCCTACTTGAACGATAAGCAGATTTTCACATGATTAATCATTTGGTCCTTCTTCAAACACATCCTATATCTTGCCTGGGTAGAAATTTTCTAGGCAATCTACCACCACCAAGTGGCTACTGCAGTACAGGGGCTGCCTCCTTGTATCCAGAAAGGTGATGTGTGATGCAGTAGCCCATTTACTCACCAGAGCCCAATAGTTGCGTGTGTACAGTCTCGTGGAAAATGATAACTGCAGGGCCCAGGGTGGATAAAGGGACATCCAAGCCACAGCGGGCAGTGGTAGCCTTGAGCTCCTTCGTGAAGTGCTTCAGATAAGCTTCCGAGGCGTCCCCAAGGAATTTGAAGAGGTCATTATGCAGCCGGTCTGCATGAGTTCGATAGATGACCAGGTCTGAGATGGCCAGGACCTTAAGTAGCAGACGTGTTCTCTGGCTTAGATTCACGGTAGCTCCCAAGAGCCCTTCCGTGTCTATCACTGCTACTTTGTGGACTGGGTCATAGGCTGCCCACACTCCCACAGTGCACGACTCCTGGGCAGGGGAGGTTTTAAAGACTTCACGACCATAAAAGAAAGTGTGGTTGAGAGTATGAGACTTCCCATCACCAGTATTTCCAAAAATGGAAACCACCTTCAGATGCTGATCAGGTTTGCAGTCCAATTTTCTAATAAAGTCCTCTTCATTCGTTACCTTTAAAAAAAAAAAAAGACAGTGAAATATACAAACTACAAAATAGCCAAAGCATCTACAAGAAGAACAAATGCTTCCCAGGCTCAAGGCCCTTGCTTGTCAAGGGAACAAGGAGAGAAAGTTCCAGGTTAAAAGCACCCCATCCCCCACCCTTAGCAAACAGCTCACACAAGCCTCTAAAGCCTCAGTCAGTGTAAGAACTATAACACTCTCAGAAGAAAAGAAGGAAGTTTAATCTTTGTAACCTTGGACTGGGCAACAGTTTCCTAGACATGACACCAAGAGCACAAGAAGCAAAAGGAAAAAAATAGATCTCGGCTCGGCGCCTGTAGCATAGTAGTTACAGCGCCAGCCGCAAACACCAAGAGTGCTGGGTTCGAACCCAACCTAGGCCAACTAAACAACTGCAACAAATGGCAGCGCCTGTGACTCAAAGAAGTAAGGCATCGGCCCCATATGCCAGAGGTGGCAGGTTCAAACCCAGCCACAGCCAAAAACTGCAAAAAAAAACAAAAAAACTGCAACATAAAAATAGCCAGGCATTGTGGCGGGTACCTGTAGTCCTAGCTACTTGGGAGGCTGAGGCAAAAGAATAGCTTAAGCCCAAGAGTTTGAGGTTGCTGTGAGCTGTGATGCCACAACACTCTACCGAGGGTAACATAATGATACTCTGTCTCAAAAAAAAAAAAAAAAGAAAAACAAAGAAAGAAAGAAAGAGAAAAAAATAGAAAAATGAAACTAGATAAAAAAAGAAAAAATAAAAAAAAACAGGTAAATGAAACTAGATCAAAATTAAAACTTTGTCCTGCAAAGAACACCATAAAGGCAATGAATAATCAACCCACAGGATAAAAGAAAATATTTCTAAATCAAATATCTAATAAGGTGTTCAGAATGTAAAGAAATGTTGTAACTCAACAATGAACTTAACTAAGCCAATTAAAAAATAAGCAAAGAGGGGCGGTGCCTCTGGCTCAGTGAGTAGGGCGCCAGTCCCATATGCTGAGGGTGGTGGGTTCAAACCCAGCCCCAGCCAAACTGCAACAAAAAAAAATAAATAGCCGGGTGTTGTGGCAGGCGCCTGTAGTCCCAGCTGCTCAGGAGGCTGAGGCAAGAGAATCGCGTAAGCCCAAGAGTTACAGGTTGCTGTGAGCCGTGTGAGGCCACGGCACTCTATCCAAGGGCGGTACAGTGAGACTCTGTCTCTACAAAAAAAAAAAAAAAAGCAAAGAATTCGAATAGACATTTCTCCAAAAGAAGATATGCAATCAATCAACTAATAAACACATGAAAAGATGCTAACATCATTAATCACTAAGAAAATGCAAATCACCTCACAATGGCTCCCTGAGGCCCACAGCCAAACACTATTAGCTCCGTCTGGCTCAGCAGCTCAGTCTGGGGCTCTAGACAATGTCCAAAGTTCTCCATACGCCTGCTCCAGCTCTCCCCAAGGCAGTTCAACTGAGTGCCAAGTCCAAAAACACCAAAACAGTCCACAAGGATTTACACCACACTGTCCTTGGGAATGAATGTTTGTCATCAGCAGAGGCCATTTCTGAGCAGTAGTGGCTTCAAGTACTACACTGACACTACACAACCAGTTCTAAAATCTTGCCATCAAATTCGATATTGCAGTTTCAAGTGATGAGTATAAAATCTTGAGATACCACCCAGACCTCGGTAAGAGCTGCCCTGCGACCCCCAACCCATGACTCACGCCCACCAGGCATCCGCACACCCTGACCAGGAACTGCAGGAGCCGCACAACCCCACGTTCTCCCTCCTATACCCTCCCTGCCCCCACACCGGCCTTCTCGTCTGGCCAGGGACTCTGGTAGCCGCGTACCTTCCGGACCCCTCCCTGCCTCTGCATGGAGCCCTTCTCCAGGCCAGAGACTGCTGGAGCCTTGGGCTCTCAGTGCCAAACTCACTGGGCACCAGGCACTCCCAGAACCATTCACACCATCTCCCACCCTGTTGCTGGATCCGGGTGTGTCACACTCTGGAGCTGCTTCCACAACCAGAACTCCCTGGCTGGAGCAGCCCCAGAGGAACTAAACAGGGTCACTCCCTACAACGACCCAGCAACAAAAGAGTGATCCCGCTGGGGTCTAATCTTGGAGAGACACCTCCCCAACTCTGAGGATGGCCAGACGCAATGGTGAAAAACAATCATGAGGTGAAATCAACAGAAAAACTCTGGCAATATGAATAATCAGAGTAGATCAACTCCCCCAAGGATCAATGGGGCAGACACAGCGCAATATCCCATGCACAAACAAATAGCTGAGATGTCAGAAATCGAATTCAGAATCTGGATAGCAAATAAGATTGAATTAGAATTCCAAGCAGTAACCCAAAAGATATCTCAAGAATTCAATGAATTCAAAGACCAAATGACCAAAGATTTTGACACAGTGAGATAAGAAGTTGCAGCCCTCAAAGATCTGAGAAACACAGTAGAATCCCTCAGTAACAGAATGGAGCAAGCAGAAGAAAGCATTTCTGACACTGAAGACAAAGCTTTCGAACACTCCCAACCTCTCAAAGAGGAAGAGAAATGGAGGGCAAAAACAGATCACTCTCTGGGATAATTTGAAGAAAACCAGTAATTGTCTTAATAGGGATTCCCAAAAGCAACCAAGTGGCTTCACAAGGCACAGACTCTCTTCTCCATGAGATTATGAAGGAGAACTTTCCAGACATGCCAAGAGATCCTGAAATTCAGATAGCAGTTTCAGAACTCCAGCACGACTCAACCTGAAGAAGACATCCCCCAGACACATCATAATCAATTTCACTAAAGTTAATATGAAGGAGAAAATTATGAAAGCAGCCAGACGAAAGAAAACCATCACCTACAAGGGCAAGAATATTAGAATAACTGTAGATCTCTCTGCTAAAACCTTTCAAGCTAGAAGAGGATGGTCATCGACTTTTAATCTCCTAAAACAAAATAACTTTCAACCCAGGATCCTGTACCCAGCTAAACTGAGTTTCATTTATGATGGAGAAATTAAATACTTCAATGATATTCACATGTTGAAGAAATTTGCCATAACTAAACCAGCTCTCCAGGATATTCTCAGACCTATCCTCCATAAAGACCAGCATAATCCTCCACCACAAAAGTAAACCCATCCAGAAAATTTTAATCAAATTCCAACTTCCACAGTCGTAAAAGGATTAAAAATGTCTACCAGACTCTCAAAAGGCTTATCAATATTCTCAATTAATGTGAATGGTTTAAATTTTCCTCTAAAGAGGCACAGGTTGGCTGACTGGATACAAAAACTCCAGCCAGATTATCTGCTGCATCCAAGAATCGCACCTTACGCTAAAAGACTCAAGGTGAAGGGATGGTCATCTATACACCAGGCAAATGGAAAGCAGAAAAAAAGCAGGCATTGCAATCCTATTCGCAGATGCAATAGGCTTTAAACCAACCAAAATAAGGAAGGATAAGGATGGACACTTCATATTTGTTAAAGGTAATACTCAATATGATGAGATCTCAATTATTAACATTTATGCACCCAACCAGAACGCACCTCAATTTATAAGAGAAACTCTAACAGACAAGAGCAACTTGATTTCCTCCAGTTCCATAGTAGTTGGAGATTTTAAAACCCCTTTAGCAGTGCTGGATAGATCCTCCAAAAAGAAGCTAAGCAAAGAAATTTGAGATTTAAACTCAACCATTCAACATCTAGACGTAACAGACATCTACAAAACATTTCATACCAACAAAACTGAATACACATTCTCATCAGCCCACAGAAGATACTCCAAAATCGAACACATCCTAGGCCACAAATCTAACCTCAGCAAATTTAAAAAAATAGAAATGATTCCTTGCATCTTCTCAGACCATCACGGAATAAAAGTTGAACTCAACAGGAACCTGCATACCCATATAAAAACATGGAAGCTAAACAACCTTATTCTGAAGGATAGATGGGTTATAGACAAGATTAAGAAGGAAATCACCAAATTTTTGGAACAAAACAACAATCAAGACACGAATTACCAGAATCTCTGGGATACCGCAAAGGCAGTCCTAAGAGGGAAATTTATAGCACTTCAAGCCTTCCTCAAGAAAACGGAAAGGGAGGAAGTTAATAACTTAATGGGACATCTCAAGCAACTGGAGAAGGAAGAACACTCCAACCCTAAACCCAGCAGAAGAAAAGAAATAACCAAAATCAGAGCAGAATTAAATGAAATTGAAAACAAAAGAATTATACAACAGTTGTAAAAGGATTAAAAATGTCTACCAGACTCTCAAAAGGCCTATCAATATTCTCAATTAATGTGAATGGTTTAAATTTTCCTCTAAAGAGGCACAGATTGGCTGACTGGATACAAAAACTCCAGCCAGATTATCTGCTGCATCCAAGAATCGCACCTTACGTTAAAAGACTCAAGGTGAAGGGATGGTCAACTATACTCCAGGCAAATGGAAAGCAGAAAAAAAGCAGGCAAAAACCATCCAAAAGTTGGTTTTTTGAAAAGATCAATAAAATAGATAAACCTTTGGCCAACCTAACCAGGAAAAAAGGAATAAAATCTCTAATTTCATCAATCAGAAATGGTAATGATGAAATAACAACAGACCCCTCAGAAATTCAAAAAATTCTCAACAAATACTACAAGAAACTCTACTCTCAGAAATATGAAAATCTGAAAGAAATCGACCAATACCAGAAAGTATGCCACCTACCAAGACTTAGCCAGAATGAAGTGGAAATGTTGAACAGGCCTATATCAAGTTCTGAAATAGCAACAACTACACAAAACCTTCCTAAAAAGAAAAGCCCAGGACCAGATGGCTTTACATCAGAATTCTACCAAACCTTTAAAGAAGAACTACTACCTATACTACTAAACCTCTTCTAAAATACAGAAAAAGAAGAAATATTACCCAACACACTCTACGAAGCAAACATCACCTTGATCCCCAAACCAGGGAAAGACCCAACAAGAAAAAAAAATTATAGACCAATATCACTAATGAATATTGATGCTAAAATACTCAATAAGATCCTAACAAACAGAATCCAACAACACATCAAAAAAATTATACACCACGACCAAGTGGGATTTATCCCAGGGTCTCAAGGCTGGTTCGATATACATAAATCTATAAATGTAATTCAACACATAAACAAACTAAAAAATAAGGACCATATGATTCTTTCAATTGATGCAAAAAAAGCTTTTGATAATATCCAGAATCCCTTCATGATCAGAACACTTAAGAAAATTGGTATAGAAGGGACATTTCCTAAACTAATAGAGGCCATCCACAGCAAACCCACAGCCAATATCATATTGGAGTTAAATTGAAATCATTTCCACTTAGATCAGGAACCAGGCAAGATTGCCCATTGTCTCCATTGCTCTTTAACATTGTAATGGAAGTTTTAGCCATTGCAATTAGGGAAGAAAAGGCGATCAAGGGTATCCACACAGGGTCAGAAGAGATCAAACTTTCACTCTTCCCAGACGATATGATCGTATATCTGGAAAACACTAGGGATTCTACTACAAAACTTTTAGAAGTGATCAAGGAATACAGCAATGTCTCAGGCTACAAAATCGACACCCATAAATCTGTAGCCTTTATATATACCAACAATAACCAAGCCGAAAAAACAGTCAAGGACTCTATTCCTTTCACAGTAGTGCCAAAGAAGATGAAATATTTGGGAGTATACCTAACAAAGGATGTGAAAGATCTCTACAAAGAGAACTATGAAACTTTAAGAAATAGCTGGGCGGCGCCTGTGGCTCAGTCGGTAAGGCGCCGGCCCCATATACCGAGGGTGGCAGGTTCAAACCCGGCCCCAGCTGAACTGCAACCAAAAAATAGCCAGGTGTTGTGGCGGGCGCCTGTAGTCCCAGCTACTTGGGAGGCTGAGGCAAGAGAATCGCTTAAGCCGGGGAGTTGGAGGTTGCTGTGAGCTGTGTGATGCCATGGCACTCTACCGAGGGCCATAAAGTGAGACTCTGTCTCTACAAAAAAAAAAAAAGAGGGCGGCGCCTGTGGCTCAAGGAGTAGGGCGCCAGTCCCATATGCCGGAGGTGGCAGGTTCAAACCCAGCCCCAGCCAAAAACCACAAAAAAAAAAAAAAAAAAAGAAAGAAAAGAAATAGCTGAAGATGTTAACAAATGGAAAAACATACCATGCTCATGGCTGAGAAGAATCAACATTATTAAAATGTCTATACTACCCAAAGCAATATATAATTTTAATGCAATCCCTATTAAAGCTCCATTGTCATATTTTAAAGATCTTGAAAAAATAATACTTCATTTTATATGGAATCAGAAAAAACCTCGAATAGCCAAAACATTACTCAACAATAAAAACAAAGCAGGAGGAATCACGCTACCAGACCTGAGACTGTACTATAAATCGATAGTGATCAAAACAGCATGGTACTGGCACAAAAACAGAGAAGTAGATGTCTGGAACAGAATAGAGAATCAAGAGATAAATCCAGCTACTTATCGTTATTTGATCTTTGACAAGCCAATTAAAAACATTCAGTGGAGAAAAGATTCCCTATTTAACAAATGGTGCTGGGTGGTTGGCAACCTGTAGAAGACTGAAACTGGATCCACACCTTTCACCATTAGCTAAGATAGACTCTCACTGGATAAAAGATTTAAACTTAAGACATGAAACTACAAAAATACTTGAAGAAAGTGCAGGGAAAACTCTTGAAGGAATCGGCCTAGGTGAATATTTTATGAGGAGAACTCCTCAGGCAATTGAAACAGTATCAAAAATACATTACTGGGACCTGATCAAACTAAAAAGCTTCTGCACAGCTAAGAACACAGTAAGTAAAGCAAGCAGACAGCCCTGAGAATGGGAGAAAATATTTGCAGGTTATACCTCCTATAAAGGTTTAATAACCAGAATCACAGAGAACTCAAACGTATTAGCAAGAAAAGAACAAGTGATCTCATCTCAGGGTGGGCAAGGGACCTGAAGAGAAACTTCTCTAAAGAAGACAGATGCACGATCTACAAACACATGAAAAAAAGCTCATCATCCTTAATCATCAGAGAAATGCAAATCAAAACTACTTTGAGATATCACCTAACCCCACTAAGAGTAGCCCACATAACAAAATCCCAAAACCAGAGATGTTGGCGTAGATGGGGAGGAAAGGGCACACTTCTACCCTGCTGGTGCGAATGCACGCTAATACGTTCCTTCTGGAAGGATATTCAGAGAATGCTTAGGGCCTAAAAACAGACCTGCATTCGATCCTATAATTCCTTTACTAGGTTTATACCCAGAAGACCAAAAATCACAATATAACAAAGACATCTGTATCAGAATGTTTATTGCAGCCCAATTCACAATTGCTAAGTCATGGAAGAAGCCCAAGTGCCCACTGACCCACGAATGGACTAGCAAATTGTGGTACGTGTATACCATGGAATGTTATGCAGCCTTAAAGAAAGAAAAGAAAGATGGAGACTTCACCTCTTTCATGTTTACATGGATGGAGCTGGAACATATTCTTCTTAGCAAAGTATCTCAGGAATGGAAGAAAAAGTATACAATGTACTCAGCCCTACTATGAAGCTAATTTATAGCTTTCACATGAAGGCTATAACCCAACCATAGCACAAGACTATGAGGAAAGGGCCAAGGAAGGGGAAGGGAGGGGAGAAGTTAGGGTGGAGGGAGGATAATGGGTGGGGCCTCACCTACGGTGCATCTTAGAATGGGTACAGGCCAAACCTACTAAATGCAGAATACAAATGTCTACATACAATAACTAAGAAAATGCCATGAAGGCTGTGTTGAACAGTTAGATGAGAATATTTCAGAATGTATATGAAACCAGCACATTGTACCCCTTGATTGCACTAATGTACACAGCTACGATTTAACAAAAAAATAAATAAATAAATAAATTTAAAAAAAAAAAAAGAAAATGCAAATCAAATCCAGAAGATTCCATTTCACATCCACTAGAATGGCTGTGCTCAAAAAGAGACAAATGATGGCAAGTATGTACAGAAATGGCAATGCTCACGATGCTGGTGGGAACAAAAATCACACAGCCTCTGGACAATAGCCTGACAAAAAAATAAATAAATAAATAAATTAAAAAAAAAAAAAAGAAAATGCAAATCAAATCCAGAAGATTCCATTTCACATCCACTAGAATGGCTGTGCTCAAAAAGAGACAAATGATGGCAAGTATGTACAGAAATGGCAATGCTCACGATGCTGGTGGGAACAAAAATCACACAGCCTCTGGACAATAGCCTGGCAGTCATACACGGAGTTGCTACATGACTCTAATTCTACTAAACACAGTCCATGTAAAACTGGCATGTACATGAATAGTCACAGGAGCATAATCTGTTGTAACAGTCAAATAGCTATCACCTGATGAACAGCTAAACAATATGCAGTAGGGTCAGATGCTGAAATATTAATACCATTCAGCTATAAAAAGCAATGAATCCGCTTCCACTCCTTACTTTGTTATGTGTTTATTTTTCTCACCTTTAGGATATTTCTTTTTTTTTTTTTTCTTTTTGTAGAGACAGAGTCTCACTTTATGGCCCTCAATAGAGTGCCATGGCATCACAGCTCACAGCAACCTCCAACTCTTGAGCTTAGGCGATTCTCTTGCCTCAGTCTCCTGAGTAGCTGCGACTACAGGCGCCCGCCACAACGCCCGGCTATTTTTTTGTTCCAGTTTGGCTGGGGCCGGGTTTGAACTTGCCACCCTCTATATATGGGGCCAGTGCCCTACCCACTAGACCACAGGTGCTGTACTAGGTTATTTCTTTCTTTCTTTTTATTTTTTTTTTTTTTGAGACAGAGCCTCAAGCTGTCGCCCTGGGTAGAGTGCCATGGCGTCACAGCTCACAGCAACCTCCAACTCCTGGGCTCAAGCGATTCTCCTGCCTCCGCCTCCCAAGTAGCTGGGACTACAGGCGCCCACCACAACACTGGCTATTTTTTGGTTGCAGCCATCATTGTTGTTTGGTGGGCCCAGGCTGGATTTGAACCCGCCAGCTCAGGTGTATGTGGCTGGCACCTTATCAGCTTAAGCCACAGGCACGGAACCAGGATATTTCTTAAATCTGCCCTTACTTTGACCTGACTGAATAGAATTTTTTTTTTTTTTTTTTGAGACAGTCTCGCTGTGTCACCCTGGGTAGAGTGCTGTGGTGTCACAGGTGGCTCACAGCAACCTCAGATTCTTAGGCTTAAGCGATTCTTTTGCCTCAGCCTTCCGAGTAGCTGGGATTACAGGTGCCCACCATAACGCTCAGCTATTTTTTTGTTGTAGTTGTCACTGTTGTTTGGCAGACCCAGGCCAGGTTCGAACTCGACAACCCCGTTCAGGGTATGTGGTTGGCACCCTAGCTGCTGAGCTATAGGCGCTGAGCCAGTAGAAATTCTTAATTACCTCTTATGTTTCATGTCATGATGGCATCAGTTCCTCCCTTACAGTCTTCCTAATTGCTTGCTGACTAAACTTCAGAAGGGGCATGGAATGCTCAGCAAGACTTGGCAAATACTGGGTCTTGGTTTGAATTAATATCTACTGACCCAGAACGGTTATTTTTTAAACTATACTAATTATCATAATATTTTCCTATACTTGTTATAATTGGTTAGAAATGGATGAACTAGTATTTGGAAGGAATTATACATCTCAATATACATCTGAAAGAATTCTGTTGGAAAATATATTCTGTATCATTTCAGTTAATCTTTCAGTGGGGAACAATTACTATGATGGCAGATTTTCCTTAAACTCATGGTAGTCAGGTGGTTTCACTTACCTAATCTTAGACTGGGAAAATGAGAAAAGTCTATGAAATACCATATTTCTATTATTCTAAAGATATTAAAAATGCTTTTCAGTTATAATTACAGAATTTATAATAGTTGTATTGTATTTCCAAACTATTTTTTATTAGTAATCCAACCTGCCAAATATGTTTCTGAAGTAGACAAGCGACAGTTTGCACCCTCCAACCCACCCCACCCTCAATTATCAAGTGGAGAGGCTAAAGTACATTTTTCCTCTAGAAATAATAATAGGTAGAATTGTCAAAAAATAAATTTTTTGTGTGAAATTAAAGAGTTAACTGGATCTCAACTGATAATTGCATGACAATTCTGGGGGAAGGAGGGGGGGAAAGAATGAAGTACTGATACGTGCTAGAACTTGGATGAATCTTTTTTTTTTTTTTGTAGAGACAGTGTCTCACTGTACCACCCTCCGGTAGAGTACCGTGGCGTCACACAGCTCACAGCAACCTCTAACTCTTGGGCTTACACGATTCTCTTGCCTCAGCCTCCCGAGCAGCTGGGACTACAGGCGCCTGCCAAAACGCCCGGCTATTTTTTTGTTGCAGTTTGGCCGGGGCTGGGTTCAAACCCACCACCCTCGGCATATGGGGCCGGCGCCCTATTCACTGAGCCACAGGCGCCGCCTTAAAAACATGGTAAGTGAAAGTAGCTACATAAGGCTACATGTTGTATGTTTTCATTTATATTATTTTTTTGTTGTTGTTTTGTAGAGACAGAGTCTCACCTTATGGCCCTCGGTAGAGTGCCATGGCCTCACACAGCTCACAGCAACCTCCAACTCCCGGGCTTAAGCGATTCTCTTGCCTCAGCCTCCCAAGTAGCTGGGACTACAGGCGCCCGCCACAATGCCCGGCTATTTTTTGGTTGCAGTTTGGCCAGGGCCGGGCTTGAACCCGTCACCCTCGGTATATGGGGCCGGCGCCCTACCAACTGAGCCACAGGCGCCGCCCTTCATTTATATTATTAATAAATGTCCAGAACAGGCTCAGCACCCATAGCTCAGTGGTTAGGACGCCGGCCACATGCACTAAGGCTGCTGGGCTCGAACCCAGCCCCGCCCTGCTAAACAACAATGACAAAAAACAACAACAAAATAACCTGGCATTGTGGCGAGCACCTGTAAACTGTCACTTGTCTACTTCAGATACTTGGGAGGCTGAGGCAAGAGAATCACTTAAGTCCAAGAGTTTGAAGTTGCTGTGAGCTGTGATATCACAGCACTCTACTGAAGGTGACATAGTGAGACTCTGTCTCAAAATAAATAAATAAGTAAATTCACAAAGACAGAAAACAGATTAGTGGTTGCCAGAGGCTAAGAAGAACAGGGAACAGGGAGAGGCTATTAATGGTTATAGGGTATCTATGTGGGGGGGATAAAAATTCTAGAATTAGATAATGTAAGGGTTATACACATATAAATTTATAAATTACTAAAAACATTAAATTACATAATTTTAAAAGGTTATTTTGGCAGCTCCTGTGGCTCAGTGAATAGGGTGCTGGCCCCATATACCGAGGGTGGCAGGTTCAAACCCGGCCCCGGCCAAGTTGCAGCAAAAAAATAGGCACCTGCAGTCCCAGCTACTCAGGAGGCTGAGGCAAGAGACTCACCTAAGCCCAAGAGCTGGAGGTTGCTGTGAGCTGTGACGCCACAGCACTCTACCGAAAGCGACAAGGTGAGACTCTGTCTCTAAAAAAAAAGGTGATTTTTTTTTTGTTATGTGAATTGCATCCCAATAAAGTTATTACTTAAAAAAACAATTTATTAAGCAAAAGCAAGATTCTGTCTCTACAAAAAATACAAAAATTGGCCGGCTACGGTGGTGGGTGCCTGTTGTTCCAGCTACTGAGGAGAGTAAGGCAGGAAGACTGCTTGAGGCCAGGAGTTAGAGATTGCTATGAGCTATGATGATGCCATTATACTCTACCTGGGATGACAGAGCAAGACTCTGTCTCAAAAAAAAAAAAAAATATATATATATATATATATATTAGTTAAACTTCATCCAACCATAATTTTTCTGCTAACAGTTTAAAGAACTTATAAAAAGTCCTTTTAAAAAGCCAGACCAGGAAAGAAGAGACATGGGGCCACTGAAATCCCAGACTGGAGCTCAAGAAAGATGCTCAGAGCTCCTACTCTCAGAATACAGAACCCCAGGGTCAAAGCTCCTGATCCAAATAGGTTATGTTTACTTCCGCTAAAAGAGTATTAAACCTTCACACCAAGTGTCCTCCTACCACCAGAGGAAAAAAACACCTTTCTGATTAAACCAAGAGTCTGTTGGTTTAATAAAAAGCAATTAGAGGGCGGCGCCTGTGGCTCAGTCAGTAAGGCGCCAGCCCCATATGCCGAGGGTGGCAGGTTCAAACCTGGCCCCGGCCAAACTGCAACCAAAAAATAGCCGGGCATTGTGGCGGGCGCCTGTAGTCCCAGCTACTCGGGAGGCTGAGGCAAGAGAATCGCTTAAGCCCAGGAATTGGAGGTTGCTGTGAGCTGTGTGAGGCCACGGCACTCTACCAAGGGCCATAAAGTGAGACTCTGTCTCTACAAAAAAATAAAAATAAAAAAAAAAATAAATAAAAAGCAATTAGAGAGGCTCGGTGCCTGTAGCTCAGCGGCTAGGGTGCCAGTCACATACACGGGAGCTGTATGGGTGGGTTCGAATCCAGCCCGGGCCTGCCAAACAACAATAACAACTACAACAACAACAACAAAAAAGGCAATTGCGGAAAGACGACCAGGTGGCTCATTATAGGAAGGCCTGGTTCCAAGCCTGTAATTCCACTTCTTTGGCCAAGGTGAGAAGATCCCTGAAACCAGGAGTTCAAGACCAGCATGGGCAACAGAGTGAGACCCTGACTCTGCAAAAAATTTAAACATTATCCAGGCATGGTGGCATGCACCTATAGTCCCAACTACTCAGAAAGCTGAGATGGGATGACCGCTTGAGGGCAGGAGGACAATGCTGCAGTGAATTACGATCACACCACCTCACTGCAGCCTGGACGACAGATCGAAGACAATGCCTCCTAAAAAAAAGTTAAAATTGGCTGGGTGCCCACAGCACAGTGGTTACGGCGTCAGCCCCATGCACTGAGGCTGGCAGGTTCAAGCCTGGCCCAGGCCAGCTAAACAATGACAACTGCAACAAATAATAGCTGAGCGTTGTGGCAGGCGCCTAAAGTCCTAGCTACTTGGGGAGAATGAGGCAATAGAATCACTTAAGCCCAAGAGTTTGAGGTTGCTGTGAGCTGTAACACTGGGGCATTCTACCAAGGGCAACATAGTGAGACTCTGTCTAAAAAAAAAAATTAAAATTAAAGCCAGGCACAGGCTCAGTGGCTGTAGCTCAGTGGGGCGCCAGCCACATATATCAGAGCTGGCGGGTTCAAATCCAGCCCAGGCCTGCCAAACAACAATGACAACTAAGGCCGGGCACAGTGGCTCATGCCTGCAATCCTAGCTCTCTGGTAGGGTGAGGCAAGTGGATCACTTGAGCTCAGGAGTTCAAGATAAGCCTGAGCAAGAGCAAGACTCTGTCTCTATCTATTAAAAATAGAAAAACTAGCCAGGCTTTGTGGTGGGTACCTGTAGTCCCAGCTACATGGGAGGCTGAGACAAGAGGATCACTTGACCCTAAGAGTTTGATGTTGCTGTGAACTATGATGATGCCCTGGCACTCTACACAGGAGATAAAGTTAGTCTGTGTCTCAAAAAATATATATATTAAAATTTTAAAGAGAGAAATATAGGAAATAGCCAGGCGTTGTGGCGGGCGCCTGTAGTCCCAGCTACTCGGGAGGCTGAGGCAAGAGAATCACTTAAGCCCAGGAGTTGGAGGTTGCTGTGAGCTGTGTGAGGCCACGGCACTCTACCAAGGGCCATAAAGTGAGACTCTGTCTCTACAAAAAAAAAAAAAAAAGAGAGAGAAATATAGGCCTGGTTTCCTAAAGCCTTATCAAGATGGTAAGCTATTCATGATTCTATTAACAACATCACAACATAAAAAGCCTGAATGTTAATGATAATACTAACATTTGGGCGGCAACTGGGGCTCAGTGGGAGGGTGCCAGCCCCATATACCGAGGGTAATGGGTTCAAACCCAGTCCCGGCCAAACAGCAACAAAAAAAATAGACGGGCATTGTGATGGGTGCCTGTAATCCCAGCTACCTGGGAGACTGAGGCAAGAGAATTTGCCTAAACCCAGGAATTGGAGATCGCTGTGAGCTGTGTGACACCACAGCACTCTACTGGGGGCAATAAAGTGAGACTCTGTCTCTATTAAATAAAAAAAAAAAAAAAGGTGGGTGGCGCCTGTGGCTCAGTTAGTAAGGCGCCGGCCCCATATACCGAGGGTGGTGGGTTCAAACCCGGCCCCGGCTGAACTGCAACCCAAAAATAGCTGGGCGTTGTGGCAGGCGCCTGTAGTCCCAGCTACTTGGGAGGCTGAGGCAAGAGAATCGCTTAAGCCCGGGAGTTGGAGGTTGCTGTGAGCTGTGTGATGCCACGGCACTCTACCGAGGGCCATAAAGTGAGACTCTGCCTCCACAAAAAAAAAAAAAAAAGGTAATACTAACAATTCACTGAATGTCCACTCCAGTGACAGTGTCTTTCACTAAATCCCTGAGGGCAAGACCAGGTCTATCATCTTTACATGCACAACACTTAGGACACAGCCTGGCACATGGGAGCTCAGTGTCTAGTTAATGAATGAATAGTGAACGAATGCTAGGCATCCTGCTCGGTCGTTTAATCACTTTTCTTCACTATGCATCTTCCACAGGGCTAAAGACACAGCAGCATCCCATAAACTTGGTGAGAAGCTAACAGATCAAGCAGACAACTGAGGCAAAGAAGTTACACAGAACAGCTCATTTGGGCCGAGTGTCACCTAGCCAGCCTGGTTCCAAGCCACTAAGTTGGCCAGCAAGAGGAACAAAACAAAAGCTCCATAAACCTCTACCAGCAAGGAGTCAGAAGTAATATAAGGTCAGGGAAGCCCTTTGGAAGAGCCACAGACCTCAAACAGGCCTGGCGGGAAAGACCAGACCTAGGGATTTTCTCCCTGTGGAAATCTACTCTGTCAGGGATCTATTAAGCGAAATAGCAACCATTATCCAGAATACCTAAGAGCAGGCACCTGCAAAGTGACATGTGAGAGCTGGTCTCGACCCCACTCTGCTCCATGCCCAGAGTGAATAAGCTACCTGACGGTGAGCTGTGCAAACCGGCCACCCCAGCCAACTCTGCAACATCTTTGGAATGGTCTTTGGTCTTTACACAACAGCAAAAGCAGGAGCAACACCAAAGCTATCTCTCCCTAAGACCTAAAGTTACAGAATTAAACGCCTCAGATTCATGTCAAATGCCTACCAAATGATACATGTAATACATATAAATAAGTAACGCATTTGAGATGGAAATAAAACACTCCATGTCAGCATTTGGAGATACTGGCTTGGCATTCAGCATCCTAGGATACACTACACACACGTTCGTGTGTTGGGCATGTGCATCTGAGTCCACTGAGAAGATCTCTGGGATGAGGAGCTCAAAACCCCAGGCTGGTGTTTCTACGATGAGCAGTGGACAATCACTTAACATGCGCTGGTTGCACTTTCTTCTCATGTGAAATGAGGATAATCATCTTTGCCTCTCCTGAGTGGTAGTTGTAATCAAATAAATAAGATAAGGGAGAAAATGCCTGGCCATCTGAGATCATTTTCCTTTTTCTGTCTTTCGTGTTATTTTGTTCCCTGTTACACGACTAAATTCATCCTTAAAATACAAGTATTTTCTTACGAGCCAGAATGGAGAAAACAGCCTAGGCCTAGGCAGTCGCAAGACTGGTTTTCAGTTAGCCACTCAAAGGTAAAGAAAAGATAAGAATCCCTTTGATGAGGGAAAGAAGGACCAGAAGAGAAGAAGACTCCTGTTCTACTCTACCTGTTCTGCCTGTCCATACTGACCCCACTCTGCTCCATTCCCAGAGTGAATAAGATACCTGACGGTGAGCTGTGCAAACCGGCCACCCCAGCCAACTCTACAACATCTTTGAAATGGTCTTTGGTCTTTACACAACAGCAAAAGCAGGAACAACACCAAAGCTACCTCTCCCCAACTTCTACCTTCTATCCTCCCTGAATTTGCGAGACTCAGGCCTCAGGCAAGACAGAAACACACAAATTCCACTCCTGGCTTTGCCACTGTGGCCCTAGAAGAGTTACTTAACCACTGGAGCCTCAGGGAGACCAGGTAACTGCACAATTCCTAGGGTCACTGAGAGGACTCAATGAGATAAATACTAGAAACAGCATAATACAGTGCTTGGCACACAGTAAACACTCAGTAAATGGGAGCCATTATTTGCCAAGGAACAGCCCATTTAAAGACCAGCCAACTGGGAAAACCCCCAGGTGCATGGCAGTAGCAGCTGGGTGTGCACTGATTATTGCTCATTCAAGGACTAATTCAGCAACATGGTAAGTTCAAAACTGATTCTACCTAAAAATGAAAGATCTCACTGCTTGCTTCCTTTCTTCTCCCCCTAATCAAAATATCATACCATTATTAATGCTGGTTTATAACTCTATTATAAAGTAACCATATAATACAATATTAATCTTTAAGAAATGCAGCAGCCTCTATGTTCGCTTTTCCTCCCTGTCACCCACAAAAAAGATAGTTGTTTTTTTTTTTAGAGACAGTCTCACTTTGTTGCCCTGGGTAGAGAGCCGTAGCGTCACAGCTCACAGCAACCTCCCGCTCTTGGGCTTAGGCGATTCTCTTGCCTCAATCTCCCAAGTAGCTGGGACTACAGGCACCCGCCCAGAACACCAGCTATTTTTTTGTTGCAGTTTGGCCAGGGCGAGGTTCAAACCCGCCGCCTTCTGTATATGGAGCTGGCACCCTACTCACTGAACCACAGGCGCAGCCCACAAAGATTATTATGTATAGAGCTCCAAGAAGAGTTTGTAAAAGGAGGGCAGTGCCTGTGGCTCAGGGAGTAGGGTGCGGGCCCCATATATCAAGGGTGGCGGGTTTAAACCCGGCCCCACGTTGTGCTGGGTGCCTATAGTCCTAGCTACTTGGGAGGCTGAGGCATGAGAATCTCCTAAGCCCAAGAGCTAGAGGTTGCTGTGAGCTGTGACACTACAACACTCTACCAAGGGCAACAAAATGAGACTCTGTCTCTTAAAGAAAAAAAAAAAGTTTGTAAAAGGAAATATAATAGTATCCACTGGACACAGTGGTTTGTGCCTATAATCCTAGCCCTCTGGGAGACTCAGGTAGGACTGCTTAAGCTCAGGAGTTCCAGACCTGCTTGAGCAACAGGGAAAGCCCACCTCCATAAAAAATTCAAAAATTAGCCGGGTATTGTGGCACCTGTAATCCCAGCTACTTAGGTGAATGAGGCTGAGGCAAAAGAATCACTCGAGGCCAGGAGTTAGAGGTTGCTGTGAGCTACAATGACACCACAGTATTTTACCCACGGCCACAGAGTGAATGAGACTTTCTCTCAAAAACAAAAAGAAGGCCGGGAGCTGCGGCACACACCTATAATCCTAGCACTCAGGGAAGCTGAGGCGGGTGGACTGCCTGAGCTCACAAGTTCCTCACTAGCTTGAGCCAGGGTGAGACCTTGTCACTAAAAAATAGCTGGGCATTGTGGTGGGTGCCTATAGTCCCAGCTACTTGGGAGGCAGAGGCTGAGGCAAGAGAATCACTTTAGCCCAAGAGTTTGAGGTTGCTGAGCTGTGAGGCCATGGCACTCTACCAGGGGTGATAAAGTGAGAATGTGTCTCAAAAAAGAAAGGGAGGGAAGGAGAGATGAATATTAACAGTATTCAATGATCCCCATCATTCTAGTTTAGAATTCAGAGTAGTTTCTGGTTGTGAAAAGTATCTAGCAGTCTGACCCCAGCAGGCAAAGGGAAGGATGACAGTCTCCCTCAAGACATTCCTTCTTAGCTCTCAGAGAATTAGTCCAGAATGAAAGACCAAACCCAGGGTTTGTTCTGAGAAGGTGTACAAAGAGAAAAGCAAGAGATGCAGAGGACCTAATGAACCTTGTAACGGACAAGTTCAACACCAACAGAGCGCAGAGACTCTAGAAGGTAAACCCCAAAGAAACCAGAAAACAGGCTCAGGGCCAGTGGCTCAAGCAGCTAAGGCGCCAGCCACATACACCTGAGCTGTCGGGTTCAATTCCTTCCCGAGCCCGCCAAAAAACAATGACGGCTGCAACCAAAAAATAGCTGGGTGTTGTGGCAGGTGCCTGTAGTCCCAGCAGAGGGGGACTTGGGAGGCAGAGGCAGGAGAATCGCTTGAGCCCAGGAGTTAGAGGTTGCTGTGAGCTGTGATGTCACAGTACTCTACCCAGGGCAACAGCTTGAGGCTCTGTGTCAAAAATAAAAAAAAAGAGAGAGAGAGAGAGAGAAAAGAAATCAGAAAACATTCTGAAAGAATGTAGCTCAGGGCTGGGTATGGTGGCTCACCCCTATAATCCTAGCACTCAGGGAGGCCAAGGCAGAAGGATCCCTTGAGCTCAGGAGTTCAAGACCAGCCTGAGCAAGAGCAAGACACTGTCTCTATTAAAAATAGAGAAACTGGAGGGACTTTACCTAACAAATGCAATCAGTGTAACCTGATTGATTGTACCCTCAATGAATCCCCAACAATAAAAAATAAATAAATAAATAAAAATAGAAAAATTGGCTTGGCGCCTGTGGCTCAAGCAGCTAAGGCACCAGCCACATACACCTGAGCTGGCAGGTTCAAATCCAGCCCGGCCCGCCAAACAACGACAGCTGCAACCAAAAGATGGCTGGGCGATGTGGCAGGTGCCTATAGTCCCAGCTACTTGGGAGGCGGAAGCAGGAAAATTGCTTGAGCCCAGGAGTTGGAGCTTGCTGTGAGTATAATCTGTAATGCCAGGGCACTCTACCCAGGGCGATAGCTTGAGGCTCAGTCTCAAAAAAAGAAAAAAGAAAAATGAAGCTGGGTGCAGTTGCTCACACCTGTAATCCCAGCACTTCGGAGGCTGGCAGGCTCAGGCGGGTAGACTGCTTGAGCAACAACAAGATCCTCATCTCTAAAAAAAATAGCTGGGTGTTGTGGCGAGCACCTGTAGTCCCAGCTACTTGGGAAGTTGAAGCAAGAGAATTGTTTAACCCCAAGAGTTTGAAGTTGCTGTAAGCTATGATACTACGGCACTCTACTGAGGGCAACAAAGTGAGACCCTGTCTGAAAAATAAAAATATAAACAATAAAAATAGAAAAATTAGCCAGGTATTGTGGTGGGCGGCAATAGTCCCAGCTACTCACGAGGCTGAGGCAGGAGGATTGCTTGAGCCCAAGAGTTTGGGGTTTCCGTGAGCTATGATGATACCACAGCACTCCAGCCTAGACAAGAGTGAAACTCTGTCTCAAAAAAAAAAAAGGGCAGCGCCTGTGGCTCAGCGCCTGTGGCTCAGTGGCTCAAGGTAAGAGAATTGCCCACTGAGATTGCCTAGAACTAATCTAACTTGAAGGTCCAAAAGGTATATGGGCGCCGGCCCCATATACCAAGGGTACCCAGCCCCAGCCAAACTGCAACAACAAAAAAATAGCCAGGCGTTGTGGCAGGCACCTGTAGCCTCAGCCTCGGAAGGCTGAGGCCAGAGAATCGCCTAAGCCCAAGAGCTGGAGGTTGCTGTGAGCTGTGATGCCATAGCACTCTACCAAGGGTGACAAACTGAGACTCTATTTCTTTAATTAAAAAAAAAAATTAAGTAGCTCAGCATTAAGATCATGTCAATTCTGGTGTACGTAAATATATGTGTGTGTGTGTATGATCTTAATTTACAAAGATGTTTTCTTTTTTTTTTTTTTTTCTGGTAGAGACTGAGTCTCACTGTACTGCCCTCGGGTAGAGTGCCGTGGCGTCACATCGCTCACGGCAACCTCTAACTCTTGGGCTTACGCGATTCTCTTGCCTCAGCCTTCCAAGCAGCTGGGACTACAGGCGCCTGCCACAACGCCCAGCTATATTTTTTGTTGTTGAAGTTTGGCCGGGGCTGGGTTTGAACCCGCCACCCTCGGCATATGGGGCCGGCGCCCTACTCACTGAGCCACAGGTGCTGCCCCTACAAAGATGTTTTCAAGGGCAAAAATCAGCTCCTTCCCCAAGTAATGGAAAGCGCTAACAGAAGCTCGGATGCTCCCATTACAACCAAATGCTTATAACAAATTCCACCTCTGCTCCAACAAATTATATCTTTAAATTGAGATCCTAGAACTAATCTAACTTGAAGGTCCAAAAATTAAGGTCCTATTAATGACTTGTTTGTAGGTCTCTGGTTTATTTTGCTTTCATTCTGTTTGGGGCTGGTTTAAGTGGAAAAGAGAGAACCAAAGAAAGCAAGATAAGATTCTCTCCCTTTTTTTTTTTTTTTTTTTGAGACGGAGTTTCATTTTGTCACTTCGGTAGAATGCCGTGGTGTCATAGCTCACAGCAACCTCAAACTCTTGGTCTCAAGCAATTCTTTTGCCTCAGCCTCCCCAGTAGCTGGAACTACAGGCGCCCACCACAACACCTGGCTATTTTTAGAGGCTGATCTCAAACTTGTGAGCTCCGGCAATTCACCCACCTTGGCGTCCCAGACTTCTAGGATTACAGGTGTGAGCCATCGCACCCGGCCTAAGATTTTCACACTTAATCAGAACTGGGACCAGTACCCTCAAAAAGGCATCTAGAACGTGATTCCTTCACCGAGTCAACAGGCATTGAGCTTTATATAATGTGTAGTACTGGGCAGTGCCTGTGGCTCAGTGAGTAGGGTGCCAACCAAATATATTGAGGGTGGCGGGTTCAAACCCAGTCCTGCCAAACTGCAATAAAAAAAATAGCTGCACGTTGCAGTGAGCACCTGTAGTCCCAGCTACTCAGGAGGCTGAGGCAAGAGAATCACCTAAGCCCAGGAGTTGGAGGTTGCTGGGAGCTGTGTTGACACCTCGGCACTCTACTGAGGGTGATAAAGTGAGACTCTGTCTCTACAAAAAAAATAAATAAATAATAATGTGTTCTACACAAAATGAAGTTAGACCAACACAGGTACAGAACAGAAGTAACACTTTCTTTTTTCTGGGTAAGGGAAAGGATAAGTGGAAAGCAAGGGAAATCGTCATTGAAAAATCCAAAGCCTGGGCCGTGCCTGTGGCTCAGTGAGTAGGGTGTCGGCCCCATATACCGAGGGTGGCGGGTTCGAACACGCCCCCAGCCAAACTGCAACAAAAAACAGCCAGGCGTTATGGCAGGTGCCTGTAGTCCCAGCTACACAGGAGGCTGAGGTAAGAGAATTGCCTAAGTCCAAGAGCTGGAGGTTGCTGTGAGCTGTGCCGCCACAGCACTCTACTGAGGGCAACAATGTAAGCCTCTTTCTCAAAAAAAGAAAAAAGAAAAATCACCTACCTTCATCATACTGAAAAGAACCTCAGGCAATGATTTAAGTCCATGGTCTAATTTTCAAACAGGATTTTACTTAAGCTATGTCAAACAGATCAGCAGCCAGTCTATTTTAAAGTCCAAGTGACAAGGAGAATCCATTCCAACAGCAAACCCCTCCTGCCAGAAAGTTCTATTAAACCTATTTCTCCAGCACATCAAATTTGGGATATTTCTTTCTATTCTATCTTAAAAGAAGTGTAAACTTTGTGTTTATCCATGTATGTGCTGCTAGAGTTTCATGTGAGAACACAATCATTTCTCAATCAAATATTTTCTTAAGACACAGAGTCACGAGACTAGTGTTACAAACACACTGAGCACATTTGGTAAGGGCAAAGATCATTTTCTTCCACTCCAGTGTCCCCAAAGTGTTCCATTACTCGAGAGGTCAGGAATTCTCCTCCCATGCCTTATAACCACCAGAAGTGTTTCTGACTTCACCTCACAGACACCGCCTGCTGCTCCTCTCCTATCCTAACAGGAAGGAGATTGTTTCTATGTAGAGACGATCCACAAATTCTTGAAAAAGAGTCATTTTTAGCTCCATGATTAATTTCTTTAGCCTCACCAAATTCACCCAGTCCAGCTCTCCATTTATATCTGAATACAAAGCCTTCCAGAGCAAAGTTGAATTCTGAGGACTGGAAATGCCGAGTCACCCTCAAGGGACCTTTCTGAAGAGATTCTGGATAAGAGATGCAGCTACCTCTTAAGTAGCATCACATACCCATATCTGGCCAGCTATGAAAACAGGCGTAAACTCTGGTCAAGGGCCTGGACTTAGCATAAAAGCTAAGCTAGACAAACCAGGCTCAACAAGACAAGAGAGCAAAGTTCAAATTACACCATGGGCAAAGTACTCAATTCTTCTCTTGCTCAAAGCCTCCATTCCCATCCACCATCATCTCTGTTAACATTTTCCATTCTTCTTAGCTCTGGGCTTCCCATCTAGAATGTACTCCATGGTGGCAGGGATCTGATCTGTGTTATTCATCACTGTATCCCCAGTACAGTGTCTCACACATAACCGAAAATCGATACATATTTGTTAAATAAATGATTGAACACAGCACAAACTATCTAGATGCTATAGTCTCCTTTGGGGGAGGGAAAAGTGTAGTATCATCATTAAGAGTTCAACCAGGCCAAGCACAGTGGCTCACACCTGTAATCCTGGCACTCTGGGAGGCTGAGGCAGGTAAATTGCTTGAGTTCAGGAGTCTGAGCAAGAGCAAGACCTCACCTCTACTAAAATTAGAAAAACTAGCTGGTAGCCAGGAGTTGTGGCTAACACCTGTAGTCCCAGCTACCCTGTCTCCCCAAAAATAAGACATCCTCTGAAAATAAGACCTACTTACAGGAAAGATAAGACGTCCCCTGAAAATAAGACCTAGCGCATCTTTGGGAGCACACCTTAAAATAAGACACTGTCTTATTTTCAGGGAAACGGGGTACTTGGGAGGCTGAGGCAAGAATCACTTAAGCCCAACAGTTTGAGGTTGCTGCGAGCTGTGATGCCAAGAGCACTCTACTGAGGGCAACAAAGTAAGACTCTGTCTCAAAAAAAAAAAGAAGAAAAGAAAAGAAAAACTAGCTGGATATAGTGGTGCAAGCTTGTAGTCCCAGGTACACAGGAGGCTGGGGAAGAGGATTGCTCAAACCCAAGAGTTTAAGGTTGCTGTGAGCTATGATGATGTTATGGCATGTGATGATGTTATGGCATTTACCCAGGGCAGCAGAGTGGGACTCTGACCCCCCCCTCAAAAAAAAGTGAGATAACTTGAAGGTGAGGTTCTACCTTCAGATCAGCAGATAAATGCTAAATGATACAACTGGTGTACAGTTGCCCTGGTTTGCCTGAGTCATAGTCATGACTGCCACACCACAGAATTTCATTCCATTATCCCAAGTAAAAACCCCCCTTAGGGAAGGTTTCCAATAAATGCCTCATTAAAGAAACAGGGATAACTGGAGGATACTTAATACTTACCACTCCCTCCTTCAAAAGGATTTATCTTTTCAACTTAAAAAAAAAAAAGCTTTAAGAATGTGTAATGTATATATTATGCATAAGAAAGTACTTAGTCTTCTTTAAAATAATGATGTAACATGACCTCAAGTATTATCACACCAGAGACTCACTAAAATGTTGTTCTCACAGTTGACACTATCTTAATAAGATAACACAGCTTTATAAGGAGATCTTTGGTGTCTGAGGTGGAGACTGAAAGGGCCCTGATTTCTGTTCTATATGGAATGAGACACCAGAGCTCTGGTGATGTATAACTATACACATAACTCTAAAGTTAATAAGAACTGACTTTAAATGTTATAAAGTTTGGTCCTAGTACTTTGAGAGGACAAGGTGGGAGGATCACATAAGGTCAAGAATTTGAGTTCAGCCTGAGCAACATAGTGAGACCCTCATCTCTACAAAAAAACTGAAAAATTAGTCAGGCATGGTGGCAGGCGCCTGTACTTAGGAGGCTAAGGCAGGAGGATTGGTTGGGCCCAGGAGTTTAAAGTTGTTGTGAGCTATCATTACATTACTGCACTCCAGCCTGGGCAAGAGAGTGAAAGACCCTGTCTCAAAAAAGAAAAAAGAAATTATAAAATTTGTTAAAAATGTGTTAAATTATAATTTTATCACAAGGACATTTGCACTAGACTATTTATCACAGCTCAATTTATAACTGCCAAAATGTGAAAACAATCTAAATGCCCACCAGCCAAGGAATGGATTAACAAGCTATGCTTTATGTATCACCATGGAATACTATTCAGCCATTAAAAAAGATGGAGACTTGGCTCTGCGCCTGTAGCTCAGCAGCTAGGGTGCCAGCCATATACACAGGAGCTGGCGGGTTCAAATCCAGCCCAGGCTTGCCAAACAATAATGACAATTACAACCAAAAAAAAAAAAAATAGCCGGGCGTTGTGGAGGGCGCCTATAGTCCAGCTACTTGGGAGGCTGAGGCAAGAGAATCACTTAAGCCCAAGAGATTGAGGTTGCTGTGAGCTATAACACCATGGCACTCTACCCAGGGTGACAGCTTGAGACTGTCTCAAAAAAAAAAAGAAAAAAGATGGAAACTTTACATCTTTTGTATTAACCTGGACAGAGTTGGAACACATTCTTCTTAGTGAAGTATCACAAGAATGGAGAAGCAAGAATCCAATGTACTCAATTCTAATACGCAGCCAATAAACAATCTAGTACATACCTTCCATAAGAGAAAAACTCAAATTAAATTTAGGGTGGGTGCAGGAGAAAGAGGGAGTAGGGAGGCAGGGGGATGGGAGTTGTGGTGTATGGCACACCTCTTGTGGGCGGGACACATTGTAAGAGGGACTTTGCCTAACAGATGCAATCAGTGTAATCTAATTCTATGTACCTTCAATGAATTTGAAACTACAGAAAAGTGTTAAAATGTTAAAAAGGAGTTATTGCCCCTCTAGCACTCTCCACTGAATACCCATAATATCCTCTCTATACCACTCTGACACTACCTACCTTATTTCTACCTGTTGTCTTCCATTGCTATTATACTGTCCCCTCTCCAAGGACAAGCTCAGTGGCTTAATGCCACTTTGTATCTTCCTCAGTTGCCAGCACACAGTTAGTACTCCTTAAATGTTTGTTGAATTAACTGATTTATTCACATTAGCTCATACTGTGGCTTATTCTGTGTTCCCTCCAAAATTCATGTAGACACTATAATCCCGGCGCTTTGGGAGGCCAAGGTGGGAGGATCACTTGATGCCAGGAGTTTTGCGACCAGCCTAAACACCATAGCAAGACCCATACTCTAAAAAAAAAAATTGTAAATTAGCCAGGTGTGGTGGTGCAGCCCTATAGTTTCAGCCACTCAGAAGGCTGAAGCAAGAAGATCAGTTGGACTCAGGAGTTTGAGGTTGGTATGACCTATGATCAAGCCACTGTACTCCAGCCTTGGTGACAGAGTAACACCCTGTCTCTCAATAAAACAAAAAAGAAGAAAAGAAATGAACTAATAAGATAAGCAGCAACACTGATGAACCTCAGAAACCTTATAGTGAGTGAAAGAAGCCAGATACAAGACAATATATGATTCAATTTATATGAAATTCTAGGAGAGCCAAATCTCTAATCTATAGTGATAGAAAACAGACCAGTGATTGGGGAGGACTGAACTCCTAGAGGCACAAGGGGAGCTTTTTGAGTGGCAGCACTCAAAAAGACACTTTGTCTCAAAAAAAAAGAAAAAGAAAAAAATACATATTAACTTATTACATCAAATGGTGATACACAGTATGAAGGAAAATCAGAAGAGAGGACTATAAGGTGAGGACAGGGGTTGCGTTTTTGTTTTTTGTTTTGTTTTTTTTTTTTTTGAGACAGAGACTCGCTATGTCATCCTTGGTAAAGTGCTGTAGCATCATAGCTCACACCAACCTCAAACTCTTGGGCTTAAGCGATTCTCTTGCCTCAGCCTCCCAAGTAGCTGGGACTACAGGTGCCCACCACAATGCCCGGCTATTTTTTTTGTTGTTGTGGTTGCCTTTGTTATTTGGCAGGCCCAGGCTGGGTTCAAACCTCCCAGCACCAGTGTATGTGGCTGGCGCCATAACCACTGAGGGACAGGCACTGAGCCTGGGGGCTTGCTCTTTTAAACATGGTCATCAATGAAGGCAGCACTTCAAAGCCAAAACCTTTCTTTAGGCCATTTAAAAAAAAAAAAGGAGCAAACTCAATTTTCTGTGGTAATGGAAAGAAAATAAATGTCATGAAAAATCCAAAACAGGGTGGCGCCTGTGGCTCAGTTGGGAGGGCACAAGCCCCATATACCAAGGGGTGGTGGGTTCAAACCCAGCCCCAGCCAAACTGCAACAAAAAACAGCCGGGTGTTGTGGCAGGTGCCTGTAGTCCCAGCTACTTGGGAGGCTGAGGCAAGAGAATCACCTAAGCCCAAGAGCTGGAGATTGCTGTGAGCTGGGACGCCACAGCACTCTACTGAAGGCAAAAAAGTGAGACTCTGTCTCAAAAATAAATAAATAAAAAAGAAAAATCCGAAACAGTACATAAGCCTAAAATCATTTATGTTTAGATCTACAAAGAAACTTTTTCCCCCTCACAGTAGATTTAGTTTAATTCATGACGGGGATGAGAAAAGGAAAGGAAGAGGGAGAAAAAGAGGAGGACAAGGAGGAGAAAAGCAGGTCATCTGTCAAATAACCCAGACTTCAATAACAGAGTGTTAAAGATAGGGAAAAAATAATAGTGTACCCATCATCTACCCATTACAAACTAAAGCCATGGTCACCACGACCAAAAAGAGTGCAAAATCAACTGTGGAATCCTCAAATAACCTCTACTCACAGGCAAACACAAAACAGAGCTGGGGAGCTCACACCTCTAATCCTAGTACTCTGGGAGGCCGAGGCAGGTTGATCCCTTGAGATCAGGAGTTCGAGGCCAGCCTGAGCAAGATGGAGACCCCATCTCTACTAAAAATAGAAGAAATTAGCTGGGCCTTGTAGCAGGAGCCTGTAATTTATCTCCTCAGGAGGCTGAGTCAAGAGGATCACTTGAGCCCAAGAGTTTGAGGTTGTTGTGGGCTATAATGCCATGGCACTCTACCTAGGGCAACAGAGTAGGGGGGAAAAACACAAAGAAAACCAGATCTGGGTTTTCCAGTTTTCCAGGGAATGAAGGCCTCTGCCATCCCTCCCCAGACTCACTTAATCTTTGAGTTTTTATTTTAAAACATTTTTTCAGAGAGATTACTCAAACCTATAAGGCACACAACTGATACTCAATAAATGTTTCTGACTGTTAGTGAATGATACATGTAACCTGTATTGAGCTGTTTGAAAGAAAAGGTTATTGAGAGATTATGGAACAGTGTAGCCATATAGATGATCTATTCACCAGAAAGGGGTTGACTTGCAAGTAGAAGAATTTCTAGAATGCTCTTTTTGTTTGTTTGTTTTAGACAGAGTCTCATTATGTCACCGTCGGTACAGCGCTGTGACATCACAGCTCACAGTAACCTCAAATCTTGGGCTTAAGCGATTCTCTTGCCTCAGCCTCTCAAGTAGCTGGGACTACAGGCTCTCACCACAACACTGGCTATTTTTTTGTTATAGTTGTCATTGTTGTTTAGAGGGCCCAGGCCAGGTTCAAACCCACCAGCCCGTGGTGTGTGTAGCTAGCGTCCTAACCACTGAGCTACAGGTGCGGAGCCTCTAGAATGCTCTTGGACTGCTTGCTCAGGATTACATCAACTTGAATCCAAGGTGTCTGTGACTGCATGCCAGGACCAGACTATGTCAGTTCTTTTCAAGTAGTCTAGCATCTAGAGTCAAGTTCCCTGAGAAAGACAGCAATAATCCAGTCGCAAGTAAAAGGAAATCCGGAAGGGAAAAAATTCCAGAAGTTGCCTAAAAGTCAAACTGTCCTCCAATAAATCAAGCCAGAGGTCAGGTGCTAATGTATAGCTAGTACACATCTCCACCTAAGAACTCCAGCCACTACCAAGCTGCACACAAACTGGTCAAACAGAGCTTCTTAATTTCTAGCCAAAAGTCATTAAAAAGAGGGACAAAATAAACAAAATATACTCCAAAGAAGTATTTACTTTTCCTCCCTTCAAATGTCCCCGTCTCTCTTCCCATAGGTCTTCCTAATTCTTCTTGTCTAGAACCTTCTATACACTTGTTTTCCTTTCCTTCTTTATGGTCTCCCTACAATTTTCTCTGACTTCCCCATCAAAAATCAAATGTGCTCAATACACTTAGCAGCTCAGATAGAAATGATCTCATGGGAGCTCATCCCAACACAGGCAAGACTTTTCAGAAAAGTCTGGGCAGCCATCAACAGTGTTTCTGTGCTACATAATCTCTAGGATAAACTCAATGGAGGTACAGCCAGTAGGTATATCCACAGGGAAAACATTTAACATCAAATTAATAAGAAATCTGTCTATTATATTAACCCCAGCTCAAAAAGCCAAATGCTTGCCCAATCCCAGAAAAATTTATCACTTCAATGAATCGACAGACTAGAAAAAACAGAATCACACAAACTAAGGTAACTTAAAGATTGGTTCCCTAAAAAGCTGACTCATCATGGGTTTGACAGCTTATATGGGTCAAATTTTAAACAGTCGTATACTAAATAAAATAGCCTCCCAACTTAAATGCCAGGAGTCTGTTATAACTGAATGAGCCCAAGGCTGAGAAAACTCACAAGATGCTGAGCAGAAACTGAAGACACGTAACAGGAGCTCTTTCATGTTTCTGTGTGTCTGAGTCATCTTCAACCCCGTGCTTCCCAGTAAATCCCATATAATGCCTTCTCCTCTACCACCATCACCAAACAAAAGAGGCTTTTACTTGGGTTTCTCTGAGTAAAAGGCAGTGGTGAGGGAAGAGAGGGTCTGCTACGAATCCAATTATTGTTCATTATTTTGACAGCTCCCTAAGTAGTTCTATATTTTTTCTTATTTTTAAATATGGCACCTCAGAAACCAACAGTTACATTCATGCACTGACAGAATTTGCCAAAGGGCTAACCAGCTACAGTACCAAAATTAGTCCTTACACGGTAATAGTCTGGCCATTTGAAGAGAAAAATGAGAAAGTTCAGCAATTTAGATTATGTTCCTCTGGCTCAGATCTGCTGAACAAAATGAAGTCCTGAGGGGTTTCCACAAGCCTAACTAGAACAAGGGGACTGCAAAGAACAAGCCTCAAGAAAGGACTCTATAGCAAGAAGCCAAGAACACAGCCAAGGAGGTCAATAGCAGATGGGACTAAGACAGAAGCAGTAGCACAGAAAGGTAGCAGACCAGCACGGACAGCTTGTAGTAAAGAATTCCGATATAATAAGGAAGCATCTCTGATATCTTTCATTTCTGAATCCCACAAAAATAATGTCTCTTTTAGCAAAAAAAAAAAAAAAAAAAGGCAAAGTCCCAGTATGTTGAGCCACACTATTCTGGGACTGTAAACAAGCAGGGCAGCCAAGATCCAGAACACTGGATCTTCTTAAAGAAACGGTATCAGTGAGATGATGTCCACCGTGACTGTGCCGAATGGAAGGACAGAAGACTTTCATCTTGGGTTCCCATTTTGGAGAGGGCCCAAAATTATTTCTGAGATGAGAAGGGACTGCTCTAGGTAGATACCTCCTTAGCGTCTTAGTGACCACTCCTGAGTCACAGGGCTTCCCTATCAGCCTCCATGTTCAGCATGAGAGGACTTAACTTTAGGAGTACTTTGGCATGAAAAAGTTTTTGGCTCACCTAATGTTCCAGTCAGGGGTCAGTCAGCAAGAAGGTGAAACCACTGAAACATCTTATCAGTGTGCTGTTCTACTCTCTCAGAAAGAGGACAGTCATAGGAAGGTTAAAGAAAAAAAACAGAGTCTGGGTGCAGTGGCTTGCACCTATAAGCCCAACACTCTGAGTGGCCAAGGTGGGAGGATTGCTTAAGCTCAGGAGCTAGAGACCAGCCTGAGCAAGAGAGAGACCCTGTTCTCTAAAAAATAGCTGGGCGCTGTGGCAGGCGCATGTAGTCCCAGCTACTAGGGAGGCTGAGGCTAGAGGATTACTTGAGCCCAAGAGTTTGAGGTTGCTGTGAACTATTATGCCACAGCACTCTACCGAGGGCAACAAACACTGTCTCAAAAAAAAAAAAAAAAAAAAGTAAGTTTAAATGACTCTGTCAGAAACAGAAAACAGCATGAGTAAATAATTAATAGCAAAGATTTTAGAGCTAGATGCTTGCGTTCAAATCCTTTGCCACTTACTGTAACTTGATCTTGGCAAGTTACTTCATCCCTTAGGGCTTCAGCACTCTCTTCTAGACACCAAACCTACTTTATAGAAAGTATGGGAGGCTGAATAGTGCCCTCTCCTCGAAAGAAATGTCTATGTCCTAATTTTCAGAACCAATAAAATGTCATTTTATATAGCAAAAAAGACTTTGCAGATATGATATGCTAACAACTTTGAGATGGGTAGATCATGCTGGATTATCTGGTTTGGTCCAGTATAATCACAAGGATCCTTACAAGAGGACCACAGATGTAGTAGGTGACGTGAGAACAGAAGCAGAGAGACAGAGCAGGACTAGAAAATGCTACACTGCTGGATTTAAAGTCAGATACTGGGGCCACAAGCCAAGGGACACAAGCAGCCTTTTGGAGCTAGAAAAGACAGATTCTTCCCTAAAGAAGGAACGCAACAGTCTCGTTTGTTATTAGCAGGACTTTTAGGACTTCTGATCTCCAGAACTATAAAATAATAAATCTGTGTTGTTTTAAGCCATAAATTTTTGGTAGTTTGTTATAGCAGCAATAACAACTAATACAGATATAGTTATCATTATGGTTAAATGAGCTCAAACACAGAGAATGCTAAAAATAGTTTCTAGCACCATGGTAAGAGCTATTTAAATTTTAGCTATCCTGAGCCAAGACCAGAACCCAAGGGACACTCACAGAGTAGTACCCAGTAGTTAAGAAAATGAGGTTTGGGTGGCGCCTGTGGCTCAGTGGGTAGGGCGCCGGCCCCATATACCAAGGGTAGCGGGTTCGAACTCAGACCCGGCCAAACTACAACAAAAAAATAGCCAGGCGTTGTGGCAGGCACCTATAGTTCCAGTTACTCAGGAGGCTGAGGCAAGAGAATTGCCTAAGCCCAAGAGTTTGAGGCTGCTGTGAGCTGTGACACCACAGCACTCTCCCGAGGGCAACACAGTAGATTCTGTTTCAAAAAAAAAAAATTAAGTGCTAACCTAATATCCATGAGGATTACTAGTTCATCCCAAATCTTCCCCTCACTTGATGAAAGTGACAGCAAACCCAACTATGATTTCCCAAAGGCTGACACTAAAAAGAACTGACAGCAAAACCAAGAACCATCCAAATCCAAGTGTTCCATTTAAAAATTACGTAGTCCACAATGTCACGCAATTAGAGTATAATCCATAATGAAGACATTATTGCTGACAACAGAGGCAGAATGGGATCTGGGTCATTCTTCCATAACTCTATTAACTCTTCTCAAACCAATAAAGAAAAGTCTGTGTTAGCAAAGTATTTAGCTGACAATAGAAGTACATAGGATTTATGATGTAATTCATTTTTTTTTTTTAGAGACAGAGTTTCATTTTATCACTCTCAGTAGAGTGCTGTGACATCACAGCTCACAGCAACCTCCAATTCCTGTGCTTAAGTGATTCTTTTGCCTCAACCTTCCAAATAGCTGGGACTACAGGCGCCTGCCACAATGCCCAGCTATTTTTTTGTTGCAGTTTGGCCAGGGCCGGGTTCCAACCTGCCACCCTCAGTATATGGGGCTGGTGCCCTAACCACTGAGCCACAGGTGCCACCCAATGTAATTCATTTCTATAAGTTTATCTAAGGAGGAAAAAGGTAAGTAAGAAAAATCCTTAGTGGATAATGGAAGAGTTTGTCAAATGGTAAAATACATAGGTACTCCTCCAATCTGTCCAGATTTTTTGTCATTACCACAAAAGTACTGAGTCAATGGAGCACAAATACTCCAGTGATACAACAAACTGGTACTGAACCCATGTGCCAGGCTTTGTGATACATCCTTTCCATTCCTAATCTCTCTGAATCCTCTCAACAATCCTATGAAGTGGAAGGGAAACTGAGGCACAGAGCTTAAATAACTTGTCCATGCTTATATAGTCAGGGTATAAATTCAAGCAGCTTTTACTTGAAAGCCCACCCAAAAGTATAAACACTACACTACTTCCCCTTCTTCAGTCACTACTGCCTGTCACACATGACCATCTTCTCAATTTGCCCCATGACATATTACCCACCACCAACTTGGAATCAAACCAATTATCTAGTGATTCTGTACTGGCTTTTACTGATCAGAAGCCAATACATGACAACAGAAGAGACCACCTGGGGCCAACATTGTCCTTATTAAAAGCTACTTTTTAGAGACCTGTCTCTAAATCAAGATAGCAGGTTCATGCTTTTTCTCCTAGCACATCTATGGGGCTCAATGTTAGTGTTTCTTTCCCTAGATATGTATGGTCCCTCATCACTGACATTTACTCACAACTTGCCAAAGTGCTCTCATAAAGTAACCTATTTTAAAGCAGTTCCTCCTAATAATACTAATAGCAGCTACCATATACTAACCATTTATTATGCAACGGGCTCTACAAACACTGTTTCATTTCATCCTCAAAACAACCTGATGATGAGAAGGCACTGTCCCCACTTTCTTTTGTTTCTTTGTTTTTAGAGATGGGGTCTCAACTTGTTGCCCAGACTGGAATGCAGCAGCTATTCCCAGGCATGATCATAGAGGCCTTGGAATTCCTGGGCTCAAGATATCCTCCCACCTCAGTCTCCTGAGTAGCTAAGTTTACAGGCAGGCCCACCATGCCTGATTTATTCCCATTTTATAGATGAGAAAACTAAAGCTCAGAGAGGTAAAGTAATTTAACCTGCAGTCACGAAGCTGGTAAGTAACTAAACCTAATTCCATGCAATTTAAGTCTTCAGAGGTCTTGTCTTTTACTGATTAAAATGTCATCTCCTCTTGGACTTTCTTTTTGAGAACTATCTTCCAACAACAGATCTCCACTGCATGAATTCCACTATACCCAAGTGCTTACCTGAATTTCTTCATTTTCATCTACTAGGAGGAAACTCACAACCTTCTCAGTCATCTTCTTCCTCTTGGTCTCCTCATCCATCTCTTCTGCTTCCAGCGACTCCTGGATGTTACTGACATGGTACACAGTAACAGGATGTCTCCTTTTGTTACCCCCAGAATGAGTCCTCTTCTGGCACTCCAGGCACAAGTTGATTTTGCAGGTCTGACACCTCACGACTGCCCTCTGCCTAACACTTGGCAAATGCCCATTGGGACCCTTGCAGAAGTCACAGTAAGGGACGTGGCCAGGTTTGAGCCTTATCCGCTCGTGGTTTCGCAGGCGCTCTTGCCGATGAAGTTCCTCCTCACAACGGAGACACTGCAGACTACAGCACTCATCACACTCAAAGACAGCTTCGTCAGTCCCACTGCAGGCATAACTTTCCTGGCACATCAGCCCAGGATTCAGGCCCTTTTCTGCTGGGGAAGTCTGGGCACTCATACTCAGATTGGTAAGGAAACACACCCACCATGTAACAGTCACCGAGCTTGTCCCAAGAGTGAAGACAAAGGCTTGGGGCCTGAAGACTGCACAGAACTTCCACAGGGTTCTCAACACCTTAAAAAAGAAAACCTTCAATGTCCTATTATAATTCTTTACACACTGACAAACGTTTGAATTTCTAATTTTCTGCCTCCGAGACTCTTGTATCAGCAGCAACGTTGATTTGGTTTGATGATTTCATCCTCCATAAAGTGCAGGCAAATTTGTGGTCAAAATTAACTTGAACGGGTCATTTATGGCTATATGAGAGAGGTCTGATAGGTCACAGAGGTGCTCATCGGTTGGGCCTCGGCCACAGGGATTTGGTAGTAAAGAAAGTGGTCAAGAGCTTTTCAGTATACTTCAACCTCAAGCCAGTATTTCAGAGAATACCTAGAATAGAGGAAGGAAAAGGATTTCACTCATTTTAAAAAACAGAAGTGCACCTTAAAAAAGATTGTGATTAACTACTAGGCCAAAATTATTGAGAAAAATCTCATTGTTTCTTGTAAAACTTACACCAGCTAGTTCTGATACTAGAAATTCCTTCTCAAAATCATGGCTAAAGCTCCTTACAAAAAAAAAAACAAAACACCACTTCTAGGCACAAGACATTTAAGAGACTTTGTTGTTCTATATTCCAAACTGAAATTCTCTGTTCAATCAGTTATTAAATTCAGAATCAAAATTACTAAAACCCCTAAGCAAATAGTCTTTGCAAGGACGACCCTATGCACTCCCACCTGCACCCACAAACAGGAGAGGTGGAGAAAGAGGCCTGTGAAAAGCTAAAGAAAATATAATAATAAACTTTAACTCTATCGAAGACCTGGGCAAACTGGATTGTCTCAACCCTGGACAGATGCCTATTAAGGACTCTCAACCTGGAAACAAGGGTCACAATTTCATGTTTTAAAACAATAAAAAACAATTATACTTCCTTTTGTCCCTTTAACTGCAAAAAAAAAAAAAAAGGGGGGGGAGCAACAGGAGACAGAATTCCTCCACTATGGCCTACGGCAAAGCCAGGCCGGTAGTGAGTCAAAACAAACAAATTTTCTCCTTGTCACTCAAAAACTAAATTAAAATTAACTTTAAAAAAAAGAAAACTGGGGCAGAAAAGGGGCTTCTGTCACTTCTACAATTACATTAACCATGTTTCTAATCCTCCCTGGTTTTGACCCCCATTCCAATGCTCCAACAAAGTGTAAAACCCTTTCAGTCACTCTTTCCCTCCAGTAATCAATCTAATTTTTGCATAAACAAGGAAGTCGAACGGAGCAGAAGACGGTATTTACACGATAACCTCAGATTTGCCCACCCACCTCCCAAAATGAAAACAAAAATCAAAACTTGTCAGAATTGAGAAAATACAAAATCATCCCTCAAAAGAACACCTCACCTCCCCCCTCCGGGCCAAGCAAACAATCTGCCCACTCAGGCCCCCACCGTGACGCTCCTCTCCAGCCAGGGGTTCCTCAGCCTTCCTTCCTTCCAGACACCACCACCACAACCCGAGGGGCCGGAGCGGAGGAGCCTAAGAACAAAGAAGGTCCCCCCAAATCACCCCCACGCCGGCAAAGCCCGGAGCCGGAACCTTTGTTTATACCACCCCACCCCCACCCCAGCCGCACCCGCCCCCCCTTCCTCCCGGGAGCAGCCGGAGCCCCAGGACTGTCGCTCGCCCCGCGCAGGGCCGTGCCCTCCCTGCCCTGCCCTGCCTGCCGCGGCCCGGGGATCCCACCACGGAACAGCTCGGCCGCGGCGAGGTGGCGTTGGGGGGCCGCAGGGCGCCGGTGTGGGCGGGGGTTGTTCCTCAGGGCACCGGCAGATCCATCCTCATCTCCATCTCCGCTCCCCTCCTCCTTCGTAGCTTCACGGGCTTCCTGCTCGCCTGTTGTCAGTTGGGATCAGCTGATCGGAGTGAACTTCTCCCAGCTCGCACTAACAGGAAGGCGTGAGCGGTGCAGCCCAGGGAGGGAGGAGCGGGAGGGCTGGCGCCGACGCCGAGGGGCGGGGAATAGCCCGCGCGACCTCCTGGGAGTTGTAGTTCTCCGCGGCGTGCCGTCGCCCTCCGTCCCGGAAGGGGAGGAGCTGAATGACTCCGAGTGACTACAACTCCCAGGACGAGAGGGGATGCTCTGGAGAGGGGCGGTGAGGAGCGTTGTGGGACTTGGAGTTTTTGATTAGAGTGTGGTTTCCATCGCTTTCAGCACTCTTTGGGGGATAATGGCTGGGGAAGGAATTAAATTAGTAAATTAAATGTAATAGTGTTTAGCGTAGGTGGGAAATGGCGAGGCAAGTAATTTGTATTCGAATAATCCTTATTGCGCACCATTCCTTCAGAAATGTGTTAAAACAGGCAATTTCCATTTCCCCTATTTCACCTCGCAAAAACTAGGAAAAGAGCAGAAAGAAGTAATAAAAAAATATAAGCACTCTCATAGGAAGGGAGTTTTGATTTCCCTTGTTTGTTCTTTTTTTTGGCAGTTTTTGGCCGCGGCTGGGTTTGAACCTGCCACCTCCGGCATATGGGGCCAGCGCCCTACTGCTTGAGGCACAGGTACCATCTCTATTTCCCTTGTTAAACGACAAAATTATTATACAAACAAATTTAATTTAAAGATTTCAAATGTGGCACTCAACCCCAGGGCGATGGAGTAAGACTATCTCAAAAAAAAAAAAGAAAGAAAGAAAGAAAAGGGTGGCGCCTGTAGCTCAAGCCGCTAAAGTGCCAGCCACATATACCAGAGCTGGTGGGTTTGAATCCGGCCGGGCCTGCCAAACAACAATGACAACTACAACCAAAAAATAGCCGGGCGTTGTGGCGAGTGCCTGTAGTCCCAGCTACTTGGGAGGATAAGGCAAGATAATTGCTTAAGCCCAGGACGTGGAGGTTGTTGTGAGCTGTGACGCCAGGACTATAGCTTGAGGCTCTGTCTCCAAAAAAAAAAAAAATTCAATTGGCTTTATTGGATTCTACAACAGGGAAAGACATCATGTATATGGGGCCGGCGCCCTACTCACTGAGCTACAAGCACCGCCTGGAAAGACATTATTCTATAAATGTAAGCAAAAGGCTTGGCTTTATAGACGGAGAAGAACTGAAGAAAGCAAAAGCAAAGGAGTCATTTCAAAGCTATTTTTCTTATAAGACTGGGACAGGGAGACTAAACAACAGAAAAATAACTGTTTTTTTAACATCAGCTTATTTCTTCCTACTTCTTCTGCGTAAGATTAAAGAGAGAGTTTCATTATCCTGTAAGATTAAAACTGGCATGTCCCGGGAAACTGGCTGTTATTTTTTGCTTTCCTGATTTCTCCATAGGTCAGATAATTTAGTTTGGGTTTGGTGTCATGGAACTTTAGCATGGGTGACTCCATTTTACTTTTTACCCTGGTCTGTTGGGTCCTAGTTCAGGAGCTTAGTCCAAAACAACGACCTATTATAATTTTTATTTAATACACTTCAAGGATATTCTCAAGCCAATCATTAGTTTTTTTCCTACCTACTTTATTTTTCTGACCTTTGCCTATATAGTTTCACTGAAGACTGAGTGCTTGCTCTAGAAAAGCTCCTGACCAAGGTTAGTCACTCAACTTCTCCATAAAATGAAAGAATTTTACTGTGTAATTTGAGGTCCCTGACAATTCTAATGTTCTATGATTCTATCTTGATAATTCTTAACCCAGAAGAGAAAACTAAGGTTAAGTGACTTGCCAAGGTCACATAGCAAATTATTGACAAAGCTGGGACAAGACCTTATGTACTGACTTGAAGTCCAACATTTTGTGATTCAAGGAATACAATTAGACCAATAGTCTACATAATAATGTATGAGGGTTATACTGTGGAAAAATTATGGGTTTTTGTTTGTTTGTTTTGTAGAGACAGAGTCTCACTTTATTGCCTTCAGTAGAGTAGTGTGGCATCACAGCTCGCAGCAACCTCCAACTCCTGGACCTTAGGCGATTCTCTGGCCTCAGCCTCCTGAGTAGCTGGGACTACAGGCGTCCGTCACAATGCCCGGCTATTTTTTTGTTGCAGTTTGGCCGGGACTGGGTTTGAACCCACCACCCTCGGCATATGGGACCGGCGCCCTACCCACTGAGCCACAACACCGCCCGAAAAACCATGTTTTTAATACTGGGCAGAGAACCAACAGTTGGACTAACTGCACAAAATGGCTGTGAATTTTCTTTCCTCTGCCAGATGGCAAACCAGGATATTAAGAACTAAACTATCTATAGCATTTTAAAAATTCAATGTTTATTTGGAAATGGAGGCCTGGGAAGGAAGAAAAGGATTATAGAAACAAAGTTAAGATCACAGATCTTGGGCAGCGCCTGTGGCTCAGTGAGTAGGGCCCCGGCCCCATATGCCGAGGGTGGCGGGTTCAAACCCAGTCCCGGCCAAACTGCAACAAAAAAGTAGCCGGGTGCTGTGGCGGGCACCTGTAGTCCCAGCTACTTGGGAGGCTGAGGCAAGAGAATCGCTTAAGTCCAGGAGCTGGAGGTTGCTGTGAGCTGTGTGATGCCACGGCACTCTACCAAGGGGCATAAAGTGAGACTCTGTCTCTACAAAAAAAAAAAAAAAAAAATCACGGATCTTAAACTAGGCTGTTGAAACTGACTAACATGCCATAAAATTTCCCTGCATGTTTCTGTTCCTAGATGACCAATATAATTTCTTATAGCTTTAATAATTTGCTTTATACCTCTACTTATAAAATGAGTAAATTAATATATCCTGGGAAAAATGGTATTTAATAAATTATTTTTAAAGACAATGATGCATATTTTAAAGTATATTTTTGAAAATTATGATGGTGACTTCTAGAAGAATGCCTAAAACTGTGAAAAATGGTTACCTCCAAGATTTCCAAGGACTGTAACTAAGACCAAGAGACTTTTCTTTTAAACACATCTGTACCCATGAAACTTTTTACTATGTAACTACAATATGTCAATAATAACAATAACTAGTCTACTTGTATCTCTTTTAACAGATAAATGAAATATTAAATCTGTCACTTTTATTGTTTTTATTTACTCTCGCTCTTTGTGTGCTTAGTTATTTTTTACTATAAGCTGCATTTTCCTTGGAAAATTATTTGTGGGAATTCTTTGAAACCTGGGATAAAAAGTTCATTTTTTTGGATTGGTGCCTGTAGCTCAGTGGCTAGGGGATATGTATTTGGGCTAGATATCCCTAGGCTGACTTAATAGGTGTGACTCATCCTCACCTCCACAAACTCTCCCTTCCAAAACAATTTTCTTCTGTCCCGGCTGTTGAGTGGGGTTATGGGTACTATTCATTTACTATCACTGAAACTTTCCCAGAATTAGACTCCCCACTCCCCAGGTCCTGGGCTTTGTCTTCTGTCTTACTTGTCTCAGGAGACCTAGAAAAACCCAGCTTAAGTGCACCAAGTAAAGCACTTGCCCTTAGGGTAAAGGCAACATCTTTATTCTTCTTACTAGATCCTGCCTTCACCTAAATTTTAGATAATTCCTTATCTTTTTGTTGGCTTTTCAATATATATATATATTTTTATTTTTGAGACAGAGTCTTACTCTGTCCTCTGTCACCGTGAGTAGAGAGTGCCCTGGCATCATCATATCCCACAGCAACCTCAGTCTCCTTTTTTTGACAGAGTTTCATTATGTTGCCTTCAGTAGAGTGCTGTGGCATCACAGCTCACAGCAACCTCAAACTCTTGGGCTTACGCAATTCTCCCTCAGCCTCCCAAGTAGCTGGGACTACAGGCGCCTGCCACAATGCCCAGCTATTTTTTTGTTGCAGTTGTTTAGCAAGCCTGGACCCGGTTCGAACCCGCCACCCTCAGTTTTTTGAGGCTGGCTCCATAACCACTGCTATGGGCGCTGAACCCCACCTCAGTGTCTTATGCTCAAAAGATCTTCTTGCCTCAGCCTCCTAGTGCTCTGGGAGGCCAAGATGGGAGGATTGCTTGAGCTCAGGAGTTCAAGACCATCCTGAGCAAAGGTGAGACTCCATCGCTAGTAAAAATAGAAAAACTAGCCAGGAATTGTGGCACATGCATATAGGCCCAGCCATGTGGGAGGCTGACGCAAGAGAATTGCTTGAACCTAAGAGCTTGAGGTTGCTGTGAACTATGATGATACCACTGCACTCTAGCCAAGGTGACAGAGTAAGACACTGTCTCTAAAAATAAAAAAAAGAGCCTGAAGTCTCAATAGGCTGAGTCAAAGGTAGGATAGAAAAAAAATATGCCTCCTAGCAAAGGGAGAAAAAAAAAAGAAAATCTGCCTTTTTGTGTTGTGACTGCAGGTGGACCATGCTATAATAATAATAGTATTATTAAGAGTGTTTTCTGATAATTTGTGAACACAGTTCTTTTTTTGTTTGTTTTGTTTTGTTTTTTGAGACAGAGCCTCAAGCTATCTCCCTGGGTAGAGTGCTGTGACATCACAGTTCACAGCAACCTCCAACTCCTAGGCTCAAGTGATTCTCCTGCCTCTGCCTCCCAAGTAGCTGGGATTACAGGTGCCCACCACAACGCCCGGTTATTTTTTAGAGACAGGTCTCACACTTGCTCAGGTTGGTCTCAAACCCATGAGCTCAGGCAATCCACCCACCTCCGCCTCCCAAGTTCTAGGATTACAGGCATGAACCACTACACCTGGCCTAAATTTCTGTTCTTTTTAAGCTATCCAGTGTCAGGTACTTCATGATAGCATCAGGAATAGACAAAGATAATATCTTTAAAAGGTAATTAGCTGTTTAAAACAAAGAAAAAAATAATAATATAGCATTTATGACATACATAAAAGTAAAATGTGGGAAAATAATACCACAAAGTTTGGAAAGGAAAATGGAAGTATACAATAGTTAAGTTCCATATAAATGGTATTATATTTTTTGAAGTTTGGCTATGATGAGTTAAAGATGTATATTATGATCTTCATCAACCATTAAAAAATAAAACAAAGACGTACAATGAATAAGTTGATATTAGTAATAAAGTTGAATAAAAAGCACTCAATCTGGCCGGGCCCAGTGGCTCATACCTGTAATCCTAGCAACTCTGGGAGGCTGCAGCGGAGGATCCCTTGAGCCCAGGAGTTTGAGTATGCTGTGAGCTAGGCTGACACCATGGCCTTGGTATCACAGAGTAATAACTAAATAAATAAATAACCAGGAATTATTGACATAGAACACAAAAGACCTATTCCATTAAATTTGGGCCTTATATGTGAAAATAAAATCCATTTGCTTTGTTTAGCATAATAAAGTATATCATTGTACTTTTTTTTTTTGCCGGAACTAGGTTTGAACCCGCCACCTCTGGTATACGGGGGTGGCGCCCTACTCCTTGAGCCACAGGTGTCCTTTTCTTTTTTTTTTTGAGACAGAGCCTCAAGCTGTCACCCTTTGTAGAATGCTGTGGCATCACAGCTCACAGCAACCTCCAACTCCTGGGCTCAAGTGAGTCTCTTGCCTCTGCCTCCCAAGTATCTGGGACTACAGGCACCTGCCATAAAGCCCAGCTATTTTTTTGGTTGCAGCCGTCATTGTTGTTTGGCGGGCCCAGGCTGGATTCGAACCCACAAGTTCAGGTGTATGTGGCTAGTGCCTTAGCTGCTTGAGCCACAGGTGCCGAGCCATCATTGTACTTTTTTTTAAAAAGACGCCTCGGTAAGGCACCGGCCCCATATACCGAGGGTGGTGGGTTCAAACCCGGCCCCGGCAAAACTGCAACCAAAAAAATAGCCGGGCGTTGTGGCGGGCCCCTGTGGTCCCAGCTACTCGGGAGGCTGAGGCAAGAGAGTCGCTTAAGCCCAGGAGTTGGAGGTTGCTGTGAGCTGTGTGAGGCCACGGCAGTCTACCGAGAGCCATAAAGTGAGACTCTGTCTCTACAAAAATAAAAAATAAAAAAAAAAAAGAAGAAAAGGATAGAAAAAGGAATCCAAAAGCTGGTTCATTGAAATAATTTTTTTCTTTTCTTTTTTTTTTTTTTTGCAACAGAGTCTCACTATGTTGCCCTCTGTAGAGTGCTGTAATGTCACAGCTCACAACAATCTCAAACTCTTCAGCTTAAGCAATTCTCTTGCCTCAGCCTCCCAAGTATCTGTGACTACAGGCGCCAGCCACAGTGCCTGGCTATTTTTTTGTTGCAGTTGTCATTGTTGTTTAGCTGGCCCAGTCCAGGTTCAAACCCTCCACCCTCAGTGCATGTGACCAGCACCGTAACCACTGTGCACTCTTTCAGCACCAAGCCTGAAAGAATTATTTTTAAATGGATAACTTTATAGCCAGGTCTACTAAAGAAAAGAAAAGACAGAGAATGACACAAATACCACTAAAAAAAGAAAGAAAACAACTATAAATCCTCCATACAGTAAAAGAATAATAAGAGGCTCAGCACTTATAGCTCAAGTGGCTAGGGCGCCAGCCACATACACCAGAGCTGAAGGGTTCGAATCCAGCCCAGGCCGCCAAACAACAATGACAACTAGAACCAAAAAAATATGATGCTACAGCACTCCACCCAGAGTGACAGCTTGAGACTCTGTCTCAAAGAAAAAAGAAGGAGGAGGAGGAGGAGAAAAAGAAGAAGAAGAAAATACTATTAATAATGTTATTTCAATATATTTAACAACTTGCAAGAAATGGACAAATACTTCAAAGGATACAAGCTGCCAGATATCACTCAAGAAGAAACATATAGGCTCGGCACCTGTGGCTCAAGCGGCTAAGGCGCTAGCCACATACACCTGAGCTGGCGGGTTCGAATCCAGCCTGGGCCGCCAAACAACAATGATGGCTGCAACCAAAAAAATAGCCGAGCACTGAGGAGGATGCCTGTTGTCCCAGCTACTTGGGAGGCAGAGGCAGGAGAATCGCTTGAGCCCAGGAATTGGAAGTTGCTGTGAGCAGTGATATCACAGCACTCTACCCAGGGTGACAGCTTGAGGCTCTGTCTCAATTAAAAAAAAAAAAAGAAGAAGAAGAAGAAACATATAATCTTAATAACCTGTATCTACTAAGTAAATTGAATTTTAGTTTAAAACCTTCCTACATAGATGATTGCAAGCCCAAATGGCTTTGTTGGTAAATTCTACCATACACTTAAGGAAAAAAATAATACCAATTCTACATAAATTCTTGGCCTGGCTCAGTGGCTCACACCTGTAATCCTAACATTCTGAAAGGGTGAGGTGGGTGGATTGCCTCAGGACAGGAGTTGGAGCAAGAGTGAGACCCTGTCTCTAAAAATACCTGGGCATGGTGGCAGGTGCCTGTAGTCCCAGCTACTAAAAAAAATAAGGTAAGAGGGGCGGCGCCTGTGGCTCAGTGAGTAGAGCGCCAGCCCCATATGCCGAGGGTGGCGGGTTCGGACCCAGCCCCAGCCCCAGCCAAACTGCAACAGAAAAATAGCCAGGCGTTGTGGCGGGCGCCTGTAGTCCCAGCTGCTCGGGAGGCTGAGGCAAGAGAATCGCGTAAGCCCAAGAGTTAGAGGTTGCTGTGAGCCGTGTGACGCCAGCGGCACTATACCCGAGGGCGGTACAGTGAGACTCTGTCTCTACAAAAAAAAAAAATAATAAAATAAGGTAAGAGGATCACTGAGCCTAATAGTTTGAGGTTGCTATGAGAGGAGGCCATGGCACTCTACCAAGGGCAACAAAGTGAGACTCTGTCTCAAACAAACAAATACATAAATTCTCCCAGAAAATAGAAAAGTGAACAATTTCCAACTCCTCTAATAAGACTAGTATTATCTTGATACAGAATCAGATAAAAAAAAACACCATAAGAAATAAAACTATGATATCTTTCATGTAGATAAAAACAAAAGTCCTTAATACTTTCATAGATTAAATTTATCTATATATAAAAACAATAATAAATTATGATGAAGTGGGCTGTGCCCTAAGACGTAAGGATTATATTGATATAATAAAGATCAGATATGGGGCGGTGCCTGTGGCTCAGTGAGTAGGGTGCCGACCCCATATGCCAAGGGTGGCGGGTTCGGACCCAGCCCCGGCCAAACTGCAACAGAAAAATAGCCGGGCGTTGTGGCGCGCACCTGTAGTCCCAGCTGCTCGGGAGGCTGAGGCAAGAGAATCGCATAAGCCCAAGAGTTAGAGGTTGCTGTGAGCCGTGTGATGCCACAGCACTCTACCCGAGGGTGGTACAGTGAGACTCTGTCTCTACAAAAAAAAAAAAAAGATCAGATATCATTTATCATATAAACATATCAAAAAAGAAACAAAGCAGGGGGTGCCCATAGCTCAGTGCGTAGGGTGCTGGTCACATACACCGAAGTTGGCAGGTTTGAACCCAACCTGGGCCAGCTAAAACAACAACGATAATTACAACAAAAAAAATAACCAGGTGTCATGACAGGCACCTATAGTCTCATCTACTTGAGAGGCTAAGGCAAGAGAGTTGCTTAAGCCCAAGAGTTTGAGGTTGCTGTGAGCTGTGACGCTACAGCACTCTACCCAGGGTGACAGCTTGAGACTCTGTCTCAAAAAAAAGGCTCCGTGCCCATAGCACTGTGGTTATGGCACCAGCCACATACAGCAAGGGTGGCAGGTTCAAACCCAGCCCAGGCCAAGTAAACAACTGCAACAACAACAAAAAAAAGAAAAATAGCCAGGCATTGTGGCAGGTGCCTGTAGTCCCAGATACTTGGGAAGCTAAGGCAAGAGAATCACTTAAGCCCAAGAGTTTGAGCTTGCTGTGAGCTGTGATGTCACAGCACTCTACCAAGGGTGACATAGTGATACTCTGTATCAAAAAAAAAGAAAGAAAAGAAAGCAAACAAAACAACATAATATCAAAACATAAAATCAAAAAAGAACAAAGCAAATATAACAGATCTCAAAAGGACATATGTGGCTCAGTCGGTAAGGCGCCGGCCCCATATACCGAGGGTGGCGGGTTCAAACCTGGCCCCGGCTGAACTGCAACCAAAAAATAGCCGGGCGTTGTGGTGGGCGCCTGTAGTCCCAGCTGCTCGGGAGGATGAGGCAAGAGAATCGCTTAAGCCCAGGAGTTGCAGGTTGCTGTGAGCTGTGTGATGCCACAGTACTCTACTGAGGGCCATAAAGTGAGACTCTGTCTCTACAAAAAAAAGAGAAAAGAATTAAAGATTTTTTTTTTTTTTTTTAAAGAGCCTCAAGCTGTCACCCTGGGTAGAGTGCTATGGCATCACAGCTCACAGCAACTTCCAACTCCTGGGCTCGAGTGATTCTCCTGCCTCTGCCTCTGCCTCTGCCTCCCAAGTAGCTGGGACTACAGGTGCCTACCAGAAGGCCTGGCTGTTTTTTGGTTGCAGCCATCATTGTTGTTTGGCGGGCCCGAGCTGGATTCGAACCTGCCAGCTCAAATGTATGTGGCTGGCGCCTTAGTCACTTGAGCCACAGGCACCGAGCCTAAAGAATTTTTTTTTTTTTGAGACAGAGTCTTATTTTGTTCCCCTTGGTACAGTGCCATGGTGTCATAGCTCACAGCAACCTCAAACTCTTGGCCTCAAGCAATTCTCTTGCCTCATCCTCCCAAGTAGCTGGAGTCCCAAGTAGCAGGCACCCATCACAACGCCCAGCTATTTTTTTTAGAGACCAGGTCTTACTCTGGCTCAGGCTGGTCTCAAACCTGTGAGCTCAGGCAATCTACCCATCTCTAGGGCTCCCAGAGTGCTAGGATTACAAGTGTGAGCCATCACACCTGGCTCCTGAAAAGAATTAAAAAAAAAATCCACACACATTCATGACAAAAATTCTCAGCCATCCAGGAGGAAACTTAACCTGATAAAGGACATGAAATAAACAAAAAGTGTGCAGTGGTGAAGTAAAACTGTCCTTATTATTCACTAATTCCAAAATAGTGGCCTAGAAGTAAGCTAACTTTACTCCTCTCAACAAAAAAACAAAACCAAGGGCCATGCCTGTGGTTCAGTGGGTAGGGCGCCCGCCCCATATACCAAGGGTAGTGGGATCAAACTCGTCCCTGGCCAAACTGCAACAAAAAAATAGCCGGGCACTGTGGCAGGCGCCTGTAGTCCCAGCTACTCGGGAGGCTGAGGCAAGAGAAGCCTAAGCCCAGGAATTGGAGGTTGCTGTGAGCTGTGATGGTACATCACTCTACAGAGGGCAATAAAAGACTCTGTCTCAAAAAAAAAAAAATCAGAGCAGCTGTTTAGCAGCATCACACTGTTGGAGGTTCTTTCCACAACTGGCATGAACATGAATCACTAGCCAGCCCTCCACACTGCCCAGATGTCCTCCTTGGGACCTCTACCATTTGGGAAGGACTGGGCTCTAATTTCTTACAAGAGCCCAGACGAACTTGGCCCTAAGGCACCACCTAGATCCAAAAAGGAGACAGTTACCCAACCATAAAGAACCTCTAAGTTTGGGAGCAGGAGGGGCCTGGCATTAATCTCTCCCACAAGAAAGGGCCAAGGCAGTAAATAAACAGCTAAGATCTGACTGTTGTGTCAGAGAGTGCTGGAATGCAGTGGGGGAGTGAAGAGAAACCTGTGGTGACCAGATGTCCAGGAAAGCAGCGTGGAGGTATCTGACCTCTCTAGCATCATTTCCCTGCCTGGATTAGATCTGCCAGAAATCAGGAGAGACTTCCTGTTGTGAGGAAAATATAAGTGGAAGGGCGGTGCCTGTTTCTCAGTCGGAAAGGCGCTGGCCCCATATACCAAGGGTGGCATGTTCAAACCCGGCCCCAGCCAAACTGCAACCAAAAAATAGCCGGGCATTGTGACTGGCGCCTGTAGTCCCAGCTACTTGGGAGACTGAGGCAAGAGAATCGCTTAAGCCCAGGAGTTGGAGGTTGCTGTGAGCTGTGTGAGGCCACGGCACTCTACTGAGGGCCATAAAGTGAGACTCTGTCTCTACAAAAAAAAGAAAAAAGAAAAGAAAATATAAGTGGAAGATTCCCCCCACCAGCCCCTATTGCCATGGCAAACACCTACAGTCCTTACAACAGGAGAATCCCACATTATCCTCATTTGGAGAGATGCTTGGGATCTACACAGGTGCACTGCCCCAGATTAGGAACATAAGGTGGGCATGCCCTACCCTCCCACCCACTATGAGCCAAGCTGGTGGAGCATCTTGAGACCAGCGCCTTCTCTAGCGTGTGTCTTCTCTCTGCACCTCTCCAGCCCTAGGGCTCCATCTTCATTCCATCGAGTCCGTACTGGTGGCTGAACACCACAACACCAGCATTGCTAAACCCAGGCCCAGGATTGACTGTGATGCTGGTCCAGCACATCAGGGAAACAAACTTTCACCACCCTCACTTCCAGCCAGAAGAACAATCTGACAGTTCTGCCCAGGCAAACCTACCTTTCACCCAGCCAAACTGCTACTTGCCCTGCCCCCAAATACAAGGAGACTTTGAGGTTCTCAACAGCTGATACACTCTCTGGCCAGTGGAGCAGCTACCTGACTATACCCAGGGCCTGAGTAATAGTCCTGAGGTGCCCTGACCCCTGCAGACAAGTTCCTGACCTTCCTAACAGCCTTGTGCCCACAATTAGAGCCTAAAAAACAGCTCTGTTTAAAAAAAAAAAAATTACTGCTCGGGAGGCTGAGGCAGGAGAATCGCCTGGACCCTGGAGTTGGAGGTTGCTGTGAGCTGTGTGATGCCATGGCACTCTACCAAGGGCGATAAGGTGAGACTCTGTCTCTACAAAAAAAAAAAAAATTAAAAAGAGCTCTATGGGCTGCCCTCAGCAAAACACCCCCAGACAAATGAAACAGCCCTGTACTGAGATCCTGGGCCTGAGAAATGGCCCCATGAACCACCCCAAGCAGACCCAACCCCAGGCCTGAAGAAGCCTTGCAGGATACTCCAGGCTCATGCCTCCAGGTGAACTGAGCAGCTGTGCGAACACATCCTAGACCTGAGAAGAAACCCTAGAACATATTCAGTAGCATATGCCTATAATCCCAACACTGGGAGGTCAAGGCAGTAGAATATTTGAGGCCAGGAGTTTGAGACTAGCCTAGGCAATGTACTGAAATGCCATCTCTAAAAACGAAGGAAGGAAGGAAGGAGAAGGAGAAGGGAAGGAAAGAAAGAGAAAGAAAAGAAAGAAAAATTAGCTGGTATGGTTGTGCATGGCTGTAACCCTAGCTACTTGGGAGGCCGGGAAGGATCCCTTAAGCCAATGACTTTAAGGCTGCAGTGAACCATGATCATGCCACTGCACTCCGGCCTGGGCAACAGAGCAAGACCTGGTCTCTAAAAAGAAAGAGAAGCAGCAGCCCATGGGCCACCCCCAGCAGGCATGTACTCAGGCCAGCTGAGCAGACCTGACCCTGTGTTCTTGACCTGAGAAACAGTGCCATGACCTACCCCCAGCAAACACAACTAGGCCAGCTGAGACTCCTGCATCCCAGGCCTAAGAAACAACCCAGTGGGCTAGCCTTCGCAAACACATCCCCAGGCCAACTAAATAGTTGTGCAGCTTTGTCCCAGACCTAAGAAAAAGTACCATGGGTCCCTGCCCAGCAGATTTGCCCCCAAGCAAGACCAGCAGCCTTGTGCCTGCATACCAGACCTGAGAAATGGTCCCATGGGCTGCCACTGATAGGCACACTAGCCGGCTAGCAGAGCAATCACCTGCATGTCTTCTTGGCCAAAGTAACCGTCACAGCTCATTGGTTTTCCAATGAGCCAAACCTGAAGTGAGCTGACTCACCATGTGCATGAATGCTGCCCCAACCTGAGAAATAGTCCAGTGAACTCACCTCTAGTAATACTAACCATAATCATCTCAAACTCTCTCAGCATAGGTTGCACACATATGCAACAAGTGTGGATTACAGCTGAAAAAACTACAGGAAGTCCCCAGGTTATGAACATGATAGGTTCTGTAGGTTTTTTCTTTTATTTTTTTTTTTTTGCAGTTTTTGGCCAGGGCTGGGTTTGAACCCACCACCTCTGGCATATGGGGCCAGCGCCCGACTCCTTTCAGCCACAGGTGCTGCCCTTTTCTTCTATTTTTTGAGACAAAGTCTCACTCCGTTGCCCAAGGCTAGAGTGCTATGGCGTTAGCCCAGCTCATAGCAACCTTAAACTCCTGGGTTCAAATGATCCTACTGACTCAGCCTCCTGAGTAGCTGGGACTATAGGTGCCCACCAAAACACCCACATGATTTTTCTATTTCTGGTAGAGATAGGATCTCACGCTTGCTTAAGCTGGTATTGAACTCCTGAGCTCAAGCATCCTACTGCCTTGGCCTCCCAGTGGCTGGGCCACTGTGCCAGGCCTATAGGTTTGTTCTTCTTTTTTTTGAGATAGTCTCACTATGTTGCCCTCAATAGAGTGCCATAGCATCACAGCTCACAGCAACCTCGAACTCTTGAGCTAAAGTGATTCTCTTGCCTCAGACTCCCAAGTAGCTAGGACTACAGGTGCCAGCCACAACACCCAGCTATTTTTTTGTTGTAGTTGTCATTTTTTTTTTTAGCAGGCCTGGGCCAGGCTCAAACCCGGCAGCTTTGGTGTAGGTGGCCAGCACCCTACTCACTGAGCTACAGGTGCTGAGCCAATAAGTTTGTTCTTAAGTTGAATATGTACGTCAGTTGGAACAGATACATTTACCTATTACCTGAAATAGCCTCCATTCATAAGTGTGAGTTGTACATTCATTCAGATGTTTGTAACTTGGAAACTTACTGTAATTGCCTCTGTTCATATGTAAAAGATGCATGTAAATCAGATGTTTGACTACTATACTATACTACTATACTACTGCACCCACCTCGCAGCAAAGCCAACTTACCATACCAAACTGCCACCTCAAAACCCATTTATATAAATGTGTCTTTTCCTTTGAAACTGACTCCATAAAATTGCAAGAGGTGACTTTTCCAACAATGTGTAGAAAATAACATAAGACAAAGCACGCATAAAGAAGCAAGTAATAATGTCACTTCCAAAGGAAAACAATAATTCTTCAATAACAGACACTAATCACAAGGAAATACAGGAAATGTCAGAATAAAATTCAAAGTAATAATCTTAAGAAAATTCAAGGAGGCTGGACATAGTGGCTCGTGTCTATAATCTTGGCACTCTGGGAGGCTGAGGCAGGAATTCAAGATTAGCCTAAGTAAGACCAAGAGACCATCTAGCTCATGCCTATAATCCTAGACTCTGGGAGGCTGAGGCGGGTGGATTTCCTGAGCTCACAAGTTAGAGACCAGCCTGAGCCAGAGCAAGACCCCGTCTCTAAAATTAGCTGGCCATTGTGGCAAGCGCCTGTAGTCCCAGCTACTCAGGAGGCTGAGGCAAAAGAATCACTTGAGCCCAAGAGTTTGAGGTTGCTGTGAGCTATGACGCCATAGCACTCTATGAACAGTGACTAAGTGAGACTCTTTCTCAAAAAAGAAAAAAGGAAAAGGAAAAAGAGGCTTGGTGCCCGTAGCCCAGTGTTTAGGATGTTGGCCACATACACTGGGGCTGGGGGTAGTTCAAACCTAGCCCAGACCTGCTAAACAACAATGATAACTGCAACAACAAAAAAAATAGCCACGCGTAGTGGCAGGTGCCTGTAGTCCCTGCTACTTGGGAGGCTGAGGCAAGAGAATCGCTTAAGCCCAAGAGTCTGAAGTTGCTGTGAGCTGTGATGTGACAGCACTCTACTGAGGGTGACATAGTAAGACTGTTGAAAAAAAATCAGCTGGGTGTTGTGGTGAGCACCTGTACTCCCAGCTACTTGGGAGGCTGAAGCAGGAGGATTGCTTGAGTCCAGGAGTTTGAGTTTGCTGTAAGCAAGGATAATGCCATGGCACTCTACCCTGGACAATAAAGTGAGACTCTGTCTCAAAAAAAAAAAAAAAATTTCCTGAGCCCAGGAGTTGGGGGTTGCTGTGAGCTGTGATGCTACAACACTCTACCCAGGAAGAGCTTGAGGCTCTGTCTCAAAAAAATTCCAAACTTGAAGACAGGTTTTCTGAAATAACTTAAAAAGAAGGAAGAAAGGAAGGAAGGGAGGGAGAGAAGTGAGGAGAGAGGGAGGGAGGTAAGGAAGGGAAAGAGAGAAGAAAAATTTTTTTAAAATTTAAAAAAAAAAAAATTACTACTGGCACATGCCTGTAGTCCCAGCACTTTGGTAGGCTGAGGTAGCACAATTGAGACTAGAAGTTCAAAACCAGCATGGGCAACATAGTGAGACCCCATCTCTACAAAAACTTTATTTTTTATTTATTTTGCAGGGTTTTTTTGGCCGGGGCTGGGTTTGAATCCCCCACCTCTGGTATATGGGGCCAGCACCCTACTCCTTTGAGCCACAGGTGCCACCCCTTTTTATTTATTTATTTTTTCCAAGACAAAGTCTCACTGTGTTACTCTCGGTAGAGTGCTGTGGTGTTACAGTTCACGGCAACCTCCAACTCTTGGGTTTAAGCGATTCTCTTGCCTCAGCCTCCCAAGTAGCTGGGTCTACAAGTGCCCGCCACAATGCCTGGCTATTTTTGTTGTTGTTGTTGCAGTTGTCATTGTTGTTCAGCTGGCTCGGGCCGGGTTCAAACCCACCAGCCTTGATGTATGTGGCTGGCGCCATAACCACTGTGCTACCAGCGCCAAGCCTACAAAAACCTTAAAATTAGCCTGTATGATGGCACGCACGTGTCGTCCCAGCTACCAGGGAGGCTGAGCCAGAAAGATTACATGAACCCAGGAGTTTGAGGTTACAGGGAGTATGCTCTTGTCAGTGTACTCTAGCTCAGGCAACAAAGTAAGACTTTGTCTCAAAAGAAAAAAAAAAAAAACAGAAGAAGGAGAAAGAGGAGGAGGAGGAGGAGGAGGAGAAAGCCTTCAGGATTTATGGGACAGAATTACTCAAAAAAAAAAAAAAGAAAAGCCTATTATGGGCATTCCAGAAAAAGAATAAAAGAGAAAGGGTAGGGAAAGCATATTTAGTGAAATAATAGCAGAAAATTTCCCAAGTCATGGGAAAGAATATCCAGGAAGCTAAAAACACACACACACAGATTCAACTAAACAGGTCCTGTAGAAGGCATATCATCATCAAATTATCAAAAGTTCAAACACATGTAAGGGAATGCCTCCCAAGTAGCTGGGACTACAGGCGCCTGCCACAACACCTGGCTATTTTTTTGTTGCAGTTGTCATTGTTGTTTAACCGGCCCAGACCGGGCTCAAACCCACCACCCTTGGTGCATGTGGCCGCCTCCATAACCACTGTGCTACGGCATCAAGACCCCTCCCCATTTTTTTTGTAAATGTGAAATGAAATTTATTGAAGAAGATAGGTTTACAGAGCAAGACAAAGATATAGTTGTATTATCTACAGAGCAAGATACATTAGCTACAGATGATAAAGGGGCCCCTGGTCCTAACAAAAAATGCTCTGGTAATGGTCTGGGATTTGTTCCTTTTATATTGTCTAGATTGGGGGAAGTTAAGACATCACCATGGAACCACTTTGATGGAGAGTTAATAACATGATAATTGGGGGCGGCGCCTGTGGCTCAAGGAGTAGGGCGCCGGTCCCATATGCCGGAGGTGGCGGGTTCAAACCTAGCCCCGGCCAAAAAAAAAAAAGAAAATGCTGGGTGGTGCCTGTGGCTCAAGGAGTAGGGTGCCAGCCCTATATACCAGAGGTGGCAGGTTCAAACTTGGCCCTTGACAAAAGCTACAAACAAAATAAAATTAAATTAAATTTAAAAAAATAACATGATAATTAGCCTTATTATTCTAGGTCACATTCCAAATCCTATTTACCTGAGTTGCCTGGTGCATGGGGTGTTCCTCATTCTCCAAGGTGTGGCAATTGTTTGGGATAGGATCAAGGGCAGAGCAGCACCAAGACAGAGTGTCCACCTTTTTTTTTTTTTTTTTTTTTTTTGAGAGTCTCACATTGTTGCCCTCAGTAGAGTTCCCTGGCTTCATAACTCACAGCAACCTCAAATTCTTGGGCTCAAGGGATTCTCTTGCCTCAGCTTCCCAAGTAGCTGGGACTATAGGCACCCACTACAATGCCTGGCTATTTTTAGAGATGGAGGTCTCGCTCTGGCTCAGGCTAGTCTTGAACCTGTGAGCCCAGGCAATCCACCCACCTTGGCCTCCCAGAGTGCTAAGATTACAGGTGTGAGCCACCCCACCTAGCCCACCCTTGTTGTTATTCCTGGAGGGGGGACCTGTTCAAGGCAGCACCAAGGCAGAGCACCCACCTTTGTCCTTTATTTCTACAAAAGCTGGAATGCTTCACTATTTACCCAATATTTCCCCACTCTCTATCCCAGAGGCCCAAATCATTAGGAAAGGGTGTCTCCTCCACTCACCTGGCTGCTTCCTGCTGAGTAGGGGCAATGATTCCTATTAAGGTAGCCTCTTGCAGATTCTCAGAATGGCTCTATGGGGAACTTAAGAATATGTCCTCTGTAGATGGCTGTACTTGTAGGTAGGAGGGGAACTAGGTGTTGGGACTGATAGAGAATGTAGAACCATTTGCAACTTGATGGCCTCTTGTACTTAGAGATGAGATGCAGACGCTAGGATGGCAATAATGTTGCTCTGAACCTGTTCCTGACTTGTTAACAAAAAGAGTGAACAGGCATATCCAGCAGGTTTGGTTGAGCTTTAGGGTATGTGCAGTTGGTTTGCCGGAACAAAAAGTGTCTCGCCCGTAGGTAAACAGTTTGTACTATTTATCTAAAGGAGCCACATGGGGCGGCGCTATGTGGCTCAGTGGGTAGGGCGCTGGCCCCATATACCAAGGGTTCAAATCCCAGCCAAACTGCAACAAAAAATAGCTGGGCATTGTTGTGGGCACCTGCAGTCCCAGCTACTCGGGATGCTGAGGCAAGAGAATCACCTAAACCCAGGAGTTGGAGGTTGCTGTGAGTTGTGATGCCATGGCACTCTACCTAGGGCGATAAAGTGAGACTCTGTCTCTAAAAAAAATAAAATAAAATAAAGGAGACACTGAAGGAGAAATCTGCTTGAATAGATACTGGAAATCCTCCAAGGGAGTATATGAGTATTTGTCCTTGTCTGCAGGGACTGGATGAGTTTCATTTTAGTCCAATTGTCACCAAAAGTTTGGCATTTGTCCCTGAGGCCACATCAGAAGAATGAGGACAAGAAGCTTGAGGAGAAAGAAAGAGAAGTTTATTAATTTTCTGGCAAATGAGAAGGCTGGCAGACTTGTGTCAAAGCACAAGCATCCTCAAAAAACTCTTTTATGGAGACTCTATGAAAATTCTTAAAACTAATAAATGAGTTTAGCAAAATTACAATATAGAAAACATGTAAACATTGGTAGTGTTTGCACACATACATATGAACAGTGAACTAGGCAAATTATGGTGGCTCACAACTATACTATCACTCTGGGAGGCTGAGGCAGGAGGACAGCTTGGGGCCAGGAGTTTGAAACCAGCCTAAACAAGAGTGAGACCCTATCTCAAATAAAAATAGAAAAAATCAGCTGGCGTAGTAGCACACATCTATAGTGCCAGCTACTATGGAGGCTAAAGCAGGAGGAAAGCAGAATGGCTTTAGTCTAGGAGTTAGAGGTTCCCGTGAGCTATGATGATGCCACTGCACTCTGCCCCAAAAAAGAAAAAACAAAACAAAACAAACGAACAATGATCTAACTAAAAACAAAAGAAATCAACAAGTCATTCCATTTACAATGGCTATAAAACAATACCTAGGAATAGATTTAACCAAGGAGGTAAAGAACATTATAAGGAAAACTATAATTTAAGAAATTGAAGAGTGGCTTGGCGCCTATAGCTCAGCGGCTAGGGCATCAGCCACATACACCGCAGCTGGCAAGTTTGAATCCAGCCCAGGCCTGCCAAACAATGACAACTACAACCAAAAAATAAAAATATGCTGGTGTTGTGGTGGGCACCTGTAGTCCTAGCTACTTGGGAGGCTGAGGCAAGAGAATCGCTTAAGCCCAAGAGTTAGAGGTTGCTGTGAGCTGTGACGCCACAGCACTGTACTGAGGGCAACAAAGTGAAACTCTGTCTCAAAAGAAAGAAGGAAATTGAAGAGCATATAAACTAGAAAGATATCCCAAGGTCATGGATCAGAAGAATGATCATGGGTCAAAAGAATTAACAAATGAGGGCAGCACCTGTGGCTCAGTGAGTAGGGCACTGGCTCCATATACTGAGGGTGGAGGGTTCAAACCCAGCCCTGGCCAAACTGCAACAAAAAAATAGCCGGACTTTGTGGTGGGCACCTGTAGTCCAGCTACTTGGGAGGCTGAGGCCAGAGAATCGCCTAAGCCCAGGAACTGGAGGTTGCTGTGAGCTATGTGATGCCACAGCACTCTACCGAGGGTGATAAAGTGAGACTCTGTTTCTACCAAAAAAAAAGAATTAACAAATGACAATACTATCAAAAGTAATCTATATATTCAATGTAATCCCTATCAAAATGCCAATGACTTGGGTGGCGCCTGTGGCTCAAGGAGTAGTGTGCCGGCCCCATATACTGGGGGTGGCGGGTTTGAACCAGGTCCTGACCAAAATTGAAAAAAAAAAAAAAAAACCAATGACTTGCTTCACAGTAATAGAAAAAAATTCTAAAATTCACTGAGAACCACAAATGCCAAATAGCCAAAACAATCCTAAGAAAAAGAACAATGCTAGAGGTCGGGAACAGTGGCTCATGCCTGTAATCCTAGCACTGCGAAAGGCTGAAGCAGGGGGATCATGTGAGCTCAAGAATTTGAGACCAACATGAGCAAGAATGAGGCCCTGTCTCTACTAAAAGCAGAAAAATTAGCCTGCAGTCTCAGCTACTCAAGAGGCTGAAACAAGATCACTTGAGTCCAGGCCTTTGAGGTTGCAGTGAGCTATAATGATGCCATTGCACTCTACCCAGGGTGACAAAGTAAGACTCAGTCACTTACAAACAAACAAAGCTAGAGGCATCACGCAACTAAGCCTCAAAATATATCACAAAGCTATAATAACCAGAACAACATGATACTGGTATGAAACAGATACATAAACCAGTGGAACAAAATAGAGAACTGAGGAATTAATCCTCATATCTGTAGGGAACTTATTTTTGACAAAGGTGAAAAGAACACACACTGGGAAAAGGACAGTCGCTTCAATAAATGGTACTGGGAATACTGGATATTCATGTGCAGAAAAATGAAACTAGACCTCCACCTCTCACCCTATACAAAACTCAACTTAAGGCTTGGTGCCTGTAGCTCAAGTGGCTAAGGCGCCAGCCACATACACCAGAGCTGGAGGGTTCGAATCCAGCCTGGGCCTGCCAAACAACAATGACAACTACAACCAAAAACTAGCTGGGCATTGTGGTGGGCTCCTATAGTCCCAGCTACTTGAGAGGCTGAGGCAAGAGAATCACTTAAGTCCAGGAGTTTGAGGTTGCTGTGAGCGGTGATGCCATAGCACTCTACTGAGAGTGACAGCTTGAGGCTCTGCCTCAAAAAAAAAAAACAAAAAAACTCAACTCAAAAATTGTGGACAAAAGCCCTAAATGTAAGTCCCAAAACAAAAGACTACTAGAAGAAAACAAAGGGGATACTGTTCAGGACACTGGCCTGGGAAAAGATTTTATGAATGAGACCTCAAAAGTACAGGCAACAAAATGAAAAATAAACAAAGCAATTATTATTTTCTATTCTACTGATTTGAAAACATAGCAAATACTGTATAATAAACTAAAAAGATTTGCATAGGAATGGAAACAATCAGCAAAATGAAAAGACAGCCTACAGAATGAGACAAAATATTTGCAAACTACTCATCTGACAGGGCATTAATATCCAGAATATTCAAGGAACTTAAACTTCTCAACAAGAAAAAAATAAGCAGGGTGGCGCCTTTGGCTCAGTGGGTAGGGCACCAGCCCCATATACCGAGACAAACTGCAAGAAAAAAATAGCCAGGCATTGTGGTGGGCACCTGTAGTCCCAACTACTTGGGGAGTGGAGGCAGGAGAATCGCTTGAGCCCAAGAGTTAGAGGTTGCTGTGAGCTGTGATGCCAGGGCATTCTACCCAGGAAGAATGATGCTCTATCTCAAAAAAAAAAGCTTGATGCTTTATCTCTCAAAAAAAAAAATTTTTTAAATGGGCAAAATGACCAGACATGGTGGCTTAAATGTGTAATGCCAGCACTTTGAAAGGCCACAAAAGGAGAATCACTTGAGGCCAGCAGTTTGAGACCAGTCTGAGCAACGTATTTTAAAGAAATTAGCCAGGCACCATGTTGCAAACCTGCAGTCCCAGTTACTCAGGAGGCTGAGGCGGGAGAATTACTTGAGTCCAGGAGTTTAAGGGTAATGCAGGGAGCTATGATCTTGCAGCAGCCATGACTCTATCTCTAATCAAAATTTTTTTTTTTTTTTTTATTGTTGGAGATTCATTGAGGGTACAATAAGCCAGGTTACACTGATTGCAATTGTTAGGTAAAGTCCCTCTTGCAATCATGTCTTGCCTCTAATCAAAATTTTTAAATGGGCACATGACCTTAACAGACATTTCTCAAGACAAACCAATATATTAAAAAATCTTCAGCTTTTTCGCAACGGGTTTGCTACCAGAACACAGGTGTTGTGAAAACCACCCATACGATCAAAAATGGGAAAGGAAAAGACTCATATCAACATCTTTGTCATTGGACACGTAGATTCAGACAAGTTCACCACTACTGGCCATCTGATCTACAAATGTGGTGGCATTGACGAGAAAACCATTGAAAAAGTTGAGAAGGAGGCTGCTAAGATGGGAAAGGGCTCCTTCAAGTACACATGGGTCTTGGATAAACTGAAGGCTGAATGTGAGCATGGTATCACCATTGATATCTCCCTGTGGAAATTTGAGACCAGCAAATACTATGTGACTATCATTGATGCCCTAGGACACAGAGACTTTATCAAAAATATGATTACAGGCTCATCTCAGGCTGACTGTGCTGTCCTGATTGTTGCTTCTGGTATTGGTGAATTTGAAGCTGGTATCTCAAAGAATGGACAGACCCGTGAGCATGCCCTCTGGCTTACACACTGGGTGTGAAACAACTAATTGTTGGTGTTAACAAGATGGATTCCACTGAGCTGCCCTACAGCCAGAAGAGATACGAGGAAATCGTTAAAGAAGTCAGCACTTACATTAAGAAAATTGGCTACAACCCTGACACTGTAGCATTCGTGCCAATTTCTGGTTGGAATGGTGACAACATGTTGGAGCCAAGTGCAAACATGCCTTGGTTCAAGGGATGGAAAGTCACCCGGAAGGATGGCAATGCCAGTGGAACCATGCTGCTTGAACTCTGGATTGCATTCTGCCACCAACTCATCCAACTGACAAGCCCTTGCGTCTGCCTCTGCAGGAAGGTACATAATTGGTGGTATTGGTACTATCCCTGTGGGCCGAGGGGAGACTGGTGTTCTCAAACCGGGCATGGTGGTCACCTTTGCTCCAGTTAATGTTACAACTGAAGTGAAGTCTGTTGAAATGCACCATGAAGCTTTGAGTGAAGCTCTTCCAGGAGACAATGTGGGCTTCAATGTCAAGAATGTGTCTGTCAAAGATGTTCGTCATGGCAATGTTGCTGGTAATAGCAAAAATGACCCACTGATGGAAGCAGCTGGCTTCACTGCTCAGGTGATTATCCTGAACCATCCAGGCCAAATTAGTGCTGGCTACGCTCCTGTACTGGATTGTCACAAAGCTCACATTGCCTGCAAGTTTGCTGAGCTGAAGGAAAAGATTGACCGCCGCTCTGGTAAAAAGCTGGAAGATGGCCCTAAATTCCTGAAATTTGGTAACACCGCCATCTTCGATATGGTTCCTGGCAAACCCATGTGTGTTGAGAGCTTCTCAGATTATCCGCCTCTGGGTCGTTTCACTGTTCGTGACATGAGACAGACAGTTGCTGTTGGTGTCATCAAAACAGTGGACAAGAAGGCTGCTGGAGCTGGCAGGGTCACCAAGTCTGCCCAGAAAGCTCAGAAGGCTAAATGAATATTATCTCTAACACCTGCCACCCCAGCCTTTTTTTTTGTAGAGACAGAGTCTCACTTTATGGCCCCCGGTAGAGTGCCGTGGCCTCACACAGCTCACAGCAACCTCCAACTCCCGGGCTTAAGTGATTCTCTTGCCTCAGCCTCCCGAGCAGCTGGGACTACAGGCACCCGCCACAACGCCAGGCTATTTTTTTGGTTGCAGTTTGGCCAGGGCCGGGTTTGAACCCACCACCCTCGGTATATGGGGCTGGCGCCTTACCAACTGAGCCACAGGCGCCGCCCAGCCACCCCAGTCTTAATCAGTGGGGGCAGAATGGTCTCAGAACTGTTTATTTCAATTGGCCATTTCAGTTTAATAGTAAAAGACTGGTTAATGATAACAATGCATCGTAAAACCTTCAGAAGGAAAGGAAAATGTTTTGTGGACCATTTGTTTTTTGTGTGGCAGTTTTAAGTTATTAGTTTTTAAAATCAGTACTTTTCTTTTTTTTTTTTTTGTAGAGACAGAGTCTCACTGTACCACCCTCGGGTAGAGTGCCGTGGCCTCACACGGCTCACAGCAACCTCTAACTCTTAGGCTTACACGATTCTCTTGCCTCAGCCTCCCGAGCAGCTGGGACTACAGGCGCCCGCCACAATGCCCGGCTATTCTTTTGTTGCAGTTTGGCCGGGGCTGGGTTTGAACCCGCCACCCTCGGCATATGGGGCTGGCGCCCTACTCACTGAGCCACAGGCACCGCCTAAAATCAGTACTTTTTAATGGAAACAACAGGACCAAAAACCTGTCACAGAATTTTGAGACCCAGTAAAACAAAGTTTAATGAGAAAAAACAAAAATCCAAAAATCTTCAGTACCCAATCTTCAGGACCCCATGATTGCATTAATGTACACAGCTATGATTTAATAAAAAAAAAAAAATCTTGGCTTGGCACCTGTTACTCAAGCGGCTAAGGCGCCAGCCATATACATGGGAGCTGGCGGGTTTGAATCCAGCCCGGGCCTGCCAAACAACGACAACTGTAAGCAAAAAAAAAATATATATAATATATATACATACATATATATATATGTATATATATATAGCCGGGCATTGTGGTGGGCGTCTGTAGTCCCAGCTACTTGGGAGGCTGAGGTAAGAGGATCACCCAAGAGTTTGCGGTTGCTGTGAGCAGTGACGTTGTGGCACTCTACCCAGGGCAACAGCCTGAGACTCTGCCTCAAAAAAAAAAAAAATCTTCAACATCGATGCCTGTAGCTCAGTGGTTAGGGCATCAGCCACGTACACCGGGGCTGGTGGGTTTGAACCCAGCCCAGGCCTACTAAACAACAATGACAACAACAAAAAAAAATAGCCGGGCATTGTGGTGGGTGCTTGTAGTTCCAGCTACTTGGGAGGCTGAGGCAAGAGAATTGCTTACACCGAAGAATTTGAAGTTCCTGTGAGCTGTGACACAGTAGCACTCTACCGAGGGTGACATAGTAAAAGTGTTTCAAAAAAGAATCTTCAACATCACTAATCATTGGGGAAATGCAAATCAAAATTGCCATATGGGGGCGGCGCCTGTGGCTCAAGGGGTAGGGCGCCGGTCCCATATGCCAGAGGTGGCGGGTTCAAACCCAGCCCCGGCCAAAAAAAAAAAAATTGCCATATGATATTATCTCTCTCTAACTAGAATGGTTATTATCAAAAAGACAAAAAATAACAGATGTTGGGAAGTATGTGGAGAAATGGGAACTCCTTTTTTTTTTTTTTTTGCAGTTTTTAGCTGGGGCTGGGTTTGAACCTGCCACCTCTGGCATATGGGGCCAGCGCCCTGCCTCTTTGAGCCACAGGCACTGCCCAGGAACTCCTATACACTGTTGGTAGTAATGTAAACTAGTATAGCCATTATGGAGAACAGTATAGTCATCCCTCAAAAAACTACAGATAGAACTATTGTATGACTATCCAATCCCACTTCTGGGAATTCTTTTTTTTTTTGAGGCAGAGCCTCACTCTGTTGCTCCAGGCCAGAGTGCCATGGGGTCACATGTGATCCATGGGCCTAAGTGATCCTCCTGCCGCAGCCTCCCAAGTAGCTGGGACTAGAGGCATTCACCACTGATAGCTGGCTAGTTTTTCTACTGTTAGTAGAGACAGGGTCTTGCTCTTGCTCAGGCTGATCTCAAACTCCTGAGTTCAAGCCATTCACCTGTCTCATTCTCCCAAAGTGCTGGGATTAAAGGTGTGAAGCACCATGCCCAGCTGGGGATTTAATTTTTTTTTTAAAGAAGAATATTATAATAATATTCAGAGAGACACTGGCACCCTCAAATGTATTGCAGCATTATTCATAATAGGCAAGATACGGAATCAACCTAGGTGTCCAAAACAGATGAGTGGATAAAGAAAGTGTACCTATACACTATGGCATACTATTCAGCCATAAAAGAATGAAATCCTGTCATTCTTGGGAACATAGATGGAACTGGAGGATATTATGTTATATGACATAAGCCAGGAGCACAAAGTTAAACACTATATGTTGCCGGGACGTGGTGGCTCACGCCTGTAATCATAACACTCTGGGAGGCTGAGGTGGGTAGATCGCCTGAACTCGTAAGTTTGAGACTAGCCTGAGCCACAGCAAGACCTCATCTCTAAAAATAGCCAGGCGTTTGTGGCAGGCGCCTATAGTCCCAGCTACTGGGAGTCTAAGACAAGAGAATTGCTTGAGCCCAAGAGTTTGAGGTTGCTGTGAGCTGTGACGCCACAGCTCTCTACCAAGGGCAACAAAGTGAGCCTCTGTCTCAAAATAAAATAAAATAAAATAAACACCACGTGTTCTCCCTTGTATATGTAAGATACAAAAAATTGATCTCATAGAAGTAAACAGTAGGGCAGGGCCCATAGCTCAGTGGGTAGGGCTCCAACCACATACACCAAGGCTGGTGGGTTTGAACCTGGCCTGGGCCAGCTAAAACAACAATGAAAACTGCAACAACAATAACAACAAATAGTTGGGCATTGTGGCAGGTGCCTGTAGTCCCAGCTACTTGGGAGGCTGAGGCAAAAGGACGGCTTGAGCTCAAGAGTTTGAGGTTGCTGTGAACTATGATGCCATGGCATTCTACTGAGAGTGACAAAGTAAGACTCTGTCTCAAAAAAAAAAAGAAGAAGAAGTAAACAATAGAACAAAGAATACTAGGTGCTGGGAAGGATACGGAGAATAAGTGGATAAAGATTTGTCAAAGGACATAAAATTATGCCTAGATAGGAAGAATAAATTCTAGCATTCTATATCACTATAAGATCACTATGGTAAACAATAATATATAGTTTCAAATAGCCAGAAAAGACATTGAATGTTTCCAACACAAAGACATAATAAATGTTTGAGATGATGGATGTGCTAATTACCTCAATCCAATAACTGTATATTGTATATACTGAATCATCATTATGTACTCCGTGAATATGAACATAAGTGATATTTATAAAAATAATTAAAAAATATGGCCCGTGCCTGTGGCTCAAGCATCTAAGGCGCCAGCCACATACACCTGAGCCGGGGGTTCAAATCCAGCCTGGGCCCGCCAAACAACAATGATGGCTACAACCAAAAAATAGCTGGGTGTTGTGGTGGGCGCCTGTAGTCCCAGCTACTTGGGAGGCAGAGGCAGGTGAATCGCTTGAGCCCAGAAGTTTGAGGTTACTGTGAGCTGTGATGCCATGGCACTCTATCCAGGGCAACAGCTGAGGCTCTGTCTCAAATAATAATAATAATAATAATAAATGTTATTCATGGGAGGCACCTGTGGCTCAGTGAGTGGGGCGCCGGCCTCATATACCGAGGGTGGCAGGTTCAAACCCGGCCCCGGCCAAACTGCAACAAAAAATAGCTGGGCGTTGTGGTGGGCGCCTGTAGTCCCACCTACTTGGGAGGCTGAGCCAAGAGAATTGCCTTAAGCCCAGGAGTTGGAGGTTGCCGTGAGCTGTGTGATGCCATGGCCCTGGTACCGAGGGTGACAAAGTGAGACTCTGTTTCTAAAAAAAATTAATTAATTAAAAATAAATAAATAAATAAGTAAATGTTATTCATAATAAAAATACTAGTAGAGCTAATAAGTGAGTTAAATTCACAGGATACAAGATCAACCAAATTGATATAAAAATAATTCTCTACTTATTTCCAACAAACAATCAGAAATTTAAACTTATGAACCATTTCTAATAACATCAAAAAATGAAATACTGGGCGGTGACTTTGGCTCAGTGGGTAGGGCACTGGCCCCTATACCGAGGGTGGCAGGTTCAAACCCTGCCCTGGCCAAACTGCAACAACAACAAAAAATAGCCAGGCGTTGTGGCGGGCGCCTGTAGTCCCACCTACTCGGGCGGCTGAGCCAAGAGAATTGTCTAAGCCCAGGAATTGTTCAGTCGATATAACCTTGCTGTGTGATGCCACGGCACTTACACCGAGGGTGACAAAGTGAGACTCTGTCTCTACAAAAAAAAAGAAATATGGGGCGGCGCCTGTGGCTCAGTCCATAAGGCACCGGCCCCATATACCGAGGGTGGTGGGTTCAAACCCGGCCCCGGCCGAACTGCAACCAAAAAATAGCTGGGCATTGTAGCGGGCGCCTGTAGTCCCAGCTACTCCGGAGGCTGAGGCAAGAGAATCGCTTAAGCCCGGGAGTTGGAGGTTGCTGTGAGCTGTGTGACGCCACGGCACTCTACCGAGGGCCATAAAGTGAGACTCTGTCTCTACAAAAAAAAAAAAAAAAAGAATTATATTGTAACAATTGGACATCTATATGTTCAGTCGATATAACCTTAACACATATGATTTTACTTCTCATCTCATTCTGTTTTACATCTGTTTATATCTCAGCAAACTCATTTCCATATTCCTTTTCTGACTATAAATCTGTTTCAGTTGCTCTTTGAACCATCTTCATCCTGCTAGTTCCCTTATGTATGAGTTAAATAAATCTTGACATGTCTTCCTCATATGTTTTTTTTTTTTGTCGAGACAGAGTCTCACTTTACCGCCTTCAGTAGAGTGCCATGATGTCACAGGACTCACAGCAACCTCTAGCTCTTGGGCTTCAGCGATTCTCCTGCCTCAGACTCCCGAGCAGCTGGGACTACAGGTGCCTGCCACAGTGCCCGGCTATTTTTAGAGATGAGGTCTTCCTCTGGCTCAGGCTGGTCCCCAGCCTGTGAACTCAGGCGATCCACCCGCCTCCGCCTCCCAAGTGCTAGGATTACAGGCATGAGCCACCACGCCTGGCCCTAAGCTTTTAACATTTTGAAATAAATACTATGGGGCGGCGCCTGTGTCTCAGTGACCAGGGCACCAGCCCCATATACCGAGGGTGGCGGGTTCAAATCCAGCGCCGGCCAAACTGCAACAAAAAAATAGCCTGGCGTTGTGGCGGGCGCCTGTAGTCCCAGCTACTCAGGAGGCTGAGGCAGGAGAATCGCCTAAGCCCAGGAGTTGGAGGTTGCTGTGAGCCGTGTGACGCCACGGTACTCTACCAAGGGCCATAAAGTGAAACTCTGTCTCTACAAAAAAAAAAAAAAGAAGAAATAAATACTATGATACTTCTTGCACTCTGCTCAGGGGCACAGAGTGGGACTCTGTCTCAACAACAACAACAACAACAACAAAACAAAGAAATAAAAATTTAAAAAAAGCAAGGAAATTAAAACAAAACAAGAAACAATGACAACTGCAACAAAAAAAACAGCCAGGTATTTTGGGGGCGCCTGTGAGCTGTGACGCCATAGAACTCTACCGAGGGCAACATAATGAGACTCTGTCTCAAAAAAAAAAAAAAATAATCAGTTTATAGCCATAAATCGGTCCCTATTTTTATGAATGTCACAAGAAGAGTATAATAAATGTTGATGTATACGAGAATGAAAATTTAGTAGCTTTTTATTGTGAGATCATTTAAACATCAGTATTGAAAAAATGTTATTGTTAAGAGCCGGAATTAGGAATTGTATTCTATTACATGTATATAGTTTCCAACCTTTCGAAATAATTATAAAGGACTTGTGATGTATTTGACATTCATTTGATAAAATGTTTGATATTTGTTTATAACTCCACAATCTCTAACAAGAGGGAATAAGAATTGAAAGCATTTTAGAATTTCTTATTTTGATCAAAGTGTAACATATACCAGTTAAGTGCAGAAAACCTAGGTGTACAGCTTGAAGATAACTAGACAGATACTATGTAATCTCCACCCAAATCAATATATAGAATACGTGTATTTCCAGCACCACGGAAAGCTCCCTCTTCCCCTTTTCCGTTCCCTACCCACACAGCTGCTATTTTCATCTTCATTGCCATAGATTAGTTTGTCTAGAACACAAATCATTTTAACACATCATCATAAAATCAAACAGGCTGGGCGAAGTGGCTCACCTCGCACAATAATCCTAGCATTCTGGAAGGCCGAGGCAGGTGGATTGCCTGAGATCAGGAGTTAGAGACCAATCTGACTAATACTGAGGTCCCATCTCTACTAAAATTCGTGAAAAGCTAGCTGTGCATCCTGGAAGGTGCCTGTAATCCCAGCTACTGAGGAGGCTGAGGCAAGAGGATTGCCTCAGCTCAGGAGTTTGAGGTTGTTGTGAGCTATGATGGCACCATGGCACTCTACCCAGGTTGACCAAGTGAGACTCTGTATAAGTAAGTAAGTAAATAAATAAACACAGTGACATATTCACAATTTCTGTATTAGCATCTCCTATACTAAGAGCTTCAAAGCATGGGCGGCGCCTGTGGCTCAGTGAGCAGCGTGCCGGCCCCATATGCCGAGGGTGGCGGGTTCAAACCCAGCCCCGGCCAAACTGCAACAAAAAAAAATAGCCAGGTGTTGTGGCGGGTGCCTGTAGTCCCAGCTACTCGGGAGGCTGAGGCAAGAGAATTGCCTCAGCCCAGGAGTTGGAGGTTGCTGTGAGCTGTTTGATGCCACGGCACTCTACCAAGGGCAATAAAGTGAAACTCTGTCTCTACAAAAAAAAAAAAAAAGAGCTTCAAAGCACCCAAGTGAGACTCATCTGAGGCCACTTCAAAATGTAGATTCTTAAACCTCAAATCTCTTGAGGCAGAGTAAAGAAAATCTCCCTGTTTAACAAACACCACAGTGGTTATTGTGCACAGCAAAATTTGTAAATAGAAATGGAGCCTCCACTGTGTAGCTGAAATACACAGTGGTATTCAACCCTAATCATACTTTTAGATCATCTAAATGGTTGTTTGTGGGCGGCGCCTGTGGCTCAGTGAATAGGGCGCCAGCCCCATATACTGAGGGTGGTGGGTTCGAACCTGACCTCCTGGCCAAACTGCAACAAAAAAATAGCCGGGTGTTGTGGCGGGTGCCTGTAGTCCCAGCTACTTGGGAGGCTGAGGCAAGAGAATCACCTAAGCCCAGGAGCTGGTGGTTGCTGTGAGCTGTGTTGCCACAGCCCTCTACCAAGGGCTACAAAGTGAGACACTGTCTCAAAAAAAAAAAAAAAAATTAAGAGTTGTTTGTTTATTTGTTTGAAAGAGAGTCTCACTCTGTCACCCTGAGTAGAGGGCCTTGGCATCATCATAGCTCTCAGCAACCTCAATCTCTTGAGCTCAGAATATCCTCTTGCCTCAGCCTCTCAAGTAGCTGGAACTACAAGTGCCTGCCATAACACCTGGCTAGTTTTTCTATTTTTAGTTGAGACAGTCTCTCTCTTGCTTAGGCTGGTCTCAGAACTCCTGATCTCATGCAATACACCTGCCTCAGCCTCCCAGAGTGATAGAATTACAGGTGTGAGTCACCACCCCTGGCCTGTTCTTTATTTTTGAGAGAGGATCTCACTCTGTGGCCTACCATGGAGGGCAGTGGTGTCATTATAGCTCACAGCAACCTTTAACTCCTGAGCACAAGGGATCTTCTGCCTCAGCCTCTCAAAGAGCCGGGACTACAGGGCACACTACCACACCTAGCTAATTTTTCTATTTTCTTTTGTAGCAATGAGGGAGTTTTACTTTTGCTCAGGCTGGTCTTGAATTCCTGGCCTCAAGCAATCTTCTCCACCTCAGCCTCCCCAAATGGTAGGCTGGATGCGTGAAGCTACTGCACCCAAACTGAAGGGCTTTTTTTTTTTGTAGAGACAGAGTCTCACTGTACCGCCCTCGGGTAGAGTGCCGTGGCGTCACACAGCTCACAGCAACCTCTAGCTCTTGGGCTTACGCGATTCTCTTGCCTCAGCCTCCCAAGCAGCTGGGACTACAGGCGCCCACCACAACGCCCGGCTATTTTTTTGTTGCAGTTTGGCTGGGGCTGGGTTTGAACCCGCCACCCTTGGCATATGGGGCTGGCTCCCTACTCACTGAGCCACAGGTGCCGCCCTTTTTTTTTTTTTTTTTTAATTTTTGCTTTCAATTTCAGCTGGCATTCACTCTTCTGAGTTTGAAGTTTTGTTTTGTTTTGTTTTGTTTTGTTTTGTAGAGACAGAGTCTCACTGTACTGCCCTCGGGTAGAGTGCCGTGGCGTCACACGGCTCACAGCAACGCAATTCTCTTGCCTCAGCCTCCCTAGTAGCTGGGACTACAGGCGCCCGCCACAACGCCCGGCTATTTTTTTTGTTGCAGTTTGGCCGGGAATGGGTTTGAACCCGCCACCCTCGGCATATGGGGCCGGCGCCCTACTCACTAAGCCACAGGCGCCGCCCTGTTTTGTTTTTTAATTTTATTATTATTATTATTTTGGTCCGTTCTTCCTTTAGCGATTCTCTTGCCCTTTGCTTCCCATCTAGCTGGGATTACAGGTGCCCACCACAACACCCGATTTCTTTCCTTTTTTTTTTTTTGGTAGAGACGGGGTTTTTCACTCTGGCTCATTTCTGCTCATGCTGGTCTCAAACCTCCAAGCTCAGGAAATCCACCAGCCTCGGCCTCCCACAGCTCTGGGACTACAGGCGTGAGCCACCATGCCCGGCCCTGAAGGGCTTTTTTTAATTTCAGATTTTTTTATTTTAAAAAATGTTTAGGGTCGGCTTGGGGCCTGTGGCTGGAGCAGCTAAGGCGCCAACCACATACACCTGAGCTGGCACGTTTGAATCCAACCCAGGCCTGCCAAACAACAATGACAGCTGCAACCAAAAAATAGCCAGGCGTTGTGGTGGGCGCCTACAGTCCCAGCTACTTGGGAGGCTGAAGCAGGAGAATCACTTGAGCCCAGGAGTTGGAGGTTGCTGTGAGCTGTGATGCCACAGCACTCTACCCAGGGCGATAGCTTGAGGCTCTGTCCCCCCACAAAAAAGATAAACCGGTAAAATAAATACTTTAAAAAAAAAATGTTTAGGGTGGCACCTGTGGCTCAGTGGTTAGGGCACTGGTCCCATATACCGAGGGTGGCAGGTTCGAACCCGGCCCCAGCCAAACTGCAACAAAAAAATAGCAGGCATTGTGGTGGGCGCCTGTAGTCCCAGCTACCTGGGAGGTTGAGGCAAGAGAATTGCTTAAGCCCAGGAGTTGGAGGTTGCTGTGAGCTGTGTGATGCCATGGCATTCTACTGAGGGCGATAGAGTGAGACTCTGGGCCTACAAAAAAAAAAAAGTTTATTCTTTTTATTGTGAAAACAGGATCTTGCTATGTTACCCAGGCTGATCTGAAACTTCCGGCCTCAAGCTCCCAAATTGCTGATTATAGGCATGAGCTACTATACATGGTTATTTTTAGTTTTGGGGGTTTTTTGAGATGAAGTCTCAAGCTGTAGCCCTGGGTAGAGTGCTGTGGCATTACAGCTCACAGCAACCTCCAACTCTTGGGCTCAAGTGATCCTCTTGCCTCTGTTTTTCTATCTTTAGTAGAGAAGGGGGTTTTGCTGTAGCTCAATGTGGTCTTTAGCTCATGAGCTCAAGCAATCCATCTGCCTCAGCCTCCTAGAGTGGTAGGATTACAGGCATGAGCCACTGCATCTAGGCAGTTTTTTTTGTTTGTTTGTTTTTGTTTTTTTTTTTTTAATTTTTTTTTTTTTTTTTGTAGAGACAGAGTCTCACTTTATGGCCCTCGGTAGAGTGCCGTGGCCTCACACAGCTCACAGCAACCTCCAACTCCTGGGCTTATGCGATTCTCTTGCCTCAGCCTCCCGAGTAGCTGGGACTACAGGCGCCCGCCACAACGCCCAGCTATTTTTTGGTTGCAGTTTGGCCGGGGCTGGGTTTGAACCCTCCACCCTCAGTATATGGGGCTGGCGCCTTACCGACTAAGCCACAGGCGCCGCCCGTTTGTTTTGTTTTTTATTGTTGGGGATTCATTGAGGGTACAATAAGCCAGGTTACACTGATTTGTTTTTTTGTTTGTTTGTTTGTTTTTTTGAGACAGAGTCTGAAGCTGTCAGCCTGGGTAGAGTGCCATAGCATCACAGCTCACAGCAACCTCCAACTCCTAGGCTCAAGTGATTCTCCTGCCTCCGCCTCCCAAGTAGCCGGGACTACAGGCACCCACCACAACACCCCGCTATTTTTTGGTTGCAGCCATCATTGTTGTGTTGTGCCCAGATCCCGAAATCCCCCACGAAGACCACCAGGGAGCTGAGTCCCATTCAAAAGCAAAAGGGTAGTTTATTGCAAGTTCGAATTTGGGCTCCCAGGGACTCTGCTACAACGGATCCAAGCCAGGAGCCCTGAGCTCTGTAACAGGGGTGTTTTTATAGTATAGCACAGCAAAGTAGGCCTATACAAGTTAAACAAAGGGACCGCTTCTGGATTGGCTGCCACTGGTCCTGCCATATGGCCCACTCCATAAGGCAGTTTCTGATTGGACGCCCATGACTCAGGGTGGAAAACCAGCGATTCACGGTGACGCATCACTCTTGAACAAAATGGCTGACAGAAGCCAAGATGGCTGAACCCTTAAGATGGCGTTGGTCTGGTTCTCTCAGTTGTTTGGCAGGCCCAGGCTGGATTTGAAACCGCTAGCTCAGGTGTATGTGGCTGGTGCCTTAGCTGCTTGAGCCCAGTTTTTTTTTTTAATACTCATGCTAGTTTCTACTCCTAGAGATTCTGGTTTATTGGACATCAGTTTTTTGGTTTTTTTTTTTTTTTGAGACAGAGCCTCAAGCTGTCACCCTGGTAGAGTGCTGTGGCATCACAGCTCACAGCAACCTCAAACTCTTGGGCTTAAGCGGTTCTCTTACCTCAGCCTCCCAAGTAGCTCGAACTACAGGCTCCTGCCACAACCTGGGTATTTTTTGTGGTAGTTGTCATTGTTGGGTGGCTGACCCGGGCTGGGTTCCAACCCGCCAGCCCCAGTGCATGTGGCCACTGAACTACGGGCAATGAACCTGGATATGGGGAGGGGGGGGTTGTTTGTTTCTTCTCTCAAAGGTGAATTCTAACAAGCAGCCAACGGTGGAAAACCTTGAACCAGATTAATGAGAGACGAATGGAAGAGGCTCAAACCTCAAACTGTTTTTCCCTTGCCATGAAAGATTGCCCTTAAAAGGAATCCCTTAAAATATATCAGACACAAATTCTCCAGGATGACTGCTGAACTAGAAAACACCCAGGGAATGGCTGTGGGACAAATATTTTGGGATGATTTTGGGGACAAGGCCAATTTACATGTAGTATTTATAGTATTTTGACACTGGAAGGAATTTAGAGATCATTTTATCTACGTGAGAGGTTGGCAAACTATATACTACCTACTTTTGTATGGCCTGCAAAGAATGGCTTTTACATTTTTTTTTTTTGTAGAGACAGAGTCTCACTTTATTGCCCTTGGTAGAGTGCTGTGCCATCACAACTCACAGCAACCTCCAGCTCCTGGGCTTAGGCGATTCTCTTGCCTCAGCCTCCCCAGTAGCTGGGACCACAGGCACCCGCCACAGCAGCCAGCTTTTGTTGCAGTTTGGCCAGGGCCAGGTTTGAACCCACCACTCTTGGTATATGGGGTCAGCACCCTACTCACTGAGCGACAGGTGCAGCCCTGCTTTTACATTTTTAAGTGGTTGGAATTGCCACTCTCAATTTCTATTATCAAACATTGAATTGCTTTGGAAATTAGCTTTTACTGCACGACTTAATAATGTTTCCTAATCACTTCAACCATGTTCTGTTACATGGCAGAACAATCCTGTAAATATATGATATTTATAATTTAGTTTTGTAATCTCAGTGATGACTGATACCATTTGAGTGATGAGTAATCTCAGGCTGTTTAATATATTTCCCATGCTGTCAAGAGTTAAAACAAAAAACAACATGTCCATTCCCATAAAATTTACAGTGGATATATATTCTCAGCCTAAACTTCAATTCTAGCCCCATTTCTCAGACTTCAGTGCAAGTGCAAAGGAAACTTATGTATTTCAAAATCCATTTAACTGTGCAATACAAGAGCTTCCACTTAATCTTTAACGGGAAATGATTAAGCTTCAATATAATTACATGCTAAATAACAACTATCAAGAAAAGAACTTACTAGTATTTCATAAATGCCTTCCAAGTGCTAAATATGCTGCATGAAAATCATATGCATGTGGATTAAAATCAGTTATTTGGAAGTATCTATCTGTATTAAAAGAAATTTTTAAAGATAAAATATATAAAATGTCTCACGTCTCAGCATTTGCAATAGATTTTGATAATGGGGACATAACTTTGTTAAGGAAATACATTATCCGCCCTCAAAAAAAGAATTGTTTTTCTCTTTTTTCTTTACTTTTTTATTTCTTTTTTTATTTTTTATTCAGTCTTATAGAGAATGTCAAAAATTGCCAGTGCCAACCATATTGCAAGTCATCACGGCAGGGTATTGGGAAAAGTTTTCTCTCTCTCTCTCTTTTTTTTTTTTTGTAGAGACAGAGTCTCATTTTATTGCCCTCAGTAGAGGGCCGTGGTATCACACAGCTCACAGCAACCTCCAACTCCTGGGCTTAGGCGATTCTCTTGCCTCAGCCTCCCAAGTAACTGGGACTACAGGCACCTGCCACAGCGCCCGGCTATTTTTTTCATTGTTGCTGCAGTTTGGTCAGGGCCAGGTTTGAACCTGCCACCTTCAGTATCTGGTGCCAGTGCCCTACCCACTGAGCCACAGGCACCGCCCAAAAGTTTTCAATTTCATTGTGCTTCAGATAAACCTTTTTGGCTACAATACTGCCACTGCACAAATGTCGTATTTTTCTCATGAGAACGATATTTTATAAAATTGTTACTCAATTATTTTATCTCAATTCTGTCAATAAAAAACTCGTGGAAATTTTCTGTCATTATTATTATTGTACTATAAGTATCTACATTATATCCTTGAATTTCCTTTATGGCTAGCAACGCCTAAAATACTTATCTGGCTCTTTATGGAAAAAGTTTGCTGACCCATGACCTACATCAGAGCACTTAAAGAAAGCTTCCAGGAGGAAGTGAGTCTAAGTTTGACCCAAAGCAGCAGTTTTCAACCTGTGGGTCACGACCCACAGGAACTGTATTAAAGGGCTGCGGCATTGGGAAGATTGAGAACCACTGACCTAAAGGTTAAAAATCAAGTTATCAAGGGTAGGCAGAATAGAGGACAATATTGGAGACAACTGGGAACAGCATAACTAAAAGCCCAAAGTAAGAAAGCAGGGGCGTTCTGGGAAGGGGAATAATCCCCTGTGGAGTGTAGCATATGTGGCAGGGTGGGCTGAGAAACTGAGCAAGAGTGGGTGGCAAGAGCTAAGGCTAGGTGGTAAATAATGACCAGAGGTGGAGCTTTTAAATCGGGTTGTTAAGCTGCATTTTATACGGAGGGTAATGGGCAGGTATGTAAGACTTTAGAAAGGAGAGAGAGAGAATAAGAAATAATGCCCAGGACAATGGCTTGGGAATGGGGTAGGATGAAGACCTTACTGGGATAGGAAACAGAGGAGAGGAAACGGGAAGTTAGTGAAAATCATAGAACAGGGAACATCAAGAGTCTGTTCTTCTACAAAAGCAATGAATAAACTGGCAGACACTAACAGATGATTATTCTCAGAACTGTAGATACTAATCAAAAACTTGCCACAACCAAAGAGTTGTCAAGAGAAAATGGCTGAATACTGGTAGAAATATAGAAATGCTTTGTGACATTTTTACTTACACTGGACCATCCTCTGCTACACAGCATAGCAATTACCTTGAAAACAGACCTTTCCCCCTCTTATTTTTATTTATTTATTTATTTTAGAGGCAAAATCTCATTCTGTTGTCTGGGCTAGAGTGTCATGGCATCAGCCTAGTTCACAGCAACCTCCTGGGTTCAAGCAATCCTCCTGCCTCAGCCTCCTGAGTAGCTGGGACTATAGGCATCCCTCATTTTTTCTGTTTTCAGTAGAGACAGGGTCAGATTGGTCTCAAACTCATGAGCTCAAGAGATTCTCCAGACTTGCCCTCCCAGAGTGTGAGGATTACAGGCATGAACCACTGGAGGCCAACAGCCTCCATTCTTAATAAGAGTATTCAGGGCGGCGCCTGTGGCTCAGTGAGTAGGGCACTGGCCCCATATATTAAGGTTGGAGGGTTCAAACTCGGCCCTGGCCAAACTGCAACAACAAAATAGCTGGGCTTTGTGGTGGGCACCTGTAGTCCCAGCTACTTGGGAGGCTGAGGCAAGAGAATCGCCTAAGCCCAAGAGCCAGAGGTTGCTGCAAGCTGTGACGCCATGGCATTCTACCAAGGGTGGCACAGTGAGACTCTGCCTCTAAAATAAATAAATAAATAAAAATAAGAGTATCCAATATCAGAAGGAGTAGAACAGACATTATTCTCAATGAATTGCAGTTATTTATTTTAATGTATGTGGTAGCTCTTTCCAATAAAGACTTGCCTTTATCTCAACTCTCTCAGAACTCTCCCAAGGCTGATTCAGCTACTTCAGAAAGATTTGTCCATACATAGTTTGGATATTTGGTTTGGCCCCTCCAAATATCCAAACTATCTGAAATTTGATCCTGAATGCTGGAGGTAGGTCTAGAGGAGGTGTTTGGATTATGGGGAGGATTACTCGTGAATGGCTTGATGCCTTTCATGTAGTAATAAGTGAGTTTTCTATTAGTTCATAAAAGAGCTGGTTGTTTAAAAGAGGCTGGCACCTCCTCCTCTCTCTGTTTCTCCTTCTTTTGCCCTGTGACATCACTGCTTCTCCTTTGCCTTCCACCTTGATTGGAAGTTCCCTGAATCCTGCGGTAGGAGCAGATGCTGGCACCATGCTTCTTGCACAGACAAATAAACATCTTTATAAATTACCCAATCTTGGGCGGCGCCTGTGGCTCAAAGGAGTAGGGCACCGGCCCCATATGCCGGAGGTAGTGGGTTCAAACTCAGTCCCAGCCAAAAATGGCAAAAAAAATTAAAAAATAAATTACCCAATCTCAATGGATTAGGACCTCCTGGGTTTAAAAAATATTTAAAGGCAAGTGTCACCTGTGGTGAGAAGCAAACAATACACTAACCAAAAAGCTAGGGAAAATAGGTTAGCAAATAAGATTCTTTGGGAAACAAGGGCTTTGAAAAGTTCTTACCGATTTTAGGAATCCACAGGTGAGCTCACGAAAGACCTGATAAGGCCTTAAACTCTTACCTCTGGCTGACCTTCAGGATCTGCACAAGCAGACAGTGAAACAAAAGAGAGAGTTATAAACTGCCTGGGTTAGTGTTGAAGACATATCCCAACACACACATACACACAGACACACACAAACACACACACAGATTTTATCTGCAAATATTGGGACATGTGTGTTTTGGACATTGAAGGAAATCTCTATCAGATTACTAGCTAATCCAGTAAACTAACAGGAGAGTCTTCAGTGGCTTGACAAAAAGTGACATGACAGGCGGTGCCTGTGGCTCCAAAGAGTAGGGCGCCGGCCCCATATGCTGGAGGTGGTGGGTTCAAGCCCAGCCCCAGCCATAAAAAAAACTGCAAAAAAAAAAAAAGTGACATGACAAGAAATACAAATGTTAGGGCAGCGCCTGAGCTCAGTGGGAGGACACCAGTCCCATACACCTAAGGTGGCAGGTTTGAACCTGGCCCGGGCCAAACTGCAACAAAAAATAGGCAGGTGTGGTGGTGGACACCTGTAGTCCCAAGTACTCGGGAGGCTGAGGCAAGAGAATGGCCTAAGCCCAGGAGTTGGAGGTTGCTGTGAGCTGTGATACTATGGCACTCTACTGAGGGTGATAAAGTGAAACTCTGTCTCAAAAAAAAAAAAAAAATACAAATGTTATTAAATAATTCAGAAAAAACACCAAACAAAACCCACAAGTAGCAAATACAAACCGTTAGAAGGAAAGAGAATTTTGTTTCTAGAGTTGCCACATTATATTAATAATTTTCAAAATGTCCCATTTCAAAACAAATTTATAGGGCCAGGTATGGTAGCTCATGCCTGTAATCTTAGCACTCTGGGGGCTGAGGCAGGTGGATCACTTGAGCTCAGAAGTTCAAAACTAGCCTAAACAAAATTGAGACCCCATGTCTTTTAAAAGAATAGAAAATAAATTAAAAAAAAAAAAAGAATAGAAAATAAGCTGGGAGTCATGGTGCATGCCTGTAGTCACAGCTGCTTGGGAGGCAAGACAAGAAGATCACTTGAACCCAGGAGTGTGAGGTTGCTGTGAATTATGACACCACAGCACACTACCCAGGGCAACAGAGTGAGATTTTGCCTCAAAAGAAAGAAAGAAAGAAAAAAGGTGGGCACCTATAGTCCCAATTGCTTGGGAGGCTGAGGCAAGAGAATCGCTTAAGCCCAAGAGTTTGAGGTTGCTGTGAGCTGTGATGCCACAGCACTCTACCAAGGTGATATAGGGAGAGTCTGTCTCAAAAAAAAAAAAAAAAAAACAACAAAAAAAAAACAAGAGGCCAGGCACATGACTCATGCCTGTAATCCTAGCACTCTGGGAGGCCTAGGTGGGTGGATTGCCTGAGCGCACAGGTTTGAGACCAGCCTGAACCAGAGTAAGACCTCTTCTCTAAAAATAGCCGGGTGTTGTGGTAGGCACCTGTAGTCACAGCTACTTGTGAGGCTGAGGCAAACTCTTGAGCCCAAGAGTTTGAGGTTGCTGTGAGGTATGATACCAGCACTCTACTGAGGGTGACAAAGTGAGACTCTGTCTAAAAAAAAAAAAGTTAGGGTTTATTTTTCTTTCTTTCTTTTTTTTTTTAGTGGAAATGACTTCTCACTCTCGCTTATATAAATGGAATCCTAGAATATTTGGGTCTTTTGTGTTGGGGTTCTTTCATTCAGCATAATGTTTCCAAGGTTCGTCCATGTTGTAGCATGTATTATTCCTTCTTATGTCCTTCTAGCTGGGGCATCAGAGCAAGACTCTCAAACAAACAAACATAAAAAACCCCAAATGTATACACTACCAAGACTAACAATCTACCGGCCATCAGTACAAACATTAGCTCTAAATAGTCTGAAAATGAAATTTTTATAATAGCATCAAAAATAATAAAGTGTTAGGGCAGGTGGTGTGGCTCACGCCTGTAATCCTAGCACCTTGGGAAGCCTAGGTGGATGGATTGCTTGAGCTCAGGAGTTCAAGATCAGCAGGAGCCAGAGTGAGACTGTTTCTCTAAAAATAGCTGAATGTTGTGGCAGGCGCCTGTAATCCCAGCCACTTGGGAGGCGGAAACAAGAAAAATCACTTGAGCCCAAAAGTGCGAAGTTGCTGTGAGTTATGACCCCACAGCACTGTTCCCAGGGTGAAAAAGTGAGACTCCGTCTCAAAAAAAAAGTATTAAATTAACACTTAGGAATAAACTTAAATAAGGCAATGCACAGAAAACTACAGCACATTATTGAAACTGGGCATAGTGGCTTAGCTATCTGGGAGGCCAATTCAGGAGGATTGCTTGAGTCTATGAGTTCAAGTCCAGCCTGTGAGACTACACCTATTAAAACATACAAACAAAAAGACCAACCATTATTGAAACAAATTAAAGAATACATAAATAAATTGAAGGACATCCAATTTTCAAGACTTAGACTTAATATTATTACGATGTCAGTACTTCCCAGATTGATGTACAGATTTAGTGAAATTCTTGTCCACATTCTTTTTTTTTTTTATGAGACAGTCTCCCTATGTTGCCCTCGGTAGAGTGCTGTGGCATCACAGCTAAAGATTAGCCGGCTAAATTATTAGCTGTGACGCTAATCTTTAATACTTTTTTTGGAGGTTTCACAGCAACCTCCAACTCGTGGGCTTAAGCAATTCTCTTGCCTCAGCCTCCCGAGTTGCTGGGACCATAGGTGCCCTCCACAAGGCCTGGCTATTTTTTGTTGCCGTTGTTGTTTAGCTGGCTCAGGTCCAGTTTGAACCTGAGCCAGCTAAAGGGATGAACCTTGTATGTGGCTGGTGCTGTAACCACTGTGCTACGGGCATTGAGCCTTATCCAAATTCCAACAGCTTTTTTGGTAAAAATGGACAAGCTTATGACAAAATTCATATGGAATTCACAAAGGACTGTAAATAGTCACAATGATCTTATAAAGAAGAACAGAATTCAAGGACTCATAGTTCCTGATTTCAAAATTTATTGCAAAGTTTCAGTATTCAAAATAGTTTGGTAGTGTCATAAACATAAAATTACTGATTACTGGACTAGAATTGAGAATCCATAATTCAGTCCATCCATGTATGGTGTACTGATTTTGACTATGGTGTCAAGACCATTCACTAAGGGTAAGAACAGTCTTTCTTTTTTCTTTGAGACAGAGTCTCACTATGTTGCCCTTGATAGAGTGCTGTAGCGTCACAGCTCACAGCAACCTCCAACTCCTGGGCTTAAGCGATTCTCTTGCCTCAGCCTCCCAAGTAGCTGGGACTACAGGCACCTGCCACAACACCCGGCTATGTTTTGTTGCAGTTTGGCTGGGGCTGGGTTCGAACCACTACTTTCGGTATGTGGGGCTGGCACCTTACCCACTGAAACACAGGCGCCACCCTCAACACTTGTTGATTTAAAAGTTAAATAGTCGGGCGGCGCCTGTGGCTCAGTCGGTAAGGCGCCGGCCCCATATACCGAGGGTGGCGAGTTCAAACCCAGCCCCGGCCAAACTGCAACCAAAAAATAGCCGGGCGTTGTGGCGGGCGCCTGTAGTCCCAGCTGCTCGGGAGGCTGAGGCAAGAGAATCGCTTAAGCCCAGGAGTTGGAGGTTGCTGTGAGCTGTGTGAGGCCACGGCACTCTACCGAGGGCCATAAAGTGAGACTCTGTCTCTATAAAAAAAAAAAAAGTTAAATAGTCAAATAGGAGTACAGCAGAACCTCTTCAACTTAAGTAATTCAACCATTATTTGTTGAATACTTCCTTATTTTCTAGCAATTTACCATTGTAGCCTCTGTCGTTTATCATTTTTCACATATGTGTAGGCTTTTTATGAGCTCTCTAGTCTAGTCTAGTAGTGTGTCTCATCCTGAACAATTTCCATTCTACCTTAATTACTATGGCTTTAAAATAAGTCTTGATATAAGATTGGGTATATTACTTGGATGACATTAACTTCATAATAAATAGACTCCAAAATTTCGGGCGGCGCCTGTGGCTCAGTGAGTAGGGCACCGGCCCAGAGGGTGGCGAGTTCAAATCCAGCCACTGCCAAACTGCAACAAAAAATAGCCGGGCGTTGTGGTGGGTGCCTGTAGTCCTAGCTACTCGGGGGCTGAGGCAAGAGAATCTCCTAAGCCTATGAGCCAGAGGTTGCTGTGAGCTGTGATGCTACTGCACTCTACCAAGGGCGACAAAGTGAGACTCTGCCTCTAAAATAATAAATAAATAAAATAAAAATAGCCAGGCATTGTGGGGGCTTGAACCCAAGAGTTTGAGGTTGCTGTGAGCTATGACTCCACAGCACTCTACCAAGGGTGACAAAGTAAGACTCTGTCTCAAAAAACAAAACAAAACAAAAAACAGAATTTATTGGCTTACAAAAGAGACTTCAGAATTATAACTGGCCTTAAGAATGGCTGAATCCATGTTCTCAACTGACACTGTGAAAAATCTCTCACTCTCTCTTAGCTCTGCTTTCTTCAGTGATGATTTCTTTTTTTTTTTTTCAGACCAGAGCCTCACTTTGTCACCCTGGGGTTGAGTACCATGGCATTATCATAGCTCACAGCAACCTCAAACTCCTGGGTTGAAGTGATCCTCGTGCCTTAGCTGGGACTAAGGTACCTGGGACTATAGGTACCTGCTACAATGCCCAGCTAGTTTTTCTATTTTCAGTAGAGACAGGGTCTCACTCTTGCTCAGGCTGTTCTCAAACTCCTGATCTTAAGCAATCCACCTGTCTTGGCCTCCCAGAGTGTTAGGATTATAGGATTACAGGTATGAGTGCCTGGCCTGATGATTTTATTTAATTCCAAGCTTAAATCCTTCCAAGCTCAAGTTAAGTGAAAAATAAAGTTCATTCCCTGCCTCTTGTGTACGTGCGTATGTTTCTCTGTGTGTATCACAGTCTCATTCTGTTGCCCAGGCGAAAGTGCACTGGCATCAGCCTAGTTCACAGCAACCTCAAACTCCTTGGTTCAAGCGATCCTCTTCCCTCAGCCTCCTGAGTAGCTGGGATGACAGGCATCTGCACAATGCCCACCTAATTTTTCTATTTTTATTTTTATTTATTGATTTACTTATTTTAAAGACAGAGCCTCAAGCTGTCGCCCTGGGTAGAGTGCTATGGCATCACAGCTCACAGCAACCTCCAACTCCTGTCTCAAGCGATTCTCCTGTCTTTGCTTCCCAAGTAGCTGGGACTACAGGCACCTGCCACAACGCCCGGCTATTTTTTGGTTGCAGCCATCATTGTTGTTTGGCGGGCCCAGGCTGGATTCGAACCCTCCAGCTCAGGTGTCTGTGGCTGGTGCCTTAGCTGCTTGCACCACAGGCGCTGAGCCGATTTTTCTATTTTTAGTTGATATGGGGTCTCACTCTTTCGCAAACTGGTCTTGTACTCCTGATCTCCCACCATGTCCAGCTTACTCCTCCTCTTTTTAGCATCATTACTGATGGCAAGTATACTTGGTTGGGAACAAAACTCAGAAGGCTGACCGACTCACTATTTCTAATATTAGGCAAGTTATTTAACTTCTCCAAGACTTAGTTTCTTCTTCTGTAACATAATAGTTTCTGTTTCAGGGGGCTTTGTGAGGATTAAAGGAGTTGATATTTACAAAATGCTTAAAATAGTGCCTGGTGCAAAAAAAGGGCTAAATTACAATGCTTTGATTAGGTTATAAGTTTACCCCACCCCAACCGTGTCCTATGCTATCTAAAATTTATGTGATAGATTGCAGTGACATAATCATAGCTCACTGCAATCTCAAATTCCTTGAGGAATCTTCCTGCCTCTGCCTCCCAATTAGCTGGGTTTACAGTTATGTGCCACCGCATCCCACTCATTTTTCTATTTTTTTTTTTATAGAGACAGGGTCTTGCTCTTGCTCAGGCTGGTCTCAGAACTCCTGGCCTCAGTCTCCCAAGAGATTCTCCCACCTCAGTCTCCCAAAGTGCTAGGATTATAGGCTTGAGCCACTGAGCCTGGCCCAATTTTTTTTCTAATAAACTATTAATACCTGCTATTTATTTATTTATTTTATTTTTTTAATACCTGCTATTTATTAATATTAGGCATTGTCTTAGGTGCTAGGAATACAAAGGCTGGTTTCTTTCCTTCTTTTTTTTTTTTTTTTGAGACAGAGCCTTAAGCTGTGAAAAAGCCCTGGGTAGAGTGCCATGGCGTCACAGCTCATAGCAACCTTCAACTCCTGGGCTTAAGTGATTTTCATGCCCTAGCCTCCCAAGTAGCTTGGACTACAGGCGCCCGCCACAACGCCAGGCTATTTTTTTGGTTGTAGTTGTCATTTTTGTTTGGCAGGCCCAGGCTGGATTTGCCACTCTGGTGTATGTGGCTGGCACTTTAGTCGCTTGAGCTACAGGCGCGGAGCCAAAGGCTGGTCTCTTTTAAGAAATCTGGAGTGCCAGCTCAGTGCCTGTGGCTCAAGCAGCTAAGGCGCCAGCCACGTACACCTGAGCTGGCGGGTTTGAATCCAGCCTGGGCCCGCCAAACAACAATGACAGCTGCAACCAAAAAATAGCCAGGCGTTGTGGTGGGCGCTGTAGTCCCAGCTACTTGGGAGACAGAGGCAGGAGAATCGCTTGAGCCTAGGAGTCAGAGGTTGCTGTGAGCTGTGATGCCATAGCACTCTATCCAGGGCAACAGCTTGAGGCTCTGTAAAAGAAAAAGAAAGAAATTTGGAGTGCCATTACTAAAAGATAGGGGGAATGTATGCTGGATAAACATAAACAACTAATTCTCTTCTGTAGAAAATTGTTGCCTGAGACTTTTTCTCTTTCAGGCTGTATTTTATTATACAATATATGGACTTGTGTACAATGTTTATAATAATGTAAAGTGATACAGAGTAACCTGAGAGGATTTCTGTTTATGATTGTGCTTCTTTAAAAAAGACATAAAGGGATGGTGCCCGTGGCTCAAGGAGTAGGGCACCAGCCCCATATACGGGAGGTGACAGGTTCAAACCCGGCCACAGCCAAAAAACTGCAAAAAAAAAAAAAAAAAAGACATAAAGTTCTGGCTCGGTGCCCGTAGCACAGTGGTTATGGTGTCAGCCACATACACCAAGGCTGGTGGGTTCGAACCTGGCCTGGGCCAGCTAAACAACAATGGCAACTGCAATAAAAAAAAAAAAAAATAGCCAGGTGTTGTGGTGGGCACTTGTAGTCCCAGCTACTTTGGAGGCAAAGGCAAGAGAATCGCTTAAGCCCAAGAGTTTGAGGTTGCTGTGAGCTGTGACGCCACCCACTCTACTGAAGGTGACAGAGTGAGACTCTGTCTCAAAAAAAAAAAAAAAAAAAAGACAACGTTTTATGTATAAACTGTAAATAGCAGGTGGGGCTTGGTGGTGCAGGCCTGGAATCCTAGCACTCTGGGAGGCTGAGGTGGGAGGATTCCTTGAGCTCAAGTGTTCAAGGCCAGCTTGAGGAAGAGCAAGACCTGTCCCTACTAAAAATAGAAAAACTAGCAGGGCATTGTGGTGGGCACCTGTCATCCCAGTTGCCTGGGAGGCTGAGGCAAGAGAGACTTGAACCCAAGAGTTTGAGGTTGCTGTGAGTTATGACACCACAGCACTCAGCCAAGGGTGAAAAAGCGAGACTCTGTCTCAAAAACAAAACAATACTGTAAATAGCATTTGACTGCTCAACAAAGTACTTTCACACACATTTGTTAATTTAACTCTTGCAATAGCTCTGGAGTGTAGGCATAATAACCTTACTTTGTGGTAAGGAAACCTAGAACCTAGCAAGCAGAAATACAGATGGATGTAAGTTTTACATATGGTAGCAGTGAGTTCTAGGCAAACTTTCTCATTAGTGTTCCCCTTGTATTTTGTGTTGTTATTGGTCATCATATGGTAATCATAACTTTCATTCACCAATTATTTACTGAGTGCTTTTGTTGTTCTAGGCATGGAGGTTATAGCAGTGAACAAAACAATCCACGTGCTGTAAGTTTTTACATCCTAGTGGGGTAGGGGCAGAAAAACCATAAAACCAGTAAGATAAATAAGCAGGCTTGGTACTTGTAGCTCAGCGGCTAGGGTGCCAGCCACATACACTGGAGCTGGTAGGTTCGAATCCAGCCCGGACCTGCCAAATAACAGTGACAACTACAACAACAACAAAAAATAGCCAGGCGCTGAGGAAGGTGCTTGTAGTCCCAGCTACTTGGGAGGCTGAGGCAAGAGAATTGCTTAAGCCCAAGAGTTGGAGGTTGCTGTGAGCTGTGACGCCACAGCACTCTACCAAGGGCTACTACGGAGACTCTAAATAAATAAATAAATAAAAAGATAAATAAACAGTACGGTAGATGATTATTAGTGCTTTAGAGTAAAATTAAGTTTTAAGTTTTAATTTTACTTAAAGGAAAGGCAGACACGGAAGTGTGTAGGTATGTTTCAGTTTCTCATAGGGTGGTGAGGGTTTGTCACGTATTCCATCTTGCTCTCCGTTACTCCAGGACAGGAGCAAATCTCATTCCCAGTTACCTTCATACTCCCAGGACTTAGCACAGCACCAGGCACTCAGGGAGGCAGTGACTTTATATTGAAAGACGTCCTCAAACTTTTTAAACAAGGGGCCAATTCACTGTCCCTCAGACCGTTGGAGGGCCGGACTATATATTCCTATGCACACTGCACATATCTTATTTTGAAGTAAAAAAACAAAATGGGAACAAATGCAATCACACCGCCTCATGTGGCCCTCGAGCTGCAGTTTGAGGACTCCTGCATTATAAGCTTTCTTTTCTTTTTTGAGACAGTCTCAAGCTGTCGCCCAGAGTGGAGTGCTGTGGCGCCACAGCTCACAACAACCTCAAACTCTTGGGCTTAAGTGATCCTCTCGCCTTAGCCTCCCAAGTAGCTGGGACTACAGGCGCCCGCCACAACACCTGGCTATTTTTGTTTGTTTGTTTGTTTGTTATAGCCGTCATTGTTTGGCGGCCAGGCTGGATTCGAACCCGCCAGCTCCGGTTTATTTGGCTGGCGTTCTAGCCGCTTAAGCCACAGGCGCCGCCCATTCTAAGCTTTCTGAGAAGCAAGAGGCTGGGAAGCAAAGGCCTATAAATAGATATTGCCCGTAAGTCCATAAATTGTTCTAACAATTATTTCTGTTTAGTTTTATTGATTTCCACCAATTTAATAAGTGAAGTTCTTTCTGCATGTTTATATTGCAGAATGAAAGCTGTGTTAAAGTCTCAGAAGCCTTTTTACGTTTTCAAACATCTTCTAGCCAAATCTTTGACCCTACTACAGCGCCTCAGCTTTTCTGTGTCCGTACACTTTTTAAAAAACCAGCGCAGCCTTTGCCAGTTATTTCTTGTCATCAAGAGTAGTTAATTGTTTTCTAGGGAAAAACTAGCATTCGGGGTCTGTACCGAGGTCGTGGGTCCGCCTAGTTTTGAGTTCCTCGAACCTCAATGAATCACAGAGCAAGATTCTGATACCTGAAAGACAAACTACGGAAAGTGAGAACTCCTCTAACAACCCTCGCGCGACGCCCAGCCGGAAACTTGACCTCAAGATGGCGTCGCGTAGTCGTAAGATTCAATTAGCTCCAATCAAAAATGGCAGGGCGGGTCGTAATTTACAGTTCGAGCCTTTCTAGTCCCCACTGGGCGCTCCTTCTCTATGGTTATTCCGTCTAAGCTGGGTAAGTCAGAGCCAACAGCGGAGACTATCTACATAGATTCTTCTCTATGGTCCTCCGCTCCACGCCCCCGGCCGCACTGCACGCTGGGCAAGAGGAAGACCTCCAGAAGCTCCCCGCGCAGCGCGGCTGTGTTTGCGGCCTGTGCGAAAAGGCGCTTTGGAATCAGTCTCCCGGCCGAGCGGCGGGCAGAAACCTCGAACTGGTGGAGCCCACTCGTAACCTGGATTACAGAACACCGCGAAAACAGTTCTGTTTCCCCCGCGGCGGGTGAGTTCACGCTTCTGAACCTATGTGGAAGCCGGGAAACCGGGTACCTCTGCTGAGGGAGAAGGAAAAGCCGGGGAGGCTGCCAAAGGGCCGGGGTGCAGTAAGGGTGAGGTGGGGTATAAGGTGGGGGAGGGGTCGGGCACGAGGGTTGAGTTTCTTGGCTTCTCTAAAGGCCTCAGAAACCAGTGGGCCTAGCCGGAGTCCGCGGAGGCCGAGCCTGCTGCCTGAGCTTTCCTCTTTGCATTGTCGCCCACTTTCCCTTTTCCTTCCACGTTCAGTCACGGAGTGAATCGTCTCGGTCCTTTTTGGGCTCCACGTTAGCCAGAAAAAGATTGCTCTGCACTTGGGCAGCCCTTTCCTGAAGCCCCTTGCTTCCCCGAGCCCTTGGAGCCCTACGGTAAATTTTCCGGGCCTGGGATACACTCGCCGCAGGCTCTGCCTTGAAGTCAGCTTGCACCACCCCCCCTTTTTTAGCGAGGGGCTGGCCACCAACGGATTTCTTTCCCGTTTCTCTCGGTCATCTAGAGCCTGCCACTAAGTGAACTGCTCTCGCCCCCCCCCCTTGAATTTAGTTAATGCCTACTTTTTTTTTTTTTAGTGCCTTCTCGGCTTTAGGATTGTGATGAGTATTGTCCTGCCCCTTTTCCGCATTGGAGGATGCAGTAAACTATATCGCCATTCATTTTAGGCGATTACTTTGAAACGTTACTGCTTTCTCATTTTCTTTTGTCTTAAGTATTGCTTTTAAAATACGTTTTTCAAAATAGAGCTAGGAGTATGAAGATTATTTTGAAGTTATGAGTATGGATTTATATTGCTATGGAGATGCCATTTTGATAGTGGGCAGACTGGAGTCGACCAAAAGGAGGGAAGAGACGTCTCTTGAACCAGACCGCCCTAGTGTGAAGTACAGTACTGTGTCTTAGGTAGTTGACAGTAGTGTATAAAAAATTTTACATTGTCTTTGGAGCTGTAATTTTTTTTAAAGTTATTTCTAAAAACAATCAGAGGCCTAGAAAGTCATTTAGTTGGTCTTCAGTTCTTATGATTCCAGTGGATATTATAATAATCTAACTTGCCTAAGGCGTTGGTTTTCTTTACCTGTAAAACGAGGATTATAGCAGTATCCATTTATAGGTTATCAGGGTTGGGAATTAGAATCCTTATTACAGTAGCCTGGTAACATACAGTAAGCGTTTAAGTCTATTTTAATTGATATTTGTTAGTTAAGAATTTTCAGGGAAGTGCAAGAGCCTAACCCTACTTAACACCAGTATATTCTGAATAGAACAAAATCAGAATTCATCCTCAAGTTCCTTTTTTTCTCACTGATACATTATTACTAGAAAGTTATGATGAATGGTACAGTGAAAACACACTTTGGATTGGTAATTTCAGGGTAATGGATTGGAATCTCCACCTGCTTATTGTGTGCCCTTGGACAAGTTAGTTTCTTCATCTGTAAAAAGAATAATATATCTACACTAGGTAATTTGGGAGTTGAAATGAGATAATGTATGATGAAGACTGTTGTAAACAAAAGTAAATAAAAATGTTGATAATTTTATTAAAAATTTATCTTTCTGGGGTTAGCAGATTTAGCATTTTTCATTGCAAAAGTGGGATCTTTCTCTCCCCCCTGTAGAGTATCAGAAGACTTTTAGGAAAAAACTTTTTTTTTTGAGACACAGTCTCTCTCTCTGGCATCCTGAGTAGAGTGCTGAGGCATCATAGCTAACAGCAACCTCAAGCTCTTGGGCTCAAGTGATCATCTTACCTTAGGGTCTAGCTCTCACTGAGGCTGGCAGAAAAAATATTTTTGTTGTCCCATTTTGCACATAGGCATTGTGTATTAATGGTTTTGACTGAGTATTTATGTTTTGAGGTTTGCTATCTTTTGTTCCATTGTGGTGAGGCTCTGGAGAGAGTTATTTATTTATTTATTTTGAGACAGTCTCAAGCTGTCACCCTGGGTAGAATGCCGTGGCGTCACAGTTCACAGCAACCTCAAACTCTTGAGCTTAAGTGATTCTCTTGCCTCCCAAGTAGCTGCTGGGACTACACGAGCCAGCCACAACCACAGCGCCCTTTGCAGTTGTCATTGTTGTTTTAGCTGGCCCGGTCCGGGTTCAAACCCACCAGCCTCTGTGTATGTGTCTGGGTCCCTACCCACTGAGCTACAGGTGCCCCTGATAGATAGATGTTTTTTTTTTTTTTGGTTTTTGTAGTGGGGAGCAAGGTCTCTCTTTGTCATCTGAGCTAGATTGCAGTGGCATCATATAGCTCATTGCAACCTTGAACTCCTGGTCTCCATCTGCCTCAGTCTCCCAAGTAGTTGGGACTGTAGGCACATGCTACCGCACTAGGCTTATTTTTCTATTTTTTTGTAGAGATGGGGTTTTGCTCTTGCTCAGGATGTGGATATATATTTTTTAATAAAATTAGTCCATTGGATAACTACTTCAGACCTAATAGGAATTTGGAATTTTTTTTTTTTTTGTAGAAACAGAGTCTCGCTTTACTGCCCTCGGTAGAGTGCCGTTGCGTCACACGGCTCACAGCAACCTCCAGCTCTTGAGCTTACGTGATTCTTTTGCCTCAGCCTCCCGAGCAGCTGGGACTACAGGTGCCCGCCACAACGTCCAGCTATTTTTTTGTTGCAGTTGGGCCGGGGCTGGGTTTGAACCTGCCACCCTCAGTATATGGGGCCGGCACCCTACTCACTGAGCCACAGGCGCCGCCCAGGAATTTGGAATTTTTAAGTTAAGTTACTTTTTTTGTCCACTGATTCAAAGTTTACCTTTCTTATTTATTCATGATACGGAGAAAAATTTTTATTATTATTTTCTAGAGACAGAGTCTCATTTTGTTGCCCTCGGTAGAGTGCTGTGGCGTCACAGCTCACAGCAACCTCCAGCTCTTGGGCTTAGATGATTCTCTTGTATTAATAGTGGTTTTGACTGAGTAGATGGGACTACAGGTGCCTGCCACAACGCCTGGCTATTTTTTTGTTGCAGTTTAGCCAGGGCCATGTTCAAACCCGCCACCCTCAGTACATTGAGTCCATGCCCTACTCACTGAGCCACAGGTGTCGCCTGTGGAGAAAAATTATTTTGATTATTTTAATAGCTTTGGAGGCAAAAAAAACATTGATCTTAACATTTTTGCAGAAATGTTCTGTGTATTATTTATCTTGAAAAATCTTTTTTCTATGTATTTTCAAAATTTTCTGATTGTTTTCTAATACTACCACTTGACTTTTTTTTTTGTTTTTTGTTTTTGGCCAGGGCTGGGTTTGAACTCGCCACCTCCGGCATATGGGACCGGCACCCTACTCCTTGAGCCACAGGCGCTGCCCCCTTGACTTTTTTTTTAAATATTTACTTTTTTTCCCTTTTTACAAGTAATTTTTTTTAACTTTTTTAATTTTTATTTTATTTTATTTTTTGTTGTTGTTGTTGCATTTTGGCTGGGGCCAGTGGCCAGCGCTTGAACCCGCCACCCTCCAGCTTATGAGACCGGCACCCTACTCCTTGAACCACAGGCGCCGCCCACCACTTGACTTCTTAAAACTTCTAAAAAAGCTTCTCTTTTTTTAAAAATTTGAAATCTGCAGAAAATAAAGGGAAAAGTAGACTATTTCTTCTATCCAGAATATTGCTTTTTACATTTTTTTATTTTGGTATCATTTAAAATTTATAAAAAATTTCAAGAACAGTACAAAAAGTTCTCTAATATCTTCCACTTAGATTCCTCAAATGTTAACATGTTACCAGCTTGCTTTATTCCCCTCTCCTCTTTCTCTCCAATTTTCTTCTGAAATGTTTTGCTAGAAAATTGCAGACATGAGGCCCTTTAACACATACTTAAGTGTGTTACCTAATAACTAGCTCATCTCATATTTTAGGACTGCATGGTGATTAAGATCAGGAAATTAACAGTGATATAGTATATTCTATATGATGATTAAAATCAGGAAATTAGGGCAGCGCCTGTGGCTCAGTCGGTAAGGCGCCGGCCCCATATACCGAGGGTGGTGGGTTCAAACCCGGCCCTGGCCAAAACTGCAATCAAAAAATAGCCGGGCGTTGTGGCGGGCGCCTGTAGTCCCAGCTACTCGGGAGGCTGAGGCAAGAGAATCGCTTAAGCCCAGGAGTTGGAGGTTGCTGTGAGCTGTGTGATGCCACGGCACTCTACTGAGGGCCATAAAGTAAGACTCTGTCTCTACAAAAAAAAAAAAAAAATCAGGAAATTAACATTGATATAGTATTATCTAATCTACAGGCCTTAATTAGATTTTGCCAGTTATTCTGAATTGGTATCATTTGTTAAAATTTTATTTTTTCTTAAAACCCAGTTCTTGCGGGATAATTAATTTCTTTTCTTTTTTTTTTTTTTTAAGACAGCATTTCACTTATTAACCCTTGGTAGAGTGCCGTGGGGTCTGTCACAGCTCACAGCAACCTCCAAATCCTTGGGCTTAGGCGATTCTCTTGCTTCAGCCTCCCGAGTAGCTGGGATTATAGGCGCCCGCCACGACGCCCAGCTATTTTTTTTGTTGTTGCAATTTGGCCGGGGCTGGGTTTGAACCCACCACCCTCGGTATATGGGGCTGGCGCCTTACCCACTGAGCCACAGGCGTCGCCCAGGATAATTAATTTTTTTAAAAAGCAGCTTTATGAAGGTGTGATTGAGATATAAAATTGCTTGTTACAAATGTACAGAGTTGTATGTACCCATTATCCCCAAAAGGATCCCTCCTGCCTGTTTGCAAGTCGCTCTCAGTTCCATGGCAGTCCAGGCAACCACTAATTTTTTCTTTATAGATACTGTTTCTTTTCTTTTTTTTATTTTGTTTTGTTGCCCTCGGTAGAGTGCTGTGGCAACACAGCTCACAGCAACCTCCAGCTCTTGGGCTTAGGTGATTCTCTTGCCTCAGTCTCCCAAGTAGCTAGGACTGTAGGTGCCTGCCACAACGCCTGGCTATTTTTTTGTTGCAGTTTGGCTGGGGCTGTGTTCGAACACTCCACCCTCAGTATATGGGGCCGGCGTCCTACTCACTGAGCCACAGGCGCCACCCATAGATAGTGTTTCTTAATTATTGTAAAGTGGTAAAATAACTATGTGGAAATCTCCCAGAAAAAGATCAACTCCCATTTTGGAGATTCAAAAACATTTGAATATTTTTGTGCTTCTGAAAAGTTTTAAATTAAGCATTTCCCATTCTTCTTAGGTCATGGAACAATTGTTTCTAGGAATAATTCTGCAGACTTGGATTCTGCAGACCTGGCTCATAGATGATTACTGAATGATTGAATGAGTTGTGAGTGTTTGCTGAGGGGAGTCTGTGGGTTCATTCTTGTCAGAAATTTTGCTGAATATATTCTAATTCAGCAATATATTGGTGGAGAGCTAGTCTAAAAATCTATCCTGGGTGAAATACTTTGTTTCTACTAAGTCTGCAAGAGAGAAATGCTTAAAAGCGGTTTTTTGCTGTATTTTATTATATCCCTATGGTATTTTCAGGAGTGCAAAAAAGAATGATTTGAAAAAATATAGAGGGGCGGCGCCTGTGGCTCAGTCGGTAAGGCGCCGGCCCCATATACCGAGGGTGGCGGGTTCAAACCCGGCCCCAGCCAAATTGCAACCAAAAAATAGCCGGGCGTTGTGGCGGGCGCCTGTAGTCCCTGCTACTCGGGAGGCTGAGGCAAGAGAATCGCTTAAGCCCAGGAGTTGGAGGTTGCTGTGAGCTGTGTGAGGCCACGGCACTCTACCGAGGGCCATAAAGTGAGACTCTGTCTCTACAAAAAAAAAAAAAAAAAAAAAAAAAAAGAAAAAATATAGAGGAAGGCGGCGCCTGTGGCTCAAGGAGTAGGGCGCTGGTCCCATATGCCGGAGGTGGCGAGTTCAAACCCAGCCCTGGCCAAAAAAAAATATATAGAGGAAAAAATGGAAAAGAGAAATGCAGAGTGCTTGCTTATGATAGTAGAAATAAATGTTTCTTTTTTTGACCAAATTTATTGATGTAAAATTTACACATGATAAAATATCTATTTTGATTTCAATGAATTTCTACAAATGCATACACCTTCTTGACCCTCTACCACACTAGAGACAGGGAACACTTGCTTTTGTTATCTTGGACCATAAAGGTTCATACTTAGCAGATCAAGGTGCTTTGAACCTTGTAAAAGTAAAACTTTTTTTTTTTTTTTTTTTTTTCCGTAGAGACAGAGTCTCACTTTATGGCCCTCAGTAGAGTGCTGTGGCCTCACACAGCTCACAGCAACCTCCAACTCCTGGGCTTAAGCGATTCTCTTGCCTCAGCCTCCCGAGTAGCTGGGACTACAGGCGCCCGCCACAACGCCCGGCTATTTTTTGGTTGCAGTTTGGCCAGGGCCGGGTTTGAACCCGCCACCCTCGGTATATGGGGCCGGCGCCTTACCGACTGAGCCACAGGCGCCACCCAAAGTAAAACATTTTTAATATTTTCAGAAATGCTATTTAAATCATGTCAATGCTGATAAAATAACTCTTCATCTCTCTTTTTCTTAAATTCCTCATACAATCCCTCAGCCGATTCTATTAGCTAACTCCAAAATTTATCAGGAATCCAACAACTTGATACCACTTTCATCACCTCCAGTTCCAGGCCACCCTTTTTATCTGGATTTATGGGAGTAGTCTCTTGCTTCCATCCTATTCCCTTCCAGTCTTAAATTAGTGGCCAGTGATATTGTTAAAAAGTAAATCAAGTGAAAAAACCCCTTTGAGATGTTTTCTATCTCATTCATAGTAAAACCTAAAACCTTCAGTGTGTTAAAAGCTCAACATTCTCTGAACACCCCAAATAATACTGAATATTTATATCTGACTTTCCTCATTTGTTCTGTTCAGGTTATACTACCAGCCTTGCTGGTCCTCATGCCTACACTACTTTTTGTATTTGTTGTCTCCTTTGCTTGGAAAGTTCCTTCCCAGATATGAATAGAGCTTCCTGCCTCAGCCTCATTCAAATCCTGTTCACCAGCTTTAAAATAAACCAATCCCTAGCACTCTTTTCTGCTTTATTTTTCTACCAAGTACATACCATACATAGTCTGTATAATTTATTATATGGTTTATTTATTGTCTGTAGGTAACAACTGACTGACTTTGCTTATGGTGTTAAAACTTTATTCTCAATCATTTTCACCTGGCAAAACATAGAACTGTATGTTGAAATGAGTAGTTACTTTAATTTTAGAATGCTTAAAGTATCAACTACCTATTTCAACATACACATTTATGTAAAGTCAGCATTAATATTTATCAAAGATCACCAGAAATATTTTCTGAGTTTCCATAGGAGGGGCCGTTATCTTAAAGAGAAAAAAGGGATATCCATAATATAGAGTTCTAAAGATAAATTTGCAGTCCAATCTTACAGACTTTGTGAGGCTAGGCACAGGACCATTTCTAGCATAGTACCCAGCATGGGTAGCTTGTTTGTTTACTCAGAGTTTGTTTACTGATTGATATCATTAATTTATTTATTCAACAGGTATTAAAATCAACTGTCCTCTAAGAAAGTGCTGAGGTAGAGTATTATAATGATAATACAAGAGCTTTTGTAAGTAGGACAGTAGTTCTCTCTGTTTTAAAGAGAGATACATCCCCTGGAATACTTGTTTGGGGGCAGGAGTATTAGAAAAACATTTAAAAAACTTAACATAGTTATAATCTTATAATCTTGTAATTTAATATTTTAAAGCATTTCAGTATTTGTTATGTATATGAAATAATCCTAGGACTTTTATAGTGTTTTCTAAGTATTTTAAGTATACTATATTTTCTAAAGTTGAAGTTTATTTAGATTTTATGGAATATTGTATTATCCTAATTATGAAGTCAGAGGAATAGTCTGAGGAAGAACAGTTGTCAGCATGAAGAACATGCTTTTCTGTTTTAAAGAAATGTCTTTTTATTTTTGAGACAGAATCTCTGTATGTTGCCCTAGATAGAGTGCAATGGTGGCATTTTAGCTCACTACAACCTTCAATGCTTGGGCTCGAGCAATCCTCTTGCTTCAGCCTCCTGAGTAGCTGGGACTACAGGCATATGCCACCATGCCCAGCTAATTTTTCTATTTTTAGTAGAGATGGGGTCTCACTCTTGCTCAGGATGGTCTTGAACCCTGAGCTCAAGCAATCCTCCCACCTCAGCCTTCCAGAGTGCGAGGATTACAGGCGTGAATCACTGCACCGGCCAGAGAAATGTCTTAATACACAGGTAAAAAGATAACTCAACCTCATTAGTAATAAGGAAAATGTAAATTGAAATCAGAGAGTATTTTTACTTATCATATTGTTAGAAGTTTAACACTGATTTATTCCAGTGATGGTGAGAATATGAGGATATGAGCATACCTATTTACTGGTGGTGGGAATATAAATTTGTAGAGATATTTTGGGAGATGATTTGGAGATAAAGTGTAGATACATTCAGTACTTATGTATTATAGAATTACCTGCATAGTTGCTTAGGGTTGCTTATATATATGCCTGGTATGTCCAAGAACGGTCAACATTATTTTGTAAGAACTAAAAAAATAGAGCCAAGTATTAATGATTTATGTCATTAAATAGTGTAATGAATTATAATTGTAATTATAATGTATTATAATTTACTACATTACAAAAACTGGAATAAAACTTTGTGAACTGATATGAAGATATGTCAGTGTTAGTGGAGAAATTCACACGACAAGATAGCATGATTACATCGTAGAAAACACAAATTATTATATATATTTTGTGTTATAGCAAAATATATCAAACTGTTGGGGTTAGTGGGCAAGAAAAGTAGAAGACTTGTGTTTTTTACCTTCTGTCTTCTGAAGGGTGAGTAAAACAGTTATAAAACACAAAGAGAAAACAGTAGAGTAAACTTTTATCAACTCTAGACTTTACTTAGAGAGTAGGGGAATTTTATTTTAGAGATGGGGGAATTTTTCCTTGTGTCCCAACAGATACATCTCCTGTTTATCAGATCTCTAATATTAGTGGGCTCACTATTATGAAATGAGCCCACGGGCAGCGCCTATGGCCCCATATGCCATAGGTGGTGGGTTCAAACCCAGCCCTGGCCAAAAACTGCAAAAAAACAAACAAACAAAACAAAAAAAACGGATATCAGCCCACTTAGTTTATCTATTTTGTTTTGTTCCGTTGCCTGGGCTATAGTGCAGTGATGTCAAAGCTCATTTGCATATTCACCCTTAGGCTTCTGGGCTCTAAGTGTGATCTTCCTGCTTCAACATCCTGAGTAGCTGGGACTGACTGTATGCCTGTGCCACCATGCTTAGCTGCTTTTTAATTTTTTTGTGGAGATGAGGTCTAGCTATTGTTGCCCAGGCTGGTCTTGAACTTCTGACCTCAAGCAGTCTCCTAAATTGCTAGGATTTAGGCATGAGTCTCCATGCCTGGCTCCTTTTTTTTTAAATTGGTGCACAGAACCCTCTCAGGACGTTCTACTTTTTCTAATAGTTCTGGATGTTTAAGTATGTTGACAAAAATAAAATTTTGATGGAACAAAAGTTTTAAATATTTCTGTTCATTTAGCTGAAGGACAGTTTCCTTTACTATGACAAACTAAACAGTTAAATGTTTTTATATTTAAATAAGATCAAATGCTAGCTTCTGATTCTCAAATTTGATGCATGAATGGTTAAGAGGTTTACTTTTAAGTTTAAGAAAAATTATGTATGTTCTCTTTATATTTGAGTGGTTACTGTGTGACCCGTTGTCAGCAGTTTTTCCCTCCCAGGTGTGTAGTTCACAGATACATTTGTCTTTTAGGAACTGGCCAACATTGAATCAACAAATACTGTGTAACCTTGTAAATTTAGTTTTCAGGGTGCTGATGTGTATTTAAAAAAGAAATGCATCAGAACACTTAAAAAAAAAAGTTAGATACCCTCCTGGCTTCTGAGTTTGGTTTAAAAAGATTCATTGATAAATGTTATTTAATTTTTGGATATTAACTGAACCTCAAAATTTTTTTCTTCCTTTATATGTATTCCCATATGATTGTAGGAGTCTATCCAGAACTTAGATCGTGTACATTTTGGCAACTTATTTTAGAAAAGATCTAAGTTTTAAAAATTCTCAATGGACAGACAGAGAAAAGAGGGTCTTTGCCAACTCCTTTGGGTAAGAAAACTTTAGAATTTTGCAGATAAATCTAAAAATGAAGGCCAACACACCAGGCATATCAAGTGTAAAGTTTTCAAATGAAATGATTTGTTATGGTTTTTTTCTTTAGACCGCTGCAGTAAGAATGTCTTTCCCCCCTCATTTGAATCGCCCTCCCATGGGAATCCCAGCACTCCCACCAGGGATCCCACCCCCACAGTTTCCTGGTTTTCCTCCACCTGTACCACCAGGTAAGTCTGGTTTTTGTCTTATATTTTTGTCATTATGGTATTTTAGGAAAATATATGTATGTGATTATGTTAGTAGTAAAGATGTGTCACAGCATCATTCTGGAAATGTGCTCACTTTGTCGCCTTCCGTAGAGTGCAGTGCATCATAGCTCACAGCAACCTCAAACTCTTGGGTTCAAGTGATTCTCTAGCCTTCGCCTCCTGAACATCTAGGACTTCAGGTGCCTGCCACCACCCCTGGCTGGTTTTAGAGGTGAGGTCTTGCTCTGGCTCAGGCTGGTCTCGAACCTGTGAGCTCAGGCAATACACCTGCCTTGGCCTACGAAGTGCTAGCATTACAGGCGTAAGCCACCGCACCCAGCCTATCTCATTTTCTTATGGCAGTAATTCTATACCTGGCTGACTACCAAAATCATCTGGGAATTTTAAAAAGTTTACAGGAGTTGTTTCATAACAAATAGGTGACAAGCAGCAGATCTATCTTTATTTTAGATTTAACTATTCCTTAATTTTGAATTAGGCAGTTTACTGACATAGACTCAGCTTTGGGGAACCTTTCACCCTTGTGGAAGATATTTATCATCTGCTACTAGAAGAGAAATGTGTAAATTTAAATATTAGTGGTTTATTATCCCATGTAATGGTTACAGAATTTTAGACAGTAACTTAGCTGTTTTATAATGGACCATAAATAGACTAAATTCTGCTGAGGGGGAAGGGATTGAGAAAATGTTAGCAAAAAATTGAAGTCCATTATCAACAATCAGATTAATAACTGTAGAAGGAAAATGTTAATTTGGACATCAGTCTTTTTTCTTTTATCCATATATCGATTTTGTTTATATGTTTGGGTTTTTTTTTTTGTTTGTTTGTTTGTTTTTGAGGCAGAGTCTTACCATGTCGCCCGCTGTAAAGTGGCGTCACAGCTCACAGCAAACTCAAACACCTGGGCTCAAGCAATTCTCTTGCCTCAGCCTCCCAAGTAGCTGGGACTACAGGCGCCTGCCACAACACCTAGCTATATTTTTGTTGGCAATTATCATTGTTGTTTAGCTGGCACGGTCTGGGTTTAAACCCGCCACCCTCAGTGTATATGGCTGGTGCTGTAACCACTGTGTTGTGAGTGCCTAGCCTATTTATATGTTTATTGTCTCAAGGCAGATCTGTTTTTTGATCGTCCTTATTATAACATAGTGCAAAGTCCAGATTTTATAGGCGCTACAGAGGAAAAATAGTTTACTTCTGTTTCTCTGTGAAGAAATTTAAGGGATTGGAAGGGAAGCTGAATTACTTAGGTGAAAAATGGAAAATCCATGCTTTAATTTATCAGTAAATTGGAATTATAAAAAAGATTTTAAATTTCTCTGAACTTTTAAAGAAAAACATACTAGATGTAACACTTAAGTTGTTCTATCATACTGTAAATGGTATAAACTGAAGAAGGTAAACGGGATGTGTTTCTCTCATGGCTACTGTTTCTAGTATGTCTCTCTCTAGAGGTAAGCATTTCCTAGTGTGTTTACATATATTTACTTTTTCCCCACTTATTTTTTTAAATTGAAATGATATACTGTTCACATTTTGTATACTTTGCTTTGTGCCACTTCATCAGCATGGATAGATCTTAAATAAAGCGTATTTTTCATTGTGAATTCTATATTGCATGAACTTAGTAAGTTGGAGTAGGAAACATACTATTAAACCTACAATAATTACAAAAAGTTAACATTTTTTTCAAGATGCCCTCTTGTGAATGTTTTGTTTTCTTTTTTTTTGCAGTTTTTGGCCGGGGCTGGGTTTGAACCCACCACCTCTGGCATATGAGGCCGGCGCCTTACTCCCTTGAACCACAGGCACCGCCCTTCTTTTTTTTTTTTTTTTAATTGAGACAGATTCTCATTATGTCGCCATTGGTAGAGTGCCGTGGCGTCACAGCTCACAGCAACCTCCAACTCCTGGGCTCAAGCGATTCTCCTGCCTCCCCATCCCAAGTAGCTGGGATATCAGGCGCCTGCCACAACACCCGGCTACTTTTTGGTTGCAACCGTCATTGTTGTTTGGCTGGCCCCGGCTGGATTCGAACCTGCCAGCCCAGGTGTATGTGGCTGGTGCCCTAGCCGTGAAGCCAAGGCCAAGCTATTTTTTTGTCGTAGTTGTCATTGTTGTTTTAGCAGGCCCGAGCTGGGTTTGAACCCACCAGCCCCAATGTCTGTGGCTGGCTACCTAATCACAGGTGCCAAACCTCTGACATAGAGTACAATTTGCAAATGGAGTGTTTTGTTTTGCAAAGTTAAGGTGGAACATTTGGATACAACTTGATTAATTGTAGTTTTAAGTGGTTTGCATAAATTGTCTCAATTTCATAGGCACTCTGAGGAAATTGAATTGAAGAAACTGAACCTGAGGTTAAAGTGCTTGCTCAAGGTTGCTTAACTAAAAGTTGATAGAACCAAGTATTGAACCCTGATTTGATTCTTAATTCTATTTTATCTCTTTTGCGGTTTGCTGTATGACTGATAAGAATCTTTTGGGCGGCGCCTGTGGCTCAAAGGAGTAGGGTGCTGGCCCCATTTGCCGGAGCTGGTGGGTTCAAACCCAGCCCTGGCCAAAAACTGCAAAAAAAAAAAAAAAAAAGATTCTTTTCCCTTACTTTTTTTTTTTTTTTTTTTTTTTTACTGTAGAATTATCTTTTTATTTTGGGTAAAAACCCACAGTCATTTTGGGGAGCTGTAATTAAGATTTAACAGCATTATAATTCTAACAAATAACTTAAATATCCTTGTGAGATAAATATAATATTTTATGGGTATTTTGGAACCCGACAGTATTAAGACTACAAATACACACTAGCCTACATCTATCACCAATGACTCATACTGTTTCTTTCTTTTTTTTTTTTTTTTTGTAGAGACAGAGTCTCGCTTTATGGCCCTCGGTAGAATTCCATAGCATCACACAGTTCACAGCAACCTCCAACTCCTGGGCTTAAGCGATTCTCTTGCCTCAGCCTCCCAAGTAGCTGGGACTACAGGCACCCGCCACAATGCCCGGCTATTTTTTGGTTGCAGTTCAGCCGGGGCCGGGTTTGAACCCTCCACCCTCGGTATATGGGGCTGGCGCCTTACCGCCTTACCGACTGAGCCACAGGCGCCGCCCCATACTGTTTCTTTCTAAAGAATTGACCATTAACATTTCCAAAGTTCTGAAATGGCCAACAGACCATAGAAAGATAATTCTTTAGGCTCCTGCTTGAAACCAACAGCTTCAGCAAACTGCTGGCCTTGATTCAGGGCCAATTCCTTACGTTTTGGGGGAATTAAAAGTTATACATGGATAGCCAGGCATTGTGGCAGGCTACTATAGTCCCTGCTACTAGGGAGGCTGAGGCAGGAGGATCACTTGATCCCAAGAGTTTGAGGTTGCAACCAGCCATGACGCCACAGCACTCTACCCAGGGTGAAAAAGCGAGACTGTCTCCAAAAAGAAAAAGTTATACATGGATTTTTAACTGTGAAGAGGGTTGGCACCCCTAACACCTGTATGGTTCAAGGGTTAACTATCTAGTAAAATTATTAAAATAATTTGCATGAGGCTGCTCCTTGGGAACCATTTAAATCTATTCATCTCAAAAATATGTTTGCCTATATAGATTTTTTTTTGGTTGCAGCCTTCATTGTTGTTGGTTGGGCCCGTGCTGGATTCAAATGCGCCAGCTCAGGTGTATGTGGCTGGCACCTTAGCTGCTTGTGCCACAGGCGCCGAGCCTATTTTTTTTAATTTTTTTTTTAATTGAGGCACAGTCCTACTCTGTGGCTCTGGGTAGAGTGCTGTGGCAGATTGATAGGAATCTTGATTTGTACCTTTTAAAAATCATTTTAAAAACTAAAATTATTTCAAATAAATTGCAAGAAAATAAGCTCCATAGTTGACCACCTCCTTATGCTGACCACCTCCTTAAGTTGACTTGTCATAGACTGGACATGTATCACATACATGTATCAGTACAGTAGGCCTAGTTCCTTATGTTGACCACCTCTGTATGTTGACCTGTTTGTTGCAGTCCCTTGGATGGTCAACTTAACAGAGGTTCTAATTAAGAATTTGACACCAGGGGCCGTGCCTGTGGCTCAGTGAGTAGGGCGCTGGCCCCATATGCCGAGGGTGGCGGGTTCAAACCCAGCCCCGGCCAAACTGCAACAAAAAAATAGCCGGGTGTTGTGGCAGGTGCCTGTAGTCCCAGCTGCTCGGGAGGCTGAGGCAAGAGAATCGCGTAAGCCCAAGAGTTAGAGGTTGCTGTGAGCCGTGTGACGCCACGGCACTCTACCCGAGGGCGGTACAGTGAGACTGTCTCTATGAAAAAAAAAAAAAAAAAAAGAATTTGACACCAGTCTTAGATGGAGAATTATCTTGCGTTGGTGCCTGTAGTTCAGTGGCTAGGGCGCCAGACACATACACTCTGGCTGGCAGGTTCAGAGCCCGACCTGGGCCCGCTAAACAACAATGACAGCTATACAACAAAAATATAGCCGGGCATTGTGGCTGGCGCCTGTAGTACCAGATACTTGGGAGGCTGAGGCAGGAGAATCGCTTAAGCCCAAGAGTTGGAGGTTGCTATGAGGTGTGATGCCATGGCACTCTACCAAGGGTGACTTTGTGAAATTCTGTCTCAAAAAAAAAAAAAAAAAAGAAGAATTAAATTGATATTCAATTTGAACTGAAGGGTAATTTTCAGACCTTGATATATTTTAGAAACATTTTAAAATTTATGTTAGGGAATGTAGTCAGATGTTTAATTTTGCCTTCATTGCAAACTTTTAGTTCTCAAATGTTTCTTCCTTTGTTTTACAAACAGGGAAGGACACAAAGCTATTAATTAGTAAATAATGCAGTTGAAAGAGGTACCCCTAAGTTGTCAATGGTAAATAGCCCATTGACAGTTCCTAAACCTTCAGAGTAAGTTATTAAGAGTAGCATATGCTTCTTTTAGAGATTGGTTTCCTCTTTGACAGTAGCTAAGATTACCTATGTAACTTTTTTTTTTTTTATACTTATTGTGGGTAATGGTTGTTTATCTTTTTTTTTTTTTTTTTTTGTGGTTTTTGGCCAGGGCTGGGTTTGAACCCGCCACCTCCGGCATATGGGACCGGCGCCCTACTCCTTGAGCCACAGGCGCTGCCCTACCTATGTAACTTTTTTAAGAGGCAAGGTTTTGCTCTGTTGCCCAGGCTGGAGTTCAGTGGCATGAATTATAGCTGACTGTATCTTCAACTAAAGTGATCCTCCCCACTCAGCCTCTCAAGTAGCATTAGATATATAGGTGTGGACCACCATGCCCTAGCTAAATTTTTTTCTTTTGTGACTAATTACTAAATGCCTTTTGCCTTTATTCAGATTACTCTTATAGCAATAGTGTATATTTTGGAGGGTGTATGTAGAGACAAAGTCTTGCTATATTGCTCAGGCTGGACTTGAACTCCTGGCCTTGAGTGATTCTTCCACTTGGCCTCCCAAAGCACCAGGATACAGAGGTGAGCAGCTAGCCCAAGCATTGAAGGTTGTAGTGAGCTAAAATGCCACCATTGCACTCTATCTAGGGCAACATACAGAGATAGCTGCTATCTCAGTTTTTGCATGATTTTCATTTTTTTTGTGTTAAAGAACCAGGAATAATAAGATTTATTAGATTAGATTAGATTAGAATAATAAGATTTATTAGATTTTCAGATTAATTTCTCATTTGATACTTAAAAGAAAAACTTTCAGAGAATTTGCTTTATACAAAATTGTACCTATTTATTGTGCACAGTATACTGCTTTGAAATATATATGCATTGTGAACTGGCTGAATTGAGCTAATATGTGCATTACTTCACATCCTTTTTTTTTTGTAGTGTGAACACTCACAAGTCTAATCTTAGCAATTTTCAAGAATGTAATACATTTTTTTTTTTTTTTTGTAGAGACAGAGTTTTACTTTATTGCCCTCGGTAGAGTGCCGTGGCGTCACACAGCTCACAGCAACCTCCAACTCCTGGGCTTAGGCGATTCTCCTGCCTCAGCCTCCCGAGTAGCTGGGACCACAGGCGCCCGCCACAACGCCCGGCTATTTTTTTGTTGCAGTTTGGCCGGGGCTGGGTATGAACCCGCCACCCTCGGTATATGGGGCCGGCGCCCTGCTCACTGAGCCACAGGCGCCGCCCAAGAATGTAATACATTTTTATTAACTGTAATCACCATGTTGTACAATCCAGTTTTACTCTTAAGGATTCATTAATTCCATTGTTGACCCATAAAGTGAAACTGCATTTGTGGAATGTGCTGGGTTTGAGCATCATTGAACCATATAAACAGGAGTGGACAACTATCCAGAATTTTATGATTCCTTGAGGCAGAAGCATTTTGTGGTAGCTGTTTTGCTTTCAGAATAAATTTTTTTTTGTAAGTTCGTATAGACCAGTGGTTCTCAACCTTCCTAATGCTGTGACCCTTTAATGCGTTCCTCATGTTGTGGTGACCCCCAACCATAAAATTATTTTCGTTGTTACTTCATAACTGTAATTTCGCTACTGTTACGAATAGTAATGTAAATATCTGATACACAGTATGTATTTAGGTGATCCTTGTGAAAGGGTCGTTCGACCCCCAAAGGGGTCACAACCCATAGGTTGAGAACCGCTGGCATAGACTGATCTTTTACCACATTGCTTTTGAAAACAAGACACACTCATCAGTATTTTATTTTCATTTATCCTATATTTCTTCTTATGGTAATATGAGGGAGGCTATTTATTTCTTTGTAGTTGATACATATTTGGTTATTTATTTTTTGAGACAGAGTCTCACCATCTCACTATGTCTCCTTTGGTAGAATGCAGTGGTGTCACAGCTCACAGCAATCTCAAATTCCTGGGCTTGAGTGATTTGCTTGCCCCAGCCTCTCAAGTAGCTGAGACTACAACCAAAACATAGCCCGCCACAATGCCCGGCTATGTTTTGGTTGTAGTTGTCATTGTTGTTTAGAGGCCTGGGCCAGGTTTGAACCTCCTAGCCACAGTGTTATGTGGCTGGCGCCCTAGCCACTGAGCTGCAGATGCTGAGCCTATTATTGGTTATTTATAATACTGTTCTTAAGACTTAACTTTTTTTTTTTTTTTTTTAAGGAACCCCAATGATTCCTGTACCAATGAGCATTATGGCTCCCGCTCCAACCGTAAGTATAATTTAAATAAGGAAGTAAAAGTTTTGGTAGTGCTAGTGCTTTGAAAGCTAAACAACTTGATAAAGTAAAATAAATTATTATTATAATTCTTATTTTGCTTTTTTTTGTTGTTTCACTGTTAGTCCAAAAATTTTTTTTGAGGAGTGGTGTCTTACTCTGTTGCCCCAGGCTTGAGTGGCATGGTGTTAGCCTAGCTCGTAGCAACCTTAAACTTCTGGGCTTCAAGTGATTTCTCTGCCTCGCCCTCCCAAATAGCTGGGACTATAGGTACCCCCCAAAATGCCTAGCTAGTTTTTCTATTTTTAGTAGAGATGGGAGGTCTTACCCTTGCTGCTGCTGGTCTTGAACTCCTGAGCTTAAGCATTCCACCTGCCTCAGCCTCCCAGGTTGTTAGTATTATAGGTGTGAGCCAGTGTGCCTGGCCAGAATTATTTATAGGTGTTTAAAAGGATAACAAAAAACTGAAAAGTGTAAATGCATTTTATACTACTTATTTGAATAAGTATCATTTTAACTCAGCTGTGCATATATGCAATTACCCTTAAAATGTGCTCCCCAGATAATTTTATGGGGTTTTCTTTCCCTTCTCTCTTGGTCCTTCATTATTTATTATTAGATTTAGGACTTTGGGTCTTTTATCATTTCCTCATCTTGGTCTTGGGAGATGAAGGAATGAGCTATCTGATATCTTGAAAGAATTTAGGAATAAACCTTGGAAACATTTAAATTTTGAAATGAAATTTATATTGAGTACCTTTCTACTCTTTCCTCCTACCTCTCTGATTTTTAGCTCTTCCCATGCTATTTTCTTTTTTTTTGGTTTTTGGCCAGGGCTAGGTTTGAACCCCCACCTCCGGCATATGGGACCGGCATCCTATTCCTTGAGCCACAGGTGCCACCCATTCTCATGCTATTTTCATCTTAGTTTTCTCTGTCCTCGAGTATGATAGGTTCAAGCTTTATAAAGCCTTTCAAAAGCCTTTCTTCTGCCTAAGAGCTGTTATTTGTTCCTATGTCATGAACCTTAATTGTCCGCATTTGCTGAAGCTTCTCAAAATTGCAAGTATCTTTTCAAGAACGCTGGTGTGGGTGGCACCTGTGGTTCAGTGGGTAGGGTGCCGGCCCCATATACTGAGGGTGGCGGGTTCAAACTCAGCCCTGGCCGAACTGCAACAAAAAAATAGCCAGGTGTTGTGGCAGGCGCCTGTAGTCCCAGCTGCTCGGGAGGCTGAGGCAGGAGAATCACAGAAGCCCAAGAGCTGGAGGTTGCTGTGAGTCCTGTGACGTCATGGCATCTACCGAAGGCGGTAAAGTGAGACTCTGTCTCTACCAAAAAAATAAATAAATAAATAAAAGAACGCTGGCGTACTTTAGCACATAAATAAATAATAACCCTCTTAAACTTGTGTTTAGCCAGACTTTTTCTCTGAATTATTTGGGATAATAGGCTTCATTTCAATTCTGCTATGAGGGAAGATAGATCTTCTTACTTTTAACTTCTATTTTTCTTTTTTTCTCTCTCTAAGAAGATATACTTTCAACTTAAAAAAAAATAGTTTCTGTGGGTTTTGAAAAGGGACAAGAATGTAAAAAAGGAGAGGGGACCTACCTGGGTAAAAGGGAATCTGCTTTGAGGCAGGCTATTAAAAACGTTTGGTTCTGCAGCCCAAATTCCAAGAGGAGCCCAGTTTTTCTTGCACTGGACATCCACAGCTTGGCTATTTAGAAAAGCCTCCAGAGGACAGGTACTCTTCCCTCTTGTATTTAAGGCTAGGAAAGGTGGAATATGAAGCAGTTCTCTTAGTTCACCATTCTTTTTTGATTGCAGCCATCATTGTTGTTTGGCGGGCCTGGGCTGGATTCGAACCCTTCAGCTCAGGTGTATGTGGCTGGCGCCTTAGCCGCTTGAGCCACAGGCACCGAGCCAGTTCACCATTATTTAGTGCCCATGACGGTGTTTTGAAACTGATGTCAAGTGGGAAGATAAAATATAAGTATAGGGAAAGTGCTCAGATTTTTTAATATTCTGCCATAGGATTATTAGCAGGGATGATTGAAATTTTTTATGCTAGTGCTGAGAATACAGTTGTGAAAAAACTTTGGTTGTAGTTCATGATTTTAAGTTATAAATTATTTATGATGTCTTAAAATTTAAAAATGTCTTCAATGTAAAATTATCTGTTATTTTTATTTGCTATTTCAAGTTTTTTTAAGAAGAAATGTAATCTAGTATTGTAAATTACTTGTCATGAATTAAGTTTATATTAATGAAATATACTATGTAAGAATGCAGAAACTTGAATAATGTGCTATATATTTACTACTTTAAAATTGATGTTTGTGTTACATGAGAAAATAGGAAATTTAATTGCCAGATCAAATTTTATTGCCTTTTATCACTTTAGGTCTTAGTACCTACTGTGTCCATGGTTGGAAAGCATTTGGGAGCAAGAAAGGATCATCCAGGCTTAAAGACGAAAGAGAATGATGAAAATTGTGGTCCCACTACAACGGTTTTTGTTGGCAACATCTCTGAGAAAGCCTCAGACATGCTTATAAGACAGCTCTTAGCGGTAAGTTAAAGTGTTCTCATTAAAAAATATTTTTTTTAACTTAAAAGTAAGTTAAAGTGTTCTCATTAAAAAATATTTTTATTCTTACAAATCTCAAACTTAACAAAAAGCAGAAAGAGTACTCTGAATGATTATTTTCTGCCAAGTTTTTATTTGAAAAATTTCAATCCTGCAAAAGGTGAAAGAGTAGTATAGCGAACAGACTTGTATTTACCAAGATTAATGAAGGAACTTATTTTAACACACTTTATCTGTGTATACATATGCACACCACACACATTTTTCTTGAATAATTTGAGAGTAAGATGTGACATGATATTTCACCTGTGAATCCTTTGTGTTTTTCCTAAGATCAGGGACATTCTGTATATATTCACAATGCCATCATCATGCTTAAGATGTTGAAGGCTGATATAGTATTGTTAATTAATACATACTTCATATTTTTCCCAATAATGGTGACAATAGATATTTTTGGGTTTTGATTTATGATCCAGTGAAGGATTTTGTGTTGGATTTCGTCATCATACCTCTTTTTTTTTTTTCTTTTTGAGACAGAGTCTTGAGCTGTCATTCTGGGTAGAGTGCTTTGGCTTTACAGCTCACAGGAACCTCAAACTCTTGGGCTTAAGCAATTCTCTTGCCTCAGCCTCACAAGTAGCTGGGACTACAGGAGTCCACCACAACCCCCAGCTATTATTTTGTTGTAGAGTTGTCATTATTGTTTTAGCTGGCCAACGCTGGATTCGAACCCAGCAGCCTTGGTGTATGTGACTGGCGTCCTACCCATTGAGTTACGGGTGGCGCTTTAGACCACCTTGTTTTAGAGACAGACTCTTGCTCTGTTGTCACCCAGGCTAGAGTACAGTGTTGTCTTCACAGCTCACCGCAACTTCAAAGTCCCTGGCTTTGGATCCTCCTCAAGGTCACAGTCTCCCAAGTATATGGGATTATAGGTGTGCGCCACTCCACTCAGGTAATTTTTTCTGTATTTAGTAGGGATTGGGTCCAGCTCTCTTACTCATTTCCCAGAGTATTAGGATTATAGGCATGAGGCACTTGGGCTCAGCCTTAGTATAGAACAGTTCACTGCCTTTTTCGTTTGCTTGTTTGGTCTTTGTCTTCCATAACAAGTGACATTTTTGAGGAGCCCAAATCTTTTGCACAATGTCTATCCCAATTTGTATTTGACTGTTAGAGTCATAGTAAGATTGAGAGTGAGCATTTTTTTCCAAGAACGTTTCGTGGGTGGTGCATTCTTCTCAGTGCAACATAGCAGGAGATACATGTCTCTTCGTCCTAGTTTTTGGTAATATTGAGTTACTTGGTTAAGATGGTCGGATCTCTTCATAGTCAGGGTACCTTTTTTCCCTCTTATGATTAAAAAGTAATCTCTGGGGTAGTATTTTAAGTCTATGGGAATCCTTTTCCCTAGCATTCTTTAAAACAATTTTAATACCCAATGGTATTTGACTGTTAAAGTTTTTTTTCTGAGCAGGAATAATAATAAATTCTTTAGGTTTGGTAGTCACTGATTTTCTTTTGGTTATGCTTTAAAATTTTTTTTTTTTGGAGAAAGAGTCTCAGTCTGTTGCCTGGGTAGAGTTCTGTGGCATCATAGCTCACAGCAATCTCAAACTCTTGGGCTTGAGCAATCCTCTTGCTTTGGCCTCTGAGTAGCTTAGACTACAGGTGCCCACTATAACACCTGGCTAGTATTTTTTATTTTTAGTAGAGATGGGGTCTCGCTCTTGCAGGCTGGTCTTGAATTCCTGAGCCCAAGCAATCCACCATGCCTGGGTGCTTTAAAAATTTTATCTTGGTAATATGTACAATTTTTTTTATACTATCTTATCCACTGTCATGGTAACACGTAGTGAAATAATGCAAGAATTTTATAATAAAAATAACAGTCCCTGTCCTCCTTAATTGCCACTATTTCTTTTTTTTTTTTTTTTTTTTTTTTTTGTAGAGACAGAGTCTCACTGTACCGCCCTCGGTAGAGTGCCGTGACGTCACATGGCTCACAGCAACCTCTAACTCTTGGGCTTACGCGATTCTCTTGCCTCAGCCTCCCGAGCAGCTGGGACTACAGGCGCCCGCCACAACGCCCAGCTATTTTTTTTTGTTGTTGCAATTTGGCCGGGGCTGGGTTTGAACCCGCCACCCTCGGCATATGGGGCTGGCGCCCTACTCACTGAGCCACAGGCACCGCCTAATTGCCACGATTTCTTAGAAAAGTTATAAGGTAGATCATAGTTGCTTTTTGTAAATTGTAAGATCTTTGTATTAGAGATAGGTTTAAAAAATAAACACCTATAAACCCCAGCTTTGTCAAATCTGTATATTTTATAATATTAGTTTCAGATTTTTTTTCCCAAAGAAAAAATTGGGAATTGGAAGACCTATTCCCTTTTTTCTTTTCCTCCCCAAAATGTAATCTGCCATTCTAAATTTGGATTTTAGCATTGTTATACATTTTTTTGTTTTTTACTTTTTTTTTGTAGAGACGGAGTCTCATTGTACCGCCCTCTATAGAGTGCTGTGGCGTCACACGGCTCACAGCAACCTCTAACTCTTGGGCTTATGCGATTCTCTTGCCTCAGCCTCCCGAGTAGCTGGGACTACAGACACCCGCCACAACGCTCGGCTATTTTTTTGTTGTTGTTGCAGTTTGGCCGGGGCTGGTTTGAACCCGCCACCCTCGGCATATGGGGCCGGCGCCCTACTCACTGAGTCACAGGCGCTGCCCTGTTATACATATTTTTATATTTACATATTATATATTCTAATTTGTAAGTTTTAATTCTGTATTCCTCCACAGTTTTCTTTTTCTTACCTAGTATATTCATGGCTCTAGCTTTATTTACTTTTCACTGCTGTATACCTCATGTTTTCTGAAATATACCATAAATCTTAATTTCATATTGCTGGCCATATGGATTATTTCCATTTTTTTATTTTATATTTTGCTTCATTTTTTTTCATGGTCATTCATACGTTTCACAATCGACTCTTATTACTTTAGGCCAGGAGAGGAAGGAGTCATGCACCACTACTATTTACTGCTCTTCAGACAGAATTGGAATCCAGGTCCTAATTGTCTTTACATATGGGGACCAGTAGAGAGGTTGACTGCTATTGCTGGGGTGTGGAGGGTGCTTGGGAGAAGGGCTCCAAGCAGGCATGGAGCTAACCATGGAGGGTTCATATTCTAGTGATTCTACCTGGGTACCTGAGGATCCTTCCTGATTAACTTGGGTGGTGGGGTTGGGGGTTGTACAGTAGCTCTTCAATGTGAACCGAGATAGGTACGGACATGGAGCTGGTTATTGAGAATTGGAAGGACAACCACAGTCTGCAGAGAGGGGACCTGCAAAGATGTTGTTCTTCCTATGTGTATTGCAGAATCCTGCGTAGAGCTTCTCTGTAAGGACAGGGCCAGGGTTAACTCTCTGACCGCCGGTTGACCTCGTGAGTAGTCCAGTGTGAATGCTGCATCCTTGGAGACACTATTAGCTTCTCTTCCTTATCCCGCTTTATTTGACTTGCTTTAGACAGTTCATGATTCTTCTTCAGCTCTTCACATTCAAGAGATTCACATTCTTTTAACAAATTCTGGGATCTGCTGGGCACTCCAACTTTTTTTTTTTTTTTTTGGTAGAGACAGAGTCTCACTTTATCCCCCTCAGTAGAGTGCTGTGGCGTCAGACAGCTCACAGCAACCTCCACCTCCTGGGCTTAGGCAATTCTCTTGCCCGCCTGTGGCTGGGACTACAGGCGCCTGCCACAACGCCTGGCTATTTTTTTGTTGCAGTTTGGCCGGGGCTGGGTTCATACCTGCCACCCTTGGTATATGGGGCCGGTGCCCTACTCACTGAGCCACAGGTGCCGCCCTAGGAGTACATTTCTTATACAATTCTTTGCTCTTCTAGAGAGATTATTAATTGCTTTATTCTTTCAAATTTATGATTTTCTGTAAATTCATTAAAATTTTCAAACTTCTATCACTTTTGCCTTTTACTTGCCTTTTTTCAACTACTTAATGTTTCAAGAAAGCTATCAGTTTCCCTTCTTTTCTAGAGGCCTTCCTGTCAGATCCCTTGTTCTTTTTTTTATCCATTTGTACTGGAGTTTATTCTGTCTCCCTAGTTAGTGTTCTCCTTGTTATTCTTCTGTGTTGGGTATTTTGGATGCCTCGTCTTGCTCTTAAGCTGAGTTACAGTAGCTTCCTTTGTGGTTTTTTTTTTTTTTATTTTTTTATTTTTTAGCAGCTTCCTTTCCATCTCCGTCCTTTATGTGGCTATAACACAATCTGTGTGTGATATGTACATAATATATGGTTGGTAAATTTTTAGAATCTGAAACTGAAGTGCTTTTTATCCTATCTCATGTGATCATGATCGGTAGTTTACCTGGATATAGAACTCTGTGTTGAAGATTATTTACTCACATGGAAGTTACTTCCTCATTGTGTTGTATCATCTAACGATGGCTTTCAGAAGTCCAGTGGTGTTCTGAATCTTATTTGTATGTGACATGTTATTCTCCAGAATGTCTCCCCAGTTTGAATTTGACTAAATGGAAATTTTAATTCCTGATTGTGTGAAATGCAAATTTTGATGTTGGTTTTTAAATTTTTTCTTATATCATTCTTCCATTCATTTACTTGGTGGACCATTTCCTTCTGGAGACTTGTATTCTTGTTTCTGAAGAAATTTTTTGGCTATTACTTGTTAATTCTCTTAACTGTCTTACTCAGGAGCTGTTTATTTGAATTTCAAAACTCTTGGATTGACCCAAGTCCCTTCTCTATTTTTCCATCTCTCTCTCTCTCACTCTTTTTTTATAAGATAGGCATATTTTCCTTTTTTCTTTCTTCATTTTATTTTCTTATGGCTCCTGTTCCTTGACTGCAGAATGGGTACAACCACCAGGCTACAGAAGACTGTTCTATCCTCTGACTAAGTATCAGGAGTAGTGGCTCTCAGCAAGAAAAGCTCTGGCAGGGGTGTCCAACCTTTTTTCTAGTGCACATCGGAAGAGTAAGCGTTGTCTTGGGCCACAAAGTAAATATACAAACACTAATGAAGCTGATCAGCATAGAAGGTCTGTTGCATACTTTTTGTGATATATGACACTATAGATAAACAAAAACAGTCCTCACAAAATCTCTATTCAGCCTACAGGCTTCAGGTTGGACACCCTGCCTAGGAAACTCTTCCTTTTCTTTTTTTGAGATAGAGTCTCACTATGTCGTCCTTGGTAGAGTGCTGTGACATTACATCTCACAGCAACCTCAAACTCTTGGGCTTAAGCGATTCTCTTGCCTCAGCCTCCCAAGTAGTTGGGACTACAGGCGTCTGCCACAAGGTCTGGCTATTTTTTGTTGTAGTTGTCTTTGTTGTTTAGCTGGCCTGGGCTGAGTTCCAGCCTGCCATCCTTGGTGTATGTGGCTGGCGCCATAACCACTGTGCTACGGGCACCAAACCTGGGAACCTTTCCTTTCCATCTGCGTCCTTTATCTTGCTTTGTTGCCAGGCTGGACTCATGCAGTCCTCCTGCAGCTTGAGAGTAGCTGGGCTGTACGTTTGCACTACTATGCCTGGCTATCTCTTTAGTATTTTTATACTGTTTTGTTTTTTGTTTGTTTGTTTTTTTTCTGAGACAGAGTCTCCCTTGGTAGAGTGCTGCAGAATCACAGCTCACAGCTGGGAATATAGACACCTGTCACAAGGCCCAGCTACTTTTTTGTTGTAGTTGTTATTGTTGTTTGGCAGGCCTGGGCTGGGTGTGAACCTGCCAGCTCTGGTGTATGTTGCTGGTGCCCTAGCTGCTGAGCTATCGGCACCGAGCCTTTTATACTGTTTTTTGAGATTCGTTCTCAATTTTATACTATAGACTTTCTTTTCTTTTCTTTTTTTTTTCTTTAAGAGACAGAGTTTTGCTTTGTTGCCCTCAGTAGAGTGTTCTGACATCACAGCTCATAGCAACCTCCAGCTCTTGGGCTTAGGCGATTCTCTTGCCTCAGCCTCCCAAGTAGCTGGGACTACAGGAGCCTGCCACAAAGTTCGGCTAATTCTTTGTTGCAGTTTGGCTGGGGCTGGGCTTGAACCCGCCACCCTCAGTACATGGGGCTGGCGCTCCACTCACTGAGCCACAGGCGCCGCGCTATCCTATAGACTTTCAGTTAGAATATTTATTTTTTGGCCTGGTGTGGTGGCTTGCGCCTATAATCCCAGCATTTGGGAGGCCAAGGTAGGTGGATTGCCTGAGCTTAGGAGTTGGAGACCAGCCTGAGCAAGAGTGAGTCCCCATCTCTAAAAGAATAGTTGGGAGTTGTGGCAGGCACTTGTAGTTTAGCTACTTGGGAGGCTGAAACAAGAGAATTGCTTAAGCCCAAAAGTTTGAGTTTACTGTGAGCTGTGATAGTACTCCATTGAGGGTGACAAAGCGAGACACTGTCTCAAAAAAGAAAAAAATTACATTTTAACACTTTGTTTTAAATTGCCATTAATTTTCTCTTGTTCTCTGAAGCTTTCCCACCAACTCCTTCTCCAGATACTGCCCAGTGTCCTCTTGTATGGGTAGATTGGGGAGGAAATCACTATGAGTTGAGTACCACTCGTCCGGAGACTGAGACAGACATGTATATCAACAATTTCAGTCTGATGTCTGATTTCTGCACCATGTATACATTGTAGGCGTTTGGGAGATGTCTTGTGGATGGCTGATGCCTGAATGGATAGATACAACCCCTTTGTTGGTAATGTTGCATTGGTGGATGAATTTGTGGGTCTGCGGGTAAACAAAAGAATTACGTTTACAAGAGGCAGACAGATTCTTGAAACTTCACTGGGGGAAAACAGTATTTGCTGGTAGAATTGGAATATTCTACCCCTTCCTTGCTGACTCTACACTGGGTTTTTTTTAAAAAAATCTTTATTGAGATTTAATTTATGTAACACAAAATTTAACCTTTCATAATGTACAATTTGATGATGGGTTTTAGTGTATTCAGAAAGTTCTGCAAACATTACCATTTTCTTTTTTTTTATTTTGAGACCATCTCACTATGTCGCCCTTGGTAGAGTGCCATGGCATCACATTTCACAACAGCCTCAATGTCTTGGGCTTAAGAGATTCTCTTGCCTCAGCCTCCCAAGTAGCTGGGACTACAGGCACCCGCCACAACACCCGGTTATTATTATTAGTATTTTTATTGTAGTTGTCATTGTTTAGTAGGCCAAGGCTGGCTCAAACCTGCCAGACCTGGTGTATGTGGCTGGCACCACAACCACTGAGCTACGGGCACCGAGCCAAACATTACCATTATCTTTAATTCCAGAACATTTCCCTCACCCCATGAAGAAATGCTGTACCTGTGAAGAGTAATATCCCATTTGGGCAGTGCCTGCGGCTCAGTGAGAAGGGCGCTGGTGCCATATACCAAGGGTGGCCCATTCAAACCCGGCCATGGCCAAACTGCAACAAAAAAATAGCCAGGCATTGTGAAGGGCGCCTGTAGTTCCACCTACTCAGGAGCCTGAGGCAAGAGAATCGCCCAAGCCTAAGACCTGGAGGTTGCTGTGAACTGTAACACCATAGCACTCTACCAAGGGTGACAAAATGAGACTCTGTCTCTTAAAAAAAAAAAGAGTAATGTCTACTTTATGTCTAATGGATTTGTCCTTTCTGGACATTTTGTATAATGAAATCATAGAATATGTGGCCTTTTATGCCTACCATTCAATTAGCTCAATGTCTTGAAGATTTATCTCTATTATAACATGTATTAGTATTTCCATTTTTTTGCCAAATAATATTCCAGTTTGTGGATCTATCAAAAAAAATTTTTTTTTTTTTTTTGTGGTTTTTGGCCGGGGCTGGGTTTGAACCCGCCATCTCCGGCGTATGGGACCAGTGTCCTACTCCTTGAGCCACAAGCGCCGCCCGGATCTATCAAATTTTAAAAAACCATTCCTGTGTTGATGGACATTTGAGTCATTTCTACTTTTGTGGATAGTGATGCTGTGAGTATTTCTAGTTTTTTGTGAGGACATACGTTTTCAATTTGAAACGTTTGATTTATACTGTGCAGCATAGTGTTTTGTTTTAAGCTTTCTTTGGCTCCCTCAGTTACTGCTTTCATCTGTTTCCTCCTTCCCTTCCTTCTTTTTTCTTCCTGTTTCTTTTATTTGTAAGGTTTCCTTAAACGACTGGTAATCTTTGATTGGTTGTTTATATTTAAGATTAGAGATTAAGGCTTGGGCCCTGTAGCTCAGTGGCTAGGGCACCAGCCACATATACCAGGGCTGACAGGTTTGAACCCAGCCCAGTCCTGCCACACAACAATAAGACCAACTACAACCAGAAAATAGCTGGGTGTTGTCCTGTAGTGCCTGTAGTCCCAACTACTTGGGATGCTGAGGCAAGAGAATTGCTTAAGCCCAGGAGTTTGAGGTTGCTGTGAGCTGTGATGCCATAGCACTCTGAGGACGAGAAAGTGAGACTCTGTCCAAAAAATAAATAAAAAGGATTTGCGGGCGGCGCCTGTGGCTCAGTGAGTAGGGCGCCGGCCCCATATGCTGAGGGTGGCGGGTTCAAACCCAGCCCCGGCCAAACTGCAACAACAAAATAGCCGGGCGTTGTGGCGGGCGCCTGTAGTCCCAGCTGCTTGGGAGGCTGAGGCAAGAGAATCGCGTGAGCCCAAGAGTTAGAGGTTGCTGTGAGCCGTGTGACGCCACGGCACTCTACCCGAGGGTGGTACAGTGAGACTCTGTCTCTACAAAAAAAAAAAAAAAAAAGGATTTTGCATGCATAAGCTAAGTTTATAAAATGTGGAGTCTTCATTTTTAGGGTAATTTAGCAGTCAGAGATTTTGAACATTAATTAGTACGGGTTGTTCATACCAAATCTGAAGATGTGAAATCCAAACATTCTTGAATGCTGACATGATGCTCCAAGGAAATATTCTTGAGAGCATTTGGATTTTAGATTTTTCTGATCTGTGATGCTCAACCTTTAGATATGAGGCAGTTACTCCAAAATTTGAAAAAAAGTGAGTTTCCAAGCATATCAAATAAGGGATAGTCAACCTCGGGATGTGGGAGTCTGTCCTTTTGGGGCTGGCTGGTTTCTGTAGAAACTTCTCCATGCCTAGTGAGTATACATGATTGGTTGCCTATATAGGGTTGGAGGTAAAGGGCTGGCTTTAGCCAATTTTTTATAAATACTTTTACTTCCTTCCCTTCTATGTCTCTTCCACATTGTTTATCTGTTACTGCATATCCCTACCCTGTTCTGTTTACTTTCTTCAAATTTGTAACACTTTGGGGTGTCTTCTGTGGGCATGGGGATAGGGTAGTTGCTTGAAAAGAACTACTAGGCTCTGATTATCCCATATTCATAATGTCAGGCAAATACCTCTTTTTATTCAGCCTCAAACTCCATTCAACTTTTACTCCAGTTTATATTCCACTTGGCTTAAGAATCTCAATTAGTCTCATTCTTTCCCCTTAATACCTACTTCTGTAGACTCTTGATGGTTGGTATAGCTGCCTTTACTCTACTAAATGAGTTATTTATCTATTTTTGTTTTGTCTTTTCAAAACTTTGTTGAAATCTCCTTTGCTACTTCATTCATTTGACCTGTGTCTTTTTTTTTTTTTTTTTGAGACAGAGTTTGACTTTGTTGCCCTCAGTAGAGTGCTTTGATGTCACAGCACACAGCAACCTCAAACTCTTGGGCCCAAGCGATTCTCTTGCCTCAGCCTCCTTGAGGCAGCTGGGGTTACAGGCACCCACCACAATACCTGGCTACTTTTAGAGGCAAATTGTCACGCTCAAGCTAGTCTCAAACCCGTGAGCTCAGGCAGTGCACCTGTCTCGGTCTCCCAAATGCTAGGATTGCAGGCATGAGCCACTGCACCCCAGTGGCTTTCTATCTTTTCATATTCTTAAACATTTTAGTGATTTCTCTGGAGGGAAGTGTGAAAAATGTATGCATTCGTTTAGCTTAACATTTCATTTTCCATGAATAACTTCTGTTTTTTTTTTTAACTTCTGGCTTTTACTTTACTAATTAGATATAATGTAAGAAAGTGTTTAATTTTCAATATAATAATGTTACCCTTCAGACACCCTGCCTTATTAACATTGGAATATTTTTGATTATTTTACAGAATTTTTTTATATAATTAAATCTTCTGTATATCTGCAATTTCTTGCTTCAAGTTATTTTTGCATATATATCAAGCATTTTCTTGTGTCTTAAAAAATCTTGTAATCCCAGCACTTTGGGAAGCCTAGGTGGGACAATTGCTTGAGGCCAGTAGTTGGAGACCAGCTTGGAAACATCTTGAGATCCCAAGACCCAGTCTCTACAAAGTATTAACAAATTGCCGGGTGCGGTGGTTCATGCCTGTAATCCTAGCACTCTGGGAGGTTGAGGAGGGTAGATTGCTTGAGTTCAGGATTTCGAGACCAGCCTGAGCTACAGGAGACCCTATCTCTAAAAAAAAAAAAAAAAAATAGTCAGGCATTGTGGCAACGTCCTGTAGTCCCAGCTACTTGGGAGGCAGAGACAAGATAATTGCTTGAATCCAGGAGTCTGAGGTTGCTGTGAGGTACGAGGCCACAGCACTCTACCAAGGGTAACAAAGTGAGACTCTCTCAAAAACCCCCAAATATTAAAAAATTATCTCTGTGTGGTGATATGAGCCTTGGAAGGTTGAGGCAGAAGGATTATCTGAGCCCAGTCCAGGCTTTGGTTGCAGTGAACTAGGATCAGGCCATTGTACTCCAGCTTAGGCTACAGAGGAAGACCCTATCTTCAAAAAAAAATAGATCCTTTATAAATGTATACGTACGGTTTTGTATATCATACTGTGTATTTGGGGGTAGGATACATAATGCTGTAAAATTTCTAATTTATTGGACAATATGGAATATTCTGCAAATGAAGAATCAGGAATTTATAATTTTTCTTACAATGATTTGTTACACATTTCTTTCATGGGAATTGAGAGCATTTTAACAAACTTAATTACAATACCATTGTGTTTTTTTCCCTTTAAAATTTTTCTTTTGATAACATTGGTACTAAGTGATTTTTCTTTTCTTTTCTTTCTTTCTTTCTTTTTTTTTTTGAGACAGAGTCTCACTTTATTGCCCTTGGTAGAGTGCCAAGGGGTCACACAGCTCACAGCAAGCTCCAACTCCTGGGCTTAGGTGATTCTCTTCCTCAGCCTCTTGAGTAGCTGGGAGTACAGGTGCCGTACTCACTGAGCCACAGGTGCTGCCCAGTGATTTTTCTTTTTTTACTTCTATGCTTTTTCTTCCTTAGTGGGAATATAATTATGCTCTGCTCTTATTTTCCTTAAAAATTACTTTAGTTTGTAAAATGTAACAATTTTCTTCTCTCCCTTAGAAATGTGGTTTGGTTTTGAGCTGGAAGAGAGTACAAGGTGCTTCTGGAAAACTTCAAGGTAGGTTGTCTTTTCCTTATTTGTTAATCAGTTTAACCTGTGTACTTAAATAAGTTTGCATGATTTATTCTCATTGTCCTTAACAATAGGTGTTGTTTTATTAGCACTCTTTCTTACTAGGATAGGATTAAAAGGCAGTTGGGAAGAGGCTGTTTGAGTTGAGATAAACATCCTCACAATCATGGATGAAGAAACTTTGACCAGATAATCACGGGATGTCGGTTGGAGGGGGTGAAATATGTGACCTTAAGCAGATTGGTCAACTGTACTGCTTCAGCTAGTGTCTTAGACTCCATCTTGCAGACCACTTTTCTAGCTTCAAAGAGAGTAGGAGAAAAGATAATCAGATGGCCCATTACTTTTTTTTTTGGAGATGGAGTCTTTCTTTGTTGTGGCCTAGGCTGGAGAGCCATGGCATCAGCCTAGCTCACAGCAAACAACCCCAAACTCCTGTGTTTGAACAGTCTTCCTGCCCCAGCCTCTTGAGTAGCTAGTCCCAATGCCTGGCTAGTTTTTCTATTTTAGTTAAAAGTCAGGGTCTTGCGCTTGCGGAGGCTGGTCTTGAGTGCCTCCGCTCAAGGAATCTGCCTGCCTAGGCCTCCCAGAGTGCTAAGATTATACGTGTGAGCCACCTCGCCTGGCACTTTTAAGTGTCTTTATTTCAAATTAATCTCTCTCATTTCCCTTGCAAGTTATTTGTTGAAGAAACTGGGTCATTACTCAGCGGTTCTTTACTTTGATTTTGCTGATGGCAGCTTTGCCATGAATCTATCCTCTGCTTTCTATAAACTAGTTAGTAGTTTTATCTTACTGTGTGCTACTTTTTTGGTGCTTTTCTTTTAAAGAATACTATAAGGATAGTGTTCTTTTCATTAGAATGTATGTCAGCTTGTCTTTTACATTTTTTTTTTTTTTTGGTAGAGCCAGAGTCTCACTGTATCGCCCTTGGTAGAGTGCTCTGGCCTCACACAGCTCACAGCAACCTCCAACTCCTGGGCTTAGGTGATTCTTTTGCCTCAGCCTCCCAAGTAGTTGAGACTACACCTGCCACAATGTCTGGCTATTTTTTTTGTTGCAGTTTGGCCAGGGCTGGGTTTGAACTCACCACCCTCGGTATATGGGGCTGGCACCCTACCCACTGAGTCATAAGCGCCACCCTAAAACATTTTTTTAAGTGATAGCAATAACTGGCAATACCTAGGTCGAGTCATTTATTAAGGGGTTGCAAAATGTAATAGTTTATGTGGAAGAATTCTGTTATTCCTACATTGAAGAATAAGTCTTCATTTATTAGAGTAGTTCTGTAAGGACAAACAAACTTCTTTCATTTACTCTTTGGATACTTAGAAGTGCAATTTACATAAGAAAATCAGGATAGATGCTTTGACTGCTTTTATTTTTTGAAAGAATGAGCTGGTTTCCTTTTGCAGCCCTGCCTTTTTTTTTTTTTTGTAAATTCTGTAACCCAGGATAGAATGCAGTGGTATAACCTTCACTCCTGTACTCAAGTGATCCTCCTCCCTGAGCCTCACGAGTAACTGGAACTACAGACATGTACTACTACACTTGACTAATTTTTTTTTGTTTTTGGTAGAGACGGGGTCTCCCTGTTGCTCAGGCAGACTGCTCTCAAACTCCTGAGCTCAATTGATCCTCCTGCCTTAGGTTTCCCAGAGTGGTAGGATTATAGGCATCAGCAACCATATACAGCTTTTTTTTTTTGTTTTAAATCATTTTGATGATATAAATTGAAGTATATTTAATGTTATTATATATAATGTGGATTTGTTGTAGTTTTTTACTTTTGTTACAGCTTACATTGTCTTAAATTGTCAAATTACCTCTTTAAGTTGGATTTCTGGTGTTTATGACAGGACCCTAATTGCCTTTCATAGTTTCCTCCCTATCTGGTATGATAGGACGCTCCAAAGCTCATCTAGTACCTTGAGCTAGTCAGCTACAGACTTGGAATCAGCCAATTGTCTACTGTCTAGGTGCACTGATTGTATAACTGTTTTTGGTGTTTGTTTCTAGGTTTTCCTAGAGCACACTAACTCAGAACCAGGAGAAAAGGTTTTAAATTTCATGTCTTTTGTCATATATTTCCCACACTGAGAATTTTGAGTTTCAAGGATGCTGGGGATGTTAGAATATTAAGTAATTACTGACGTGCTTTATCTCATATGTAGGATAGTTTCAGACTAGTATCGCCAACACTGTCATTAACAATGTGATTATTGGTAAGTTACTTTTTTAGGGGATAGGTCTGTTGTCACACTAAAAATGTGTGGTCAGGCATGGCGCCTATAGCACAGTGTATACCGCACTGGCCACATGCACTGAGGCTGGCAGTTTGGTACCTGGCTCGGGCCAGCTAAACAACAATGACAACTGCAACAAAAAAATAGTTGGGTGTTGTGGTGGGTGCCTGTAATCCTAGCAGCTACTTGGGAGGCTGAGGCAAGAGAACTGCTTAAGCTCAAGAAGAGTTAGAGGTTGCTGTGAACTACTAAGGGCAATTTAGTGAGACTCTGTCTCAAAAAAATAAATAAAAATGTGTGGTCAAATTTGCTTTTTTTTTTTTTTTTTTCAATTTTTGGCTGGGGCTGGGTCTGAACCCGCCACCCACCTCCGGCATATGGGGCTGGCACCCGTCAAATTTGCTTTTTTAATATCATTCACAGTAGTTACTGTCTCTGTGGTTACGTCATTAACTGTGTATGTGTTTTTGATTTGTTTATTTAATTTAAAGATTTTTGGGCTAGGCCCAGTGGCTCATGCCTATAATCTTAGCACTCTGGGAGGCTGAGGTGGGTGGATTGTTGGAGGTCAGGAGATACAGACCAGCCTGAGTAAAAGTGGGACCACTTCTCTACATAAAAAAGAACAATAACTAGGTGTTGTGGCAGGATGTGGTAGGTGCCTGTAGTGAGGGAGAGGCAAGAAGATTGCTGAAGCCCATGAGTTTGAGGTTGCTGTGAGCTGTGGTGCCATGGCACTCTACCCAGGGTGACAGAGTGTGATTCTGTCTCAAAACAAACAAAAACAAAAAAAATGTTTTGGATTGGTCTTTTTAAAATTTTTTTTTAAGAAAGGGGTTCTTATTATGGTGTTTAGGATGGCCTTAAACTCTTGGTTCAAGCCATTTTTCCTGCCTCATTCTCTCCCGAATAGCTGGGACTCTAAGGTGTCTGACACCATATCTGGCTTAATTTTGTTTTAATAATAACCCTGTTTTATCTAAAGTTATGTTAATAATGAGATTGACTAGTTACAAAATGAACTAGATATAGAAAAAATAGACTGGTAACCAGAATAAAAGATGACTAATTTTGTAATTTAACAACTCAGAATCGGAAAGTGCTTTATTTAGGTTTAAGCAATCTGTTCTTTGTGTGGGTGTTAGAAAGTTTGGATGGAGTGAATTCATGAAATAAGAATCATTTTAGGCCAGGAGTGGTGGCCTACCCCTGTGATCCTGGCAATTTGGGAGGCACAGGTGGGAGGATTGGTTGAGGTCATTAGTTAAAGACCAGCCTAAGCAAGAGTGAGCCTCCATTTCTACAAAATAGAAAAGTTAGCTGGGTGTGGTGGGGTTCCAGCTTCTTGGGGGGCTGATGCTGGAGAATTGCTTGAGCCTAGGAGTTTGAGGTTGCAGTGAGCTATAATGCTGCCACTGCACTCTGAAGGGTGGAGAGGAAGAATCTTTTTAATTATGAAATGAGTGAGTTTAATAAATATTTCATCAGAGGTTCTTATAAGTAGCAATTTGCCTAATTTGAGTTTTTCTTCTTTACTTTTGTTTTTGTATCTTTTTTCTTTTGGTGGTTTGAACTTGCTAAAAGCAAAATGGTTATCAAAGGGAATTGAGGGAAGGTGTGTAGTGACAGCTTGAGTGATTCTTACAACATTTGGTCTCTGCTGATTTTACTTTTTTATAATTTTTTATTTTTTTAATTGCATTGATGTCTCACTAATTCTTTATTTCCATTCCTAGCCTTCGGATTCTGTGAGTATAAGGAGCCTGAATCTACCCTTCGTGCACTCAGATTATTGCATGATCTGCAGATTGGAGAGAAAAAGCTACTTGTTAAAGTTGATGCAAAGACAAAGGCACAGCTGGATGAATGGAAAGCAAAAAAGAAAGCTTCTAATGGGGTATGTTTTCTGTAGTGTTATTTCTTTAGGCCAGCTATTTCTGTGTCAATGCTTTCATAAATGAATCTAACATGGGGCTTCACAAGATCATCACTATAGTATGTACTTGTGACTTAAAGCGGAAGGGTATTTTATAGTTTGTAGTTATTGTAAGTCTTTTGTCTACCCACAGTGGGTGGATGACTGTTGGTTTGCTTGTTCCAGGTTGGGATGAAGGTAGTAAGGGAGGCTGGACAAGGTTAACTTGCCAGAGAAATCACTGGTACAGACTATTCCAAACAGAGCTTATTCATTAAGGCAGCTTTGTAAGTAAGTACAAAATATTTCAACCTACACAATTTTTATTAGTTGTCCTCTCTTTTAAAAGTACCCAGATTCAGTGTGAACGAAAATAAGTCTTTATTACATTTCCTCAGCTGGATGGCTTTATTTAGGGTACTTTAAGTGAAACTAAAGTAAAGGAAATTTTTGTATGTTGTGTTTTGATGTATGCATTACCACCCACTTTCAGCAGCAAAACATAGCTAAAACTTGAGTGTTTATTTCCTCATTTCCTCTTCCTAGTTCCTTAGTTCCTTTTTGGAACCTTAAACTGAACAAATCCAAAAGAGATGTATCATCATATTCAGCTCCCAAAAGAAAAAATAAAACAAGTAGCCTTTTGTTCTCATAAAGCTTTCATTATCTTTCAAAATAGAAAATAGTTTTCTTTCCCCTCTCCCCCTTTATAAAAATATTGTTATGTTCTGGCTGGGCACCCGTGACTCAAGCAGCTAAGTCGCTAGCCACATACACCTGAGCTGGCGGGTTTGAATCCAGTCCGGGGCCTGTCAAACAACAATGATGGCTGCAGCCAAAAACTAGCCGGGCGTCGTGGCAGGTGTCTGTAGTCCCAGCTACTTGGGAGGCAGAGGCAGGAGAATCGCTTGAGCCCAGGAATTGGAGGTTGCTGTGAGCTATGATGCCACGGTACTCTAATCAAGGTGACAGCTTGAGGCTCTGTCTTGGGGGTAGGGGGAAGTATGTATATAGAGTATGTTCTTTGTTTAAAACAAAAAATAGGGTGGCGCCTGTGGCTCAAGGAGTAGGGTGCCGGTCCCATATGCTGGAGGTGGCGGGTTCAAACCTAGCCCCGACCAAAAAAAAAAAAAAAAAAAAAAACTCAAAAATTAAGCAACATTTAAATAAGAAATACCACCTATAATTCTGTTATCATAAGCAACCATCGTAGCCAATTTGATTGTTCTTTCAGAAGTTTCGCCTGTGTGTGGATAAATAGTTTTAACTGGAGTGTGTGAATTGGTTTTCTTTTCATAAAAGAATTGAATTTTAAATATTACTTTATAGTTTTTTTCCCCCACTGAATTCTCTTTCCTTGGACTTCCTCTAATACCTTCACTGATTCCCCTTTGATTAGTTTAGTGTGACTGTTATAGTACTGCCTATGTCTCTAAAACAAATAAAATTTTGTCAGACTCAATGCTTTATATGTCATAATCTATCTTTTTTTTTTTTTCTTTTTTGAGACAGAATCTTACTCTTGTTACCTTGGGCAGAGTGTAGTGGTGTTATCCCTGCAACCTCCACGTCCTGGGCACAATCAATCCTTCTGCCTCAGCCTGCTGAGTAGTTGGGACTACAGGCATATAGTACTATAACCAGCTATTTTTTCCCTATTTTTTGGTAGCAGTGGAATCTTGCTCATGCTTAGGCTGGTCTTGAACTCCTGACCTCAAATGATCATCCTGCCTCCCCTCCCAGAGAGCAAGGATTACAAGTGTGAGCCACCATGCTGGGCTGCCAAATTTATCCTTAATGGTTTTGGATTTCTTACAGAAAAAAGCTCATATTTTTAGCATGGCATTTATGGGTTGCTCCAATCTACCCTTCTAGCTTCCTCTTCCCCTCTCTTTCCACATTCCAGTCCATGTACTCCTACAAACTCCCTTTTTATTTTGCTAGCATCTCATGTCCTTGTTGCCCATCCAAGCTTCCTGTTTAAATTGTCAGCAGTTATAATTAACATGTCCCTTAATTCATACAGCTCCTTAACCCTACCTTCAGTTCCTCTCTTCCCATATAAATTTGCAGGTGTATATCAGTCTTTTTCGTAGCACATATCGTTTATTTCTACCTCTCACAGCTCCTTAAACCTGTCTCATTCCCATATCCTCCTCCACCCCCAATCTCTGATTACAAATAGAAAGGTCAGTAAGTTCATGGACTGTGTTGTCTATTTCATCTTGTACCTTCACAGCATCCTCTTTCTGATAGCAAGAATGGAATGAACATTTATTAACAGTTGCAATTATGTTACTCACCTTACTGTCCACACACAGCTTCATAAGAAAATAATAAAATCCAATTTCTCTGGAAGATTATATCTTACATTAGTAGTGTTGCCTGTCATGTCACTAAAACCTTAAGAAAACAGAAATACCTGTGACAAGTATTTTCAGATACTCCTTACTGTGATAACTGAACACTTACTTAAAAGCAAGGGTGGACTACGTGTCTTCACTTATATAGTTCACTAGGACTCACTTTTATTTGGTTTAATGATTAGTTAGTAATGTGGTTTAATTTGCAGTATCTGAAAATGAAGTAAATCACTATTTATATAAATAAAGAAGTGTACAGTTGTATGTCTTCAGATTTTATCATCATCAGAGTAACCAACCATAAATGTTTGTATCTTTTTTTTTTTGTTTTTTTGTAGAGACAGAGTCTCACTGTACCGCCCTCGGTAGAGTGCTGTGGCATCACATGGCTCACAGCAACCTCTAACTCTTGGGCTTACGCGATTCTCTTGCCTCAGCCTCCCGAACAGCTGGGACTACAGGCGCCTGCCACAACGCCCGGCTATTTTTTTTGTTGCAGTTTGGCCGGGGCTGGGTTTGAACCCGCCACCCTCGGCATATGGGGCTGGTGCCCTACTCACTGAGCCACAGGCGCCGCCCTGTTTGTATCTTTCTTTTTTTTTTTTTTTTTTTTTTTTTGTAGAGACAGAGTCTCACTTTATGGCCCCCGGTAGAGTGCTGTGGCCTTACACAGCTCACAGCAACCTCCAACTCCTGGGCTTAAGCGATTCTCTTGCCTCAGCCTCCCGAGCAGCTGGGACTACAGGCGCCCGCCACAACGCCCGGCTAGTTTGTATCTTTCTTTAAGACAAACCACTTCCAGTAGAAACACAGAGAACGATTATCAAATAAAATGAAATTAAAACAATGTACGTTCTAGGTGTAGTTTACATTGTGCCCAAGAGCTACTTGAAGTCACAGGATAAACATGGCTTATTTTCCTGGAATGTGAATTTTACTCAATAGTGTAGGTTTTAAAAGTTGGATAGTTTTGTCTGATAGAAATTTTTTTTCAATTAACTTTAGCAAATGTTACTATATAGTAGATTGCAGATTTGCCAAGAAATTTCAGGATAACATATGAGAAGGTGCTTGTTTATTTTCCTTACTTGTTGATTAATAAGGGAGATTTAGAACACTATAATTTACTTAGGTAGATGATAGGAGAATGAAACATTTCAAACAATATGTTACTTTATTCAGACATTTTCCTCTGATTCCCAGGCAGAAGAAAAAACACAATTAGTTGCATAGTTCCCACTGAGAAAGAAATGGGAGTTTGGGAGAGTAAGATAGTTTTCATGATCCGTGTGCCTTGTCATACGACTTGATGAAAGTTTTATTTAAAAATGTGCAGAAGCAACTTTTTTTTTTGAGACAAAGTCTCACTATGTTGCCCTCAGAGTACTGTGGTGTCACAGCTCACAGCAACCTCAAACTCTTGAGCTTAAGCCATTCTCTTGCCTCAGCCTCCCAAGTAGCTGGGATTACAGGCACCGGCCACAACGCCCGGCTATTTTTTGTTTCAGTTGTCATTGTTGTTTAGCAGTCCCGGGCTGAGTTCGAACCCACCAGGCTGGTTGTATGTGGTATGGGCGCTGTGCTTTTTCTTTCTATTTCTTACTGACCTTACCTATGTCATTTGAGGTAGCCATGCCAATCTAGTCCATGTCCTATGGCTTTAAGGCTGTCTAGCCATTAACATAGGGGAAGATACTGCCACAAGCTGTAGTCGTTAACTATACATTGATTGCCACAAGCTGTAGTCGTTAACTATACATTCAAGAATGAACTCTCACAAGTCTTAGAAGTACAGATCCTTTCTAGAAAGAGCCATGTGCATTATATTCTAATAGAAAATGGATGCTCCAAGTTAACATCTTTACCTGGGAATTAATCTGGTTGAGTCTACGTTTTCTCAAAAGAAAGAATCTACATTTGCTTAAGTTCCCAAAGAGGTTCTTGTTTTAGACTCTAGAAATAAATGTGCTAAAGAATTAGCCCAGAAGAGCTGTTTAAATTTACAGCTACTGGCTTTACCATTAAATTTAAATTCTTCTGAAAATGGCTTGGTGCCTGTAGGTCAACGGTTAGGGTGCTGTTTACATACACTGGGACTGGCAGGTTTGAACCTGGCCTGGGCCTGCCAAACAACAATGATAGCTACAACAACAACAACAACAAAATAGCCGGGTGTTGTGGCGGGTGCCTTTAGTCCCAGCTTCTTGGGAGGCTGAGGCAAGAGAGATGCCCAAGAGTTTGAGGTTGCTATGAGCTGTGACGCCACGGGACTCGAGTACCACATAGTGATACTCTGTCCCAAAAAAAAAAAAATAGCTTGGAAGGCTGAGGCAGGAGAATCGCGAAAGCCCAAGAGCTGGAGGTTGCTGTGAGTCCTGTGACGTCATGGCACTCTACCGAGGGCGGTAAAGTGAGACTGTCTCTACAAAAAAAAAAAAAAAAAAAATTCTTCTGAAAAGAGCCAAATAAACAGGCCACATAAATATCTCAGATAATCAGTTGATTTCTGTCAGCTAAACCCTTTACCTTTTGTTCCTCAGTATTACTGAATATGCTTTCTGGTTTCTGAAGTATAAGAAGCAACTGGAAATCTGGATGTCTTTTATGACTGAGGATCCAGAGAGGTAGAGCTTTAGATGAAACTTGGCAAGGCTGTGGAATGGTCTCTTTAACTAGAAATAGCTTTCCCTTTTGTGATTTATCAGGTTATTTTTGTTTTTCTTACATTATCAATCAGTTAAGAGATTGGGGCTAATGAGCTTTCTTTCTGAAAATGTAGATTGAAATTTTTCATTTGAAAGGTGATGTGAATTATTAATTGATTCTAAATGTTTTTTTTTTTTTTTTTTCTTTTTTTTTTTTGTAGAGACAGAGTCTCACTTTATCGCCCTCGGTAGAGTGCCATGGCATCACACAGCTCACAGCAACCTCCAACTCCTGGGCTGAAGCGATTCTCTTGCCTCAGCCTCCCGAGTAGCTGGGACTACAGGCGAAATGTTTTGTTTTTAATTGAGGCAAAATAGCCACACTGATTTAAATTGTAGTTTACAATGGGGGGCAATAAATGTAGAGGCTATGGTTATTTTTTATGAGCGGTCCTTTGGAATTGTATCCCCACTAAGATTCCTACACTCAAAAAAAAGTATGGAGATAAGAATGGCTCAAGGAAAGGAATTCAGAATGTAAGGGATATGCCAAAGACAGACTGAGTGGTAAAATATATTTTTATAATTTTGAATTAAGGTCTCAACAGCTGAGAGTTTGGATGGAAATAGTCATTTGTGCCTCTGGATGTTTCAAGTTAAATAGGGTTAACTCTTCATTTAAAAAGCTTCAGGGAAGCAGGGTAATCACGGAAGGGATTTTAATAAGGGCTGAATAAATTAAAGCCCTTATTGCGATATGTTATTGATTTAAAATAAGAAAGGAATGCATCACTACAATTATAGTTTTATTGTTGGTAAATAATTTTGATAGTTCAATTACATCTTCTTGTCTTTATCCAAGATGCCAAGTAAAGTTGGTTACAAGAAGATTGGATGAAATGACAGGCTTGATAAAGAAACTTATTATTTAGAGCGGTTATAATACCATACAATGCCTTATATTGCCATAACCCAGCTCTCTTTTTTTTTTTTTGCTGTTTTTTGCCGGGGCTTGAACCTGCCACCTCTGGCATATGGGGCTGGTGCCCTACGCCTTTGAGCCACAGGCACTGCCCATCTCTCTTTTTTTTTTTTTTTTTTAAGAAAAAGAGTCTCAGTTGGCATCACAACTCACAGCAACCTCCAACTCCTGGGCTTAGCCAATTCTCTTGCCTCAGACTCCCAAGTATCTGGGACTACAGGTGCCCGCCAAAACACCCGGCTATTTTTTTTGGTTGCAGTTTGACTGGGGCTGGGTTCGAACCCACCACCCTCGGTATATGGGGCCGGCGCCTTACCGACTGAACCACAGGCGCCGCCCCACACATTATACTTCTAATAAGAGTTTTTGAGAGCATTAAATTCAGAAAGAAATACTTGTTGACTGTGTATCCAACGGAGACAGCTTTCAGAATACTGATGATCATGTTACTAAATCACTTCTAGATTATATTGTTAAGTAGCCATAAGGCATGAAACTCACCTTGAATAGAGTGGTATGCATTATGACCAAGAGCCAGAAATTTATTCACAAAGCATGGTTCTTTGTACGTGTTTTGAAAATGTACACCATGTATGTTTATCAAATAAATTGATAAGTATTTTGGGATATGCATAACAGGAATAGCATTACATTAGAAGTAATTTTTTTCTCCACAGAGACAGAGTTAACAGTCTAGATTTCTCTTAAAGGACTCTCAGCTACTTGGGAGGTAGAGGTAGGGAATTTAAGTCTAGGCTGGGCAACTTAGCAAGATTTGTCTCTTTTTAAAAAGAATTATTAGGCTTGGCACCTGTGGCTCAAGCGGCTAAGGCACCAGCCACTACACCTGAGCTGGTAGGTTCGAATCCAGCCGGTGCCTGCCAAACAATGACGGCTGCAACCAAAAAATAGCCAGGCTTTGTGGCAGGCGCCTGTAGTCCCAGCTATTTGGGAGGCGGAGGCAGGAGAATCGCTTGAGCGCAGGAGTTGGAGGTTGCTGTGAGCTGTGATGCCACAGCACTCTACCCAGGGTGACAGCTTGAGGCTCTATCTCAAAAAAACAAAAAAAAGGATTATTAGCCAGGTGCGGTGGCTCATGCCTATAATCCTTAATACTCTGGGAGGCTAAGGTGGGTGGATTGTCTGAGCTCGGGAGTTCCAGACCAGACTGAGCAAGAGAAAGACCCTCTCTCTAAAAAAAATAGCCAGATGCTATGGCAAGCACCTACAGTCCCAGCTACCAGGGAAGCTGAGGCAAGAGAATCGCTTTGAGCCCAAGAGTTTGAGGTTTCTGTGATCTATGATGATGCTACAGCACTCTACCCAGGGTAACAAAGTGAGACTGTGTCCAAACAAAAAGGATTATTAACAAAGTCCCCCAAATGATCAGTTACTTATTTGTGAGTAGAGTTTTTACCTTAGATGTGTAGCTCATAGAGTGATAGACCTGTATAGTATTACTGCTGATTCCTTAATATATAAGTATATGGTTTTAGAAGTGGTATTCCTGCATTATGAGAACTTGTGGAAACCAGTGGGGCAAAAAAGAAGCCATCATTTCAGGCTGCAGCCTCTCTGATGCTTATAGTTTTGGTGTATATAGCTATCTAGTGTTTTTCTTATTTTTGTTTTCTTAACCTACATATATACTTTTGCTTTTCTACATGGTAGCTATCACAGTGTACTTAAAATTATATTTTGCTTTTATTACATAACTAAATTTTCTACTGTTGAATGTCTTGGCAGGAATGAGTTATTTAGTAAATAATATACTTAGCAATTATCATTAGTTTGCTACTATTGAACAAGACAATCTGAAAAATAGTAAAAGCTATACAAATACGTTTAGTGGGCTGGTCCTGTGATTTAATGTTTTTATATGTGATTAAGGGGACCAGGATCTTAGGAAGAAAGAAAAAAAAATGAAAAAGTGCTATTACCTCAGGAAAAACCAAAATAATACAGGTGACACTTACTTTTTGAAGTTAAGAACAAAACTAGCTCTGCATTTAATAGGGCTATGGAGATGTTTTGGAGCAAATGTTTGTTTTCTTAACTCTTGTTTTAGAAAGATTTTCATTTTGTTGTTTGATTTTTCTTCTCCCTAAATTTGCCGTGTTAAGAATGCGAGACCAGAAACAACTACTACTAATGATGATGAAGAAGCTTTAGATGAAGAAACAAAGAGAAGAGATCAGATGATTAAAGGGGCCATTGAAGTTTTAATACGCGAGTACTCCAGCGAGCTAAATGCCCCCTCACAGGAATCTGACTCTCACCCCAGGAAGAAGAAGAAGGAAAAGAAGGAGGACGTATGTGTTCTGACAACACAGTCATTTCTACCATTTATTTTTAATGATATCACTCATGTCCTTTGCTTATATTTTAACTTTTTGAAGGGAAAATAGAACTAGGACTTCTAACAATGGAGGTTGAAAGAGAAAGTTTGGTTCTCTTATACTCACTTATTTTGGATAGATACACTTAGAGAGGCTATAAGAACTGTAATTTAAAAACGGCAAATGTTTCATATACTTCAAAAAAGTACTATAAAATATATATTTACAAAGAAATATATATTAAATATTCAGTTAGCCCACATGTGGGTTCCACATCTATAGATTCAACCAACCTTGACTTGAAAATATTCAGGGGAAAAACTGAAAAATAACAGTATAACAGGCCAGGTGTGGTGGCTCACGCCTGTAATCCTAGCACTCTGGGAGGCTGAGGCATTAGATTGCCCTGAGCTCACAGGTTCGAGACCAGACTGAGCAAGAGCAGGACCCCATCTTTAAAAATAGCCAGGCATTGTGGCAGGCACCTATAATCCCAGCTACTTGGGAGGCTGAAGCAGGAGAATCATTTAAGCCCAAGATTTAGATGTTGCTGTGAGCTATGACACTACAGCACTCTACTGAGGATGACAAAGTGAGATTCTGTCTCAAAGCAGTATAACAATTAAAAAAACAACACAAAAATCAATATGTTATGGCCATTTACATTATATGTAATTTGTGTTAGATATTAAAAAGTAACCAGAGATAGTTTAAAATATATGGATGGATGTATATAGAATAGATTCTATGCTATTTTAAAGAATGGGAATATTCATGAATTTTGATATCTGAAGGGGGAGGGGTGTTTTGGAAACAGTCTCCCATGGATGTGAAGGGACAACTGTGTGTGTGTGTGTTGGGGGAGTCCTATGAAAGTTTTGAGACAAACTTTGTTATGATCCATTATTACACTTCCAAGAAACAGTTGACAGTACCTTTCCTGATTTACTCATGGAAGTTTCAGCTTGCTTGGGTTGTCAGTGGCGCTGGGAGGGCTTTGTTTCTGTCCATGAGAAATTTACGTTTCTTGATTTTTTTTTTTTTTTTTTGTGTGTATGTCAAAACTTTTGTAATTACCCATACAGAAGGTACCAAAAAAACGATACTCATTTTAAGAACAGAAAAAACTATTAAACTTGTAATATTCAAGTCACGTTTATCTTCTGCAATTATAAGGAATACAATATACAAGATAACAATTGTTATCTTGAGTTATTATAATTTGCCTTTCTTAGAATGCGTATACTTTTTTTCATCCTCATATATATATATACATGCTATTTTGTATAGAATTGTAATTTGACTGTGTTTTACCAACTAGTTTCCTAATTTTCTGCGCAAAATGTTCCTGTTTTGTATTCGTATTTTGGGATGCATAACATGGAGGTTTATGTAGGGGAACCTCTGTAACTTATCACCTGGGACTATAACAGATATAATCAACATAAGAAACTAGGCCTTCATACATGTGGTGCGTGCATGTCTGGTCTATGAAAATTAGGTCAACTTAAGGAGGTGGCTAACTATGGAAGGTCTGCTATACTTGTAGACTAAATTATGTTTATAAAACCCCAAACAACTACAAAAACCTCTTAAGTAGTGGTGAAGTAGGAAGTGCTAAAGGGGGTAAAGTACGAGTTTGTTTTCTTTTTTAATCATGGCATATTTGGCCTTATTTTACTTTATCCCTGAATTACGATTGTTCTGTCTCTACTCTAAGCCAGAAACCAGGTCTCATTCACTGAAGGTTCTTACTATTCTTTAATATTTAGCTCCCTTTCCTTTTGAATCCATGTTTTATTTCTCCACACACAGTAATAGTATCAAACATTAAACTGGAGGACTTTTAAGGAGGAACACGAGATGAAACAGTCTTCCTTAGTAAAGTGAATCCCTTCTTCAGCCTAAGCTAGTTGAATAATAGGGAGTCCAGATTGAAAGAAAATGTTTGGTTTTCTTACACCCATTACCTTTGGATAAACTTAGTGAAATTATAGGGAGTGCTCTTTTAAAATATTGGAAGTATTGAATGGATTGTAAACGTCATGCAAAAGTACTAAAAGAATGTATGTTGTTATTTATCAATGAGTAGTGTCAGTTCATATTTTTATTTCAGGGCCTGTTTAGGCCCTTTTCAGTTTTCTTTGTAGCTAAGTACATTTTTAAAACTTAGCTTATTCTCCCTCATTTGGTAATAAAAACTTGAGTGAGGTGCAGTGTTATAGAAATGGGAATTGATAGTCAGTAATAAGGTGATTGAGGCTTGTAGATTTTTTTTCTTCTTGTGGGAAAGGCAAAGAATAATTAGACATATTTCTTTGGTTTGGGTTGAGAGTAGAGGATAAAAAATCTTGCCCTATGGCGGAACTTGTAGTTAAATTTCGTTGGTATGATTGTTTCCTGTATCTTGGAAGAAATGAGGAAGGAAGCCTTTCTACTTTGAGGCCCTCTTTGTTTCATTGTTTGTGGGGCTGTTGGAGGGATAGGAAGTGGTGGGTAATCAAAAAGATACAAAGAGTGAAAAGTGAAATCACATTTGGTATCAAGTAATTCAAAATCAAGAAAATATAGCAGGGCGGTGCCTGTGGCTTAAGGATAGGGTGCCGGCCCCGTGTACCGGAGGTGGTGGGTTCAAACCCAGCCCCAGCCAAAAAACTGAAAAAAAAAAAAAAAAGAAAATATAGCAGAAGCATTATCTTGTTCACAGTATAAATATATAGGGCTTTGCTTTATGGGGTGGTGTGACCTCTGGGTTTTTTTGGTGTTGTTTTGTTTTTTAAATCTTTGTGGGTTTTTCCGCAGATTTTCCGCAGATTTCCAGTGGCTCCACTGATCCCTTATCCACTCATCACTAAGGTTTGTTTAAATTGTACACTTTGATAATACTTTTGTTTACTGCTAATTGCTAGATTTCTGTTTCCTACCTGATTTTTTTACTATTTAGGTTCAGATTGTTAGATTTGTTACTGTAGATTTTTTTTATTTATTTGCTCATAGAGTTCGTAAGACCTATACAAAATATCTAACATTTTACTTTTTATATTGAGATTGATCTTTATTCATTCTTTTCTATCCCCCTTATCTTTTAGGAGGATATAAATGCTATAGAAATGGAAGAAGACAAAAGAGACCTGATATCCCGAGAGATCAGCAAATTCAGAGACACACACAAGGTAGTACTCTTTGTTTTTTTCACTTGATACCAATCTAGACTTTTTACAGAATCCAAAGCAAACAGACAAAAAATTCAACCTTACATTAGAATATATTTTTAAATGCTTTTTATAGGTTTAATTGATATTTAGATAGAAACAAAGAAACAGAAAACCCAATACCATATTAAAGTGGTCCTTGACATATTGCGTATTTTTTTGGTTACTGACCACTCTGCAGTCATCTCACTTTAATATGAATAAAAGCTAATTTTATCTTTAGATTTCAACATAAACATCAAGTTCAGAGTTAAACTCAATTCAAGGGGGCAGCAGGATAACATACACTATAGTATATTTCTGGGGCAGTTATTTAACTTAATCTTAGGAAAACCTTTTCTTTAGAGCTGAGATTAAAATTTTAAGATTTCTATTTGTATAGATTTAAGTTGAGTGGGGGAGATTTTAAAAAGTAGAGGTCAGTGGTTACCAGACTTAACCAAATTTTAGATGCATGGAAGAACTGTAAATTCCCATAAAGCTAATCTATTCATTGACCCCCACCATTATGATAGAGATCATATGGTGACTAATGCAAGATGAAACTCTCAGCTTGGAAAGTAACAAGGAATAGGATGTAAGTATGAGCTTCTGTTTTTTATTATATTTATGGATGCCCCCTCAGAAAAATATGCAAAGGGGTAACTGGCTTGGAAATGGGTATTTGTGTATAGTAAATCCCACTCACGAGTTTTGCCTATTTAAAGCTTCTCTCAATGACAGTGCATCTGTGAATGTTCGCTGATGTTGAAGGTGATGCTTACGGATGGTGAAATGCAAATATTGCATGACATGTATTTTGATGTTAGAGGTAATAAAGTGTTGCTGGTTCTTATTCATAGCCTGAGAGATCTTTAACTCAGTAAATGTTAAGTGTTTTTTATTCAATCTTTTTTTTTTCCTTTTTTATTCAATCTTATTTTTCTTATTGCTTTCAAAATCCAAAGTTGACAATTAATTCCAATGAATAACTGCTGCTGAACTGCTGAACACTTACCATTGAGATGCCCAGCTGTAGCTCACATATGCAGTGCTTTTTCAGGAATTAAATATGTCTAAAAGCACAGAATGTGTAATTTTTCCAAAAGTAATTTTAAGAGTTGACATGGTGGTCTTTGCAAAGTCTTTTTAAAGGAATACTTTTGGTTAGGTATAATATTCAAACTTAGGAGTGAGTAAGCTTAAAAGCGGTATATAGTTGTGTGTGTGGTTTACCCCCTTTTTATTTTTATTTATTTGTTAAACTCTGTTATGTTCTTGGTAAATTGTGAGGAAATCATGCTTTTAAACACTAATTTTAAATGTATTTGAGCATCTTTCAGGCATTTTACTGCCTTAGAATTATTTCACTGGGGGGAATGTTTTGAATTTCCAAAATGTGTTTTAAAAATAAAAAATCAAAATGGAAACCAAAAATGGTTCTTTTTATTGGGTGGTATGGTTAAAGGGGATGTTTGAAACTCCAGTAACAGAAAATGAGCTCAGTGAACCTTTGCATGTTTTGGTATGAGTTTATTAAATAACCACAGACTGTCAGGGTATCAGCGTGGCAGGGGGCGTCCATTTACAGCACGGATGAGTCTGAAGAGAGAATAAGGTAAGATTTATGATTTTTTATCTGTCCTTCATTACTTTCTTACATCTTTTTAGGCTCACTTCATTTTTTCTACAGTCTTTCTTTAAAAATACACATTTATTTATATATGCTATATATATGTTTCTACACACACATATATATAATCTCATATATAATCTTTTAGAAAAACATTTAGTATGGATTAGATTCACTTATTTTTTCATTTACTTAGAACCAAACTTTTGAAATGAGGTCTAAAACAAATTATTATTCACATAGTGAATAAATAGTACAGTGAATAAGCAAGAGTAAAAAAATGAGGAATTCTACAAATTAATATTGGAAGAGCTAAAATAATCTGTAAGTATCTATTATGTCAGAAATAAACAAATTTCTTTATAAGTGTATGATACTGAGGTAAGTTTTATGTAGTCTAGCCTCATATTACAGTATAAAATTTTATTAAAACTGTTTCAGAGAAGAGATTTTTGTCCCTTTAAAACCTTTCAGTTTCTGTTCTCTTTCTACCGTTTTTTATTTCTTTCTTTTGTAGTTTCAATGTATTCAGTGTTGGCTTTGCCTGCTTTCTACTTCAATACAGACAGGCATGGCAGCTGAATATATTGATCTCTCATATATTAGCTTTTCTTTCATAATCCTCTATCAGTTCTCTGATCCTTGAGCAAGAGACAAGGAGTATCTAACAGGTAAGATTGCTTTTTAAAGTTGTTTTAAATGCTTTACATGACTGAGAAAAGAAAAATGCACATTTTATTGTTGCAGTTTAAATTTCATTCCTGTGAAACAAAACGTGGAACCAAAGATACAAATGTGTTTTGTTTTTGTTCTGTTTTGTTTTACCTGTGGATTTTATTTTTCCTGAGTTTGTGTAGAAACCATGCGGTACACTGGTAATCTGTTAGGGTACAAACTCGGTCTGACATTGTTATTTGGTTTATTTGTGAACCATGTACTTGCTCTTCCTCCCAGAAACATAGCTTGTAGGCAAGGTTAATCCAGTGTTGGCGATCCATGTCCTAGCACAACATCTGTAAGTTAATACATAATCGTTCCTTCCAAGGATGGATTTATCATTGTAAATATATTTTTACTGTTTTACAGGCATAATGGGCATAAATACATTGCTTTTAAATATTTTTAATGAAACTAATTGCAGTTATGTACATTTTGCTTGAAGTGAGTGATTTTCGAACTCTTTGTGTTTGGTGGGCTGTCCATCTTGTCATGGTGGGAGTGAATGGTTCTGTAGATCAGAAGGCAGATCTTGACAGAATTCAGCTTATGTTTCTTTTGGAGGGTGGGCAGAGATCATTTAGTTGCCTTATAGTGACCTGATTGTCCTCCCGCACCTGCCCTTAAAAAAAATCTTTAGTAACCTCTAGGTAATGGGAAATCTGAGGTTTATAATTAGTTATCAGTAGTCTCACTGATTTTCAGAAATTCATACTGGGCAGAATTAAGTTTTAGCCATGTAATTGTACTTATAGAAAGAACCACCACATTCCTCATGATCATTTTAGTTATTACATAGTCATTGAGTAGTCAGCCACACTTGACACAGTCTCCCAGCATCCAAGATTGGAGATTCCTGGTCTGTGTAGAGTATATGGTTTTGCACGAAATCTATCTAGTATTGTGTTTGGTTCAGTTTAATTTATCAAGTAAAAACCACAAGTAGTTAATATTAAAGTACCAGTGGTTTGGTGTTTTTGTTCCCAGTGTTGGGCATTGCGCCGGGAAAAATCTCGATATTGGAACTACAGAGTTAACTCTAAAAGTACTTTTATTGGTTTCTAGAAACTGGAAGAAGAGAAAGGCAAAAAGGAAAAAGAAAGACAGGAAATTGAGAAAGAACGGAGAGAAAGAGAGAGGGAGCGTGAAAGGGAACGAGAAAGGCGAGAACGGGAACGAGAAAGGGAAAGAGAACGTGAACGAGAAAAGGAGAAGGAACGGGAGCGGGAACGAGAACGGGATAGGGACCGTGACCGGACAAAAGAGAGAGATCGAGATCGGGATCGAGAGAGAGATCGTGACCGGGATCGAGAAAGGAGCTCAGATCGTAATAAGGATCGGAGTCGATCAAGGTATGACGGCTTGAAGTTGCTGTTCCCTAATAACTTTAATGGGACCACAGGGTAGCCCTTTGTCAAACCATTTGCATTTATGCAATGAGAATTTCTTTAGAGATAAAACAACATCACACACACAGGTAACATTAGTGAAAGTAAAAATTTTCAACTGGCTTTTGTGTGAAGTCAGTGTTTTTTTGGGGGGTTGTTTTTCTTTCTTTCTTTTTTTGAGACAGAGTCTCACTATGTTGCCCTGGCTAGAGTGCTGTGGCGTCACAGCTCACAGCAACCTCAAATTCTTGGGCTTACGTGATTCTCTTGCCTCAGCCTCCCAAGTAGCTGGGACTACAGGTGCCCACTACAGCACCCAGCTATTTTGTTGTTGCAGTTGTTGTTGTTTAGCTGGCCCTCAGCCAGTTCAAACTTACCAGCCTGGGTGTATGTAGCCCGCGCCCTACCCACTGAGCTATGGACACTGCCCGCTTTTTGTTTGTTTGTTTATTTTTTCTTGAGACAGTCTTACTTTGTCACCCTTGGTAAGTGCTGTAGCATCATAGCTCATAGCAACCTGAAACTCTTGCGCTCAAGTGATCTTCTTGCCTCAGCCTCCTGAGTAGCTGGGACTACAGGCCCCTGCCACAATGCCAGCTATTTTTAGAGATGGGTCTTGCTCTTGCTTAGGCTGATCTCAAACCGGTGAGCTCAGGCAATCCACCCCTCCTTAGTCTCCCAGAGGACTGGGATTACAGATGTGAGCCATAGCTCCCTGCCTTTGTGTGAAGTCAGTTACAGAAACCTAGGTCACACCATCTGACTGTCAACTCTGTTCTAGGCAATTATGATTCCCTGCTATCTTTCTGGGCTTGTGGGCAGTTTTTCTATTTGCCCTTTCATTGAGGCCTTGTATACAGCGCCAGCACCACTCCTGAAAAGCTCCTGTATTTATTTGGTCCTATAGCCTATTGGACTGCCACAAAGAGGTGGCCAAAATGTAGAGAATATTTTGTAAAATTTTATAATGAATATTTTGTTAATATATATTTGGCTACAATTTTCCATTTCCTCTATGTATGGCAACTTTATGGGGTGACCTTTGAGACATCCTGTAGTTTATACTAGAAAAAAAAGAAAAATTGAGGGGTGTAATGGCTCAGGCCTATAATATCAACACTTTGGGGGGCTAACGCAAAGGGATCTCTTAAACCTACGAGTTCAAGACTAGCCTGGACAACAGCAAGACCCCATCTATACAAAATATTTAAAAGTTAGCTGGGTGTGGTGGGACATGACTGGCCCAGCTACTTAAGAGGTTGAGATAGGAAGATTGCTTTAGCCCAGGAGTTGGAGGCTCTATTGAACTATAACAATAGCACTGAACTCTAGCCTGGGCAACAGAGTGTGACACTGTCTGTAAAGAAAAAAGGAAAAACGAAAATTGTTGCAGAACATACACAGAATGATGACAGGGACCTAATTAAATATACACATAAAACATATAGTTTATAGATGGATATGCCATAAAAGATTGATTTTGTTTGTTTGTTTGTTTTTGTTTGTTTAATAGAGAGAGGGTCTTGCAGTATTGCCTGGGCTAGTCTCAAACTCCTGATCTTGGGCAGTCTTCCTGCCTCTCTGCCTTCCACACTGCTAGGATTATAGGTGTATGCCACTGCATCTGGCCAACAAAATAATTGATTCTATATACACACACAAACACACAGAAAATATTGATTTTAAAGATATAAATCCTTAATAATTACTATATAGGAGAAGGGTAGAAGGGAAGGATTTAATGCCCACTAAAGATTAAGAGCACTGGACTTCCAGTTTTAGCAACATGATGAATTGACCAAATGTGGAAAACTGCAACACAGTAATATACTTTTAAAACTAGTTTGAAAAAAAGTGAGCTTTTCTCTTCTTGCTTCCCCTCTTTTTTCTACTTCCTTACTCATTTTTGTTCTGCTGTATTCCTCAAGACTGATAAGATTTTTCAAAATAATTCAAAATAATTAACAAAATTTTTAGATAAATAAGCCTCCTAGGTGGTGCCTGTGGCTCAGTGGGTAGCGTGCTGGCCACATACACCGAGGCTGGCAGGTTTGAACCCAGCTGGGGCCAGTTGAACAACGATGACAACTGCAGCAGAAGGAAAAAAAAATAGCTGGGTGTTGTGGCGGGTGCCTGTAGTCCCAGCTACTTGGGAAGCTGAGGCAACAGAATCACTTGAGTCCAACAGTTTGAGGTTGTTGTGAGCTGTGATACCATGGCACTCTACCAAGGGTGACATAGTGAGACTCTCATTTAAAAAAAAAAAAAAAAAGCCTCCTAAAAAGTAAAATTACCAGAAGCTAGAGACAGATGTTAAATAGAAAGCCAGAAGGTAAGTTGTGGCAGTCCAGTAGGCTATAGGACCAAAGCTATATACCACGAGCTAAAAAGAATGGTACTGGAGCTGATTTCTCAATATGCAGGACTTCAGTGAAAGAGCATCAAGAAAAAATGCCCACAGTCCAGAGGGACAGCAGGGAATTGTATCTGTCTAGAACACAGTGGACAGTTAGCAGATATGTTCTGGGTTTCTGTAAAAACTGGCTTTTAAGATAGAAGCTGAGTGTAGAGTTGAAAATTTTTGCTTTGACCAGTGTTGCCTAGGTGTAAAAATTTTCAACTGTTATTTAGTATTTTGTTAATAATTCATATAATTAATATTCAGTTTTCAATACTTTGTGATTTGTGTTCAGTTCTTTGGTTTTGCTTTCTGACATAAACAGTTGGCATTAACATTGATTTTGGCAAACAATTCACAAATTGGGGCTGGGATTACATCTTTCTGATATGCTTGCATTTCTGCAGAAATCAAATGCTAAATTCTGGCTTGTGAGTTTGCATATTATTTCAAAATGTACGTTGTGATCCTTTCCTTTGGTCTTCATAGGAAACAGCAGATTTATTTAAAAAAATTTTTTGTTTACATAGAGAAAAGAGCAGAGATCGAGAACGGGAACGCGAGCGGGAAAGAGAAAGAGAACGAGAACGAGAGCGAGAAAGAGAACGGGAGCGAGAGAGAGAGCGAGAGAGAGAACGGGAGCGAGAAAGGGAAAAAGACAAGAAACGGGACCGAGAAGAGGATGAAGAAGATGCATATGAACGAAGAAAACTTGAAAGAAAACTCCGGGAGAAAGAAGCTGCTTATCAAGAGGTATATTGAGGAGATGTTTTTATTCTTAAAGCTTGGTATACTTAGTATATGTGTCAAAATTTTTGTAGGATCTTTTATGTAAATTTCTAAAGCTTTGAAAATTTCTTTTATAGCGCCTTAAGAATTGGGAAATCAGAGAACGAAAGAAAACTCGGGAATATGAGAAAGAAGCTGAAAGAGAAGAAGAAAGAAGAAGAGAAATGGTAAGATTCTAGATTAAAAATAAGTGATTTTTTTTCAGTTAAAAATTAGATAAGATCTTTACTGTTAACTACAAGTAACCATAACTGAAATGTACAAGCTTCTTCTCAGTTTGAAGATAATTTTTTTTTTATTATTAAATCATAGCTGTGTACATTCACTAGCTTCACAGACCATTTACAGTTTGAAGATACTTTTTGTGGATTTCAAGTAATCTCAGAAAATTTCAGTATGCCCAAATCTTTTTCAAATTTGCATTGCCAATAAATAAAACATTTTTTTGCATTCTTTAAAAATAAGTACATCATAAAATAATATATAGGTGGAATTTATAGAACTTTTTTTTTTTTTTTTAGAGACAGAGTTTCACTTTATCGTCCTCGGTAGAGTGCTGTAGCGTCACAGCTCACAGCAACCTTCAACTCCTGGGCTTAGGCAATTCTCTTGCCTCAGTCTCCCAGTAGTAGCTGGGACTACAGGTGCCCACCACAGCTCCCGGATATTTTTTGTTGCAGGGTGGCCGGGGCCGGGTTCAAACCCTCCACCCTTGGTATATGGGGCTGTTGCCTACCCACTGAACCACAGGCGCCACCAGAATTTATAGAATATTTTTAGTAAGAATCTCTTAATTGTGGAAAGCAGAGGTGGGAAGATCGTTTTGAGGCCAGAAGTTTGAGACCTGCCTGAGTAAGAGAGAGACTTTGTCTCTACAAAAAAAAAAAAAAAAAAAAACAGAAAAATGAGCTGGACATGATGGCAGGTGCCGGTGGTCTCAGCTACTAAGGAGGCTGAGGCTAGAGGATTACTTGAGGCTCGGAGTTTGAGGTTGCTGTCAGCTGGGCTGACACCCCAGCACTGTAGCCAGGGCAACAAAGTGAGACTCTTGTCTCATAAAAGTGGGGGTGGGGGGAGAAGAATATAATAATATAATTATTTGAAGAAATGTCATCAACAATGTTGTGAGTGAGCTTCTTAAAATAATGCTGCTTTCTGGAAGCAATTCTGAAACCAATCTTGAGAAAATTTTCATATTTTGTGTTTGGAAGCTTCAAAAAGAATCCAGTAATAGGCTCAGCACCTGTGGCTCAAGCAGCTAAGGTGCCAGCCACATACACCTGAGCTGGCAGGTTTGAATCTAGCCCAGGCTGCCAAACAACAATGATGGCCGCAACCAAAAAATAGCTGGGCGTTGTGGTGGGCGCCTGTAGTCCCAGCTACTTGGGAGGTGGAGGTAGGAGAATTGCTTGGGTGCCCAGGAGTTGGAGGTTGCTGTGAGCTGTGATGTTACAGCACTCTACCCAAGGCAACAGCTTGAGGCTCTGTTTCAAAAAAAAAGAAAAAAAATCCAGTAACATAAGGCTGCGTGCAGTGGCTCACGCCTGTAATCCTAGCACTCTGGGAGGCTGAGGCAGGTAGATTGCCTGAGCTCAAGAGTTTGAGATCAGCCTGAGCAAGAGCCAGACCCCGTCTCTAAAAATAGCAGGATGTTGTGGTGGGCGCCTCTGGTTCCAGCTACTTGGGAGGCTGAGGCAAGAGAATCACTTGAGCCCAAAAGTTTGAGGTTGCTGTGAATGCCGCAGCACTCTACCGAGGGCAACAAAGTAAGACTTTGTCTCCAAAAAAAAAAATCACTTGCTTATATTCAAGTAACACAAATATAGGAAGTAAAAAATGAAAGTTTCTTTTTTCTAACCAAAGTAGTTAAATTCTGTTTTTATTTTATGAATCTTCCTTGGGGCTCATACTTTATAACTAAAGACATTTGTAAATACTGTCATTGATAGGCTGCCTAACAGTCTTTCACTCATTTGATAAATTTTGAGTGTGTATTTTATCCTGTCTTTATGCTAATTACTGAACATACAAGAATGATTAAATGATCCCATTTGAAACGTAACCAATGTAGTCATTAAAGACAGTTACTGTAAGGGGTATGTGTGTACTTAAAGTGTGTTAAAGGTGTGTTCACAGTATTTTTGTGAATATAGAATAAGAATACTAATTCTGCTTGGATTAAGAGCTTGGTTATTGATAGGTGGTTAGGTTGAGGGAGTCTTTTGTAAAGAGGTAGCATTTGAACTACCTGAAACATATAAATATTTTACTATGTTTAGAAATCTATCTTTATCTACTTTGAAAAAGTTATTTGTTAATATAATTGTGGTTAGATAGAATAATACAGATAAAAATACATGTAATTGTATGTAATTATTATTAAATATAATTGTTGCTGATTTTGAAATTCCAAAATTAGGAATTAGAGATTTATGTAACTTCATGTTTTGTTTACTATCAATTTAAAATTATGTAGGAGGGTGGCGCCTGTGGCTCTGTGGTTAGGGCACCGGCCCCATATACTGAGGGTGGCAGGTTCGAACCTGGCCCCAGCCAAACTGCAAGAAAAAGTAGCTGGGCGTTGTGGCAGGCACCTGTAGTCCCAGCTTCTTGGAAGGCTAAGGCAAGAGAATTGCCTAAGCCCAGGAGCTGGAGGTTGCTATAAGCTGTGACACCACGGCACTCTGCTGAGGGCGATAAAATGAGACTTTGTCTCTACTAAAAAATAAAAAATAGGGGCGGCGCCTGTGGCTCTGAGTGGGGCACCGGCCCCATATGCCCAGGGTAGCGGGTTCAAACCCAGCCTTGGCCAAACTGCAACAAAAAAATAGCTGGGCGTTGTGGCGGGTGCCTGTAGTCCCAGCTGCTTGGGAGGCTGAGGCAAGAGAATCGCGTAAGCCCAAGAGTTAGAGGTTGCTGTGAGCTGTGTGACGCCTCGCCACTCTACCTGAGGGCGGTACGTGAGACTCTGTCTCTACCAAAAAAAAAAAAAAATTTATAAAAAAAAAATAAATAAATAAATAAATAAAATTATGTAGGCATTACCTTTAGACTGAGTCATAACTGTGATTTAAATTTTTTTTCTTCTTTTTCTTTTTCGTGGTTTTTGGCCGGGGCTGGGTTTGAACCCGCCACCTCTGGCATATGGGACCAGCGCCCTACTCCTTGAGCCACAGGCGCCGCCCGTTTTTTTTTCTTTTTTTTTTGTGATTTAAATTTTTAATCCTCCATTTCCTAATCCTTGTAGCACCATCTGTCTATGCGATGAAATTTTAAATATATCTGTCCTTTTAATAAGGTGTTCTCTAGTTTTATTTCTTGGTTTGCTCAGGTAGCATTAGAAGATAATCACTGTACTTTGAGGATTATATACAGAGCGGATTTATTGTAGCAGATAAATCCTAAAAACCTTGTTTTATAAGTAAATGTTAAAAAATGTCTAAGGTAAATTACACTTAATGTTATGAACTATGTGAGTACTGTAGAGTTTTAAGCCGTATAAATAGGAAAAATGTTTCCAAGAATGTGGGAGGAGGAAGTCTGAATGAATTTTATGTTAACTTTACATATTTTGTCCTTCATTTCCTTAAAGGCCAAAGAAGCTAAACGACTAAAAGAATTCTTAGAAGACTATGATGATGATAGAGATGATCCTAAATATTACAGGTAAAGAAGCCTTGTTTTATGAACTTAGGCTCTCACTTTGTTTTTTTTTTTTTTTTTTTTTTTTTTTTGTGGTTATTGGCCAGGGCTGAGTTTGAACCCGCACCTCCGGCATATGGGACTGGCGCCCTACTCCTTGAGCCACAGGCGCCACCCTTTTCTTTTTTTTTTTTTTTTTTTTTGTAGAGACAGAGTCTCACTGTACCGCCCTCGGGTAGAGTGCCGTGGCGTCACACGGCTCACAGCAACCTCCAACTCCTGGGCTTACGCGATTCTCTTGCCTCAGCCTCCCGAGCAGCTGGGACTACAGGCGCCCGCCACAACGCCCGGCTATTTTTTTGTTGCAGTTTGGCCGGGGCTGGGTCCGAACCTGCCACCCTCGGCATATGGGGCTGGCGCCCTACTCACTGAGCCACAGGCGCCGCCCTCTTTTTTTTTTTGAGACAGAGCCTCAAGCTTTCGCCTTGTGTAGGATGCTGTGATGTCACAGCTCAAGGCAACCTCCAACTCCTGGGCTTAAGCAATTCTCTTGCCTCAGCCTCCCAAGTAGGTGGGACTACAGGTGCCCACCACAACACCTGGCTATTTTTTGGTTGTAGTTGTCGTTGTTTGGCAGGCCCAGGCTGGATTCAAACCTGCCAGCTCTGGTGTATGTGGCTGGCACCTTAGCTGCTTGAGCTACAAGCACCAAGCCAGGCTCTTACATTTTTATTTTTCCATGTCAACCCAACAGTACAAGTTAAAGTGGAATAATAAAGCAAGAAATGTTTATATTCTATTTTATGATCATTTCTATAGCTGATAAGCTCTTTTCTGTGGGGAATAGAGCTATCAGAAAAGGATCAACAATTCTATGTATCTTCTTGGGGGCGGGGTGATAGTATTATATCAAGTAATACAATTTTTTTCTTCATGTGTTTTAAATAGCTCCAGTTTTTATAGCAAGTTAATGCTATTGTCTAGGGTTGTCTAGAAACATTTTTCTTCAAGGATTTCAAGAGTGGTACATAGCAGTTTGACCTCCTTTCCATCACCCCCATTTTCCAAAAATACATACTGATGTATTATTTGAAGTGAGAATTGACACTTACTTAGATGACTTCAGGAATGAAGGAAGCATAGAGGTACTGACAAAACTCAAAACTGTGCTTACTTAATGAGGCATTAACATATAGAGACCACACTTTCTTGGGTGTTGAGCAGATATAGACCCTTAAGACTGTCTTTAGTCTCTTTGCATGCATCTTTTAATGTTGAAAGCAGTCATTGTTGGAAACATCTGTAATAGTGATCTGAGTATTAAATGAGGCCTATTATCATTTTCTTCTACAGGGGAAGTGCTCTTCAGAAAAGGTTGCGTGATAGAGAAAAGGAAATGGAAGCAGATGAACGAGATAGAAAGAGAGAGAAGGAAGAGCTTGAGGAAATCAGGCAACGCCTTTTGGCAGAAGGGCATCCAGATCCAGATGCAGAGCTCCAGAGGGTGAGATACCATAATCTCCACATGATTTTTTTTTTTTTTTTGAGACAGAGCATCACTATGTCACCCTCAGTAGGGTGTCTTGGAGTCACAGCTCATAGCAACCTCAAACTCTTGGGCTTAAGTGATTCTGTTGCCTCAGCCTCCCAGTAGCTGGGACTACAGGCACACGTCACAATGCCCGACTATTTTTTGTTGGAGTTGTCATTGTTGTTTAGCTGGCCTGGGCTGGGTTTGAACCCCACAGCCTCGGTGTATGTGGCCCGCACTGTAACCACTGTGCTATGGAGCCAAGCCAACACATGATTTTGTTTTAAGATTTTCATGTCATCTTACTTTTTCTCCATGGAACTTAGTGTTTTATGGAAGGTTATTAGAACTTCTCGATATTTATTTATTTATGTATTTTTACTTTTTTAGAGACATGGTCTTCCTTTTTTACCCAGTTTGGGTTACAGTGGCATGATCTTAGCCAATTTTAACCTTCGACTCCTGGGCTCAAGTGATCTTCCCACCTCAGCCTCCCGAGGCATTGGGATTACAGGCATGAGCTACATGCTCCTGACTATCCATTTTTAAAATACTCTGTTATGATGTTTTGTTTCCTTAAGGTCTTTTATCATTTTGTGGGGAGTATTGGTTTGATTCCTTCTTTTCCCCATTTCTTCCTTTCCCTGTTGAATACAAAATACAAAAGTGACTGTCAGCCTTAGTTATGTAGAAGGAACAGATGATTGTGTAGGAATAAGCTTAGTATATGAGCTGACTTTTATAGATTTTCTATATTCTAAAAGAAGAATTTTGTTTATATTTCTTTAATATGAATAACTTGGCTTCTAAATCCAGGCTAGTATGTATTTAGCTTTTTTTTTTGCAGTTTTTGGCTGAAGCCAGGTTTGAACCCATCATCTCTGTTATATGGGGCCCGTGCCCTCCTCCTTTGAGCCACAGGCACCGCCCTGTAGTTAGCTTTCTTATCCTTGAAGAGCTTATATAAGTCACTAAGGAATTACAATATATATAATTGTTTAAAAATTAAAAATTTGCATAATCCTAATATACTCTATAGATTTACTTGCTTTCTGATTATGGAAGGAGGCTATATTCAGTTATTCCTAATTTGAAAGAAAGGTATTTTACAGAAAATTATGTAAGATGAAAGCAGTTTTGAATTGAGTGTATTTGTGGTCTCTTTCAAGTTAATCAGATTGTTTTTGTGTTTTTAGATGGAACAAGAGGCTGAAAGGCGCAGACAGCCGCAAATAAAGCAAGAGCCAGAATCAGAAGAAGAGGAAGAAGAAAAGCAAGAAAAAGAAGAAAAACGAGAAGAACCCATAGAAGAAGAAGAAGAGCCAGAGCAAAAGCCTTGTCTGAAACCTACCCTGAGGCCAATCAGCTCTGCCCCATCTGTTTCTTCTGCAAGTGGCAATGCAACACCCAACACTCCTGGGGATGAGTCTCCCTGTGGTATTATAATTCCTCATGAAAACTCACCAGATCAACAACAACCTGAGGAGCATAGGCCAAAAATAGGACTGAGTCTTAAACTGGGTATGTTAGCATTTTATTTTCTTTTCCTTAATCTTTTTTTCTCCCTCCCTGCAATTTCCTGTGTTCTACTTTTTAGGGAAAAAAGTAAACACGTTCTGCTTGGTAGGTAGATAGAAAATTACTAAAAAATGCTTTTCTAGCTCATGATTGTTTTCATAGTTCTAGTAGGGCTCCTATATCTCCAGATGCCTGAGTTCGAGAAGAAGTGAAAAGTTAAATTTTCTAGCACTTGTGAGTAGATAGTTACTTTTACAGTTTGGATCTTTCTCTGAGATTTGTGGAAGTATACTATACTTTACACTGTTTTTGAGGGATGGTGGGTTGTAAAATGTAACAACTGAAAATTAAGTCTTGCTAAGAGAGTGTTTTTACTATAGGTGCTTCCAATAGTCCTGGTCAGCCTAATTCTGTGAAGAGAAAGAAACTACCAGTAGATAGTGTCTTCAACAAATTTGAGGATGAAGACAGTGATGATGTACCCCGAAAAAGGAAACTGGTTCCCTTGGATTATGGTGAAGATGATAAAAATGCTGCCAAAGGCACTGTGAACACTGAAGAAAAACGCAAGCATATTAAGAGTCTAATTGAGAAAATCCCTACAGCCAAACCTGAGCTCTTTGCTTATCCCCTTGATTGGTCTATTGTGGATTCTGTGAGTAGGAAGTTTTATTTTATCATGTTTCTGTGAGTGGTTTCAAATATGTTATATAAATTCAGTTGATTTTATTAACACATTAACTGCAACACTGGAAAAATATTTTTTTCTTTTTGGGGCCATGGTATTTTACTAGGTCAAGATAGGTCAGGAGACATGTAAGTAACATGTACTTGATGAGGCCCTAGGCAAGTTAAATACAACTCACATGGTAGTTAATGTGTTAATGACAAGTAGGGATAATTATGACATCAAGTAAATGCCACGACCATATAATATATGTTATTGGGACCTTTTTTTTTTTTTTGGTTGTACTTGAAGTAAAAATTAGAAGCAAATAACTGCATCTTGATTTATACTGGTCTTAGTTTAACTTATGAATGATCATTACTGTATTTAGCCTTAGGACGTAATGAGATTATAGGTATAGGCTATAGTAAATGTTAATAACAATTCTTTAATTCAGTAACTATGCCTTGTTTTGTAGATACTAATGGAACGACGAATTAGACCATGGATTAATAAGAAAATCATAGAATATATAGGTGAAGAAGAGGCTACATTAGTTGATTTTGTTTGTTCTAAGGTTAGTCTTTTATTCTCCTCTCATTTAAATTTTAAAATATTAGACACTTTCTAAAATACAGAACAAAAATCTTGCAGGGCCCGATTAAGTTTAATCACAATTAAGTGATTTATGGCTATTTTGAACCCTTTCATGCCACTTCAGATCCCTCATAGCACATATTCACTTCAGAGATTCTAGGATGACAGAATTGTTAGCTACCACCGATTATGTTCTCTCTTCTTTCCTCTGAGGATGCTATGCTGTGCTCTTCTTGTCTTGGTTAATTAGAAGAATGATGTTCAGGAGATTTTGTGGAGATAGGTGATAGCTTGTCTTATCAACTCCTTTGTCAACTTCCTGTCCTTTGGACAGGAGCAAAATGGCCCCTTCCATATCATATAATGGTGTTTATGGACTAATTTCCACATGCCGGGCTTCCTTTATAGTGTTAGTGTTTATAGAACTTTATCCTCTTAACCTTCTAACACCGTAAGGAAAGGAAGTCACTAATATACCTATTTTGTATGTGAAGAAATTGAGGTTTAGGGAGAGGTTGTGTCTTGTCTGTCATATATAAGTAACAGAGTCTAGCATGTAAAACCCTCTTGTTAATCACCAAGATGTGTCATATCTTCTATTGTCTTCTAAAAGCATAGTCTTACCTTCGGAAAAACAGATACTATAGTAGAAATACCATATTCCTGTGAAGTTATAACTATGCTATTTTCCCACTTGTACTGCTATTTTAATAATATGAAGAGCAAATTTAGGCTGACCTCTACTTGTAATTATTGTAGTGTTAGAACCTATGTAAATAAGGTTTGGTTGGGCGGCGCCTGTGGCTCAGTGAGTAGGGCGCCAGCCCCATATGCCGAGGGTGGCGGGTTCAAACCCAGCCCCGGCCAAACTGCAACAAAAAAATAGCCGGGCGTTGTGGCAGGCGCCTGTGGTCCCAGCTGCTCTGGAGGCTGAGGCAAGAGAATCGCGTAAGCCCAAGAGTTAGAGGTTGCTGTGAGCTGTGTGACGCCATGGCACTCTACCCGAGGGCGGTACAGTGAGACTCTGTCTCTACAAAAAATAAAAATAAAAAAAATAAGGTTTGGTTTACAATTAGAAGACAGATCATTCAATAGCAATTAAGATCCAGAAGTTTGGACGGTTCCTGTGGCTCAGTGATTAGGGCGCTGGCCCCATATACCAAGGGTGGCGGATTCAAACCTGGCCCCGGTGAACTTTAACAGAAAATTAGCTGGGCATTGTGGCGTTGTAGTCCCAGCTACTCGGTAGTCTGAGGCAAGAGAATCGCCTAAGTCCAGGAGTTGGAGGTTGCTGTGAGCTCTGATGCCACGGCACTCTACTGAGGGCCATAAAGTGAGACTCTGTCAAAAAAAGGATCCAGAAGTTTGGTGTCAAACTTACATTGTAGAGAGTGAAATTTTGAAAAGTAACATTTACAGAAAGGGTCTTTAGCCACAAGAAATTCCCATACCAGTTTGAGGGTTTGTATCTTAAAATTTTTGACTAAACTAATTTTTCATTTATTTTTAATGTTTCTTGTAGGTTATGGCTCATAGTTCTCCTCAGAGCATTTTAGATGATGTTGCTATGGTAAGTTAGAAATGTCACTAATACTAAATGCAAGCTAACTTCTAAATTTGATTCATTTTCTACCTATGTTGCTTCCATAATCTTTATAGTTCTGAATTAAAATTCGAATATTCATTAAAAGGGTTAAAGGAAACCACAGCAAGTTATCTTCTGTTACCTGGCACTTAGAATTAGGGGTTATTTGCTCACACTTGTAATTCTAGCACTTTGGGAGACTGAGACAGGAGAATCATTTGAGCCCAGGAATTTGCAACTAGCCTGAACAAAAATGCAACTCTGTCTTTACACAAAATTACAAAAATTAGCTGGCTATGGTGGTACATGCCTATAGTCCCAGCTACTTGGGAGGCTGAGATGGGAGGATGGCTTGAGTTCAGGTGCTCAGGAGGCAGAGTAAGACTCTGTTTCAAAAAAAGAAACGTTAGGGTTTATTTCTTTTTCACCAGTTCCATGTGCTCCCTCCATCCCCTTTCCCTGCCTGGACTATAGAGGACGTTAAAAGTGCTTACTGGGTAAAGCAATATGGTAGAAGCCTAAAAGAACATCTGCCCTTACTATTAAGAAAACGAGTATATAGATATTGAAATCATAATATAATTCTTAAATGGGATATACAAAAAAGATGAAGCAGAGGAGATAGAATATCTGATGTTGTTGAGGACAGTTAGGGAAAGCATCACAGGAATTACCTTCTAAACTGACACATGAAGGTAATATAACTATTTGTCCTTTGCACAGAGGTGTGTTCGTTGGCAGTAAACATCAAATCCTCAATTGCTTTTAATTTGGAATTGGATTCGGTGATCGCATTTACTTAACATTGTGATTTGTGAGAAAAAGAAGGGAGTAGAGAATTGACGTAAAGGTGAGAGAGTGATTGAACCAACTATGATCTCCACTTCAGAGAAAAGAAAATAATACCTAAATAAAGCTGGTGCTTTGAGTGAATTAAGGACTGGTGGTTCCACTGAGATGTGGGAATTGTTACAACTGGAAGGAGTAGTTACAGTCAGACAGAGAGTAGAAAGTTAAAGTTTTAAGGACATAAGGGGCTAGGAACAGCTTATGCCTGTAATCCTAGCACTTTGGGAGTCTGAGGCAGGAGTATCATTGTAGCCTAGTTTGAGACCAGCTTGGGCAATAGCGAGACCATGTCTCTACCAAAAATTTAACCTGGCATGGTGGTGTGCCCCTATAATTGTAGCTACTAGGAGGATGAGGCAGGAGGATCCAATGAGCTCAGGAGTTGGAAGCTGCAGTGATTGACAGCGATGCCAGTGCATTCTGGCATGGGCAAGAAAGTAAGACCCTGTCTCAAACCCCCATAGAAGATGGGTCAGTCCAGATGATGGATGGCAAGGTGCAAAGTATGGCCCTGGGAAATTTCTGGGTGTTGGGTCAGGGTTTGGAGAGAAATACTGGATCCAGGTGCCAGAACACTCGATGTGAGAGAAAGACTAGGTTTGATATTGGCTAGATAGTTGGTGTTAGAGTGAAAACAGTAGTGTGGGTGAGATCTCATAAACTTTGATGGAGATGTTTTGTTTGCAGGATAGAAACAGTTAAGATCCAGCACCCTCTTCTGTAGAGACTAAGATATTCAGAGTAAGGAACTTCCTGAGAAGACTCCAGGATTATCATAGGCTTTAGGGGAAAGATCGGGGTTTCTGTTGAGATTAGACGAGAAAACTGATGAGTTGTTAGGGGCTAGTATAAAATAGGGGTCCAAAGGTTAGAGTGAGAAGGTAGCGATGAAACATGAGTCAGGGAGGAAGAGGGAAGATCAACCATGATGAGAGATGATAGATGACTGGGAGAAATTGAATTGTAAAATGTGGCCAAAGATATCAAGGAGGGGCATAATGGAGTTTTTATTTTTTTTTTATTTTTTGAGACAGAGCCTAAAGCTGTCACCCTAGGTACAGTGCTATGGCATCACAGCTCACAGCAACCTCCAGCTCCTGGGCTCAAGTGATTCTCCTACCTCTGCCTCCCAAGTAGCTGGGACTATAGGCGCCTGCCACAACGCCTGGCTATTTTTTGGTTGTAGCCGTCATTGTTGTTTGGCAGGCCCAGGCTGGATTCGAACCTGCCAGCTTAGGTATATGTGGCTGGTGCCTTAGCCGCTTGAGCCACAGGCACCGAGCCATAATGGAGTGTTTAGAAAGAATTCTAAATCATGTTTTATTACTCACTATATGATGTCTAAAGCCAAATAACATTTGTTTTCTGCTGCCCAGTCAGCTTTATGTAACGCCTAATCGTTTGTGAAAGATTGGGCACAATGGCTCATGTCTGTAACCTAGCACTTTGGGAGGCTGAGGCAGGTGGATTACCTGAGCTCAGGAATTCAAGACCAGCCTGAGCAAGAATGAGACCCTGTCTTTACTAAACATAGAAAAACTAACCAGGTGTTATGGTAGGTGCCAGTAGTCTCAGCTACTCCGGAGGCTGTGGCAGGAGCACCATTTGAGCTCAGGAGTTTGAGGTTGCTATGAGTATGATATCATGGCACTCTACCCAGGGTGACTGAATGAGAATCTGTCTCAAAAAATAAAAGAAAAATCTGTGAAAAGTTTATTGCTCAGAGGAAAGGAAAAATGTGAGTAGAGCTCAGTTCTTGGAGTTGGATTCTGAACTTTCCTGAACTTCCAGCCTCTTTTTGTGGAAAAAGATATACCTTCAGAGAGAGAAGGTATCGTAATTAGGCCTGGGTGATAGAATTTTTATTTATTTTTTGAGACAAAGTCTTACTCTGTCACACTGGTTAGAGTGCCGTGACATCATAGTTCACAGCAACCTCAAACTCTAGGGCTCAAGCCATCCTCTTGCCTCAGGCTCCCAAGTAGCTGGAACTACAGGTGCCCCCCACTATGCCCAGGTAGTTTTTTCTATTTTAGTAGAGATGGGGGTCTCACTCTTGCTCAGGCTGGTCTTGAACTCCTGAGCTCAACCACCTGCCTCAGTCTCCCAAAGTCAGAGATTACAGGCATGAACCACCTTGCATGGCTATGAGTGATGTAATTTTTAAAAAGATAAGTGTTCTAGTTTTCGGCCTCAGTAGAGTTGCAGTCATGGATTTCTTATGTTAGTGTTTATCCATTTTGATTTATCGAAAGGTTTATTTTTACTTTTGTACCAAAACAACCAGAATGTATTTGTTTAATATACATCACAAGGACTCAACCAGAGACTTGCATTAAAAAACAGAAACAACACAAAAATAATACCACAGCTCAAGGTACAGAGTCCTATATAGAAATCAAGGAAAGGACAGACCATTTTAGGAAGAAAAGATAACTCAGGGAGAGGTTGGATATCTAACCCAGGTCAGGGGTGTCCTAGTTGGATACCTTCTTTGAGTAGGTGTCTTGCAGGTACTTCTTAAAAGCTGAGCTTGGCAGCATGTGCCTTCAAAGGTCTTTCCATATTGTGTTCTCCTAGCAGATTCTGAGTGGAAAGCAGGATGGTCTTAAGATCATATAGGGCAGACTGCTTGTCCTTTAGGATGTCCAGGCATATGTTCCTCTGGGTATCCACACTGGGTTGGTAGCAGGTATGAGGAACTTCACTGTGGGTACATTCTAAGGGTAGCCACTGGAGAACTCTAGAGAAAGCTTATACATCAGATCTTCTGTTCTATACCAGCTGCTCCATGCATGGTCCCTACTCTTCTGAAAAGGTTGTCAGTAGCTGGGCATTGTGGCGGGCGCCTGTAGTCCCAGCTACTCGGCAGGCTGAGGCAAGAGAATCGCTTAAGCCCAACAGTTTGAAGTTGCTGTGAGCTGTGACACTACAGCACTCTACTGAGGGTGACATAGTGAGACTCTGTCTCAAAAAAAAAGAAAAAGAAAAGAAAAGGTCATCAGGTTCCAGGATGGCAGAAATTTCTTTTGTCACTAGACATCATGAAGGTCATCAGGTCCTGCTGTAGATTTTTGCCCAGTAGACCCCAGGTATTGCCCCCACTGAGCTTGGCCCTTTTATGGGCCTCTGTGATACTGGCTGGCAGGTAAGTCTTGGTTCTGGACAGCAATGGCAGGAAGACAGGAACTTGGAAAACACCCCTGCAGCTGCCAAAACATTTTGATATTTGTAGTTTAATTAGTTAGACTCAATTGTTTTTATTTTTTGGCTTACTGTTCAGAATGGGAGGAAATTTGAGCTTGTGTTGTCAAATAGCTCTGATAAAAGAGCTCATGACTCTTCTAAATTCTAAACGTTTTTTTTTTTTGGCCAGGGCTGGGTTTGAACCCACCACCTCTGGTATATGGGGCCAGCACCCTACTCCTTGAGCCACAGGAGCCGCCCCTCTAAATGTTTTTTGAATAAACGAGGGTATTAAATTTTTAGTCCAAGTACTATTTCACACTTCTTAAAAATCTGATTTTCCTTCTTCGTTTTACATAAATTAATGAACTGTGGTTGTATTTTGTGCCCATATCTACATTATGTCTAAAATATGACTTGTATGAATTAATGTTGCAGTAGAATTCTCAAGTTAGAGTCAAATCTGGGTCATAGAAGTCTAATTATAAGTTCTTAGTTGCCATCATTGAGAAGTTGATGGGATTTTCACATAAAATAGAAATCTCTTGCTTTCCTTGGATACTTATTGAGCACTTATCAGGTATCAGACACTCAGTACATAATAGCTTTTAATTCTCACAGTGGTGCCTTGTGTCTTGACATAGTTACATTTCCTCAGTTTTACAGATAAGGGAACTGCGGCTCAGAAAGATTATGTAACAATGCAAGGACACATAGCTAATAAGAGGGAGAAATAGAATTTGAACCTAAGTAGTATGACTAGAGACCGGTTCTTTAAAATTCTATCCTCAACTGCCTCTATGAACACCTCGCAACATCAAGCCACTTTTTGTCAAGGACTGATACCCTGGAGCACAGTGGTAGTTGTTTCCTTTAGAAGGGAACAGAACTGTTCATTTCTTCTCACAGCAGCTGCAGGGTAGAGGGCCACGTGTATGGGATGAAGGCAGGAGTGATGGTGGGGACACCAGGTACCTAACTCTTAAGTAAATAGGATAATTGCATTTTTTTCCTTCTCTTCTAGGTACTTGATGAAGAAGCAGAAGTTTTTATAGTAAAAATGTGGAGATTATTGATATATGAAACAGAAGCCAAGAAAATTGGTCTTGTGAAGTAAAGCTCTTTTTACAATTTAGAGTTCCATTTCCAATTTCTTCTTTCCTACCCGTTAAAGGACTTTGAATTTTTCTTTGTCCTCAAAGACATTTGTGAGATCTGTAATTTTTTTTAATGTAGAAAATGTGAATTTTTTTGTCCTCTAATTTGTTGATGCTCTGTGTACTCCCTTGGTTGTAAAGTCATCTGAATTCTTGGTTCTCTTTATACTCACCAGGTACAAATTACTGGTATGTTTTATAAGCCGCAGCTACTGTACACAGCCTGATGTAATCTTGTTTTGCTGATTTGTTCCTTGTAAATATTAAAATGACTCCCCAATTCTTTTGCAGAATTGCACTTAATGTTGAACTGTACTGTATAGGAACCAACATGAACAATTTTAATCGATAGAATACCAGTCCTATCTATTACCACCTCACTCCCCTTTGATCAGAAACTGCAAACCCTCATAAAAACATGGAATTTGAAATTAGAATGCAAAAATTAGCAGACAATCCATTCCTGTTGTATCTCTGTATGAATGTGTTTGTGTGAATGCATGTGTAAAAGTCTTCCCTTATATGCTTTGATGTGGAGTCCTTCAGACATTTCTTAAAGAATAGAATCATAAAGGAAAAATTAATATTGTGCCAATCCAAATGTCTGGTATGATTAGGTTATTAGTTTCCCAGCATGGTATTCTGTGGTGAGCAACAGTCTGATAACAGGATCGGGTCTCCCCTGTTAATAGCTGGCTACTTGAGCTTCTCTTTTAAAGGAGTGTGGATCATAGTGATTTTCCCTTCTAATTTCATTGCTCAGCAATGAGGCACATTCATAAGTCCTGGAGAGCTTTATTTAATGCATTTTTGCACGAATTGGTCCATAGTAATTTAGGTGTACCCCGTTATTGGAAAAAAAAACTTCATTGTAAAACAATAAGTGAAAAACCCTTTTAAAAACGGAAGATAACATTAAGCAAGTTTGTGGACCTCAGAGAGTTTTACAAACAATAGAAATTCAGCTTGGCAGTTTGCAAAGTTTGCATCTTATTTCTGAGGATAAACTAAAGTAAATCATTCAAGACAGTTTGTTACCAATCACTAATTTTTTGGGTTTTTTTTTTCCTGTAGAGGGTTTACCTCTGCTCATCAAAGTTTAAAAATACACTGATAATGTGCTTTAGAGACATAGCTGGAGCTTTCTTTATTAGATCAAAATTTCACCAGGGAGCAGAATTGCCTGAAAATGCTAAATTTTAAACCGTTCTTAACACAAATTAGATGCAGCTTTTTCCCATGTCTATTTATTTAAAAGAAAGATAAAAATGGCCTGTTAGAAAAGCATAACTGTGACCTTGATTTACTAGGTTTTTTTTTTTTTTTTTTTACACCTTGAGAGGACATTTGAAAACACTGTTCTTAACATTGAACCATGACATGGTTCCATTATGTAAATATTTGAAATATTAAAAATGTATATATTTGATCTTTGGGACTCATCTTCTTTCAGAGTCTTGTAAATAAATGGCATCATGTTGTAATTGTGTGGTGCATACTAGAAAACTTGGCTATGGGCTGAATTTTTTATGGACTTGATTTTTATGACTCTTGGTATCTTAAGGTCAAAGAACCCATTTACCTCCATTTTAGATGAATCTACTATACATATATGAAAATACCTCTTTTTGGTGTTATATTTTAAATTCTGTTTTTCAAAAGAAAATTTCAGAAAGATGCCCCTTGTCGTTTGTAAAATTATTTACTAGCCTTTTCTTAGATTCACCCCCTGTGTAAGACCTTGTTTGAGCAATTTATTAAGCCTTGCTGTCTTTTCTTAACACAGGTAACTACTTTGGAAGCATCATATTTGGTTGTTTTTGTTTAAGTTATGCATGAAGGTGTATTTAGGTAAATTTAATTTCCCTTGCTCATCTTTCCTCCTGTTTCAACTATGCTTACCTTAAAGGACTCCTCTGAAAAATATAGACTCCCCTTATCTGTAACTCTTTTTTTTTTTTTTTTCTTTTTTTTACAATGTCCCCAGTAGGCTAAGTGCTACCTGAGTAGCAGATAGAAAACCTAGTGTAAATTTTTTTTATGGTCATGTCCACAGCAATTGAGAAACTGCATTCTAAAAGCTCTTATCTGTAACTCTATGGGCATGCACCATATTCTTTGTAACACTTTAGTGAGGTTTGTGGCAAGACCCCAATTCATATATTGCCATTTCTACAGCAAAGTGGGAATTGTCACCATGAGTGGGGTAAAGACCATTAATAATTAATTAATTAATTAACACCAGTTCAAGTTTTATGACAAAGATTAGTGAAAAATCTTTGGATTTTCAGAGTTTGATTTTCAGAATTACATGTAAAGAATTGGACATGTATGAACTGGCATAGTCCAGTGTCTGGGAAAATACACATAAGAAATTTCTATTAGTTTACTTGACCTTTCTAGGTTGTCTTTTACAAGTCCATAAATTCAGTTTGGAAACTACACAGTGTGAATTCCTCTCACCCAAAGTTGTTATAAAAACAGTGTGAAAGTTGGCGGCGCCTGTGGCTCAGAGGGTAGGACACCGGCCCCATGTGCCAAGGGTGGCGGGTTCAAACCCAGCCTTGACCAAACTGCAAAAAAAAAAAAAAAAAAAATAGCGGGGCATTGTGGCGGGCACCTGTAGTCCGAGCTACTCTGGAGGCTGAGGTAAGAGAATTGCCTAAGCCCAGGAGTTGCAGGTTGCTGTGAGCTGTGTGAGCTTTATCAAGGGTGATAAAGTGAGACTCTGTCTCTACAAACAAACAAAAAAAAAGTGAAAGTCTAAAGAACTATTCTTGATCTGTCAGAAAACTAAAATGCCTTTACCTTAGTTGACCCTGAAAATAAAATAATTTTAAATATGTATGTTTATAAGGAAGAAAAGTATGATTTGAGTTTAATGTGCTTCTGAATCACCAGTGGAACTTGTTAAAACATGGACTCTGAATTAATAGGGTAAGGGTAGGGCCTGAGGGTTTGCATTTCTGACCAGCCAGCTCCCAGGTGATGCCATTGCCAACTGATCTAAGGACTGTACTTTGGCACTTTAAGGTAGCCATATATTCAGTATTATTTTATCCTTATAGACTATATAAATGCAATTTAGTTCTCTTTTTAGGTAGATTTTTAAAAGAAACACATTTTTTGAAGCAGAAAAACATATTGTTATATTCTTTAGCATAAAATGATCTTCCAAAATGATGCTTGAGAACCACCCTAATGTTCTAGAGTTTATTCCTAGCCAGCCCCTGAAAATGTCCTCCTTAGAGAACTTTTTTTCTCCTTACTCTGAATCTTACGTGTAAAGTAATATGTAAGTATAACCTAATGATTATTTTGTGGAGAGTGCTCTTTCAGGTATTTTAATCAGGCCTGAAAACCAGATAATGATGGAAAAATTGAGAAAACATTTGGCTTGAGAGCCCGAGTGAGCTAACCACTGTATCGTTTTTTTCTTTCTATATGAAGCTGAAAAAAATTTTAATGCAAAGAAATGTAAGCAGGTGTACAATTTTTAAATGAGGCTTATTTACCCATCTCTAATGAACGCTATGAATGTCAGTGTCCTCAATACCCAAGAAACTGCAAAATGTTTTATGTCAAATAGGTGACAGATTTCTCTAATTTCAGCTTGCTGTTAACAATATGAAATTGAGAAGTAGTTTTGCTCAACAAAAAATAAAAATTGATTTGGAATGTTTTACTGGAGATAAAAGGATATGAGATGGAATTCCTAGCATGCAAGCAAACAGTCTAGGTGTAAAGCAAACAAAGTTATTAATATAAATTCATTATTATCAGTCCAGGTGTTATTAATATGTATTATAACCCAAACCTGAAATTTTGATATGTGAACTTAAAATGAGCTGATGATTTTTTTATAAACCAGTAGGTATTTCATAATGCGGTTATTGCAAAATACTGAAATATTTGTTTTCTTTTTTTTTTTTTTTTTTTGAGGCAGAGCCTCAAGCTGTTGGCCCGGGTAGAGTGCTATGGCATCTCAGCTCACAGCAACCTCCAACTCTTGGGCTCAAGCTATTCTCTTGTCTCAGCTCCCAAGTAGCTGGGACCCACCACAATGCCCAGCTATTTTTTGTTGTGGCCATCATTGTTTGGCGGGCCCAGGCTGGATTCGAACCCACCAGCTCAGGTGTATGTGGCTGGCGCCAAGCCGAAATATTTATTGTCATTCATCTTTATTTTATTTTTTAATATTTATGTTTGAGATAGAGTCTCATTCTGTTGCCCTGGGTAGAGTGCTGTGGCATCATAGCTCACAGCAACTTCAAACTCCTAGGTTTCAGCAATCCTCTTGGCTCAGCCTCCCAAGTAGATGGGAGGTAGATGTACTACAGATGTACACCACTACAGCCGGCTAGTTTTTCTGTTTTTGTTTTTTTTTTTAAGTAAAGACAGAGTCTCACTCTGAGGTTGGTCTCCAACTCCTGAGCTCAAGCAATCCACCTGCCTCAGCCTCCCAGAGTGCTAGGATTATAAGTGTGAGCCACTATGCCTGGCTGCATTTTCATCTTTAAATGACAGATTATTCAGTAAGGAGTTCAGGAAAACCAGTAGACATGTACAGAATACTGCAGTATCAGATTTGTAGAAGGGGCTTTAGGATCACCTAGTCTATTTTGCCCAATGTAATCACTACAGTGTTCCTTGCAGATGGTTATCTGGAGGTCCTTATATATGAGATTCTAATTCATGGTCTAGCTTCGCAGTATCAAAGACTAATGACAAGTGGTTTTTCATGCATTAAAATGAAATAAAATTTTAAAGCTCAGTTTTTCATTCACTATTTCATATGTTCAAAAGTCACATTGACTAAAACCAACAATTTTGTTTTTATGCACTATTCAAGTTTTAAGTGCTCAATAGCCATATCTAGCTGGTGGCTACCATTTTGGATGTTGCAGGATGATTATAGAAATTTACATTGGACAATGCTGGTGCAGATTTCTTTTGTTTTTTGGAGACGGAATCTTGCTCTGTCATCCCAAGTTGAGTGCAATGGTGGTCATAGCTCACTGCAACCTCTAACTCCTGGGCTCAAGTAAGTAACCCTCCTGTCTCAGCCTCCAAAGTATCTGGAACTTCAGGTACATTCCCTGGTAGTTTTAATAGACAGGAGTCTCTCTCTTCCTCAGGCTGGGCTTCTGAACTGAAGCGATCTCCTGTCTCTGCCTCCCACAATGTTCGGATTACAGGTATGAGCCACTTTGCCTGGCCTGGTCTAGATTTTTTTGAGACAGAGTTTCACTTTGTCGCTCACAGCAACCTCTAACTCTTGGGCTCAAGTGATTCTCTTGCCTCAGCCTCCCAAGTAGCTGGGACTACAGACGCCCACCACAATGCCTGGCTATTTTTAGAGGTGGGGGTCTCACTCTAGCCCAGGCTGGTCTCAAACTCATGAACTCAGGTGATTTGCCCACCTGGGCCTCTGAAAGTGCTGGGATTATGGGCGTGAACCACTATGCCTGGCCCTTCTAGTCTAGATTTTAATACAGACATAAGGGCAGAGGAAAGTACTTGTTTTTGTTTTTTATTTTGGAGACAGTCTCAAGCTGTCACCCTAGGTAGAGTGCTGTGGTGTCACAGCTGACAGCACCCTCAAACTCTTGGGTTTAAGCAATTCTTTTGCCTCAGCCTCCCAAGTAGCTGGGACTATAGGCACCTGCCACAACATCTGGCTATTTTTTGGTTGTAGTTGTCGTTTGGCGGGCCCGGGCTGGATTCGAACTTGCCAGCTCAGGTGTATGTGGCTGGTGCCATAGTCACTTAAGCTACAGGCACTGAGCCAGAAAGTACTTGTTAATAAGATGTTAGCACAGAATGGATTTTTAGCAAATCTTTATTGAAACAAAAATATTAAGTGTAAGTTTAAGAATAGTTCTAAAAAACTTTTCCTGTTTTTTTGTTTTAAAGGCAAAACTATAATGAAAACCTCACATTTTTGTAGGATCTAAGAACTGTGAAGGTTTGCTTTTTTAATATCAATTTTATAGTTTTGGTAAATGTACAGTTGAAGGGACTTTATTGTTACTGAAGATGCAAAACCTACAGATAGTATAATTTGATTTCGTTCAGTATATTACATATGGTATAATTTTATTTTGTTCAGTATATTACATATGAAAGAAAGTCTCTAAATGAGGGGGTCCAAGTTCTTAAGAAGGAAATTAGAATTAATAAAATGGTAACAGCTGAAGGCTAGAAATACTAAGATGAGTAAAGCAGGCTCAGGCCCTATAGCACAGTGGTTACGGCTCCAGTCACATACACCGAGGCTGGTGGGTTTGAACCCAGCCCAGGCCTGCTAAACAACAATGACAGTTGCAACAAAAAATAGCTGGCATTGTGGCAGGTGCCTGTAGTCCCAGCTTCTCAGGAGGCTGAGGCAAGAGAATCGCTTGAGCCTAAGAGTTTGAGGTTGCTGTGAGCTGTTACTTCACTCTGTCTCAAAAAATAAAAGTAAGACAAAGCAGCCTTGATTTTAAGATTCTTCTAATCTTAAGAAACCAATATTTGCGGGTGGAATTCTGTGAAGATGGCTGGCTGGTAGCAACCCTTAGCAGAGGCTCCAGAGCAGAAGAAGAAAAACTGGATGGAGCTGGACTCTTTGAAGCCAAAGGTAGGGAGCTGAGCCAAGAAAGAAGTTCGGCAAGCTGTAACTCAAGAACATTGAAGAAAACAAATTACATAGAATGGAAGGTTTTCACCAGGAAATTCAGACACTCGCTCATCAAATGGAGCAGCTGAAGCATCCTTGTGAATAGCTGTGCTCATCCAAGTTGAAGAAAAATGTAGGGAACAAAACAGATCCTTGAAATATCCGGAAGAAAAATTAGTTTCATTGAGTTTTTTCAAGAGAGATTAAACTGGCTCGGCACCCATAGTTCATACACTGGGGGTGGTGGGTTCAAACCCTGCCTGGCATGCTAAAGCAAAAGAGTAACAACAATAACAAAATAGGGGCGGAGCCTGTAGCTCAGTGGGAAGGGCCCTGGCCACATACACCATGACTGGCAGGTTTGAACCCGTCCTGTGCCTGGAGACAATGGCTAAAACAACAACAACTGCTAAATACATAAATGAATAAGTAAAAAAAACAACTAATATTTGCAAAGAATTCAGGAGCTATTAAGATGAACAAGCATTGATTCCTGATCAAAATATTTAATCTCACATCAATTCTACTTGCCTTTTATGAGAAACATGGCGGTGATATTGTGTATAAGTGAAGGCAAGCTACTTTTATTTATTATTTTTTGAGACAGAGCCTCAAGCTGTTGCCCTGGGTAGAGTGCTGTGGCATCACAGCTCACAGTAATCTCCCAACTCCTAGGCTCAAGTGATTCTCCTGCCGCCGCCTCCCAAGTAACTGGGACTACAGGCGCCCGCCACAAAGCCTGGCTATATTTTTTGGTTGCAGCCATCGTTGTTTGGCAGGCCCAGGCTGGATGCTAAACTGCCAGCTCAGGTGTATGTGGCTGGCACGTTAACGGCTTGAGCCACAGGTGCCGAGCTGGCAAGCTACTTTTAAATGGAACTGTGATTGAATTGGATTGCCTTACAGTCATTGGTGTGAAGAACTGACTTGTTTTCTGATTGACCAGGTCCTGAATTCAGTAGTGATTTGACCTAGCCACTTCAGTCTGTAATTACTCTTTCCCCTACCTCAAGAAACAGTCCTCAGGTCCATCACTCTGAATTTCCTTTCTGCTTTATCTTTCACCTCTAACTACTGGGTTTTATTGCCATTAATTTTATTATTCCTCCCCACCCCCTTTTTTTTTTGAGACAGAGCCTCACTTTGTTGCCATCTAACTCACAGCAACCTCAAACTCTTGGGCTCAAGCAATCCTTTTGCCTCAGCCTCTCAAGTAGCTGGGACTACAGGCACTGGCCTGGCCGTGCTATTTTTAGAGATGGGGTCCTCTAGCTCTAGCTCAGGCTGGTCTCGAACTCCTGAACAATCCACTCACCTGGGCCTCCCAGAGTGCTAGAAATACAAGCATGAGCCACTGTGCCTGACCTCACTTCTGCTGTTCTGCTCTCAAATGCTAAACACTTCAGGGAAAATGTAAATGCACCACTGTTGAGTCTGAGACCTTCAGTGCTATTTGGTCATTCTTTTACTATTAACAGCAGTTTTTACTGTTTTGAACCCTCATTGCTATGGTGGGTATTGAAAAATTATTTAGTAAATGACCAAAAGTTATGATTTTCCTCTTCACCTAGCAGATATCTCTAAAGTTTAACAAAAATTTAATAGAAGTTATTCAGCACATTGTCTCCAGTTCTAATCCTCAAGGTCATGGCAATGTCCATCTTAAACCCTGTTTTCTGTAAGTGAAGGTAGATACTCCATGCATCCTATCCACGGCCTCCCTTACCCCACTGGCTATTTTCTACCAACATTCTATGGTTTCTTGACCCTTGCTCAGTTAGTGTCATTACCTTCTGTCTATCCTCAGTCTGGAACATGTTTTGACGAACAACACAAAAGAGTGCACACAGTGGCTTGTGCCTGTAATCCTAAGCAGTCTAGGAGGCCGAGGCAGGAGATTCTCTTGAGCTCAGGAGTTTGAGACCAGCCTCAGTAAGAACAACCCTGTCTCGGGCGGCGCCTGTGGCTCAGTCGGTAAGGCGCCGGCCCCATATACCGAGGGTGGCGGGTTCAAACCCGGCCCCGGCCAAACTGCAACCAAAAAATAGCCGGGCGTTGTGGCGGGCGCCTGTAGTCCCAGCTACTTGGGAGGCTGAGGCAAGAGAATCACTTAAGCCCAGGAGTTGGAGGTTGCTGTGATGTGTGAGACCACGGCACTCTATGAGGGCCATAAAGTGAGACTCTGTCTCTACCAAAAAAAAAAAAAAAGAACAACCCTGTCTCTACTAAAAAATTGAAAAAAATTAGTGAGGCACAGTGGCACGTGCCTGTAGTCCCAGATCCTTGGGAGGCTGAGGCAAGAGGATGGCGTGAGCCCAAGAGTTTGAGGTTGCTGTGAGCTGTCACACCACAGCACTATACCCAAGGTGACAAAGTGAGACTGTCTATAAAAAAGAAAAGACAACACAAGAATCTTAGGACTCTATCTCCTTTCCATTAACCTACCAAAATTCCAGGAAGAATATGTCATAGTGTATGTGCCCCTTACATTTCTCAAGTCTTAACCTATTCAAGGTTGTACCTCACTGTTCTACCGTCACTATCCACTGGCAACAACCTCAACAGGCCTTGTAAGAGTAAGAAGGTACACTCCGGTTTATCTTTCAGCGCTATGGAGATTTTCTGTCTACTTGGGACTTTTTTCCTTGATGTCTAGCATAGAACTTTTGTCTTCCTCTCTAAACTATTTTCCCCATTGTCTCTTGCTGGCTCTCCCTTGGAGCTCCTGGATATTCATATTCATTTTAAAAAATGAAGAAATGCAGAAAATGGGAGAGAAAACTTAACCTGGAGCCTAGTTATTCAAAGTAATTGTTTGCTTTTTTGTCTTTACATTTGCAGGAATGTGTTTTTGACAGTAAATTACATACAACACTCCATTTTTTCCATTTAACAAATATTCTGTTATACATAACTTTCATAAATGACTTTAATGACATTTTGTGAAGTGGGTGAGCCATAATTTATTGTAGAACATTTAGCCTTCCAGTTTTTGCTAAAAAAATAACTACTTGAATATCTTCATACAAACTTTTTGTAGAGATTGTTTTAAAGACATTTTACTCTGCAATCAAAGAGATTGAACTAGTTTATCAAAAACAGATGGGTCTTAGCCTATGCTTGCTCAACTAATGAACTAATTAAACTGTTCCATGTGCTATGTAGGCACTGTTCTCAGCTCTTCTTTTATAAAAATGAACAAAAATCCCTACCCTTGTCAAGTTAAAGGGAATAGGAGAGGAATTTTTAAAAGATCTTTTGTTGTTCAACCTTTCTTCCCTCCCCCCAAGTTATCTTTCCCCCGCTTAATGGAAAAGATTACTTCTGTTCTTACATAGTTAACGTGTGAAAAAACTATTAAAATCCTTTGGATCTGGGTTGGGAGGGGGGAAGGGGAATGGAGGGATTGGGGTTAATGCTGTAGGAATGTGAGGAGATATCTTGGGCAGGAATTTTAAATAAACTTTAGGGAAAATGTAATTTGGCCAGATAATTTCATTTTTAATTTTCTGATTACCTGTGAGTTTTAATTATTTCTATCTCCATTGTTCACTTGCAGTTTTATAAGGTAATACTAATTGTTTACGTTTAACCTTTCGGGTGAATGTATGGATGTGCTATGCTGATTAATTAGTTGTTGGTACTGTCTTTATGGAAACCGAGGAAAAGGTAGCTAATGCAAAAATCAAATGACTGAGTACGCACTGTGAGGCAGGTATTGTTAGGTTTGGGGATTACAGAAGTTTAAGACACATTTTATGCTCTCATTTGGCTTCGTCAGGAGACTGGTTATCAAGTTTAGAACCCAAGAATTTGGGAGGATGGTTAAAATGCAGTTTCCCCGGTTCTCCCCACCTACCAGAAGTTTTGATTGGGTGGTGAGGGGCATGGATATTTACAATTTTAATTAGCATCCTCTTGATTGTGATGCAGCCAGTTCGCATTTTGAGGAACTATACAAGAAATGAAAGACATTAGATTAATTGTTGCTTGTAGCCCAGAGAAGCACACACTGGGCCCACTTCGGAGAGAAGCTTACATCTTCAACAGTCTCGTATCTCTGACAACCGACGCCAGCAGGTGGAGGAGGCCTACTGGAACATCGGATTTCCCCCGCAATCCTCGAGCGCTGCCGAAAGCTCCGCCCCCTCCTTCCTGGCCCCGCCTCCTGTGGGTTCTTTCCCTCCTCCGGCGAGCCGGCCGCCAACGACGCCAGAGCCGGAAATGACGACACCGGTGAGGGCTCTCGGGCGGGGCCTAGGACGGGCAATTTAGTGGGCAGCGGATTTCACATCGGAAACAAAACAGCTGCTGATCGGGAAGGAACCTGGTTGCCATCGAGCGGCGGCTGCGGCGACAGGGAAAGAGTACGTGTGTGGTGGGGAGTCGGGGAGAAGGCAAGGCACCTCAAACAAGGGAGGCCCCGGGCAGGGCCCGGCCCTTTGTCACCACCCGGGCTGCGGAGTCGGTGTCCTCGAGGATGAGGGGCGGGGCGCGGCCGGGTGGGGACGGAGGAACCCCGCACGGGAATCGAAGAGGGGCGACCGGTTTCTCGGGCTCAGGGCGCGGCGCGCGGTCAGGTGAAGAGAGATTGCTTTCGGAGTCTTGGTCCGGAAATGCTTTTCTCATAGAAGACATCTCCAGGCGCAGGTGCTTTGGGCCGGTTGACCGTCTTGAGTGGAGCAGGAGAAAGAGGAAGTTCTCTGGGCTGGGGTAGCTTGAGCAACTGGTGAAACTCCGCGCCTCTTGCCCGGAGTGTGTCCTTGTCGAGAAGCGAGTGGCACTCGGGTCTTAAGTTCCTCATGTCTCATATTCAAGGCAAAAAAGCCGGGTCTGTCAGGAGGGGGCATGTCCAGTGCTTGCATGTGTTTGCTGCTGCTTCCCTCTCCGATTCTTTTCAAATGTGTGGCACTGTTATGGTCAGAGCTTTGCTTTGGGCACGTTAATCTGGTAGTAGAGACTGGGACGGTGAGAGAATTGTGAGTTTTGAATAATTCAGGTGAGATATAATTAGATGTCCACGATGGTGGCAGGTTTAAAAAGAAGAAACATTACCGGTCATGGCAGCTAGTTGAGGAGCAAGGAATAAAGTGTAAAGTTGACTAGGAGGTTTTAAGTTTAGAGAATGGGAAAGATGTTCTCAGAAATAAGGAAATTAAGAGGAAAGAACTTGTCTAGAGAGGAAGACAAGGAAGTGGTTTTAAGAGTGTTAACTTTTAAAGTGCCAGCAGCTGAGAATGTCCTACGGCAGCACTGGAGCTGTAAATATGAGTCACTTAAATAGATGTACCAGTCGACGGTGGAGCATTGGAAAGGATGTCAAAGTGAAGGAAGAGGACAGGGAGGCCAAGGACAGACACTTAGGAGCGCTTGTAATGAGTGGGTGGAAGGAGGGATAGGAGCCAGTTGAGGAGAATGAGTGTCGTGGGAGGAGAACCACCATAGTGAAGTGTCACAAAAACTGAGGAAGGAAAAGATTATCAGGGAGCTTTAGACCTGGTGTAGCAGAAAAGAATCAAAGATTAAGAGCAGCACTCCAATAGAAATACAGTGTGAGTCACAAATATTAATTTCAGATTTTCTTTTTTTGCTTTATTTTTTTTTTTTGCAGTTTTGGCCAGGGCTGGGTTTGAACCTGTTACCTCAGGCATACGGAGCCAACGTCCTACTCCTTTGAGCCACAGATGCCGCCCAAATTTCAGATTTGCTAATAGACATCTTTTTTTAGCCCACACACAAGTGTCTGAATTTTTGAGCCCAGTGCAAGTAATAAACATTTTTGAAAGGTAAAAAGAAACAGGTGAATTAATTTAAATAATGTGTTAATTTAGTAATATGTTTATTTCAACCCAGCATACCTAACAGTTTTGTTTCACTAGGCAATCAATATAAAAATTTGTTGGTCTTCTCCTCTAGATAGTAAGCTCCATAAAAAAGGAAGCAATGTCTGATTTAATAGTATCCCCAGTACCTGTCACAGTATCTGGTTATGTAGAAGAAATTCAGTGTTTATTGATTAAAGGGTATTAATGTTGGCTTTTCACAGTATCTTATACAGTTCCTTGTTTTTTGTGTTGTTTTGGTTTGTTTTTGAGACAGAGGCTACCTTTATCACCCTGAGTGGAGTGCTGTGGTATCATATCTCCCAGCAACCTCAAACTCTTGGGCTTAAGTGATCCTCTTGCCTCAGCCTCCCAAGTAGCTGGGACTACAGGCACCCACCACAACACCTGGTTATTTTTTTAGGGATGTCTTGCTCTGGCTCAGGCTGGTATCTCCTGAACTCAAGCAATCCACCTGCCTCGGCCTCCCAAAGTGCTAGGATTATAGATATGAGCCACCACACTGAGCCCTAGAGTTCCCTGTTAAAGTTAATTCAAAGCAAAAGAAAGAATGCAGGTAATACTAAATGTAACTAGTGATTTACAAATTAATTAGATGTAAGTAATCATTTTTTTCACTAAAGTTTAGTTGTTTTCTGTTCATTTCCACAGAGAATTTGAGATAGTGATTCAAAGTAATCATACTTTCCCTTAAGAGCTATGGAAATTAAATAACTTATAGGTGAAAGATTTTTTTATAATTGCTCAGAGGTTGATAATACTGGACTATAGTCCCATATACACATTTCTGAAAGCCAAAAACTCTTGATAAATAATTTGACAGCAAAATCTAACCTGCACCTAGTTGAAGTCTTTACTTTTTTTTTTTGCAGTTTTTGGCTGGGGCTGGGTTTGAACCCACCACCCCTGTTATATTTGGGGCTGGCACCCTACTCCTTTGAGCCACAGGCACCACCCTTTATTTTCTTTTTTAATGTTATTTAAAACAATTCACATATTTCACTTTAGACTTAATAATATGTTTGATTTTTGTGGTCACACACCTTGACCCCCTATCCCCCTCCCTCCTTCAGAGGGGGCAATTCGTTTTTTTTTTTTTGAGACAGAGTCTCACTGTGTCACCCTCAGTAGAGTGCTGTGACATCACAGCTCACAGCAACCTCAAACTCTTGGCCCTAAGCGATTCTCTTGCCTCAGCCTCCCAAGCAGCCGGGACTACAGGCGCCTACCATGCCTGGCTATTTTTTGTTGCAGTTGTTTAGCTGGCTCAGGCTGGGTTCAAACCCGCCAGCCTCAGTGTATGTGGCTACCCCTAGTAAGCTCTTCTCAAGCAGAAGTACAAGAAGGCAAGGCCAATAGCACAGCAGAAAAAGCCTGTGGGAGAATTATACAACGTATGGTATTTGCATCATATTATCTTTACAAAATCCAAAGAATTTCTGAATTCTAAACACATTTCATTCTATTTGTTTCAGATAAGGGATTCTGGACTTTTAATTAGAATTCTGTCTTCGTTCATTTTTACCGCATCTTCTGAGCCAACATAACCATTATTTAAAAACAAGTTGCTATAGTAACTCTACATTGCAGACCTTACCCAAACTTAGAATCTTAGAGCATTTATTGTCATGCAGGGCTTTGCCTCTAGGTCTAGGTCTGTGGGTCAGAGGGGGCAGTTTTTTTTTTTTTTTTTTTTTATTGTTGGGGAATCATTGCTGTAGAAAGAACCAGGTTACACTGTTTGCATTTGTTAGGTAAAGTCCCTCTTATAATTGCGTCCCACCCCCAAGAGGTGTGTCACACATCGTGACCCCTCCTACCATCTTCCCTTCTTCAGAGGGGGGCAATTCTTATTTGCATGTCTTATTCTGGGGTAATGGCTACCCCTGGTGAGGTCTTCTCAGCAGAAGTGCAAGAAGGCAAGACCAATGGTACAAACATACTTCAAGTGTCCTCTTCTGCCACATCTGCTACAATTGAATTGATCAAAGCAAGTCATATGATCCCTGCCTAAAGGATTAATGGTGGGTGGTAAACTTAATCCACCACTAGGCCAAACAAGTCACAGAGGGAAGCCTAACATCACTGGAGAGAAGTATATTCCTCCCTTGGGAAGGCTGGGGGAGGGAGTGAATATTTGATGAATAATAATTTAATCTACCACAGATGGTTAACAGAGGTGGAGTGGGATGGAAGAAGGAAAAAATATTCAATAGAATATATCACTACCCTTGCTCTTTTTAGTGTCTTCTGCTTTCACAAATCTTTTGGCAGATTGGGGAAATGATGAGCTCCTAGTGTCTTAAAAATCAAAGGCATGTTTTCAGAAGGCATTCCTAAATTTTTAAATTAAAATTTTTTTATTAGTTTCATTTATAGAATGCAGTTTATAGTTTGGTTACATTTACTGCTGGTACATTTAGTAATGCAAGGCTGATTAAATACTTTCATAGCAAAAGCAAAATCACAAGACTTTTGGCACTTGAAAACGTCTTAGCATTGCAATGCAGATGCAGCAAAAAATACTTCTTAGCATTTTTCTAAGTAAAAGAGTAACTAGCATAGTCAGATGGTTAAGAGATACTTAAGCAAGCCACAAGCCCTCTGCTAGAGAGCACAATTGAAAGTCTCATGAGAGGCCAGTGTGGTGGTTCACGCCTGTAATCCTAGCACTCTGGGAGACCAAGGTGGGTGGATTGCTTGAGCTCAGGAGTTTGAGACTAGCCTGAGCAAGAGCAAGACTCCATCTGTAAAAATGGTGAGGCATTTCGTGGGGGTGCCTGTAATCCCAGCTACTTCGGGGCCTGAGACAGGAGGATCGTTTGAGCCTAAGAATTTGAGGTTGCTGTGAGCTTTGACACCACTGAAGGCAACAAAGTGAGCCTCTGTCTCAAAAAAAAAAAAAAAAAAAAAAAGCTCATGAGGATATTTTTCTAGAGTGTAAATTTTGTTTACATATTATCTCTGAGAGTGAAAAAAGAAAATGGCTATCAGTAATAAAGTTACAACATTCTCTAGGAGTTTCAGGTTTAGTTGTTACCTTGGGATACAGTAAGAGAAAAAATGCTTTTCTGTTGGTGTTTGAATGAAATTTTTGATAAACTTATGTTGAGATTGCTTTTGTGATACTTTTTGTTTTGTTTTTATTTATTTATTTATTTATTTTTTGTAGAGACAGAGTCTCACTGTACTGCCCTTGGGTAGAGTGCCGTGGCGTCACACGGCTCACAGCAAACTCTAACTCTTGGGCTTACGCGATTCTCTTGCCTCAGCCTCCCGAGCAGCTGGGACTACAGGCGCCCACCACAACGCCTGGCTATTTTTTTTGTTGTTGCAGTTTGGCCGGGGCTGGGTTTGAACCCGCTACCCTCGGCATATGGGGCCAGCGCCCTACTCACTGAGCCACAGGCGCCGCCCTTGTGATACTTTTTGAAGTACTGATGGGTAGAAAATTTTCTGGTTAGACTTTTCTATTTAGCACATCTAAGCTTGGAGATGATGTGTAGTTCTGAAGCTTTTTCAGTCTCTTTGTATGTAATAGAAAAAAATTCTAGTCCATCAGAGAAGGATTTCTTTTTCCTTTTGTCCGATTGAGCAGGTGTCTCCAGAGAAGGAAATGGATAGCAGTGTATTCACGTGTTGTGTTCTATCAGTCTTCAGTAGGTTGCCAGAGAGCAGGGATGCCAAAGTCAGTTCTGTCCCTACTCCCCCTTCTTCTGCCATTCAGGTCACATGAAAGATCCAGTAACTGTCTTTTCGTGTTCACAGGACTCAGTGAAAAATGTTATAAAGTCTACTAGTATCTTTTACCATGTTGCTTAAACAGTGGGGTCATTGACCTTCTCTAGGCAATCATCAATTGTTTTCGGCTGTCACTGGACCAAAATTAAATCAAGTTTTGCCTGCCCCTTTATTGTACCAACAGCATTTGTTTGTTCACTAGGCCTAACTGAAGACATAACCCTGTTGCTTGCCTCTGCTTCCTAATGAGCTTCATGTAAAGAGCAGCTCTTCTAGGGAGGCTCAGCCAGTAGCACTGAGAGCTTCAGAGCATCCACGGAGGCCTGAGATTTCTCTGAGTGAACTGGAAAAAACTTGAGCTGGGCATCAGAAGACCTGGGTCCTGGCACTAGCATTCCAGAACCTTAACTGCACAGGCAAATTCCTTCAGCTTTCCTGAATTTTTAAACATGTAAATACAGATTCCTTTCCTCATGAGGTTTTCTTTATTTTATTTTATTTTTTTTAAAGAATATGATGGAATAATGGATATGAAAATAACTTTGACGATAGAATTGGGATATGCTAAAATGATCCCTGTGTTATTGATGATTCTTACAAAATTTGTCTGAAAAAGTTCTAGTGTGGTCATCAGTTTGTATGGTTTCTTGTGGTATGTGGCACACTACAGAAGTTTTGAGACAGACTGTATTATGGTCCATTATTTCACTTCCAAGAAACAGTCAACCGTGTCCTTTATAATGACCCACACAGCTAAACAGATCCTATGATCGATCATAATGGTAAAAATGGAAACGAATTAAATTAAAATGGTCAGATTCTCATTATAGCTTATACTTTATTTGTTTATTTATTTATTTTGAGACAGAGCCTCAAGCTGACACCCTGCGTAGAGTGCTGTGCCATCACAGCTCACAGCACAACCTCCAACTCCTTGGCTTAAGTGATTCTCTTGTCTCAGCCTCTCAAGTAGCTGGAGTTACAGGCACCCGCCACAATCCCCAGCTATTTTTTGGTTGTAGTTGTCATTGTTGGTTGGCAGGCCTGGGCTGGATTCGAACCCACCAGCCCCTTCCCCTTCCCCTTCCCCTTCCCCATCGCTGTGTACATTAATGCAATCATGGGGCACCATACACTGGTTTTATAGACCATTTGACGTATTTTCATCACACTGGTTAACATAGCCTTCCTGGCATTTTCTTAGTTATTGTGTTGAGACATTTACCATTCTACATTTAGTAAGTTTCACATGTACCCTTGTAAGAAGCACCGTAGGTGTGGCCCCACCAATCACCCTTCCTCTGCTCATCCTCCCCACTCTTCTCCCCTCCCTCTCCCCCTGGCACTTCAGTTTTCAATTTACAGTTGGACTAGTTATTGAAGTTTAAGATCCCATCAATAGTTTCAGTAGTAGTAGAAAACCAGTTCAATATAACTTAATCCTCATTGCTATAACTCCTAGAGAGCAGGGATGGAGTTTTATGGAGAGGTAACAGAGTGTAATATGTGCAACTTCTTTGTTGCTAGATGTGATCTTAGACAAGTTAACTTCTGTGTGCCACATTGTTTCATCTGTAAAGTGGGTAAAGTGGACATAATAAATTATTAAGCCCTCTAAGTATTTGTCTCTGAGTCTTGCATGTAAGCAGGCAGTCTCTCAGTGTTTGGATAATCACTTTTCTTACTATTTGGAATTATTTATACTAAATTTATCATATAACATTATCCTAATCTAAATCACTTTTCTTTTCATATTTTACTTCATTTTATTTATTTTTGCCTGCATTGCCTTTCTTAGCTTTAGCTTTGTTTCATTTGACTGATACCATCTTTCTTGTTTCTGAGTGATCATATGAAAATATAAGATTTCTGAGGTTTGTGCACTCTAGAATGTACTTTAAATGATATGGATCATTTTCAGAGCAGCCAGTAGAGGTAACTGATAAGAAACTTTTTCTGCTTGATATCTGGCGGCATTTCTAGATTACCTGAAGAAATAGGTGCTATACTGAATGTTTTTGTGGAAAAGAAAGGTCGAAAGGTACCCATCTATAATGCTACACTGTTAAAAGTTTCAACTACTCAACTTTTAAAAATATGGAAGCTTAGGTCAGAACATTTACTTTGAATGCTTATTGTACTTTGAAAATACAACTATTACAATCCATCTCCATGCTAATATACATAGAGATGCTCCCCAACTTAGTGGTTTCATCTGCCTAAACCCATTGTAAGTTAAGTTGAAAGTGCGTTTAATATACTTAACCTACCGAACATCATAGCTTAGACTGGCCTGCCTTAAACATCCTGAGAATGCTTACGTTAGCCTACAGTTGGGCAAAATCATTTAGCCCAAAGCCTACTTTATAATGTTGAATATATCATGTAATTTATTGAATACTGAGTGGAAAACAGAATGGTTGTATGAGTACTCAAAGTACAGTTTCTACTGAACATATATTGAGTTTGCATCATAATAAATGTGGAAAATCATAAGTTGAATTACTGCCTGGGACTATCTGTATTGCCAAATCTTAATTTTATCTATATTAAAAGACAGGACCCAGCATACAAATAACCTCAAATATAGATTCATTCCTATAGCAATTTATTTGGATTTTCAAATTGAAGTATAATATGGACATGTGCACAGGCCATAAGAGTATAGCTCACTGAATCTTCACAAACTGATTTCCCTTGTAATTGGTATCCATACTAACAAACAGAACGTTACAGATATCCCAGAAGCTTTTTTCACGTCCTTTATTTCAGTGAATAAACTGTCAATAGAGTAACTGTTATTTCTATTTTATTTATTTATTTTGAGTCAGCCTCACTCTGTTTTTCAGGATAGAGTGCTATGGTCTCTGTTTTTCAGGATAGAGTGCTATGGTGTCAGCCTACCTCACAACAATCTTAAACTCCTGCCTCAGCCTTCTGAGTATCTGGGACTGACTACAGGCACACACCACCATGCCTGGCTAATTTTTCTCTTTTTAGTAGAGACAGAGTCTTGCTTTGCTTAGGCTGATCTCAAACTAATGAGCTGAAGTGAGCCTCCTAACTCAGCTTCCCAGAGTGCAAGGGTTATAGATGTGAGCTATTTGTGCCTGGCTCACTTTACTTTTTTTTTTTTTTTTAAACAAATTTACATTATGCCATGTTTAGTTAATGTTCATTTGCAATTCCCTGATCCCATGCCAGCTGACTATGGGTTCACGGTGAGGGGAGGAGAAAGATGGGCATGGTATATAAAAGGGTGTAGGATAATGTGGAAAACCTACCTTGGTTAAAATTTTGTCATGATTTCAATGATCTCAACATAGGTAGTTAAGGGTTAATTTGAACTTGATTGCTTTTACTAAAGGAAAAAGTTGCTTTATGCATTTTTGATGAAAAATCATTAGAAGAAAAAAGGTGGAATATTTGAGCGGCGCCTGTGACTCAGTGGGTAGGGCACCAGCCCCATATACCGAGAGTGGCAGGTTCAAACCCGGCCCCTGCCAAATTGCAACAAAAAAAAATAGCCAGGCATTGTGACAGGCGCCTGTAGTCCCAGCTACTCCGGAGGCTGAGGCAAGAGAATCTCCTAAGCACAGGAGTGGAAGAGGTTGCTGTGAGCTGCGTGATGCCATGGCACTCTACCAAGGGCCATAAAGTGAGACTCTGTCTCTATAGGAAAAAAAAAAAAAAGGTGGAATATTTTAGAGGATCCTGAAATATTAAAAGTGGAAATGGAAGAGGGCATTGACAAAATACTTTTTTATATAAATATATGCACAGTAATGTTTTAAGTACTATACATTAATTAGAATATTGCTCGATATGTACATAGATTTTTCCCTTCTATATTTCTATGAAAAGGAAAAAGTTGAAATCATAAAGAATTGGCTGGGCATGGTGGCTCATGCCTATAACCCTAGCACTTTGGGAGGCTGAGGAGGGAGGATCACATGAAGCTAGGAGTCTGAGACCAGACTGGACAACATTATGAGACCCTGTCTCTCAAAATACTAGCTGAGCATTGTGGCACACACCTGAGGTCCTACCTATACAGAAGGCTGAGTATCACCTGAGCCCAGGAGGCTGCAATGAGCTATGATCTTGCCACCAAACTCCAGCCTGGGTAGCGGAGTGAGACCTTGTCTCAACAGCACAAGACAAAACCAAAGAATCGGTTGATGGAAATTAAGGTAGACAGGCAAATGGGAATGTGGCCCAAGATGAATTCTGAGAGACAGAACTGTAGAACCATGTCTGTAAAGCAAGGCAATGCCAGGATGCAGAGAAGAGGTCTGAGGCGGGGAGTCAGAAATTAAGAATCTGTGATTCTTGTCCTGGTCTGCCTAATTGTATAGCCTTAAGCAAGTCACTGAATGTGTCTGGGTCCCCTCTGCTTTTGTAAAACAGTATGTTACCTGTTCACCTTGCCTTGGGGTATTGTGATAAGAATAAGATGAGATGATAGAAGTTTGCAAAATAATTTTATGGAGATATAAAAATCAGGTTGGATTGCTCAGCATAGGAAAAGGAATGCTGAGAATATTCTTAAGCTCATGCAGCTCCCTTTGCTCTACATCTGAAATCGTTAAATATCTTTGTGATTGAAAACATTTGGTGTCTAATTGCTATAGAGTTACTATGAGCTGACAGTAAGTTGTTGTTTAGTTGAAGGTCATTTCTGGTTTACAAATTGGTTTACACATTGACTGGTGTGGATGAATTTACTAAGATGGAACCAACAACAAATGACCTGATAAAATTCTATTTCAGACCTGATTCAGGAGCCTGCAAGTGATAGCAGCCCTTGAGATCCTTAGGCAGCTTGGCCTGGAGGAGAACACATGAAAGAAAGGTTTGTTTCTGGTGAATATAATTTGTGAAAGTGTTTAAAAATAAGTACCATTGTAATATACAAAATTCTGTTTTCTTTTTCCCTTTTCAGAACCCCTAGAGGCTTTGTTTTCTGTGAAAAAATATTTCTATACAGTTGCTCCAATGACAGAGTTACCTGCACCCTTGTCCTACTTCCAGAATGCACAGATGTCCGAGGACAACCACCTGAGCAATACTGTACGTAGCCAGGTACAGTGTCAACCTCTGAAATTGCCCTTGCCAGACTGAATTCGGTTGCCATTCCCCTTTACCTCCAAGAAGTGTGAGGCGGCTGAGTAGGCTTTGTCTGCTTTACCAAATTTAGATATTTGTTGAACTTCAACTGAGTGCTGGGGGACACAGTGTTATTTAAGATGTGAGTATTGATGTATGTACCACATAGTTGCTATGTGGCTCAGATTATCACCCCTTCAATTGAAGCCCTCTCCAATTTCCCGAAGTGTGGGTACCTCACAGTTCACATTGTTTATTCTTTTACCTCTCTTGCTCTTTTCTACAAGCTGAGTACATTTTATTTACTTTTCAGTAGCTAGCACAGCTCCTGACAATGCGCAGTGAATGTTCTTCAAGAAGATGATTGTACATTGCAAGGATATGTGTAGAGGTTTTAAGAGATCAAAGCAGTGGTTTACAGTAACCTCAAACTCCTGGGCTTAAGCGATTCTCTTGCCTTAGCCTTCCTAATGCCACGGCCCTTTAATACAGTTCCTGTGTCTCGACCCACAGGTTGAGAACTGCTGGATCAAAGGAAAGAATCAGGAAGGAGCATAATCTGTACCATGGGACAAAGATACCCTTCAGCAGCTACACACAGACATCAAATGTGCCTACAGTTAGCTAATCCTTACATACTGAGTGTAGACTCCACTGATGTTCTGTGAGATAACTTATCAGTAGGGTTTTTAGAGGTAAAGTCAGAATGGAGGAAAACACAAGGCCAACTATAAGCTATGTGGGTGACAGTAGGGCGTGGAGGAATTGGACTTTACTCTGTTAGGATCAGAGGGCAGAGCTAGGAACGGTGGTGAAAGTTACCAGGAAGCAGATTCTGGATCAGTAAAAAGAATTTTCTCACAGTTACAGAATTTCTGAAAGACTAGTGTGTACTTATCACTAAAAGCAGGCATACAAAGTGGGAAGACCATTAGCCAGATCTTCTGAGGATTAGTCTATGGAATGGGCAGTTGAACTAGAGCACTCGATGGCTTGGAACTTCCTTTTACACACTGAAGAATTAGGATTCCTCACTTTTCCCATTGATAAAATGAGGTGATTTACTAGATAATCTCAAAATTCTCTTCCTACTCAAAAGTTCTGATGTGACCAGAAGTTAGAGCGACCAACTGTTCTGGTTTGCCTGATATTAGAGATTCTGAAACACAGGACTGTTTTAAAATTGGCACAGTTCTGAGCAAATAGGATAGAATTGGTTACCCTACCAGAAGTACAATAAAATTAAAATCATTTTGGATCTGACTGAGTCTTACTTAGTTAGTTGAATTTCTTGTGTAACTTCAAGTATCATCATAGTTATAATATTGTTACTGTTCCAGTAGAAGGTAACATCTAAAGCTTTCTCTTGTTCAGAAGGTCAATTATTGACCTTAGCTTTGTTTCTTCAATTCTTATCAGAAACAGTGATGGGCTATTAAATGTATATCACCTTTAGGGCGGTGCCTGTGGCTCAGTCGGTAAGGCTCCGGCCCCATATACCGAGGGTGGCGGGTTCAAACCCGGCCCCGGCCAAATTGCAACCAAAAAAATAGCTGGGCGTTGTGGCGGGCGCCTGTGGTCCCAGCTACTCGGGAGGCTGAGGCAAGAGAATCGCGTAAGCCCAGGAGTTGGAGGTTGCTGTGAGCTGTGTGAGGCCACGGCACTCTACCGAGGGCCATAAAGTGAGACTCTGTCTCTACAAAAAAAAAATGTATATCACCTGTAAGATAGGTTTTCATTTTGTGAGCTGCCAACCAACTCTATGTATAATCTCGTTCACAGAGAAAGGATTTGAAATTTGATGAGAGTAGTCAGAGAGCTAAAACTAGTGTTTGGTTTTTAAACCTATATATTTATTTCTCTAATTTTCATTGTGTAATGTTTCAAGTATATACAGAAAAGTATGGCAAATAATATACTAAGCATCCATGTACCTACTTATTTGCTGTGTGTACTTTGTTGTTTTTTTGTTTTTTTTTTTGGTTTTTTTTTGGCCGGGGCTGGGTTTGAACCCACCACCTCTGGCATATGGGACCGGCGCCCTACTCCTTGAGCCACAGGCACCACCCTACTTTGTTGTTTTTGAAGATTATTTTCACTAAGCTTTTTCTGTTTTTATTTATTGATCCTATACTAAATGAAATCCTAGGAAAATTTGCATTTAATTTGAAAAGAGAGACTAATTACCTGACAACCAAAAAATTGCAGATAAAATTGAAGTGCCCCTCTCCCATTCCTCTTCCTCTTTTCCCAGGATAATTATTATCTTGAATTTGGTGATTATCATCCTTACTATAAATATTTCTGTACATGTATAATATGTAATGTTACACAATACTACTTTGCATGTTTTTATACTTTTATATTTAAAATGTGCATGTGTAAGTTGTAGAAATAAGTTCTCATATTTTTGAAATTTATATATGTGTAGGTAGATATGTATTACAGAAGAGATATTTCCATATTTTGTGAATTTGTGTCTATAGATGCATGTAGCTCTAGTACATTCATTTTTCTCTTTTATGAATATATAACAATTATATATTCTGTTCACAAATATTTGGTAGTTTTCAGTTTTTCAGAATAAGCACAGTGCTACAGTGACATTCTGATTCATCATTGTTTGTGTACTTATATGAATTTCTCAAAGACAGTTGCTGTGATTGGCTGTGTGGATCTTAAACCATGTTAGACATTGCCAGGATGCTTGCCAAAAATTATACATCAAGACTGTGTTGCAGTGTCTATTCTTTTTTTTTTTTTTGAGACAGAGTCTCACTGTGTCGCCCTTAGTAGAGTGCAGTGGTGTTACAGCTCACAGCAACCTCAAACTCCTGGGCTTAAGCTATTCTCTTGCCTTAGCTTCCTAGTAGCTGGGACTACAGGTGCCCACTACAGTGCCCAGCTGTTTTTTGTCGCAGTTGTCATTGTTTAGCTGGCCCGGACCAGGTTCAAACCTGCCAGCCTCCGTGTATGTGGCTGGCACTGTAACCACTGTGCTACAGGCGCTGAGCCTGCAGTGTCTATTCATTAACATCCTTGACAGTTCTTGGTGTTATCTAACTTAATACATGTCAATCTGATGGGCTTAAAATGTTGTCTTCTATTATTTTATTTGTATTTCCCTAATTGCTAATAAGATTAAACGTTTTTCTTATGCTTATTGGCCATTTGTTTTTTTTATGAATTGCCTGTTTGTGTTCTTTGCCCATTTTTCTATTTGTTGTCTTTTTCTTACTGATTTTATACAAATAACAGCATGTTTTTGCAGTGATTGACTATATACTTTTCACATATTTTCTCCTAGTCATTAGCTCCAGTTTGTTTATATTACATAGTTCAAATATTTTAAGTAAGTGAATTATTCTCTCCTTTTGAAAATTAAATTACTTGTGTTTTTTCAATTAAAAATAGTTTCAGAAAAATACACAGTACAAGCCAGGTGTGGTGGCTCATGCTTATAATCCTAGCACTTCGGGAGGCTGAGGTGGATTACTTGAGCTCAGGAATTTAAGACTAGCAAGAGCAAGAGTAAGATCCTGTCTCTACTAAAAATAGAAAAAGTAGTTGGGTAAGGTAGTGGGTGCCTGTAGTCCCAGCTACTTGGAAGGCTGAGGACCACTTGAGCCCAATAGTTTGGGGTTGCTGTGAGCTACGATGCTAGGGTACTCTACACAGGATGACTCTGTTTAAAAACAAAAAAAAATGGCTCAGCGGCTGTGGCTCAAGCAGCTAAGGTACCAGCCACATGTACCTGAGCTGGTGGGTTCAAATCCAGCCCAGGCCTGCCAAACAACAATGATGGCTGCAACCAAAAAATAGCCAGTGTTGTGGCAGGCGCCTGTAGTCCCAGCTACTTGGGAGGCAGAGGCAGGAGAATCGCTTAAGCCCAGAATTTGGAGGTTGCTGTGAGCTGTGATGTCACAGCACTCTACCCAGGGCAACAGCTTGAGGCTCTGTCTCAAAAAAATGAAGGAAAGACTGAAATGTTTATAATGCTTTATGGAAATTTTTCATAAAAAAATTATTTAAAAATTTTGAACTTACTCCAGTTTGATTATCTGGAAAACTAATCTGTATAAAACATCTTAATTTTTTGCTCATTGACTCCATCTAGGTTGTAAATTCATTCCCTGAAGGCAGAGCTAAGTTGATGTTATTGAGCTCAGGAGCTAAAGGGGGGTTTTGTTTTTTCCTTGTTATATCTGCAAATAAAAGCCTGAAGTGAATCATATCACTTTTATAAGGACATCCACTTCCATGTGAGAATGTCTCTGGGTCCTGTGTTCCTTGGGTACTTTCTTAGCCACCTTCACCACTGCCCTTGGTGCCACATTATCTCTGCATTGTTCTCACCATGTGGAGCAGAACTACAGTTTTTATGTAGAACAACTTCCATATGATAGCTTGACATGTCACAGGAGTCAGATGGAGAATCCATTTTATATTTTTCCTCAGGAACATGTATCCTGCTACCTTAGAGATGCCATTCAGTTCCAGATTTTATTGGTTTCCATTCAACCAGAACCTGGTGTAGATCTCACAGTTACTTTTGCTGTTGGTTTGCTATGTCTATAGGGAGTAGAGACTAGAAGGTAGACTGTTGATTCAGCTATTTCTAGAAAAGGACTAAGTTGCGAAATAACTGAAGTTCTTTGTTTCCTAACTGTATCATATAGATAGAATGTTAAAGTAGCTCTAACAAGAACATTGGATGTTTTTCTATTGTTTGTTATCTATGTTAATTTTTTTACCTACTTTTATTGTACTTATTAAAATAATTTGTAGGTTTTATTTTTCCATTGGAAAAATTGACAGGTAGAGCTCTTTTTCCTTGGCCTCATAATATTTTCTCAGAGGTCAGCCTCCATTTCATTTCTATTGACATTACAAGAATATACTAAAACCAAAGGAAGTTGAAACTATAAATGTCAGAATAGTGAAAATTTGTGTTTTTGATTTGGTGTAGACTTACATCAATTCATCTTTTATGTAGATTAACTGAGAATTTTTTACTTTTTCTAAGATACAAAAAAGTGGATTTTTTTTGAAGCAAGCCTAAAGCCAGTTTATATTGTTAAGTAAATATTATAGAATATATATTAGAGGAGTGGTTTTCAAACTTTAGTGTGCCTTCCAAGTGGAAGTTAATAAGTTTTCCACTTAACTTCCAAATCCCTGGAAGAATTGTTAAATTCTCTGGCTCCATCCCGAGAGTTCCTGATATTGTAGGTTGGGGTGGGGCAAAGGAATTTCCATTGCTGACCACTTCCCAGGGCTTCTGGTGTGGGACCATCACTTGAGAACAGCTATATTTGAATCAATTAACAAAAAAAAGGGAAATCCAGGCTTAATGGCTCATAGCTGTAGTCCCAGCTACTGTGAAGGCTGAGATGGTAGGATTGCTTGAGTCCAGGAGTTGAAGACCAACTTGGGCCCATTAAAAAAAGAAAAAGAAGGGAGAAAAGAAAAGGAAGGTCACATTAGAGAAAAATCATTATATTCTAGATTAAAAAGGCTTTTGACAATTTATTGCCTTAAGCTCTAGAAAGTGTAGGTCAGAATAAACTAATAGGAATAGAAATACTGAGTATTTAGTATATAAGTCTAATCAGCCATTGGTTACCTAAAAAAGAGGCCTTGAAGTAATAATCATGTAAAGACCAATAATGATTCTCTATATAAAAGCAATTGCTGAAGAACACTTATGTAAATCTATAATCAAGGGCTGAATTTATAACATTAAAGTGTGTCTGGTCTTTATAAATGAAGGTCATCTGTGGTATCTTTTCACAATTCAAAATATTAAATGTGAAAAACTTTATTAAGTTGTCAGCAAATCATAGGATGGCAGAACTAGCTTTTTGCCTAGTTTCTTTGTGTGAGAAATCTATAAAATTAAACAGAAAACAAACCTGTAATTTATTTAAAGGACCTGAGGAGAGAAAAATAAGGGAAAGAGGAGCTCTGCATTAAACTAAATTAGATCCACAGGCCAATCTACCTTTGACAGTGTTACTGTACTGTTTATAGTAATGAATGTGTTTTCCCAGTTATGTCAAAGTAAAGTAAGGAAAAAAAGAATTTAAAATCTTGGTAACCTTCAGAGGAACATAACTTTTTCATGAGAATAAAGTCTGAAATCTTAATGATTTGTTAAGAAACACTAGGCTCAAGTCGAACACAACAGCCCCATAAAAGTTAAATATTACTTTATCTTTAACCAGGTATGTCGGCTGTTCAGGGAAACGATGGCCTTCCTTGGCATTAGAGTAATGGTTAAACCTCTGACTCCAGGGAATCACAAGGGTTGGGCAGATGCTGGATGGAATTCTGTACGTTGTTGAAACACATCGCTTTTGATTAATAAATGTTTTCAAGTTTTCCACTTAACTTGCCAGTTCTTTGGTTAAACTTTTCTTCTCTTCTAGCTCTATTCTACAGTGCAGGCTTAGGAACCCACATTTCTAATTGTAAAAATCCAAACAATATCCATAAAGTCCTATAGTATTGATATTTTTTCTTATAAACTTAAGTGTGGCAAAAACTGCCCTGAGCAAAGTCAAGTAAACAAACTCGGGCAAAAGCTTGTCATGCATAATGACAGATACTCCCTAATATAACACAGAATTTTTATGAAGTCAAAAGCAACATGAACAACTCAGAAATAGAAGAAGAAATATAAATGTAGGTAAGTATATGAAGAGCCAAGTTAATCAGCCTCACTAATAATCAGAAACAAAAATTAAAACTTTATTTTTCACCTGTCAGTGGGTAAACATTGATATCCATTGCTATTGAGAGTGTGGAGGCTCGGCGCCTGTAGCACAGTGGTTATGGCACCAGCCACATACAGCGAGGCTGGCATGTTCGAACACAGCCGGGGCCAGCTAAACAACAATAATAACTGCAACAAAAAATAGCCCAGCATTGTGGCAGATGCCTGTACTACTTGGGAGGCTGAGGCAAGAGAATCACTTAAGCTCAAGAGTTGGAGGTTGCTGTGAGCTGTGATGCTACCGCACTCTACTGAGGGTGACATAGTGAGATTCTGTCTCCAAAAAAAAAAAAGAGTGTGAAGAAATAGGCTTTCTCAAATATTGCTCATGGGAGTTAAATCAGTATGTATTTGGTGGCAAGTTGTCAATTAACTTATAGAGTGTCCCAAAGGTTGCCATAAATAAGAAAAATCAACAAATTCATGTTTTCTGTTTTGTATTTTTATATTTCTATATCAACACATAGAGAAATATTTTGTAAATATTTTACAAGATTTTGCAATGAATATTTTGTAAATAAAGGTACTTTTAGCTACAGTTTCCCATTTTCCCTACATATGTATATATGGTGACCTTTAGAATACCCTGTACAAATACATGTCTTCTGTAAATAAGTTAGCAATTAATCTAATCTGACCTCACATTTCAACTTCTAGAAATTTATCTTTAAAAAGATCAGCACCCTGGGCGGCGCCTATGGCTCAGTGAGTAGGACGCCAGCCCCATATACTGAGGGTGCTGGGTTCAAACCCAGCCCCAGCCAAACTGCAACAACAACAAAAATAACCGGGCGTTGTGACAGGTGCCTCTAGTCCCAGCTACTCGGGAGGCTGAGGCAAGAGAATTGCCTAAACCCAAGAGTTGGAGGTTGCTGTGAGCTGTGATGCTATGGCACTCTACCAAGGGTGATAAAGTGAGACTCTGTCTCTAAAAAAAAAAAAAAAAAAGATTAGCACCTTAAGCGTGCCCAGAAATACAGACAGAAATTTTTATTGAAGTCTTATTTATGATAGTATTTGGGGATATCAGAGGAAATTAGGGAAGATACTTTCTATGTTACAAACTTTGTTTTTAACATTTAACTACAGAAATAACACTAGAAAAAAAGCAGAAAACAGGCTTTAAAAAAATACCAAAACCCCCCATGCAGGTATTATACTGTATTAAAAATGCCTTCACAATTTTTGCTGTTTGAGATATAACTTCCACAGTCTGTGGGTGGCTGGACCTGTACTCGCATCATGTTGTAAAGAAAGGGTAAGGGAGAAAGAATTAAAATGAACCCCGTAACTGTATGTTGCAGGAATGTAGAGGAATTTGACTTCATAGGAACTTACTTCCCACATACTCACCACTTCCCTCCCATAGGACCCCGCCCTCTCAGAAACTTACAACATTTTTATAGTGAGTAATTATTTGTCACCAAAATGAAATTATTTATAATGGCTCAACACTTTTTTCTTTTTTTTTTTTTTTTTTTTTTTTTTTTGTAGAGACAGAGTCTCACTTTATCACCCTCGGTAGAGTGCCGTGGCATCACACAGCTCACAGCAACCTCTAACTCTTGGGCTTAGACGATTCTCTTGCCTCAGCCTCCCGAGCAGCTGGGACTACAGGCGCCCGCCACAACGCCCGGCTATTTTTTTTTTTTTTTGTTGTTGTTGTTGCAGTTTGGCCGGGGCTGGGCTTGAACCCACCACCCTCGGCATATGGGGCCGGTGCCTTACTCACTGAGCCACAGGCGCCGCCCTCAACACTTTTTTTCTTAACCCTAAAAATGGGCTTTAAGGGCAAAACTGTAAAGGCAGTTAAAAGATAAGTGGTTGATCAGTGTTTCAGGACGAGGGAGAAGAGTAAATATTTGGAGCCCAGAGGATTTTTTTGTAGGGCAATGAAACTATTCTTTATGGTACTATAACAGTGGACAAATGTTATCATATATTTATCCAAATCTGTAGAGTGTGTAACACTGGGACTGACCCTTCAAAGTCCAAGGTAAACTATGGACTTTGTGTGATCGTGAAGTCTGATGTAGTTTTAACTGAAGTACCATTCTTGGTGTATGATGTTGATAGTGGAGAGGCTGGAGGGTGGGGGGTGGGTTTTGTGTACAAGGGATATATGGGGAAAACAGTTTTCTGTGAATGTAAAACTGCTATTAAAAATATTTTGAAAGAGAGCCAGGCGCAGTAGCTCACGCCTGTAATCTCAGCACTCTGGGAGGCTGAGGTGGATGGATTGGCTGAGCACAGGTTTGAGACCAGCCTGATCAGGCCAGAGCAAGACCTCGTCTCTAAAATTAGCTGGGCATTGTGGCGGGCGCCTGTAGTCCCAGCTACTTTGGGAGGCTGAGACAAAAGAATTGCTTGTGCCCAAGAGTTTGAGGTTGCTGTAAGCTGTGACGCCACGGCCCTCTACGCAGGGCGACAGCTTGAGGCTCTGTCTCAAAAAGAATGAATAAATAAAATTTAAAAATAATAAAAAATAGAAATGTATATTATAATTAAAGGAAATTATATGTCTGAAATTTGCTTCAGAATAACGCTGGTGGAGCAACGTGGATGGAGGGATATAGATGAATCAAGATTAACAGTAGGTGAATAATTATTGAAGCTCAGTAAATCACAGCATGAGGCTTCATTATAAATACATTTCTACCATATATGAACATTTTCCATAATAAAAATTATTTTAGTATTATTAGTTAACCTTACAAATAACGCTGAGTTTAAGTCACCATTTTCATACTTAGCTACCAATATTTTTCATTTTGGAAATCCCTCAGATTTCTAGTATCATTTCCCTTTTATTTGGCAGTTTTCAAAGCGCCTACAAAGCACTTAGATTTTTCTTAAACGGCTTTATTGTGGTATAATTGAAATATAGTAAACTGTATTTCATATGACCACCACCACAGTTAAGATGACGAACATTTCGACATTCTCCTTTCTTCCTGCTTCTTGGTGATCTCTATCTCTTGTTCCTCCCAACTCCTCTCCAGCCCCAGTCAACCACTAATCAAAGTGTTGTCATTATGCTCCAGTTTCCATTATTTAGAATTTTATATAAATAGAATCGTACAGATGCTTGTCTGACTAATTACATTTAGCATAATTATTTTGAGATTCACCATGTATCAATATGCTGTTGTATTCTGTTGTATGCATATACCACAGGTTTTGATCTTGTCTCTTGTGGATGGATATTTGAGTTTCCAGTTTTTTTATTTTTTTTTTGTAGAGACAGAATCTCACTTTATTGCCCTCGGTAGAGTGCTGTGCCATCAACAGCTCACAGCAACCTCCAGCTCCTGGGCCTTAGGCGATTCTCTTGCCTCAGCCTCCCCAGTAGCTGGGACCACAGGTACCCGCCACAACGCCCAGCTATTTTTTGTTGCAGCTTGGCAGGGCCAGGTTTGAATCCACCACCCTCGGTATATGGGGTCGGCGCCCTACTCACTGAGCCACAGGTGCTACCCCTGTTTCCAGTTTTGAGGCATTACAAATAAGGCTTCTACGGATATTCACGTACAGATCTTTGTATGGACAGATGCTTTTGTTTGTCTTGGGTAAACACCTAGGGGCAGAATATGATCTAGTACGGTAGGCATATATGTAACTTTTTGAGATACTACCAGTTTTCCAAATTGGTGGTCTAATTTTACACTCCTACCAGCATTGTGTGAGATTCCAGTTCCTCCACATCATTGTTAGTATTTGATATGGTCTTTTAAATTTTTTAACCCTTCTGAAAGGTATATACTGGTATCTCATTGTAGTTTGAATTCCATTTCTCTAAAGCAGTGGTTCTCAACCTTCCTAATGCCGTGACCCTTTAATACAGTTCCTCATATTGTGGTGACCGCCAACCATAAAATTATTTTCATTGCTACTTAATAACTGTAATTTTGCTACTGTTATGAATCGTAATGTAAATATCTGATATGCAGGATGTATTTGGGTGACCCCTGTGAAAGGGTTGTTCGACCCCCAAAGGGGTTACGACCCACAGGTTGAGAACTGCTGCTCTAAAGAGTAATGATATGAACTACCTGTTCATGTGCTTATTTGTCATCCTCATTTCTTCCTTGGTGAAGTACCTCTTCAAACCTCTGGACCATTTAAATTTATTTTCTTGTATTAAATTTTAAGACTTCTTTACATATTCTGGATACAAGTCTCCTATAATACATATGCTTTGCAAATATTTTCTTTCAATCCATAGCTTGTCTTTTTATTAACTATTTTTTTGAAGAGCAGAAGTTTTCAATATTGATGAAGTCTCCTTTAATCAATTTGGGTGGAGTTTTTTTTTATTTTTTATTTTTGAGACCTGGCCTCACTCTTCTGCCTGGGCTGGAGTGCAGTGGTAGTGTGATCATAGTCCATTGTAGCCTCAAGCTCCTGGGCTTAGGTAATCCTCTTGCCTCCGTCTCCTGAATAGCAAGGACTACAGGCACATACTACTATACCTGGCTAATTTTTGAATTTTTTTGGTAGGGATGCAGTCTTACTATGTTGCCCAGGCTGGTCTCAAACAATCTTCCCACATCAACCTCTGCTGGGATTACAGGCATGAGCTACCATGCCTGGCTTAATTTGTCGTTTGTTGATTGTGTTTTGGGTGTGGTGTCTAGTAATGTTATCCTAACCTAAGTTCTCAAAAGGGTCTCCCTACATTTTCTTCTGGAAGCTTTATAGTTTTATGTTTTATATTTAGGTCTGTGAATCATTTTAAGTTGATTTTTATATGTGGTCCAAGGTTTAGATCAAAGTTTAGTTTTCTGCAATTATTTTAGTACCCTTTTTTGAAAAAGGCTATTGCTTCCACATTTGCATCTTTGACAAAAATCAGTTGTCCACATATCATGTGCTGGTCTGTTTTGGGGCTCTATTCTGTTTCATTGGTCTGTTTGTCTTTGTGCCAATACCCCACATTTTCTTCATTACTGTAACAGTAGAGGTCTTGAAATTAAGCAGTGTTCCCCAACATCATATATTTTCAAAATTGTTTTGGGTATTCTAGGTCTTTTGTATTTCCATGTGAATTTTATAAACATTTCTACAAAAAAAGAGCCTGCTGGGACTTTGAGATGGAATTGACATCTTAACAATATTGAATCTTCTAATCTGGGAACACATATAGTATTTGTGTGTTTATTTAGGTCTTTATTTTTTAATTTGAAATTTTAAATTATAGTAAATAACATAGAAAATTTAACATTTACCATCTTAACCAATTTCACATTGTTATACAACAGATCTCTAGAACTTTCTCATCTTGCAGAATTATAACTCTATACCTAACTCTCCATTTCCCCTTCCTTCAGTTCCTGACAGTCACAGTTATCCTTTCTGTTCCTAAGAGTTTGGAAATTCGAAATACTTCATGTCCATAAAATCATACAGTATTTAGGGCGGCGCCTGTGGCTCAGTCGGTAGGGTGTCGGCCCCATATACTGAGGGTGGCGGGTTCAAACCCGGCCCGGCCAAACTGCAACCAAAAAATAGCCGGGTGTTGTGGCAGGCGCCTGTACTCCCAGCTACTCGGGAGGCTGAGGCAAGAGAATCGCTTAAGCCCAGGAGTTGGAGGTTGCTGTGAGCTGTGTGAGTCCACGGCACTCTACCGAGGGCCATAAAGTGAGACTCTGTCTCTACAAAAAAAAAACATACAGTATTTGTCATTTTGTGACTTGCTTATTTCATAACATAACAACTCATGGTTCATCATCATATTGTAGCATGTGACAGGATTTTTTTTTAAGGCTGAATAATATTCTATCATATATGTATATCATATTTTTTTTTATCTGTCAGTAGGCATTTGAGTTACTTCCACTTCTTGTTACACTAATCATGGGGGTGTGCACTTATCTCTTTGAGATCCTACTTTTTTTTCTTTTTTTCCAGTTTTTGGTTGGGGCTGGGCTTTTGATATATATCCAGAAATGGAATTACTGGATCATATATATATATATATTTTTTTTTTTGAGACAGAGCCTCAAGCTGTCACCCTGGGTAGAGTGCTGTGGCATCACAGTTCACAGCAACCTCCAACTCCTGGGCTCAAGTGATTCTCCTGCCTCAGCCTCCCAGGTAGCTGGGACTACAGGCGCCTGCCACAACACCCGGCTATTTTTTGGTTGCAGCCGTCATTGTTGTTTCGCGGGCCTGGGCTGGATTCATATCTACCAGCTCAGGTGTATGTGGCTGGCACCTTGGCTGCTTGAGCCATAGGCGCCGAGCCTGGATTGTATTTTTAAGTTTTTGAGAAACCTATATGCTGTTGTTCCTAGTGGCTGTATCATTGTACACTCCCACCAACAATGCACAAGTGTTTGTTTCTTTGCATCATTACTTCTGCTTGTTATTTTCTGTCTTTTAATAGTGGTCATCCCATTATAGTTTTTTTTTTGTTTTTTGTGGAGTCAGAGTCTCACTTTTTCGCCCTCAGTAGAGTGCCATGGCATCACACAGCTCACAGCAACCTCCAACTCCTGGGCTTAAGCGATTCTCTTGCCTCAGCCTCCCGAGTACCTGGGACTACAGGCGCCCGCCACAACGCCCAGCTATGTTTTGGTTGCAGTTCAGCTGGGGCCGGGTTTGAACCCGCCACCTTCGGTATATGGGGCCGGCGCCTTACCGACTGAGCCACAGGCGCCGCCCCCCCCCATTATAGTTTTTATTTGTATTTTGTTAATAGTGATGTTGAGCATCTCTTCCTATGTTTGTTGGCCAGAAACCAGAAAAAGCTGGTTACTTTTTCTTTAAAATAACTATTCAAGTCCTTTGCCCATTAAAAAAAGGATTGTTTTTTATTATTGAATTATAGGAGTTTTATATACTTCAGATATTAATCTCACCTTATATATGATTTACAGATATTTTTCTCTAATTCTGGAAGTTATCTTTTCACTCTGTTGATTGTTTCCTGTGATAATGTAGAAGTTTTTACGTTTGTTGTTGTCCCATCTGTTTTTGCTCTTGTTTCATTTCTTTTAGCAATATTTTGTAATTTTTAATGTACAGGACATTCGGGGATCCCTTGTGTTCAGTAATTCACTAGAAGGAGTCACAGAACTCAGAAAGCTGTTACATTCAGAGCTACAGTTTATTCCAGTGAAAGGATATAGGTTAAAATTACCAACAGAAAAAGACACATAGGACTAAGTCCAGGAGACACCCCAGGGGAGGACAGACACCAGTCCTCTCCTTGGGGAGTTGTACTCAGACAGTTCTTCAGTCTGGCAACACATTTGGAGTATAGCAACCAGGAAAATTTCCCTGAGCCTTGGTGTCTAGGTCAGACATGGCAGACCTCAGTGATCTATCTCTTCTAGAGGTTGAACCGATACTGCATGACCAAAGACCCCCACTGATCACATTGTTAGCAGAAAGAGGCTGCAAAAAAAAAAAAAAAAAATAGGTTTGGCGCCAGTGTTTAGGGCGCTGGCCACATACACCAGGGCTGGTGGGTTTAAACCCAGCCCAGGCCTGCTAAACAACACTGACAACAACAACAACAAAATAGCTGGGCGTTGTGGTGGATGCCTGTAGTCCCAGTTACTTGTGAGGCTGAGGCAAGACAATCACTTAAGACTAAGAGTTTGAGGTTGTTGTGAGCTGTGAAACCATAGCACTCTACCAAGGGTAACAAAGTAAGAGTCTTGTCTTAAAAAAAAAAAAAAAACTGGCTGCCATGACCCAAGGCCTCATGTAAACAAAAACAGTTTGAACAGGCAGGATTTTCCAAGAACTTAAAGATCATCTTCCAGGAGCTGGGCAGGGGCCACATCTTTTGTTGGCAGGTGCAGGGTTTGGATAATCCTGACGTTGATGCTTTTACTTTACAGCTGATCTTGTGCATCATCCTCACACTTTACTTCCTTAGACAGGCGTTCACGAGCCACAGTATCTAAAACAGTCCCAAGCCACCATACTTTATTACAATGCAGTATTTTTTCTTTTTACAGCACTCTTTAATTATCTCATTTATTATCTGTCTCTCTGTGTACAAAAGCAGTTCTTGAGAGCAGGGACCTTATCTGTCTTGTGTAACTGCTATGTCCCTGGCACCTAGCATGGTGGCATGGTGTTTGGCACATACTTGGTGTTCACTATAAGTATCATAAGCCATATACAAAAATGTTAAAAGTACTCAGCCTTCCTGATAATAAGAGAAATAGAAATTTAAATTACACTAAGATCCTGTACTTCACCTATCAGATTGGTAAAAATTCAAGCACTTGGCTAGCAAGGGTGTGGTGAATTAGGCAGTCTCCTATATTGCTGTGTCTCTAAACTGGTGCAATCATAGGGAGGGCAATTTGACAATATGTGTCAGAATTTGAAATGCAAATATGCTTTGACCCAGCAATTCTACTTTAGGAAATTTACCCCACCACACACATTAAATGACCTGCAGGGTATAGTCATTGCTGCATTGTTTGTAGTGGCAATAAAGTGGAAACAAATGTTCATCCTTAGGGGATTGGCTAAATAAATTGTGATACATTTATAAACTGGCTATGTAGCTGGTTAAAATTTTTTATGTATGTGAGGCAGGGTCTTAACTGCCCAAGGCTAGCTAGTGTACAAGTGGCATCATCATAGCTCACTGCAGCCTCAGAACTCCTGGGCTCAAGGGATTCTCCTGCCTCAGCCTCCTGAGTAGTTGAGACTACTGGCACATGCCCCCACTCTGGGTAATTTTATTTTTTTTAGAGATAGGGGTCTTCCTATGTTGTCAGGTCTAAACATTTTTTAAAAGAATAAGGATCTTCAGGTGGCACCTGTGGCTCAGTGAGTAGGGCACCAGCCCCATATACCGAGGGTGGTGGGTTCAAACCCAGCCCTGGCCAATCTGCAACAAAAAAAGCCGGGCTTTTTGTGGTGGGCGCCTGTGGTCCCAGCTAGTCAGGAAGCTGAGGCAAGAGAATCGCGTAAGCCCAGGAGTTGGAGGTTGCTGTGAGCTGTGTAACGCCACAGCACTCTACTGAGGTGATAAAGTGAGACTCTTGTCTCTACAAAAAAAAAGAATGAAGATCTTATTTATGTACTAATGTGTAAAAAATTTCTAAGATACATAGTTAAGCGAAGAAAGCAAATTGCAGCACAGTGCATTTACTGTAGCGGTGTTTGTGTGAAAAGGAGGAATAAGAATTTTTAGCCGGGTGTTGTGGCAGGCCCCTGTAGTCCCAGCTGCTCGGGAGTCTGAGGCAGGAGAATCGTGGAAGCCCAAGAGCTGGAGGTTGCTGTGAGTCCTGTGACGTCATGGCACTCTACCGAGGGCGGTAAAGTGAGACTCTGTCTCTACAAAAAAAAAAAAAAAAAAAAGAATATCTAATTTTATTTGTTTGTTTTGTTCTGTTTTTGGAGACAAGAGTCTTGCTCTGTCGCTCCAGCTAGAGTGCAGTGGTGCCATCACAGCTCACTGCAACCTCAAACTCCTGGGCTTAAGTAATCTTTCTGCCTCAGCCTTCCAAGTAGCTGGGACTGTACCTGCATGGCACTGTGCCCAAAAACATCATTTAAAAAATAATATTCAAAGTATTGCAGAGAGTAGAATGGTGTGTCTGTGTGTCTTTCAGCAAGCAGGGCAGGGCAGGGTTGGGTTTGCTAATGTTCATTATAAACAAGTATATCCAGTTGAGGACTGTGAATGAGCATGTGATTGCCTCCTTCGTGTTAGGCTTGCCTAATTAAACTGTTGATACGATCGCCAGTAAGATCACTGTGGTGCGATAGAAAGAACACAAATTTTGAAGCAAGAGACTTGAATTTGATTCCTGCCTCTACTGTTGTGAGATTTTAGTGTTCATCTGCCAAAACTTCTGAAGATATAAAAAGAATAAAGAAATAATTTGACAGTGCTATGTAATTTATCAAATACTGTCAAAAGATAGCTGTTATTACTTGTATTTTAGTTTATATTGAACACTAATCAACTCATCAAGTTGGTCAGAACTGTATTGTTGAACATTAAATTGCAGATAGAACATTCTTAGCAGATGGCTTACTTACCTCCTTCTCTGTGGAAATAGTAGTATGAATTCTCTGTTCTCCTGCTCTTCTGTTCTCTGTCACATCATGTCCCTGTCCTCCAGACCTCACCTGCCTTATAACCATTTCCCTCTTACTGGACTTTGGCCTCTCTAGTGACTTGCGTTCATCAAAAATTATCTTTCTTGATGGGTGGTATTTCTGCCTTTTATGCTTTGGAATAGTTTCTTTTCTATTCCTTATAAGGTTTGGATTGTCATAAATCCAACGGTTACTTCTGGACTGAGGAAGAGGGCACCATGCCTGTATAAGACCTACTCCTCTCTTTTTTTATTCCCTCTACCTTTTTTCCTTTTTCTTTCTTTTTTTTTTTTTTTGAGACAGTTTCGATATGTCTCCCTTGGTAGAGTGCTGTGGCATCACAGCTCACAGCAACCTTAAAGTCTTGGGCTTAAGTGATTCTCATGCCTCAACCTCCCAGGTAGCTGGGACTATAGGCACCTGACTATTTTTTGTTGCAGTTGTCATTGTTGTTTAGCTGGCCAGGGCTGGGTTTGGACCCGCCAGCCTCAGTGTATGTGGCTGGCACAGTAACGACTGTCCTACAAGCGCTGAGCCTATTCCCTCTATCTTTGTCCATTTTTTATGGCTGTCACAAAACATCAGACTGGGTAATTTATAAAGAAAAGAAATTTATTTGGTTTCTCAAGCTTGGGAAGTCAAAGAACATGCCAGCATCTGGTGAGGGTCATCCCATGGTGGATATTCAGAAGAGTGGGAGAGCACATGTAAGAGAGACTTGTTTTTATAACAAAGCCACTCCCACACTAACTAACCCACTCTTGCAGTAATGGCGTATAGGTTGAATATCCCTAATCCTCAAATCTGAAATCCAAGATGCTCCCAAATCTGAAACTTCTTGAGCACCAGCGTGATGCTCAAAGGCAGTACTCATTGGAGCATTTTGGGTTTTGGATTTTCAGATTCGGTATCCTCAGCCAGTTGGTATAATGTAAATATTTTGAAATCTGAAATCGGAAACACTTCTGGTACCAGACATTTCAAATAAGGGATACTCAACCTATAATTCACTCCTGGGGGCTCCGCCTCCCAAAGGCTCTCTCTCACCACCACCACAATGGCATCCACGTTTCCAACACATGACTGAGGGGCACATTCAAACTATAACATCCTCCTTTTGGCCCCTACCTTGTTCCATTAGTTACCATCCCTGTTGTGTATGTTCAGTCTCTTCCTCTAATCTTAAGTCCACACTTTGACCAGACAGGAATCTTCAAGTCTAACAGCTCTAAAATAACTTTTACAAGTTTAAATCCCTCTCTGTTGCCAAAACTTTGGGGGGTTTTTGCTACAATGATTGCCTTTATTTTTTTAATTTTTATTAATTTTCCAGTCCATGATTTATAATTTTCATTGTTTTTTATAAAAAGCTTGGTGATCCTCCCATTGCCAAATTCACTGGCTTTTTAGCTCTCACCCTGGCTTACTGTTAACTGTTGATGACACCTTTTTGAATTATGCTCCTCTGTTATATTTATTTCTGGGTTTTGTTCCCTCCTCCCTATTCTTTTAATGTTTTTTGCTAATTTTCTCCCATCACCTGATGCTTAAACTTAGGAGTTATTTATATTTCTGTCCTTGGTTGTCATCTCACTCTCTGTATTTTTCCCCACACAGCTGTTTATATTACAGTAATGACCAATAAGTCCATGCTGTTTATCTATATTCTCCCTGACATTTCATTATTTCTGAGCCTGTGGAGACTAATGACTTCCTCTAACCCTCTTCTGAGCTTGAAATTTGTTTTGCTAACTGCCTTTGAACTTTCCTGCCTGGTTCATATCTCTAAGTAAAATGTTCCTACTCTTGGGAGCGGCGTCTGTGGCTCAGTGAATAGGGCGCCAGCCCCATATACTGAGGGTGGCAAGTTCAAACCTGGCCCGGCCAAACTGCAACAACAACAACAAAAAATAGCCAGTTGTTGTGGCGGGCACCTGTAAACCCAGCTACTCGGGAGGCTGAGGCAAGAGAATCCCCTAAGCCCAAGAGTTGGAGGTTGCTGTGAGCTGTGATGGCATGGCACTGTACCGAGGGCAACAAAGTAAGACTCTGTCCCAAAAAAAAAAAAAAAGTTCCTACTCTCTTTCAGCCTGCTTAAATTCTTGTGTTCCCTATCTTTGTCAGTGCCATCACCACATATCATGTCCCTTATGCTAGAACCTTCAAGAGGCATCCTTGACTCCTTCCTTACCATTGACATGTAATTTGCAAGAAAGTCCTGACAATTCATCTTCTGAAACTGTCATACATCTCCTGTTTTTCACTGCCCCTCAATCAAGTTTCTTAAAATTGAACGGAACTGATAGTGTCACTTCCTTAACCTTAATTTTTATTACTTTCCATTGCCTGTAGAATAAAGTCTAAAATTCTTTACACCCTGCTTCTAAAACTAACTTTTGGGCTGAGCTCACACTTGTGTAATACTACTACTTTGGAAGGCTGAGATGGGAGGATTGGTTGAAGCCAAGAGTTTGAAATCAGCCTAAGCAAGAGTCAGACCTCAGCTCTACAAAAAAAAAAAAAAAAAAAGGAAAAATTAGCTAGGTATGGTGGCACACAATCTGTAGCCCCTGCTATTCAGGAGGCTGAAGCAGGAAAATCTCTCGAGCCCAAGAATTTGAGGTTACTGTGAACTATGATGATGCCATTTTATGTCAGCCCAAGTGACAGAGCAAGACCCTGTCTCAAAAATAAATAAAACTAACTTACAAACTTGTTAAGAGCAGGGTCTAGAGCCTATTAATTTCAGTATTACTATAGCAGAGCACCTGGAATATGGTAAAGTTTTGATAATTACTTGGGGGATGAATATACTGAAAGCGAAATAAAAAAGAACCCTCAGCCTACACTGGGTCTTCAGGGTTCCCATTTTGTCTTGTGAATGGCAAGTTAAGAAGTGGTTAAGAACTTGATTTCTGGTGTCAAGGCGAACCTGGGTTAAACTCCCTCAATAACACTGTGGCTGTTTCCTCACCTGTAATGTGGTAATGATGGGGTGACTGAAAATTAAAGTTAAAGCATGTATCACAGTCCCTGCTGCCTTGTAATCATTATAAGCTACTATTAAATGTGAAATGTATTTTTTTTATTAAATCATAGTGTGTACATTAATGCAGTCATGGAGCACCATGTGTTGGTTTTATGTACAATTTGAAATATTTTCATCAAACTGGTTAACATAGGCTTCCTGGCATTTTCTTTGTTGTCATGTTAAGACATTTATATTCTATATTTAGTAAGTTTCACATGTACCCTTGTAAGATGCACCCTAGGTGTGGTTCCACCAATTACCTTCCCTCTGCCCATCCTCCCCCCTTCCCATCCCTCCCTTTCCCCTTTCCCCATATTCTTAGGCTATAGTTGGGTTATAGCTTTCATATGAAAGCTATAAATTAGTTTCATAGTAGGGCTGAGTACATTGGATACATTTTCTTCCATTCTTGAGATACTTTGCTAAGAAGAATATGTTCCAGCTACATCCATGTAAACATGAAGGAGGTAAAGTCTCCATCTTCTTTAAGGCTGCATAATATTCCATGATGTACATATACCACAATTTGCTAGTCCATTCGTGGATCAGTGGGCACTTGGGCTTCTTCCATGACTTAGCAATTATGAATTGGGCTGCAATAAACATTCTGATACAAATATCTTTGTTACAATATGTTTTTTGGTCTTCTGGATATATACCTAGTAGAGGAATTGTAGGATCAAATGGCAGGTCTATTTTTAGATCTCTAAGTGTTCTCCAAACATCTTTCCAAAAGGAACATATTAGTTTGCATTCCCACTAGCAGGGTAGAAGGGTTCCCTTTTCTCCACATCCACGCCAACATCTCTGGTTTTGGGATTTTGTGATGTGGGCTAATCTTACTGGAGTTAGATGGTATCTCAAGGTAGTTTTGATTTGCATTTCTCTGATGATTAAAGATGATGAGCATTTTTTCATATGTCTGTAGGCCATGCGCCTGTCTTCTTCAGAGGAGTTTCTCTTCAAGTCCCTTGCCCAGCCTGATATGGGATCACTTGTTCTTTTCTTGCTAATACATTGGAGTTCTCTGTGGATTCTGGTTATTAAATCTTTGTCGGAGACATAACCTGCAAATATCTTCTCCCATTCTGAGGGCTGTCTGCTTGCTTTACTTACTATGTTCTTGGCTGTGCAAAAGCTTTTTAATTTGATCAGGTCCCAGTAGTGTATTTTTGATGCTGCTTCAATTGCTGGGGATGGGGGTGGGGATCTTCCTCATAAAATATTCTCCCAGGCTGATTTCTTCAGGAGTTTTCCCTGCATTTTCTTCTAGTGTTTGTATAGTTTCATGTCTTAAGTTTAAATCTTTAATCTAGTGTGAGTCTATCTTAGTTGATATGGTGAATTATATGATATGGTGAAAGGTGTGGGTCCAATTTCAGTCTTCTACAGGTCGCCAGCCATTTCACCCAGCACCATTTGTTAAATAGGGAATCTTCCCTAAATGAATGTTTTTAATTGGCTCGTCAAAGATCAAATAATGGTAAGTAGCTGGATTCATCTCTCTGTTTTCTATTCTGTTCCATACATCTGCCTCTCTGTTTTTTGTGCCAGTACCATGCTGTTTTGATCACTATTGATTTATAGTATAGTCTAAGGTCTAGTAGTGTGATTCCTCCTGCTTTGTTTTTATTTCTGAGTAATAATAATAATTTCTTGGCTGTTCAAGGTTTTTTTCTGATTCCATATAAAACGAAGTATTATTTTTTTGAGATCTTTAAAGTATGACAGTGGAGCTTTAATAGGGACGTGAAATGTATTTTTTTCTTTGCATTTCTCATTTATTGAGTGTGTATTGTGTGCTATGCTCTGCATATTTTATTTAATTCTCCAGCATCCCATGAGCTGCATATTATGCCCATTTTATAGTTAAACACACAAAATTTAAATATTTAAAGACGGTTTAAGTAACACTCAGAGTTCACAAGCAGAAAGTGGCAGAGGCGGGCTCAAACGTAAGGCATTTTGATTGCAAAGCTGGTTCTTAAACACAGAAGTTTGCTATTTTATTGGTAACTATTCAAACCAGAGGAAATGACGTTAAGATATCAAACTTTCCATGAATCTGGGTTTCGATTATATTATCTTTACCTGCAAATAGCCATGGCTAGATGTAGGCTACATGCAGCTTTCATAATTTCTTTGGGAATTCTGAATGGAATTTCTATCTTCAGAAGAAAATAACATTAAAAAAAAATGAGTGCATGTAACAAAATTAACAACCAAAGATCTTTGAATTTATCTTACAAAGCTGTGCCAAACAATCTCTTAAAACCTATTCCTTGAACTCCATGCCATCTTTTGCACAGTAGAGCAGTGGAGAATTTTCAATATCCACTGTGACCTGGGGCACAAGTACATGTAAATATACATGTCTGTACACATATACACATTGTGTTATAGGAGTCTCTGTGTCTGAAATTAAAACCGCAAAGCCTTTCTCACTGAGATATGGACTCAGATGCATTCTATTTATATCATTTTGTTAAAGATTGTCAATCCTAACTCACCATCCTGATTTCATGATCAATTAATGGGTCAAGATTCATAGTTTGAAGAACTGTGGGATGTGGGGGAAATGCTTTACTTTAGTAAAGTGAGAACACCAGGCTCTTTGCTAGATTCACTCTTGCACGTGAACATTTTCCTCTCACAGGTTTATCTCAGCAGACAACCAGAAGACTTAACATAGGACCATCGTGAACATGCCTCCTCCACTTAGAAACCGGCGGCTCGGTGTCTGGGCGCCCTCCGCTTCCTCAGCCCGCCCTGCGCTCAGCGCCGGGGGCCATCCGAGCACGCGCGGCCGCAGACCCGTGCGCTGCCGAGTCACCTACTTGTGGTCGTCCGCTCAGCTCTGGGCTCTCTGAAATGCATTTTTAATGAGTAATAGTAATACTCTATAATAATACATAGTTACACTCTGCAGTAATATATAGTTACATTATATAGTCATAAATGAGGTGTGAAAGTGGCTTCTCAAATGATCTTCCTACCAGAACCCTAATTTAAGATAATTTGACCAGCAACAGTGACTGTCTGTCTACTTTCTTCTCCTTTTCAATGTTCTCACCCAAGAGAAGGAAGATTGCTGTTTTTTAAAGTTACCTATTATTTTTATTTGGTTACTGTCTTATTATTCATCCTACCCTTTACAAAAACTGAATTTTCACATATGAACAGTGATATCAATAAAGGAAGTTGAACTTAAAGAATAGGAAAAGGTAAGGATAAAAGTAATAGAGTCATGTTTGGATTAAAGTTCTGAGGAAAGTAGAATCTCAGAAAGGTTCTAGTTTCATTCATTTATTAAAAGGATGAGTATTTATTGTTGTCTTACAATATGGGGGCCTAATTGGGGACTGGGGAAGATACAGGCCATCAGAATTGTATAAGGCCTGGTTTCTCTCTGTCAGGATTTTTTTAATTGCATAAATTTTTGAAATAATTGTAGCATTATATACAATTGTAAGAAATAATACAGAGAGAGCCCTTGAACATCCCTACAAGGTTTTTAAAGTCCTATTAATAAGGAGGGTAAGATAGTTCCTTCATTATTGGTATGAAACCATAGTTAGAGGCTACAAAATGAATCTGAAAAAAGTGCAGTTACTCTGCCTATAGCTATAGCAAATAAAAAAAAAGGTTTCACGTAGGTATCAGTATTTTATCCAAACTTCAAAGGATGAGTACAATTGTTTTAGACTGAGAATGAAAGGGGAGCATGAGGTAAGCCAAAGCCCAGAAAAAAGGGAGGACATCAGTGCGTTTGGGGAACAATGCTATTTACCATCTAGACTTTTAAACCTCTGGCTTCCTGTAAATTGGTTCTTTCTTCCTCAAGTTTTTAAAACTGTAGTAATGATAGGCCTATTATTAATCCTGGGTCTAATTGTTACATTTTTTACTTTTGATATAGAATACCTTGATTCGGCTGATAGTGTGATTTACTGAGAAAGTTTTTCTTGTGCTTTTAGAATGACATTAGAGAACGGCAGGAGCACGGTGACAGGAGGACCCTTGGCAACCCTGAGCCATTATCTAATGGACGACCCCAGGGTAACTCACCGCCTGTGGTGGAACGAGATGAAGAAGAAGATGAGGAGCTGACATTGAAATATGGTGCCAAGCATGTGATCATGCTCTTTGTCCCTGTGACTCTCTGCATGGTGGTAGTTGTTGCTACCATCAAATCAGTCAGCTTTTATACCCGGAAGGATGGGCAGCTGTATGTATGAGTGTTTGTTTTATTTTGTTACTCTCAAGGCCAGTATGGCTTTCTTTCACAGCACATCATTATCACCTTGAATCCTCTGCACTAAGGGACATGGTGGCTAGGGAGTCCATCTTCTCTGATGGCCACAAGCAGTTGAGACAGCGAAGTGTTATAAGTGGAGGAAATGAACACTACGGAAGTATGTTTCCTATACAGTGGAGAGGGCTGATTTTATTGGAATTGAGCAGTGAAGAGTAATCTTAGCCAGGTGTTGTATATATGCCTGTATTTCCAGGTACTTGGGAGCCTGAAGTTGGAGAGCAGCTTGGACAACACAGTGAGACTCTCTCTCAAAAAAAAAACAAAAAACAGAGAAAAGGCTGTCTTTCCCACCTCAGGGTGATTGGTCCTGTTGTTCTTCTCCTTGGAATGTTCTTTCTTTTTCTAACTTTGGTGGATTAAATTCCTGTCATTCTACTCATCATAGCCTATCAGGGGTCTTCAAACTGCGGCCTGCGGGCCACATGAGGTGGTGTGATTGTATTTGTTCCCGTTGTGTTTTTTTACTTCAAAATAAGATAGGTGCAGTGTGCATAGGAATTTGTTCATAGTTTTTTTTTTTTTTTAAACTATAATCTGTCCCTCCAACGGTCTGAGGGACAGTGAACTTGGCCCCCTGTTTAAAAAGTTTGAGGACCCCTGCTAGACTCTTAGGGAGCTGTTGTGTGGATTCCCTGGTGCTAGCCCTTCGCCTCTAAGAAAAGTGATTTGATTCAGATGTCATCTAGTTCTTAATACTCCTTAATACTCTCTATCTTTAATACTCTCATGGGCCCAAAAAAGAATTTTAAATTAAGTTTTAGAGTTTAAAATTGTAGAGTATCTGAAAAACTGTGCATGGTATTCTGAAAGCCAAGCTTTGAGTCTTTTGAAAGACTAAGATGGTGAGTGATGGGTAAGGGTTAGAAATAATAACCAAAGAGACTGGGGAATAGTAACCCTCTTTGTATAAGTTAGGGTTGGGATTGGCAACACACTATAAAACAAAGGTTGGCAAGTTACAGCCCACAAGCCAGATCTGCCTGCCGCCTTTTTTTGTGTGTGAATAAATTTTCCTTGAATACGACCATGGCTATTTATTTTTACATCATCCATGGCTGCTTTCATGCTACAATGGCACAGTTGTGTGGTTGTAACGGAGACCATACAATCTGTAAAGCTTGACACATTTACTGTCTGATCCTTTACAAAAAGTTTGCTGACCCTATTATAGAAGATCAAAATAACTGGTTTAAATGATACACTTAATATTCTGTTCTCTCTTTCTCAGACAGTAGTGCAAAAGTAGGCAGTCCTGACGGCACAGTGGCTTCACATTCAAGGACTCAAGCTCCTCCTTTCTTTTTCAGTTTCTATCTTTAAGGTTATTTCAGGGTGCAAGCTGCAGCCCAGTCTTCTTTCAAATAGCAAGAGGAAATGAGGGAGAAAAGGACATAGGATATCTCAGCAGAATTCACTCCTTTCTTAGAAGTTTCATACTCAACACATCTGCTTATAAGTCATTGGCCATTAATTAGTCTCATAATAGGAGTCTAAATATATAGGAGTCAGAAATAAAGTCTTTTGGCTGGGAACTTTGGCACCTGGAATAAAAATGTTTTTATGTGAATGAGAAGGGGAAGATGAATATGTGATATTATCACAAGACAACTCCAGTTGTAATCACTCTGCACATGAATGATAATAATTATAAGCCATATTACCTTCCTCTGATAACCTCTTGTCAACCTAGGTTCTTCACATGGCAGAATCTGGTTCTTTAACAAATTAATAATAGCTGTGGAGAAAGAACATTTGATGAGTTAATTATTTCAATATAAAGCATCCACTAGATGGAGCCAGTGTTTGGCTCACATATAAGTCTTATTCTCCATGTTAGGTATTCCCTTTTATTTTGAAGTACTTATTTTAGAGCATATTTATTTCTCTTAGGTTGAAAATTTTTAGACTGGTGAGATGGAACGAAATGATTTATAAGATGTTAATTGAATCAAGGAAAACAAAATTATGCTATTAGAGGGGAGTATGTGGTTTGGGATTAATACTTACCTAGAGCATTTTTGTTTGTTTGTTTCATTGTAGAATCTATACCCCATTCACAGAAGACACCGAGACTGTAGGCCAGAGAGCCCTGCACTCAATTCTGAATGCTGCCATCATGATCAGTGTCATTGTTGTCATGACTATCCTCCTGGTGGTTCTATATAAATACAGGTGCTATAAGGTGAGCAGGAGACACAGAGCTTTGCTTTCCAACTTGTTAAGTATGACTGGGTTTTCCTGTCACACACCTCACTTGAGCTAGTAATATTATAATCTACTTCCTCTAATTTCCCTGATTTGGGACATGTTTTTAGTTTTTCACTATTATAAAAATCAGTGATGTCTTTATGCATAGAACTGTTTCAGTTTTTCAGATTAATTCCTTAGGGTAAAATCTTAGACATGGAATTTCTGGGGGAAATATCTACATGTTTTTACTTTCTTGATAGACAAAATTCCTTTTCCAAAAAGGTTATATCAATTTGCATTTAACCACCCATAATGAATGAGAGTTATCTGTCTTACCCCACTGCGTTGAAATTTTAAAGGTAAACAAAATGTCTTAATTTACATTTAGTTGATTACTAGTAAGATCAAATACCTTTTCAATGGTCACAAACTCTAAATTGTATAGAGTTTAATCTTGTTTGTTGAACATTTGAGTGGAAATATTAAAATAAGTAATGACTATCTATAGCCTGACATTGGCATATGGAGAACATTGATGTGGAAAGGTGTGTGTGGTAACAACAGGTCATTATCAACTCTTAGAAAGCCAAAGAACCAAGATGGAAATCTTTGTTGAGAAGCAGTTCCCTTCCTATAAGCATTCTACCTCTGTCAGTTGACTACCCAGTGGACCATAACAAACTGGTCTACATAAAGAGGTGGTCAACATAAGGAACTAGGCCTACTATACTGATATATACACATGGTGCATGTCTGATCTGTGAAAATTAGGTCAACTTAAGAAGGTGGTAAATGTAGGTTTGTCACCTGTGGAGGTCTACTATTTACTTGTTTGTTAATTTTCTTTATCCATTTTTTTCTCCAAATACACATAATATTCTGTCTGCATGTAAGTATTTACTTCCCAGTTCCATTTTCTCTGCTTTATTAGACTCTGAGACTTTTATTTCATATATGCTACTTTTGTTCTTTTTTTTTTTTTCAGACAGTTTCACTTTGTCACCCACGGTAGAGTACGATGGTGTCATAGCTCACAGCAACCTCAAACTCCTGGGCTTAGGTGATTCTCTTGCCTCAGCCTCCTGAGTAGCTAGGACTACAGGTGCCTGCCACAACGACTGGCTGTTTTTTGTTGCAGTTTGGCCAGGGCCAGGTTCAAACCCACCACCCTCAGTATATGGGGCTGGCGCCCTACCCACTAAGCCACAGGCACAGCCCTACTTTTGTTCTTTTAAGTTTTTTTCTTTCAGATATTATTGGGGAATGGAATTCTACTTTTTCTTTCTTTTTTTTTTTTTGAGACAGTGCCTTAAGCTGTCGCCCTGGGTAGAGTGCTGTGGCATCATAGCTCACGGTAACCTCCAACTCCTAGGCTCAAGCAATTCTCCTGCCTCTGTCTCCCAAGTAGGTGGGACTACAGGCACCCACCACAACACCTGGCTATTTTTTTGTTGCAGCAGTCATTGTTGTTTGGCGGGCCCAGGCTGGATCCGAACCCACCAGGTCAGGTGTATGTGGCTGGCACCTTAGCTGCTTGAGCCACAGGTGCTGAGCCTCTACTTTTTCTTTCTTATAATCTAGAATTTGCTTCCAGGTTTGATTTCTTACCTTTCTTTTTTCCAAATACCTGTGTAGTTGGTTAGCTGGAGCTCTGGACTCAGGATTATGTTTGTTACTTGAGTTCTTTTTTCTATTAATTTTACAAGTTATTTGTCTGAGTTTTTTATATTTTCATGTGTAAAAGTGAGCACCATCTATAAATTATGTCTTTTCTTTGCCCTTAAGCATGTATGGATTTTCCCTCTCTTGGGCAGTGACACAGAGAGGACACTATAGCTTTGTTTCATTTAATCTAAATGCCAGTGGGCCCTCCTGTTGTCCCAGTTTACAGATGGGGAACTGGGGCAGGATCATATAGCCAGCTAATGGGTCAGTATGAGGGTCTCACTCCAGAGTATAGCCTGGATCAACACATGTAGGTTACTCTCAAACCTCAGTTCAGTGTTCTCAGCTTAAAAGAAAGATGTGAACGTGTGTGTGTATCAATATCACATGGAAGTATGTTCATCAATCATGTAAAAAAACACAGTTACAGAAAGAAAAAGAAAAGCCCATCAAATGAGTTATAATTTTTGCTTTCAACTGTCTACTTTTTGCTGGGGCTGGGATTGAACCTGCCACCTCCCATGTATGGGGCTGGCGCCCTACTTTGAGCCACAGGCGCCACCCTTTCAACTGTCTACTGTATTTACCCAGATTATTTAGCAGTTTTGTTGCTTTCACTTCATTCTTGTTCTGTTTGCTTCTAGTGTTATTGTCAGTACAACTTCCTTTAGTAATTCTTTTAGAGCAAGTCTGCTGGCCTCAATTTCTCTTAGTTCCCTTCATCTTAGGTTGTTTTTATTTTGCCTCTATACTAAAGAATGTTATTATTGGGCATGGGATTCTGTCTTGTTGCTTCTTCTTTTTTTTTTTTTTTTTTCAGGGTTATTTGAATGATCAACTCCGTGGTTTCTGATGAAAATAGTCATTGGAATTGTTCCCCTATAAGTAATGCATTGTTTTTTCCTGGCCACCTCCAAGATTTTCTTTCTTTAATTTTCATCATTTTAATTGTGTGACTCTGTGTGGATTTCTTTGTTTATCCCGTTTAGAGTTCACTGTGCTTTTTGAGTCTATAGATTCATGTCTTTAACCAAATTTGGAGAAGTTTTTTTTTTTTCCTTCCTTAATGCTCTTTAAAATTTTGTTTTGGTGTAACAAATTGGGGAGGTTTTCAACCATGATTTCTTCAAATATTTTTTCTGTACTACCTTGTTTACTCTCTTCTTCTGAGACTGGTGACACAGATAAACCTTTATTATTATTACAAAGGTCTCTGAAACTCTGTTCATTTATTTTCCAAACTTTTTCTCACTGTTGTTTGGTTTGGATGATTTCTTTTGATCTCTCTTCAAGTTCACTGGCTCCTTCCTCTACCATCTGCCTTCTGTTACGGAGCCCATTCAGTGAATTTTGGTGTTTGTGTGTGTGCTTATCCTGTTTTTTTAGTTCTAAAATTTCTATGTGGTTCTTTGTTATATTTTCCTTTTCTTTTTTCCTCTGAAACTTTAAAATTCTCAGTCACTTCCAGACTTTTTCATATGTGGGTCATTATGAAAGTTTCGAGATACATAAAAATCAAGAAACATAAAATCTGCACAGATGGGAACAAATGAAGCCCTCCCAGCAACACCAATAAGCTGAGCAAGTTGAAACTTGCACAGGTAAATCAGAAAGAATGCTATCCATTTTGTATTTTGGAAGTGAAATAATGGACTATGATAGAGACTGTCTAAAAACTTTCGTAGTGACCTACACAATAGCTGCTTTAAAGACTTGTTAGCAGGCCAGGTGTGGTGGCTCATGACTGTAATCCTAGCACTCAGGGAGGCCGAGGTGGTTCCAGACCAGCCAGAGCCAGGGTGAAACCTTATCTCTAAAAATAGCTGGCGTTGTGGCAGGCGCCTGTAGTCCTAGTTACTTGGGAGGCTGAAGCAAGAGAATTGCTTTTGCCCAAGAGTTTGAGGTTGCTGTGAGCTGTGACGCCATAGCACTCTGCTAAGGGCAATAAAGTGAGACTCTGTCTCAAAAAGAAAAAAAAAAAAGACTGTTAGCATTTCAACTTGTATGTCATCTTGTATTGAATCATTTTTTCATGCAAATTGAGGTTTCTAGTTATTTTTATGCCAAGTAATTTTGGATTGTATCTTGGACATTTTCAATATTATATTATGGGCTCTGGTCTTGTTGAAATACTATCGAGAATGTTTATATTTTTGTTTTATTGGCTAGTTGATCTGGTTGGGTTAGGCACAAGTTCTAGCCAGCCTCCCATGGGCCATGGTTACATCATCAGTTCAGTTTTCAGAGCTTTTTCAGTGTTAATCAGATCTGTCCTGTTTGTGTGCCATCCAGTCATCAGTGGTACTGAGTGGAACAGTGACATTCTACCTCTCATTCACTTAGTTGTGTGCTACCGAGGATCATTCACACATGCTCACCTTGGGGATGGGCCTGCTAGTTCATAAATAGCTTCAAGAGATTGTGTCCATGAATGAGTTTCTGCCTTTCTGTGATCTTTCTGGTAATTTCTGCTTTCTCTGGGCTTCTCTTTTTCTATTCCTTCAGCCAGAAAGCTGGGCTTTATTTTCCTAGCATCAGGGCCAAGAGGTTAGAGATCAGAGAGAGAGATAAAACAAAGGCTATTTGCCCCATTCTCTGGGTCTGCTGCTTCTCAAGTCAGCGAGGAAGATTTCCCTCTCTCTGAATTTTAGACTCTTGGAGTCCTCATTGCCACAGGATTGTTTGGGTGCTGGATATGAGAGAATGGAGAAAAACAGGTGAAAAAAAGAAAAACTGGATTTTCACACTCACTTTGGGTGTTAAGAGACCTCCTTCCTGCTCCTCAAGCTAGTTCTAACTGGAGACTTCAAGAGCTCCCATTGCCTTACTAATGCCCACTCCAGTTACATTGAGTTCAGGAGGAGGAGGCTAGTACTGGAGAGAAAAAGTGGTCAGCCTACTACTACTTCGGTGGTACTTCTAATTCCCCAGCCCACCTACCTCTCTCTACTTTTCATTGTCCTCATCTGGCTGTTAGCTGATTTCTGGTCAGGTTTTGTAGTTGTGTTCAGGGGAAAATAGAGAGTGGAATGTGCTTAACTCTGTCTTATCTAGAACCCAAGTGTGCTTCATTTTAGGCAGTCTAAAAGGTGTGTGCTTAGCCAGGTTTTTACACTTGTTCATTAGTGTTGTTGTTTAATGTGCAAGTCTTAGCAAGCACAGCAATTCTATAGAAAGAAGTTGTTTACTTTAACTCCTACTATAAAATAAAAGGAGGTTTTGCATCAGAAATTGAGAAACTTGCCAGAACCTGTTTGGAAATAGACCCAAAGGGTTTCTCATATCACTGGTTGGTTGTGCAATGTCTGAAGCCAAAAGCACAGGAAGCCAAAAGACCAAACAAAGCTTAAAAAGCTAGCAACAGAAACGGCAGTTAATTATTCCATATCATTTGTTATAGATGGCACTGTAACTTATTAAAGTCACATGGCTTCTGTCTGGGACAGTTCTGGGTTTAGAGGAGATGCTTGCAATTGGGTACTGAAGCAAGGCTCTTTTCTTTCAGAACCTTTAGCATAGGAGGCTCAACTAGGGAGTTTTGCAAGATGAGGAAAGCCTGTTTTATCATTTCATGTTCTAGAAAAAGGGTATGCTATTTACTCATCATCAGAAGAGGTTTTGAATTACGAAAATTATAACATAAATGGCCTGCTTAAATAGGAAAACTGTTACAGCTGTCATTATAGGCAAAGGGCTAATTTTATGATGTAAAGAATGCTTACACACATCCAACAAATAAGTAGATCAAGTAGTTCTCAACCTTCCTAATGCTGCGGCCCTTTAATACAGTTCCTGTCGCGACCCACAGGTTGAGAACTGCTGAAGTAGATGGATACATGTGTATTTCTTTATTAGTAAAAAAAGAAATGCATATTAACATAATAAATTAAAATATTTGGATATTGACTTGGTAAGGATTAATATAGCCCATTTTATGAAGTAACTAAGCAAGTTATGTATTAATAATCAGTAACTAGGAAAAGTTTGTACACTGTGACTCAGTAATTTTGCTTTTCTGACTTAAAGAATTCGAAATGCAGAAAATGATTTGTGTACTAGGGTGTCAATCTTAGTATAAATTATAAATGGGCAAAAGGAAAATACTGCACATTCCATGCATAAGGCAAAGGTTAAATAGTGAGCTCATCCATATGAGAAGAATATTCTTTAGTCATTTAAAAATCATATTTAAAAAAATACTGGATGGCATGAGACTGTGTATAATAAAAGATGACATTTTTAGAAGCAGAATGTAAAACCATACGCTGCTACTTGATTCACATTTTGTTAAAAGGTCATTATATGTGCTTACATATGCAGACAGAAAACATGTCTGAAAGGAAAAAAAAATTTTTTCTGAGAAGAAGGAAAGGGAAATGTATTATTTGGCTAGCAAAGGAGGAAAAATGGCAGACTGTCCACAAATACTGATTTTTCCTTTACATAAGCTGAAACATAGAGCTTTTAAGAGGGAGGGCCTGTTGTCATTCAACTACTGTTAATGATTCTTACCATCCCATTTCTGACCTGTCTCTGTTAAAGACAAAATGGCCTCAGACTACCTGGGAAACTTCCATACCTTTGCCAGCCAGAGCTGGTCTCCAGGTCCATCTTCTGTAATGCAAACAACAAAAAGATTCCTTTTCCCCTCATGACCACCACCCAAGGCAGGGATGCAGATTTCAGTTTCCAAAAAGAATGGAAGAAGTTTTAAAGAGACAAAAAACATCAGGCCAATTGTTTGTTACATATTCCCCCTTCTCAATTTTATACTTCCAAGCATCTATGGGAGGATGGTGGCTACTCTATTACACATCCCCCACCTAATCCCCCTTTCTACCCATCAATTTTATGGTTCTGTATCTATCAGAGGAAGGGCAACATACTTTGGAGCTACTTCCTGCTGAATTGGGGGCAGTTTTTTGTTTTTTTTTCTAAATAGACAAGTTTATTTTCTAAGAATCAATATATTTTCTTCCTTTGAAATAAATACAAACCAGTTTGAAAGGTGGGGGGAAATCTATGGGAAAGAGAAGGGAAATGGGGATAGGCCCCAGTTGTTTTTAGTACCAAATGACTCTGGCGCGACCTGGAAACACAGTTACATATGAGAATAATTTAATTTCTCCAATAATTACAGTATTTACAACAGCAGGGGAGGGAGGTCACCTAGTGCCCCTCTTCAGGGCTGGACAGACATCAATTCCATTGCTAGGCTGGGCAGATTGTCCGCTCACCTCACTACATGTAGGGGGCTCGGGCCTCTAGGCAGTTAAGGAATCTCCTGGCATGAGCAGGTGGAGGTGGTGGGATGGCCTGTTCTATGCAGTGTTCTAACCTTGGGCCACCACTCTGCCCTACAATGTCATGAGGTCGCTGGAACTCTTTCTGACCTGTGGGACCTCCTCTTCCTTTGCACTAAACCGCCATGGGCCCTTGGAGTGTTGTGTACAGTCCAGCTGCACTCAGGGCAGGAGGGATCTCCCCCACCCAGCTTCCCCTGAGACTGGCCCCAAGACCAGAAATGAGTCAGTTCAGAGGCTGGTGCCACTCCAGGACAGTGAGCTAAGGGGAGGAGAGAGGTCACAGGGCACTACAGGTTGGGCTACATTGGGCAGTATCAATCACTATCGCTGGTCTCACTGCTCTGCTCACCCTGTACCTTGCTGCAGTGCTGCAGAGCTCGGTGGTAGGCAATCTGTACTGACTTGCAGCCCTCCAGCATCTTCTCCTTGTCTAGGTCCTGGTTCACACCCAGAGGAACCAGCTGGGTGGGCAGCCATTGCCAGGTTCGTTTGTTGTCAAAGAAGAGGACGAGGTAGAGATGCTTTCGGGCTTCTTGGGTCATCTGCTCCCCAAGTTTCAACACCTCCAATGGGGGCACAGGAATGGGCACCCCATGGTGGAACATACCTTCTCGGGGCATCTTTGGATCAATGATCAGAGCTGGGTATGACGGCTACCCTCAGCATTTGGCCCGCACAAGGTCCAGAGCATCCAGAGGGGAGTCCTCATCCTCTGGCAGCCAACCAGCTCCCCGGCCCAGACTCTTCCTTACCACTTCACAGGAATGGGAAAGAGGAGGTGGATCAGCAGCGGGGGGGCTGGCAAGGCCTTGACAGTGGGTTCCCAGCATCCCTGGCCTCGGGCAGGGGTACTTAACTGCTGTGGCCCATGCCACGGTCAGTGCCCACGGAGTAGGCCTCATTCTCAGTGCCCGAGGTATCCTCACTGCTGTCCTCTGGGAATGTGCCCCGAGAGAAAGAGGGCTTGCCCTGGTCTTGTTTTGAGGGTGTTGTGCAGGTCTGGTCTGAGGCAGTGCTGCTGCTGCTACTGCTGCTGGACTCAGAGTCTGAGCTGCTCTGGCGAAGGCTACAGTTATTATGGTATACCAAGGAACTCTTCTTCACTGACTGGTTTCCACTGCTGAAGCCATTGGCTGGTAAATCCATTGGGGGGGTCTTCTGTGTACTTACCACTGTCACTGATCTCAAACTAGGCCGGGTCTCCCCCACTTGCGCTGACACAAGGAGCCCATGATGGGGAGCTGGGGGGGGTGGCCCACAGGACTGCCTCCGTGGCTGGAGATCATCTGGCTCTCCCAGTTTTGGGGGTGGGCCGACCCAGCCTCCTGGGCAGTCCAGCTGTCTTTAGGTTCTTTTTGGAGAACAGAACTGAGGTTCTCCTGCCCACCTCATGTGTGGGGGTTGAGGACATGTGGGGACCCAGGCCTTTGCTTGTCTCCTGGCTGCTGCTCTCCTTTGCAGCACTGTCTGCCTGCCCATCCTTGTCACAGGGTGTTGGGTGGTGTGTCAGGCTGCCCCAGCTTGAGTTGCCATGCCTCTCAGGCCCATCCCATCCAGTCTCCTGCTGATGGGCAAGCTTCCGCCGCAGAGCCGTCATCTCTTTCTTGATCATCTTTGCACGCCGTGAGCAACCCACACTCTGCTTGCTGGCATTCACCTCATCCAGCCTTTCCAACAGCAACTTCAGCTGCTCTTCCGCGGGCAGGTGCTTTTGATTCTCCAGCAATATCTTTCTTAGCATCTTCAGTGTGGCACGGGGCCTCATCTCCAGCCAGGCTGTGGGGGATATGCATGCCCATCTCAAAGTCAATGCCCATTTGTTCTGCCTGGCTCTGGGCCTGGCGGAGCACAGCACCACCCTGCTCACGGAGCCGCACTGCTGCTCGGTACAAGATGGTGTCCTTGGCATTATACTTGAGGCAGTTGCTGACGATGAGGTTGAAGTCCTCTTCAGAATCATCAAAGTTCAGGTAGTGAACTTCAGCAAAGCCTCCCAAGCTCTGCTTCATGGTGAAAAGGTCCATGGGCTTTTTGATATGGTCTAGGTAGTTAGGTACCTCAGAGAGAGGGACCAGCTCGCTGAAGATGTTGCCTGTGTCCTCTTGGAGCTGCTGTAAGGTTTTGTGAAGGAGGATGAGGAAAGGGGTCAGCTGCATCTCCATGGCAATCTACTGGACCTTGATTTCCCTTTTAAGTTTCTCCCGCTTGCAGATCAATTCCACCAGGAGCCGAGTTCGGTCCAGGTCATGCTGGAGCTGCTGCCAGGACTTGAGCTGTTCTTTGAGAGCCCAATTCTTATCCTCAGAATCTCTCCCAACTTGGTCACAGTTCCACTGAGACTGCAGGTGTGTCTGCAGGCGACGTAGCAGTGGGACCCCATTCCGTGATTGCCGCTTCAGTATCCAATAGCTGTGCAACCTCTGCATGAATTGGCTCTTCCTTTGGATAGTCAGGCTGTTGGTGATTTTACTGAGCCTGAGTGGTGGGATACAGGGCACACTGACACCACAGGTGCTATTGCCCGCTTCTCTGCCAGAATTTTCCACGCCTTCTTCATCTTGATCTGGGACTTGGCCTTGGCCTTCTTGATCTTCTCTGAGCTCCAGCCCTTACCCTCATCCTCCTCTTCATCCTCATCCTCCTCACCCTCACTGTGGGACAGGGCGGGCAGGCGGCGCACTGAACCTGGGTGTGTGTGGATGTTGCAGTATGCTGTCTTTTGGACACTGAAGGAGGTGCCATTGGCATCTGTCTCTCGCACAGGCTCCATCTTCATGTAATGGCCAGCATGCTAAGTGGCCATTGTAGCAGCTGGCTTTGTGGCATTGGATGTAGGCCCCTGAACCCTGCTGTTTGCAAATGTAGCAGGTGAGCTTCCAGTGAGCTGGTGGGATGTGCTCCATGCTGTCAATAGGCTCTAGGAAGACTGTGTTGGCAAAGCAGACCTCAGGGATCCACAAGGCAGATACCACATGGGCCCAGTGCCCGTCATCTGTCTGCTTGAAGGCACCTCCCTTGTTGGGGCACAGGGCACAGCCACTGGCCCTCAGGGATATAGGGGACACCATAGCACTCCTGGTGCATGGCCAGGTTGCGCATGCCACAGAAGAGGACGACATTGCTGTTCTGGCACACACCATCATTGCAGATACAGCAAACAGCATCCTCATCCACTAGTGCATTGGGGTCGCCTTTATTGTGACTTTCAAAGTAGGACTCCTTTTCTAGCTGGTCCATTAGATACTCAAAGATCTCCTGAGGGATGGGACTCAGACCCTCTGTCTTCCGATGCTCATTTATGATATCCAGCCAGATGTAGTCCTCCTCATCTATGTCATATTCTACTTCCTCATCTAGTTCCTCTGCAGACTTCTTGATGTACCGAAGGTCAAGAAGCCATCCTCTGGGACTCGGAAAGGGTCTCCGATACCTCACAGGGCTCCTCTAGCACCTCTATCTTAGAGTTCAGTTTCTGGAGACTGAAGTCGCTGTCCTCTGGGGGCAGTGTTTTAAATGGAAGGTTTATACTTACCTGTACATGTCATTGATAAAACGTGTGGCAGTATATTTATAATAACAGATTACCAGGTGAAAAAGTCAAGTGCATAGCTCTAACAGGATTGACAAAGATGGATTGTTGTCTTATACATACTGTCTGATACAAGGCTGGGCTAGAAAGAAACATGGGGCCTCAGAGGATAGAACTATTGGTTCCACCCTGTAGACCATCGGAGAGACCAGCTTCTACAAATTCAGAAATCATATACAGTACTGAACAAGATTTAGGATGACAAATCCAGTAGCAAGACAAGTCAATAAAAGAGGTGATAGCCTACAAAAATTCTCACTGAGGAGTTGTCTCACTATCCTATAGACTGAACAAATAATCAGAGAAAAGTTAGCAAAGATGTCAACATTTTTATTTTTCCCTTTTCCTTAAACAGTTACTTTAGATTGTGTAAAGGCTAACCCCTCCCCTGGGGGCTTGGGTCTTCTTTCATGAGACACCTCTTTACTTTGGTATGATGGGCCCCAGGTTTTCACTTCTGACAATTTTTATAAGGTGTGAGTCACTGAAGGCTTTTCATAGGGTCACCACTTTTCTGCTTTCAACCAGGGCAAGGACCTAGAAGAGAGAAACTCACACATAATGGTTAGTACCTGACCTACTCATTTCACATCTTGCTTTATTTGGTTTGTCTTTATTTTTGTTTTTTTAAGACAGAGCCTCACTCTTTCACTCTGGGTAGAGTGTTGCCATGGCATCATTGTAGCTCACAGCAACCTCCAGCTCTTGGGCTTAAGCAGTCCTCTTGTCTCAGCCTTCCAAGAAGCTGGGACTGTAGGCATGTGCCACTATACTATGCCTGGCTAGTTTTTCTGTTTTTAGTAGAGATGGGGTCTCACTCTTGCTCAGGCTGGTCTCAAACTCCTGAGCTCAAGCAATCTACCCACCTTGGCCACTCAGAGTGTTGGGATTATAGGTGTGAGCCACCACACCTAGCCTTTACTCTGTTTTTTTACTTATGGTTATATTACTATACTTACCTTGAGGTATCAGGAAGTGTCTCTCATAACCTATTTTTAGGGGTTTCATTTAAACCTGTCTCTGAGGGCCACCCTTATTAGAAGGAGGACAAGTTGTAATACCCTTATCACTTTGAAAGGAAAGTATTAATATCAACTTGTCACTGACCATTGGAAATAGTGTTTCTGTATTTTCTAAATATTATGCTATGAGCATATGTTACTTTTGATTCAGAAAAATACTGCTTTTAAAAATAAAAAACATCGACTCAGCACCCGTAGCACAGTAGTTACAGCATGAGCCACATACACTGAGGGTGGCGGGTTCAAACCTGGCCTGGGCAATGACAACAGCAACAAAAAATAGCTGGGCATTGTGGCAGGTGCCTGTAGTCCCAGCTACTTGGGAGGCTGAGGCAAGAGAATCGCTTAAGCTCAAGATTGGAAGTTGCTATGAGCTGTGACGCCATAGCACTCTATGAGGGTGACATAGTGAGACTCTGTCTCAAAAAAAAAAGAAAAATTTCCACATTCACATGCCAAAAAACTGAGGCTGAGGCTTTTTTTTTTTTTTTGTAGAGATAGAGCCTCACTTTATCGCCCTCAGTAGAGTGCAGTGGCATCACACAGCTCACAGCAACCTCCAGCTCCTGGGCTTAGGCGATTCTCCTGCCTCAGCCTCCCGAGTAGCTGGGACTACAGGCGCCTACCACAATGCCCAGCTATTTTTTTGTTGCAGTTTGGCCGGGTCTGGGTTTGAATCTGCCACCCTTGGTATATGGGGCCAGTACACTACCCACTGAGCCACAGGCACCGCCCAGTAAAAAGCTTTTTTAAGAAAGATGAGAATTTCTATTTGATATTTATACTGCTCCTTAATTTAGAGTTTAATGGAAAATATTGATGGACATCTCTCATTCTTTAAGAAAACTTTTCTGTCTTGTGATATTTCATATGCTCAGCTTTAGATGATAGAGTGAGATATATGTGGGGAATGCCTTTCTACTTAAGCACTGGGGATGGGGTGAGGGTGGGGTTGCAAGTGAAATAGAGTGAGGACTCCCTTCAGAAAACTCGCTGAAGTTGAAATATTTAGAAAAAAAATGTACACACGTCCTTTGTTTGCTTCAATCTGTATTAAAAATAACATAGATTAGCCAGGTAATGGTGGTTCACACCTATAATTCCAGCACTTTGGAAGGACTGAGTCATGAGGATCATTTGAGGACTAGAGTTCAAGACCAGTTTGGTAAATGTAGTGAGATCCTATTACTAAAAATAAATAAATAACATAGACTAATGGATAAAATGGAGTTTTTAGAAAGCTAGTACTAGAAAATGTGAATGGTGGGTGGGTTGTTTGAAACCAGGAGTTTGAAACCAGCCTGAGCAAAAGCGAGACCCTGTCTCTCCTAAAAGTAGAAAAATTGGCCAGGTACAGTGGCTCACATCTGTAATCTCAGCACTCTGGGAGCTATGATGCCACAGCACTGTACTGGGGACAACAAAGTGAGACTCTGTCTCAAAAAAAAGAAAATAGAAAAAGTGAGGCAAGAGGATCTCTTGAGCCCAAGAATTGGAGGTTGTTGTGAGCTATGATGTCATGGCACTCTTGACTGTGTCGCAAAAAAAAAAAAAAAGTTTAAAAGTCCAAGAAAGGCTGGGTGGCACCTGTGGCTCAAAGGGGTGGGGCACCAGCCCCATATGGCGGAGGTGGAGGTGGCGGGTTCAAACCTAGCCTCAGCCAAAAGAAAAAAAAAAAGTCCAAGAAAGGGGCTCAATGACTGTGGCTCAAGCGGCTAAGGCGCCAGCCACATACACCTGAGCTGGTCGGTTCGAATCCAGCCTGGGCCCGCCCAACAACAATGATGGCTGCAACCAAAAAAAAGCCGGGCGTCATGGTGGGTGCCTATAGTCCCAACTACTTGGGAGGCAGAGGCAGGAGAATTGTTTGAGCCCAGGAGTTACAGGTTGCTGTGAGCTGCAATGCCACGGCACTCTACCCAGGGCAATAGCTTGAGGCTCCGTCTCAAAAAAAAAAAAAAAACTCCAAGAAAGGCAGTGCCCATAGCTCAGTGGATAGAATGCTGGCCATATACACCAAAGCTGGCAGGTTCGAGCCTGGCCTGGGTCTGCTAAACAACAATGACAATTGCAACAAAAAAAATAGGTGGACATTGTGGCGGGTGTTTACAGTCTCGGCTGCTTGGGAGGTTAAGGCAAGAGAATCACTTAAGCTCAAGAGTTCGAGGTTGCTGTGAGCTGTGATGCTATAGCACTCTACTGAGGGTGACACAGTAAGACTATGTCTCAAAAAAAAAAAGTCCAAGAAATACCAACTTTGAAGTAAAAGCTTCTATATTGGCCTTTTCCAAAATTGTACTATTTTGTAAAGTTGTTTTAAAGAGAAAGATGCAGTGAGAATTTTTTAAAAACCTTTCTTTCAAAGGAATTAAAAATCACTGATTTTTAAAGACCTTGGATGATCAAAATACAGCCATAGAGAAAATTAACAGATTCTTACCACAGCTCAGAGTTTGGTGAGTTTGGTGAGTGAGTGTGGGAGACAAAATAATATTCTTGATTTGGAGGGGGTTTTTTTCTTTAAAGTTTGACTTGTTCTGTTCTGGTGAAGAAAGATGTTTGGAAAAGCTATTGGTCACATAATTCCTTCTGTCATTAAACAATAAAAGTCTATTAAAAGATTAAAGCAGGCCAGGGGTGTGGTGACTCATGGCTGTAATCTTAGCACACTGGGAGGTAAGGGGAATAGATTGCTTGAGCTCAGGAGTGGGAGACCAGCCTGAACAAGACACTGTTTCTACTAAAAATAGAAAAAACAAGCTGAGTGTGCATGATGCATGCCTGTAGACCTAGCTACTGGAGAGGCTGAGGCAAGAGGATCGCCTGAGCCCAAGAGATTGAGGTTGCTGTGAGCTATGTTGAAGCCACAACACTCTACCCAGGGTGACAGAGTAAGATTCTGTCTCAAAAAAAAAAAAAGATTAAAGCAAATCAGGGGTGTATTCACTATAAAATCTTTGTACTTTTGGTTAGAAGTTACTTGGCAATTTATTTTACTTCTTTATTCTGTTTTTAAAAGCTCCATACTTCTTAGGTTGTGTTATATTTTCCAAAAAATACCCATTACGTAAAATTAGCATATATTTAATAGACTACAAAAATTAAATTATTATTCTAGCCCTCATGAGTAATAGTGACTAGTATTTACATAGTGTTATGTGAATTCTGAACGAAATTAGACTGACTTAGAATTTGTGTTATTAATACTTAATGAGCCTATTGCACTATTATTGAAACTTCAGATTCTGAATTTCTGAATATTATTGTATCAAATGGTTATGTGATTTAAAGGGCTTGTTTTCTGTGTAAAGCTGATGTATGTGTACTTAGATTAGTTAACTGAATATCTGATTTACAATAACTTTTGTTGTTTTAGAAACATTGCAGGATTAATCCATTGAAAATATTTCTTCTTCAAAGGTTAAATGTTATTTGTTGATTCTGTTGATAATTTGGTATTTTAGAATACATTCTTTCCTTTCAAAAATTTCACCTGTTTATAAAGGTCTATATATGTGTTGCTGAAGTTTCTGTTTTATATTATGGGTAATTCAGCACTGAAGAGTTTCATAGAAATATGTAAATATCCAAAGCTATTTGTTCTGCTATTTGAAAAACATAACATTTACAGATATAACATGCTATTTTGTGGCTAAGAAATGTGTACTTTTTAAGGGTTGTGGGACCTGTATATTATATTGAAGTCCTTTCTTTTCTAGGTCATTCATGCCTGGCTTATTATATCATCTTTATTGTTGCTGTTCTTTTTTTCATTCATTTACCTGGGGTAAGTTGTGATTTGGTATACCATTAAGAAATGAACTGTATTTGTGTCACATAACTGTCACTTAAAGCCATGTAGTTTGTTGATGAATTACTCTGAAGTTCTAATTGTTTCCATATATAGGTCATGCTTGGTATATAGAAGACAAGTCAGTATTACTGCTGAGATAGTCTTGTGTCATCCCTTGCTTATAGTAGGTAGAATTGAAAAACTTAAGACTGTAGTTAAATCTAAGCCCTTTTTAAGTTTGTATAGGCTTTACTTTTAGAAATCTATGACTTAGAATGTTAGAAAGAATTTCAAGAATATGTATAAATATGAATTAATTTATTTTCATGCTTTTATATTCTTATCAGTGACTTTTTCTTTCAAATGAAATTTTATGTGAAATTTTCACAAACATTGTAGTAAAAAGTGGAGCTACTCTCAAGGAGAGTAGCGAAGCTCAGAGATTTGCCAGCCTGGCCTTTCTTTGACCCCCAGTGGCAGTTTGTAAGCCATTGTACTAGCTCTTAAATTAAGAAGAGCCAGTAAAACTGAGAAATTGAAAACTTATTTCCTTCATAGGGTTAAGGGGAAATAACTACAGAAGAATTTAGCAAATGTGAGATTCTGTGTGAAATGGATGATATTTTAGAAAAAGATATTAATTACCAAGTTTGACCACTGAGGGGGGGAAAATCTAAACAGAGTGAAGAAAAAATGCAGAAAATTACTGAAGAAGGTTCTTTTTCACCTCCACTAACATCAATAGCAGCATCAGGCCCCCAATGGTTTCATAGAGAAATTCTGTCAAACCTTTAAGGAATGGATAACTCTAATGCTATTTTTAACTGTTTCAGAATGTAGAAAAAGAAGAAACCCTCTCAGATTCATTTTTCTGAGGCCTACAAAACATTGATAACTAAAGCCTACAAGTTAATCAAGAAAAAGAAAACTGGGCTGGACACTGTGGCTCATGTCTGCAATCCTAGCACTCTGGGAGGCTAAGGCAGGTGGATTGCCTGAGCTCATGAGTTCAAGACCAACCTGAGGGAGACCCTGTCTCCAAAAAATAGCAGGGGCTTGTTGCCTGTAGTTCAGTAAGTAGGGCACCGGTCACATACACTGGTTCAAGCCTGGCCCAGGCCTGTTAAACAACAGTGACAACGGCAACCAAGAAATAGCCAGGTGTTGTGGTGGGCACCTGTAGTCCCAGCTACTTGGGAGACTGAGGCAGGAGACCCACTTAAGCGAGTGTTTGAGTGTTTGAGGTTGCTGTGAGCAGTGATGCCATGGTACTCTACTGAGGGCAACATAGTGAGACTCTGTCTCAAAAGAAAAAGAAAATAAATAAATAAAACCAGGTGTTGTGGCAGGTACCTATAGTTCCAGCTACTTGGGAGGCTGAGGTGAGAGGATCACTTGAGCCCAAGAGTTTGAAGTTGCTGTGAGCTGTGACAACATAGCACTCTACCAAGGGTGACAAAGTAAGATTGTCTCCAAAAAAAAAAGAAAAACAAATCCTATTTGTTAATGCTGAAAGAATAACTAAATGTTAGCTGGGCATGGTGGCTCATACCTATAATCCTAGCACTCTGAGAGTTCAAGGTGAGAGGATCACTTGAGCTCAGGAGTTTGAGACCAGCCGAGTAAGAGCAGGACCCCCTCTCTACTAAAAATAGAAAAAATTATCCAGGCATTGGCAGGTGCCTATAGTCTCAGCTACTTGGGAGGCTGAAGCAGGAGGATTATTTCAAACCCAGGGATTTGAAGCTGTTCTGAGCTAGGCTGACACTACAGCACTCTATGCTGGACAACAGAGTGAGTGAGCCTATCTAAAAAAAAAAAACTAAATATTTAATAGAATACTAAATGTTAATAGAATTCAGCAATAAATTAAAAGAATAATACATAATGACCAAGTGGAGTTTGCAGGGTAGAAGGGTAGAAGACTGGTTCATTATTAAGAAATTTTATTAAGTTGAGTGTGGGACACAACTACAACAGGGATGCTACCTAACAAATGCAAGCATGGTAACCTAATTGTTTGTCCCCTCACCCTCTCATGAAATTACCACTCTGTTAGATTTTTATCTCTGTATATACCGTTAAAGGCATTTGGTAAAATTTAACATCTGTGCTGTGCACTGATGTATAGGGAAGTAAAAAGTATATCAACACCTGTTCTTAATCGGGTTTTTTGTTTTTTTTGATGATCAGGTTCTTTAACAAAACAAATAGTTGGTTATGTCTCTAACATAATAGAAGTATGAATCTCATTCTAAAGCTTGGTATCCTCTGGAGGGATTAGCCAAACACAAATGAGAGAAATAAAAGCTATGTGATTTGGTAAAGAAGGTTAAATTGTCAACATTTGGACATAAAATGATTGTTTGCTTTGTTTTAGAATTAACCAAAATACAGTTAGAATCACTAAGTAAGTTGGTAAGGCAGTTGAATACAAAATTAAACACAAATTAATAGCCTTCACATAAACAACTAGTTATTTTTTGTTTGTTTTCTTTTTTATTTTGAGACCCACCTTGGTCTCCCAGAGTGTTGGCCTAAACAATCTCATTTATGATTGCAACAAAATAGATAAAATATCTATGATTAAACAAGAATTGTATAAGAACTATTAATAAGAACTTTTCCAGTGCCTCTGAAGAGCTTAAAAAGAAGACTTAAACAAATGGAAAATTATACCAAGGTATATAGAAAGATTTAATACTGTATCATAAAAACATAAGTTCTCTCTAAGATTTTTAATAATTTTTATTTTTTTCAAGACAGGGTCTTGCTTGTTGCCCAGGCTAGAGTATAACAACACGATCATAGCTCACTACAATGTCAAATTCCTGGACTCAGGCATTCCTCCTGCCTCAGCCTCCCGAGTAGCTACAGGCATGTGCCACCATGCCTGGCTAATTGTTCTCTGTTTGATATACCAGGTCTCATTCTTGCTCAAGCTGGTCTCAAACTCCTTATCTCAAGCCTTGGCCTCCCAAAGTGGTAGGATTACAGATGTGAGCCACAATGCCCAGCCTCCCAATGTATTTTTGATAACTAGTTAACATGAACATTTTTACATGTTCATTATATTTTCTTGTATAAATTCTGTTTTTGCCCTTTATCCCTTTATCTGACTGAAGACTTTTCCTATCAATTTATATTATCCTTAATATAAAGGATATTAATCCTTTCTCATATACATAATATAGTTTTTTTTTTTTAAACAACAAATATATCATTTGCTTTTACTATATAGTGTAGAGAAAACACTTTTTGTTTAATTTTTAGGCATACTCTCAAGAGTTCGTAAGTGTTTTGTTTGTTTTGACGTTTTTTTTTTTTGAGACACAGTCTTGCTCTGTCTCCTGGCTAGAGTGCAATAGTGTCATCATATCTCACTGCAATCTCAAATTCTTGGGTTCAAGAGATCCTCCTGCCTCAGCCTCCTGAGTAGCTGGAACTGCAGGTACATGCTACTGTGCTCAGCTAATTTTTCTAATTTTTAGAGAGGCAAGATTTCCTTGTGTTACTCAGGCTAGTCTCCAACTCCAGGCCTTAAGTAATTCTCCTTCGATAGCCTCCCAAAGTACTAGAATTATAGGCATGAACCACTCTTCCTGGCTATTTTAGGATTTAATATAAGCCCAATTATTATTTTTAATCTAGACAAGAAGATTCTAAAATTTGGAAAAATAAGGGAGAGCGTCCAGAAAAAGAAGAGAAAGGAAGGAATACTAGGCCTGCCTGAGATGAAATTATAAAGCTACAATAATTAAAATAGTGAGACCTGCAGAAAAGATTAGAAAGTCTGGAAAAATGCTCAAACATATGACAGAATTTAGTTTATTGTAAACTAAATTTAGCATCATTAGGCTATAGAAGGATTATTTAGTAATTGATAATAGGGATCATTGGTTAGTCATCTGGGGGAAAATTTTGTGTTTCTTCCGTGTATCTATACTAGCATGAGTTGCGAATAGATCAGAGATCTAAATAGGAAAGTAGGACTATTAACTAGAGGAAAACGTGGGGAGGAGGGAATATTTAAAATACATGTATAATATTTTAAGTATGATACAAATTCCTGGCATATAAAAGAAAAGATCAATAAATTCATTTCCATTAGAAAAAATTTCTGCAGGCCAAAGAAGAAACAAAAAAACTACGCCACGAACAAAATCAAAAGATGAACGAAAACTGCTAAATGCATTCTGTACTCACTTTATAGACAAAGACTAATTTACTTCATCTGTAAGGAAGCTCTACCTGGCAGTAAGATCAGCAACTTAACAAAAATTTAGACAAAGGATATGAGAGAAAGAGAAGCACAAATTATTCTTTAATAAGAGAACATGGGCCAGGCATGGTGGCTTACCCCTACCCTTATCCTAGCACTTTGAGAAGCCAAAGCAGGAAGATTGCTTGAGGCCAGGAGTTCAAGACCAGCTTGAACAAGAGCGAGACCTTGTCTCTACAAAAAAATGGAAAAATAGCGAGGCATGGTGGCATGTATCTATAGTCCTAGCTGCTCAGGAAGCTGAGGCAAGAAAGAAAGAAAACATGTACAACCTCCTCATAAGATTAATAATAATTAAAGCTATACCTTAAGGAAACAAAAATCAAATAGTTTGATAACATCCTGGGAAAGATACAGGGAAATAAATTCATACACAATGATGGAAAACTTTTCTTTTTCTTTATTTTGTTTTGTGTTTTTTTTTTGATGTATAACTTTTCATTAAGAGCAGTTTAACAAATCCATTAACGTATTAATTGCCTTTATAACATACCCAAAAGGAATCTGGGGTCATTGTGATGAGGGCCACAAAACTTGTGACTTACCCACAAACAAATTCCCTACATGTGATGAAGAAGAAAAAAGTTATGAAATGTATGTGGTGGGTGTATGGGTGATCACTGTATAATTCTTTCAACTGTACTGTATATTTGAAAACTTGCCTAATAAAATATTAGAAAACTAAAAATATATATATTAAGTGCCCTGAACTTAGTAATTTACAGGGATAATCATTGCAGCATTGTTTCAAATGGCAAAAGAATGAGATCATCTAAATATACATCAATGGAAAATTAGTTAAATAAATTATGGTACCTCTATAATAAAAGCCATTAGAGCCAGGCATGGCTATAGGTGCATCTATAGACTCAGCTGATTAGAAGGCTGAGGTAGGAGGATCCTTTGAGCTCAGGAGTTTGAATCCAATCTGGACAACATAGGGAGGCCCTGTCTCTAAAAAATTAAATTTAAATAGTCACTAAAAAGAATGAGGCTGCTCTGATATACTAAATACTGGTGTAGAACATTCTCCATTGTATTGTTAAGAGAAAAAAGCCTGGCCAGAAAAGGTAGATGGTATCCTATCAATTGTATCTGTGATGCACGTAGACTCTACCTGGAAGTATACACCTGAAATCAGTGCTTTCCTTCAGTAAAGGGGAACTGTGGGACAAAATGGGGAAGAAAACTTTTCACAGTTTATGTGTTGTGAATGTTAAATCTTATGATGTATTAACTAAGTAAAGATTAATAGGTATTTTTTGAGTTCCAGGATATCTGAAATGCTTAATATAAATACCTGCATAGTCCAGAAATTTCATCATTTTTTGTTTCAAAGTGGGAGAAGAATCATCTTCCTGAAATAGTACTTGTAACCTAAAATTTATGCTTAAATGAAGGAGCACTATCTTTCTCCTTAGTCTCTGGGGCATCTTCTATAGCTGCAGCCTCTTTTTTTAAATGGTGGATTTCCCCCCCAAAAAAATGAAAATAGTATTTTTCTTCGCTGTAAAAATGCTAGACATTGATTGTTTTAAAAAAGAAAAAAGGGGCAGCGCCTGTGGCTTGGGCAGCTCCTGTGGCTCAGTCGGTAAGGCGCCGGCCCCATATACCGAGGGTGGCGGGTTCAAACCCGGCCCCGGCCAAACTGCAACCAAAAAATAGCCGGGTGTTGTGGCAGGCGCCTGTAGTCCCAGCTACTTGGGAGGCTGAGGCAAGAGAATCGCTTAAGCCCAGGAGTTGGAGGTTGCTGTGAGCAGTGTGAGGCCACGGCACTCTACCGAGGGCCATAAAGTGAGAGTCTGTCTCTACAAAAAAAAAAAAAGGAAAAAGACATAAGATTATAAATAAGAAAAATGAAAAATGACCAGACTTCTATCACCTAAAGAATTAACATATCAATTTCTTGCCCACTCTTCTCTCACAGTATTTTATATAAATATTTTTTCAAACAGCAATGTGTTACGCCTATATTCCATTTTTATGTGTGTGTATAAAACTTTTTTAATGATCACTAAATTTCATTGTATGAAAACTTATGTCCTACCTAGAAAATTTTTCAGTGCACCTTTGTTTCTAATTTCAGGTATTTTAAACTAGTTATTTCCCAAAGTATAGTATGATATTTTAGGTGGTATATGATCTTTTTCAATTTCTGTGTTTATCGTCATATTTAATGGCTTATGATACTGGTTTCCCATTTATACGAATGATATAGAGCTTTCTGTTAAAATAAGCTTAACTTGAAGAAAAGAGGGAATTAATTTAAAGAAAAGTTTATTCAATGTCAAGCACAGTTGATATAGGATATGGTAAAATTATAAAAGTGTGATATAAATACCTGATGTTTGGGAATCATCATTCTAAGCAATGTTTTTATAAAAATTATTGTGCATAAGGCTAGGTACAGTGGCTTATGCTTATAATCCCAGCACTTTGGGAAGCCAAGGTGGGAGGATCACGGGACCCCAGGAGAGGTTATGGTGAGCTACAGTTATGCTACTGCACTCCAGCCTGCATGACAGAGTGAGACCTTATCTCTTAAAATATGTAGTACATAAATCTTTTTAAATCTTTTTTTTCCAGAGAAGTGTTTAAAACCTATAACGTTGCTGTGGATTACATTACTGTTGCACTGCTGATCTGGAATTTTGGTGTGGTGGGAATGATTTCCATACACTGGAAAGGTCCACTTCGACTCCAGCAGGCGTATCTCATTATGATCAGTGCCCTCATGGCCCTGGTGTTCATCAAGTACCTCCCTGAATGGACTGCATGGCTTATCCTGGCTGTAATCTCAGTATATGGTAAAACCCAAAACTAATAATTTGTTCATTACAGGAATGCCTCACTGGCTTGTTTTCCTTCCTTATCTAATTATCTTGGCACAGGGAAAATGATAATATTTATATCCCATAGTTATTCATTAAATAATTAATTAGCTAGAGTATCTTTTTCACTTGATCTTAGCCAAAAGGCCAAGATTTCAAAATTTTTGAGGTTAATTTTTTTTTATTATTTTACTACTGCTTTCAGTTTAGCTCAGTGAATGGTTAATGGAAGAAACCTTGAACTTCTGGTCAAAAGATGTAGATTGAAATCCCATCTCTACTGCTAACAGTCTTTATGACCTTAGGAAATTGAGTCACACTCTTAGAGCTTCAGTTTCCTCATTCGTAAATTGGGAACAGTACTTCTCAGGATTGTAAGAGTTCAGTGAATTAAATATATGTTTAAAAGCACAAGCAGAAAGAAAAGAGAAGAAAGCACAGAGTGCTTGATACATAAATTGTTCATTTTTTAAATCAAAATTAAGTTACCTACCTTTTTATAAGGTAAAAAAGCTTATTTTGATAGTGTAAGATTCAAATTCTGTAACAATCAGTGTGACATGAGTCCTGAATAATCATAATGTTCCCAGCATAAATAACTGAAGCAGCTGTATAGATATATACTCTTGTAGCTATTTCCCTGCATAAAAGCCAAAAAGAGACCGAATTTCAGAGATCAGAATGTAGTTTCTACAGTAGGAAGCCAGTCTTTTATCCCTTGTTCATATACTTATTAAAATGTCCAATGACCTCTACTAGGAAACCTCATCATCCCCATTTGGTTGAAGAAGAAACAGTCTGTGGAAGTAGAATTGAACTGGTTCTATTCTTGTATTTGAATAGTCTGTCATGGAACTATAGAATCCATATACTCATTATGTCTGACTTTTTAATAATCTTATGTTATAAAGTCTTGATGGTTTGCAAAGTTCTCATCTGTTATTGCTTAGCTGTGATAAAGAATGCCAATTCTGGAGATAGAATGCCTGGGTTTAAATCTAGACTCTTTTACTCATCACTTCTGGCTGTTGGACCACACACAAGTTACTCAATCTTTAAATCTCAGTTACTGTGCATATTAAAGTATGTTATGTACAATACACTAATGCACTTGAAGCAGTATCCAATCAGTAAATGTTTGTTGTTATTTTTTGCTGTAATCCTGTGAAGTATCAAAGACGGTTATCATTCTTATTTTACTACTAAGAAAAACTTGGAGTTTTTAGAGGTGAATTATTTACCTCAGCTTAAACTGTTCATTCTAGAACCTGAATTCCAAGTCCAATATTCTTTCTGTCATTTTACACTATATCTACCATCAACCTTCTGTTTTGTCTGCACATAATGCAAATGATTATTTCTACAGAGCTTTGAGTTCCTTTAAATTAGGAGAAAAAAAATTTTTTTTATCTTTTGAAATTTTTATATCCAGTATTTAGAGTAATGATTCAGAATTTCATTTTTATAAGACCTCAAAATGCCTTAATTTGTTACAAAGATTGTTCTGAAATTTACAAAGCAAAATTAATTTTAATTCACTTTAATTGCTGTAAGAAATAAACGAGTTTATTATTTAGCAGGTCTGTTAGGGAGAGCATGTAATAAAAGCAGAACAGCTGTAGGATGTGGCCCTGTCAAATAAGATGGAAATCTCATTGTTTCTGAACAAGACAAAATTTTCCTTTTCTTATTCAAACAAATTGAAGTAGGACTGGTGAGAAGAGGTAGAGGGGTATGTGTGTGTGTGTTTTATTACTGTGTGTTTTGTTACTCTGTTATACTGTTGTTATTAACAAGAAGACCTGACCACTTCAAGGTATGAAGTTTTTTTTAAGTGTATTTAAAATGACCGATAATGTTAAAGTAGCTATTATTTCTTCCTTTATAAGTTTAGCTATATCTGTATTTTTAAATCTTTGAGGTCATTTTTATATTTCTATTCTGAATTTTCATGACACAGAAAATGAAAGAAAATTGCAATAGATGGAAAGAAATGGTAGTATAATCAAGAATATTAGGGTGGTGCCTGTGGCTCAAAGGGGTAGGGCACCAGCCCCATATGCCAGAGGTGGCGGGTTCAAACCTAGCCCTGGCCAAAAACTGCAAAAAAAGAAAAAAGAATAATTTAGGCATTTTTCTTCCTCTCTGAATTATTGTTTTTGTAAAATAAGCCACTTTTCAACACCACATGTTTTGTGAGGCCTGAATGTTGGTAAAATGCTATTATTTGCCTGAAGACTAAAGAAACGCTAAACCAGTGGTTCTCAACCTTCCTAATGCCGCAGCCCTTTAATACAGTTCCTGTGGGTTGCAACCCAGAGGTTGAGAACCGCTGTGCTAAACCATATCATGCAAAGAGTTACTAATTATTTTGGTTTGTTGAAATGTATTGCCCTCTTATTTTAATTATTTTGGTACTACACAATACTATTTTTAAAAAGGAGAAGGGATGAATTTTTTCTGCTGGGCTATTCACATTTTGAAAAGTTGAGTCAAATTCCATCTGTTAAATTCCTCTCAGAGTAAAGCTTCTGTTGTTTGGAAGTGACTTGGTCTCATTTCTGCTATTGTACATTGACAATTGCCCTAGAATAGAATGTCCCATTATCTCTGCCTCTTTCCTTCAAACTGGGAAGATTTATTCCTAGAACCCAGTAAAGATACCCTGTAGACTAAACACATAGCAGTCAAAGCCAAAATGAGATTGGTATGGGTCTTCTTGGTGCTTTTGCTTATTTTGCTCGGGTGGTTTTCTTCCACCAGTTTACCTGCCATTTATTTCATATTCGCTCAACATATTTCGTGTAAAACAACAACAAAAAAAACAAAGTAAAATTTTTTCCCTTGGTTATCTCCTTCCTAACATACCCATTTGCAAGTTTAGCCAATATATTTTAACAAATGCCTTTTGTATTTTTCTCTTTCTAGATTTAGTGGCCGTTTTGTGTCCAAAAGGTCCACTTCGTATGCTGGTTGAAACAGCTCAGGAAAGAAATGAAACTCTTTTTCCAGCTCTCATTTACTCCTGTAAGTATTTGAGAATGATACTGAGTTAGTAATCAGCTTAAATTTATAAGAACTCTAATTCATGTACTTAAGGTCATTATCTTGGTACTTTTTTCTCATCTCAAATGCAGAGCATTAATGGGACTCCTACAGATCTCTTTGTTTACTTGCCAACCATTGTCTTCTATCTGATGCTGATTCAAGAAAGTTTTTAATATGAGTGGAAAGAGAGGTTGGAGAGCCAGTATTTCCGTTTAAAAATTTGTTCGAGTGTTATGTATACATATATTGCAAATGAATCTTACGCTAGCTTATGGAAAGAATTATACATTCCTTCAGAATGTTTTTGCCTTTTTTGGCTTTAGAGTTATATTTTTCCTAATCATTCAATAAATATTGATTGAGCATCAACCTAATCTGTGCTGTAAACAACAAAAAAGGAGTCAGATACTTTGCTTCCCCTCAGAACTCATTTGCTTACAATTTAGAGGTGAGATAAGACAAGTGTATAAAAAACAACATCCAAGGCAGAGTGTTATCATATTCCAAGGCAGAGTGTTATCTGAGTATACAAAAGGTATACTCAGAATGCAGAGAGAGTTCAAAAAATGAAAAATATGGCTGGGGAATCAGAGAAGGCTTTGTACACGAGACAGCATTTGGTTTGAAACTTTTTTCTTTTTTTGAGACAGAGTCTTACTTATTAACCCTCGGTAGAGTGCTGTGGTGTCACAGCTCACAGCAACCTCCAAATTCTTGGGCTTAGGTGATTCTCTTGCCTCAGCCTCCCGAGTGGCTGGGAATAGGCGCCCGCCACAACGCCCGGCTATCCTTTTGTTGCAATTTGACCGGGGCTGGGTTTGAACCCACCACCCTCAGTACGTGGCGCCGGTGCCCCACCCACTGAGCCACAGGTACCGCCCTTGGTTTGAAATTTTTAAGGATGGGCTCAGCACCCGTAGCTCAGTGAGTAAGGCACTGGCCACATACACTGAGGCTGGCAGGTTCGAGCCCAGCCTGAGCCTGCTAAACAACAATGGCAACTGCAATCAAAAAGTAGCTGGGAGTCCCAGCTACTTGGGAGGCTGAGGCAAGAGAATTGCTTAAGCCCAAGAGATTGAGGCGACATAGTGAGACTCCATCTCAAAAAAAAAAGAAAGAAAAAAGAAACTTTTAAGGATAGATAGGATTTTACAAGTAGAGATGAAAGTGTTGAATCTAAAGTGGGCTCATCACAAAGAATAATTTGGAGTTATAAAGTGTGACGCATCTTTATCAGGTTTCAAGTGTTCGATTTAACTAGAAGATGGAATATGAAGTAAGAAGGAGGATACTAGGAGATTAGTTTGAAAAGGCAGATTAAAGCAAAAGATCAAGGATACCAAAGACTGTTAGGTTTATATATCTGTGTGCTATTTAGTGATCCCTGAGGAATCAGAAGGTTCTCAAGCAGAAGAAATAAAAGAGAGTGATCAGAGCAGTGCCTTTGTAAGTTGAAGGCATTGTGTAAGATGAATTGTAGGAGGTGGATGCTAAGACCATGGGAAACATACTAAGATGATGTTGCCATGATCTGGTGGAAAATACAGTTTGTATGATACTGGCAATAGCAATCAAAAGAATGATGAGAGGTTTCAGAGGTAGAATAGTTATATATGTTTTGTGGGCCATATGGAATTTAATTGATGATACCTGTGGGCCATTCGGGTAGAAATTTCTAGCATGTATTAAGAAATAAAGTACTAGTGCTTGAGGAAAATTTGATGTTAGAAATACAAAGTTAAAGAACTTCAGCAAAGAGTAGTTAAGCTCTAGGACAGTGGTTCTCAACCTTCCTAATGCTACAACCCTTTAATACAGTTCCTCATGTTGTGGTGATCCCCAACCATAAAATTATTTTCTTTTTTTTTTTTTTTTTGTAGAGACAGGGTCTCACTTTATGGCCCTCGGTAGAATGCCATGGCCTCACACAGCTCACAGCAACCTCCAACTCGTGGGCTTAAGCGATTCTCTTGCCTCAGCCTCCCAAGTAGCTGGGACTACAGGCGCCCGCCACAACACCCGGTTATTTTTTGGTTGCAGTTTGGCTGGGGCCGGGTTTGAACTCGTCACCCTCGGTATATGGGGCCGGCGCCCTACCGACTGAGCCACAGGTGCCGCCACATAAATACAGTTACTTCATAACTGTAATTTTGCTACTGTTATGAATCGTAATGTAAATATCTGATATGCAGGATGTATTTAGGTGACCCCTGTGAAAGGGTCATTTGACCCCCAAAAGGGTTGCGACCCATAGGTTGAGAACTATTGCTCTAGGAGTACACAAGTGATTCAAAAAAAGAAGTGATGGCCAGCTGAAGTGCTTATGCCTATAATTCTAGCACTCTGGGAGGCCAAGGTAGGAGGATCTCTTGAGCTTAGGAGTTTGAGACCAGCCCAAGGAAGAACAAGACCCTGTCTTTATTTTTTTTATTTTTTATTTTTTGCAGTTTTGGCTGGGGCTGGGTTTGAACCCGCCACTCTCCGGCATATGGGGCTGGCGCCTTACTCCGTTGAGCCACAGGCACCGCCAGACCCTGTCTTTATTTAAAATAGAAAAAAAAAAACAAAAAAACCTAACCAGGCCTTGTGGTGGGCGCTTATTGTCCCGCCTACTTGGGAGGCTGAGGCAGGAGGATCACTTGAACCCAGGAGCTTGTTGTTGCTATGAATTGTGATGACACTATAGTACTCTAGCCTGGGCAACAGAGTGAGACACCATCTCAAAAAAAAAAAAAAAAAAAACCCCAAAAAACAAAACAACAACACTAGAAGTGAAGTCAAGCATGGTGGCTCACACCTGAATCCCAACACTTTGGGAGGCTGAGGTGGGAGGATTGCTAATGCCCAGGAATAGGAGGCTATAATGAGCTGTGATTGCACTACCACATTCTAGCCTAGGTGATAGAGCGAGACCCTGTTTCTTTAAAAAGGAAAAACAAAAGTTGAAGATAATGAGGGTTAAGTAAACCACACAGTATTTGGTGCCTAAGCTACCGTTAGTGACATTTAAGAGAGCAATTTCGGTAGAATTCTACTAGAACCAGAAACAAGGAAAGGGGGGTGTTTAGCTGGTGATGGCAATGCAAGCAATGGTATAGGCAGAAAACAGGTGGTGAAGGAGAGGTATAGTAAATATCACCCACTATCTCAAAGATTCTGTCTCTGCCAGGCGTGGTGGGTCATACCTGTAATCCTAGCACTCTGGGAGCCAAACTGGGAGGATCTCTTGAGGCCAGGAGTTGGAGAGAAACCTAAGCAAGATAGCAAGACCCTGTCTCTTAAAAAAAAAATAGAAAAATTAGCCGGGTTGTACTCGTAGCTAAAGAAGTCGGGTAGTTTTAGAATAGGTGATATCTGGAATGTGAAAATCTTTTCTATTTCCAACATAAATTTATTATCATATGTTTCTGTATTTATTGTAAGAAAAGAATAGATGAAGTTTTGAGCATTAACATTTTTCTCTTAGTGAACATTTGTGTGTAAGCTTCCTCCATGTTGTGTCTAGAAATTAAAGTCTGCTTGTGTAACTTATATTTGTGTACACAAAATGTGACATGAAATGTTAATATTTAATGGTAGGAATTTAGACTAAGGAATATACTTGAAAAGTATGAAATGTGTTCACAAAAACGATGCTTATACTAGGGAAAGGGGGCACTTTCAAATAATTATGTTACATTCATACAGTGGATCATTGTGTAGCCATCAAAAAGAATGGGGTGCTTTATGTATGTCCAACTGTTTTTTAAATGTCCAAAATTACATGTATTAAATACAAAATCAAGATTTAAAACAGTACGTGCAATATCCTATGGGTGATAGTAGGGAAGGGAGCTGTATATGGGTGGATGTATCCACTTCAGTATTAGTACTTCAGAGAAAAAGTACTAATTAGTGTTTTTACAGAATATAAGAAAACAGCAACATTGAGCTGGGCATGGTAGCTCATGCTTGTCATCCTAGCACTTTGGAAGGCCAAGGCAAGAGGGTGGCTTGATCTCAGGAGTTCAAGACCAGTCTGAGCAAGAGTGAGGCCCCATATCTACTAAAAATAGAAAAATTAGAAAAATTAGTCAGGCACTGTGGTGGGTGCCTATGGTGCTCAGGAGGAGGATTGCTTGAGCCCAGGAATTTGAGGTTTCTGTGAGCTAGGGTAATGCCACAGTACTTTAGCCGGGGGCCACAGAGTAAGACTATGTCTTTAAAAAAAAAAAAAAAAAAGAATTTCAACCTTTTTTGCTGTGTATTTGTTTCATAAATTCTTCAAGAATCCTAAAAGTACTAAGAACATGAGTAGAATTATAGAATTATAGTGATAAAAAGCCAGGAGACATAGATGCCAAGTTTCTTACTTTAAATTGCTTACTATGACCAGACTGGACTTAGGTTGCTGCTGGCATGGATTCCGACTGTAGCTTCATACAGCACATGTGTGTTTTCGTGTTATTGTTTGTATACCTTTAGGATAAATTCCCAAAACTTTTTGCTGGGTTGAAGGTTTAATGCAAATATAGTTTCGTTAGATGTTACCAAATTTCCTTGCAATAGGAGTTATACCATTTTTCATTCCTGCAATATATAAGAGAAAGAAACACCATTTAAAAGTATTTACATTGTCTCTTAACTAAAATGTGTTAGAGAGATGTGTGTATGTCTAGATCTATAAAGATATATCGATAGACATGTATTTTCTTTTTTTGCAGTTTTTATTTGTTTTTTTTTTTTGGCTGGGGCTGGGTTTGAACCTGCCACCTCCAGCATATGGGGCCGGCACCCTACTCCGTTAAGCCACGGGTGCCGCCCTAGATATGTATTTCGATATAAAGGACATAGGCCAGTGGACTGTCTGTTTATTACTTTTAACTTTTTTCTTACTCCACATTTAAGACATGTGGAGTTATTAAACATTCATTATAAAAGTGAGACATAATATGAAGAAACTTTCTTCCATGTATCTTTTAAATTATAATCATTTCTGAGGCTTTTGTGAACCCCAATTTGTCCTTGAATTTAATTCCCATAAGTAATTTTCATCAGTGAGGTCACACTATTTTTGGACAGCTAGTCCAGCTATTATTCCAGTGGTATTTTGCTAGCCTAAACAGTTTTCCTTCTGGCTACTTTTCAGGGACTATAAACAATGATGATCAGTTTTGTGATAGCAGCTGCAGTTTGGCTTTTTTTTTTTTTTGAGACAGTCACACTGTCTCACCCTGGGTAGAGTGCCATGGCATCATAGCTCATAACAAACTCTAACTCCTGGGTTCAAGTTATCCTCTTGCCTCAACCTCCTGAGTATGTGGGACTATAGGTGTGCACCACTATGCCCAGCTAATTTTTCTGTTTTTAGTAGAGACAGGGTTTCACTTTGCCCAGGTTGGTCTTGAACCGGTGAGTGTCGGCAGTCCACCCACCTTAGCCTTCCAGAGTGCTCGGGTTACAGGCATGAGCCACCACACCTAGCCAACAACTGCAATTTGACCACTACACTAAAGAGTCAGTTTCAGATATTTTTATCTACTAAAATCAAAGAGAGGTCTGGGTGCAGTAGCTCACGCCTGTAATCCTAGGCACTTGAGGAGGCCGAGATGGGTGAATTGCTTGAGCTTAGGAGTTTGAGACCAGCCTGAGCAAGCGCAAGACCTATCTCTAAAAATAGTGGCATTGTGATGGGCATCTGTAGTTCCAGCTACGTGGGAGGCTGAGACAAGAGGATCACTTGAACCCAAGAGTTTGAGGTTGTGTGAGCTATGACACCACGGTACTTTCCTGAGGGTGACAAAGTGAGACCAAGTCTCAAAAAACTAATAAAATCGAAGAGAATCATTTGTTGTTTTTACATACATTTACTTCTGATTGTTAAGGATTCTTAAATCAGCATTAATAAGATTAGCAATTTGTATAGAAGGTAATTGCCTTCTACTGTCTTTCCTTCTGTATTTCCAGTGCTTACTTGGAATTTTGTCTTTCTCAACAGCAACAATGGTGTGGTTGGTGAACATGGCGGAAGGAGACCCAGAAGCCCAAAAGAGGGTATCCAGAAGCTCTAAGTATAATACAGAAAGTAGGTTACTTTTATTTGGAATTATCCTGTTTTTTGTGGTCATCATCTTACAGGCTAACGGTGGGTTATGAAGCAATGATTTCAGCTTCTTTCTTTGGTCATGGATTCCTTTGAAAAGCTCTTGAAAACTGTGGTAATACCCAGTAAATATTCAATAATTTAAGGAGTTCAGATACTCCAGACCCAGCAGTACAGTCAAGGAACCCTAGGTTAAGATTTCTGCCACTGAATACATCATAGAAGCATGGAAAGGTTCAAATTGAGGCTATGATACTTTTAAGAAAAAAATTCACTCTTTTTCTCCAAACATGTAAAAATGAGTCTCTTGTCTAACATGGCCAGAATAACTTATGTATAATTTGATTAGAGATATGGTGATGTTTAGACTGAGAAGCTCAAATATTCCAGTGAATATGACTTTCTGGAAGAGAATAATAAAGGGTTAGGATGGGAGAGTGAAAGGTCCACCGTCCTATACAGAAGATACTAAGGGGAACACAAATTAGAAGTTGTTATTAGGAATAACTAATTCCCCTTGAAGAATAACAGCACAATATAAATGGTGATGAAAGGAAAGTTTTTAAATGCAAAACAAAGGGCTGACCTTAGAAGAAAGTTGAAAAACAAGAAAAATAAAAATGAGTGCAGAAAAAAGGCCAGAGTTTCCATTTGTCAGAAAGGGAGAGTTGAGGTTTTATAGAGCCAAGAAAACTGTAGAGTTACCATTTGGATAAATTCAAGGAGGACACTTTGAGTTGTGGATTCATATTTGGGACCCAAAGATATCAGGCTTTATTCGGCCATGAGCAGGGAAATAGAACAAGGTGGTGGTAGACGAGTAGAACACCTACTGGAAAAGCAGGAAACACAGCGGCAACAACTGCTCCAAGCCTGGTTATTGTGTTAACCTGTGGTAAGCTGAAGAAAGTGAGGTTCGTTCTCTGTGAGTTTATATGTATGTGTGTATGTGAGGATGAGACTTTGGTTCATCAAGATTTTATTCTTTTGGCTTGGTGCCCATAGCTCAGAGGTTAGGTTATATCACACTGGTTAGTTATATCACAACTGTATGAATTATTTATATAACTATATGTTAACTGTCTGTCTCCTCAAATAGACTGTAAGCTCCTCAAGGGCAGGGTATGTCTTGTTCAGTGCTATATTCTGGGTGCCGGGCAAAGTACTGGGCACGCAGGAGCTCAAGCAACATTTGTCAAAAGAATAAAATCTAGAACCACTCAGTTGTTCATACATCGGGGCTGGACCTGGCCTGAGCCTGGTAAATAACAGGGACAACTACAACAAAAAAATAGCCAGGCATTGTGGCAGGTGCCTGTAGTCCCAGCTACCTGAGAGGCTGAGGCAAGAGAATCGCTTAAGCCCAATAGTTTGAGGTTGCTGTGAGCTATGACACTACAGCACTCTACTGAGGGTGACATAATAAAACTCTGTTTCAAAAAAAGAAACATAGCACTGAACAAGACATACCCTGCTCTTGTAGAGCTTACAGTCTATTTGAGGAGACAGACATTTAACATATATAAATGTTACATAAATAATTCATACAGTTGTGGTAAGTACTATAAAGAAGATATTTAAGGTGCTATGCAAGTTTATAGGAGGGGAATTTTAAGTATTCTAAATAGTCAAGGAAGACTTCCCTGAGGAAGTGATAATAGGACTAGAGGAAGAGCTTTCTAGAATAGGAACCGGCCAGGGCTTTGAAGTGAGAAGGGGATGAACTGCAGAGTTCCTCAGGGAAAATGCTGCTGATATTTTGGATGGGACGGTTCTTCATTGTGTTGGACTTTCCATCACATTGCATGCTTGCCTCTCACCACTAACTGCCCGTAGTGCCTTCAAGGCCATATAACCAAAAATTCCTACATACCGGTTCCTACCTCCTGATGCCGCCCCTACTTGAAAACCGATATGTTAGTGAAACTAGAAGTTAGATTGGAACAAAATGACATAGGTCTCCAATAGGGATGTCTGTGCAAGGCAAAAAATGATAGAATGGAGAGATAATGTACTGCATTTGAATTCTGTCAGAGAATTTGAGGATAAATTAGTCATAGGTAATACACAAAGAATCCATCCAGGGAAAAAAGGAGGCAGTTTTCCAGAGAAAACAAAAAGTTGCTCAAAAAACTTGGTGCCTGTAGCTCAGCAGCTAGGGTGCCAGCCATATATACCAGAGCTAGCAAGTTTGAATCCAGCCCAGGCCTACCAAAACAATAACAACAACAACAAAATAGCCAGGCGTTGTGGCAGGTGCCTGTAGTCCCAGCTACTTGGGAGGCTGAGGCAAGAGAATCACTTAAGCCCAAGAGTTTGAGGCTGCAGTGAGCTATGATGCCACAGCACTCTACCGAGGGTGACAAAATGAGATTCTGTCACAGAAAAAAAAAATGTAATTATAGTATATTCTGGCTGTAGTAAAATTGTTTAGTTGTGAGTACTGTTTGCATAGTGATAATATCAAAACTGAATTTAACATAAAATGATGACATTGGGAAGTTAGGAGGAGTTAATGTACATGCATGCCTGGGTAAGAGGATGGGAGTCAATGCTTCATCTTCCCTCTAGGAAGTAAATAAGTACCTAAATTAAAACATCAAGATGAAGCTCAAGGCTCAGTGGCTCACACCTTTAATCCTAGCACTCTGGAAGGCTGAGGCCAGTGAATTACTTGAGCCCAGGAATTGGAGACTCCTGGAGCAAAAGCAAGAGACCCCATCTCTACTAAAAACAGAAAAAAATAGCTGGGCATTATGGTGGGCTCTTATAGTACCAGCTACTAGGGAGGCTGAGGCAAGAGGATTGCCTGAACCCAAGAATTTGAGGTTGCTGTGAGCTATGACATCACGGCACTCTACCCAGGGCAATAGAGTGAGACTCTGTCTCAAAAAAAAAAGAGCAGATGAGCATGCTATTTATAAAAGTCTTATTCTTAGATGATTTTATAAACTCTGAACCAAGGGGAAGATTCAGGCTTTGTGGAAACTTGGTTAAGAAAAAGAATAGAGTAGGTATAGAATGGAAGGCTGAGGTGGGAGAATCATTTGAACTCAGGAGTTGAAGACCAGCCAGAGCAAGAGTGAAACCCTGTCTCTACTAATAGGAAAAAAATTAGCCAGGCATTGTGGTGGGCACCTGTTGTCCCAGCTACTTGGGAGGCTGAGCCAGGAGGATTGTTTGAGCCTATGAGTTTGAGATTGCTATGAGCTATGATGAGGCCTTGGCACTCTAGCCAGGGTGATAGACCAAGACTGTGTCTCAAAAAAAAGGAAGAAGAAAAAGAATACAAAACTACCAATACATAATCGCTGCTAGGGCCGTCCCACAGGAAGTCTGTACAAGGAAGAGCCCTGATGTTTACAAACTTTACTTAGTTATTCACAGTAAATCTACTTCTGCTGTGAGCATGTATTACTTTTATAAGAAAATAAAGGAGTAAAAAAATGATTCTTGAGGGCGGCGCCTGTGGCTCAACGGGTAGGGCGCCGGTCCCATATGCCGGAGGTGGCGGGTTCAAGCCTAGCCCTGGCCAAAAAAAAAAAAAAATGATTCTTGAGCTTTACTTATTTTAATTATTTTTAATGTATGGAAGTTTCTCAAGACTGTTGTCCTCACCATTTTCAGTCTGATTGATAGGCATTATAATGGAATGACTAGCTCATAAGACAGTTTACTTCTCTTCCTTTCTCCCGTCCCTCCTGTAATGAATTCATTTTTATATTTTAGTCATTCAAGCCAGTGCTGAGTGCCAACAGTTAGGAAACTTTCAGCTGCAAAGAACTCAGTTTCCTTAAACAAAGAAGAAATATATTCTCTCACATGAGAAGTCCTGAGGCATTCATAGAGTTGGTTAACTGTATAGCTCATTGATGTTGTTAAGGGCCCAAGTTCTTCCTCCTACTGTGCCATCTTTATTTAGTATGTAGCAGTGGTTCTCAACCTCCCTAATGCCGCGAACCTTTAATACAGTCCAAAGGGGTTGTGACCAACAGGGTGAGAACCACTGGTATATAGGCTTGGTCCTCAGCCTCACTGCTCTTCATGGTTGCAAGTGTCAGCCCATGCATCATATACAGCAAGATAAGACAATATTTAGGGGAAGAAAAGGTTTGTTTCTTCCTTAATCTCTCTAAAGAGTAAGGAAATTTCTCCTACTCGTACTGAGTCACAACCCCACAGCCTTAGAGCATTCACTGGGAAGAGGAATGATGGGTTGGTCAGGATTTACCAGCAGTCATATGGTTGAGGAGTGGAAACCCAAATGAATTAGGATTCTGCTCTCAGGAAGTACCAGGGAAAATGGTTGTTGGAGAAGTCACCAGCAGGCACTGCTAGAGTTCGTGCTTTGTGGTTTAAGACCCAGCTGACCTGTGATTGGGCGGAGTGGCTCACAACCCTAAGCACTCTGGGAGGCCAAGGTGGGTGGATTACCTGAGCTCAGGAGAGACCAACCTGAGCAAGAGCAAAACCATCTCCCTAAAAATAGCCAGGCATTGTGGCAAGATTCCTATAGTCCCAGCTACTTGGGAAGCTGAGGCAGAGGATCACTTAAGCTCAAGAGTTTGAGATTGCTGTGAGCTATGACGCCAAGGCACTCTGCCAAGGGTCACAAAGTGAGACTATGTCTCAAAAAAAAAAAAAAGAGAGAGAGAGAGAGCCAGCTGACCTACTTACAATGACAGGTAGTTAGTGTTTCTGAGTAATTTTCTTAAAGTTATTAAGAAATTTTTCTAAATGTTAGAGCTTTTATTTCCATTTTCTCTTGAAGGTGCAGAAAGGGAGTCACAAGACACTGTTGCAGAGAATGATGATGGTGGCTTCAGTGAAGAGTGGGAAGCCCAGAGGGACAGTCAGCTAGGGCCTCATCGCTCTACCCCTGAGTCACGAGCAGTTGCCCAGGAATTTTCCAACAGCATCCTAGCCAGTGAAGATCCAGAGGAAAGTATGTGATTTCTCCATGTTGCAAAGTCTTGGATTTCTTTAGGTGGCTACCTTATCAACTTCTCCAAGAATAAAATGAATAGAGAACATTGCAGTCTAATTCTGTATCATATATACCTTTTAGTGAAAAATATCACTAATAGTGATTTTTGTTAGTTAAGTTTATTAATAGGCAAAATTCTGCCCTTCAGATTTTTTATTTTTTATTTATTTTCTTAAGGCCAGCCAAATTGAGCTGTAGGAGGTTATATACCAACTTTAGTGACACTAGTGTTAATAAGTTCTGATGACCCTCTAATATCAGACCTGCCCAGAATTTTTAAATTGGCCTTTTTTTTACAGCCAATTAATAATTATTTTAATTATTTTTAATGTATGGACGTTTCTCAAGACCAGGGGGCACTCATTTTCTGAAGTAAAATATTTTTTAAAAAATAATTATTCCAGCCAGATGCGGTGGTGCATGCCTGTGGTCCCAGCTACTCGCAAGGCTGAGACAGGAGGATTGCTTGAGTCCAGGATCGGATGTCCGCACTAAGTTCTGCATCAATATGGTGACCACCTGGCTTCAGGGGACCACCAGATTGCCTAAGGAGGGGTGAACTGGCCCAGGTCGGAAACAGAGCAGGTCAAAATTCCCATGCTGATCAGTAGTGGGATCGCACCTGTGAATAGCCACTGCACTCCAGCCTGGGCAATATAGCAAGACCCTGTCTCTTAAAAAAAAACTAAATAAAAATAATTATTCCAATTAAGACTTCATGACTGTAATATATTCATGTGCAAAAATTTCGTTAATAGGGCTGGGCCCGGTGGCTTACGCCTATGATCCTAGCACTCTGGGAAGCCGAGACAGGTGGATTTCTCTGAGCTCACAGGTTTGAGACCAGCCTGAGCAAGATCAAGACCTCGCCTCTAAAAACAGCCAGGCTTTGTGGCAGGCACCTGTAATCTCAGCTACTCGGGAGGCTGAGGCAAGAGAATCACTTGAGCCCAAGAGTTTGAGGTTACTATGAGCTATGATACCATGATACTCTACTGAGGGTGACAGAGTTAAGACTGTATCAAAAATAATTTTTTTTTTCATTAATAGGGCCGGTGTGGTGGCTCACATCTATGATCCTAGCACTCTGCAATGCCGAACCGGGCAGATTGTTTGAGCTCAGGAATTTGAGACCAGCCTATGCAAAATTGAGACCCTAACTTTATAAATAGCTGGGCCTTGTGGTGGCCTCCCAGCTACTTGGGAGGTTGAGACAAGAGGATCACTTGAGCCCAGGAGTTGTGAAGTTGCTGAGAGCTGTGATGTCTTGGCACTCTACCGAGGGCAACATAGTGAAACTCAGTGTCCAAAAATAAAAAAATTATTTTTGTGGATATATTTCACTCTTTGCCTGTACCATGATCTGTGGATTTGCATGTTATAGTCTTTGACGTTGTTATTCTTTTTTTTTTTTTTTTGAGACAGTTTCACTAATGTTGCCCCTTGGTAGAGTACCCTGGTGTCACAGCTCACAGCAACCTCAAAGTCTTGAGCTTAAGCAATTCTCTTGCCTCAGCCTCCCAAGTAGCAGGGACCACAGGCACCCACCGCAACACCCAGCTATTTTTTGTTGCAGTTGTCATAGTTGTTTAGCTGGCTTGGGCCGGGTTCAAACCCGCCACCCTCGGTATATGTGGCTGGTGCTGCAACCACTGTGCTACAGGTGCTGAGCCTATATTGTTATTCTTTTTGTTGGCAAATACTATATCTAATTTTAAAGATAAAGTGATTTGGGATATTGGCAGAAATGCAACTATTTCTTCAGTGTCTAAGATGTGTTGCCAATTGATAGATTTAAGTTAGCACTTAAGGACTTCTTAGGAACATTAATCAGCCATTAGAGTCCTTTGGTTAGGGCTCAGTCTTATCTTCAGTTAGCCTTAGAGATGGTAATGTTCGCATAAGGGATTAGCACATCTTAACTAAGTCACTCAATTTTTTTTTCACAAAAGTGAAACTCAATTAAAACATAAGAATATTAAGTAATTTTTAAGAAACAAACACCTAGATTCCTTAGCTTAATTAATCATTATTATGACCTTGACATACTTCAGTTTGAGTAGAACACTTTTTACACCTTGCTCTGAATCTTCTGAGTCAGAACTTACCGTGGGCATATTTATGACTGTTGCTTGGCTAAGTTTTCAGCTGCAGCCTATGACTTTCACACTCCTCGACACAACTGTCTACTCTTACATCAGGCTTTACTTGCCTTTGTTTTTTTTTTTCTGCCATCAGAATTATCACAATAAATAAGTTCCCTCTTCTGTTACTTTCCTCTTTCCTTCCTCATAAGTATCTGGAACCAAAAGAAACAAATAATGTCGTTGTTGACCAGAGCAACAGCATAATTCTTTAATGACTGCCTCTTCCAATTAAAAGATTACCTCTCCTTCTCACCTTCTTGTGTCCTCTGCATGTCCAACTTTTTTGCTTTTAATGAAAACTCAAGTATTGCCCCTCTTAAGTTCAGAGTAGTATTTTCTTTATCTGGGGCTAATATAAACTAATAATTGACCATCTTCATCATCTTAGTATCCAGCACATACATAACCATCACTGATTACATTAGCGGGTTAAACTACACTTATGGTTACTTACAAAAAGTAGCAGTTGACACTAGAATTTGGATTTGGTTTGTAAAAGACACATATGTCTTTCAGAACAACTTTTTAAAAATCAACATTTAATCAGAAAATAGAACAAAATGTTTAATTAAAAGTGTGAGACATTTTTATTCAGTTTATCTGAGTGGTGAAATTAGCCTGCCTTTCTAGGAGTGAAAATGGATTCAGAGACTCTTTCTGTAACTTCCATAGACAGAGAGGGAGATAGATTTTGCTAGTTTCTTCAAGTAGAGGAAGGAATTTTAGTAGTAGGAAGGTAAAATACTAAATTTCAGGCAGTTTTAACATGTGAATTGTGGCGATGGTTGTATAGGTCTGTACATTTTCCTCCATCATTGAATCATAAAATGCATAAATTTTAAAAGAAATTGTAGTTTAATGAAGCTGTTTTTTTTTTAAAGATGATGCCTGTCTTAAAAGGCTCTTATGAGGATTTATTAATTTATTAGTATAAGTGCTGAGTATTATAGACATTCAATAGATGACAATTATTATTATTGTTATTATTGATAAAATCAACAACTGTTGCTAAGGTACCAGAGTCAGTCAGTGGTTGCTTAAGGCCTATATTATATGGCTTCCTACTTTTCACAGAATGTGAAACTCCTATTGTTGAAAACAAAGAAAAGGGAGGAGAAAGAAAGGAAGAAAACCTAGCTAAAGCCTAATCTTGTATATCATTTACTGACTTTCATTTAATGCAGGGTAGAGTAGGGCATTGATATTTTTGAATTATGAAATCATAGCAAATCTTTCCTTTTTAGGAGGAGTAAAACTTGGATTGGGAGATTTCATTTTCTACAGTGTTCTTGTTGGTAAAGCTTCAGCAACAGCCAGTGGAGACTGGAACACAACCATAGCCTGTTTTGTAGCCATATTAATTGTAAGTATACACTAGTAAGAATGTGCAGACTCCTAATGTCAAAATAGATTATCCTTTTAAAGGCAATTCTGTTTTAATGCCAGGTAAGCTAAGTGTTCCAGTCCCCTGAGGAGATTTTTTAAAAACACAAGATAATTGGACCTCACCTCAGTAATTCTCCTTCCTTGCTGCATGTTAAAATCACCTGTGAGCTCTGCACAGGAATGAAATTTTATCTCTGCTACGTGTCAGTTCTTAAAGAGATAAACAGATCTTCACTTAGTCCCTGGACTTAATTACTGAGGGTTTGGTCATTTCACACTTGGTGACATGAAGTACAGCATACGGTGTCCATTCGGGCAGCAAGTGCACAGTGAGAGAAACTAACGCCGTGCATGATCCCATATAAATCTTGCTTACAATTTGAACCCTGAAGATTTCAAAACTATGATTATAGTTAAAAACTTGGTAAAATATTTCTTACTGCTATTTTTACTAAAGATGTGATTATCTTTGAAGTCTGTTAGTGAAGTTAGATGATTAGGTAAGGAGAGCCTTATGCATTTAGGTTGTGACTACATTTGTGATTTATCATACTAAGTTAGAATTTCCATGTATTTTATTTGTCTCTTGAGGTTTGTTTTCTGGATTTGGACATATTTATTGGATATGTCATGTCTTTTAAGAAGATTGCTTATTCTTTATGAACCAGAATAATGCTCAGCTTCCAGGCAGTATAGCTTAGTGTCTCAGTAACTAGGGTAAAAAGTGAACTGTATTATATATGGCATTCTACTCTTCATAAGCAAACTTTTGTTAGCATCTCTTTGTTCCCATTGTAGCATAAAGAATGCTCTTCATCCTTAGGATTTTAACGAGTCAAATTAAAATCATAATAACCTTCAATTTTTATTTATTTATTTATTTTTTTGGCAACAGGGTCTCATTTTGTTACCCAGGCTAGAGTGCAGTGGTGTTATCATAGCTCACTGCCACCTCAAATTCCTGAACTCAAGTGATCCTCCTGCCTCAGCCTCCCAAGTAGCTGTGACTACAGGTGTACACCACCATGCCCAACTAGGTTTTCTGGGTTTTTTGTAGAGACGAGGTCTTGCTATGATGCTCAGGCTGGTCTTGAACTCCTGGCTCAAGTGATCCTCCTGCACTGGCCTCCCAAAGTGCTAGGATTACAGACATTAACTATCATTTCTGGCCCAACTCAGTATTTTAGATAGAAATTTCAGTATTTAATTTTTTTCCAAAAATAATTTTACTTATTTTCAAAGTTTATTCTTTTCCTAAATTACAGGATGAAATATGAACAATGTGAACCATAGTAAACTCAAAGCAAAATAAATGTTACCTTTTTAATTGAGAAGCTACTTTTTGGGGCTGGATAGGGTGACTCACGCCTGTAATCGTAGCACTCTGGGAAGCTGAGGTGGGTGGATTACCAGAGCTCAGGAGTTTGAGACCAGCCTGAGCAAGAGTATGACCTTGTGTCTACTAAAAATGAAAAAACTAGCTGGGCATTGTGACCGTCACCTGTAGTCACAGGTCAGGAGGCTGCAGCAAGAGACTTGCTTGAGCCCAGGAATTTGAGGTTGCTGTGAGCTGTGATACCAGGGCACTAAACCCTAGGGCCACTGAGTGAGACTCTGTCTCAAAAAAGAAAAAGAAAACTGCTTTTTCTTCATGGTGGCTCTTCCAGATTTAGTGGAATATTTGTTCTAAAATTTAACCTCAAAGGTAAGTATTCAATTAACTAAATTAAAACCAAAGCCGAGTGTGATGGCTCATGCCTGTAATCCTAGCACTTTGGGAGGCTGAGGTGGGAGGACCATTAGAGGCCAAGAGTTTGAGACCAATTTGGTGAGACTCTGTTTCTACAAAAAATGGTCGCACTTGCCTATAGTCCCAGCTGCTCAGGAGGCTAAGCCAGGAGGATTCTTGAACCCAGGAGTCTGAGGTTATAGGGAGCTTTGATGATGCCATTGCATGCCAGTGTGGGCAACAGAGTAAGATCCTATCTCTAAAAATTTTGTTTTAAATAAAAGATTGAAACAAAGACTTGTGATTGAGTTGTTTTGCCTGAAAGAGCTTTAAGAATTAAGTATGAGTTTGTGTCTTTTCCATCCTCTCCACAGGGTTTGTGCCTTACTTTATTACTCCTCGCCATTTTCAAGAAAGCTTTGCCAGCTCTTCCAATCTCTATCACCTTTGGGCTTGTTTTCTACTTTGCCACAGATTATCTTGTACAGCCCTTTATGGATCAATTAGCATTCCATCAATTTTATATCTAGCACATTTGCAGTTTGAATCCCATGGATGTTTCCTTTGACTATAATAAAACCTGGAGAGGACAAAGGTGATTTTCCTGTGTCCACATCTAACAAAGTCAAGATTCCCAGCTGGACTTTTGCAGCTTCCTTCCAAGTTTTCCTGACCACCTGCAGTATTGGACATTGGAAGGAGGTGTCTTTAGAAAATGGTTTTGAACATTCTTCATCATGGTGGACTGTGTCCCTCGGTGCAAGGCTATCAGATTCGAGGGACAAGGACAAGGAAATGTGATGGGCCAAGAAGTTGCTGTGCGCCCTCAACAGTCTGACCCTTGGTCACAGGGAGATTTTACCAACACTGGAGACTCTCAGGACTACCGTTACCAAGCGGTTAAATGAAGTGATTTAAACCAAACAGAACTCTTCATCTTAAACTACATGTTGAAATCAACCCAATAAATCTGTATTAATTGAATTCTGAACCTTGCAGGAAGTGCTGCAAGGCACCAACATCAAAATGGAGAGGTGGAAAGGGGCTCAAGTTTTCACTTCCAGACTTTTCTGCTGCAGATTTATTATTTTTAAATAAGAAATTTCTCCCCACTTTAAGTCAAGTCAGGTCTGTAGGTTGATTTTGACCATTTTTGCTCTCAAGAACTGAAACCCATTATTGTCTCTAGGAACCATTTTTTCCCATGGCCAGCCTGAACTTGTCTGAAGTTGCTTTATTCTAGAAATATTAACTGCAGTTTCCAAATTCAGTAATTTCTGAAAATAATGGAACTGTTGCTCAGTAGTTCCCTATCATCCTTAAGTAAATTCTGGATTTTCCACCAAATTCTTAACTTTTAGATATACGTGTAGGTTCACTTGCCCCACAATGCCTCTTCTGTCACTGTCCTTCCCTTCCTTCCCACACGAGCAGTCCTCTCCCACAGCAAGTAAGGCAGCTCTGTCATAGTAGCAGATGATCCTGGTATTGTAGGGCTTTATTCTCTGTATGATGCAAAGAATACGTTATGAATCAGTGCTGTCAGCCTTGCTGTCATAACTTTCTTCCATAGCAGATAGAATGTGTGCCCAAAGACAGAATTAAAGAAGAGTAAAGTGGTTGGTGAAGCACTTTTGTCCTGGTTTTCCTTTTTTTTTTTTTTTTTTACTATAGCCCACTGTCACTGACAGTAGGCCAGAGTTTGAACTAATAGCCAAAAGCTGGTGGATTATAAGATTATGAGTTAGTCGTATCGGTACAAAGCAAGAGTTGGAGAAAACTACCATTTCACTTGGTGAGCTGCAGGAGAACTCGGGGTCAGGAGAAGAACCAGCTGCCAAGAGGGAGAAAGAAGGGGCCTCCAACGCCTCAGGGACAGAACAAGCTGATGATGTTAAGGAGGAGATCCAGGTGGCTCCTCAGAACTTCACAATGGGTGCTTTGTGGGTGGTCTCCTGTCTGCCTTCATGTTTCTGTCGATGTACCTTTGTGTGAATTGGGCAACGGAGGTGGCGACTGAAGTTACTGTATTCAATCTCCATGCAGTTCAGTGCACAGAGGCATCAGCCAGGGGGCCACGACCCCTCTACATAAAGCATTGCTAGGACACAGCCACAGAGATCACATTGTAAGCATTTGTGAGAAGCTTCATTTCTTCCCATGGCTGGAGCAAAGCTGGCTTTTCCTCTACTAAGTGCGGTTGTCTCTCCCAGTCTATCAGATGATCCAGTTTGGGGTTCTCCTGGGAGTTTATGATATTTATTTTCTGTCACGAGATAGTTCGCCAAAGAAACAAACTAGGAGTAGTGTTCCTGTACCAACTTGTGTGTGAGTGAAAACTGGCAGATGATAGGCAGTTAAGAGCAGGAAGAATAATAGCTATGTGGGCAGCGCCTGTGGCTCAAAGGGGTAGGGCGCTGGCCCCGTATGCCGGAGGTGGTGGGTTCAAACCCAGCCTCGGCCAAAAACTGCAAAAAAAAAAAAAAAAAGAAAAGAAAAGAATAAGAGCTATGTAAAGGAAGAGTGGAACTTGAGTAGTAGGTTCTGTCATCTCGGTTAGTGTTTTCCTTTTAGTCCCTTTATCCCTGATTCATTCTTCCTCCTCTCAGACATGGGGGAGGAGGGGTATTATCCTGAAAAAAGCACAGCTGCAACAAAGCCACCTGAACACCAATCTGGAAACATTCTTGAGATTCCCACATGTATCTTTCCTGACAAGTCTCCCCTCAGGGGAGGGTGTGTGTAGGGGGTGTGTGTTTAACCCCCTCTTGTAGTTTAACCCCCCATTATTGTCCTATGTAGAAAGATGACAGTGTCTCTTTTTCTGCGTGTGTGAGCACATCTCAGCCACATTATAAGTCAAGCCCACAGAAAACCCATCTTATTTCTTAAAATCACTGGTCTCCAACACAGAAAGTTGAAAGTATTCTTTTTAGAATCAGTTCAATCATTCTTGAAATAGCAAAATGCTAGCGTCTCACCATGAAAAACAGATTGTTACTGGTAGCAGAGTGGTGATTTCACGCAGTATGTGCCTTCATACATAGGAAAATGGCTGGCCGTGGAGCCAAGCAAAAGTGACAATAAAGTGTGACCAGCCAAGCCAACCCTTTTATAAAAAGAAGGGCAGTAGGAAGAAAAGTAGCCACTATGTGTCTGTGTCTGACTGGCCTATGGAGTAAAGGGGATTTATATACAGAATATCACTACAATGCCTATGGAGATACTGATCATATTTGAAATACTTGTCAATTTTTTCCAGAGAGGAAGGGCTGGCCTTCCTCTTGGATTCTTGCTGGATTAGCGTGTGGTCCTAGGATCCATACCTCTCACTCTCAATGACTAAATTTCTCAGAAAAAATGGAGAGAGGGAAGCACTCTAAGAACATGGAAGAAAATAGTCACAGTAAGCAATTTATTGATTTCACTACAGAAGCAATAAGTAAAGGAATGGTGTTTTTACTTGTTTTTTTCTTTTTGGAGACAGTCTCCGCTCTGTTGCCTAGTCTAAAGTGCAGTGGCATCATCGTAGCTCACTGTTACTTGAAACCCCTGGGCACAAGCAGTCCCACCTCAGCCTCCTAAGTAGCTGAGACAGATGTACACCACCAGGCCTGGCTGATTTTTCTACTTTTTCTAGAGAAGGGTCTCACTATGTTGCTCAGGCTGGTGTCAAACTCCTGGCCTCAAGCAAACCTCCTGCCTCAGCCTTCCAAAGTGCTGGGAGTCTAGGCATGAGCCACTGTGGTCGACTCGTTTTTACCTTTAAACGCCTGGGTTCCTATTTTTTATCGTCCTTCTGATTTTAAATCCTCTTTCCATAATAGAAGCCCAAACAAATAATAGTTTAGTATTTCTTCTTTACTTGGCCCCAGAGAATTCGATATATATATTCTTGATCATGCTTTATAGAATGTGAAGTAAAAGTTAAACTACCAAATAAAGTCTCCCAGGGTCAGACGTTTACAGGAAGCCTCTGATCCCACGCCCCAGAGCCAAGGCTTTCTGTATTGGACCATTTGTGATTAGAAACCACTGCATAAAGATTTGTTCAGTGTCTTCGGTCTTCCTGGCATGACCCTGGAATCTAAGGATGCAAATATGAGTAAGATACACTCAGAAGGAAGCTGTAGTCTTATTTTCTGATACGTGTATATGGTATCTTTAACTTGTTTAAAATATTGGGTATTTGTCAATAACCACTTTTCAGGGCTACTATTACCGAGGGCTTATAAAATTGATGTTATGATGGCGGTTTGATTCTTTTAGAAACAATCCATTAAGTACTCCTTTTTTTCCAAATTTGCTTTTGGGTAGTGTACAAAGAACAGTCTGACCTACCCTTCTCTTTACCTCCAAGAGTATTATGAACACTAAATTTGGAAAGACTTGAAAATTGGACATTCGGTTTTGCCTTTAGGATGGAGATAATACTATATAGCATTCTAAGTGTGAGCACCTTATGCGATCTTCTCACCTGTTTGTAAATTCCTGAAACACAGGAGATTAAAAACACCGGTTTCAGCTCTTCATGATGCTTGTTGAAATTGCCTGCTGGAGTGTACAAGGCTGTCATCAGGCTTACGGCTCTGAGTCAGCTGCATGTCATCGTCTGATCAGTCCTCTCCTCTGATACGAAACATCTCAGATCCACGTAATAAAGAGCACCCTAGTGCTGAGATAAACCCCTTTCTTAAACACGCTTCCTGGCAAGGAAACATCTCCTGGGTGTGAGTCCACCCTGGGCCCTTGGGGATCCCATCCACGTGTTGGCCTTTTCACTTGATCTGTATAGCTGGAAAGATTTCCCAGAAAGCAGTTTTCTTTTTGAAACACATAACTCTTGAAACTAGGCAGCCTCAAATTCAGCTGCACAGAGTGGCAAGTACAGGACTGTCTTGTTGGTGCGGTTGGAGGTGCTGGAATGAGAGTGTTAGCAGGGCCATATACTCTCCAGTGTCCACTGTCTGGCTGCTCCTGTGGACACAGCTTTGTACCTGATTCAGACAGACTGTGAATACATCTTTTTTATAAGCACCTTTCAAATTCAAATTCTTGGTGGGATATAATTTTAATAGATGATTGCAGATTTTTCTGTATTTGTCCACTTAATAAAAACTGCATGAATCCAACTGTGCTAGCTTTTTTACATGGAAGTATTATAGAAGTGGTCCTCAAGGTCATGAATGAGATACATTCCTCAGAACTTCCTTAGGTCAGATTTGTATGTAACTTGGATCCCTAATGAACAGTACATATGTGGTAATAACAATGTTATAATGGCTAATAATAAGATGTACTGTAACAAGCTAGAGAAACAAAAAACAATTGAGCTTTCTTTTCATTCCTATGCTAATAGGAATGTTACATTTATTTTAGTCTTCCAACAAAACCAATAACCTTTCTGTTTCAATAATTAATCCACTACACTTCCTTTTTTTTTTTTTTTTGAGATATAGTCTCACTATGTCACGCTTGGTATAGTGCCATGGAGTCACCACTTACAGCAACCTCCAACTTTTGGGCATAAGCAATTCTTTTGCCTCAGCCTCCCAAGTAGCTGGGACTACAGGCACCCACCACAATGCCTGGCTATTTTTTGTTGTAGTTGTCTTTGTTGTTTAGCTAGCTCGGGTTGGGTTCAAACTTGCCAGCCTCGGTGTATGTGGCTGGCCCTGTAAGCACTGTGCTGCGGGCACCAAGCCTATCACGCTTCCTTTTAATGATTGATGCTTTCACTGGAGCACTCTTTCACTGGAGCACCACATGTTCCACCTTATTCTCACCTTATCCTTTATAATTGTTCTGATTCTGAATAGCCTAATACTTCCCAGTGAATGATGGCATCTGGCCTTTCTCCAAACGCTTGATTATTCCTACTTTCATTTCCATTGTAATCACCTTTCCCTTCACTGCAGGCTCATCTGGACTTGCAGTGGACTTTGCTTTAGCAGCATGGTCATAAGGAGAAACATAGACTCCAATAAAGTTAAAAGTAAAGTAACACTGTCCATAAGTGACCTATAAACAATGAGACTGGCCACTAGCATGAAGATGCTGTATCAACAAACCCCTTACACCATGCAGGTTTGTTACAATGCACAGAAGAGCCAAGGGTAGTGGCTCACGCCTGTAATCCCAGCACTTGAGAGGCTGAGGTAGGTAGATTGCCTGAGCTCACAAGTTTGAGACCAACCTGAGCAAGAGCAAGACCCAGTCTCTAAAAAAGTAGCCTGGCGCTATGGTGGGTGGCTATAGTCCCAGCTACCTGGGAAGCTGAGGCAAGAGAATCACTTGAACCCAAGAGTTTGAGGTTGCTGTGAGCTAAGATGCCACGGCACTGCCAAGAGTGACCAAGTGAGACTCTGTCTCAAAAAAAAAAAAAAAATGCACAGAAGAAGCTACTTTCCAAATTACTGATTTAATTGTTTATAAATTATCCTATGGGGAGCCTTGGGAGCCTGTTTGTAAGTATAACATTGCCGCAAGTTGCTCCGCAACCCAAAGACTGCCTATAATGTGTAATTCTGAAAATTGTCTTAACAGTTACCAAGAAACAATTTAGAAAGAGAAATACATTTTTCCTGTTCTTCGCTCATAAAAGTGGTATGGATTATAGCAGGCCATACCTCTGAAGGGTGCAGTATTAATTCTGTTTATATAATAAAAAGTCTCAAATAACAATTCTTTCTCTCTTTTTTTGAGACAGAGTCTCATTTGGTTACACCCAGGCTAGAGCACCATGGCCTCAGCCTAGCTCACAGAAATCTCACACTCCTGGGTTTAGGCGATCCTCCTGGCTCAGTCTCCAAGTAGCTAGGACTACAGGCGCTCACCACCACACCCATCTATTTTTCTATTTTTAGTAGAGATGGAGTCTTGCTCTTGCTTAGGCTCGTCTCCAACTCCTGAGCTCAAGGGATTCTCCTGTGTCAGCCTCCCAGAATACTAAGATTATAGGATTACCCAGCCCCCAAACAACTATTCTTAATAGTTTCAAAAAAATATTTTTCTAAAAACTTACACGTTAATGTAAGTACCATCAAATTATAAACTGACAGAGCATGTATATTATAGTACAACGTAGATAATTCACATGTTACAGGTTATCTTAATTATGTAGGTCACACTAGTGGAAAAGAGCAACATTATTTTTATTGATCTGGTGTAGCATAGAATGTCCTCTCCATTCTCAAACTCTACAAAACCTGTTTTTCCAAAAAGTAAATAACATACACAATGTTGGGAATGATTGATCAGAAATAAACTTGTAGCAAGTAAACCATAACTGACCACTGTCTCCCAAAGGAGTTCTCTTGGCCATGTGGCTGAGGGCCTCAGGAAGCAGGGAGCATTGGTTTGCTCCTTTTGAAACTGGAGGCATCATTTGTTTTCATGAATATTTTAGGCAGTGTCCCTAGAATCTGCTACAGGGGCATAAGGGTTTGTCCACATCAGGGGGATAGTTTTCTGATTTTTAAGGGTCCTGACAATAGTGCTCTTAATGAGAATGAGGAAGGAACTTGAGCAGGGTTGAGAAGCGAGAGTAATGAGGCTGGAATTCTCCATCACTAGGTGAGCACCAGAGCTTCCTGTCCACCCACCCCTCTCCACTCTCCCCAGGGACTCTTCCCTATGCTGCATGGTGAGTAGCTTTGGGTCTGGTTGACAGTGAAATGATAGCATATTTGAGCACAGCGAGTACAATGTTCACTTACATCAGTTAAAGGGGAATGCAGCGTAAAAGAGATCCATAAAGAGAAGACCTAAAGTCAGAGTTTTCTCTAGAAACCAAAGTTGTGAACCAAGTTTGGAAAGAAGGGAAGAACCCGAATTGGCCAGAAAGGCAAAGAATATATATTTTACAAAAAAAAAAAAAAATCAGGAAGGAAGAAGTATGTGAGAGACCACCCACATACTTGGTTTTTGAATAAATGTGATGATTTTCCAGAAGGAAATCTGATTAGCTATCAAACCTGTTTCTACGTTGACTTAGAATAAACCTTCTTCACTGAATGACTTGTAGAAGCCGTGGAGCAAAGTGGCCTCATCTGCCCAGGGGCCTTGCAGTTCATGGAGTCTCTTATGGCTGATGCAGATGACTCTCTTGCATGACTGGTCTACATCTGGTGTGCTGTGCCCACTGAAGGGGACAGGTGGGGAGAGTCTCAGTTTTTGGGAGAAAAGGTGACACACTCTTGCTGCCTCTTTCTTTTTTTCCTAAAATTATTTGAATTATGTAGGATTTGATACAGACTCTATGTAACCCAAAGTCAATTCTCATGCAAAAAAGAAAAGGATTATCTTACCTTTATAGGGTAAACCCTCAGAGTACCTCAAGGTAGACCTGTAGGTAAAATTCTGGTAATGATTAGTTTTCATAGGCAACAGGCTAAACTCAAAGCTAGATGCACTCTTATCACTGAAAAGTAGAAACAGGGCCGGGTGCGGTGGCTCACGCCTGTAATCCTAGCACTCTGGGAGGCTGAGGTTGGTGGATTGCATGAGCTCACAAATTCAAGACCAGTGTGAGCCAGAACAAGACCTTATCTCTAAAAAATAGCCAGGCATTGTGGCGGGTGTCTGTAGTCCCAGCTACTTGTGAGGATGAGGCAAGAGAATCGCTTAAGCCCAGGAGTTGGAGGTTGCTGTGAGTTGTGACACCATGGCACTGTAGCCAGAGCAACAGTGAGACTGTCTCAAAAGGAAAGAAAGAAAGAAAAGTGGAAACAGTCCAAGTGTGGCAGCTCATGCCTGTAATCCTGGCACTCTGGGAAACCAAGGCAGGTGTATCACCTGAGCTCAGGCGTTTAAGACCAGCCTGAGCAAGAGCAAGACCTCATCTCTACTAAAAATAGAAAAACTAGCCGAGCATTGTGGTGGGTGCTCCTGTAGTTTGGAAGGCTGAGACGAGGATTGCTCAAGCCCAAGAGTTCAAAGTTGCTGTGAGCTAGGCTGAGGCAATGACATTCTACCCAGAGCCACAGAGTGAGACTCTCTCTCTCAAAAAAAAAAGTGGAAGCAACACTTAACTATCTTAATGTTTTCTTATTCATAAATTCAGTAGAACCTCTGTAAGTTGACCATGCAAGGGACTGTAACAAACTAGTCAACATACAGAGGTGATCAACATGAGGAACTATACCTTCAGTACTGATATGTACATGTGGTGCACATCCAGTCTATGAAAATTAGGTGAGCTTAAGGACGTGGTCTACTATGAAGGTTCTACAGAATATTCAACTGTCTTTTAACACATGAATTTAACTGCAATCTTTAAGGCTAATGCATCTCCATTCAGTGGCCCTCACAGTGAGGGACACAAATCCCTGAGGAGAAAACTGAGCAGAGATTTTTGTGAATTTCATCCTCCACTCAGGTTTGCAAAGATTTGTCTGTATTCTAATTAGATTTATCTGCATAGGCCATAAAATACCATTAAACCTGATTGTTCAGTGTGATGGCTGGGTTTTAACTTATGTGGGCTAGATGTGTGATTTATGATTGATTGTTAGGATAAATGTATGATTTCTTCAAATTTTTTAAAATGCTGAAATGGTTTCTGTGCCATCCTCGTTTGGAGGCCTTGTTTTGGCATCCCCTAACCCAGCTTCTCCCACCCACTTCCTCCCAGTTCAGGGATCTTGTCTGTAAGAACCAGCTGGAAGGTCATCTAGCTAGAAAACTTAAGGCATCCCAGCAGAAGGGGAGGGTTTTTTATACTTTGGGGAACTGGTGCAGGGCCGATCATAGTCTGAGGGCACAGTGAGGGAGGAGGCTGAAGGGAGGTTGCCAGGGTGTCTGCCTTTGCTTTGGTTTATTTCACGTCTCCCTAGGGCAGGGCTGGGAGAGCTGGGCCTACTTCACATCTCGTAAATGTGGCTTCTCTTGGTTCTCACCCTATTTCTGTTGGGCTTCCAGAAGTTAATTCCGTGGATATTTGTGCTTTGTTTTGTTTTGTTTTTTTCTGCAGTTTTTGGACGGGGCCGGATTTGAACCCACCACCTCTGGTATACGGGGCCAGCGCCCTACTCCTTGATCCACAGGTGCCGCTCTACCATGGATATTTGTTAAGGGCCTTCCGCCTTTGACAAATGCTGAAAGTGAAGCCAGCCTGCCAGGTTAAAGTGCGGTTGGTGGTACAGGCCTTGGCACAGGTGATGCCCTCTAAGCCAGGTGCCCCTTTTGTTTTGTTTTTGTTTTTGTTTTTGTAGAGACAGAGTCTCACTTTATGGCCCTTGGTAGAGTGCCGTGGCATCACACAGCTCACAGCAACCTCCAGCTCCTGGGCTTAAGTGATTCTCTTGCCTCAGCCTCCCGAGTAGCTCAGGTGCCCCTTTTGTATCCAATGGACCCAGTGTGATGGCCACAGCTGCTCACTCAAGGGAAGAGACAAGAAGCTAAGCCCTCTGTCCACACATGGCAGGTCATTCTTTGGGGGACTCTTCTCCTAACTGGCAAGGACTGGAATTTCCCCTTTTCCCTTTTATGCTATAGATAAGTTCACAAGGTAAGTCATAGACCTGTTACAAGTGATTACCCAACTTTTGTCATTAAATATGCAGAATGACATCTCAGATTCACCAAGGCCCTCCAAACATTTGGTAATTGTGTAAATTGACTGTTAAGTCAAACACAACTTTAGTAAAAGATCACGAAAGGAGGCCCATTCCACATCTTGGCTGGAGCTAGAGCACCACGGAAAGGAGGCCTGGTGCTCTGTGGCCTTGACACCTAGCCTGGAGGAGATGGGGTTCCTTTGCTGTCTCTCTTCCTGACAGGCTCTAGCTTCCCAGGGTTTCCTGGTGGGGAGGAGGGTGAGGCCTTGCCGCCCCACCAGAGAGGCCCCTGCCCCAGGACAAGAGGCAAGTCTGGGCCCATTTCCCCACTGGGAACTTGGCCAGCCCAGATGTTTCCCAAAGCTCCTCCCTCTGCTTTCCTTCCCTTCTCATTTTTTCTCACCCTCCAAACCCCTTCCTTGCCAGATCGCTTTGCCCCAGGATTCTGCCTTAGGCTGGGAGGGGCCAACAACCTGACTCTTCCCTCCCTGGGGTTTGACATTGCTGGGTCTTCCCCCTCCCACCTTTGTCTGCAGACCCCCGCTCTCTGGACAGGGAAGCTGGGTAGCCAGCAGAGGAAAGTCTCCACCACAGATGAGGGGACCCAACGATCCAAGTAGAGATTGTGGAGACACCCTGCCACCCCTGCCCTCTGGGGAGCTGGGCTGCCTTAGCACCGTCCATGCCTAGGATCCTGGGAGCTGCCCGTTGGCTATTGGGTGAGTCAGTGAAATACTGCAGTGGGTGGGCGAAGGGTCGGCAGAGGGGATTTCCATGAGGCATAATATGTGTGGGAACATTTTGAGTAGGAACAAACATTAACCAACTGCCGCCCTTGTTTACAAGGCTGTGCTGAAGTCTACAGACCTTATGTCCTTAACAGACTGGGTGTTTATAAATGGTGTGCAGGACTCAATCCAAACAGGATTCCTCCCCCAGGGCATGTTTGTGCTGAAAGCTAGAGAAATGCGTGGGTTTGTCCTGGAACCAGTCAGCACATCGTTACACTATTGTCATCATTGAATGCAGGAGGAATAAAGGACAGTGTGGGTTTTGTTTTTTGAGACAGGATCTGGGACAGTGTGGGGTTTGTTTTTTGAGACAGGATCTGATTCTGTCACTCTGACTGCTGGACTGCAGTGGCATCACTATAGGTCACTTTAGCCTCCAACTCTTGGGCTCAAGTGATCCTCCTGTCTCATCCTCAGCCTCCTAAGTAGCTGGGACTATGGGCATTCGCCACCACATCTGACTAATTTATTTTTTGGTAGTGATGGAGTCTCGTCATATTGCCCAGGCTGGTCACAAACTCATATCCTCAAGCAGTCCTCCTACTTTGATCTCCCAAAGTGCTGGGATTATAGGCATGAACTAGCACATGGGGCTAATAGTATAGTTCTTTTTTTTTTTTTGTAGAGACAGAGTCTCACTGTACCGCCCTCGGGTAGAGTGCCGTGGCGTCACACGGCTCACAGCAACCTCTAACTCTTGGGCTTACGCGATTCTCTTGCCTCAGCCTCCCGAGCAGCTGGGACTACAGGCGCCCGCCACAATGCCCGGCTATTTTTTTTTGTTGCAGTTTGGCTGGGGCTGGGTTTGAACCCGCCACCCTCGGCATATGGGGCTGGCGCCCTACTCACTGAGCCACAGGTGCCGCCCAATAGTATAGTTCTTAATACTTATCCTCACTTGACCAAGAAAAGACCCGAAGGAAGAAGGCACTTGCCCCATAAGGCCTATGTTTTTTGTTTTGGTATGTTTTTTTGAGACAGTCTCACTTTATCACCTTTGGTAGAGTGCCATGATGTCATAGCTCATAGCAAACTCAAACTCCTGGGTTTAAGTGATCCTCTTGCTTCAGCCTCTCAAGTAGCTGGGACTACAGGCACCCTTCATAATGCCCGGCTTTTTTTTTTTTTGCAGTTTTTGGCCGGGGCTGGGTTTGAACCCACCACCTCCTGCATATGGGGCTGGCGGCGCCCCCGGCTATTTTTTAGAGATGAGGTCTTACTCTGGCTCAGGCTGGTCTCGAACCTGTGAACTCAAACAATCCACCCGCCTCAGTCTCTCAAGTGCTGGGACTGCAAAGCCAGTATTTACTGAATATTTACTATTAATATGTCCCAAACACTGTGTTGAGCCCTTCACAAGCATTACCTTCTGTCATTCTCACCTCACCCTGTGAGCAGAGGCCTGGTGTGCCCATTTTACAGATAAGGAAGATGAGTAACACTCCAGGAGTCACGCTCAGTAAGTGGCAGTGACCTCCTCCACCCAAACTGTCAAGACAGAACAACAGCTAACACACTCTTAGTGGGACACTGGACCCCCATTTCTGTTTAACTGGATCACCCACCTGAGTGGGCCTCAGTCTGACAGTGTTTCTCAACCTTCTCACTAATGCCGCTCAAATGACAGGAGATAGTGAGAGACCCTGAGGGTCTAGGACACAGTCCAAAGTGGTAGCTTCAAGCACAGAGTTCTCTGGAATTAAAAAAAAAAAATGTTTTGCTGGGAATGGTGGCTCACACCTGTAATCCTAGCACTCTGGAAGGCCAAGGAGGGAAGATCACTTGAGCTCAGGAGTTTGAGACCACCCTTAGCAAAAGCAAGACCTTGTCTCTATAAAAATAGAAAAAAAAATAGCTGGGCGTTGTGGTGGGTGCCTGTAGTCCCAGCTACTTGGGAGGCTGAGACGAGAGGATCATTTGAGCCAAAGGGTTTGAGTTTGCTGTGAGCTATGACACCATGGCACTGCAGCCAGAGCAACAGAGTGAGACTTGATCTCTCGATTAATTGATTAATTAATTTAATTAAAACTTTATAAAACTGCTATTTCATAATGTATGTTTTCTGTTGTTTTATTGGGTAAAATACAACTTAAAATGTACCATTCTAACTATCTTGAGTATGCAGTTTAGTGGCAGTAAGAACTTCACATTGTCTTACAACTGTCAATACCATCCATCTCCAGAACCCTTTCCCTCGTCTCAAACTGAGACTCAATGCCCGTTGAAAAACAACCCCTAAGCTGGGTGTGGTGTGGGTGCGCATCTGTATCCCAGCTACTCAGGAGGTGGAGGCAAGAGGATCACTTGAGCTGAAAACCAGGAGTTCAAGTCCAGCCTGAACAATGTAGCAAGACCCCATCTCTAAAAATTAGAAAGGAACTCCCCTATTTCCCCATCCCTACCCCGTGGCAACCACCCTTCTACTCTGTCTCTGTGAATCTGACCATTCCAGCGCAGTATTTCTCCTTTTGTGACTGGCTTATTGCATAATGTCCCTAAGGTTCATCCATGGTGTTGTATATTTATTTTAATATAAAAGTAACCATGATACCATTATAAACCATCACCTAAAATACTTAACACACCCCCTACACACCCTCCGAATCTTTTTCTTTTTTTTGAAATAGTCTTACTCTGTTGCCTGGGCTAGAGTGCTATGGTGTCAACTCAGCTCACAGCAACCTCAAACTCCTGGGTTCAAGCAATCCTCCTGCCTCCACCTTTCAAGTAGCTGGGACTACAGGTGCCCACCACTATGCCTGGCAATTTTTTTTCTATTTTTAGTAGAGATGGGGTCTCACTCTTGCTTAGGCTGGTCACCAACTCCTGAGCTCAAGCTCAAAGGATACTACCCCCTCAGCCTCCCAGAGTGCTAGGATTACAGGTATGAGCCACCTTGCCTGACCCACACTTTCAATCTTAAAGTTGATATTCCCAGAAACTGGCCTATCTCTTCAGTGTCTTTCTGTGTCCCCAAAATCACATCCCTTAGCATGAGAGGAACAGCCAGGGAAGCCTCAGCCCCCAGTGCTTGCCAACGAGCACAACACTGGTGGTCTGATGTTCAGGGCCTATGCCTGAGGGTCTTCAAAGCCCCATCTTTCTGCTGCCTTCCTTTGTTCTCAGCCCTTGGGGCTGTGGACTCTTAGGAATTTTCAATTGTTGTGTTTACTTTTGTGTAGAGTAATACAAATGTTAATGTATCATCTTCCTTTAAAAAATGAGACACCCACCATGCAAGTTAGCTTGCCCAAGATATCACAGCCAACGATGGTAGACACAAGTGTTGCTGACCCAGGCAGGCTGACCACATTCGCTTTGTACCTGTCAGCCCCCACCTCTGGGGCCCCAGCATGGCGGGATCCCAGCATGCCACCTCCATATATGGATGTTGCTCATCAGAACCCCATTTGCTTTGTAGTTATGTTACATTTAATTTCTATAGGTCTGCCAACCCTTACTTACAATTATGAAATTCAAAAAGCTCTGAAAACTGCAAGTTTTCTCATAAATTTGCCAGACCTGACATGAACTGCTGTGAGGCCATTTACAGTCTTGATTTATCCCCTTTAGGCGAATATTTGTATTTTTTGCTGCAGAGCTATGAGAGAAAGTGTGTGTGTGTGTTTGCTGCGGTTTTGTTTATTTTGATTAAAGAGGGCTTCCAACCCTGGTGGGGGTATTGTAGACTATGCAGTTTGGGCCAGGTGCAGTAGCTCATGCCTGTAATCTCAGCACTTTGAGAAGCCAAATTTCAGAAATGGGCAACATAGGCCTCATATCTACAAAATAAAAAAAAAAAGACAAAATTAGCTGGCTATGGTGGTCCACACACCATAGTCCCAGCTACTTGGGAGGCTGAGGCAGAAGGATTGCTTGAGCCCAGGAGTTTAAGACCAGGCAACACATCGAGACATTGTCTCTACAAAAAATAAGTGTGCGCCTGTGGTGAGAGCACTGCTTGAGCCCAGGAGTTGGAGGCTGCAGTCAGCTATGATTGGGCCATGCTTTCTAGCCTGGGCAATAGAGTGAGACCCTGTCTCTTAAAAAAGATGTACTTTAGGGGCGGCGCCTGTGGCTCAAAGGGGTAGGGTGCTGGCCCCATATGCCGGAGGTGGTGGGTTCAAACCCAGCCCCAGTCAAAAACTGCAAAAAAAAAAAAAAGATGTACTTTAGGGTGGCACCTGTGGCTCAGTGAGTAGGGCACCGGCCTCATATACCAAGGGTGGCGGGTTTGAACCCAGTCCCAGCCAAACTGCAACAAAAAATAGCCAGGTGTTGTGGCAGATGCCTGTAGTCCCTGCTACCCGGGAGGCTGAGGCAAGAAAATCACCTAAGGCCAAGAGTTGGAGGTTGCTGTGAGCTGTAACGCCACAGCACTCTACCGAGGGTGATAAAAAGAGAGAGAGAGATGAACTTTAAAGGCCGGGCATGATGGCTTACGCCTGTAATCCTAGCACTCTGGGAGGCTAAGGCGGGTGGATTGCCTGAGCTCACAAGTTCAAGACCAGCCTGAGCAAGAGGGAGACCCTGTGTCTAAAAATAGCTGGGCATTGTGGTGTGTACCTATAATCCCAGCTATCTGGGAGGCTGAGGCAAGAGGATCGCTTTTGCCCAAGAGTTTGAGATTACTGTGAGCTATGACTCCACAGTACCCTACCAAGAGCAACAAAGTAAGACTCTGTCTCAAAAAAAAAAAAAAGCACTTTAGTAACTTCTAAAATCTGAAAAATTCACAATTCTGAGACCAATTCTCTTGGCCCCAAGAGTTTCTGATAAGGGATTGGGATCTGGACACACACACACACACACACACACACACACACGCACGTCTATATACACACAGTAGAACCTCTGTAAATTGACCATCCAAATATAACAAACTGGTCAACATATGGAGGTGGTCAACATAAGGATCTAGGTCTATTGTACTGATATGTACATGTGGTGCATGTCTGGTCTATGAAAATTAGGTCAACTTCAGGAGGTGGTCAGTGTAGGGAGGTGGTCACCTATGGAGTTCTACTGTTTGTATATATCTGTGTATATATGTGCAATGAGCTCATAGTGATATGAAAGCTATAAAAATAAAGAACTTAGACCTAGTTTCATGCCTGTATATCTTTAAGTGGCATTATATTCTAAAATATGGCTCCAAGATTACAGGTCCCAACATTACTGAAGCTGGAAAAACACCACAAAAACATTAGGTTATTTCCATATCATTTAAATCAAGCTGTGGGAAGTCTGTTCTAGAATCACGAGGTGCTGGCCCTCTGACTCTCTACGTTGTTTCCAGTTTTTGGCATAAGGCATGAGCTGCCTCTCAGTGTCTGGGCTGAGAACTATCCAGCCCCAGGAATGTGGCGGGGGGATGAGACCAAGAGGAAAGGATTTCAGGAGTCCTGGCTGCTGTCCTCGGGGGCTACCAATCCAGGGCCCCCTCCCTGACAGCCCCCCAGGGACAGCAGCAACAGAGTCTGGCATGCAGGGTCCACAACAAGAATAGGAACTCTGCAACCATCAGAGGCATCAGCTTGGCTGCAGTACACCGGGTTAGCTCTAGAGGCCACAGTACCTACCCTGAGTGGTAAGGTCCAAAGACACCCCCAGGCCAATACTCCCAGGCTGGCTGCACACCCACACTGACCTGAGTGGGGTGTGGGCCCTAAGCCCCCTCCCACTTGGGTAAGCCAGGGTGGATTTTCACACCAGTATCCCTAACATCTCAATCAGTGTCTCCAGAGGAGACTGGAGCCAGGTCCTTGGAGAAGGGGTGTGTGTGTGTGTTCCCATGTAAAGATGGGGTGAGATCTCTGCTGTCAGAGCTGCTGCTGGGAGCCAGGTAGGGAACAGTCAGGAGGCGTGGTCCGAAAGGCCCCTTCCTTCCCTGCAGCTAGTCTGGCTGCTTTCCCTTCCTCCTCACCCTCTTCCCCATACCCTCTCCCCAAGATCTAAATTGAGGTTGGGGTAGGTGGGTCCCCATGTCACTGAGGGAATAGCCAGGATTCCGGTTCTTTCTCTCTGGATGGTCCTCTTGTTTGTGGGAAAGGGCTATATTTCTGTCCCAGCTTTGAGGATAAAATTCCATTCCAAAGGGCCAAGTGGCTTATCTTATGACAGCTACCTGTCAGACACACTGAATGTGGTTTTGTTTGGTGTTTTAAAGAGCTGATGTGGACATGGCAACAAGAGGGAAGAAGAGGACTGAGGTGGTGTCTGGAGCAACCTCCCCCCCAACATGTGAGTGACAATAACCAGGGACATGATGATATGTCGGAAGGTGGGGAGAAGCGAGTGAAATAAAAGTAGAAATCCTCAAATATGGAGCATCCTTTCTTCCTTTTGGATTCTTGGTGAGTGGTAGCCTAGGTTCTGTGACTTTTATAGTAGAAATACTTGAATATTTTAATTATAAGATTCATTTTAGTCTAGATTAACACATACAGCACTAGAATGTAATCCCCCACTGCAGTAAATTCCCCAAGGGCAGGGACCATCTGGTGTGCTGGCGTCCAGGCCTGGGAAAGCCGGCTGTGTGCCTCTTCCCAGCTCTATGTCTAATGATGTCACCTTAGCAGCTTGTCAACAGCCAATCCCACTCAGCAGTGCTGCTTTGCTTCCAGAGAGCTGGTAACTTTCACCACCTCCGGACAAGTCTGTCCTTAGCTTCTGGCACAGAGTAGGCACTCAAATGTTCAAGGAATGAATAAGCAAAGGAACAGCCAGGTGCGGTGGCTCATGCCTGTTATTCTAGCACTTAGGAGGCTGAGGAGGGAGGATCATTTGAGATCAGGAGTTCAAGTTTAGCCTAAGCAAGAGTGAGACCTATCTCTGAAAAACAGAAAAATTAGCTGGGCATCTTTAGTCCCAGCTACTTGGGAGACTTGAGCCCAGGAGTTTGAGATTGCTGTGAGCTAGGCTGAGGCCACAGCAGTGTAGCCTGGGAAACAGAGTGAGACTCAGTCTCAAAAAAATAAAAAGAAAAAAAAAATGAGGGACAGCGCCTGTGGCTCACAGGGGTAGGGTGCCAGCCCCATATGCTGGTGGTGGCGGGTTCAAACCCAGCCCCAGACAAAAACTGCCCCCCCCAAAAAAAGAACAAAAATGAACAAAACTTCCAAAAAAAAGAAAAAGAAGAAAGAAGAGAAGTGGGCATCCTCTAAGTTCAGTTTAAGGAGAGTTTATCAAATGCCGTGTGTGGGGTGCTGCAGAGAGCTGGATATCTGTTTTCTGGGCTTCTCACGTGGAGACACTGCCAATCCTTTTTTCTCGTGGCGATTCTCCTGTGGAGGCTGATGCTACAAGGAGCATGTAAGGTTTTTATGTGTAAGTTGAGTCCTTTTTGTGGCATGCAACCAAGAGCCCCATGGGTCAGTTCAGGTCCTCTGAGAAGCAGATTCCAAGATGGGACTAGATGTGGGAGAGATCTGTAGAGCAAGAGCTTGTGAAGACAACAGGGAGGGAGCAGTCATGGGGAGCCTTCCACACATGGCACACTGAGGCTGGAGGCTGCCAATCAACTGTGCTTCTCCAAAGCATATCCTGGGGCACAACTTCAGGCCACTACAGACCTCTGGTGTGAGGCATAGCCATGAACAAGACAAATCTCTGCCCTTGCAAATTTCAGTTTAGAGGGAGAAAAAGAGACAAAATCTGTTAGAAACTCTGTAAGTTGACCACCCAAGGGACTGTAACAAACTGGTCAACATGCAGAGGTGGTCAACATAAGGAACTAGGCCTATTGTACTGATAATGTACACGTGGTATATGTCTGATCTATGAAAGTTAAGTCAACTTGAGGTGGCCAATGTTGGGAGGTGTTCAGCTATGTAGATTCTACTGTATATCACAATAGTAGTTTGAAGGTGCTAGGGCAACCCCTGGCACCATGAGAGAGCAGTTGCAGTGGCAGATCTCAGGGAAGGCTTGAAGGACAGGAATCCTAGGAGCCCTGGGATGTTTTCTTTCTCCCTCTCTTTCTCTCTCTCTCCCTCTCCTCTTTCCAGCTTTCAATCCCAACTCAACCACACAAAGAGATCTGGCCACTCTTTCCTAGCATTGTCCCTTGGTCTGCCATCTGCAGAAACAGGATCACAATGTAGGATACAGGTGAGGAGAGCCTATATGGGGCAGAAGAAACTAACTTTTATTCAGCACCTAGTAGGAACTTTATGGAAGCCAGTTACTTCTCTACCCTGTGGGAAGCTCCAGTGAGCAAGCAGAGGTTTTAGGAGGTGGCATGACTCTCCTAGGTTCACACACAAGCAGCAGAGCGGGGTTTCGGTACAGGTCTGTCTGCCTCCCAGACTCTGGTCCTTCTGCTTCCCTAACCCCACAGGGAAGGGGGGGGGTCTTTGGTGCAGCCAGTGTGTGGTATAGGGCCAGTGCAGGGGGACTTTACCAGGGAAAGGAAGGTCTTACTCCTTTTAGTCTCTGGAATCTTCTTTCTAAACTCCCATATTTTTATGCACTAATTATGTGCTGGGTGCTGCGCTCACATCTCCGTGAAGTAGGCAGAGGAGAACATGAGGCTCTGAGAGAAGTTACTGCCCAAATCAGTAATTGGTGTAGCCTGGGTGGAGGGTCTGTGGTTGCCCCTTAACACTGTGTGTAGATCCTGCTGCCCCAACCTCTGGGTCCTCTTTGCAGGTGAAGTAAGGCTTAAGAAGTCATGGGTCTGGGTGTCTGAGAAGAAGGGACCACAGGAAAATAGGAACAGATCAGGAAAATTAACTTCTTGGCTCCAGCTGCACCCACCCCACAGCGGGAGAAGCATTTTCCTCCCACTTAACAGGGGACCTTTGACCAAGCTCAGAAAAGTCCCAGCTGGTGGGGGCAGGGAGTAGAGTGTTTTGAATGGAAGAAACTATTTTCCTTTTCTAGAGAGGCTCTGGGTAATTCCACTCCCCTTGCTGTGCCAAGCTTTCTCTTTGCCTAGGAATTCACACACAGCTCCCCAGGGACCCCTACTCTAGCTGCTGCTCCTCCCCTCTTCATAGATAGGTAAGAAATGGGCCTGATTAAACTGGTCATGGCTTTTTCTTTTGTTTTGTTGTTACTGTTTTTTATTTTTTTGCTAGTCAAGTAAAACAGTGGAAGTGGAGAAGGAGCAAAGGAATCTGTAACTGGCTGTGATCAATTAGTTGTAAACACCACTGCATGGATCAGCTGGCTGTGTTTTAATCAGCATTTTGCCTAAGCATCAGTGGTGGCTCAAGAAGACCAGCTGGGAGTGGGGTTCTTAAGAGGGGCTGAGCTCCCACTGGTGGATTTTCTTTGCCAAAATGAGGCCAGGGGTAAGTGATTTGTGCCAGGGCAGGCACAGGGCTGAAGACAGAAAAGGGTGGGGGAAGGGAACCAGCCTTGGTGACCTCCCCAACTCCCAAGTGCATAGGGCCCGTGACATTTTCCTGAGAGGTATGGGCAAAGAATACCTTGGTTGAGAAAAAGAAGGAAAACCAAGAAAGGTTAAATTTATCACATTTAATGAGACACCAACTAGTGCCTTGGGCTCAGGCGATTGGGATGCAGCCCTGCCTTACTCCTGGGAAGCTCACAGCTGAGTCAAGGAGATTCCCGCTGTGTGATACACCAGGGAACTAGAGGCAGAGCCAGAGACTGCAGGATAGCTGACATCAATTCTGCCTGGGGGCATGGGCTCAATACTTTCCTGGGCCAGCTAAACAACAGTGACAACTGCAACAACAACAAAAAATAGCTAGGTGTTGTGGCAGGTGCCTGTAGTCCCAGCTACTTGGGAGGCTGAGGCAAGAGAATCGCTTAAGCCCAAGAGTTTGAGGTTGCTGTGAACTGTCAGGCGCGTGGCACTCTACCCAGGGCGACAGCTTGAGACTCCATCTCAAAAAAAAAAAAAGTGACATTTGACCAGGGTCTTGAGGGATGAATAGGAGTTCAAGAGGTGGAGGGTTTTGGGAAAAGTGCCTTCTGGGCAGTGGAAAAATCTGGCTGGGGTGAAAGAGAAGGAGGTGGTTTGGCATGGAGGCGTGCTGTGTGCAGGGCTGGCATGCACAGGAGGGGTATGGCACAGAACTGGAAGGCATGGGCAAGAGGAAATGGCATTGGAGAGGTGACTGGCACAGACCCAAGATAGGAAAGACAGGTGACCACAGAGTGAAGGATAAGCTAAGCCTTGGCACAGACCCAAGGGGTGGGAGGCCTTGGGCATCGCTGCTCACTATGGGGCCTCTCCGCGGACGCACTGTCCTCTCAAGGGGATTGGGGGATGAGTGGAGGGAGATGGGGCGGGGAGGAAGCCAGCCTACGGCAGGGAGAGAAAGTCCAACCTCCGCGGGTGTTCCTAGCGGCCCGGCAGACCTCTGCGGCTGGCACTGGGGCGGGCACTGACGGAGCAGACCCGTCAGCGCAGCGCTCACTGAACTCACCGAGCAGGTAGGAAGGCAGAGGGACGGGAAACTGGCGGGCGCCTGGCAGCAGGGACAGCGCACCCCGGGGACTCTGCAGGAATTTGTTCCTGCTGGCTCTTAGCAACAGGTAGGAGAAAGTGGGGGGCCCAGAACAGACCACGCCTCCCGCTTCCTCCGCCGAGATGGGCGCAGGGCCCAATCACCGCTGGGCACCGTGCACCCCACCCGCTAGCCGGGATGGGAGGTCGCTGGTGCTGGGCAGCTTCGGACCTTCCTCCGTCGGACGCCGTTCCCCGCGCGTCGCCGGGGTGCTCCTGGGGACATGGCTTGGCGCGCCCGAGTCCAGAAGCCCACGCCTCAGCCAGCACCTTCCCGGCCACCTCCCGGGCCTCCTGTGGGGGACAGCACCTTTCCGCTCTCGAAGGGTGCACCGGACGCGTTCCTGGGCTGGGGACGCTGGGCAGACGCAGAGAGGGCCTTGTGTGGGGGGCGCGTAGAGAAGGGCGTCATGCTGGCCTCCGCGGTCCGGGGATCAGTTGGGAACAGTGCGGGGTGAGGCGCAGATGGGCTCGGTCGGCGTCCGCCCTCCCTCCTTCCATCCCCACCTCCTTACCCTCTCCACTCTCCTCCTCTCGTCCCCACACCCACTCCTGGCCACTGTCCCCAAACGCCGCGCCCCACCCGCCGCGGTCCGCCGGAGTTTAGCGCCGACCCTGTATCTGGATCGCGACGTCGAGGCGGCCCACCCTGAGTGCCACCCGGTCCCTGCCTTCTGGCGGCAGAAGGAGGTGGAGGCCGCATGGCCTGCGGAGTAGCCCAGTGGCCAGACCCATGGTTGGCCTGGAGTTGGGCAGGTCGTTTGCCACCTGATGAATTGAAAAAAAAAAAAAACTCTACTTTTCAGGCTGGAGACTTTGGAATTGCAGACCTGGGTTCCAGTCCAGTGTAGCAGTGGAGTACTGGGATTAATTCTCAGTAAAATTCTTTCCTCCGGTCCTCTCTGCAATCTCGCCCTCAGTTGTGCTCAGCCGGCCCCGTATTATCCCGAGAGCTGCGCCCCCTGGCGCACGCGTGCTGTTCCTTGCACTGTCCCCGACGGAGAGAGGGAAAGGCCTCCGGCTGCACCTCTCCCCTACTCCACTCCCAGGAATCAGGAAAATAATGACTAAATGAATCACTGTGCCAAATTAAGGAGTGTGTACGTCATCCAGCGTGCCCGGTTACATTTTGCTGAACGTGGTTTGTGTATGCTGTTTCATTCTCATAAACTGAAGTCATTATATACTTAATAAAATTAGAACATTGGCAGAAACAGATTTTAAATTTGAAAGATACAAGTCAGTACTTGTATAATATTTTGTGCTGAATTTTGCATATTGCCTATGTTGTCACTCGTACACAGTGACATGCACATACTGCACAGTGTGTGCAGACCCTGCACCCCGTGCACACAGGAAGCCGAGTGAATATGTACACTCGGCTGCACTCAGGCCTGCTGTGCACACTCAGCAGTACACACCACGTGGCTGCACACCGAACTCCACCCAGACCCTGCACACACGCTGCTCGGCCCTGTGCAGAGAAATGCTGACTTGGATTTAAATAGGGTAACGAGCCGAGTGTGGTGGTCCATGCCTGTAATCTCAACACTGTGGGAGGCCAAGGCTAGCAGAGGATTATACTCACATACAAAAAATTAGCCAAGTGTGGTGGCCGGCACCTATAGTCATAGCTACTAAGTGGAGGCAGAGGCAGGAGGACCACTTGAGCCCAGGAGTTTGAGGCTCTGGTGAGCTATGATGATACCACTGCACTCTAGCCAGGGCAACAAAGATAATGGCTCGGCGCCCGTAACTCAGTGGTTAGGGTGCTGGCCAAATACACTGGGGCTGGTGGGTTCAGCTGAGCTTGCAAAACAACAATGACAACAACAACAAAACAAACAAAAAAACAGCAGGACGTTCTGGGGGGCGCCTGTAGTCCCAACTACTTGGGAGGCTGAGGCAAGAAAGAGTTTGAGGTTGCTGTGAGCTGTGATGCTACAGCACTCTACCAAGGGCTACATAGTGAGACTCCTTAAAAAAAAAACACACACACAACATTTTGAAAACATTTCGGTGCGAAAGTGTCTTAAGAGATTTCCATCTTATTAAGAAAAATCTGCCTTACCAGTTTCTAGCAGTCTGGGAGGCCGAGGTGGGAGGTTTCCTTGAGCTCAGGAGTTCAAGACCAGCCTGAGCAAGAGAAAGAACCAGTCTCTACTAAAAATAGAAAAACCAGACCGACGTTGTGGGGGGTGCCTGTAGTTCCAGCTGCTCAGGAGGCTGAGGCAGGAAGATCACCTGAACCCTGAAGTTTGAGGTTGCTGTAACCTAGGCTGATGCCATGGCCTTGTAGCCTGGGCGACAGAGTGAGACTGTCTCAAAAACAAAAGTGAGTCAATGACTTAGATTCTGAACTTTCAGTTTTCCAAGGACCTGTACATATTTTTAGTTGCCCTCTGTTTTCTTCTGGAACCCTGAAACAAGTTGTTCCTTAACTTCCGCCAGTTGTGCGGGAGCTGTGCGGCAGAGCGCGCACCCCAGCGCGGGTACCCTGGTCACCTGTGGGCCTGGGCGGGGGTGGACTGGCCCGCGCCTGTCTTCAGGACAGCTGTCGCGCCCCTGCCTGCTGCAGGCCGGGTGGCGCCCTGACCCTGCCTATGCCCGGTCAGCCCTCTAACCCCCAGCCCTTCCCGCAGGCAGAGATGCGACTGCTCCTGCTGCTGCTGCTGCTGCTGCCGCCGCTGCTGCTGGCCCCGGCGCCCGCCTGCGCGGTGAGTGAGGCCCCGCCCCGCCCCTGGGAGGGCCCTGAGTGGAAGGCCGGCGGGAGCACCTGCGGGCCCCTGCCTGGCTGGAGCCTACCGGCTGAGCGTCTTTAAAAAGGGCTGGGACAGCGAAGCCAGCTGGCCAGGGTGCAGGTTGTAGGGAGGGCACTTTGCCACCATCTTCTCCCTTCAGAAGGTGGTAGGTGCACTTCCTGAAGGAGCGGTTAATGAGGGTCCCTGTGGTGGTCTTCCGAGGTGGAAGAACAAGTGTGGAGGATGCTGGGACCAGCCAAGGAGCAGAGCTAGGTGGCTCGCCCCTTCAGCCACCTGTGACGTGCCTGGAACCGAACGAAGCTTCAGAGGTGTGGGGTGGCAGTCATTTCGCGTCACCTTGGGGTTAGCACTAGAGCAGGACTGTCTGATAGAGCCTTCTGAGGTGATGGCAGTGTTCTCGTGTCAGCTGTCCAACAGGTCCCTGTGGCTATTGAGCACTTAAAATGTGGCTACTGCAACTGAGAGACTGAACTTTTATTTGACTTTAATTAATTGTGACCATTATATTAGACTGCACGATTTTTTTTATTGTTGGAGACTCCCTGAGGGCACAGAGAACCATGTTACACAGATTACATTTGTTAGGCAAAGTCCCTCTTATAACTGTGTCCTGCCTCTAAGAGGTGTGTCGCACACTGTGATCCCCCACCCTAGACTGCACACATTTTGAGAGTGGATACAAGAAGCCACCTGGTGATCAGAGAAGCTGTTCCATTAATAGGGGCTCAAAAGACAGGGCTCTTTGGACACGGTACCTGGGTTCTGAGCATATACAGGAAATCTTCTAGATGGCAGGACCCACCGTCAGGGAGGAGAGGGTCTGAGAGCTGGTGCTGCCCTGGCTTGGTGTCTGACAAAATAAAGGGCACGGAGACAGCCAGGCCCTGTCCTGGCCCTGGAGAACTGTCCCCAAGGGGAGACCCACAGCTCTGCCATCCCTCTATGAGGCAGGCAGAGAAAGGACCCAAACCGCTGCCTTGTGGAAGGCGGGTTGAGATCCTGCTCCTGGGTGGAGGCTGAGAACGGCTCCTCTGGCAGCCAGTGTGGGGCAGGCAGGGAGGGAGGTCAGCCGTGGGCACACCTCCAGGAGCCTTGTGGATCCAACACTCCAACGTGGGCCTCAGTCAGAACTGTGGGTAGGCCAGAGCCTTTCTCCTGTCCTCTCCACCACTGCCAGCTCCCCACGGTCATCTCTGCCATCACATAGACCTTGTTCCCTAAGTGCCACGCTCTAAGTTTCTTCCAGGTGTGCTGCTAGCCTAGCTGCAGGAAGGCCACAGCTCATGTGGAGGGGCCACTGGGACAGTGTCAAGACCCCAGGATGATACCCCAGGGCCACCCCGTAACAACTGCATAATCCTTGGCAAACCATCAAGCTTTAGATCCCTCTAATTTGGGGGTATAATGCCCACCCCAGGTTGTTGTACAAATGAAACAAATCAAGGTTTACTAAGTACCCTGGGTCCTATGAGGTCTCTTCTCCCTTAGAAACACCCTGAGCAGCCCCTTCTCCCGTTACCTCCTCCTTGCAGTAGGGGAGGCTCAGGAGGGGCAAGGCACTCTTCCTTTACCCTCTGCCTGTCTGGTGGAGTGGGTGCGGCCAGAGCCCCACTGCCTCCAGTTTCCGGTTCTAACTGGGTCCCGAGTTCCTCCTCCGGATCACTCTAGTGCCGCCAGGGGTCAGAGTGAGCAGAAAGAGTTGATGATTAAAGGTGGTGGACTGTGAGTCCCCTGGCCTTAGTCTCTGCTCTCGCCCACGTGCTGGCTCCCTCTCCCTCTCACACACACACACTGGGCAACTGATTCCTCTGGAAAGGGGCCCCTGGGTGGCTCAGGTGGGAGTAGGAGCAGGACTGGGTGGGGCACCGACACCAGTACAGAAGGTGAGGGCAGGCCTAGGGTGAGGTTGGGCGGCATCAGCTCATTCTGGCTTCACACCGTCAGGTACTTCATGGTTTGGCTAATTACAGAGAAATAGACATGCCGAGTGAGTGGACAGAGCATGGCTCTGGGATCATACAGATCAGGGCTCCTTAGGGAACTATGCTGGCCCCTGGGCTAGTAGATGCCTGCCTCATAGGCGCTGGGTGCATAAGACATGTCTTCCAGGGCCAGTCCTGGGCTCAGCCCTAAGGGGGCCCTGTGTTCAGGCCAGCTCTCCCCAGACCACAACCTGCCAGCCAGAGGTGGCTCTATGGCAGCAATACCCCTTGTTGCCTTGTGCACACCTGTAGACCCAGCCCAGTTCTAGGGAAGGGTAGATTTGGGGAGACTCAGGTTATAGGTTTTGTTTTGTTGTCTGTTTGTTTTGAGACAGGGTCTCAAGCTGTCACCCTGGGTAGAGTGCCATGGCATCATAGCTCACAGCATCCTCAAGCTCTTGGGCTCAAGTGATCCTCTTGTCTGCAGTTTTTCTATTTTTAGTAGAGACAGGGTCTTGCTCTTGCTCTTGCTCTTGCTCAGGCTGGTTTCAAACTCATGAGCTCAAACAATCCACCTGCTTCAGTCTTCCAGAGTGCTAGGATTACAGGTGTGAGCCACTACGCCTGCCTCAGGTTGTAGTTTAAAGGAGCCAAGTCAGACATCTGAGGTGAGAAGGCAGAGCCCCTCCAGGGCACTTTCTGAATTCTTACGATGTGGGGGGGGGGGTGTGCCGGCACCTCAGGTGGGACTGCAGAGTGTCCCTGGAAAGTTACCTTCACTCTGAACACTCAGTTTTTTCCCTTTGGGGAAAAAAAAAACAAACTTGATCCAAGTCAATTTCAGTGTAAAACTTCATTGAGAGGACATTTGATAATTTGGTTCACTGGTTTCAAAAGCTTGGAAATTTTGTCCTAGTTAGAAATGAAGGAGTAGATGATGATGTTTTTTTTTTTTTTTTGCAGTTTTTTGTTTTTTTTGGGGGTTTTTTTGGCCAGGGCTGGGTTTGAACCCACCACCTCCAGCATATGGGGCGGTGCCCTACTCCTTTGAGCCACAGACACCACCCAGGAGTAGATGATTTTTTAAAAAGTGAAAGCTGAGACCTTTGGTCAGCCTGGCCCTTCCTTCTTGATTTTGAGCTCTTTCTCTTAAAAATAGTAGCGACTATTTGTAGAAATGCTTACATCCTGACACCCCCTTCAGCAAATGGGCCCTATTTCCAGTATATCATCTGCCTCCTGGCAAAATTGTGAAATCAAGTCTAATACTTGTCCAGTTCCTTAAGACTCATCTACCGTCTCACTTGATTCCCTCAGAGAGGTAGAGGGAGCAAAGGCTTGCAGTGAGGTTGGCCTGCCATGGTGTCCACTTATTCCTCTGCAGCCTCCTCCTCTCTCTCTCTTAGACTGTTGGGTTGTTCTGAGGATTAAATGAAAGACCGTGCCAGTAGCATGTGGACTTCTGATGCCAGCTACAAGGTGTCATATATTCCTGGGGGGAAACTGTTAGGATTATATTCCTTTGCAGAGTCCTTCAACAAGACAGACTTGATCCCTCTCCCAGGATCTCTGTTTTGTTCTGTCTCTCAAAGTCCTCTGAGCTCTAGAGCAGTGGTTCTCAACCTTCCTAATGCTGCGGCCCTTTAATACAGTTCTTTTGGGTCGCAACCCACAGGCTGAGAACTGCTGCTGTAGAGTCTCTTTTTGCTTCGCTCTTTGAAGCTTCTATTTCCAAGTTCCTTCATAGTCTAGAAGGCTGCTCCAACTCAGCCATCACATCTGCTTTCCAGCCAGCAGAAAGGAATACAGGAGGAAGAAGAAAATGACAAATGTACATGCAAGCTATATCTTAAGGAAATTATGAGAGGCCAATTTTTTAAAATTTAAAGACATGAATTCTGAGCCAAGTGTGGGTGACCAATGGCCCAGAGCATGTTTTCAAGAGGTTCTGAAAACACGTTCCCTTAGCAGAATTATGGTTTGAGTTTATGCACTGGTAGACTGCCATTGGTGGGTGACATAATATCAGTCAATATGTGGAAGGCATACATTGGTTTGTAATTGGTTAAAAAAATGAAACTTTGTCAGCTGTTCTCAACCTTTGGGTCACGACCCACAGGAACTATATTAAAGGGCCGCGGCATTAGGAAGGTTGAGGACCACTGGTATAAAGGCTTGGGATGTTTTAACTTAAGAACAGCTGTTAATCAGACACAATTCACCCCACCAGACATTTACAGATCTGTTGTGATGGGCTACAGCTGTAGTTCAAGCTTTGTCTTGCATGTCCTCAAGCCTATTAATGGTTAGTATCTTATCGTAACAAAGAGTAGCTCCAAAAGGGAGGGAGTATGACAAGGTGTGTTTAACCTGCTTTCTCCTCATGGCAGGTAAAATCAGCTTTAAGGTTTTTCTGGGGTCCCCTTTACCAAGAGGAAGTCTATTCAGTTCGTTGGGGGGGCTTAAGAGTTAGTTCACAGTTTAGCCATCCATTGATAAACCTTTCCTGAATTAATAAACTACTTTGTAATTAAACAAATAATTTTCTAACCCTATTTCTACATTAATAGATTTTTGGTGAAAAAGAACTTAACTTTTATTTTTTTTAAATCCCCAAATTTGTTTTATTCATTTAAAATGAATTCAAAATGGGAAAAAGGGTTTCGAATGTCTGAAAAAGTACTATTAAGAACTGAGGTGTAAGGCCGGGCATGGTGGCTCATGCCTGTAATCCTAGCCTTCTGGGAGCCCGAGGCCAGTGGATTGTTTGAGCTCATGGAGTTCAAGACCAGCCTGAGCAAAGAGCGAGAGCTATCTCTAAAGAGACTAGCTAGTGTCGTGGCAGACGCCTGTAGTCACAGCTACTTGGGGGCTGAGGCAAGAGAATCACTTGAGCCCAAGAATTTGAGGTTGCTGCGACACCACAGCACTCTACCAAGGGCAACAAAGTGAGACTCTGTTTCAAGCCTCCCCCCCCCAAAAAAAAAAAAAAAAAAACTGAGGTGTGGAGAGAAGTGAACACTCCTCCAATGTTGGTGGGACTGCAAATCAGTGCATCCTCCTTGGAAAGAAGTATGGAAATTCCTCAAAGAACTAAAAGTAGACCTACCATTTGCCCCTGCAATCCCACTATTAGGCATTTACCCTATGCCTAGTATGAAAAAAAGACATTTTATAACAGGGAAATTTGCATTCAAATGTTCAGAGCACCTCAGTTCATAAATGGCAAAGAAGTGGAAACAATCCAAGTGCCCATAAACACATGAATGGATTAATAAATTGTGGTATCTGTACACATAGAATACTAATCAACCATAAAAAAATAGATATTTTACATCCTTTGTAACAACCTGCATGAATTTGGAGAATATTCTCCAAAGTATCACAAGATTGGAAAACAAGCATCTCATGTACTCAACACCAATTTGAAACTAGGAGATTAATAATCAGAGATTTACGGGAGAGTGAGATTGCAATTGAATTCAGGAGGGAGGGAGGGAGGGGAGTTCATTTGCTTCCATCCAATGCATGGATATATGGCCCGCTCCCTGAGTGTGGGACTCAGCTACAACTCTGACTTTAACTTTCATGTGTAAATTATATAACCTAATAATATTAGTATGTGTGGTGTACATATACCACAGTTTATTAATGGTTTGTACTCTCACATTAATCTGTCCCAGCTGCTCTGGAGGCTGAGGCAGGAGAATCGTGGAAGCCCAAGAGCTAGAGGTTGCTGTGAGTCCTGTGACATCATGGCACTCTACTGAAGGTGGTAAAGTGAGACTCTGTCTCTACCAAAAAAAAAATGAAATAAAAAATTAATTAAAGGGGGCGGCGCCTGTGGCTCAATCGGTAGGGCGCCGGCCCCATATACCGAGGGTGGCGGGTTCAAACCCGGCCCGGCCAAACCGCAACCAGAAAATAGCCTGGCGTTGTGGCGGGCGCCTGTAGTCCCAGCTGCTCCGGAGGCTGAGGCAGGAGAATCGCTTAAGCCCAGGAGTTGGAGGTTGCTGTGAGCTGTGTGAGGCCACGGCACTCTACCGAGGGCCATAAAGTGAGACTCTGTCTCTACCAAAAAAAAAAAAAAAAAAATTAATTAAAAACAATTTTGTTCTCCTCAAATCGTTTGTTTTCCTGATGCAGCCTCAGGGACAAGTGCTGAGCTTTCAGCAACAATCAGAGATCATAGATGATATGGTAATTCAATTCTTTTTTTAAATTTCAGATTAATATGAGGGTATAGGCCTTGAGGTTACATAATTTACACATGAAGCGTTGGGGTCAGAGTTGTGGCCATTTCCTACACCCAAGGAGCATGCCTTATATCCACGAGTTGTGCCCACACGGGGGAAGATGCTGAACCTCCTCCCCCTTCTTGAATTTAATTGAGATCTTCTCACCTGTGGATCAGTGATTGTTAGTCTCCTATTGTCAAATTGGTATTGAGTACATGTGATGCAGGTTTTTCCAATCTTGTGCTACTTAGGAAATGTTCTCCAAATCCATCCAACACTTTTACTTATATTCCACTGATGAAAACTTAGTGAGGTAGCCACAGTTGGCTGCAGGAAGTCTGGGAAATGTCTTGAAATCTGAGCTCAAGCAATCTACCGGTTTTGGCTTCCCAGAGTGTTAGGAAAACAGATTACAGTGCTAGGCTTCCCAGAGTGCTAGGCATGAGCCACCACGCCCAGCTGAAGTCTGGGAACTGTATTTTATATTTCAGGCAGCCAGGTACCCAGCTAAGAGTCAAGTTTTCAAGAAGGGGATACTCCTGGGAGTCTCTGCCACAGATGGGCAGGAAGAGACCATACCCCCCATGTTGCTTCCCTTTCCTGTTTTTCTTTAGGGCCCTCCCCCCTGCATCACTGTTAACCCACAAATGCCTGGGCCCTCCAGCTCGCTCTGGCTATAGGGTCCCTCTCTCTGGGGCTTCATGGAGCATAACACTTTTCCCAGCTGCCTCAACCCTCTCACCTGCCAAGCCTGGCTGTCAGGTCCTTATGATAAATGCTGGCTAAATTCATAAATGAATGTGTTTTGGGGGTGCCTGGCAGTGTTACTGAATCCTAAAGGGCTGGCTCCAGAAGGGAGACTCTCAGGCTTCTTGAACAGCAGTTTTAGGTAGAGTACCCTTCTGGGGTGTCCAGGCTCACATTCCCAGCATGTCTTCTGCAGGCTCCCCAGGTGAGGTGGCAGAGTGACACCTGGGGCTCCTGGGGCCAGTGGAGCCCCTGCAGCAGGACCTGCGGAGGGGGCATCAGCTTCCGGGAGCGTCCCTGCTACTCCCAGAGGTAGGGAGACATGGGCAGGCTCATGGGAGGCTGGCTGCTGGGCCTTGGGTCACATGGGCAGAGCCCACCAAGCAACATATCTGTTCTGGAAGCAGCATCAGTGCAGGAAATCTAATCAAATCACTTCCCCATAGTTCCACTCTGAACTGGAGTTCTCCCCTTCATGCCTCCCTGAGACCTTAGCTCCCACTACGGTGCCTGCCTAGGGCAGGTACAGGACATTTTCATGGAATCAATGAATAATCTTCAGCTGGCAATTCTTCTGTGGCTTCCTTATCCCCCCATGCTCCCCACTTAAAGTGATTTATGGAGACTTGCCTTCTGACAGGCACACTAGTGGGGAGGAGTACCAAAGAAGGGGTGGGGCGGGCCCCCTGTTAGTGGGTTTGTTAACTGGTTGTTCCTGAGGACACTGTGAGTGAGGAGGAGGTAATATTCTAAACGCCTTATGCTTGATTACTCCTTAAGTCTCAGAATAACCTTACCAGGTGCATCTATATTACATCTTACTGATCTCCAAAGGCAGACTTTGCATTTTCTCTGGAAAGCTGCTCTAAGAGGGAGAGTGAGGCAAACCACAGGATAACTGGGTCTAACTTCTCCCAGTCATGGGGCCAATTTACACCTACCTGAGGGGGGGTGACGTGGGAGAGCACCCCCTCCTTGTCTTGCTGCCCCTCTGGCCCAGCGCTGCCCACTGGGAAGCCCCAAGGAAGCTGACAGGCAGGAGAGCCCCAGGAAGAGGCGGGGCCGTCGAGTCACAGGCCGGGTCATCCCCGTACTCTGGTCCCGCAGGAGAGACGGAGGCTCCAGCTGCGTGGGCCCCACCCGGAGCCACCGCTCTTGCCGCACCGAGGTAAGGCCCGGGACAGCCGCTCCGGCAGCCTCCTTGCCCGCGTCCTGCCCCGCTCCGTTAGCCCGACCTGGGCGCCCTCCTGCCCGTCCTCCCCGCAGCCCCCAGCGCCCGGCAGACGCGCCTGAGGAGGAGCCGGGCCGGGCGGAGGAGCCCTGGGCTGGGGCGGGGACACACTCCCGGACCCCGCTTCCCGGGACCTGGCCTCGCCCAGCACCTGCAGGCTGGCGACCTCTACCGTCCGCCCGCAGAGCTGCCCCGAGGGCGCGCGGGACTTCCGAGCCGAGCAGTGCGCCGACTTCGACGGCGTGGCCTTCCAGGGCCGGCGCTACCGGTGGCTGCCCTACTACGGCGGTAAGCGCTGGGGTCCGCGCGCGGTGCCACGTTCTACTAAATCGCCGGTACCCGAGCACGTGGCCAGCGCAGCCCAACACTGCTGATCACTTCCTGCCCTATGTATGCATTTTCAGACAGCTAAGGCTGTCTATACACTGCCAGTCGGCTTTTGTTCAGCCTGCAGTCTGACGTGGCCAGAGGCCGTCCCTTGGGCAAACTTTACCAGGGGGGCTGGAAGGGGCTTGATATGGCAAGACCTCCTTTCCTAGGGTTCGGGGGTCTGAGGAGGTGATCTGAGTAACTCTGAGGAGGCCTGGGTCATTAATTTTTAGAGAAATACAGTCCAGGAGAACATCACCAACACAAGTAACTAAAACGTTTTAGGTGAGTCAGAAGATGGCTTCCGGCTGGGTGCCGGTAGTTCAGTGGTTAGGGAGCTGGCCACATGCTTCGGGGCTGGTGGGTTCCAACCTGGCCCAGGCCTGCTAAACAAACAAACAACAACAAAAAAATAGCTGGGCATTGTGGCAGGCGCCTGTAGTCCCAGCTACAAGGGAAGCTGGGGCAAGAGAATTGCTTGAGCCCAAGAGTTTAAGGGTGCTATGAGCTCATGGCAGGGCACTCTACCCAGGGTGACAAAGTGAGACTGTCTCAACAACAAAAAAGATACCTTAGGTCAGGATAATCCTGAGTATTAGTTTTCATAGCTAACTGCAAATGACTCCTGAAAACTCTAAGGCACTCTAGATTCCAAATCAATATCCTGTGTATGTGGGGTGTGTGTGTGTGTGGTGGGGGTGGTTTCGGCCCATAAGAGGGCCTCAGTGGGGCCCTTTGGCGTTCAGTCCTCCTCTGGATCCTGAAATAGACATGTTTAAATGTAATTTAAGGGCTGTGTGTGGTGGCTCTGCCTGTAAGCCTAGCACTCTAGAAGGCGGAGGCAGGAGGATTGCTTGAGCTCAGGAGTTTGAGACCAGCCTGGGCAACAGTGAGATCCCATTTCTACCAAAAATAGAAAAATTTAGCTGGGCATGGTGGCAGGTGCATGTGGTCCCAGTTACTCAGGAGGCTGAGGCAGGAGGATTGTTTGAGGTTGCTGTGAGCTATGATGACACCACTCTCTTCAGGGTGATAGAGCAAGACTCTGTCTCAAAAATAAAGTATATTCACATTCTAGAAAAATTGGAATATAGAGGTCTAAAAGGAGTGGTAGAAGGTGGCTTCCTTGTTATGGAGATGATTATAATGCTAATTGCACTTTTGGACTGTTTAAATAGAGTATGTATATATAGATAAATAGAATAAGGGCTGGGCATGGTGTTTCATGCCTGTAACCCTAGAACTCTGGGAGGCCGAGGTGGGTGGATTGCTTGAACGCAGGAGTTTAAGACCAGCTTGAGCAAGAGTGAGACTCCATTTCTACTAAAAATAGAAAAACTATCTGGATGTGGTGGCACACACCTGCAGTCCCAGTTATTTGGGAGGCTGAGGCAGGAGGATTGCTTGAGCCCAGAGTTTGAGGTTCCTGTGAGCTGTGGGTGGGTATCTGTACAGGGGCTTCTCTCCATCCTCTCGTGGCCCATGCTTCTCTAGTGCCCGGGCAGGGTTTGGGCCTTGGGGAGGGGCATCGTGGAACCTTGAGATCGCAGCCCTCCTCTCTCGTCCACCCCAGCCCCAAACAAGTGTGAGCTGAACTGTATCCCCAAAGGGGAGAACTTCTACTACAAGCATAGAGAAGCCGTGATGGACGGGACGCCCTGCGAGCCCGGCAGCCGGGACGTCTGTGTGGATGGCAGTTGTCGCGTGAGTTGTGCCCAGCCCCTGTCCTCCCTTGGTTGGCTGGGAACTTAGTGCAGGTGTCCCCCTGCATGAGCAGGGCCAGATGGCTGTCATAAGCTCGATGTCTTAAGTCACCAGGACACCAAACCTAGCTCCCAGGGTGCCTTGCAGCCATCTCAGATGCCCTGTGACTCCCTTCCCTTTCTCTGCCCTTTAAGAATGCTAGCCCCACAGTAAGAGAAGCCCTCTGGGTGACACGTCACAGAAACCCAGCTAAAACTGACTCCAGAAAAGCAAAACAATGTTGAGAGATAGCTGAATGATCATGCTGGGAATCTCTCTCCTCTTAGCTCTGCTCTCCTTTCTGTCTGCATTGGGATCAGGTAGGCTCTTCTAGGAAGTGTGAGGCAGGCTCCAGGCTCCTGTTGTACAGTCTTTGACTCCCGGGAAAGGGGATTCTCATTCCTTGGAGTTCCAGCAACCTGGGGTTACCTCTGACTTGGCTTGGGGCTCACTCTGAGCCATGCTGACTTGCCCAAACACACACATCGGGGACCTCCATTCATGTTCTATGGGACAAAAGTGGCCCCCACAGCAAAACAGGGTATAGTTACCAGAAAATGGGAGACAGGAGCCAAGCAGACAGATGAATGGATCATCAGCCGGAGGCCAGACCCAAAGTTTATGCAGCTACCCCCAGCTTGATGGGGCTACATCATGCCCCATCACCTTGTCCCACCTGGCTTGCCAGATGCTGGGGTTAGGATGGCTGCTGGGGTCTGGTTCCTGGCCTGTCCACGATGCCTTCTTCCATGACTCCCGGCAGGTTGTTGGCTGTGACCATGAGCTAGACTCATCCAAGCAGGAGGACAAGTGTCTGCAGTGTGGGGGTGACGGCATGACCTGCTTCCCTGTTACAGGCACCTTTGATGCCAATGATCTCAGCAGAGGTGGGGGTCAGAAGACAGTTCACATGAGGGTCTGTCGTCTTTTCTTTCCTTGCCAAGGCTCCAGGCCAACTGGCCTTATGGCACCTAGGAGATTTGGCCATGTCAGGTCATGTCTAAGTGCCCCAGCCATGGCCTCAGGGTGGAGGCCATGCTCTTCAGTTAGGACCTTTGCTCACAAGTCCAGTCTAACCTTACTCCGCCATAGCTAATACCTCTCCAGTCCTTTCTCCCTCCTGGCTGCTCTGGGGGTCTGAGCCTTTCTGTCCCTGTGCCCTTCATAAAGCTGTTTCCTCTGGCAGGAGCTCTGTTCCCCAGGTAGACCAGACCTGCCTGTCTCCTGCTTGCCCTCCCACCCCATGCTGTGCCAGCTGCTGCCAGCACTAGGGGTGGGGTGGGGTGGGGAGGGCTTCTTCCTGTGGTTCTCATGCCTGGGAAGGGGTAGCTCAGCACTCCACATCTGTGTCTCTGCCTGTCAGGCTACAACCAGATCTTCATTGTTCCCACGGGGGCCACCAGCATCCGCATTGAGGAGGCTGCTGCCAGCAGGAACTTCCTGGGTGAGAGCTGTGGGTCAGGGCCTGGGTGTGTGTGGGGCAGAGGACAGAAGCGAGGCATGCTTCTGCCCCCGCCAAGTTGACTAGGTCATCTTACCCAGCGGTGAAGAATGTTCAAGGAGAATACTACCTCAATGGGCACTGGACTATCGAGGCTGCCAAGGCCCTGCCTGCAGCCAGCACCATCCTGCAGTATGAGCGGGGCGGTGAGGGGGACCTGGCCCCCGAGTGGCTGCATGCCCGGGGTCCTACCTCAGAGCCCCTGGTTATCGAGGTGAGAGCCGGGCTGTAGGGGGAGAGAGTGAGTGGGTGGCTCTCAATGCCCCGGAGCCAGCAGGCTCTGTACACAAATGAGGTTGGGCAAGAGGCTTGTTGGGTGTGGGGGACACCGCCTGGCAGCAGACCTCTCCACGAGGACCCTCCATGGCAGCTTCTCAGCCAGGAGCCCAACCCTGGCATACACTACGAGTACTACCTGCCCCTGCGCTGGCCCGGCCCTGGCCCCAGCTGGAGCCACAGCTCCTGGAGAGACTGCAGTGCTGAGTGTGGCAGAGGTGAGGGTGCAGACAGCTCGGGTGGGGGAGTGGGTCCCAGGTGCCACCAGCAGGGCAGGCTGTAGCCCTTATCCAAGCAGTCCTCGGTATGGGGTCACCTATGGGTGGAAGGTCCAGGGGTCTGGCCTAAGCTGGGAGAACCAGAGAGATTTCCCTATGGCACCTCGCAGGAGACAGTGCCCCACTGGGAGCCCAGGCCAGGCCTGGAACACTAAAAACTCTTGAGCCTCAGTTTCCTCATCTGAAAATTGGGGCGATGATGGCACCTACTGCTGGGGGTCATTTAAGACTTAACGAGAATGACCTTCAGAGTGTGTCCAGAATGGTGCCTGGTATGGGGCATACATTTGGTGTCTAAACATTGTCTCCACATAGGTCACCAGTCCCGCCTGGTGTTCTGCACTGTTGATGGCGAGGTCTACCCTGACCACATGTGCCAGCACCAGCCACGACCAGCTGACCACCGTTCCTGCAACCCTCACCAGTGCCCACAGACCAAGCGGTGAGGCCTCCCCAGCTCCCCAACCCTGGGAGGCCCAGAACTTGGGTGGAAAGGGAAGGGGTCCCTCAGCTGCTTTATGTGTAGAACAAAGAGATTGGGTGGCCCAAGGCTCCCCACGGCTGCGGCCGGGGTTGGGAGTGGCAGCTGTCACTGAGGGAGGCAATGAAAGGTCTGAGCATGAGGCCCAGGGCTGTTCTCTCCACCCTCGTGTGCCGACAAATTACTCAGGATATCCAGACTGGTGGAAGGAAGGCCAGGGAAGGTACTGGAGGTCCCTGTCTGCCTGCCAGGAGGGGGGCTTGGCTGGGCAGATGCTGAGGGGGTGGGCCAGGGTCAGGCCAAAGGGCCTATCAGTATCGGTGATGCCTTTATTCGTGCACAAAGGACCTCTTACCTACACCGGCCTAGAGTGTGGCACCTTGCTGGGGCCCACCATGTATGTGGGAAAAGGTAATCTGAGGTCTGCAGAGCTGGTGCATTTCCACCCCTTGCCCAGCATTGGTGGCAGCTGGCCTCACGGGATGGTGGTGGACTTGGCTTTGCATGGTATGGTGGGGGCTGTCCTTTCCTCTGGGTCCTGGCACCTGGCATCAGGGTCAGAGGTGCTCCATGTATAAGTGAGGAAAGCCCCTCAGGGGATGCCTGGCTATGACCATACCCAAAGGGAATTGGGTCTGATGGGGGAGAGAGGACCTGGTGAGAAGGGGGTGCTTGAGAAAGGACAACACAGCTGGGGGCAGCACTCCGAGCTGGGCATGGTGGAGAGAATGCAAGAGAGGGTCTGATCTTGGTCTTCATGCAAGCACGATGTTCAGGGAACAGGACAGGTGGGGTCCTCAGGACGTTCCTGTGTGGCTGCTGCCCCCCACCCCACCCCCAGGGCTGGGCTTCAGCCCCTACTCCTGGGCCAGTCTCACCTGATCCCTACTCCTGCCAGCTGGAAGACAGGGCCATGGATGCCCTGCTCAGCCTCCTGTGGAGGCGGCTCCCAGGCTCGCTCTGTCTACTGTGTCTCTTCCAACGGGGCTGGTGACCAGGAGGCCACCAAGGAGGCTGAGTGCGCCAGCCTGCCTGGGAAGCCCCCTGCCACACGGGCTTGCAACTTGCAGCGTTGTGCAGCCTGGAGCCTGGAGCCCTGGGGAGAGGTGAGTCAGGACAGAGCTGGGGGGCTGTCCTCTGCTATGGAAACCAGGGTCCTAGGGAGGGCAGTGTGACTTGGAAGCTGTGGTCAAGGCTGGGACCAGAAGCAGGGATCCCGGAGCAGAGCAGGAAAGGGTCTGCCTTGGCAGGAGGAAGCCAGATGTATCGTCTGGGGCCAGGGAGGAGCTGGCGGTGTCGAGGGCTGCTCGTTCTTGCTTCCAGCTACCAATAGGGGGACGTGGAGAACACACCTCAGCCTCTTGTCACACTCATGGTTCAGACTTTGTGACCTCAGGGGAGTGACTTGGCATCTCTGGACCTGGGGAAGAGGTCATGGGCAGTAGGGTTCTGTCTACTTCCATGCAGGGGCCCTCTGGCAGGGGTGAGCTCCTGCTGACAGCCTGGTCCTTACAGTGTTCTGTCAGCTGTGGTGCTGGCATCCGAAGGCGGAATGTCACTTGCCGAGGTGATAGGGGATCTCTGCTCCATGCCACAGCATGCTCCTTGGAGGACCAGCCCCACCTCACTGAGCCCTGTGTGGGTACGGACTGTCCTGTCCTCACTGGCCAGGCCTGGCATGTTGGTGCCTGGGGACTGGTGAGTGACTCTGGGCCTGCTGCCCGGCACTGGGTCCATGGGTCTCTGGCAGGTGGCTTCACATGTGCCCCATCCTTGCATCTGACACGCAATACTGGGCATTTTCCCCTTTCTCTATCCATGTGGGTGCCCCCAAACCCCATCCTCAGGGCCTCTCTCCACCCACGGGCCTCAGTGTTCCAAGAGCTGCAGCTCGGGCACTCGGAGGCGACAGGTCATCTGTGCGATTGGGCCACCTAGCCACTGCGGAAGCCTGCAGCACTCACAGCCTGCGGACCTGGAGCCCTGTAACACGCAGCCCTGCCATCTGCCCCAGGGTAAGGACAAGAGGGCAGGAGGAGCTTGGCCTGACTTTTCTTCCACTCTCTGCCAACCCAGTGAGCATTCTCTGCTGCACGTCCAGGCCCTCACCTACCCAGTCCCCCGGACCAGAGTTGTAGCTGCAGCTCCCAGGTGCCTTTGCTTGGTGTGAGCATGGGGCGTTGAGGAAGGGCTGGGGTTGTACCTGAGTGGAGGACGCTGCAGGGCCGGCCTTAGAGACTACAGAGAGGCGTGTTCAGCTTTGACATGGTAGTGAGGGAGCCGGTGAGGGGAGGGCAGGATTCTGTTGAAGGCTTGTGGCAAAGAACCAATGGCCTTGGAGTCAGCAGCAGACTCTGGTTCAAATCCACTCCATTGCAGCCCTAGGCAAGGCCTTTCCTGTCTGGTTCTCTGCTTGCCCATCTGTAAAATGGGTTTAAAAGAGTGAATTTCCAGGCATGTGGAGTGACTTTTGGAGCACACCAGGGCTTGGTACTTGTGTAAACAAAAGGTGAATGGTAGGCTGGGTGCGGCGACTTACACCTGTAATCTTAGCACCCTAGGAGGCCAAGGCAGGAAGCTCACTTGAGGTCAGGCATTTGAGACCAGCCTGAACAAGAGCAAGACTCCACCTCCACTAAAAACAGAAAAATGAGCTGGGTGTGTGGTGGGTGCCTATAGTCTCAGCTACTCAGGAGTTTCATACAGAAGGATCCCCCGAGCTCAATGTAAGGTAGCAGTTGACTTCATCAAGTCACAAAGCCAGATAAAGAGCAATAGCTAAAGTTTATTTGGCAGGCTGAGACTCAACAGGCATCGGCCCCCAACAGCAAGAGTGCTTTTCTTTTAAAGGTTTTAGGTAGGGTAGGAGGGCGAGAGTGTTACTTTGGTGTGCTAGGGACTTTGCCAGGGACAGTTCCAGCTGGCTTTCCTCTGACTTGCTGCTATTCGTTTATAGTTTAGCTGCCCTGGAGCCATTGTGTTTGCTAGTTCCTCCTTTCTTCTAGCTGGGTCCCAGAGGGGTGGTTTTACCAGAACAGCCAAGATGGAGTTCCTCATGTTCAAAATGGAGTGGCCTCTGCTTGCTCTGCTTTTGGAGTTCCTCCCACCAACCTACCACCCAGGAGCTCCTATGAGCTGAGGTGATGCCACTGGACTCCAGTAGAGGCAATAGAGCAAGACTGTCTCAAAAAGAAAAGAAAAAAGATGGGTGGTAGTGATGGAGGCCATGTCGGCCTGTGCTCATCTGCAGGGCCCCTGCCTGTGGCCTGGCCTGGCCCCCAGGCTCACTAGCAGGAAAGTTCCTGGACTCCTGGCCCATAGCCAGATCCATTCTATTTCCCAAGGCCCTGGTACCTTCCTGGAAGGTGGTCTTGAGTCTGCCTCAGGGACAGGTAGGATTCATATAGAAAGGAAGGAAAAGAGTTTCAGGCTAGGCAGAGTTGTAAAAGAAATAACCTTTATTGCTCTTCTTTTTTATCCCGATCAGCCAAACATCATATACTTTCTAATGTATCTATTTTCCCTTTTTTATTGACATATAACAATTGTGTTCATTGGGGGTACTTGTGATATTCATTATATGCATAGTGTAATGACCAAATCAGGGTAAAATTTAGGTTCTCCATTACTTCAAACACTTAGGATTTCTTTGCAACTCTTCAAGCTATTTTGAAATATACAATATCACGAGAACTCGTTCACGTCCAACTGTATGTTTGTGCCCACTAACCACCCTCTGTTCACCTTCCTCTGCCCCCGCTCCCAGGCTCTGGTAACCACGATTCCTTCCACTCTCTACCCCATGAGATAGATCAATCCTTTTAGCTCCCACATATGGGTGAGGTGTGAGAATATCCAGTATCTGTCTTTCTATGACTGGCTTAGTTCACCTAACATAATCCCCTCCAGATCCATCCATGTCGTTGCGGATGATAAGAGTTCTTTTATTTATTTATTTATTTTTTTTTTTTTTGAGAGTCTCATTTTGTCACCCTTGGTAGAGTGCAGTGGCATCACAGCTCACAGCAACCTCAAACTCTTAGGCTCAAGTGATTTTCTTGCCTCAGCCTCCCAAGTAGCTGGGACTACAGGTGCCTGCTACAACATCGGGCTAATTTTTCTACTTTTAGGAGAGACAGGTTCTTGCTCTGGCTCAGGCTGGTCTTGAATTCCTGAGCTCAAGCTATCTACTCACCTTGGCCTCCCAGAGTGCTAGGATGACAGGTGTGAGCCACCGTGCTCGGCCATGATTTCATTCTTTTTATTGGCTGAAAGGTATTCCATATGTTCAGATACCACATTTTCCTTATGCGTTTACCCGCTGGTGGACACGTACGTTGGTTCCCTCTCTTGGCTGATGTTCCATATCGTGACTGGTGTTTCAGTGAATGTGGAGGTGCAGGTGTCCCTTGATACACTGATTTGCTTTCCATTGCTGGATGGTGTGGTAGGTCTATTTGTAGTTTTCTGAGAAACATCCATACTGTTTTCCATAGTGGCCTGAACTCATGAGTTCGACACCAGCCTAAGCCAGAGCAAGACCTCATTTCTAAACATAGCTGGGTATTGTGGCGGGTACTTGTAGTCCCAGCCACTTGGGAGGCTAAGGCAAGAAAGTGGCTTAAGCCCAAGGGTTTGAGGTTGCTGTGAGCTGTGATGCCATAGCATTCTACCGAGGGTGACAAAGTGAGATTGTCTCAAAAAAATAAATACTTGAAAAGAAACAGGTGAACTTATATTTAAGAATGTAGGCCACATGTGGCAGCTCTATAATTCTCAGAATTTGGGGAGGTCAAGGCAGGAGGATCACTGCAGCCCAGGAATTTGAGACCAGCCTGGGGAATGTAGTAAAACCTCTACAAAAAGTAAAAAATTCAGGCAGGCATGGTGGTGGGTACTTGTGTAGTCCCAGCTACTTGAAGGTTGAGGTGGAAGGATCCCTTGAGCCTAGGAGGTTACAGTGAGCCGTGATCACACCGCTGTACTCCAACCCAGATATGAAAGAGGGAGGCCCTGTCCCCCACCACAAAAAAGAATATATTTTTCCCCAATATATATATTATTATTTTTTTCTTTTTTTTGAGACAAAGCCTCAAGCTGTCACCCTGGGTAGAGTGCTGTGGCATCACAGCTCACAGCAACCTCCAACTCCTGGGCTCAAGTGATTCTCCTGCCTCTGCCTCCCAAGTAGCTGGGACTACAGGCGCCTGTCACAATGCCCGGCTATTTTTTGGTTGTAGCCGTTATTGTTGTTTGGTGGCCTGGGCTGGATTTGAACCTGCCAGCTCAGGTGTATGTGGCTGGTGCCTTAGCTGCTTGAGCCACAGGCGCTGAGCCCAATATATATATTTTCAATATGTAATCATTATAAAAATTATTGATGAGATATTTTCCATTCTCTTCTACAAGATTTTGAGAAACACAATCTTTGCAGTCCCCTGCAAATTTGACACGTACAGCATACGTCATTTCCCAGGCATCGTATGTAGATGCTGATTCTCTGTGGGGTACTTCTTTTTGATGAACATGTAACCTTAGCATTTTCTATGTGACAGACTCTTTTGGGACATAGCTGGGTGTTTCAGGACATCACAGACTCTGCCCCTTTTTCCTGCTGTTGTCCCTGGTGTTGGGCTCCTCCTAAGCACGGGGGTGGGAGCCACCTGGGCAGGCTGGCCACCAGTTGGCCCACACTCTCTCCTTCCCTCCGCACCTCCACGGGCTGCCTGGCTCCCTGCAGAGGTCCCCAGCATGCAGGATGTGACCCCACACAGGAATCCTTGGATGCCTGTGGGCCCTCAAGAGCCCTTTACCTCAGGTGAGAGGCTTGGTGAAAGCCCCTGCCTGGGGTCCTGGTGTCTTTGTGTCTGACTGGGTGGTACCTGAAGGGTGAAGGTCAAGGGTGGGTGCAGCGTTGGTTGAGACTGGTCTGGCGGGGTGAGGGGAAGGTGGGTCTAACGTGGACAGGATGGAGGGTGAGGAGCTGGGTGGCTATGTCATGTCTTTTGCTTCTGTTCCTTTCTAGACTCCAGAGGCCATTGGGGGGCAGCGCAGGAGCACCCCTCAGCCCAGGATGAACCCAGGGGAGATCGGGGTACCCCTCTGTCAGCCCTGGGCCCACCACCGACTTTGCATCAGTCCTTGGTCCGGCAATACCCCCAGTCTGGTTTGGGGCCCCATGACTGCAGACGCAGCCCCCACGGGTGCTGCCCTGATGGCCACACAGCATCTCTTGGGCCCCAATGGCAAGGCTGCCCTGGGGCCTCATGTCAGCAGAGCAGGTGGGTACTGGAGGCAGTTCTTCCTTCTCCCCAGGTCAGAGAGGGAGGGCTGGAGTGACGGGCTCGGGAACAGACACCCATGGTTTGTCCTGGGCTGCCCTGACTGTGAGCTCTCAGGACTTAGTTCCCTCTCCCTGAGCTTCTCTACAGAAGTCAGCCTGTTGATGTGTAGCCTGGGGCTCTGGAAAGACACTCGGGGGATGTTTCTAGTTCTCCAATCTAAACTAGGCTTGGGAGACCTAGGGTAAAGGCTGACCAGTCCCTGACAATCTTTCTAATAGTCCCACTGCTCCAGCCCTGCAGGGGGGACTGAGCCACCCCATCCCTGCCACATGTCCTCTCTCTGGCTTTTCTCCTGGAGTCTTCTCTGGACCACCTCCAGCATGTGTTCTCAGGGAGTAGGGTACAGAGGGCCCCGGCCTCGTGGTCAGCAGCCTGGGGGTAACTCCCAGCTCAGTCCCTTACCAGCTCTGTGCTGGGTAACTTGGGGCAAGTTACTTAACTTCTCTGATTTTCCTCTTCACAAAATGGGAAACAATGACAACTGCCGGATGGGTTTTTGTGAGGATGAGATAAATCCAGAGTGCTTGGTGTCCCCTTGTTCCCAGTTACCCGCAAGTGAATGTGGAATAAATGGTGGGCTCTTTGAACCCCTTTTCTGCCCTCCTGCCCATTCCTGTGTTGTAACAGCTCCCTGGCAAGCTGATATCTTCTTAGTTTGTGACAGGGTGAGTCAGGATCTGTCAGCCATTGGGGTGTGGCCTCTGTTATCATGTTGCTATTGCCCTCTGTGGTTGTAGAGACTGGGGCACGTAAACTGGTGTACCCTGACTGTAGGAAGATGTCCTATCCCACCTGGGTCTCCCCCGATTCACCCCCCAGTGCAGGGAGCCCCAGAGCCTGGGTTCTGGGATGATAGAAGCTCCAGCATGAGGGTCCCTGGAGGTGTGGGGGCCAGGGCTGGGTGCTGAGGGGGGCCATGTCATGTCTGCCTAGGTACGGATGCTGCCCGGATGGTGTGTCTGTCGCTGAGGGGCCCCTTCACGGTGGCTGCACAAGGTCTTATGGTGGTGACAATGCTGGCAGCAGGCCAGGGTCAAGGGCAGTGGCTTCCACAGTGAGTGTCTGGTTCAAGTGAGGGGGGCAGGAGTCCCCCTCTCCCGCCCCGACCTGCTCAGTGTCACTGTAACCCAGCATCTCTGCAGCTGTAGCCTTAGAGAAAGCATCCCTGCCTGCCTGCCAGCTGGGTCACCCTCTTAAGGACTCTGGGCTTGAGCTGAGGGTTCATCCAACATTCTCCTGTTGCTGTTCCCCCCAGCCTTGCAGCTCTGTCTTCCCTCTTCTGCCATCCTTCCCTCAGCAGCTCAAAGTCCCCACCAAGAGCCAGGACTCTTCCCAACTTACCAATGCTGGGATTCTTCCCCAGGTCCCCAACACTCACCGTCCCCAGGCCCAGCAGAACGAGCCCAGTGAGTGCCGGGGCTCCCAGTTTGGCTGTTGCTATGACAATGTGGCCTCTGCAGCTGGCCCTCTTGGGGAAGGCTGTGTGGGCCAGCCCAGCTCTGGTGAGTGCTCCCTCCAGTCAGGCCGGAGAGCAGTGCCAGGTGGTTCTGACGTCTGGCGGTTTGCATGGGAGGCCTTCTGGCTGCCTTTGGGAGCTGGGGGAGGTTGCAGGTGGGATCCCAAGGAGGAAGGCCCATGTAAGGCAAGTGTGTGCTAGGATGAGCAGGGGCATCCTGACCCTAGGGTGTGGGTGGGGCAGCGGGGGCCATAACAGGGACCAGGCTGGGGCTGATGGTCTGGACTCTGCAGGAGGCTGGCCACCTGGATAGGCAGCTGTGGTTCTGAGTGCCCAGAGATAGAGCAGGTCACACACGCTGGCAGGAGGGCTGGAGGTGGCTTCAGAGGCACCTTCACAGGCCCTGGGCAGCTCAGGTCTGGGTCCCACACATGCACTCTAGGGAGTGTCACATCAGGGAATGGCAGGACCTGAGAGAGCCGGCCCTGGCCCTGATCCTCACCCTAGCCTCTGTCCTCAGCCTAGCTCTTGTCCTTGTCCTGTGGGTGGAGCTGCTATGACCCTAGCCCTGGGCAGCCGTGGGCAGTGGCCAGACTCTGGCAGAAAAGTCCCATGCCCCAGGGCCAGGTGAGGGACCCAGGCAAGCAGGGAAGGTCCTGGCCTTTGTGACAGGCCCTTTGTTGACATATGTCCCACCCCTGCCCCCAGCCTACCCTGTGCGGTGCCTGCTACCCAGTGCCCACGGCTCCTGCGCAGACTGGGCTGCCCGCTGGTATTTCATTGCCACCGTGGGCCGGTGTAACCGCTTCTGGTACGGTGGCTGCCATGGTAATGCCAACAACTTTGCCTCGGAGCAGGAGTGCATGAGCAGCTGCCGCACTGGGCCTACAGCCTCTGGCCAGAGCGCCCACACAGAGGGTGGTGGCAGCGGTCCTGGTGGTCAGCAGGAGCTTAGCTGGCATGGAATAGGGGCCACAGTCCAGAGAAGGCCCTTGCTTTCTGGTAGCCCCTGGTGGCGAGACCAAGAACCTGGGCCAGGGGCCACCCCTCAACCCCCAAGTTTTGGACAACAGCTGTGGGGACAGGACCGGGATGCTGTACGGCCAGTGCCACCCTTGCACAGCTCTTCTTACAGGTGAGGCCCATGTCCCCAGGTAGAGGGGAGAAGGCACCAGGCCAGAGGAAACTGTTAGAGTCAAAACCCTGGAGTCGTTGGCCCCACCTTGCACCCTTAACTCCTGTTCCCCAAGGAGCCCTGTGGGGCTTTGGGACCTGCAGGGAAGCCCAGGCTCCCAGCATAGGACTTGTCCGATGTCTAATAGATATCTGTAGGTGGTGGCTCCCAGCTTCTCCATCAGATGTTGGCCTGTACCCCAGGGCCTGGCCAGCCAGAAAAGCTCACCAGCTTCACAACTTTTGGCAGGTCACCCAGCTTCTCTGAGCCTCGGTTTCTTGACCTGTAAATGGTGACATATGTACATCTGCCACCCTGTGTGTCTCCCAGGTTTGGGGTGGGTCATACTAATGAGGGATTTGGAAAGATTAGAGACAAAAGCTTTACGTTCCCCACAGGTCTAGTTAGTAGTTTAGAGCCCACATCCCCCTGGTACGTGCTACCCCCCAACAAGTCCTCTTGTCCCTTGGCCTTCAGGCCCACCTTGTTGCTGTCACAGAGCAGCTTGAGGTGGCAGTGCCTGGGGGTGTGGGGAGGTTGAGGAGGGCAGATTCCTAAGTCTGAGCCTCTGGAGCTTGACTTCCCTTGCAACTTTCTGGCTCCGAGAGTGCCTGTGACGGGACCAGGGTGGTCTTAGTCCTGGCATTGGTGCTAGCAGGCAGTTCTGTGCCTCCCGCCTCTCCAGGATTAGTTTGACAAGCTCAGAGCCCTCCCTGGTGCAGGCAGCCCTGGGACAATTAGTGCGGCTCTTCTGTCCAGAGGACACCTCCCCAGAGCCTCAGACTGGGTGGCAGAAAGATGGCCAACACATCTCTTCTGACAGGTGTGTGTGACAGCTGTCACCCATCTGACAGATGTGTGTGACACCTCTCCCCCTCCGCCTACAGCAGTGTGTGACAGGTGTGACAGTCTCCTCCCACCTGACAGGTGTGTGTGACACCTCTCCTCTCTCCCCATAGCTGTGACAATCTCCCTTCCACAGGTGTGTGAGACAGCCCTCCCCCTCCATCTGACAGGTGTGTGTGTGTGAGACAGCCCTCCCCCTCCATCTGACAGGTGTGTGTGTGTGTGTGACAGCCCTCCCCCTCCATCTCACAGGTGTGTGTGACAGCCCACCCCTCCATCTGACAGGTGTGTGTGTATGAGACAGCCCTCCCCCTCCATCTGACAGGTGTGTGTGTGTGTGTGACAGCCCTTCCCCCTCCATCTTACAGGTGTGTGTGTGTGTGACAGCCCTCCCCCTCCATCTGACAGGTGTGTGTGTGACAGCACTCCCCCTCCATCTGACAGGTGTGTGTGTATGAGACAGCCCTCCCCCTCCATCTGACAGGTGTGTGTGTGTGTGTGACAGCCCTTCCCCCTCCATCTCACAGGTGTGTGTGTGTGTGTGACAGTCCACCCCTCCATCTGACAGGTGTGTGTGTATGAGACAGCCCTCCCCCTCCATTTGACAGGTGTGTGTGTGTGTGTGTGACAGCCCTTCCCCCTCCATCTGACAGGTGTGTGTGTGTGTGACAGCCCACCCCTCCATCTGACAGGTGTGTGTGTGTGAGACAGCCCTCCCCCTCCATCTGACAGGTGTGTGTGTGACAGCCCTCCCCCTCCATCTGACAGGTGTGTGTGTGACAGCCCACCCCTCCATCTGACAGGTGTGTGTGTGTGAGACTGCCCTCCCCCTCCATCTGACAGGTGTGTGTGTGTGTGTGTGACAGCCCTTCCCCCCATCTGACAGGGTTGTGTGTGTGAGACAGCCCTCCCCCTCCATCTGACAGGAGTGTGTGTGACAGCCCACCCCTCCATCTGACAGGTGTGTGTGTGTGTGTGTGTGTGAGGCAGCCCTCCCCCTCCATCTGACAGGTGTGTGTGTGTGAGACAGCCCTCCCCCTCCATCTGACAGGTGTGTGTGTGCGTGTGAGACAGCCCACCCCTCCATCTGACAGGTGTGTGTGTGTGTGACAGCCCTCCCCTTCCATCTGATAGGTGTGTGTGTGTGAGACAGCCCTCCCCCTCCATCTGACAGGTGAGTGTGTGTGTGAGACAGCCCTCCCCCTCCATCTGACAGGTGTGTGTGTGTGTGTGACAGCCCTTCCCCCCGTCTGACAGGTGTGTGTGTGACAGCCCTCCCCCTCCATCTGACAGGTGTGTGTGTGTGTGTGACAGCCCTCCCCCTCCATGTGACAGGTGTGTGTGTGTGTGAGACAGCCCTTCCCCCCATCTGACAGGTGTGTGTGTGTGACAGCCCTCTCCCTCCATCTGACAGGTGTGTGTGTGTGTGTGACAGCCCTCCCCCTCCATCTGACAGGTGTGTGTGTGTGTGTGACAGCCCTCCCCCTCCATGTGACAGGTGTGTGTGTGTGTGACAGCCCTTCCCCCCATCTGACAGGTGTGTGTGTGTGACAGCCCTCCCCCTCCATCTGACAGGTGTGTGTGTGACAGCCCTCCCCCCCCTGACAGGTGTGTGTGTGTGTGTGACAGCCCTCCCCCTCCATCTGACAGGTGTGTGTGTGAGACAGCCCTCCCCCTCCATCTGACAGGTGTGTGTGTGAGACAGCCCTCCCCCTCCATCTGACAGGTGTGTGTGTGTGTGACAGCCCTCCCCCTCCATCTGACAGGTGTGTGTGTGTGAGACAGCCCTCCCCCTCCATCTGACAGGGGTGTGTGTGTGACAGCCCTTCCCCCCATCTGACAGGTGTGTGTGTGTGAGACAGCCCTCCCCCTCCATCTGACAGGGGTGTGTGTGTGACAGCCCTTCCCCCCATCTGACAGGTGTGTGTGTGTGTGTGACAGCCCTTCCCCCCATCTGACAGGTGTGTGTGTGTGAGACAGTCCTCCCCCTCCATCTGACAGGTGTGTGTGTGTGTGACAGCCCTCCCCCTCCATCTGACAGGTGTGTGTGTGTGAGACAGCCCTCCCCCTCCATCTGACAGGGGTGTGTGTGTGACAGCCCTTCCCCCCATCTGACAGGTGTGTGTGTGTGTGTGACAGCCCTTCCCCCCATCTGACAGGTGTGTGTGTGTGAGACAGTCCTCCCCCTCCATCTGACAGGTGTGTGTGTGTGTGACAGCCCTCCCCCTCCATCTGACAGGTGTGTGTGTGTGAGACAGCCCTCCCCCTCCATCTGACAGGGGTGTGTGTGTGACAGCCCTTCCCCCCATCTGACAGGTGTGTGTGTGTGTGTGTGACAGCCCTCCCCCTCCATCTGACAGGGGTGTGTGTGTGACAGCCCTTCCCCCCATCTGACAGGTGTGTGTGTGTGAGACAGTCCTCCCCCTCCATCCGACAGAGGTGTGTGTGTGTGTGTGACAGCCCTTCCCCCCATCTGATAGGTGTGTGTGTGAGACAGCCCACCCCTCCATCTGACAGGTGTGTGTGTGTGAGACAGCCCACCCCTCCATCTGACAGGTGTGTGTGTGTGTGTGTGACAGCCCTCCCCCTCCATCTGACAGGTGTGTGTGTATGAGACAGCCCACCCCTCCATCTGGCAGGTATGTGTGTGTGACAGCCCTCCCCCTGCATCTGACAGGTGTGTGTGTGTGTGTGTGACAGCCCTCCCCCTCCATCTGACAGGTGTATGTGTGTGTGTGTGACAGCCCTTCCCCCCATGTGACAGTTGTGTGTGTGTGTGACAGCCCTTCCCCCCATGTGACAGGTGTGTGTGTGTGTGACAGCCCTTCCCCCCATGTGACAGTTGTGTGTGTGTGTGACAGCCCTTCCCCCCATGTGACAGGTGTGTGTGTGTGACAGCCCCTCCTGGGATGAGAGGTGAGTGGGCACAGGAGTGCTCTGGGGGCCTGAGGGAAGGCTGCTGTTGCCTTCGGGAGCCCAGAATCTGTGCATCCTCCACCTCAGGCACAAGCTGCAGTCTGATGGCTCCCTGGTCATCAGCCCCCTGCAGGCAGAGGATGCGGGCACCTACAGTTGTGGCAGCACCAGGCCAGGCTGGGACTCCCAGAAGATCCAGCTTCGCATCATAGGTCTTTGTCCCCATGCCATCCCCTGCTGGGTTTTCACAGGCCCCAGAGGGGGAGGGGCAGGATGGGGTTTGGGCCAGGGCTGCCCCTCACTGGAGGGGCCTGGGTGCTGCTTTGGGTCAACTCCCCTGAAAGCAGGGACCGCTCTGTGCCCCCATCGCGCCATGCTTTCCCCATTGGCCTCACTTTGTGGCCCAGCGTTCCTTCTACTCCCTTCTCCTCAGAGCTCACACCTCTCACTTCTGGCCTCACGACAGGGGGTAACACGGCTGGTCTGTCTGAGGCTGAGCTGAGACCCTTCCCTCAGACCGGGGACCCAGCCCAGGGCCACAGTCATCAGGATTCAGGCCCAGGGAGAGATGCTGGGGGTCCAGGAGCAATCTCCTCCTCACACCTGCTGCCTACAACCAGGTATCATCAGCGCTGTCTTGCTCTCGGTCTCTCCCACCCGAGGGCCAGGGTGGGTGAGCTTGCGGATGTGAGGAGGGGAAGGTGTGCACCTGTCCAGGGCTCTGTGGGGTGAGGCTGGTCTCCTGAGGGGGCCCAGAACTCAGATGGAGGGGAGGGAGAGCAGCAGAGCTAGAAGGTGGAAGATGGCTTCTTAGAAGAGGGTACAACGCTGGCCGTGAGGGATGGTTCTGTTTACAGAGGGGGTGCCAAGTCAAGGAGCTAGTGGCAAACGTGTGGCTTGGAGAGGTGGCAGATGTGTCTGGTGCTGGGTGTCCGGGGTAGCTTTAGGCTTTACCCTAGGTAGTTACTGCGGGGATTTTAATACGAGCAAGGGGTGAATCTGGCTGGAGGAGTAGACGCGTCATGAGATGTGGGTGTGGGGGGCAGTGGCAAGGGCCCTTGCGCAGGGGATGTTTGTACCATAGGCTGCGTTTGGACCGGAACCAGGCCAAGGTGGTGGATGCCAGCCCAGGCCAGCAGATCCGGCTGACCTGCCATGCTGAAGGCTTCCCGCCCCCAGTCATTGAGTGGCATAGAGACGGGCAGCCTGTGTCTTCTCCCAGGTTCATTCTGCCCCTTTCCCTGGGGCTGGGAGGCTGTCACCCTTGGGCAGGGCTCTAGAGCCCCCGAGAGATGGGGCTGCTGGGCACGGGCTCCTTGGGTAGGCCAGGGTTTGGGTCTCAGGCCTTTTCAGAGTGTGGCAAGCAGGCAGGAAGGAGGCTGGTTAGGACAGGTGACTGCTAGAGGAGGACATGGGTTAGGGACACATGAGGCTGTGATGTTGCTGACGTTGGCCAAGTGCACACTGACTAGGAGGCTCACTTTCTATCACCTGATCTGCACTAGAGCCCTCCTGAGGCAGACACTGTTTTTCCCCCATTTGACACACAGAAGCTTAATACCACACTGGCTCGTATGTGGTAGGACCAGGACTTGAGCCTATCAAATGAATGCAGCAAAAACTAGAAACCAAAAAACTGGAAATGATTTTACTGTTAAAAGTCAGACTTTTTCAAGTAATTAAAGTGCTAGCAGCTGGATGGCCCCATAGGGGAAGAAACCCCCACCTTGGGCTGGAGCCAACTGGCTGTGCTTGGTCCCCAGATACCAGCTGCAGCCTGATGGCTCTCTGGTCATCAGCCAAGTGGTTGCAGATGACGGTGGCTTCTATACGTGTGTCGCTTTCAATGGGCAGGACCGAGACCAGCGATGGGTCCAGCTCCGAGTTCTGGGTAAGATGGCAGTCCTGAGTGGCCCTTGAGGTCAGGTGGCATGGGTGGGGCAGAATCTGTACAGCAGCTGACAGTGCCCGTTCCTTGTGCCCAGGGGAGCTGATGATCACAGGGATGCACCCTACTGTGACAGTACCAGAGGGGGACACTGCCAGGCTGCTGTGTGTGGTGGCAGGAGAAAGCGTGAATATCAGGTGGTCCAGGTAAAGGCTCTGTTCCAGGCAGTGCCTGCCCCCAAACCCTCACAATCTCAGGTATAGGTGTTCACTTTCTGTAAGGATGTCGCTGTCACCACTGTCCTCACTGCCCTTCTTCCACTCCTGCCTCCAGGCCTGGTGATATGGAGAAGCCCTGTGGAGCTACTTGCTTTCCGCTGGTTGGGCTACACCAGGGTTTCCTAACCTCAGCAGCACTGCCACTGTGGCCCCCATGAACTCTGGTAGCTGGAGGCTGTGCTGGGCACTGCAGGGTGTTCGCAGCACCCAGGGGATCTACCCACTAGATGCCAGTCATGACTCTTAAAAATGTCTCCCAACATTGCCAGATCTCTCCTGGGGTTGAGAACCTCCGGGCTACACTCAGCTTTGGGGCCTGCAGTGATCTTCTCCCCCACGTCAGTTAGTCTTTTATTGTTCATTCAGCATGCATTCGTTTTTGCTCCTTCCCTCCCTAAAATGCATGACACCAGGCTAGGTTCTAGGTACCCCAGGGTCTTCTGAGCCCCAGGGCCCTCCTTGTGAGGAGAGAGTCCCATGTCCTAGGAGTCCCAGGTGCTGTCTGTGTCAAGGAGTTGTAAGGCTGCTTCAGGTCTGAGAATCAAGGAAGATGGTCAAGAAGGTGACTTGAATGGGTCTTTCTTTTCTTTTCTTTTCTTTTTTTTTTTTTTTTTGAGACAGAGTCTTACTATGTTGCCCTTGGTAGAGTGCCATGACGTCCTCACAACTCACTGCAACCTCAAACTCTTGGGCTTAAGAGATTCTCTTGCCTCAGCCTTCCAGGTACCTGGGACTATAGGTGCCTGCCACAACGCCTGGCTATTTTTTTTGTTGCAATTGTCATTGTTGTTTAGCTGGCCTAGGCTGGGTTCAAACCTGCCAGCCTCAGTGCCTGTGGCTGGCGCTGTAACCATTGTGCTGTAGGTGCCAAGCCTGGAGATCCTATGTAGAGTACTGTGATGTCATAGCTCACAGCAACCTCAAACTCTTGGGCTCAAGTGATCCTCTTGCCTCAGTTTTCATTTTTAGTAGAGACAGTCTTGCTTTTGCTTAGGCTGGTCCTGAACTCCTGAGCTAAAGAAATCCACCCGCCTCAGACTCCCAGATTGCTAGGTTTACAGGTGTGAGCCACCATGCCCATAACTCCTCTTTTTATTTTTATTTATTTTTTTGAGACAGAGCCTCAAGCTGTCGCCTTGGGTAGAGTGCTGTGGCATCACAGCTCACAGCAACCTCCAACTCCTGGGCTTAAATGATTCTCTTGCCGTGGCCTCCCAAGTAGCTGGGACTACAGGCGCCCCCACCACAACACCTGGCTATTTTTTGATTGTAGTCGTTGTTTGCCAGGCCCAGGCTGAATACGAACCTGCCAGCTCTGGTGTATATGGCTGGCATCTCAGCTACTTGAGTTACAGGCGCCAAGCCAACTCCTCTTTTTAAAATGAAACACAAAGTGGAAGATGCCTCCTTCAAGTCTGCATATCCCTGTAGCCCCAGTGCTTATGTCTCTCTCCTGTCCCTGCTGGCTGCCTCCAGGCCATGCACCTCCCTGATCACTTCTTAGCCCTGCAGTGGGGCCTCACATCAGCCCCTGCTCCAGGACACTGCCCTGGTCAAGGCAACTGACTGAACCCCTACCCCTAACCCCGTTGGACACATCTCGGTCCTCAATGATCTGTAGGGTTCTGCTGACCACGTGCTCCTTCTTGAAATACTCCCGTTGGCCTCAGGAAGCCACCGTTTTCTGGTGTGCCTCAAGAGCTGTCCTCAGTGCTTGGGTTTGTCTCTGTCTGTGACAACCTTGCAGACGTGCACTTTCCAGGACCGTCCGGTGCTGATACACCATCTGGCTGTGGACTCTCTTGAGCGTACTTCCTGGTATCTCACATGCATCCCAAATTTGAATTGATGGAAAATAACCCCTCTATTCGCTCTGACAACTGCCCTGGATCTCCCAGAGTTGGAGGGGCACCCCCGTCACCCACTGACCAAGCTTGAAGCCTTGGTCATCCTTCAATTCTTCCTCTCCTCCACCTCCTCGATCCAACCTTTGCCCAATCCTTTCACACATATCTTATTGCCTAGATCGTTGTCCCTTTGGGTACCATGTGCCTGGTGGCTCTGCTTTCACGGTCATCTCTCCTATCCAACACTGCAGGCTGGGTGCAAGTGCAAATGTCGCATCAGTCCCTGCTTGGCCCAGACCCCTCCATTATCTTCATGAGTCAAACTCCTGCCCAAAGTTCAAGACCCTGCGGACTGGGACTCCAGCCTCCATGTCCACTTCTCCCCCTCTCCCTTCTCCTGGCTCTGACTATGTCTGTCCTCCTCCATTGGCCAGCTGTTCCTGCCTCCTCCAGTGGGACCTCAGCTAGCTGTCCTCAGGGAAGGCTCTCCTGAATGCCCCCCACCCCCACCCCAACCGCTGTGGCGGGGAGTGCTTAGTATTTATGTCTGATCCAGAGCAGGGTCTATACTGAACAGCTGCTTAAAAGACCTTTGTCATGAAAAGCCAGAGTGGAATTCCTTTGTGGCCTAAGAGGCAGATTTACAGTAACTTAGATCAGTGTGCTTAGTTCATGTGAGTTCACCCCACTTGTATTATTCTACTTTGATAATGTTTTCCTTCCTATCCTTTTGGTACACCTGTCCCATCTTCTTCTTGAGATGAGGGTCATCTGTTTGCCATCAAGGGAAGTGGTTGCCTCTGGAATGGCCTTTGATTACCTCTTCCCTCTGGCTCCCAGACCTCCTAGAGCCTAAAGACCAGGGTCCTCTCCCCTCCAGGAATGGGCTTCCTGTGCAGGCTGATGGTTACCGTGTCTACCAGTCCCCAGATGGCACACTACTGATCCACAACTTGCTGGCTAGGGACCAGGGCTCCTACACATGCAGCGCCTACCGGGGGAGCCAGTCAGTCAGCCGCAGCACCGAGGTGAAGGTGATCCCACCTGGTAAGAAGGGCCTGTCTCCAGGGCACTAGCTTGTTCTCAAGGGCTGGCTTCACGTCCTGGGAGTATAGGCCTGCAGTGCCAGGGACTCTAGTTTAAATCCTGGCGCATCTTGCCAGTTTCTAGCGTGACCCAGGGTAAGGGGCTCAACTTTCCTGAGCATCTCTTTCCTCATCTGTGCACTGGGGCTCCTCCATCATCTGAGAGCTGTAGTGAAGATGAAGGAAATAAAGCTTCTGCGGGCACTGGTAAGAATGGAACAGATGTTAAGTATGGTATTGTCATTCAGAGTTAACTACTTTAAGAAACATGATTGAGCGGAATTTTATTATAAAACTTACGGCAGGTTACACCTGCCCATTCTTGTCAGAGTAGCAAAAAGAGGTCCTAGGACTGAAAAGTGCCTTTATGGCCACTTGACCATATAACCCACAAAGGAAAGGGCAAAGTTATCATCACCGGCTTACAAATGAGACAGGTATCAGAGAGGTTATTTAAGCGGTGTTTCTACCAGTCACACAGCAAAGTAGTGGCCTAGCTGGGTCTGGAACCCAGGTTTTTTGATTCTCCACAGTTTACATATATATTAATTATATAAATATGTGTATATAATTTTTTTGTGGCTACTGTTACACCTGAAAATGAGTGGAATTTTACCTGCTTTACTCAGTAACTTGATATTGTAGCCTTAAGTTCTTCAGCTCCTGCTTTCAGAGTTGTATTTCAATGAATCAAGATGCCATCTTGTCAGAGGCATTATTTTTGTACCACTATGAAATTGTTGCCAATTAAAATGACATAATGCTAAGGCACCATCAATTAAGATAAAGACGTTTTGAGAGATGTGAAAATAAGTACATCTCAGAATTGATGAAACAGACATGGTTCCAGGTTCAAATAAGTCAGAGGGAAAGGAGATGGGGCTTTCTCCCCTGTGTGTTCACTGAGGGGTGGAATGCCCTGGGCAGAGCTGCCTGTTCTCACAGGCCAGTGTGCCCTCTGGGCTCCAGCCCCACACCAGGAGCAGTTAACACTCCATTGGCGGGCTGCTGTCTGCCTCCTGTCTGCTAGGCTGAGGGCAGAGACTGGCCAGTGCTAGATGCCCAAGGTGTGTGGTTGAAATGTCACTTTGTGAGCAGAACTGATGTGTAGTTTGTGCGTGAGTTCCTCAGGAGCAATGGAGACTCGAGTCCCAGGGCCCAGCCCCGTGCTGGCTTCATTAGGTGCTTGGATACCTGGTGACTAAGTGCAGCATGTACGAAGGGTGGTGCTACCTGGGTCCAGAAAGATGATCTCTTTCCTACATAAAAACTATGCAGACTGAGACAAACCAGAATGGCAACTTACTGCGAGAAAGCAAGCTGTTACGGGGACCTGGATGTTTACGTTTGCGATTAGCTGTAGAAATTCGGTATGGGAAACCAAACTGTAATCAGAAGTGTGCTTGGTGCCAAAGGCTGGTGGAAGTCCTGCTGATGCTTGGTCGAGAAGCTGAAGTGGTCTCATGAGACCTGTGTCCCAAATAGGATACTCTTAGGCCACTGTCTCCTGCCCTCTGCTAAATGAGTGTTGCCAACTTTAGATATTTGGGGGGCTCCTGTCCTGTCTTCTATCTGCATTCATCCCATTGATTAGGCTGAAGATGTCTGCTCCCACCTGTTTTTCACTGGTCACACAACAGAGGCTGCCTCCACTTTGCCCCATCTGTGACTTGGTGGCATAGTAAAGTGTTAGCATTAGAGTGGGGGGCTGTGGGTTAGTTTGGTATGGGAGACATGGTTCTCCTGTGAAGACTTCTCGATCATTTTGTCTAAAGGACTTGGGTGAGGAACAGAAAATACTGTAGGGATAAAACACAGGCTGTCACCCAATATGGTCTAGCCTCATTTTTCAAATAAGAGGGAACTGTGTCTGAGGGTAAAACAGCAGTTATGCACTCAAATTTTGGCTATGGTTACTATGTGCCTGGCTGCTGTTTTAAGTGCCTGATATAACTCATTTGGTTCCTAGAACATCTTTACAAAATAGGTACCATAACTATCTCCTTTTCACACATAAGGAAACAGTGGCACAGAGCACTTATGTACGTTGCCCACTGCACGACCACTATGCTGACGCCTGCTACGATCAGTCCAGGGGCTGCACCAGCTCAGATAAAGTTGATCCCTAAGTCACAGATTTTTAAGAACATGTATAAATGGTTTTGCTATCTATGTAAAATGTAAGTAGTAAGAACTCTGGTTATAGTGATATACCAAACCATTATAAGGTCATTCACTGACTAGGGTGCTATCTCTTGGTGGTTTTCTGTGAAGGAACAAGGGGAGAGAGGAGAAAGATAAACTCTCCCCGGCTACCCCACAGGGTCTGACTTTGGGGAAGGTGCTGCTCAGGCCTAAGCCAAGGCTCCCTTTCATAAGAGACTCTTCCAGAAAGAAGGGAGATGTTAACTAGATAAGGCCACTTCAGTTCTGAGATGAAAGCAGTAAATGGAAACTTAAAAGCTGTGCTCTGATTCAGGAGGCAACAAGGGCTTTGTTCTCATATAGTGTTGGGGCCACTGTTAACAAGTCTGTTTTCCTATGAGCCTGTCTAATATGCATTGCTTTCTCTTGTGAAGTGGCAAAATTGAAAAGATGAGGAGGGCGGCACCTGTGGCTCAAAGGGGTAGGGCGCTAGCCCCATACGCTGGATGTGGTGGGTTCAAACCCAGCACCCGCCAAAAACTGCAAAAAAAAAAACAAAAAAAAGATGAGGAGCTAGGGATATTGAAGGCACAAAATTTGGGGGGGTTGGAAGAGTCCAGCAGTGCAAAGGAAAAGATGAACTTTTACTAACTCATAATTTTACTTGTGGCTGTTCCTACCTGCTTTTCCTTTCAATTCAGAGGCCAAGGCAGTTGTTACTGAGCAATTCAGGACTCAATAGTAAGGGTAGGGAGTTAACTTCAACACATTTAATTGTCCAATCATTTGGGAGTCTGGGAAGAGCTGTTTAGTGGCTGGGGCCACAAATTATAAGGGGAAGATAGCCACATGCTGAAGTGAAGCCAAAACATGGGGAAATCACACAGCTTGTACCTGCAGGTGTTACAGGGCTATAGGGTAACTGCACTGTTTTTGAATCTGGCAGTTACCACATTGCCTTTCTTTGAAGGAAAGGAAATGGTGGGTGAGAACCTTTGGTACACACAGAGCTTTCTCACCACTCCTCTCTGTTCCGCAGCACCTGTCACCCAGCCCAGGGATCCCGGCAGGGAGTGCATCGATCAGCCAGAGCTGGCCAACTGTGGTTTGATCTTGCAGGCCCAGCTCTGTGGCAATGAGTATTACTCCAGTTTCTGCTGTGCCAGCTGTTTCCGATTCCAACCTCATGCTCAGCCCATCTGGCAGCAAGGATGAAGGCTCGCTCCAACTCCAGTTCCAAGACCATTCTTAGGGCTCAGGAGAAGGGAAGATGGACTTGCAGCTCCCCCTCTCTGGCTGGCAGTTATCTTCTGGAGACAATGTTTAGCCTCTCCTGTAGCCAGTGCCAGTGCCAGCCTCTGTAGTCCTCTGCAGTGTCTGCAACTCTGACATATGCTGAAATCTGTTTGGGTAAGAACCACCCTTCCTTTACAGCTTCCCTTCATAATCTGTTGAACAGGATCAATCTACTACATTTTATTTTAAAATTCTTCTTTAGAGACAAGATCTTGTTCTGTCACCTAGGCTGACATGCAGTGACACAATCATAGTTCACTGCAGCCGCAAATTATCTTTGAATAGTTCAGGCTATCTTTCTGCCTCAGCCTCCTGAGTAGCTGGGCCTAATATGTTTCCCAGGCTGGGCTTGAATTCCTGGCCTCAAGCAATCCTTCCACCTCGGCCTCTCAAAGCATCAAGATTACAGGCATGAGGCACCAGTTTGCTGCGTTTTAAAACAAGGTGTCAGGGCTCTCACTTGATTTAAAACTGGGCAGGGAGATGTGTAAGGATGTTAAAGTTAATACTTGTCTTATAAAGGGAATGCCAACTCTTGTTGTGTCAGAAACATTGTTTGCTAGAACTAAGTCTCATCTGGGTCAGACAGATCCTTGCTCTAGTTTCCCTTACCTTCTAGGTAGTGCACCAGTCAGCTTCAAATCCTGTCTATACACAAGGTTAACAGCATAAACCCCCACTGGCAAAGAGGGCTATAACCTAAGGCCTCAAATAGGGACTTAGGATGAAAGCTGTAGTTAGCACTGTTGATTAGGAAAAGCTCATGAGGAAGTTGAATCCTGAAGCCCTCCTGATGCCAACTTGCAAAGCTGGCTTCGAAGGTGTTCACCTGACACCTGTATAAAACTAACCCGGTCTATTCAGTGACACTGAGGAGCCTGGCTTCCTTAAGTAGAACCCTGTGAAGCAAACTGTTTGCCACCAGAGAGAAACCAGACTCTATGAACAATCCTTACCCGGATGGGGAGGCCCGTGGGAGGGTGGGTGAGGGCACTGTAATAACAGGAAGAGGCTTCAGAATGATCTGAGTTAGAGGAAGTCACTTCCATCTCTGTGCGTTCCCTGCTAAAACGAGAGGCCTAAATTCAGTGCGCTTCCAGTCCCTTTCCACAAGACCTCCAGAGGACTGCTCGTATCAAAGGTTATTCTTGGACACAGGAACAAAGTGCTGAAAGGTGACTGACCTACTACTCACACACTGGCTGGAAAGGAGACTGAGCTGCATCACGCAGCTCGGTCTCCATTCAGAAGAATGGAGACCTGGGGGCGGGCACAGGTCTTTGTCTTTCCATTTAAAATATGGAGGAGTGTCCCCTTTCACTTACCATGTCTGGTTTTGCTATAGAAATTGGAACAGAAGGGCTACTTTCTCAGATCCCTACGGTTTAATTAAACTAGAATTTGGCTTACTGGCAGACACCCTTCAGAAGGTAAGTCTGACTTTAGCTTGCCTTTTGCCACTTGGTTCTAATATTGAGAGTAAAATCACTCTAGACCAGTGGGTCTCAACCCTCTTCCACTCTGGGAGCTCAAAAACCTGAACCTGGGGTTCCCTACTTCTGCAATGTTATTATTTTTTTTTGTAGAGACAGAGTCTCACTTTATGGCCCTCGGTAGAGTGCCATGGCATCACACAGCTCACAGCAACCTCGCAATGTTGTTATTATTTTTTTTTTGTAGAGACAGAGTCTCACTTTATGGCCCTCTGTAGAGTGCCATGGCATCACACAGCTCACAGCAACCTCCAACTCCTGGGCTTAAGTGATTCTCTTGCCTCAGCCTCCCGAGTAGCTGGGACTACAGGCGCCCGCCACAACGCCCAGCTATTTTTTGGTTGCAGTTCAGCCGGGGCGGGGTTTGAACCCACCACCCTCGGTATATGGGGCCAGTGCCTTACCAACTGAGCCACAGGCGCCTCCCTCTGCAATGTTATTTTAACTGGCCTGAAGTATAGGCCAGGCCTTAGGATTTTAAATGCGCCCCAGGTAATTCTGAGAGTCTGCATTTCTAACCTGCTTCTAGGTGAAGTCCATGCTGTGTTCCAGACCACACCTTGAGCTGCAAGAATCTGACTTTAGAGATGGACTCAGGGTGAAAATAAGAATTTTAAGGATATGCTAGACCCAGTAAACAATTTTCTGGCCACTAAATGAGGCATCTGCAGCAGAGAGTAGTAGTCTATGAAACGCTCAAATTCATTTGCTTTGAAAAAAAAGAACAGCCCTTCATGGGCAAAAGCGTCTACCACGAACATTTATTTTAAAGCAGATTATAAATTTTTATCAGTACAAATATATATAACTTACATTTGATTGTAAGGCCAATATCCAAAAGTAAAAATAAGATGGGATCTCATGTCATCACCCAAGGTCAAGGGACTGCAATGGGCAACGTGATGTTCTGCTCACCAAAATGGGGGGGAGGGGAGGGGAGGTGCAACATACACACAAAGCTAATAAAACGCAAATACCCAAACCCACATTATAAACCAACACAGTAACCTGCATTCCCTTCTGTGGTATGATGTCATTGTTACCTTAGTGTTAAAACAAAGTAAAGGATTAACATAAGGAAACTGCAGCAATATATAATATAAAAGATAATATACTCTACAGAGCATATTTAGATGGCGTCCATTAAAATGACATTAGAATTTCACCATAGGTTTAAAACCAGGACAATACTGCTTGCACTTCAGTATTTAAAACTACAACCTAGTGACTGTATTGGTCATAAACGTGATTGCTGTTGCAATGTGCTACTTACAATGAATGACAGTAAACAAGTAGGGATCCCGTCTGCCAACTTCCACCCTTTCCATAGGCATCAATGATAAATCAATCTTATGTACAATTTCTTACAACTAACCCTTTTACCTTTGGCAAGATTACTTACAACTCATACAACTTTCTTGAGAACTATTTAAAATATTCTAAATGCATAAAAATAAAGATTTTGGCTTTTTTGATATATATTTATAATATTTAGTCTGTTGCTTAAAATGGAAGCTCAACTTCACCCCCAATAGAGCTCAGTGGGCAGTTGCTGGGACGCCCTCCAGGGAATCCTGGCAGCACAGCTGCCTCCTCTCTCCCCTTGCCATCTGTTTTTGATCTCTAAGGCCAGTACTGAGAGGAGGCAGGTGAATGGCCTGAAAAACAAAGGGAGATTGTTTTGCTTCCCGTTGTGTTTTATATTCCAGTAAATGTGCTTTGAATTCAAATTCCTGTTCAGATATTTCTGCCTCTCTGTTACCAGAGATTTGTAAGGGGCTGAGGGAAGAGGGGGTATAGAGGGCAACATTTCCTTGACTACTTTAGCCTAACTGCAAGGCAGATTTTCTCTATGAATGGCTTTCCCCGTATCTTTCAAAATCACCCCTTACTGAACTCCGTGCCTGGACTTGTTCTTTGGGACCTTTGGGATTAGTGAAAAGAGTACTGATCAAGAAGACAAAGTCATCTTTGCTCCTTTGACCTCTGCCCCCAAGTATGGACAACATACATAAACCACAGGGGTTGCCTAAAGTTCAATTTCAAATGTTTTCTGTAAGTCACTGGAGAAAGGATTGGTAGGGGAGGGATTAGTGCGCTGCTTGGACTTGTTTTCTAATGCAGCCCACTGAGCTTCAAAAGGATCCACGGAGCAGGTACCTGCAGGGACGTCTGTGTGCTTGTCTCCTGAGGCCAACCTGCCATCGTCTACACCATTGAAAGCTGCAGAACCGTTGAGGTGCTGAGCAGAAGGCTTAAAGAAGGTACTGGTGGTAGCACTGCTTGTCTCATACTGAGGGAATGTCTGCTGCTTGACCAGGCTGGGTGACTGATGGGGGTGGGCAGCCTGAGGATGGCCTGCAGTGCCAAATACATTGGCTACCATCTGAGAGGGAGTGATGCCCACCACAGGCACATTAGGGGCTGGATAGGGCATCCCATTGGCCACAGGATAGGACTGGGCAGGGACAAAGGCTGGCTGCAGGGGTGGGACCACACCCACAGGCACAGGCTGAGAGGTGAGGAATGCATTCCCTTGGAAAGATGGTGCTGGCTGGGAGATGGCAGTGGATGGAGGTGGCTGGAGAATGGGCTGCAAAGGAGCAGCTGAGGCCTGGGGCTGCTGTGCCCGGATGTTCTTAGACACCTCTTCTAACCATCGGTCGGCCTCTGAGGGTGTACGTCTGTGACCCGCCTGGAAGAGACCTGCAGAGGCAGCACCAGAAGATTGACTCCACTCAGTCCCTGGAAACAAGATAAAGACAGACAAAAGAATCAGTTAAGGGGCTTCTTTCCTCACCTTTTAACCTTGGTTATTTGAATGATCCTAATATGTGGAACAGATCCCCTTACTGCGACATTTTGTGGTTTTGGGAGGAAAGTCTCTGTTAGCAACTGAGAAGATTTTATGGTAGAATAAAGAGAAGCTATCACACATCAGAGACAACAGCCACATTGAGGCACTTTCTAGATATGGCTCTAGTGCACTGAGAACCAAAGCAGCTGGCTGGTGTCAGAAACCCTTCCCTATTGCAGTAGCTCATCCACAATACAGCAGATTCATCTTCTGCTCCATCAGGACTAAGAGAAAATAACCAGTGGCCTGGCCATACTTTACTGGCAGCCCCTGCCTGGCTTCTAGATACATGCTGGCTTTCTGGTGAACTTCCTTTATTACCATTTTAAAATGTTTTGGTTGGGTGGCGCCTGTGGCTCAAGGAGTAGGGCGCCGGTCCCATAGGTCAGAGGTGGCAGGTTCAAACCTAGCCCAGGCCAAAAACTACAAAAAAAAAAAAAAATGTTTTGGTTTATAGTTAACAGATATCATCACAGAAAAACTAATACAGAAAGCAAGAATAAAGTGCTTTTTGTAGCATTTATTTGTAGTCCTGCCATTGTAAGAGGCAGGGTCATCTTTTCCTATAAGCATGTCCACACATCATCAAATCCAGTGATGGATTCTCTGAGATGGGGCCCAGGAATGTGTATTTTATAAAAGACTATAAACCTAATCTCTCTTCTTCTCTCTCACCATTATTTCTTAATAGCAGCTTATTTCCAGAAGAGAATATTCTTGTCCTAAAAGGATTCCTCCCTAGTTCCCATTCAGGTAACTGGCTGATTTTAGAATCATGGTCACTTATCTGATCCCAGAATCCTCACCACCATCTGTGGCCACCTTACCCGAACATGTGGCTGCAATTTCCTTGTTACCAGCATCAGGGGCATGGGCCCAGGGGTTGGTCTCACGCACAGGCATTGCTACGGGTGCTAGAGCAGTATGGGCTGGCTTAGCAGCAAGCACATGGAAGGCTGGGTCAGTGCCATTAGCTACAATGGGAGCAGACAACATCAATGGAGTTAATTCATGCAGGGTGTACAAGTGATCCCTTGGAGCTGGGTCAGTCAGACCAAGATACAAAACTGGTGGAATGGATAAGACAGAAGAGTTGATGTTAGGGTAACCATGCTGTCTTGCAATGGATACATATACCTTTAGGCCAGTGGTTCTCAACCTTCCTAATGTTGCGGCCCTTTAATACAGTTCCTGTGGGTTGCGACCCACAGGTTGAAAACTGCTGCTTTAGGCAAAGAGAGAATTAGAGGTTGTAATTTAAATGAAGCCCCAAACAATTTCAGTTAAGTTGAACAGAGCTGCACTTAGCCTTTGGCATAATGAAGTAGGTAAAGCATTTCCCTCTTCTATAGTTTTCCAAAAGGCCAAATTATGCCACTAATGTCTTAAATATAATGATTACTTGTTTCCCTCTCAAAACTTAAAATATATATACGCACACACACATTCACACATAAAATGATTCCTTATTTATTATGTGTCAGACACTATGCTAACAGCACTTTACATGCATCATCTCATTTAGTTCTTTCAAAATCTCTGTAAGGCTGGTATTATCCCTATATTACAGATCAGAAATCAAACTTGATATATGTATTCATTGCTTAATAAATTTGTAATTTGCTACAGAATTTCATCATTTTGTTGAAGATTTCTTTTTTCCCCTAAGTAATGTTCATAATATCTCAAAATGGCTGGGTGCAGGTTCACACCTGTAATCCTACCACTCTGGGAGGCCAAGGTGGGAGGATCCCTAGAGTCAGGAGTTGGAGACCAGCCCGAGCAAGAGAGAGACTCTATCTCTCCTTAAAATAGAAAACATTTGCTGGGTATGGCAGTTCATGCCTGTAGTCCCAGCTACTCAGGAGCCTGAGGCAGGAGGATTGCTTGAGTCCAGGTGTTTGAGGTTACTATGAACTAGGTTGAGGCTATAGCACTCTAGCCAGGATGATAGAGACTCTGGCTCAAAAAGCAAACAAATAAAAAAAAAAAACCCCAAAACTCCAAGTACCTACTATTCCTTCCTCATCTCCCTTTGTTAAAATCTCTTAACCCTTGTTCTTACTCTAGATATCTATGTATCTATATCAGTTTCTACTCTTCAGCTCAGCTCTCTATAATATTTAGTATGGAGCAGACAAGCCCCTTCCCCTGCCCTAAAACTATTCCCTCTTAAGGACTGGCAACTATGCCTTTGGAGTTGGTACTATTTATCTAGGGCTTGTCTAAGAAACTGTCTCGCCCCTTCCCCTGCCCTAAAACTATTCCCTCTTAAGGACTGGCAACTATGCCTTTGGAGTTGGTACTATTTATCTAGGGCTTGTCTAAGAAACTGTCTCGCCTAAAGACTAGGATCCCTTCAAAGGCAGGGAAAGGAAATGGCAATATTCTGTTCAATTCTGTATAGTCCAGGGATCCTCAAACTACAGCCCGCGGGCCACATGAGGCAGTGTGATTGTATTTGTTCTCGTTTTGTTTTTTTTACTTCAAAATAAGATATGTGCAGTGTGCATAGGAATTTGTTCATAGTTTTGTTGTTTTTTTTTTTAAACTATAGTCCGGCTCTCCAACGGTATGAGGGACAGTGAACTGGGCCCCCTATTTAAAAAGTTTGAGGACCCCTGCGTGTATACTGAGTACCTTGTGAACAGAGTCAGTAGAATGCAATGGGCACTATACAGACTTTAAATCCTGGCTGTATGATTTTGGCAATTTACTTAACCTCCCTAAGCCTCATTTTCTCATCTGTAAACCCTACTTCAAGGAGGGGTTGTGGGGATTACATGAAATAATGCACAAGTACTTGCCATAATATGGCAGGTACTGTGCTAAGTGCTTAATGAGGTTTGCCTATTGTTATTATTGGTTTTACAAATGTTTGTTAGATGGCATGAAAGCCATTTGGTGCAGATGACTATAAAGATGAGAGTGTGAGAAAAAGACCCCTGGAGGAAAAGCATGTAGCTTCCTCCGAAAGGAGCAAGAATAATTAGAAGGGCTGAAATCTAAAAGTTTGTAACTTAAGTTACATAAATTTTTTGTTGACTCTGAGTCAATATCCATTGTTAATTCAGTATCTCTAAAAAAACCTGTGAGTCTTCAATGCCACAAAGGTAAATTTGAGGAAACAAACTAATAAAGAGCCAAATGAAGTGCCTCATGATTCATGAGCCTCCTGCTACAGGATAGAGACTAGGTGAGTCCACGGCTTCTCACCCATGGCACTACTGACATTTTAGGCAGGGTAATTCTTTGTTGTGGGTGTTATCTTGTGCATTGAAGGATATTTAGTGCATTCTCAGCCTCTAACAACTCCCCTCTTCCCAACTTGTGAAGCCCCAAAATGTCTCTACACAATGAATAACAAATTTTGTCCCCAGTTGAGAACCACTATGCTAAAGAGAGAATACAGTTTGAACCAATTCTGATGACTATTGCTTTTGGAAAACTGGCTGGACACTCTGGCCCTTAAATGGCAAATAAAGCAGTAGGTTGAGACTACAGAAAGTTCTAATGGAACAGGATGAAAGATGGGCACATACATGCAAAATGACAAAAGCAAACATTTTAGGGGAACAAAGCACAAAGACATTGTTGAATAAGGAAATCAACAATCTAAGACATTACCAAAAGAGGATTAAACTCTCTGACCAGCTCTTGGGGAGCTCAGGATGCCAACTTACAGGTAGTGAGCTGCATACTAAAGGTACTAGTTTTAAAGAGAACAGCTTAGCACGTCAGAGGGCACCAACCTTGGAAGGCAGGAGATTGTGGTGCCACGGCTGTTACTGGTTTGGTCATTGGGGCAGATGAGAAGGGGTCCTCAGAAGGTGTGCTGAAGGCGTTGGTGATCTGTGAGCACAGGGAGCTGATGCTCTCTGCTTCCCCTTCTACCTCCGGCACTGCAAGGCAAACAGAAAATGGCTCCAGACAGAAAAATGGAATAATCCTGAAATATAACAGATGATACAAGCTGCCATTTAACACTGTGTGAAGAAAACAGCTCAATTAACTGTCTGATAGAACTACAAAAGCAGCTTCAAAAAATCTGCTGACCATTTCACTGGATTTTCAGATGAGAAAGTATAAAATGTAAACAATTCATGTATTAAGGTACATCTTCTTCCTTTGCAAATCCCCCAATTTTTAAATTTCCTTTACTTTTAACACTGTGGGAATTTAGTGCTCTCTATTTGTGCCAAGATGTTCAGCTTTCTAGATGAAAGATGTTCAGGAACTTTCTAGAGGACATATATAACCTGTATGCCTTCTAGCCTATTGTATCAAACTGACAAGGTCATCACTCTCATTTTTTCTCCCAAGTCTCCAGTACCAAGTATATGAACTATGATAACATGAAAAAGTAAAAGTAAACAGAAGTATAGGACTCTAAGAGACTTTTTTTTTTGAGACAGAGCCTCAAGCTGTCGCTCACATCTGGCATCACAGCTCAGAGCAACGTCCAACTCCTGGGCTTAAGTGATTCTCTTGCCTCAGCCTCCCAAGTAGCTGGGATCACAGGCGCCCACCACAATGTCGGGCTATTTTTTGGTTGCAGCTATCATTGTTTGGCAGGTCCGGACTGGATTTGAACCCGCCAGCTCAGGTGTATGTGGCTGGCGCCTTAGCCGGTTGAGCCACAGGTGCCAAGCCAGAGACTTTGTTTTTAATACTGATTATTACCAACCAAGACATTACCAACAGAGGATTAAAGTCTCTGACTGGGAGACTTTAATCAGGATCTTACAGGATATTTCTGTATAACTGAGGAAGCTAATTGTATGTGCCAAACCTTTGTTTGCTCTTCTATAAAAAGAGAATAATAGTTTTGTGCCCTATCTACCCCAGAGGGAGACTGAAACAAGGTATTTGAAGCATGTGGAGTTTCAGTTTATACAACTGTTGAAAGCTAAAAAGACCCTCAGTAATCATCTTTTATTCTTTAGGCCTAGTTTCATCCATCAGAAGAACTTAACTCTTACTCTTACATCATCAGTGGGAATACCCTATTGAGAAGAACTTCCTCATATTCTGTTATATCAATGGCTTGATGTGTCTCGGAGGGAAGTAAAATAGGGCCTAATAAATTGACCAGATTTAACACTTTAGCTTCAAATTGTATGATTAGTATAGAGCTACAGGGCCTAGCTCAGCTGTACAGAGGCATACAAAGGTTTGTGTGGCAGTTCTAAAAAATAAAGAATGTTTGTGAGCAAGACCACTGTCTATGATGAACACTAGATCCTAGATTTATACAAGAGAACTATTTAGAGGTTTGTCCTATGGAGCCAACTAGCAAGAAGGACAGTGAGCACTAATCCATTTCTTCTGATACAGCTGCTAGTAATTCTATTAAAACGTACATGTTTCTGGGCGGCGCCTGTGGCTCAGCGGGTAGGGCGCCGGTCCCATATGCCGGAGGTGGTGGGTTCAAACCCAGCCCCGGCCAAATTAAAAAAAAAAAAAAAAAAGAAAAAAACGTACATGTTTCTAAAGCCTCTTAATTAATTCCCTGCTGGGTCCCTAATGGCAGAATAAAAATATAAACTTGAGTCCTCTGATGTCTGCAAGCAGTTTGGCTCAGAGGTAGTGAGTACACTTACATCAGGACAAACTACAAATCTTGCATCTCAGGCTAGAAATTCCATCATGGCTCTGTTGCCTATTTGTTGAAGAGAAATTAATAATACACATCTTTTCCCTCCATGGGCCTTAGTTTTCCTTCAATGGGAAATGACTCAACCAACCTCAGGGAAAGAGGCTAGTTTAAGGGGATTAGTGTCTCCACAGGAAGTGATGATGTTTCAGTGCTAGAGCACACAGTGGGTTAGGTGGCTGCTACATTACCTGCATTCTTTATGGGGAAATCAGTCTTCCTCTGCATGGTGGAAGGCAACTCATTGATGCGCAGGGATAGCTGGCGTTTAAAGGGTGACATCTTCTGGCTAAGAGCAGGAAATCCTCGGAAAGAGCCTTGGCGAGCAAGCTGTTCAATAGGTGCATGCCGGCGTGGGATGGCATGAGGATTGTTCACCTCAAGTGAAGAAGTGGCATCCGAAGTGGGAGAAGTGGGAGAGGATGGGGATGGGGCAGTGTTGCCAGAAGCCACTGATGAACCAACTACTGTTTTATCTATTTCAGCTTAAAAAAATCAAGAGAAAGAGGCTCTTAGCAATGTCTTCAGATAATCTGAGTTTTACAGAGCTATCAAACTCAAAAGCCCTTTAGGTCTTTTCAGGATATTACAGGACATTTCTATATAACCGAGAAATACAGTTATACAGAATATAACTATTTCCTCCTTCCCAATGTTTTTTAAAAAGATAGCTTAGAAGCAGAGTTCAGATCTATTTTTCAGACAGATTAAAAGGTTTAATAACTTACTATATGTCACACAGCATATCTCCTGTGTGTTAGATCTTTTATTCTAAGGCAGTGATTTATAAATTAAGACTTTAAACAATATTCTATAAACCCAGTTCCTATAAACTCCTAACAAGAGGTCCTTTAAAGAATGGTTTTTGGGCTGGGTGTGGTAACTCATGCCTGTAATCCCAGGCTTTGGGAGGCTGAGGTGGGAAGACTGCTTTAGCCTAGGAGACTGAGACCAGCCTAGCTCACACAGCAAGAGCCTGTCTCTATGGAAAAAAGAAAAAAATTAGCCAGACCTGGTGGCGTGTGCTTGTAGTCCTAGCTATGTGGGAAGCTGAGGCAGGAGGATCACTTGAGCTCAGGAGTCTGAGGCTGCAGTGAGCTATAATTGTGCCACTGCACTCCAGCAGCTTGGGCATCAGAACAGAGCAAGATTTTTTTTTTTTTTTTTTTTTTGAGACAGAGTCTCACTATGTTGCCTTGGTAGAGTGCTATGGCGTCACAGCTCATAGCAACCTCAAACTCTTGGGCTGAAGTGATTCTCTTGCCTCAGCCTCCCAAGTAGCTGGGACTACAGGCGCCTGCCACAACACCTGGCTTTTTTTGTTGTTGCAGTTGTCATTGTTTATTAGCTGGCCTAGGCTGGGGTCAAACCTGCCACCTTCGGTGTATGTCACTGGTGCCGTAACCACTGTGCTATGGGCACCGAGCCTTGTATTTTTTTTTTTTTTTTAAATAACAGCTCATGGTTTTCAGTGTTTTATGGTGGAGGGGTGAGGAGGTACTTTTGAGAATGACAGAGTCTAAATAAGCATACATATAGACATATACTTTTGATTAGGTATCAAAGAATGTCATATAAGGCAATCTTAAAATCATGGAATCGTGGAAAATATGTATTTTTGGTTCATTTGAATAAAAGCATACAGAAGTAAATTTTTAAATTGGATTAAACCTGAATATAAGACTGTTCCTATGGGGTTACCAGTCGAGTTCCATTCTGATCATGGAAAATCTACCCCCAACCCTTATGATCCTTTGTAGATCTTAGGACCCAATCTCTTTAGAGTTGCTGTGCAAAGAAAAGAGTATTATTTGGTGGTATTAAAGAATATGTTTTCAGCTTGAAAAAAATCACTAAAGTATACTGAATAATGGCTACATAGATTAAATTTTCTAGTAAAGAGCATGCATTTTTTCATTCTTTGGTTCCCTGGTGCAAATGTTTATAAGAAATGAAAAAAAAAGTTACTATCAATAATTACAAATAAAAATATGTATGCTTTTTTGAGGAGGCTTAAGAATTAGAGCTGTCTGGGTCATTAAATCGATGACATTATCTAAAAAGGCTAGTTTAGAACTAAAAGGACATAGTAAAAATGTATTGAAATTATAGTAATGTCTATTAGTTAAACTGAACTGTTTGTACATTTGTTGGTTTCAACCCTAGCTATACACAAGAATGCAAAATATTTTCAAGTCCTATCACTTAGTTCTAAAATACCTAACCCAAATTTATAGACTCCTGAGTTTTGAATGTTTGTACAGGCATTTCGGCTGTGATGCCATGTTACCTAAAAACCCCTCATGATCTATAAAATCACCCACTATAATTAACAGGGAGCTATGTGAAAAAGAGTTAGGGGCTGACCTCTGGATCAGTATTTTTGTGACTGTAAAGCACTAAAACTCAGCAATACTCCAATAATAAAAACTGTATCACTATTAAATCTCCGCCAGCCCTAAACTCTGGGACTTGTGCTTCTTCCTTCAAGATACAGGTACTTGATGGCATTTGCTTCTCTCAGAACTCAGATGTTTTCAGGATGGGAGGGAGAGAGGAGGAGATGTCTTTGAAGAATCAGCTGTACTCTCCATTTCCCCCAAAAGAATACATTTGAAGCCATGAAACTAGTCACTCTAAAAGAAGGCACTTCTGTAAGATTTTCAGCTTTGTTATTGTGGTCTTCTTATGTGGCTAAGCTTTGTCCTTGATTAAAAGAAAACTTGTCCCCGAAAGCTTCAAAATATTGCCCTACTGGGAAAAACTGAATCAAACAAATATACAGTAGAACAGACTGTACCTTTCTTGGCATCTTGCATTTGTTTCATGATCTCCTCTCTTTCTGCTTGTTCAGTGGCTGTTGTGACACGGAATGATCCTTCTCTTGTAAAAGTGGTCCGACTAGCATCAAAAGTAGCAGTCACTCCACATTCCTTCTCCCTCTTCTGCTTACGCTCTAAACAGGCTGCAAAAGCACAGCCTACTGCATGGCTCAACCTCTCACCCTGATGAGAGCAGAAGGTATCAAAAGCTTTTTTAGAGTTACAGTAATAACCATTACATGCGAATAAATCTGTTTTTACATAAGGCAAAATGTTGTGAACTCCAGCTTAAAATTAGGTTCTAATTTATTAGCATGCCAAGTTACTTTAAAAGAATAAATCATCTTAGCTAGCAATTATATTAACTGTTGTAGGTGTTGGGTAAAGTGATCATTAGCAACTTGGTGCTTTTGTGAGCAGCCATGGAGATACTCAGGTTCCCTTTGTCATGTCATCTCTGGTTACCAGCTTAGAAAATCATACTCAAACTTTCAAGCCTTGATGTGCAAACTTTTAGGTGACCTTTAGGGGAATTAGGGAAATATTTACCAGGTATTTCTAAGAAACCCCTGGAAAGGCAAGGCAAAGTTTGGTAGCTTAAGTACATTGTTACCATGTCTAGGAAAAAAAAGTACAAACTTCAAACTTCTGAAAAATATAATTCCAGTGATTAAAAGAGAATCAGAAAAAGGAAAACTTAGCTTTCTGTCTCCCCTTTCTAACTGCTCCCCCATCTAAGCAAACCTTTCCATTTATGCTTCTAGGCTTTCCACCACACCTTTCCTATCTTCGTCTACCTTTATCCAATCCCCAACTTTACCTCCCAACCAAACACAGGCAAAAGTGAAAGCAGGTTTTCATCCATGCTCTCTACTTATAAAGGTGTTAAACAGATAAAGCAGATTTGTGTATAGGAGGAGTGAGGGACTTAAATATTGCTTTTAGATACCCTAGATTACTCTGAGTCAATTTAATAAATTCAATGGATTATTTTTAGCAGGGTTATCTGTAACTTTCAACTGCAGTCTCCAACCTCCAAGCTGCAGACTGGTTTTGTCCACAGCCTGCTAGGAACTGAGCTGTACAGCAGCACCACTGGAGTTCTATCTCCTGTCCCATTCCCCTAACCACGGGAAAATTGTCTTCATGGGAAACCAGTCCCTGGTGCCAAAAAGGGTGGGGACCACTGGTTTTAAACCATATCCCTAACTGTAGAATAAAAAAGTTAGAGATGACATAAAAATTGTTGGCATCATTCATAGTAAGAAGAGATATTTGGGCACAGGGAGTCTTTTGTGATATTCTCAAAAATCACACTATGTAGGCAGCTACTCCTACATATGGCTCTGAACAAGTAATTTCGTTGGATTTTGCATGCCAATATTAAATTATCATTAAGATAAGTAATGTTGAAAATGTTTTTCTCTAAGATTTTTCCATGACTGTAAATCTTTGACTGCTTATTTAAAGACTGATAGCCCTACCCTATGAATTGCACATGAGTTTCCATCTAATTTCTCAGTCGGGTGATACAAGGCTGGGTACTTGTAAAGAAAGGATACTGAAAGATTCTTAGAACCCTTTTGCTTTTGAACATAGCTGTATTGTAGGACAGAGTTATAGGCCAGGGAAGCTTATTATTATTTTTCTCCTAGGCCTAGGGCAGAGATTTTTGAAGAGTGACCTCACCCTCAAGCAAAAGCATCACTTGAGAACTTGATATAAGTACAAATTCTCAAGCTTCAACCCTAGATCCATTAAATAAAAAATGCTGGGGGTGGAGCCCAACAGTCCACAATTTCAAAAGAAGTCCTCTAGGTGATTCTGATACAGAACTACTAGCCTAAGAGACTCAAGCAATCCGTAGGGCCATAATTTGACAATAAAAATGGTTTAAAACTGGTATCAGGAAACTCTTGATCTCTGAATATACTATCTTTGAGGTTTTCTTAGGTCTGAGAGAGACAGAGGAAAAGCGTAGGTTTAGGGTGGTGCCTGTGGCTCAGCGGGTAGGGCGCCGGTCCCATATGCCGGAGGTGGCGGGTTCAAACCCAGCCCCGGCCAAATTAAAAAAAACAAAACAAAACAAAACAAACAAACAAAAAAAACGTTAGAAAAGCGTAGGTTTAGTTACCCCAACTCATTCAAAGTGTCTGTGTTGGCTCAGTGCCTGTAGCTCAAACAGCTACAGCGCCAGCCACATACACCAGAGCTGGCGGGTTTGAATCCAGCCCAGGCCTGACAAACAAAGACAACTACAACCAAAAAAGAAAAAAAAAAAATCCAGGTGTTGTGGCAGGTGCCTGTAGTCCCAGCTACTTGGGAGACTGAGGCAAGAGACTCCCGGTTGCTGTGAGCTGTGACACCACTGTACTCTACAGAGGGCGACAGCTTGAGACTCTGTCTCAAAAACAAACAAACAAACAAACAAAAAAAACCCCAACAACAAAGTGTCTGTATCAAAGGAAGAACAGCTTAAATAATATTAGCTACAATTTTTGGAGCAGTTAAAAGAGGCCAGACCCTATGGTAAGTGTGCTTATAATCATCTGATTTAAATCTTCACAATTCTCTCCTTTTATACAAGTGGATACTAAGATTTAGAGAATGTTAAGTAATTTGCACCAAATCCCATAGCTAGTAGGAACCCAAACCAGGACTGAAACCCAGATCTGGCTCAAAACTTGAGCTCTTAGAATTTGTTTATAAAGCCTTAAAAGATTTTGGTCAATTTTAGAGCATGGTCACCCTCTCTTCCAAGATAAACCCCTGGGCAAGAGCTTAATTGAGCTGCAGCCTTCACAAATGGCTATACTGGACGGCACCTGTGGCTCAGTGAGTAGGGTACTAGCCCCATATACTGAAGGTGGCGGGTTCAAACCCTGCCCCAGCCAAACCGCAACAACAACAACAAAAATAGCTGGGTGTTATGGTGGGCGCCTGTAGTCCTAGCTACTTGGGAGGCTGAGGCAAGGGAATCACCTATGCCCAGGAGTTGGAGGTTGCTGTGAGCTGTGACGCCACAGCACTCTACCGAGGGCGATAAAGTGAGACTCTGTCTCTAAAAACAAACAAACAAACAAATGGCTATACTCCCTATTCTGTCTGGACTTAAAAAAACTCAGAAATTATATACTCTATGCTATATGTATAGGTTAAGGGAAATGCTTAGGACCAGAAATGTTTTTGGATTTTTTTCAGATTTTGAAATATTTGTATCATACTTACTGGTTCAGAACCCAAATACAAAAATATGAAATCTGAAAATCTCCAATCTGAAATGTTCCAATAATTAGCATTGAGTATCATGTCAACATGTCTCAAAAAGTTTTGGACTTTGGCGCATTTCAGATTTTCAGATTTGGTATGCTCAACCTATAATAAAAGTATCATCATCTAAAAGACTTATCTTTTATGTCAGAATTTTAAGTAATTTACATGAAGGATGAAATTATTCTCTATTTTAAAACAATTTTCTACCATGCAACAATTTCTAGCACAGTTATTAATTCTACTAAATTTAATATTTTTATTTTTATATTAGTTGATCATACGTCCCAATTTAATCCTTTCCTATATAGTAGCCTCTTTGCCAATAAATTTATTAATACCATACCCAGATGTGTAGCAAACAAAATAACATTTAAGAGTCCTAAAAATATTTCCAATCATAAAAAGTTTCAAAGTTCAGCAACTACCATGGCCAGAGCACTTTCACTTCCTTTAATGAGCTTGTATCTCAGTCAATCATTTTGCAACTCACTGGGTTATACCAAGAGTATGAACTGTTTGAATAATAGGTTCAAAAATAGTCTAGTTTAGGCATTTTCAAGAGCAGCTGTAGCAGCATGTACTTGTTAAAAATATATTGGAAATTGTTAGTTAAGCAAACCTGGAAGGAGCTCAGTTGAGAATACTCACAATGAAACACATGTTGGACTCACCGTGTCTTTGACAGCCATGAAGCAGTGACAGATCCAGCGCCGAGTGGTGCCATCACGACAAATGTAAGAAAAGGCTCTGTCAAAGTTCCTATCTGGGGCACAGAAAGAAACTTTCTCTATTGTCTGGTCAACTATGAGGTCCTAGAAAATAGGAAGCACAAAGGGCAGACTTATGAGGTTATTCTGGCTTCTCAGAATAAACCCAGGATGTTCATTTCACAATACAGAATCCCTACATCTGATGCAACTAGGCTATGGAATAGCTAGGTCTGTGTCTAGTCCTGAGAATTCTACTTAGTGGGGCTGGGCGCAGTGGCTCATACCTGTAATCCTAGCACTTTGGGAGGCCGAGGCTGGTGGATTGCCTGAGCTCACAGGTTCAAGATCAGCCTGAGCCAGAGCAAGACCCTTGTCTCTAAAAATAGCGGGGTGTTATGGCAGGTGCTCCCCCAGCTACTTGGGAGGCTAAGGGAAGAGAATTGCTTGAGCCCAAGAGTTTGAGGTTGCTGTGAGCTATGATGTTACAGCACTCTACTGAGGGGGGACAAAGTAAGAAATGTCTTAAAAAAAAAAAAAAAAGCTACTTAGGGGACATCCCAAGAGGCATTCTGCCCAGATGCCTTCTTTACCTCATTTATGTGTTCTAAATATATGCTTGTAGAGCGGTGCCTGTGACTCAAAGGATTAGGGCACCGGCCCCATATGCCGGAGGTGGTGGGTTCAAACCCAACCCCAGCCAAAAAACTGCAAAAAAAAAGAGGTAGACAAATGGAGAGCAAAAACTGATCATTCCCTGAGAGAGTTGTGGGTCATTCTAAAGTATATGCTTGTTCATTTTAGTTTTAGATCTCTTTTAGGGTAGGTTCTGTGTTCAATTTGATAATATATATAAATCAAGAGGAATACAAGTCATGTTGAGTACCTCTTATAATTGCAGAGGTCAAATGTGACTTGAGTATTACAGTTTTAATGACAGTTTTTTTTTGGCTACGTGCTGTAGCACAGTAGTTACAGCGCTAGCCACATGCACCAAGGCTGGCAGGTTTGAACCCAGCCTGGGCCAGCTAAACAATAACTGCAACAAAAAAATAGCTGGGCATTGTGGCAGGCGCCTGTAGTCCCAGCTACTTGGGAGGCTGAGGTAGAAGAATCGCTTATGCCCAAGAGTTTGAGGTTGCTGTGAGCTGTGTGCCATGGCACTCTTCTGAGGATGACATAGACTCTGTGTCAAAAAAAAAACAAATATATATATGTATGTGTGTGTGCGCGCGTGCGCGCACACACACACATAGTTTTTTCTTTTCTTAAAATGTGTGTACTTGTTTGGGCACCTTCTGTATATATATGTTCTTTTCTGCACCTTGCTTTTTTTCAACTAACAATATACCCTATCCAGTGAATTTTTTATTTCAGATATTGTATTTTTGAAGTGTGAAATTTCCATTTGGTACTTTTTCAGTTTCTATTCTCAGCTGAGATTTTCTATCTCTTCATTCAATGAGCATATTTTCCTTTTAATCACTGAGTATAGTTATAATATCTGTTTTAAAATCCTTGTTTGCTAGTTACAACATCAGGGTCATCTCAAGTTTGAGACCCTACTGATTGTCATTTACTGATGAAAAGGAGTCAAGACTTTTCTGTTTCTTTGTATGCTGAGTAATTGCACTGCATTTGTAGACACCGTGTTACATGTAGAGGGTCCGGATCCTATTACATTCATTGAAGTGTTATGTTTTTGATTTTATAGCAGGAAGTGAATTCAGTTATACTCAAATGGAAAATTCTATCTTCTAGACAGCAGCTCAAATGTCAGTTTTTATATTATTAGTTGGGTCATTTGGAGTCTGCCTTATAACCTACATGCTGAAGGGGTCAGAGATTTGGGCAGAATTTATATACAGAATTTGGGGTTCCCTGTCTTTGGCTCTTTCATTTTCAGTATTCCCCTTACTTTTCAGTGGCTATCGTTACTTCAAACCTGTCTTCTTGTTTTTCAGAACAAAAACACTAGGATTTTCTCACATAAGTTTTAGCTACCCTAAATGGTACAGACCAGGGCCCATCTTTAGGCAAGAAGCTGTGAAATGATAGATCACTCAGTATAATTTCCTTCTTCCAAGTGTCAGCTTCCCTCCAGAATCTTCCTTCTTTGGGTTACTTTCTTGTACCTTCAAATAACTGTGTTGTTTTGTTCAGAGTATATAATTATTTGCAGGAGGATCAGTCCAATAAGAACTTTATCCAGTCACTGCTAGAAGTAAAACATGCTGAAGGCTTTTGAAAATTTGTTAATTTTTTTCTTTGCAATATAAATATCATTTTCCTTCATCTTTCCATATGTAATTCAATCACATTTTCATCTACAATTTCTTTTTTTTAATTTATTTATTTTTATTGTTAAGTCATAGCTGTGTACATTAGTGCAATCAAGGGGTACAATGTGCGGGTTTCATATACAATCTGAAATATTCTCATCAAACTGTTCAACATAGCCTTCATGGCATTTTCTTAGTTACTGTACGTGGGCATTTGTATTCTGCATTTAGTAAGTTTCGCCTGTACCCTTTCTAAGATGCACCGTAGATGTGGCCCCACTCATTACCCTCCCTCACCAAAACCTCCCCCCTCCCTTCCCCTTCCTTGGTTCTTTCCCCATATTCTTGTGCTATAGTTGGGTTATAACCTTCATGTGAAAGCTATAAATTAGCTTCATAGTAGGGCTGAGTACATTGGATCCTTTTTCTTCCACTCCTGAGATACTTTGCTAAGAAGAATATGTTCCAGCTCCATCCATGTAAACATGAAAGAGGTAAAGTCTCCATCTTTCTTTAAGGCTGAGTAATATTCCATGGTATACATGTACTACAATTTGCTAGTCCATTCGTGGGTCGATGGACACTTGGGCTTTTTCCATGACTTAGCGATTATGATTCATCTACAATTTCATCAATTTATTCCTTTTTCTAAGAAATCATCCAAGAGTTGGTTTCTATACTAAATGTGTATATTCCCAAGTACGAACACTAACACAACCAAGGTAGACACAGTGGAGAGAGGGATAGTAAAGCAGCTTGACATAGCTTCTTGCTCAAAGGTTAAGGACTTTAAATTTTGGCTTTTGTTCTATAACTTTGTGCCGGGGATCAATGCATGGTCTTATAACAAACACTCATCTGGGCTTGGCGCCTGTGGCTCAAGTTGCTAAGGCACCAGCCACATACACCTGAGCTGGCGAGTTCAAATCCAGCCTGGGCCTGCCAAACAACAATGATGCTGCAACCAAAAAATAGCTGGGCATTGTGGCAGGTGCCTGTAGTCCCAGCTACTTGGGAGGCAGAGGCAGGAGAATTGCTTGAGCCCAGGAGTTGGAGGCTGCTGTGAGCTGTGATGCCATAGCACTCTATCCATGGGGACAGCTTGATGCTCTGTCTCAAAAAAAAAAAAACAAAAAAAACACTCATCTCGATATAGTATTAATCTCTGGTTATAGCTAAATATGAGGGTGAGAAGATGAGTCCAGTGGTGACAAGCCATCAATTGTTTAATGTGGAAATAATTAAATTAATGCATGTTCTGTAAGTAGCCACCAGGGGACAACATCACTTTCTAACTTTTGTAAATAACAATTAAATACATAGCCTCCAAGTACAACAAATTTCATTCAAACACTAATGAAAACTACAGAAGTTCCTAAAAATAAGTTAATTAAAATGATCACTGTTTCTAACAACAATGTACTAAAATTTAAGACTATGGCTTCTCTTGAACCTAAAACCTTTACTACAAGGCCAAAAGACTAAAATGCAGCCATATTAAATCACTTAAAATTTTACCAGGCAAGTTGGAACTGGAGATCATTATCCTAAGTAAAGTATCTCAGGAATAGAAAAACAAATATCACATGTACTCTCTAATAATTGGGAGTTAATAGATGGGCACAAAAGAGATGTAAAGTTCATTTGAAATCAAGAAGGGAGGACTGGTGAGATAAAAACCTATCGGCTCAGTGGCTGTGGCTCAAGTGGCTAGGGTGCCAGCCACATACACCTGAGCTGGTGGGTTTGAATCCAGCCCGGGCCCGCCAAACAACAATGATGGCTGCAACCAAAAAACAGCTGGGTGTTTTGGTGGGTGCCTGTAGTCCTAGCTACTTCCGAGGCGGAGGCAGGCGAATCCCTTGAGCCCATAAGTTGGAGGTTGCTGTGAGCTGTGATGCCACAGTACTCTACCCAGGGCAACAGCTTGAGGCTCTGTCTCAAAAAAAAAAAACAAGAAAACCTACCTATCAGGTATAATGAACACTATTTGGGTGATAGGTACACCTAAAGTCCCAACTTAAGCATTATAAAAGGTATCCAAGAATTGGGCGGAGCTTGCCGCCCGCAGGGGTTACTGAGGAAAGGAGAACGCGTGGCTCTCTGAAACCTGCGCACGCGCTGTGACCTCCCCCAGCCCGTGGGAGGCGGGGTTCGCGCGCGCGGCGGGCAAAATATCTATTCGTCAGACCCGCCCTCTTCGTCCACTTCACTGAGAGGAGGCGAGGGGTCCGCGGAGGGAAGCGTGGGGCTAAGTGGGCGGGGCGTCGCGCTAGAGCGCGGCCTGCAAAAGAAGGGAGGGGGAGGGACAGAAAAAAAAAAAAGAAAAAAATAAAAAAAAAGTATCCATGTAAGAAAAACATTTGTACCCCCCCTTAATATTTTGAGATTTAAAAAAATTTATGAGGCAAGTTGCCTATCAAAACTGCTTCTTCCCTGCCAGACTTTCTATAACATTTGAATGTTTCTGAAAAATTAATCTTCTTAATTTTTTTCCTGACTTTTAGGTCTCATAGGAATTTTAATTAATGATTAAATGCACTTATGCAGGGTGGCCATTAAGTTTGTGTGCAATTTATAATATTGACTTTATGGCCACTCTGTATAATACTTTATGCTTTCTAGGGGCAGATCTATTTTTATTTAGGCACCAAGAACCACTTTCTCTCAAACACAAAATGTTACCTGTGATTTGAGATATTGTTTGGATTCTAAGTAAATGTTAACCAAAGGGCCATTTACTACTTAAGATGTCACTTAAACTGGGTTTACAGTCAAAAGGCAGGTTAATTAGTTCAAATATCATATTCTAAAAATAGTGCTTTCTAAAAATAGTGGTTTTTTTTGTTTGTTTTGAGACAGTTTGACTTTGTCGCCCTTGGTAGAGTGCTCACAGCAACCTTAAACTCTTAGGCTCAAGCAATTCTCTTGCCTCAACCTTCCGAGTAGCTGGGACTACAGGCATGTGTCACTATGCCCAGGTAGCTTTTCTATTTTTAGTAGAGATGGTGTCTTGCTCTTGCTCATCTCGAACCTGTGAACTCAGGCAATCCACCCACTTTGGCCTCCCAGAGTGTAAAGACTGTTTTCTTTCTTTCTCTTGCTTCCTTTTTTTTTGAGACAGGGTCTCAAGCTGTTGCCCTAGGTAGAGTGCAGTGGCGTCATAGGTCACAGCAACCTCCAACTTGGGCTCAAGTGATCCACTCGCCTCAGTTTTTCTATTTTTAGTAGACAGAGGGTCTCACTTTTGTTCAGGCTGGTCTTGAACCAGTAAGCTCAAGCAATCCACCCACCTCAGCCTCCCAGAGTGTTAGGATTACAGGCATGAGCCACCATGCCTGGACCCAAGACAGTGTTTGCTTAAAGAACAAGAAGAAATTTCAGATGTGGCCTATCTTCTTCTTTTTTGTTATGAGACTCAGTTGCCCTGGATAGAGTGCCATTGGCTTATAGCTCACAGCAACCTCAAACTCTTGGGCTTAAGTGATCCTCTCGCCTCAGCCTCCCAAGGAGCTGAGACTACTGGTTCCCGCCACAATGCCTGGCTAGTTTTTTCTATTTTTAGTAGAGGCAGGGTCTTGCTCTTGCTCAGACTGGTCTCCAACTCCTCAGCTCAATCTACCTACTCAGCCTCCCACAGTGCTACGACTATGGGCCTGAGCCACTATGCCAGCCCCATTATCTTTTTTAAAAATTTTAAATTATGACAAAAGGTCCATCATCTTTCTTTTTAAGACAGACCCTCAAGCTTTCACCCTGGGTAGAGTGCCGTAGCATCACAGCTCACAGCAACCTCCCAACTCCTGGGCTCAAGCGATTCTCCTGCCTCCGCCTCCTAAGTAGCTGGGACTACAGGCGCCCGCCACAATGCCTGGCTATTTTTTGGTTGCAGAGTTCATTGTTGTTTGGTGGGCCCAGGCTGGATTCGAACCCACCAGCTTAGGTGTATGTGGCTGGTGCCTTAGCTGCTTGAGCCACAGGCACTGAGCCGGTCCATCATCTTTTATATCAGATTTGTGGAGGTGAAAAATTTTAATTTAACATTAAAAGAACAAAAACAGAACTCAGAGCTTAACATTGAATGCTAATGCTTAGTATATTATATAAACATACTATGTCATGTAGAACAAAATATTGAGATGATTTCTATTTTTCATAGGGTAAATGAGTAACTATATTAGTTTCCTGAATGTTTAATAGACTCTCATAAGAATGTACTTTGGACAAGGAGGCAGGGTATGGAATGACTATAACAGATTAATGGCATTATATTTGACTATTAGAGATTTAAAAGAACATATGAGCAATTTCATTTAAACTTATAAAAATCTTACCTTAGTTTTTTCATCAACAACTCTAAGTCCATCTGCCGAGACCCACAAAACTGCCTTAACTGCTTTCTTTCCAGTCTTTCAAGAGAAACCAAAAAGAGAAGGAGGGGAGACAAAAATATTTTTAATATTAAAAAAAGTCATTTCCACAGAAAACACTGACTTCTATCTTCCAAAAGTCCCAAGTACAGATGGAGTCCAAGTTCAGGAAGGGTGCCCAAAGCCAAATACTCAAACCAAACTGGAGAAACATTCAGGAAAAAACAAGCCAGAGCCATTATTTTAGAAACACAATGCAAAACAATAAGATAAAATTAAGTAACAGAGAAAGGGCAGATGGAATAAAAACTAAGATATCACATTTCATAAAGGGCAAAGAATTCATAACTAGATTCTTTACCCACTTAAAAAAATCAAGAAAACCAAGAATACATAAGGAGTTACACCACAAGTAGCTTCTACAAGCGTACTTAGAGTTGACAAAACATATAAATCTAAATTGAGATGCTGACCATGCCACTATCCTGTGACCCCAATGTATATAGCAGAACCCTTGGTTACCTAAAATTTTCATGTTACAAATGCAGTTAAGTCTTCATTATTCTATTCAATTTTTTTTTTTACTTCTTGTAAAGCTCTTCTTATCTAATAATACTCTTATAAAAACCATTATTTCTTCTCTCGAGATCACCACAGAACTGGCTTCTAAAAATTTTTATTTAGGCTCGGCGCCTGAAGCTCAAGCGGCTAAGGCGCCAGCCACATACACCTGAGCTGGCAGGTTCAAATCCAGCCCAGGCCTGCCAAACAACAATGATGGCCACAACCAAAAAATACCTGGGTGCTATGGCGGGTGCCTGTAGTCTTAGCTACTTGGGAGGCTGCGGCAAGAGAATCGCTTGAGCCCAGGAATTGGAGGTTGCTGTGAGCTGTGATGCCATAGCACTCTACCCAGGGTGAAAGCTCTCTGAGGCTCTGTCTCAAAAAAAAAAAAAAATTTTTTTTTATTTAAATCTATTTTTATTTTAGAGATAGGGTTTCACTGTGTTGCCCAGGCTAGAGTGTTGTGTCTGTTAATACAAGTGGGATCACAGAGCACTGTAACCTCAAATTCCTAGGCTCAAGCAATCTTCCTGCCTCAGCCTCCCAAGTAGCTGGGACTACAGGTGCTGTACCTGGCTTTGGTTTGGCTTTTAATTTGATATTAAATAAATGGAGTCATTTTGGGGGCATATGAGGATTTAAAAACTCTGAAAAAAATAATTTCATATAATGAATTTTCTTTTTACTGGCTGAGAAAAGACTATTTAGGCATATGAGAATCATATGAGTACAAGCTGATGTATGATTTCTCCAATGATGGAATGTAAAAGTAAAGGAGCAGTTAAAAAGAAAGGATGATACAGTAAAATTAAACAAAGCAGAACAAAGGCTGAGAACAGGTTTTAGATTATCATAAGTACAGATCATAGGTGGGCATTGTGGTGGGTGTCTGTAGTCCAAACTTCTATGAAGGCTGAGACAAGAGGATCACTTGAGCCTGAGAGTTTGAGGTTGCTATGAACTATAATGCTACAACAACCTAGCCAGGGCAACAAAAGTGATGTTCTTATCTAAATTAAAAAAAAAAAAAAGATATCAAAAAGAAAGTGGTGCTAAGACTGGAGGAACAGCCTCTAAGAGAGACAAGTAAGAATAACAGACACGGGCGGCGCCTGTGGCTCAGTGAGTGGGGCGCCAGCCCCATATACCGAGGGTGGCGGGTTCAAACCCAGCCCCGGCCAAACTGCAACAAAAAGTAGCCAGGTATTGTGGTGGGCACCTGTAGTCCCGGCTACTCGGGAGGCTGAGGCAAGAGAATCGCATAAGCCCAAGAGCTGGAGGTTGCTGTGAGCCGAGTGATTCCACGGCACTCTACCCGAGGACAGTAAAGTGAGACTGTCTCTACAAAAAAAAAAAGAATAACAGACACTTTCTACCATTCTCCTCTATGTCTAAGCCTAAGAATTCTAGATAAGGGAGGCCTGGCCTTCTTTAAATGAACTGTTGAGATCCACTTGGCTTCATCATCTCTACCCTCAACATAAATTTGATGAATGCCTATAATATGACAGCCAGTGGAAATACTCAGAAGAGCTCACAGTCCATTGAAAGGTGACACTTATATAAACAAAAAATAAATAATATAGGGTGGCAGCTATGGCTCAGTGAGTAGGGCGTCGGCCCCATATACAGAGGGTGGCTGGTTCAAACCTGGCCCCGGCCAAACTGCAACAATAACAAAAAGATAGCTGGGCATTGTGGTGGGCGCCTGTAGTCCCAGCTACTTGGGAGAGTGAGGCAAGAGAATCACCTAAGCCCAAGAGCTGGAGGTTGCTGCAATCTGTGATGCCACAGCACTCTCCGGAGGGCAACAAAGTGAGACTCGTCTCTAAAAAAATAAAAATAAAAAAATAAATAAATAAATAATATAGTAATAAGTGCTACAGAAGAGCTGAGAACAAGACACAATAATGCCAGAAAGGAGGTATAATCAAATCTATTTATGGAACTAGGAAAGGTTACAAAGGAGAAGATTGATCTGGGTCCTGAAATGATCTTTTTTGACACCCTAAGTAGGAGTAGGGAAGCAGGGAATAACAGAGGTAGTGGACAAGTCAGGCAGAAGAAACAGCAATATGGGACATGGGAGCAAATAACACAGTAAGTCTGGAGCTCTACCAATATTTCAGTATGGCTTGGTAAGCAGGCTGGGTGAGAGAGGAGCAAGGAGAGATAAAGAGTAGGAAAGGCCTAGTCTTGAAAGGCATTGTATACTCCAGGAATTTAATCTTAATTCTCTGGGTAATTAGAAGCCAAGGAAGGAATCAAAACAAATACGAGATGTACATTTTAAAAACATCACTTTGACAGCAGCGTAGAAGGGTTAGAGAGACTGGCCAAGGAAGCAGGAAGACCACAAGTTGTGGGTGTGAGAAAATGTCAGTTGAGCTCCCTTGGCTGAGATAGGTATGAAGATGAAAAGATTTTACTTAAGGGGAGGAGTTGAGGATTCCTCTTTGATTCCTGAGTAAAGAGGTACACTAACCAAAATAAAGAACAGAACAGATGAAAAATCAAGTTTGAGAGAAGAATAGGACTTCAGTTTTAGTGTGCAAAATAATGTCCATATAAAATCCAGGTGAAGACATTGATAGATAATTGGATATATGGGTCTGAAACTCAGAAGAGAATTCTAAGATGGAATTTTAGAACAGAGACATTAATGATCAGAGTAATAAGAGGCTAAGGGCACTAGAACACCAATAATTGAAGAATTGGGAGAGCTATGAATAGTTCCTTGAAACATGAGAAAAGGAATAGTAAGCATGAGGGACAGGAGAATGGAGAGAAAGTAGTGTCACTGAAACTAAGGGAGAAGAATTTCAAAAAGTAATGGATGGTCCAAAATGTCAAATGTTACATAATGATCAAGTAAGCAAAAATGTGAAAAATACCTACTGGATTGACTCATGCCTGTAATCCTAATACTCTGGGAGGATAAGGTTGGTGGATCACCTAAATTCAGGATTTAGAGACCAGCCTGAACAAGAGCAAGACTCCCCTCTCCTAAAAGTAGAAAAACTAGTCAGGAGATTTGACTGCTGCCTTGTAGTCCCAGCAACTCAGGAGGCTGAGGCAAGAGGATCACTTGAGCCTAAGAGTTTGAGGTTGCTCTACCCCAGGCAACAGAATGAGACTCTCTCCCCAAAAAGGAAAACATCCACTGAATTTAAAACAATGAAGGTAGGGGGCACCTGTAGCTCAGTGGTTAGGGTGCCGGCCACATGCTCCAGGGCTGGTGGGTTCAAACTCAACCCGGAGCCTGCTAAACAAACAAAAAAATAAAATAAAATAAATAGCCGGGCATTGTGGCGGGCACCTGTAGTACCAGGGGAACTGAGGCAAGAGAATTGCTTGAGCCTGAGAGTTTGAGGTTGCTGTGAGCTGTGACGCCAGGGTGCTCTACCAAGGGCGACAAAGTGAAACTCTGTCTCAATTTAAAAAAAAAAAAAAAACATTGAAGGTATGGTCACATGATAGAGGTCATGACACAATGTTATGTGTCAACTTTGCTAGGCTATGGTTATCCAGATGTTTGGTCAAATGCTAGTCCAAATGTTGCTGTGAAGGTATTATGTAGATATGATTACCATTTTCAATCTCAACATAAGGAACGAGGCCCACTGTACTGATACGTATATGTGGTGCATGTCTGATCTATGAAAATTAGGTTAACTTGAGGTGGTTAATGTAGGGAGGTTTTATTGTAGTTGAAGTCCTCAGAGCAAAAACAGGTTTTCTAGGGGAAGAAGAAATCTTGCCTAAGTTTCCAGCCTGCTGGCCTCTATATAAATTTCAGACTTGCCAACCAGTCCCTACAATTGCATGAGTCAATTCTTAAAATAAACATATTTTTCACTGGTTCTTTCTTTCTGGAGAACCCTGACTTATACAGAAGTGGAAGTTAGACTAGAATAGGTTTAAGAAGTAAATGAAAGGTGAGAAGAATCTACAAATATTAAATACTCAAAAGCTTTTCTATAAAAAACTTTGTGGGGCCTCCTTAGCAATGATATTGGGTAGCCAATGAGGGCAGAGGATCAAGAGAAGTCTTTAAAAATTGTGATAAACTATAGGCCGGGTGTGGTGGCTCACGCCTGTAATCCCAGCATTTGGGAGGCCGAGATGGGTGGATCGCCTGAGCTCCCCGAGTTTGAGACCAGCCTGAGCTAGAGCAAGACTCCATCTCTAAAAATAGTTGGGTGTTATGGCAGGCGCCTATAGTCCCAGCTACTCAGGAGGCTGAGGCAAGAGAATCTCTTGAACCCAAGAGTTTGAGGTTGCTGTGAGCTGTGACGCCATGGCGCTCTACCAGGGGCAACAAAGTGAGACTCTGCCTCAAAAATAAACAAAGAGGGCGCCGGCCCCATATGCCGAGGGTGGCGGGTTCAAACCCAGCCCGGCCAAACTGCAACAACAACAACAAAAAAAAATAGCCGGGCGTTGTGGCGGGCGCCTGTAGTCCCAGCTACTTGGGAGGCTGAGGCAAGAGAATCACGTAAGCCCAAGAGTTAGAGGTTGCTGTAAGCCGTGTGACACCACGGCACTCTACCTGAGGGCAGTACAGTGAGACTCTGTCTCTACAAAAAAAAATAAATAAATAAAAAATAAACAAAGAAATAAATATTGTGATAAAGTAGCACATTAAATTAGAAAGATGATGGGATTTATAAGACAAATTATGAATCTGAATTCAGTGCTATGTATGTACTATTCATAAATTAAGCAGGTTATATAGCCCTCTGAGCTTTATTTCTTTATCTGTTAAAACATTTGTAGGTTGGTTAAAAGGATTCCAGATCATATATAGTGTTGGGGGCTAAGGAGGCCCCACACAAACCTGTCCCCCTCCGTTTCCTCCTAAAACAAAGAACACAAAGGACCTAGTTAGCACCATTCTAAATTCAAAATTCCAAAGGATTCTAACCAGCCAAAGACCTCCAGCCAAGCTGTGGAATTTGCCTACCCCATAGGCCCCATTTAAAAGCAGGGCATATGCTCCACTTCTCCAACTGCCCCCTAGGCCCAGGGCTATCTCTGTCCCTTTCAATAAACCTAGCCTGAACCTCTCAGCCCCCAGTCTCGTCCCTGGTATGCTATTTCACCACCTTTCATACAGTACCTGCACTTTAAATAGGGTAGTAAGTAATTGGTAGCCACTTATCATTATCATATTAATAAACTTTTAAAAACCTCAGTAGTAAAGCTTCTTCAAAGACTGTTATATACTTTTAACAAAAATGACTACAATAGATCATGCTTCTATGCTAAATGGGAAAAGCCAGTGAAACAATGAAGACAGAGAAAGAGAATAATAATTTAGAAAATGAAGTCATACAGGAGGATGCAGGGGACTAAAATACAAATTTTAGACAGGAGGGGCAATGTCCCGTCCTCTGAAATGGGGGGACCGAGTGAGGCTAAGTAGAGAAGAAGACGGATTTGTAGGGAGGGAAGTGCAAGTTGAGGAATATCACTATGGAGAACCATAAATCTATCTGTAGAGGAAATGAGAGTACCTCATCTGCTGAGGAGAGGAAGAAAGACAGGCACAGTAAATTAGTAAAAGATTTAGAAAACCGGGCGGCGTCTGTGGCTTAAAGGAGTAGGGCGCCGGCCCCATATGCCAGAGGTGGTGGGTTCAAACCCAGCCCTGGCCAAAAACTGAAAGAAAAGGAAAAAAAAAAAAAAATTAGAAAACCAGTATGGGGATAGTAGTATAGTGACTAAGAACCAGACTGTTGTCTGGGTTTGAATTCTGTTTCTACAACTTCCTAGTAGTATGACTAAGACCAGGTTAACTTCTCAATACTTCAGTTTCTACTGCTATATAAAGAATTAATAATCTTGTGTGCTTTATAGGATTGTGAAGATAAAATGAATTAATGTATATAAAAGGTTTATAAATAGTAGTGCGGTCATATAATATCCTGTCCAAACTGGGAGCCCTTTGAAAGTGAAAAGGGAGACTATTAAAACCCAGAAACAGATGTTACATGGATGCTGTTCCAGGCAAACCGGGACAACTGTCATACCACAAATAACATTTAAGCAACACTTCGGTAACATTTATATTTTCCTGGAAGGTAAACTCCATGATGGCAGGATTGTCCATCTGTATTCTTCACTGCTTTATCCCTGACAGCTTGAACAAGGCCTGAACAGAGTAGGTATTGAAGAGATACTTGTTGAAAGAATATATTTGCTAAATATCTGCTGTGGGAAATGGAGACAGCTGACCAGTGATATAGAAGACTGCCAAATGGCACTGACAATTCTGTGTAAGACATTTAAATCTACAGTTTTATCAGTCTCCCCATTGTGTAGTTGTACCTGAAGTGTTCAGCATCTGAGGCAATTCATAGGTGCCTACTTCAAGGTGAGAAGACAAGAATGGGACTATTCTATAGTTAGTCATCTTAGAATACTCAGGGAAATATATAAAATTTTCTTGGTCTAAACAGTTATAAAAACATTTGTGCATATAGCACACTCCCTGGGTGCAAGACACAACTACAACTCTGATTTTTACCTGTCATGTGCAAATTATGTAACTTAATGGTTTGCACCTTCATATTACTCTGAAATAAAAAAGAATGAAAATAAATACTTCAAATGTCCCCCCCCCGAAAATTTCTGCTTTTTGAGATATGCTTTTATGATAATATTTATAGTATTACACTAATGTATCAGTGAGGAATTGTATTTGTCATATTTCATAGCCTCTGATTTTTCTAAAGAGGGGTAAAAAAACAAGATAATAAGAATTCTTTTCATATTTGTTCATACCTTTGGGTACTGGTTCTTTAATGCCACTATAGTTTGCCATGTTATACTTACTTCAGTTAGATACAAAGACACTACTGCCCAAAGATAGTCATAGCTGAAATTAAGTCCAGACTTCCTCTCATAAATTTTCTTTCTTTTTTTTTGAGACAGAGTCTCACTATGTTGCCCTGGGTAGTCATAACTCACAGCAACCTCAAACTCTTGGGCTTAAGCAATTTTCTTGCCTCGGCCTCCCAAGTAGCTGGGACCACTACAGCTATTTTTTGGTTGTAGTTGTCACTGTTGTTTGGCAGGCCTAGGCTGGATTCAAAACCACCAGCTCCAGTGCATGTGGCAGGTAACCTAGCCAATGAGCCACAGGCACCGAGCCTCATAAATTTGATAGTAACAGCACTTCCATATTATTTGTAAACTTCAGAGTCTTTCATTCAGAAAACATAAACTAAGATTTCTGAGTACTTTTAAGAAAGGAAAATAAATGTTATTAAGAAGATGAAAGTTTTTTTTTTCTTTTTTTTTTTCTGAGACAGAGTCTGACTATGTCGCCCTTTGTAAAGTACCGTAGCGTCACAGCTCACAGCAACCTCAAACTATTCGGTGCAAGTGATCCTCTTGCCTCAGCCTCCCAAGTAGCTGCCACAAACCCCAGCTATTTTTTGGTTGCAGTTGTCATTGCTGTTTAGCAGGCCCGGGCTGGGTTCGAACCTGCCAGTCTTGGTATCTGTGGCTGGCACCCTACTCACTGAGCTACAGGAGCCAACCCAGGAAGATGAAAGTTTTTGCTTTTGTTTGCCCTAAAACTGCCTACTTAAACCAATATCTTAGGAGATCAGGTCAAAGTTAACTACCCACAGGACTGAGAAGATAACCCAGAATTTCAAGTATGAAACATGGGCGGCGCCTGTGGCTCAAAGGGGTAGGGCGCCGACCCCATATGCCAGAGGTGGCAGGTTCAAACCCAGCCCTGGCCAAAAAAAAAAAAAAAAAAATTTAAAAGTATGAAACGTAGAATTTATATACATCTTAGTGGCAAAATCACCTCTTAGAAAAAAAAAAAAAAGACAGCCAGGTGTGGTGGCTCATGCCTGTAATTCTAGCAGTCTGGGAGGCTGAGGCAAGAGAATTACTTGAGCCTAAGAGTTTGAGGTTGCTGTGAGCTGTGACACCATAGCACTCTACCAAGGGTGAGAAAGAAATACACATGAAAAAATGGTGAAGGAACATAAAGTGGTTGGAAAAATGACTAAGAAATAGTAACTTAAGTTCACCACTTTGTCTTTCTCCTAAATATATATAAAAGCTACCCACAGTAAAAGGCAATTGAAATAACCAATTACAATAAAGAACTGCTAACTACCTCCCTATCTCCAGAGTATTTTTTTTTTTTTTTTTTAGTAGAAAACACTTGAATTTGAAAAAGGATGAAGATGACAAAATTGTGATATTCTTGGTAGGCTGAAAGATCTTTACATTGCTCTTTCATTTTACATACTGAGGTTATCCTTGGAAGAAATGAATTAGAGTTGGAGGAATGAGGTTTTGAACTGTTTAAATCAGGAATTGGCAAAGTTTTTTCTGTGAAGAGCCAGATAGCAAATATTTTCTGTCTCTGCAGCATGAAAGCAGCCATGGACAATACATAAACAGGCATAGCTTTGTTCCAATAAAACTTTACTTATAAAAACAATTACAATAGTGAGTCAGAGTTTGCTGAGTTTGGATAGAAATCATTATAATCTCTGGAAAGTGATTATTAATTGAATCATTTGGGGAAGGTAATTCATTATATTGAAATACTAGACCTATTGAAATAATGTCCCTGAATTGTTTTATTTTTTTCCTTTTTTTTTGAGACGGAGTCTCACTATGTCACCCTTGGTAGAGTGTGGTGGTGTCACAGCTCACAGCAACCTTAAACTCCTGGGCTTAAGCAATTCTCTTGCCTCAGCCTCACAAGTAGCTGGGACTACAGGTACCTGCCACAACGCCCAGATATTTTTTGTTGTTGTTGCAGTTGTCATTGTTTTTCAGCTGGCCTGGGCCGGGTTCGAATCCGCCACCCTTGGTGTGGTGGCCAGTGCCGTACCACTGTGCTATGGGCACCTTATTTTTCCTTTTTTTTGAGACAGCCTCAAGCTGTTGCCCTGGGTAGAGTGCCGTAGCGTCACAGGTCACAGCAACCTCAAACTCCTGGGCTCAAGTGATTCTCTTACCTCCACCTCCCAAGTAGCTGAGACTACAGGCGCCCACCACAACACCCAGCTATTTTTTTGGTTGCAGCTGTCATTGTTGTTTGTGGGCCCGGGCTGGATTCAAACCCGCCAGCTCAAGTGCATGTGGCTGGCGCCTTAGCTACTTGAGCCACAGGTGCTGAGCATATTTTTCCTTTTTTAATATTTGACAAATGTATTTATATTCATTCTATCTATTATGTTAAAGTGTGGCATCTTTGTGTTACCCAATTTTTAATCTTGGACACTAAGGTACACTATTCCTGTACTTTATTAAATGAGAGGGGCATTTAAAGGCTTTTGGGGAAAAAACAAGGGTGGCAGCATGTCATGAATTACACAGCAAAGGAGAGATTTTTGGAGGCAATTTAGCTTTTCCAGTCCTCCCAATCACTTTAATTGGGGGAAGGGGACATATATGGATTATTCTAATATTAAGTTCATATTTCAAAAGTATATAATAGCTGAAGTGAAAATCCCATAGGCATCTCAAATGCAACCTGTCCAAATTCAAATTCATCATACTCTTTCTGACAATGAATGATTCCACCACCCCCTTAATCATACATGCCTGAAATTTGGGTTTCATCTGTTACCTTTTCCACATCCCTAGGTTGAGTATGGAGCAATTCCCTCTAATCCCAAAGTCTCTGAAAAGTGCTGCTCTGCCTGATTGAATAGTTTTCTCCTCTTAGTTTAACAGAACTCATAGTTTGAAGACTCAGTCTTAGACGTCATTTCCTAGAAACTTTCATTCACAACCTTTTACATTCATTGTTTGTGTTCCAGTATCACTTGTTATTGTTACACAATTTGCTAATCATTTCTTTCCCTGTTTGATTCCTCAACACTGCACAGTGAACTTGAGTGTAGTACATTTATCAATCATTCATGTATTCATTCACTAACTCAAACATTTTGGAGCAGCTACTAGGGACCACACATTACTCTAAGCACTGAAGATTCAGCAGTGAACAAAACAGGTGAAGATCTCTGTCTCAGAAAGCTTAAATTTTATTTTATTTTTTTATTTTCTCCCCAAATGAAATCTCGATCCTGTATCTTCCGATTCAAATGCTTAAAAGTGAAGAAATAAAGAAAGCTTAAATTTTAATGAGCAAAAGATGAACAAACAGATAAGTAAAATATATGTTATGACAAACAACAATAAAGAGCAAAGTAAAGCTAGGAAGAGTAACAGGGTGTGGTGGCTCATGTCTATAATCCCAGCACTCTGGGAGGCCCAAGCGGGAGGATTGCTTGAGCTCAGGAGTTTGAGATCAGCCTGCACAAGAGTGAGACCCCTGTCCCTACCAAAAATTAGAAAAACTAGCCAGGTGCTATGGTTTTGTACCTGTAGTCCCAGCTACTCAGGAGGCTGAGGAAGAGAATTGCTCAAGCCTAAGAGCCTCTGTCTCAAAAAAGAAAAAAAAAAGTAAGGTTAATAGTAAATGCTTCAGTGAGAATGGGGTTTTTGAATACAAGGAAAGAAATGAGAAAGTGAGTCATATATATCTGGATGATGTGTATTCCAAACTGAGGTTAAAGCACGTACAAAGGTCATGAGGTGGAAGTACTCCTGGTGTTTTTAAGGAACAGCAAGGAGGCTGGTGTGGGTGGAACAGAAGGAACAAGCAGAGGTAAGAGGGGCAGCACCCGTAGCTCAGTGAGTATGGTGCCAGCCACAAACACCAAGGCTGGCGGGTTCGAACCCAGCCCCAGCCAAACTGCAACAAAAAAATAGCCAGGTATTATGGCAGGTGTCTGTAGTCCCAGCTACTTGGGAGGCTGAGGCAAGAGAATCGCTTAAGCCCAGGAGTTTGAGGTTGCTATAAGCTGTCATGCCACGACATTCTACCCAGGGCGACAGCTTGACACTGTACAAAAAAATAAAATAAAATAAAAAAATAAAAATAAAGGAGGTAAGAGAGGAAGGAGATGAGACAGAGGGAATTCATATATAGAGGCCTACAAGGCCCCAAAGACTTTGGCTTTTACTCTAAGTACCCCAGGAAGCTACTGCAGGATCTGGGACAGTGGAGCAACACAACTGGACTTCTGTTTTAGAAGGCTAACCTCAGGACAGCACCTGTGACTCAGTGGATAGGGCACCAGCCTCATATACTGAGGGTGGCAGGTTTGAACATGGCCCTGGCCAAAATGCAACCAAAAAATACCTGGGCGTTGTAGCAGATGCCTGTAGTCCCAGCTATTTGGGAGGCTGAGGCAAGAGAATTGCCTAAGCCCAAGAGTTGGAGGTTGCTGTGAGCTGTGATGCCACAGCACTCTACCGAGGGTGACAAAGGAAAACTGTCTCAAAAAGATTAAAAAAAAAAAAAGCCACCCTATGCACTTTATTTATTTATTCATCTAATCCTCATAACCACATGTGATAGGTGTTACTCACAAAGCTACTAAGTGCCTGTGCCAGGATTAACTGTAAGTAATCTGGAGGGGCAGAGACAAGATGGCTGACTGAAGCCAGCTTTCCACAGAGGCTCCCGTCCAGAAGGAGAGTTAAAGGACAGAAATTTAGCAAGTAACCTGGCAGATTAGAGCTGTGCCACGAAAGAAAGTTGAAGAATGCACATCAACCCCGCTGAGGTGAGCTGCGACCCCAAGGATACAAACGAAAGGTACAAAATCCATCACCAAGTGGAGGGAGTCCCCACTCCCATGAGAACGGCTCAGAGTACCCCATAAACAAATGAGCAGAGTTCAAAAGTAATCCCATTATATCCCATAGGAGAGACCTTCTAAAAACTGGACCTACTTCCCCTACTAGGGTGCCATGGCACTCTCCTGACAGGCATAAAACTGTATATATCCTCTACCTGTAATTCTGAGCTCCCAGCACTCCCCTCCACTCTCACTCTGAGGTCTGGAAACCTGTCCCCCAGGAGTTCAGATTCTTGGGTATTATCTCAAGAGGTGCGGACAGGGCATGGACTGCTGCTGGCCAGTCCTGATTCTGCGGCATGGGAGTGAGGAGAGGACGGTCAGCTGAGAGGGAACCACACCAGAGCGGCAGTGCCCAGAGGTGCAGAGCAGCCGTTTTTGGCAACACAGGGCTCACGAAGTCACACCCCCTGTCTCTCTGGGCAACCAGAGGAAGATGGGCATCTTCTTTGCTGACAGCCACTGCCAGAAAAGATCTGGGACGGAAATGCAGGCCCCCTGAGTACAGAGCGGGCAGATTCCCAGGGTGGGGCTGACCCAGAGGACCGCTTTACTGAGACTAAGATGCACCCGGCCCTCAGGGGATCATCAGCCTAGACAAAGGAGGGCAAGAGGCTAGAACTGACGCTAATACAAACTACTGGGCAGCAGCAAAGACAGGGCCTAAGGCATGGGTTCTGTGAACTCAAAACAGATTCTCTTCTGCAGGGGAATTTAGCCGGGACAGAAACAAATTCTGCAAAGTTGTTCTGTTCTGTCAGGAACACCAATCAGGGGCAGGGCCTCCAGCAAGCGCCCCAGGTTGTCAGGCCTCACCTCCCCTTGCCGGATAGTGGCAGAGAGCAGTGGCCTGGCCGAGGAGACATAGATCTCCCTGTGATTCAGGCAGGTGCAAACCCCTGGAGTATCTGCTCACTGGAGGCAACTGGGTGACAGCCCTGCGGGGCTATCAGTGACAGAGGTGCAAGGTGGGGAAGGAGGCGTCAACCTTCCCAGACTAATCTATTTGCTGGGTGGGTCCTCCTGACCTCGCGGAGCAGCGGAGCAAGTCATATTTGAGTTGAGTTGTCAGCAGACCCCTGCGATCTAGTTGCCAGAGACCTTTTAAACTCTCCCACCTGAGACAGGTGCTGACAGAGACAATTGCTGACAGAGTTCAATTCAGAGGCCCTCTTGAACTGGGCCAATCGCCCGAGGACTATCCAAGTGGTAACCTGGGTGTGTGATTGTAGGAAGGTTTGATTTTCCTTTTCCAAATGTTGCCTATGGGGGGGCGGGGTGACTTAATAGCTAGTATTTTTCCACAGCTAAGACTTCAACCCAGAGTACCTGATTCACTAGGGTCAGAGAGACCAGTTGAAAACAAGACAGAGCCACTTAGCCCCGCCACACCAAACAGGACCCCAGTTTCTCAGGCCATAGCACAGTACGGATCTTTGGCAAAGCTTCAGGGGAAAAGGTACAGACACAGTCCCAAATTTTGGGCAAAGGGCTGGTTAATCACTACTTCTGGAGCCCTGAACCCAACTTTTCTTTATCCACTCATCTAGTCAAATGGTGTAAAATAATCATGGGGTGAAATCAGTGGAAAAACTCTGGTGACATGAATAACCAGAGTAGACCAACCCCCCCCAAGGAAAGATACAGCAGATGTAACTGAAGATTCCATTCATAAATAGATGGCTGAGATGTCAGAAATCGAATTCAGAGTTTGGACTGCAAACAAGATTAATAGAATGGAGGAAAAGTGGGAATTGGAAATTTGAGAAGAAATTCAAAAGTTGTCTTAAGAATTCAAGGAATTTAAACACAAGGTCACCAAAGATTTTGATACATTGAAGCAAGAATTTGTAGCCCTCAAAGATCTGAGAAATACAATAGAATCCCTCAGTAACAAAGTGGAGCAAGCCAAAGAAAGGATTTCTGACATTGAAGACAAAGCTTTTGAATGCTCCCAAACTCTCAAAGAGGAAGAGAAATGGAGAGCAAAAAAATGGATCATTCTCTCAGAGACCTCTGGGATAATTTGAAGAAGGCTAATATCCACCTCATTGGAATCCCTGAAAGCACTGAAGTGACTTCGCAAGGCACTGAGGCTCTTCTCGTGAAATTATGAAAGTGAATTTTCCAGACATGCCAAGAGATTCTGAAATTCAAATAGCAGACAGTTTCATAACCCCAGCATGACTCAACCCGAATAAGACTTCTCCCAGGCACATCATAACTACCTTCACTAAAGTTAATATGAAGGAGAAAATTCTGAAAGCAGCCAGACATAAGAAAACCATAACTTACAAAGGGAAGAATATTAGAAAGACTGCAGATCTCTCTGCTGAAACCTTTCAAGCCAGAAGAGGGTGGTCATAGACTTTTAATCTCCTAAAACAAAATAACTTTCAACTCAGGATCCTGTATCCAGCTAAACTGAGTTTCATTTATGATGGAGAAATTAAACACTTTAATGACATTCACATGTAGAAAAAATTTGCCATAACCAAACCAGCTCTTCACAATATTCTATGGATATCCTCCATAATGACCAGCACAATCCTCTACCACAAAAGTAAACTCACTCAGAAACTTTTGATCAAACTCCAACTTCCACAATGGTGAAAGGATTAAAAATGTCCACTGGACTTTCGAAAAACTCGATACCCAAAATTTTAACACTTATCAATATTCTCCATTAATGTGAATGGCTTAACCTATCCTCTAAAGAGGCACAGGTTAGCTGACTGGATACAAAAACTCAGGCCAGTTATCTGCTGCATACAAAAATCTCATCTTACCTTAAAAGATAAATACAGACTTAGGGTGAAAGGATGGTCATCCATATTTCAGGCAAACAGAAATCAGAAAAAAGCAGGTGTTACAATTCTATGTGCAGATACAATAGGCTTTAAACCAACAAAACTAAGGAAGGATAAGAATGGTCACTTCATATTTGTTAAGGGTAATACTCAATACGAGATTTCAATTATTAATATTTATGCACCCAACCAAAATGTGCCTCAATTTATGAGAGAAACTCTAACAGACATGAGCAACTTGATTTCCTCCAGCTCCTTAACAGTTGGAGATTTTAACACTCCTTTGGCAATGTTGAATAGATCCTCCAATAAGAAGCTGAGCAAAGAAATTTTAGATTTAAACCTAACCATCCAACATTTGGATTTAACAGACATCTACAGAACATTTCATCCCAACAAACTGAATACACATACTTCTCATCAGCCCACAGAACATACTCCAAAATCAATCACATCTTAGGTCACGAGTCTAACCTCAGTAAATTTAAAGGAATAGAAATTATTCCTTGCATCTTCTCGGACCACCATGGAATAAAAGTTGAGCTCAGTAACATAAGGAATCTGCATACTCATACAAAAACATGTAAGTTAAATAACCTTATGCTGAATGATAGCTGGGTCATAGATGAGATTAAGAAGGAAACCGCCAAATTTTTGGAACAAAACGACAATGAAGACACTAATTAACAGAATCTCTGGGATACTGTAAAGGCAGTCCTAAGAAGGAAATTTATACCACTGGAAGCCTTCGTCAAGAGAACAGAAAGAGAGGAAGGTAACAACCTAACGGGACATCTCAAGCAATTGGAAAGGGAAGAACATTTCAACCCCAAACCCAGTAGAAGAAAAGAAATAACCAAAATTAGAGCAGAATTAAATGAAATTGAAAACAAAAGGATTATACAACAGATCAATAAATCAAAAAGCTGTTTTTTTGAAAAGGTCAATAAAATAGATAAACTTTTGGCTAACCTAACCAGGAAAAAAAAAGAGTAAAATTTTTAATTTTATCAATCAGAAATGACAAAGACGAAATAACAACAGACTCCTCAGAAATTAAAAAAATCCTTAATGACTATTATAAGAAACTTTGTTCTCAGAAATATGAAAATCTGAAAGAAATTGACCAATACTTGGAAGCACGTCACCTTCCAAGACTTAGCCAGAATCAAGTGGAAATGTTGAACAGGCCTATACCAAGTTCTGAAATAGCGTCAACCATACAAAACCTCCCTAAAAAGAAAAGCCCAGGACCAGATGGTTTCACATCACAATTCTACCAAACCTTTAAGGAGGAACTAGTACCTATATTACTTAACCTGTTCCAAAATACAGAAAAAGAAGGAACACTACCCAACACGTTCCTTGAAGTAAACATCTAAGTGTTTTCCTGATCCCCAAACCAGACAAAGCCCTGAGAAGAAAAGAAAATCATAGACCAATATCACTAATGAATATAGATGCAGAAATATTCAACAAGATCCTAACAAACAGAATCCAGCAACACATTAAACAAATTATACATCATGACCAAGTCAGTTTTATCCCAGGGTCTCAAGGCTGGTTCAATATATGTAAATCTATAAGTATAATTCAGTACATAAACAAATTAAAAAACAAAGACCATATGATTCTCTCAATTGATGCAGAAAAAGCTTTTGATAATATCCAGCATCCCTTCATGATCAGAACACTTAAGAAAATTGGTATAGGGTGGCGCCTGTGGCTCAGTGAGTAGGGCGCCGGCCCCATATGCCGAGGGTGGCGGGTTCAAACCCAGCCCCGGCCAAACTGCAACAAAAAATAGCCGGGTGTTGTTGCGGGCGCCTATAGTCCCAGCTGCTTGGGAGGCTGAGGCAAGAGAATTGCATAAGCCCAAGAGTTAGAGGTTGCTGTGAGCCGTGTGACGCCACGGCACTCTACCCGAGGGCAGTATAGTGAGACTCTGTCTCTACAAAAAAAAAAAAAAGAAAAGAAAATTGGTATAGAAGGGACATTTCTTAAACTGATAGAGGCCATCTACAGCAAACCCACAGCCAATATCCTATTGAATGGAATTAAACTGAAATCATTTCCACTCAGATCAGGAACCAGGCAAGGTTGCCAATTGTCTCCACTGCTTTTTAACATTGTAATGGAAGTTTTAGCCACCACATTAGGGAAGAAAAGGTGATCAAGGGTATCCATATAGGGTCAGAAGAGATCAAACTGTCGTTCTTCTCAGATGATATGATTGTATATCTGGAAAACACCAGGGATTCTACTACAAAACTCTTAGAAGTGATCAAGGAATACAGCAGCATCTCAGGTTACAAAATCAACATTCATAAATCAGTAGCCTTTATATATACCAACAATAGTCAAGCTGAAAAAACAGTTAAGGACTCTATTCCATTCACAGTAGTGCCAAAGAATATGAAATATTTGGGAGTTTATCTAACAAAGGACGTGAAAGATCTCTATAAAGAGAACTATGAAATTATAAGAAAAGAAATAGCTGAAAATGTTAACAAATGGAAAAACATACCATGCTCATGGCTGGGAAGAATCAACATTGTGAAACTGTGCATACTAGCCAAAGTAATATACAATTTTAATGCAATCCCTGTTAAAGCTCCACTGTCATACTTTAAAGATCTTAAAAAAATAATACTTCGTTTTATATAGAATCAGAAAAACCTCGAATAGCCAAGACATTACTCAGAAATAAAAACAAAGCAGGAGGAATCACGCTACCAGACCTCAGACTACACTATAAATCGACAGTGATCAAAACAGCATGGTACTGGCACAAAAACAAAGAGGTAGATGTCTGGAACAGAATAGAGAACCAAGAGATGAATCCAGCTACTTACCATTATTTTATCTTTGACAAGCCAATTCAAAACATTCAGTGGGGAAAAGATTCCCTATTTAACAAATGGTGCTGGGTGAACTGGCTGGCGACCTGTAGAAGACTGAAACTGGACCCACACCTTTCACCATTAACTAAGATAGACTCACTGGATTAAAGATTTAAACTTAAGACATGAGACTATAAAAATACTAGAAGAGAGTGCAGGGAAAACTTTTGAAGAAATCGGTCTTCAAAGTTTTTTTCTTCAAAAAACTTTTGAAGAATCGGCAAATATTTTATGAGGAGGATCCCCTGGGCAATTGAAGCAGCTTCAAAAATACACTACTAGGACCTGATCAAACTAAAAAGCTTCTGCACAGCCAAGAACACAGTAAGTAAAGCAAGCAGACAGCCCTCAGAATGGGAGAAGATATTTGCAGGTTATGTCTCTGACAACTCAATTCACAGAGAACTCAAACGTATAAGCAAGAAAAGAACAAGTGATCCCATTGCAGGCTGGGCAAGGGACTTGAAGAGAAACTTCTCTGAAGAAGACAGGCACATGGCTTACAGACATATGAAAAAATGGTCATCATCCTAATCATCAGAGAAATGCAAATCAAAACTACCTTGAGGGGGGGTGGGTAGAGGGAGGGGAATCGGTGGGATCACACCTGTGGTGCATATTACAGGGGTATTTGCGAAACTTGGTAAATGTAGAATGTAAATGTTTTGGCACAGTAACTGAGATAACGCCGGAAAGGCTATGTTAACCAGTGTGATAAAAATGTGTCAAATGGTTTATGAAGTGAGTGTACGATGCCCCATAATCATATCATTGTATACAGTTATGATTTAATAAAAAAAAAAAGTGGGAAAAAAAATAAATAAAATTAATTCTCTCTGGTAAAAAAAAAACAAAAAACAAAACTACCTTGAGATATCATCTAACTCCAGTAAGATTAGCCCATATCACAAAATCCCAAGACCAGAGATGTTGACGTGGATGTGGAGAAAAGGGAACACTTCTACACTGCTGGTGGGAATGCAAATTAATACATTCCTTTTGGAAAGATGTTTGGAGAATACTTAGAGATCTAAAAATAGACCTGCCATTCAATCCTATAATTTCTCTACTAGGTATATACACCCAGAAGACCAAAAATCACATTATAACAAAGATATTTGTACCAGAATGTTTATTGCAGCCCAATTCATAATTGCTAAGTCATGGAAAAAGCCCAGGTGCCCATTGATCCATGAATGGATTAATAAATAGTGGTATATGTACACCATGGAATATTATGCAGCCTTAAAGAAAGATGGAGACTTTACCTCTTTCATGTTTACATGGATGGAGCTGGAACATACTCTTCTTAGTAAAGTATCTCAAGAATGGAGGAAAAAGTATCCAATGTACTCAGCCCTACTATGAAACTAATTTATGGCTTTCATATGAAAGTTATAACCCAGTTATAACCTAAGAATATGGGGAAGGGGGAGAGGGAGGGGAGGGAGGGGCAGATGGGCGGAGGGAGCGTGATTGGTGGGATTACACCTATGGTGCATCTTACGAGGGTACATGTGAAACTTAGTAAATGTAGAATATAAATGTCTTAACATAATAACTAAGAAAATGCCAGGAAGGCTATGTTAACCAGTGTGATGAAAATATGTCAAATGGTCTATAAAACCAGTGTATGCTGCCTCATGATCACATTAATGTACACAGCTATGCTTTAATTAAAAAAAAAGAAAGTAAGTAATCTGTGCCCTTGACTCCTATGCTACATTGCTTCTAAAACAGAAATACCACCATGGAATTCAGGGGAGATATCTGGAGAAATAAATTTTATTTTATTTTATTATTATTATTATTATTTTTTATTTTAATTAATTAATTTATTTATTTGCAGTTTCTGGCTGGGGCTGGGTTTGAACCTGCCGCCTCCGGCATATGGGGCCAGTGCCCTACTCCTTGAGCCACAGGCACTGCCCTTATTATTTTTTTTTTTGTAGAGAGAGTCTCACTGTACCGCCCTCGGGTAGAGTGCCATGGCGTCACACGGCTCACAGCAACCTCTAACTCTTGGGCTTACGCGATTCTCTTGCCTCAGCCTCCCGAGCAGCTGGGACTACAGGCGCCCGCCACAATGCCCGGCTATTTTTTTGTTGCAGTTTGGCCGGGGCTGGGTTTGAACCTGCCACCCTCGGCATATGGGGCCGGCGCCCTACTCACTGAGCCACAGGCGCCGCCAGAAATAAATTTTAAAACCCTCAGCATGGAAGGCACCTGTGGCTCAAAGGAGTAGGGTGCTGGCCCCATATGTCAGAGGTGACGGGTTCAAGCCCAGCCCTAGCCAAACACTGCAAAATAAAAATAAAAATAAAATAATAAAATTATTAAAAAAAAACAACAAAACCTCAGCATGGATAGCACCTGTGGTTCAACCGAGTAGGGTGCCAGCCCCATATGTCAGAGGTGGCAGGTTCAAACCCAGCCCGAGCCAAAAACGGCAGAAACAAACAAAAAACCCTCAGCATATAGACGGTATTTAAAGCCATGAACTAGATGAGGTGAACAAGGGAGAGGTGCAGGCAGAGGAGAATCTACAAACTGAGAAGTAGGCAGTGATATAAGGAGAAAACAAGAAAAGAATGATGCCCACACTCCAAATAAAGAGAGTGTTTCGAGCAGCGCCTGTGGCTCAGTGGGTAGGGCACTGGACCCATATACCAAGGGTGGTAGGTTTGAACCCAGCCCCAGCCAAACTACAACAAAAAAAGGCATTGTGCGGTGCATCTTACAAGGGTATATGTGAAACTTAGTAAATGTAGAATGTAAATGTCTTAACACAATAACTAAGAAAATGCCAGGAAGGCTATGTTAACTAGTGTGATGAAAATGTGTCAAACGGCTATATATTAGAGAAATGCAAATCAAAACAACCCTGAGATATCATCTAACCCCAGTGAGAATGGCCCACATCACAAAATCTCAAAACTGCAGATGCTGGCGTGGATGTGGAGAGAAGGGAACACTTTTACACTGCTGGTGGGACTGCAAACTAGTACAACCTTTCTGGAAGGAAGTATGGAGAAACCTCAAAGCACTCAAGCTAGACCTCCCATTTGATCCTGCAATCCCATTACTGGGCATCTACCCAGAAGGAAAGAAATCCTTTCATCATAAGGACACTTGTACTAGACTGTTTATTGCAGCTCAATTTACAATCGCCAAAATGTGGAAACAGCCTAAATGCCCACCAACCCAGGAATGGATTAACAAGCTGTGGTATATGTATACCATGGAATACTATTCAGCCATTAAAAAAAAATGGAGACTTTACATCCTTCGTATTAACCTTGATGGACGTGGAAGACATTATTCTTAGTAAAGCATCACAAGAATGGAGAAGCATGAATCCTATGTACTCAATTTTGATATGAGGACAATTAATGACAATTATGGTTATGGGGGGGGAACAGAAAGAGGGAAGGAGGGAGGTGGGTGGGGCCTTGGTGTGTGTCACCCTTTATGGGGGCAAGACATGATTGCAAGAGGGACTTTACCTAACAATTGCAATCAGTGTAACCTGGCTTATTGTACCCTCAATGAATCCCCAACAATAAAGAAAAAAAAAAAGAAAAAAAAATGTGTCAAACGGTCTATAAAACCAGTGTATGGTGCCCCATGATCGCATTAATGTACACAGCTATGATTTAATTTAAAAAAAAAAAAAAAAAGGCCTTGTGTAGTGCCAGCTACTCGGAAGGCTGAGGCAAGAGAATCACCTAAGTCCAGGAGTTGGAGGTTGCTGTGACCTATGATGCCATAGCACTCTACCGAGGGCAATAAAGTGACACTCTGTCTCTTAAAAAAAAAAAAAAAAAGAGAGAGAGAGAGAGAGTGTTAAGGAGGGGTTAGAGATGGGTTGTGTCAAATCCTGCTGGTAGTCTTGAGTAAGGTGATGGGACAAGAGGTCATCAACAGAAAGAGAAAATTAAGAAATTCTGCAGGGGCCTATAGTCCCAGCTATTTGGAAGGCTGAAGTAGGAGGATCGCTTCAACCCGGGCCATTTGAGGTTGCTGTGAGTGAGGCTCAGGCCACGGCATTCTAGCCTGGGCAACAGAATAAGACTCTGTCTCAAAACAAATAAACAAACAAACAAAGCAAAGAAATTCTGGAGTTTTAAGGGGGGAAAAAGTCATGAAATAGTCAATGAAGAGAATAATTGGGCTATGAAAATGGAGACTATCTTATTCATTTTTGTATATGGATAGCCAGGCATAGTCCCTAGCATGTTGTTTTTGTTGTTGTTGACAGAGTCTCACTCAGTCGCCTGGGGGTTGAGTGCCATGGCATCACAGTTCACAGCGACCTCAACTCTTGGGCTCAAGTGATTCTCTTGCCTCAGCCTCCAAAGTATCTGGGACTACAAGCGCCCCCCACAACGCCCAACTATTTTTAGAGACAGGGTCTTACTGTTGCCTGGGCTGGTCTTGAACTCCTGAGCTCAAGCAATTTGCCCCAGAGTGCTGGGACTATACTGGCCTCCTAGCATGTTTTAAATACTATTTGTGATTTGAAGCTTGACAACCACTGGGTTGTCATGAATACAATTTAAAAAAAAACCCAGAACTCTGAAGGTTCATGAATTGTTTTTTTTTTTTTAATCTAGGAAAGGTCAGTGACCAAGACATTTAACATACCAGTTGATTATGTCAAAGGAAAAACAAAACAAAACAAAACAAAACCCAAAAATGAATGGAAATCTTTTTATTACTCTTGGGATTGTCTTTTTGTTTTCTCCCAGAAATTTGTTATATGGACCATAAAACTAAAAAAAAATCCAAACAAACAAACAAACAAAAAAACCAAGTCACATAAGATGAATCTAATAAATTATAAGAGCAGATAAAATATATACAAGGAAGGGCATGGGAATTTATAAAGCAAGAAGGAAGAAAAGAGAAAACACTGCAGACAATATTTTCCCATTGTTATAAGGAATAGGAATGAAGATAAACAGTAAGTACAATGTTATAGAGAAGAAAATTTAGGAAATCTAAAATAGAATGTAGATGTGAATACACTGATTTAAGGGTGGAATCATAAATACCATGGAACAACTTACTCTGGGGAGTTAGGTGAAAACAATACAATCACATATTACTTTTCAACCATGCATTCTCTAAAACTTAACTATTTCTAATAATGCCACTTAACAAGTGCAAAAATGTAAAACTTGAAAAAATATTTGGCAGTACATTAACAGGATCCATTAGAACAGGATCCAAATATTATCCATTATAATATTTTTGATGAGTCTACGTTATTCAGAAATGATTGCTACAAAGAAAAATAAATCAACATGACATAACTGCCTAGGGAGGAGTTCACAAACTCAAATGCCTCCAGGGTTAAAGGCAGAGAATAAACTGAGTGAAGCAGGCTGAGTGTAAGGGACAAAAGGAATTGTGGCGAATAGGCAAAGTGCTCAAGCTACTGTCGCCACACAGGAAGTACGCTGTTTTGTCAGATCTTCTAATTCTTTTTTTTTTTTTTTTTTGAGTCAGAGCCTCAAGCTGTCACCCTGGGTAAAGTGCGGTGACATCATAGCTCACAGCAACCTCTTAACTCCCCGGCTTAAGCAATTCTCCTGCCTCTGCCTCCCAATTAGCTGGGACTACAGGCGCCTGCCACAAGGCCTGGAGGGCTTGATTTTTTGGTTGCAGCGATCATTGTTGTTTGGCAGGTCCACGCTGGATTTGAACCCAGCAGCTCAGGTGTATGTGGTGGCTGGTGCCTTAGCCGCTTGAGCCACAGGCACCGAGCCAGATCTTCTAATTCTTAAGACAGATGTCCCAGTTCTTATGTGAAAGCTATGGATCTGTAAAATACTCACAACTAATTCAAATACACAAACTGTGTGCAAGTCACACAATCTGTGTTTGTGTATATTCAATTCTTTGGCTATCCAGTATCCTCTGCATTTTTATCTTGCATTATAATTAAGGGGTACCTCAGGAAAGCAGAGGCCAATGCTTTTTGAATGAGAGAATATCAATGTGGGGTAAGTGAAAGAACTTTGCACCATGTTTCAGAAAAACCTGATTTCAGCGTAGGTGCTGCCATTTAGTACTAGCTGGGTAACCTCTTTGAGCTGCTATTTATTCATTTGTAAAATGCAGTTTCATGAATTATTCTGTCTAATCCATCAAGCTGTTGTGATTCGCAAATTGGAAAGCTTATCAAAGAACATCATAAACTATAAAGCTCCATATAAATACAAGTAAATGGCTTTAAAAAAAGACCCAGTAGGGTGGCCTAAGAACTTTTTATATCTCTATATTGAGTCGGTTCCTTCACAAAATAGGAATATGAATTACTTTACAATAGATTAATATAGTTTTGCAACAGACCCAGGTTTATCTGTTTCCAACTAGTATAGTTTTTGGAGGAACTGCTCCCATCAACTGGTGATTCAGCAGTAGGGAAGTGATGATAGTGATCAAGTCCAGGAGGAGACTTCGGAAAAAGAGGAAGTTCAGAATTCAGAATCAGGGCTAACAATTCTTCCATCTACCCACTTTCATGAAAAAGTAATGTTAACACATTTTTTCTTTTGAGACAGAGTCTCGCTTTGTTCCCTATGTTAGGAGTGCCATGGCCTCATCCTAGCTCACAGCAACCTCAAACTCTTTGTCTCAAGCAATCCTCCTGCCTCAGCCTCCCAAGTAGCTGAGACTACAGGCACCACCACAGCGCCCATCTACTTTTTTCTATTTTTAGTAGAGATGGTAAAACAGAAAAAATAGCTAGGCATTGTGGCGAGCACCTGTAGTCCCAGCTACTGGGGAGGCTGAGGCAAGAGATCCCTTAAACCCCATAGTTTGAGGTTGGTATAAGCTTGACACCAGGGCACTCTACCAAGGGTGATAAAGTGAGACTCTGTCTAAAAAAAGAAAAAAAAATTAGAAAGTAAAAGTGAGTTTCTAGCAATCTATTTACTAGTACCTTTTTAGGTTAAACTTTATAAATTTCACTTATAAATAATATGAAAATGGAGTGCTTTCTATAACACAGTGATTAAGAGTGTGGCTCTGGAGTCAAGATTATCTAGGTTCAAATCGTAGCTTCTACTAACTATATCTGTTTTTTCAACTTGGTCATTGTAAACTTCAGTTTCTTCATTGTAAAACAAGGAGAATAATAATTTCAGGGTTACTTAAGGATTAAGTGAGATGATTCATAATCTTATTCTTAAAAGGTAAAAATTCATCATGTAGCAAAAATGCAGTGAAAACAGCTAACAAGCATAGTGTGACCCAGTTCAGCTATACCATAGGTTAATTAAGGCCCAATAAATATATTGCTACCTCAGGGCTGATTCTGAAGAGAGAGTGAGCTTTGTTCCCTAACACTATGTTATAACCCTTAAAAATACAGTTGAACCTCTGTACGTTGACCACCCAGGGACTGTAACAAAATGGTTATTAACAAACTGAGGTGTCAACATAAGGAACTAATTAGGTCAAATTAAGGAGGTGGTCAATGTAGGGAGGTGGTCAACTATATTCTTTTCTTTTTCTTCTTTCTTCTTTTCTTTCGAGACAGAGTCTTAACTTTGTCACCCTCGGTGGAGTGCCGTGGCGTCATAGCTCATAGCAACCTCCAGCTCTTGGGCTTAGCCAATTCTCTTGCCTCAGCCTTCTGAGTAGCTGGGACTATAGGTGCCCGCCACAACGCCTGGCTATTTTTTTGTTGCAGTTTGGCCAGGGCTGGGTTCAAACCCACCACCCTCGGTATTTGGGCCTGGCGCCCTACCCACTGAGTCACAGGCACCGCCCTCTACTTTTATTTTCTTAGAGACAGGGTCTCACTATGTTGTTCAGGCCATAATCCCTCCGCCCAAGTGATCCTTTTGCTTCAACTTCCCAAGTAGCTAGAACTATAAGCTCTCACTACTGTGTCTTGCTATAATACAGTTTTAAGATTTTTTTTTTTTATAAACAACCTAGCCTTTATAGACAAAGCTGTTTTAACTAAAATAGACAAAACTGGTCACTTGGAAGGTAGTTAAAATTATATGATAACCATGGTAACATGTAATTGCTTTTAGAAATTCTAGCTGGAGTCAGGGCTGGTGGTATACACCTGTAGCCCCAGCTACCTGGGCGGCTAAGCTGAGGCAGGAGGATTGCTGGGAGATGAAGGCTTCAGTGAGCTATGATTGTGCCACAGTATTCCAACCCGGGCAACAGAGATGCTGTTTCCTTTTTCTTTTTTTTTTTTTTAAGAGACAAGAGTCTCATTTTATTGCCTTCGGTAGAATGCTGTGACGTCACAGCTCACAGCAACCTCTACTTCCTGGGCTCAAGTGATTCTCTTGCCTCAGCCTCCAGAGTAGTTGGGACTACAGGCACCCGCCACAATGCCCGGCTATTATTTTTGTTGCAGTTTGGCCAGGGTTTCAACCTGCCACGCTCAGTACATGGGGCCAGCGCTCTACCCACGGAGCCACAGGCACTACCCGAGATGCTGTTTCTTAAAAAAAAAAAATTAAAAGGAAAGACATTCCATTTGGGAAAGAATAATACTCCACAAAATGTTTCCATAACAATTATGAATTTTCTTAACAAATATAATGTCTGTTTCTTTCTTTTTTTTTTGAGACAGAGTCTTACTCTGTTGCCCAGGCTAAAGGGCTATGTCCTCAGCCTAGCTCACAGCAACCTCAAATTCCTGAGTTCAAGCCATCCTCCTGCCACAGCCTTCCAGGTAGCTGGGACTGTAGTTGCCCACCAAATGCTTCACTAATGGGCGGCGCCTGTGGCTCAATCAGTAGGGCACCGGCCCCATATACCGAGGGTGGCGGGTTCAAACCCGGCCCTGGCCAAACTGCAACCAAAAAATAGCTGGGCGTTGTGGTGGGCGCCTGTAGTCCCAGCTGCTTGGGAGGCTGAGGCAAGAGAATCGCTTAAGCCCAGGAGTTGGAGGTTGCTGTGAGCTATGTGAGGCCACGGCACTCTACCGAGGGCCATAAAGTGAGACTCTGTCTCTACAAAAAAAAAAAAAAAAAAAAAAAAAATGCTTCACTAATATTTTCCATTTTTAGTAGAGACAGTCTTGCTCTTGCTGGTCTTGAATTCCTGAGCTCAAGGGATCCTCCCACCTTAGCCTCCCAGAATGCTAGGGTTATAGGCATGAGCCACTACACCAGGCCTATGTCTATTTATAATGCCATAAAGGTCTAGAGCAGTGGTTCTCAACCTTCCTAATGCTGTAGCCCTTTAATACAGTTCCTGTGGGTCGTGACCCACAGGTTGAGAACCACTGGTCTAGAGGATTCTTCCTAGATATTCTTTTTTTTTTTTTTGTAGAGACAGAGTTTCACTTTATGGCCCTTGGTAGAGTGCCGTGGCGTCACACAGCTCACAGCAACCTCCAACTCCTGGGCTTAGGCAATTCTCCTGCCTCAGTCTCCCGAGTAACTGGGACTACAGGCGCCTGCCACAACGCCCGGCTATTTTTTTCAGTTAGGCCGGGGCTGGGTTTGAACCCGCCACCCTCAGTATATGGGGCCAGCGCCCTGCTCACTGAGCCACAGGCGCCGCCATCTTCCTAGATATTCTAAGCACTTCTTCATTTGACTCAAACTCAAAATGTCTACTGAAAAATGTTACTGTGGCATGTGTGTTGGTAAATTATATAATTTTTTTTTTTTTCTAGTTTTTGGCCAGGTCAGATTTGAACCCACCACCTCCAGGATATGGGGCCAGTGCCCTACTCCTTTGAGCCACAGGCGCCGCCTGGTAAATTATATAATTTTTTATTTCGGATTACAGCAGTAACTGAATTAAATCATTAGATCTAAAATACTTCAACTTTGTTTACATAAACATGACCTAAATTAGAACAAGAAAATATAAAAATGAGTTATAGCTAAAACATTTAATCGAGAATGAAATGGAAATAAATGATTTGTTCTTTAAAACAAATTTCAAAAATAACAAAACCACCAAGGAGAAAAACAATTCTGTTATTTTTATATTCACTTTAATAAATAAAAACTTTCAGTAATTTATACTCAATTATCTAATGACAGTATTTCGTACTCTCTGTTGGTCTGAATTACTTTACAGCACTTACTCAAAACTAAACAATAATAAACTTGGACACAAAAATGTTAGAAATAGATTGATTTATATGAGTACTGCCACCTATATGGTCTTAACTTTTTTTTTTGCTGTTTTGGACAGGGTCGAGCTTGAACCTGCCACCCCCGGTATATGGGGCCAGTGCCCTACTCCTTCCACTACTAGGGTAGTGCCTGTATAGTCTTAACTTTTAATAAGATCTGAACATTAAGCAATCATTACTTGAAAAGCATCTACATAAACAACATTCCACATATAACAGGTATTTGGTAGACCAACAGTTAAGATGGCTTTTCTTAGATTAGCAACACAGGTTAAAAATCATAGCAGGATTCCCAAAGATAAGTTCATGTACTTTTACTTACTTCAGCTGAAATTTAAGTTAGATTGGAAAAAATAGAATACCACTGAATATAAAATTAAGGGTATGTTAAATATGCACTTGAATTTAGTATTTCTTCCCATTTCTCTGTCAATATTGAGCACTAAGCAACATCTGCTTGCTAAAAATACTGCTAATAAGACTAGAGCTTTGAAATGAAATTTATTTTACTATATAGCTTTGAAGAGAAAATCCTTTCTTATTTCATTTTCTTTTGAGACAGAGTCTTGCTCTGTTGCCTGGGCTAGAATACAGTGGCACAATCATAACATACTGCAACCTCAAACTCCTGGGCCCAAATGATCCTCCTACCTAGCTTCCCAAGTAGCTAGAACTACAGGCGTCTGCCACCACACCCAGCTAATTCTTTTTATTTTTCATAGAGCCAAGGTCTTGCTTTTTGCTCAAGCTGGTCTCCAACTCCTGAGCTCAAGGGATTCTCCCTTCTTGGCTTCCCAGAATGTTAGGATTATAGCTGTGAGCCAAGAAAATCCTCTTTTAACCTGCTTGATTCATTTATTGGAATTTCCTGGGAATCATCAGATTTAATATCCACAGACACACAGATAATATCATAGATAGTAACTTCCTAATTCATTAATTTCTATATATAGTCAAATCAATTCCTACATTATGAAGAAACCAAACTCATGCTACTTTTAAAAAAGTCAGTGCTATACTAGGGGTGTAACTCCTTATAAAGCAAGCACGAATGTGGCATTAAACTTACTTTTCCAAAGAAGCCTTTGAAGAACTTCCTTTCCTGGAGGAACAGGGGGACAAGTCGAATGCTATTATTGTATGGGCTAAATGTCCTAGGGTTTCATATCAATATGCAAATACAGAAGTTGGGGAAAGGGAAAAGTGGAAGAAGGGGAAGGGATAAGAATTTTAAAGAGTTATCCATTCCAGGAGTGACAAGGACTAAGGAAGGGTGCATGAAAATGCAGGGAAACACACTGTTTGGCCTAGGAATCCATGGAAAGAGAAGAAGTCAGAACTTCTATTCATGCAAAGCAACTAGTTAGTTCAGTAACCACCATATATTTTTGAAATAGATTTTCCAAATTTGGCAGCAGAGAGAAAGATTAGGACACACTGATTTAGTGAGATTTGCATTTTAAATGTCATAGTGAGTAGAAAACAGAAGATTAGTTCCATATACATTTTTCAATTTAAAATCAGTGGTCGACTATGTGAAAGTCATGAATTAAAAAACCAGTCCACATTCAAATGACCATATAATTGCATAAAAATGCAATATGTAAAATGAAATGTGTATCCATCAAAGGTCCTTGTCATACTTTTTCTTGCTGAGTTTAAGATGTCACCTAGAGAATCCTTCATACTTCCTTAGGGGAGCTTGACCATGTGCTCCACTTAGCCATTAGTATCAATCTGTATTTATGGGTATGCTGATCAATTTCACAACACACATGGGGAAATAACAGATATGTTCTATTATAGATACAGAATAAATTATCTATAAAGAAGACAAGGCTAATGTTTAAACTGGACCTGGGAAAACAAATAACTTAAGAACACCTTTGGGCTATAACTCAAATTTAAGGAATAGGGTTTTGTTTTCTTTTAAAATGTTGTTGTTTCAAAATATACTTGCATTTATATTTATTAAGTATACAATTCTGAAACTATCTGGATAAGAGAGGCATAGATACATATAGTATCAAGCATCAATTTTTAAGTACCATTTATGAAAACTGGCTACCTGTTTAAATCTAAAGAACTTAAGCAAATCTAACCTATCCACAAGCTAATTTAACTTCACATTTTGTAGGTATGGTTGAAATATAGTTTAAGCTTTTACCTTTTACAATCATCTATTTTTAATGTTAATGTTGGATAAATGTCTGGGAAAAGACAATGATATTAAAATTTGACTCTCTCAAACTTATAGACTCATTCAATGCTCTCAAACACCAGAAAGATTGTTTTCCATCCAAGTTTTGAAAATCACAAGCAGCATCTAATATTTCCATAAAATATTCTGAACTTAAGCTGGAAAAAATAATAGTAGTAGTCATTACAATAAGATTAAGATCATTTCTGCTGCCAAGTTTGGTGACCCTAGTTTTGTTAGACTTTGAGTAACCACCAGCTTTCAAGGATGCAGCCAAAGCTAGGGGATTCACCATTCTTAAGGGATGGAAGGTGAGGGAAGATCTATTTAGCTTTAATTTAGCTCCTAGAAAAGCTCTTGTTAAAGTTTTCCTCTTTTTACAAAAGACCCCAGATGTTAATGAAAACAGTTGACGTGCAAAATGCATAAAAAGACAGTTATTAGAGAATAGTATTAATGTTCTTTAAAAAAATTGTTACGATTCTTTAACCTGCTAAAATAAGAACACATATTAAAACAAAATATATCCAATAGTGAATAAAAAACAACATATTAGAAACTGGTAGTATAATGAAACTAGTCTACCAAGACACAGAGAGAAACATTTAAGACACAATGGGAAGAAATGACTTTTTATTATGAAATGAAGGGTATATTGGACCAGAGTCAAACAAGGCCTGAAACACATTTACAAAATTGATTAATAAAGGACAATACTCCTCACCCTGTAATTGTCTATGCCATAAAGGCAATAAAAATGGGTAATAGGCCATTTCTGTTAATTATCCTATACAATTTAAATTCCAAAGTAGCTAATTAGTGAAATTATATCACAAAGTAAATGAGTTGAGAATAGTTGCAACTAACTCTAGGTAAAGAAAGAAAAAAGAAAAAAATAGTTATACCATGAGGAACATATTTTTGCAGTTTTTGGCCAGGGCTGGGTTTTAACCCACCACCTCCAGTACATGGGGCCAGCGCCCTACTCCTTTGAGCCACAGGCACCGCCTGAGGAACATATTTTTAAAACATTGTCTTTTTTAGTTATGATTTTTTTCATTATAGGATATCAAGTATGCAGATGATTTCCAATTGAAGTTAATGTAATTCTAAATTGTAAGAGACTACTCTGGGGGAAAACATGCACACAAATGTACTTCCAAATTATCTTCTTCCTCAATTCCTCACAAATTTGAAAAGCACTAGAAATGTTAAATTTTAAGCTCAGGGATCATTAATAGGTCTAAAATCTTTGTTTCAGTACTTAACTGGTACATCTAAGCTATTTAATTAAAAAAAATTAAACTCTAGCATTCAAACTAATTCTAAAGACACTCTACTTCTTTTTTAATCCTCTGTAGAAAAGGAAGCTTTATAATCTATAAGAAACAAGCAAAAATCCTCCAAAATGTAGCATTTGGCATAATATAAGTATCTGGCATAGCAGGTTGGAGATCCCCACTGAAAGTCTGTTAGGTGACTATTTGCTCAGAGGAAAAAAGGCAACTAAAAATTTCTGCTGCATAGTAAAAATACGAAAGAAAGCTAAAAATCAAAAATATATCTGGACTAGTCTGACGTCAGAACAACAATATCCTGAAGACTTCCAGCTTTCCACAAGATTCTCAGTATAGCACTAGAAAAGGTATTTATAGAAGCCACATTAAGTATAATAAACAGGAAATTTATCCCAGTTAACAAAAATTCAATCTCATTTTTTTATAATACATGTTTGCCAATGTAGAACTATATATAATGACTGTTCCAAGTCTCCTAGATAGGGTTTGTCTGAAAAATTTTAAGTAACTTCTTAATGAAAAGTACAGAAGTGATTGATTTTCCCTTAAAGTTCAAAAGTTCAAGTATGTCCAGTTGAAGTGCATTATCAACATATAACACTTTCCTTTAGTTTTTATAAAAGACCATAGGGAAATAAAGATCTTTAGAGATATGCAAAAGGGTTTTATAAACTTAGAACATTAAACATTAAGATATAATTATGATGATTCCAGAGAGGTAGCACCTTATTCTCTCAGGAAAGGGTTTGACCCCAAGGACACAGGCCCCATGGAGCAAGGAGCTGGAGGAGGTTCTCATTTCATATTGAATTTAACCCATCTTTCCTAGGAGGGATTCAGGGGTTGGGGATAGGGAGGGTGTGGGGCCATTTGCATTTGTTAATTTTTAAAATTACCTATTTATGAATATATAAATCTTCATATCAGATTTATTGTTTATTTATTTATTTTGGGAGACAGAGTCTCACCATGTTGCCCTCGGTAGAGTGCCATGGCGTCACAGCTCACAGCAACCTCAAACTCCTGGGCTCAAGTGATTCGCTTGCCTCAGGCTCCCAAAGGTGGACTACAGGCGCCTACCACAATGCTCGGTTATTCTTTGTTGCAGTTGTTATTGTTGGTTATCTGGCCCAGGCCGGGTTCGGGGCTGGATTCAAACCCACCCACTTTGGTGTATGCGGCTGGCACTGGGCCCAGATCTATTGTTTAAAACATGGAAAAGTTGCCTTTATGGAAACATAAACACATAATAATTGGATTATAATATTCAATTTGACCACATATTGAAGATTACATACTGTCTATTCATTCCAGAAATAGTTTTTGAGTGACTATGTGCCAGACACTGTTCCATGCATAAGTATAATTTTTAAAATGACATTTAGTTCCTATTTCCGGTGAATATAAAAACTCCTAAATAGTTCTATGCCTCAAAAAATCATGCTTATTATACTCTATATCTTTTTGGTTTAAAAAAATAAAAAGGTAAAATAAAAGGAAACAAAATCTACTCCACTAAAAAATTAGTTTTAAAACCAGACAGTTAAATAGGGTCTATTTCTGGATTGCGTGAGATCATTTATTTATGCACTTTTTTGGTTTATTTGTATTTTATACAATAAACCTATATTGCTTATACAATAGAATCTCTGTGAGATGACTACCCAAGGGACTGTACCAAACTGGTCACCCATTGGAGGTGGTCTACATACGGAACTAGGCCTACTGTACTGATACATACATGTATACGTCCAGTCTATGACAATTAGGTCAACTTAAGGAGATGGTCAATATGGAGGTCCTACTGTATAATAAAGAGATGTTTCTGATTAAATGTTTAAAAAAACCAAAAACTAGATAGTGAAGAGGATTAACTGCTCATTAAACAATTAAATACCATTTTTAATATCTTCTGGGCAAACTTAAACCATTCCTAGCTTTTCCTTAGACAGTGAACATGAGCCATATTCTGAATTAAAAGACTTTGTAAAGGCTCATTCCATAATGGCCTTTTAATCATAAATTATATGTTATAAGATTTTAATAATTATTTATGATTTGTTTCAGGCCAATTTAGTCTGTTCACTGATTTGTTGTTTTTAGAAAGTCATTAGTAATATAGTGTTATAAAATATTCTTTAAGTAGGGCAAAAAAGTGCATTACTTTAAAAATGTTTTTAGCTATATTCACCTTATTATTCTTTTAGATGAACTTAGAATTATTTTAGTAAAGAAGCTTAATTTAAATTTCTTTTTTAAACTGGCTTTGACAAAAATGGAAAATCAAATTAAGAGACTGTGTTTAATTGGGGGAACTGGCAAGACTACAAACTATAGTTTCATGTACCATAATACATGGTTATAAATCCCCTTAACATAAATAATGAATTAGAGAGCATAAGTTAAGACTAGGAAAGCCTTCAATCATTTAAGAATTTAAATGATTAAAATCTGAGGTAAAGGGTATATGTATACACATATATGTATGTATGTGCCTTTTTGTTTTGTTTTCTAGTTCTTTGTATACCATAGTCAGTTATTTCTCTCCTCCTTTCCCTTCTACAATAGATTTAGGCATTTATTCCAAAATTAAATCCCCCCCTCCTGGAGTTGTCTGCTTCATTAATTTTATGTATTTCATATTGAAGAATTGCAGGTTAAGAGGTAATATAAGAAGCAGAAAATTTTTGATTACTAAGCAAATTGAGGGAAAAAAGCACACATTAGTAGTCAAACTTGTGGCAGCCCATCATACCAGCAAACCCTAAGCAACAAGGCTCCTTGGGGCAGGGGCATGCAGAAGTAATGCTTAAAGCTTTCACAGCAAAGTGGGGAAAGGCCATGCTGGAGAGAAGAAAGGTTGTAAAGAGGGCTGTCAGATTTATGAAACATTCCTCTAACTTATCAAAAATCTGAAATTTAGCCCTTTAATCTAAATCTTTATGAATTCTGAACCCATTCTCTCCTTTTATTAAATACACAGGCATAACATAACTTGGGATGTGTTCTATGGCATAATGAACAAAGGAAATATTATATATCCTGGGAAAGGAATCTCCATTCCAGTGTGCTGAAGTTTATGCAGAAGGCAGCAGAAATAGATTATGAAGGAGAAATATGGAGAAAAATATTAGGGAGTAGGAGTTAAGATAGTAAGTCGTCTCCAAGAAAGTAAATCTCACCAGGCATCAACATAGATATCTCTGTCTCATACTTTTTTTCCAGAAAGCTATTTCTTAGAGATTTAAAATTCATAATTTATAACCCAGTTATCACAATTAGGTTAAACGATTAACTATAATGGTTTCATTCTGGATTTAGTATTATTCTTCTATCAAATTTCACATCACTTGTTTCACATGGGTTCTAAATCAAAAGTACCTTATAAGTGATGTCTGGCCTAAATCAAAGAAGATTGGTCTTTATAATTTATACGTTTGGATGGACGGCATGAGATGCTTTTATTAGTAATCCCACATCTTTTGCTTTAAGAGAAATATGCTTCTTATTGGATACTGGGTCACTGAAATTTCCTAGCAAAATCTTTTAAGAAAATATTGACAGCATATAGATCAACACTGACAACCATCAAATACATACAGCTTTCAATCTTTTTACAGCGTCTTCACAGATGTGCATTCCTCTTGATTCATCAACTTCTACATGACCAAGGTACTGTAGAAGGAAGAAAAAAGTTAGGGTACTACGTTTCCTAAGTAGCAACTATATTGTGTTAAGCATTAGGCAGTAGAGAATCAAATACAGGTTCAGTGTCCCTAATCTGAAAAAATTCAAAATCTGAAACATTTCTGGCCCCAAGCATTTCAGGTAAGATATTCAACCTGTACTGAAATCCCTGTACTCAAGAGACTCACAGCCTCCAAAGAAGAATTAAAATAAAGTTACTTTATGTATTCTCACAGTTACTATGCATTTATATGTAAACCTCTCCGCTACATACCTCTCCTAAGGCAAAGCATATATATAACGCCATGAACAAAAATGACAGTTTTCTAAAGGCTGGAGAGAGTGAGGCAGATAACTAAAACACATTTTAAGAAGGTAGTGCATCTGAGCTTTAAAAGATGTGTAGAATCTGAATATGCAGAAACTGAGAGGATGAAAATTTACTTTAGAAATGAGAGAATGACATGAACAAAGTTATGAATGTGGAACAGGATAACTATATCAGCGTGGAGGGGTGGGGGGGCAGGAGGTCAGAAAGCAGTACCCGGTGTGAGGTGTGCTTCAGCATACTGAGTGCTTTGAACTGAAAAAGAATCTAGGTTTCTCTGACCTTTTCTTGCCCTCCTGACTTTATCACTTTCTCCCCTGCAGTGTTGAAAAAGTCTTTCTCTGAAGTTCTCTTATCTACCAAATGACAAATCCTCCAAAAAGGAACTCAATTATCATGTATTCCCTCCCTGGGAATCCCATCAATTTGGGAAGATTAACTGTTGTACCACAAAAAAAGACTTGAGGTCAGACAACACAAACTTTGTAACAGACTATTACCTGTGCTTTTGAAGGCTGCTGCCAGACAACTTTTATTACCAGGGGGACTTTATCTGCATAACAAGACAACCTTTGTTCAACATGCCATTTCCTCTCCACATCAACATCTTCCCCCTGGAAGCCCCAGAATCCTATTCATTTCCGTAGTTCAGGATACTATAAAAACTTCAATCATCTGGCCTTTTTCAGTCTTAAATTTTGTGAAATTCACTTGCATATATATAATAAACGAACAAGGAAAAAGGCATACAAATTCATCTACTGTCAGTTTGTTTCACAGACTCAAATGTTCAGAGGATACAGAGAAAGTTCTCCTCAACATCAAGTACTCCTATTAGGTTTGAAAGTGAGAAATATGCAGCTAGGGAATGTGAGTGCTGAAATAGAGCCTGCACTTAACCCTAGAGATAATGAAAGCTAATAAAGATTTTTCATTTTTATTTATTTATATGCATTTATATGTAAACCTCTCCTAAACACTTTTCATTTTTATTTTCATTTATTTATTTGAGACAGAGTCTCACTGTGTAAATAAGGCCTGCGCTTAACCCTAGAGACAATGAAAACTAACAAAGATTTTTCATTTTTATTTTCATTTATTTATTTGAGACAGATTCTCACTGTGTCGTCCTAGGTAGAGTGCAGTGGCATCATCATGTTGCAGGAAGACAAGGCCCAATGGAGAGAAAGAGCACCCAAACACAGTTTATAAGAGGAAGGGCTTTATTCACCAGCCGGGAGCTTATGGCATAGAAGAATTCCAAATGGCCACGCTCCCGGACTGCCTTGGTCTTTCCCTTTTTATTGACAGTCAAAAAGTTCTACCCCACAGGTACCCTTCTCATTGGCCAGTTTGAATCAAGCAGGAGATGCTACTCCCGCCCCTACAGAACTACAGGATTTCACAGAACTTGGAAATTGTCAAGTTTCAGGAAGTTGAGTTTACAAATTCCCAAGAGCTGAGTCATCGTGGAGAGGACCCTGCATGTGTATCCTTGTGGTCTTCTTAAGAAGACCTGTTCTGGGCGGCGCCTGTGGCTCAGTGAGTAGGGCGCCGGCCCCATATGCCGAGGGTGGTGGGTTCAAACCCAGCCCCGGCCAAACTGCAACAAAAAAATAGCTGGGCAAGCTGCTCGGGAGGCTGAGGCAAGAGAATCGCGTAAGCCCAAGAGTTAGAGGTTGCTGTGAGCCGTGTGACGCCACAGCACTCTACCCGAGGGCGGTACAGTGAGACTCTGTCTCTACAAAAAAAAAAAAAGAAGACCTGTTCTTCTAGACATTATCCTTCTCAGGTATCGTCTCTCAATCACAGTGCACAGCAACCTCAAACTCCTGGGCTCAAGTGATCTTCTTGTTCGGTCTTCCTAGTAGCTGGGACTACAGGTGCCCACCACAACACCTGGGTAGAGTTTCTATTTTTAGTAGAGCTCAAGCAATCCACCTGGCACCACCTCCAGAGAGCTAAGATTACAGGCTTAAGCCATTGGCGCCTGGTCCTAATAAACATTTTTTTAAAAGGTAGTAATATAATTCAAACTGTATCTTAGTATGGGAATAGTTCTCAATTAGAAAAGAAAATGATTTCACAGGATCACAGCTAGAAGGAAAAAAGAAAAAAACAAAAGCAGAAAGGATAGTAGCAACATAACAAATGCTCTCTCCTAAAAGGAAAATTTTGGGTGTAATACTAGCACTCTGGGAGGCCAAGGTGGGGAAATCACTTGAGATCAGGAATTCCAGACCAGCATGAGCAAGTACCAGACCCCATCTCTAAGAAAAATTAGCTGGATGTTGTTCTGGGTGCCTGTAGTCCTACCTATTGGGAGGCTGAGGCAGGAAGATTGCTTGAACCTAGGACTTTGAGTTTGCTGTTGAAAGAACCAGACCAGTGCCATCTTAGGAGTTAAGTTTTGCCTCCCCACCCCCATTTCACTCAGTAAGTTTCACTTTCCAGATAAGCCCAGGCAATTCCTTGAAATCAAGAGACAACCGCCCACCAATCATGGACCCCCCACCTAACCAATCCAGAAGTGCCCCCATTGTTTCCAGCTGTTCCCGCCCACCCGCTGCGTGGGACCATAAGAACCCCTTGCTCCAGAGCTCGGGGCTCCTGGCTTGGATCCGTTGCAGCGGAGTCCCTGGGAGCCCAAGTTTGAACTTAGAGTAAAAGGCCCTTTTGCTTTTGCATCGGACTCGGCTCCTTGGTGGTCTTTGTGGGGGATTTCAAGATCTGGGCACAACATTGTGAGCTAGGATGATGCCATTGTACTCTAGTCCAGGCAATAATGCAAGACCTTGACACAAAAAATACAGTATTTGGAATATTGTCCTTCTGCTTCTCTAACTCAAGACTATTCCCTCTCCTCTTTGGTACTTTCAGTTGAATGTAACACAGCCAAAAATCCAAAAGTGAATGTAGCAATACAAAGAGAAGTCTGGGGGAAAAAAATCAATCTAGCTCTAGTTTGAAGACTAGGAAAAGGAACCTTTAAGCTTAAGTAGCAACAGTGAAAACCTGCATGATCCACACCTCTAAGGGAGGAGAACTTGCCTATTTGTTTGATGGAACCTTAATTCCAGGAAAATGGGGCTGACCCCCTTTTTGTTATATTCCCCTCTCTCTCTGAATCTCACACTATTTGACCCTAGATACAAGTGAAATTGTGGGAATTCCTGGTGGAAGAGAATAACCAGAGTCCCAGGATTCTGGCTAGAGGACCACAAAGAGAAGCTCTGAGGAACCAGAAAGTACTGAGGAAGGCACAGGAAGAAAGGAGCTTGGGAAAGACACCATGAATTGTTTATGAATTCCAGGGCTCACTCAGGAGCTGCACAACTAAGGATCTGATCCTAATTAGCATATCAAAGACTTTGAGAACTAATGTACAGATCACTTCCTGGTTCTCAAACTGAGAACTGGATGATACACACATAGGACAGTTCAGAACAGCACTGCAGTTTTCTTCCTTTGGGAACTCCCCAGCCCTGTTCCACACACTTCAACCCGCTGGGCCTGCCCGTCCCTGAAAAGTGGGTAGATGGACAGACAGGGACACACCCCACCGAGAGCCCCTGAGGACGAAGAGCTGTGGAGGCTGAACGGGGCTGTTACGAGAGGGAAGCAGCTGGCTCGCATTTGGCAAATGGTGACACTGAGTAGCCACGGCTTGTCTGAAGGATATTGCTGTGAGCCTGAGAGTGGGGACAGTATCAAAAGGTGTGGTGACTTATGTGGGATGTCTCCTTGCCCAGGACATAACACCCAACCCAACCCTGTCCGCTGGGTCAGAGAGGGTCACGGGGCGTGTACGAAAGCCAAGGTGTGGCCATTTGGAATAGTTCCTGCCTCTCGAGAAATCAAATATTAGAAAGGACCTGGAGTGGTGCCCAGTGGCTCATTGGTTAGGCTGCTGGCCCCATATACCGAGGGTGGTGGGTTCCAACCCGGCCCTGGCCAGACTGCAACCCCCAAATAGCCGGGCATTGCGGAGGTCGCCTATAGTCCCAGCGACTCCAGAGGCTGCGGCAAGAGAATCGCTTAAGCCCAAGAGTTGGAGGTTGCTCTGAGCTGCAAGAGCAGCCGTGATGCCACAGCACTCTACCCAGGGTGACATAGTGAGACTCTGTCTCAAAGAAAAAAAGAAAATGTAAAAATAAATACAATAAAATGAAAAAAAAAAAAAAAAGAATAGCACTGCAGACCAGAATGCCATTGGAAAGGCTTTGAAAACTGAATGGATACCAGTACCACACCCCACAGAAGATAAACTGGAACTTGCAGCCTGAAACCTAACTGGTGGATTGCTAAAACAAAAATATAAACATTCTCCATAGAATTTAAATAAAACCCAGAGTCACACACCCAAGTATACAAATATCCAGGGCACAATACAAAATTACTTGGCATATGATGAATCATGAAAATTTTAACTCATTCGGGAAAAAAATAATCCACATATACCAACAACAAGATTATATAGATGTTAGAATTATCTGATTAAGGCTTTAAAGCAGCTACTATACAAAGAAGGAACAATGAATAGTATTGAAACAAATGGTAAAATGGAAAGTCTCAGCAAGGAAATACTGTCTGTGAACTTGAGATCAGTTGAAATTATACTGAGAAACCGGATGCCTTACTCCTCAGATTTGGAACAAGGTAAGACTATCCCCTTTCACCACTCCTATACAATCTATCTGCTATTTAAAAGTTCAAAATAATTACATATATTTTGGTTTTGTAGCTCTTAAACATGGTGTAAACGAGACATCAAAAGTACTCCAAGGGGCTTGGCACCTGTAGCTCAGCGGTTAGGGTGCTGGCCACATACACCAGGGCTGGTGGGTTTGAACCCAGCTCAGACCTGCCAAACAACAATGACAACTACAACCAAAAAATAGCCGGGCATTGTGGCAGGCATGTGTAGTCCCAGCTACTTGGGAGGCTGAGGCAAGAGAATCATGTAAGCCCAAGAGGTGGAGATTGCTGTGAGCTGTGATGCCACAGCACTCTACCAAGGACGACATAGTGATACTGTCTCAAAAAAAAAAAAAAATATTCCAGGAGTGAGCACAGGATTATCTACCATGTGCTAGGCTCTGTGCTGGTTGCTTTATATATTTTGTCTTACTGAATACTCAGAAAGGTATGCAAGATCGACTAATTTTTTAAATTGAGGAAAGAAAATGAGCTTCAGAAATGCTGACTAACTTGTCCAAAGTCACGGACACAGCTAGTAGGGAAGGAGTATTATTTAAGATTCTAAAGTCCAATGGTCATCCAACTTGACTTTACCATGATTCAAGAAAACTTTACCTAATTTCACATTTCTACAAGGAAATTAAGAAAAACATAACAAGTTCCTTCCACCAAACTTCTTCCTTACAATTTTTAAAGTAAAAGTCATTTCATTTGGAAAATTCCTCTAGCAGGGCTGAAACTGTCAGTGATAATTCAGTCTTTCGGAAAACATGGTGAAAACATCTACAATAAATTCATAGTTATTCATACTTTTTCACCCTCAGTAGACTGCCAAGGCATCACAGCTCAAAGCAACCTCAACCTCCTGGGCTTAAATGATTCTCTTGCCTCCGCCTCCCAAGTAACTGGGACTATAGGTGCCTGCCACAATGCTTAGCTATTTTTTTTGTTGTTGTTGTTGCAGTTGTTTAGTTGGCCTGGGCCGGGTTCGAACCTGCCACCTTTGGTGTATGTGGCTGGCACCATAACCACTGTACTATGGGTGCCAAGCCTACTATTTTCTAATCTTATAGTTTTTCCTTTTAAAGAACATCAAATAAATAGAATCATATAGTATGAGACTTCTTTAATAATGTTTCTTTCAAAAAAAAATAATAATGTTTCTTTCAATGGGCATGGTTTTCTCCTACTCTAATTAGACACATTTCTAAACTAGATTATGCAACTCAGAGTCAGTCCCTAAGAGATAACATTGTTCTCTTCTTTTCACCAAGACGTCCCCTTGTGTTTTTTTTGTGGCATAAATAAATAGCTATATGTAACTGACTGAATTCATCAAGCTAGGCAGTAGAATGAAGTCTGTTGGAAATACTTTGAAACCTATATTCACTCCTCAGATCCTGAAGGTTTACTCAGAGATCATAAAACTCTACTTTCTCAGTTAAAACAGAGAGACATTAAGCAATTTAGAGGTAGTAATAGAAAAAGGAAGAAAATCCAAGGATATAATACTATAGATAAAAGAGTGTAGGGAGACCCAACCAGAGACCCAAAGAAATTAAGATATATGAGTTCTTTGTCATCTATGCCGATAAATATGAAATTATAGATTAACTATGAAGGTTCTGGAAAAATATACTACAATTAACTAAAATAGAAATAGAAAAGTTGAAGGCCCATAACAATGAAAATACAGAGAAAGCTGTTAAAAAGAATAAGACCAGGCTGGACGTGGTGGCTCACACCTGTAGTCCCAGCGCTGTGGGAGGCCGAGGCAGGTGGATTGCCTGAGCTCAGAGGTTCGAGACCAGTATGAGCAGCAGTGAGCCAAAGTAAGACCCCGTCTCTACTAACATCAAAAACAGCCGGACGTTGTGGTGGGCGTCTGTAATCCCAACTACTGGGGAGGCAACAGGAAAGCGAATTGCCAAAGGAAGAACATTAAAAAAAGAGAAGAAAATGAACAACAACAACAACAACAACAAAGGACTTCAAAGGAAGAAGAATGAACAAGCAAGCTGAAATTAAAAAAAAAAAGACCAAAAATTCTCTAAGATGCCTAGATATAGGTGGTTTAACAGGTCAGTACTGTCAAATCTTCAAAGAATGATTTCTATGCTATTTAACTATATCAAATACATAGGGAGAAAATGGACAGTTTATATATATATATATATATATATATATATATTTTTTTTTTTTTTTTTTTTGCAGTTTCTGGCCAGGGCTGGGTTTGAACCTGCCACCTCTGGCATATGGGGCTGGCACCCTTCTCCTTTGAGCCACAGTCCGCCCCAGATATTTTTATAGCTTTAACAAAATCCTGCTACAACAACCCAAAGCAGAAAACCAGAGCAATTTCACTTGTGAATATATTCATGAAAAGGTAGGCACAAAAATAGTAACAAATGAGGTCTAAAAGTATGCTAAAGACCAAAGTAGGGTTTAACTCAAGAATCTACAAATGGGGTGGTGCCTGCAGCTCAATGGGTAGGGCACCAGCCCCATATACTGAAGGTGGAGGGTTCAAACCTGGCCCCAGCTAAACTCCAACAAAAAAATAGCCAGGCATTGTGGTGGGCACCTGTTGTCCCAGCTACTTGGGAGGCTGAAGCAAGAGAATTGCCTAAGCCCAAGAGCTGGAGGTTGCTGTGAGCTGTGACGCCACAGCCCTCTACCAAGGGTGACAAAATGAGACTCTGTCTCTAAAAGAAAAAATTGAGAGTCATCCAGAATCATATATATATATATATCAATGACCAATAGACATAGGCTAAGAGTACTGAAACTATTTTATGGGGAAAGAATAGACCCTTCAAATAGATGATGACACAAGTAAATTCCCACATACAAAAGAGTAAGTTGGACCCCTACCTCACACTATATACAAAAATTAACTCAAAATGGATTAACAACTTAAGAGAAAAGAACATAAAATTCTTAGAAGGAAGCATGTAGTGATGGATTCTTTTTTTTTTTTAGCGACAGAGTCTCACTTTGTCACCCTCGATAGAGTGCAATGGCGTCACAGCTCACAGCAACCTCCAGTTCTTTGGGCTTAGGTGATTCTCTTGTCTCAGCCTCCCAAGTAGCTGGAACTACAGGTGCCCGCCACAACACCCGTCTATTTTTTTGTTGCAGTTTGGCCAGGGCTGGGTTCGAACACGCCACCCTTGGTATATAGGGCCAGTGCCCTACTCACTGAGCCACAGGCGCCGCCCTAGTGATGGATTTTTAAGACACCAAAAGCATAAGCAACGAAAGAAAAAGTAGATACATTAGACTTCATCAAAATTGAAAACTACTTAGCATCAAATCACATTTAAAAAAGTGAAAAGACAACAACAGAAAATATGCAGAAATTACATATCTGATTAAGTTCTAGTATCCAAAAATAAAAAAAATTTATAACTCAACAACAAAAAGACAAAGAACCTGATTTAAAACTGTACAAAGAACTTCAATAGAAATTTCTCCAGAGCGTCTTAGCCATATTACTGAGTGGTTTGGTGTGTGATAGAGGCTTGACCTAGCCGGTTGTCGGGTTGACCCTTCTCCCTGTCCTGTTCATTCCAGCAGTCCCTATTGCCCTCAACCGTGGAGTTGTCATGGAGGTGCAGAAGGAGGCATCATGACCCTGTCTGTTTGGAAGATGTACCACTTGCGCATGCAGCGCGGTGGCCTACGGCTGCACCGAAGTCTGCAGCTGTCGCTGGTTATGTGCAGCGCTCGGGAGCTCTACCTCTCAGCCAAGGTGGAGGCCCACGAGCCGGAAGCATCCTTTCAGCCAGCCCACTCCTCTGACCCTCTCCTGAACCCGCCGCGGGAAGCGGGAGCCGGAGCCCTGGACGGTGAGCAGCCCTCCCTGGAGCCCATGGACACGCAGGAGGCGCCGAGAGCTGAGGAGGTCTCTGCCTGTGGTGCCCCGCGCCCCGCGCCCCGCCAAAGGGAACCGCAAGCGGCGGAGCAGCAGCCTTAGTGAGGGAGGGGACGTCGGACTGGTCCCAAACAAGAAAGCCCGTCTGGAAGAAGAGGAGGAGGTGGAGGGGGTGTCATCGGAGGTCCCTGATCGCCCTCTCCAGCCCAAGCCGAGGGCGCCTTTCCTAACCTGGCTCGCGTCCTACAGAGCCGCTTCTCCGACCTCCTGAATTGCAATCCAGTGGCCCCCCTGACGGCGCCGCCCGCCTGCGAGGCAAAGACCGCCTGCCGCCCGGCGGACAATCTCCTGAACGTGCTCGTGAGGCCGTGGTGGCCTTCTGAAGATCCCGAGCAGCGCTACCAGAGCCCAGAGCGCGGGTCGAATCTTTGGCCCAAGTGCACAGACCCGAGGCGAGACCCCTGCTCCCCTTGGGGAGCGCCCGCGGTAACTGTGGAGAGAAGCCGTCGCCGCCGCTGGGCTGTTGAGAGGCCCGGAGAGGACCTCTATCCCCAGGGAGCCGTCGCCTTACGTGTATAGCAACGGCAACGAGAAGTCTGAGCTACGGGAGCTGGCGCCTTCCACTGAGACCTGCCGCGCCCACAGGTGCTGTCTTAACGGACTGGGACGTGAAACTTTCCCTTTCCTTCTGGACTGGGAAAGGGAAGCCTTGGTTCTTTAATCTCCTCAGGGTCAGACTTTTTTTTACTGGGGGCTGTGTTGCTCCTTCAAGGGTTATCAATAGTTGGTGTTTGCGTTTCCAACCTCGGAGAATTCCAGGCACTCCCCTTCCCCTTCCATTGACATTCTTGTGCAAGGGGTTATCTTATCGTTGCGTCATGGGGCAGACGTGGGGAACTTCCTGCTGCCTTGACTGGGTGTGGGGCCTGGGAGGAGGTTCTGGGGTGTGAGCCTACCCTGGGAGTGGGAGGAGAGTGGCGCGAGTCACTTCGCCCGGGCATGCTGCCGGTTAGTTGCCTTGCGCTCCTGAGCCTTGGGGTGGGAGCAGTGGGGTTTGATTTTTTTTTTTCTCATCTGGTGCGTTAGAGGTGGCGAGTGTGTTCCCAGTTGCAAGTGTAACCCTCCCTCAGACAAAGGGATGCAGTCAACCCAGACATCCCATTCTGAATCACGAAAATATAGAGGGTGGTGGTAGAGGAAGGCAGTGTTCAAAGCACTGTGTAAGGCTAATAAGCTGGGACCAGTTACTGTGAAGACAGGACCAGTTTTGGGAGGGGGTGAATTCTTGCCGGAGAGTTTCTGAGGATCTGTTTACTTTTCTCATGGTGGGTTCTTTTAATTCCGTCTATCTGGAGTTTTTTGTTAGACATATCAGATAGGAAAATAAAGGCCATTTGAGTAAAAAAAAAAAAAGACGAAGAAAAGAAATTTCTCCAAAGAAGATGTGCAGATGGTCAACAAGCACTTGAAGAGAAATACAAATCAAAATCATCCTGAGATATCACCTAACTCCATGTTAGGTGTGAGATTAGTCCATGTCGCAAAGTCCCAAATCTGCAGATGCCCATGTAGATGTGGAGATAAAGGAACACATTTGCACTGCTGGTGGGATTGCAAACTAATATAACCTCTATGAAAAGAAGCATGGAGAATGCTCAAAGAACTGAAAGGCAGCTTTCCATTTGATCCTGCAATTCCATAGATTGGGTATCTACCCAAAAGAAAATCATTTTACCACAAGGACATTTGCACTGGAATGTTCACTGTAGCTCAGTTCACAATTTCTAAGATGTGGTAGCAACCTAAGTGCCCATCAACCCATGAATGGATTAACAAACTGTGGTATATGTGCTATTCGGCCATATGAAAAGATGGAGACTTTACATCTTTTATGTTTACCTGGATAGAGTTGAAACACATTCTTCTTGGTGTAAAGTATCTCAAGAATGGGGAAAAAAGTATCCAGTGTACTCAATATTAATATGAAACTAATATATTTTGTAAATATGAAACCAATATATTTAATATAAAACCAATATATTTTATAAATATATATGTGTATATATGTAGAGAAAGAGAGACGGAGCCTCACTGTGTCACCCTCGGTAGAGTGCTCACAGCACAGCTCACAGCAACCTCTAACTCTTGGGCTTAAGTGATTCTTTTGCCTCAGCCTCCCAAGTAGCTGGGACTACAGATGCCTGCCACAATGGTCAGCTATTTTTTTGTTGCAGTTGTCATTGTTGTTCATCTGGCCCAGGCCGGTGTCAAATCCGCCAGCCTCAGTGTATGTGGCTGGCACCGTAACCACTATGTTATGGGCGCTGAGCTGAAACCAATATATTTATAAATAACTACATGCCCACACAAAAGACAAAACACAAAAATAGTCTAGCAAGGAGGAGGGGAGAGGAGGAAGAGGAGAGTGGGGAAGAAGGAGGGCAATTGGCAGGATCTCACCTAATGTGAACAATGTAAGGGTGTTCAACATGCCCCCTAGGTGAAGGGTTCAACTACAACTTGAACTTTAATTTAGAATTGAAAACAGTATACCCTAAACATTAGTACCCTCTTAATTAATCTGAAATAAAAAAAGAAAAGAAAAGGAAAAGGTTCTCAACATCACTAGTCATTAGGGAAATACAAATCAAAAGCACAAAAAGGTACTATTTTCATATGCACTTGGACGATTATAATTTAAAACAAAACAGAAAACAAGTGTTGGCAAGGATGTAGTAAAATCGGAACCATCATACATTACTGGTGGGAATGTAAAGTGATTTGGCTATGACAAAAAGCAATTGGTGGTTCCTCAAAAAGCAAGACGTAGAATTACCATATGACCCAGCAATTCACTGCTAATTCAATACTCCAAAGAACTGAAAATAGGTACTCAATGGTTGGGCTCACTGCCTGTAATCCTAGTACTCTCAGAGGCTGAGGTGGGAGGACCCCTTGAGCTCAGGAATTTGAGACCAACCTGAGCAAGAGCAAGATCCTGTCTCTACTAAAAACAGAAAAATAAGCTGGGCATTATAGCAGGTGCTTGTAGTCCCAGCTACGCAGGAGACTGAGGCAGGAGGATTGCTTGAACCCAGGAGTCTGAGATTGCTGTGAGGTAGGCTGATGCCACGGTATGCTAGCCTGGGACAACAGAGACTGCCTCAAACACGCACACACACACACACAAATGTGGGGGGGAAGTCAGATATTACATTATCCTGTGGCCCTGCAATTCTACTCCTTTTGTTCACATGAAAGCTATAAAGGAATAGTTACAGTGGCTTTATTTACTATCATTAAAAGTAGAAATAATCAAGATATGTTTCAGCTGGTGACTGGTTAAACACAGTAATAAATACATGCAGTGAAATACTATACTCAGCCATAAAAGGGAGCAAACTGCTAGTATACTCAACATTATCTCTTATGGATTGACTATGAGTTGCATAATCTAGTTTAGAAATATGTCTAATTAGACTAGGAGAAAACCATGCACACTGAAACATTAAAGAGTTCTCTTTTCTTCTCTGAGACACTATCTCACTGAAGAACTGCAGCTGATTTATGCTTTAATAGCTAAAATATTTGACACTAGGACTTCTTTTGTTTGTATGCATTTTCCAAACTCCTTCTGAGTAAGGAACTTTCATTCACAAAAATGTACTTTAGAAAAACTAGTATGTGGAATTTCATTCTTGGATGAATTAAATCATTTTTCCCTTTCCGGAAAAAATTATTTAAAAATTAGATTTCCCCCCCTTGCTTTGGTGATGTTATCCATAAGAAGAAATGCAGAGCTCTGAAGTGAGAGATTGTATAATCAGCGGTTCCCAATATTATAGCAAAATAATCATTAATTTATAAGGAGCTTTAAGGCATCTTATCTCTGTCTTACACACACACACACACACACACAGCCTGTGCTATATAGTAGGTATAGTGTGTGGATGTGCACAGCACAGTTCAAAAGTTGTTTTGGTTATTTAACAAGAGAGGAATAGTTAAATCAAATTTAAACTATTCTTTAACTATAAATTTGGAGTACAATTCCATCTGAACAAACTGTAGGTCATAGCAAATGCATTAAATCTAATCATGTAAGTTTAGAGCTGAAAAGAATTTAAGAGCTCCAAAACCTTCACTTTCAGTTCACTGAAGCCTCAAACTCCTGGGTACAGGTGACAGCCTCTGGAGTATCTAGGACTACAGGTTTATGCCAGCATGCCAGGCTAATTTTTAAATTTTTTTTTTAAGAGATGGGGATCCTTACTATGTTGTCCAGGTGTGAGCCACTACACCTGCCCCAAAACTTTACTTTTCAAATGTGAAATTCAAGGTGTAAAAAAAGTTAAGTGATTTAGACCAGGTCAAATAAGTAGTAAATTAAGAGAACCAGGAATAGAATTCAGCTCTTCTGACTTCCCTATCTCTGTGTCAAAGCACATCTGCAACTCTCCTATTTAAGTAATGGCATATAGTTTACTGCTCTTACATAAACTTAATGTTTTTTTTCCTGCTTCCTCCAACTTAATGTTACTCTTTTTTTTTTTTTTTTAAAGCAGATAATCACATAGGTAGAGCCATTTATTTTGGTAATGTTGTTTATGACTGAATCTGGGCCTGATATTTCTGAAGCTCAACATTTCTTTCATAAATGAAATTACACTGCCTTTCCTAATTAAACTATTCCACTAGTAACCAAACAGTAAGTAGATTGGGGGGAAGTTTTGCTTTATAGATATATTACATTAATAAATGAAGAAGGGATGGCAGAATTGGAGTACCATCATTTTGCAAACCTTAATGAATTAATAAGTCTAGGCAGGGCTTGGTGGGTAGTGCGCCAGCCCAATATACCGAGGGTGGCGGGTTTGAACCTGGCCCCGGCCAAACTGCAACAAAAAAATAGCTGGGCATTATGGCGGGCACCTGTAGTCCCAGCTACTAGGTAGGCTGAGGCAAAAGAATCACCTAAGCCCAAGAGCTGGAGGTTGCTGTGAGCTGTGACACTACAGCACTCTACTGAGAGCAATAAAATGAGACTTTGTCTCTAAAAAAAAAAAATAAATAAGTCTAGGCAATAATCATTAATGCTATTTTCATCATGAAAGGCTAATCAGCTATTGTGTGCCTTCTGATAATAGTCCACACTACTAATGAAGTATTTCTGGGGGAAAAAAAGAATCAAAGACAAATTTGATCAAGCCTCTAAAACTAACTACCAATTCAATAGAAGTACAGAAAACAGAGATATATGTTTAACAAAATGTTCATCCTTAACAAGGTGAAAACGCCAAAAACTACCAGAGGAATGGGCTCCATTGAATACCCAGGGCTCTCACTTGGAACACCTGGAAAAGTATACACTAGGAATGGAAGGAAACCAGAAGAAGATAGAACCTTGTGAACAGTGTAATCTAGCTTCAATTCTATTAATACAAAACTTAACAAAGATATTACAAGAAAAGAAACTTTCCAATCCAATCTGTCTCAAAATATAGATGTAGGCTGGGCATAGTGGCTCATGCCTAGCACTCTGGGAGGCCAAGGCAGGTGGATTGCTTGAGCTCGTGAGTTCGAGACAAGCCTGAGCAAGAGCAAGACCCCATCTCTACTAAAAATAGAAAAACTAGCTGGGTGTTGTGGCAGATGCCTGTAGTTCCAGCTACTTGGGAGGCAAGAGAATTTCTTGAGCCCAAGAGAATGAGGTTTCTGTGAGACAAAATGAGACTGTCTCAAAAAAAAAAAAAGCAAAACCCCAAAAATAGACGTAAAATTTCTGAACATATTAGCAAACAGAATCCAGCAATACATTCAGTAAACTCAACTTGATCATAATGGCTAGTAATCAAACTGAATTTATTCCAGAAATGTAAAGCTGGTGGACTAGTCAAAAGATCCAATCAGTGGAATATACCTCCTTTCTTTTTGCTTTCTTTCTCTCTCTTTTTTTTATTTTATTTTATTTATTATTATTTTTTTTTTTTTGTAGAGACAGAGTTTCACTTTATGGCCCTTGGTAGAGTGCCGTGGAGTCACACAGCTCATAGCAACCTCCAACTCCTGGGCTTAAGCGATTCTCCTGCCTCAGCCTCCCTAGTAGCGGGGACTACAGGTGCCCGCCACAACACCCGGCTATTTTTTTGTTGCAGTTCGGCTGGGGCCGGGTTTGAACCCGCCACCCTCGGTATATGGGGCTGGCGCCCTACCCACTGAGCCACAGGTGCCGCCCTCTCTCTCTTTTTTTTTTTAGAGACAGAGTCTCACTTTCTTGCCCTCAGTAGAGTGCTATGGCATCATAGCTCACAGTGACCTCCAGCTCTGGGGCTTAGACAATTATCTTGCCTCAGCCTCTCAAATAGCTGAGACTATAGGTGCCTGGCTATTTTTTGTTGCAGTTTGGCCAGGGCAGGGTTTGAATCCGCCACCCTTGGTATATGGGGCCAGTGCCCTACTCACTGAGCCACAGGTGCCGCTCTTTTTTTTTTGTTTATTGAGATAGAATCTTGTTCACTTTGGGTAGAATGCAATGGTGTCATCATTGCAACCTCAAACTCCTGGGCTCAAGGGATCCTCTTGCCTCAGCTTCCCAAGTAGTTGCCACTGTGCCCAGCTAATTTTTCTATCTTTAATAGAGATGGGGGCAGGGGGAGTCTCACACTTGCTCAGGCTGGTCTTGAACTGAGCTCAAGCGATCTTCCTGCCTTGGTCTCCCAGAATGCTAGGATTACAGGAGTGAGCCACTGTGCCTAACCCAATCAGGAGAATTTACCTCTTCACAGAAAAAGCTTTTGATAAAACTAAGTTTCTGGGACATCGCCTGTGGCTCAAGGAGTAGGGTGCTGACCCCATATACCCAAGGTAATGGGTTCAAACCCGGCTGCGGTCAAAAACTCCAAAAAGAAAAAAAAAAAAAACCCAAAACAAAAAGCTCAGTTTCCACTCATAATTAAAAAAAATTTTTTTTTTCTTGACCAAGAATAAAGGGGAACTTGCTTAATTTGATAAACTGTAACAAGACTGGGAAGGAGGCAAGGGTCCTTGTTATCACCAACTCTATCTGCACTGTATCCCAGGCTCTGCCCAGCAAAATGGGGCCAAAAAAAAAAGAAAAATATAAGAAGTAGAATGAAGGGCAGCGCCTGTGGCTCAGTGAGTAGGGTGCCAGCCCCATATACCAAAGGTGGTGGGTTTGAACCCACCCCTGGCCAAACTGCAACAAGAAAATAGCTGGGTGTTGTGGCGGGCGCCTGTAGTCCCAGCTACTCGGGAGGCTGAGGCAAGAGAATCTCTAAAGCCCAAGAGCTGGAGGTTGCTGTGAGCTGTGACATCACAGCACTCTACTGAGGGCAACGGAGTGAGACTGTGTCTCTAAAAAAAAAAAATAAATAAAAAATAAAAAGTTGGGGGAGGTGGCACCTGTGGCTCAAGGAGTAGGGCGCCAGCCCCATGTGCCAAGGATGGTGGGTTCGAACCCAGTCCAGGCCAAAAACTGCAACAACAACAAAAGTAGAATGAAATTCAACTATGTATTATTCATAGATTATATTATTAGTGAAAACAATATTCAAATAAAATACTAGAATAAAAACTGAGTTTAGCAAAGTTGCTACATGTAATTTCAATACACAAAAGTCATTTGCATTTCTATAACGGCAATAAACAGAAAATTAAATTTTAAAAATACCATTTACAACAGCATCCAAATTGAATGCTTGTTATCCCACATTCACAAATCTACACTTTTATCAACAGTCTTACCCAAATTAACACAGGGCAACTTTAACCTTCCAATTGTTCAGATCAAAAATACTGGAACACTTCTTGACTTTTCTCTTAGTGACACTTTACAAATCTAATCTGTAAATAAATATTACCAGCTCTACCTACAAAATATATTCAGAATTTGACACCTTCCTACCACTTCTGCTGTTATCACTTTGACATAAGCCACGTCATCTTTCATCTGGACTTTAATAAGAGCCTCTTAATTGATCTCTCTGCTTTCACCCTTGCTCTTCTATAGTCATTCTCTGCACAAGTCAGAGCAATCCTTTTGAAACATAAGTCTATAATGCTACCTCTCTGTTCCAATCTCTCTAATAACTTCTTACATTCTAAATAAAAGTCAAAGTCCTATGAATTACAAAATTAAATAAAAGGCTTTTATTTAGAATTAATAAAAGGTCTATGAAGTCTTACATTAATGCTTTTTCAATAGGGGTGTTTGGGAAATATATGCAGGCATTACTGATGACAATGAATGAGAAAATTATTTCTAGGTAGTGAGGGGCCATGGATTACAAAATTTTAGTTTCCTATATGGCGCTGTTTTTTCTTTGAGGCAGATTCTTACTCTGTTGCCCTGGATAGAATGCTATGGTGTCATACATAGCTCACAGCAACCTCACCTGGGTTCAAGGGATCTTCTTGCCTCAGCCTCTCAAGTAGCTGGGACTACAGATGCCTGCCACAAAGCCCAGATAGTTTTTCTATTTTTTAGAGAAGGGGTCTTGCTCAGGCTGCTTTCAAACTCGTGAACTCAAGCAATCCACCTGCCTTAGCCTTCCAAAGTTCTAAGATTTACAGGGGTGAGCCACCACATCCGGCCCTTGTTTGTTTTTTGAGAGGGGGTCTCACTCTGTCACTCAGGTTGGAATGCAATGACTTGAGCATAGCTTGCTGCAGCATTGAACTTCTGAGTAGTTGTAACTACAGGAACGTGCCACCATGCCACCATACCTGGCTAGATTTTCCTCTGCTGTTTTTTTTTTCTTTTTGGTAGATTTTTTGTCTTGTGATGTTGCCCAGGCTGGTCTCAAACTCCTGGCCTCAAATGATCCTTTTTCATCAGCCTCCCAAAGTGCCAAGATTACAAATATGAAATATCAGTTCAGCAGCAAATGACATTTGAATGTTTACTGGACATTCACTTAGACTAGATAAAAAAAACTAGTAATTATTGTAGATTAGACCATACTCCACTTTACACATATATGCACACAGCATTTCTTTGCACAAATGCAATTGCTGTGTCAACCAAAAAAAAATATATTTTGATAAGAATTTTATCAAGAGTTGCTCACCATTTCAGAAAATTTGCAATCACCATTTAAAATCCTGGTGTGGCATATAGTTACCAACACATCACGTCAGTCTACATTTGCAGCTGTGATTCTACAGCTGTGATTCCACTGTGATTCTACATAAAGGTGTACTATTTTAGGTCTTCCAGTGTAGTTATATCCAAGTACTTACACAGTGGATATAATTAATTTTTCTTTTATTTCTGCTTTACATGTATGTATATAGTATGAGTGTTATAAAACACCTACAGTAAAAATGTAGGTGGATAGGTCTAACAGTACTGAACACTAAACTGCATGATCTGGAGTCAGGCTACTTATCTGTTCTCATCTCTATTTGCACATTTGGCTCTAAATACACTGGCTTCGTCACTGTGCTTCCAATATACCAACCACACTCCTGTCCTAGAGCCTTTGTTCTTGCTGCCTCCTTCTGTCTATAATTTGTTTCCTCCGATAACATGAAATGCTTGCTTTTTCACTTTCTTTGGGTCTTTGCTCAAAAGACACTTTTTCAATGAGGGGATCCCTAATTATCCTATCTTAAATTGCAACCCCCCATTACTCACTTCATGCTTAATTCCCCTCTCTCCCCCTTCCTTTTTTAAAGAACAAGCAAAGGCTATTTATTCAGAACTTGCTAGTAGGGATTGGTTTGGTAGAAACTGAGGAGCAGAAAGAAGAGTAGAAAGCTTCACAGTGGAGAAAGGGAGGCTCGACGTGTGCCCAGACAAAGGCTGCTGGTCTAAGGAGGTTAGAGGCATTAACTCAAAGCAGGGTGTCCTATGTGAATGGTTGGGGGGCATACTTGGTTTTCTCTGGTTGGTCCTAAGTTGGAAGCAAGAACAGAGATCAGGGAAGACGGCAGTTACTGAGCAGGTTCTTGCCGTATGGTGTTTAATTTTACAGAAGTATTGTTTAGCTGTCTGACCAGCTGTCTGTCTTTCTGTTTCCGCACTCTTGGATTCTAGTTTTGTTTTTTTGAGACAGTCTCACTTTGCGGCCCTCGGTAGAGTGCCATGGTGTCATAGCTCATAGCATTCTCAAACTCTTGGGCTCAAGCAATTCCCTTGCCTCAGCCTCCTGAGTAGCTGGAACTACAGGCGGCTGTCACAATGCCTGGCTATTTTTAGAGACAGGGTTTCACTCTCGCTCAGGCTGGTCTTAAACTCCTGAGCTCAGGCAATCCACCTGCCTCAGCTTCCCAGAGTGCTAAGATTACAGGCATGAGCCACTGCGTCTGGCCACTCTTGGATTCTTACTGGCAGAATTCTGGGCCCTGGTGGCCCAATTTCTACACTTTCTTGCTACCTCCTATGTGTAAACAAGCTTTCCTACCTCAAAACAGTACATTATCAGATAAAATTACAAAGACAAAAACTTACTTTGGAAAGCTGGCAGTAACCCTGCAACCTCAGCATTCCGTAGGCCTATTTCTTCAACTAAGAAACAAGTGGGAGGGGATGTCTCCTGAGGTTCAGTGCTATCCCTACCCCATTCCTCATCCCTGGAGGCCCATAGCACCTGGCCAGTGGCTGTTTACCTCAGGTTGTCACCTTACCTAGCATGCCCACTTCACAGCCCTAATTTCTCTTTGTTATACCAAATACTTTATATATTTATTTGCTCACTGTCTAATACCCAGTAGAATGTAAGTACTGTGCAAGGATTTGGTCTGTGGTGTTCACTGTATTCTAAGTACCTACAACACTGCCGGATACAAGCTGACTCGGTAAGTATCTGTTGAATACCTCAATGAATTACTGGTCTCACAGTGAAGCAAATGTAGCACATTACTTAGCCCTACATTAAACCATATTAATGAAAACTCTTACAGTAAACTCAAGACACAGAATGGAAGATTTAATTAATGGCTAAAGTATAAAAAGCAAATGTTAATGACCTATATAATGTTACAAAAAAAAAAACACATAGCTGATTTAAGTATGAAGTTAAGAAAGTAAGGAATTTTAGTATTTTTTTACAGGGTGCAGAATCAAGAGATACCATTTAAAACTGATGGAACAATAAATTTGTAAGTATAGGAAACTAACAGTTGAACTAAAAATAATCTAATTCCAGGGCGGTGCCTGTGGCTCAGTCGGTAGGGCGCCGGCCCCATATACCGAGGGTGGCGGGTTCAAACCCGGCCCCGGCCAAACTGCAACCAAAAAATAGCCGGGCGTTGTGGCAGGCGCCTGTAGTCCCAGCTACTCGGGAGGCTGAGGCAAGAGAATCGCTTAAGCCCAGGAGTTGGAGGTTGCTGTGAGCTGTGTGAGGCCACGGCACTCTACTGAGGGCCATAAAGTCAGACTCTGTCTCTACAAAAAAAAAAAAAAAAATCTAATTCCAAAAATCCAAATAGAGGTTGGCCAAAAGGAAGAGGGAAAGATGTGTGGGTTAAATCATCCTTCTTCTTCATCGTAAGGAACAACAGAAAAACAGGAAAAATGGGTAAACTAAAAACAGACATTAGCTGGGTGTGGTGGACCTTGCCCATAGGAGGCTGAGGAGGATCACTTGAGGCCAGGAGTTCAAGATTTCAGTAAGCTATGATTACACCACTGCACTCCAGCCTGGATGGCAGAGTGAGATCCATCTCAAAAATAAAACAAAATAAAAAAAGAAAAACAAACCTGACAGTAAAGCCATATTATCTAAAACAATGAAAATATGACCAATGGTAGAAGCACAAACACAAACAGTTAAAAGTATCACTGGAAGGCTCAGCGCCTGTAGCACAGTAGTTACAGCGCCAGCCACATACACCGAGAGTGGTGCGTTGGAACCCAGCTCAAGCCAGCTAAAACAACGATGACAACTGCAACAAAAAATAGCCGGGAATTGTGGTGGGCACCTGTAGTCCCAGCTACTTGGGAGGCTGAGGCAAGAGAATCACTTCAGCCCAGGAGTTTGAGGTTGCTGTGAGCTGTGACACCACGGCACTCTCCTGAGGGCAACAAAGTGAGACTGTCTCAAATGAATAAAAAAATATTTTAGATCCAGGCACAGTGGCTCATGCATATAATCCTAGCCCTCTAGGAGGCTGAGGCAGGTGGATGGCTTGAGCTTCATGAGTTTGAGACCAGACTGAGCAAAAGTGAGACTCCATCGCTAAAAATAGCTGCATGTTGTATGTTGTGTTGGGCACCTATAGTTCCAGCTACTTGGGAGGATGAGGCAAGAGGATCACTTGAGCCCAAGAATTTGAGGTTGCTGTGAACTATGATGCCCCAGTACTCTACCAAGGGGCAACAAAGTGGGAGTCTGTATAAAAAATTAAGTTTAAATTATATTTAATGCTATTTTAATAAACTAATTTTTATTATAAAAATATAATTCACATTTAAGAAAGGGACTGTATAGATGGAGATTACTAGAGTTCCATCTTGGCTTCAAATAATCAGATATTTCCAACTATTCTCTAACAATATCATGTAACAGAAATTTTACTGCATATTGTGCCACAAAGACAATAAGTTCTTAAGAGTTACTAAATGGAGTTGAACTTATCTCAAATACCTTATTGCTCTGATCCAAAGACATGTTTCTCTAAAATTCTTAATATGTCAGACAGAACAGCAAATTATGATGTAGTTGTCTTCGCCACCATGCTAGCAAACTTAGCTGTGAATACAATGTATGTGTTGAACCAGCTGTCACTTTAGCTGATTCATTTCACTGGTGCCATACATTAACTTGAGTTTGGATCACTGCTTGTCACACAGACTATCTTCCAAAAGTTACACTGTGAGCCAGCTTTGAAATGAAACATTATTGTAGATGTAGAAGATTGTCATACTTAAGCAATAAAATTATCTCCAGCAAAAAAATGTTCAATGTCAGGATAAACAAAATAATTTTTAAGACCGAACAGGTTGGTGTGGCCAATGCATATATCACTCAGGTACCAAACATCTATCAAAAGCTTGAGGCTAGATAAGCACGGTGGCTCACACCTGTAATCCCAGCACTTTGACAAGTCAAGGTGGGAGAATCGCTTGAGGTTAGGCGTTCACTTGAAGTTAGGACTAGGCAACATAACAAGACTTAGTTTCTACAATAAAGTTTAGAAATTAGCCAGCCACAGTGGTGCACACCTGCAGTTTCAGCTTCTTGGGAAGTTGAGGCAGGAGGAGCACTTGAGCCTAGGAGTTTGAGGATGCAGTTAGCTATGATCAAGCCACTGTATTCCAGCCTGGGACAGAGAAAGACCTTGTCTCTATTTATTTACGTTTTTTAAAGGCTTTCAGGCCAGGTGCAGTGGCTCACGCCTATTATTCTAACACTCTGGGAGACCAAGTAAGAAGTTTTAAAGATATTTAATTCATTTTAAAATAACGAACTTGGCTTGGTGCCCATGCTCAGTGGTTAGGGCACTGGCCACATACACCCAGGCTGGCAGGTTCAAATGTGGCCCGGGCCTGCTAAACAACAATGACAACTACAACAAAAGTAGCTGGGCGTTGTGGTGGGTGCCTGTAGTTCCAGCTACTTGGAAGGCTGACTCAGCAAGAGAATCGCTTAAGCCCAAGAGTTAGAGGTTGCTGTGAGCTGTGACCACAGCACTCTACTGAGGTCAACATAGTGAGACTTTGTCTCAAAAAAGAAAAAAAATAAATAGTAAAATAAAATAAAATAATGAACTCCATTATACAGCAACTTAAATAACATATTTTTAATGAAAAATAACTATATTTTCTAAAAAAAAATTTAGTAAGAAAGTAGCATTTTCTGATTTTTTCATTTTTGCAAATTTCTTTAATATCCTGTTTATTGGGAGAAAATTGGATTCTCATATTGTGTCTATATTTAATCTGTTGTAATATGTTGTTTTAGTTGAAGTATATCAAGAAAGACTAGCATTATGAAGATATATGATTGGAAAAGAAAATATCTTAGGGCTGCTTGAAAAGGTTTTAGAGATTTCACTTTGAGAACTATTAGGTTAAGTTTTGCATAAGTAATATTTCATTTATTTATTTTTTGTTTGTTTTGAGGCAGAGTCTCATATTGTCACCCTCGGTAGAGTGCTGTGGCGTAGTAGCTCATGACAATCTCAAACTTTTTTTTTTTTTTTTGAGACAGAGTCTCACTATGTTGCCCTCAGTAGAGTGACATGGCGTCACAGCTCATAGCAACCTCAAACTCTTGGGTTTAAGTGATTCTTTTGCTTCAGCTTCCTGAGTAGCTGGGACTACAGGCACCTGCCACAGCCGCTATTTTTTGGTTGCAGTTGTCATTGTTGTTTGGCTGGCCTGGGCTGGGTTTGAACCCACCACACTTGGTGCATGTGCCTAGTGCCATAACCACTGTGCTATGGGTGCTGAGCCCCAACCTCAAACTCTTAAGCTTAAGTGATTCTCTTGTCTCAACCTCCCATGCAGCTGGAACTACAGGTGCTTGCCATAATGCCCAGCTAATTTTTCTGTCTATTTTTTAGAGACAGAGTCTCAATTCTTTCTCAGCCTGGTCTTGAACTCCTGAGCTCAGGCAATCCACCCACCTCGGCCTCCCATAGTGCTAGGATACAGGTGTGAGCCACCACCCCCCAGCCAGTAATATTTCATTTGTAACATTAAAATCTCTCTTTTGTTATACTCAGAGGGAGGATTGTAAGACAAGCTTTGAAACCTACTTTAATTATGTCAAAATCATTAGTCTATTACTCAATTATTATAATTATATAGGTACCAGTATATTTCTACATACCCAGCAGATATCAAACTAGTTGCAGTTTCATTTGATTACTATCTAATAATTGTCTGCATTTCTATAAGCCTCTTTCTCCTGTTCTCTAGAGTAACTGTTCCACTGTCCTCAAAATGCAGTTTTACAACTTCTCTACTTCTCTACTCACTCTTGTACAAATGTCTTCACTTCCTATTTCCTGGAGAAACTGTATCTTCAGAATAGAACTCCATCAATCTCAAGCCACTAATACCACAAACTGACGTACATTTGCACCCTATTTTCCACTTTTGCTCCTGTTAAAATAGAAGTGACATTCATCTTCTAGTCTAAAATGAACTACTCCCTATGTGTTCCTGTGCAAAAAAAAATTTAATTATGCTCAAGCTGTTCCATCTGAAAAAGAAAACTCAACACAAAACCAAACCATGAGTGACTTATTTGCTTTAAATAAGTAAGCTTCAGGGTATGTAAATTATATCTAAAAAAAACTGTTTTTAAGAAAACTATATACACACATTCCTCAACTTCACATTCACTTTGCTACTGGCTGCTCTCCTTTGAAGACAGACTTTTATTTTTGAAACTTTTTTTTTTTTTTGCCAGGGCTGGGTTTGAACTCGCCACCTCCGGCATATGGGACCGGCGCCCTACTCCTTGAGCCACAGGCGCCGCCCTATTTTTGAAACTTTTAATAGCTTTATTGAAGTACAAGTGATACACAACTGTACATATCTAAAATCTCCAGTTTGCTGAAGAGACACCATCGTCATGATCAACATAATAAACATACGAGGTTGGACAATGAACTTCTTGAACTCATCCTAGAGAAAGTGCTGCCTACCTCATTGTTGAATATCACTACAGTCACCTTTGAAGTACTCCCCTTGGCTATCTGGTGACCATAGTGATTTTCAGCAATTAGGTAGAAAGCACTTTTCTAGGATGAGTTAGCAAACTTAATTGTTCCATCTTGTTGCCACCACCACCAAAAGTGTCCTCATACCTCTTGTAACCTCTCCCTTCCACCTCTTTCCAACCTTACAAAACCTTTCAGACAACTTTTCAAATTAGTAATTTCTAGATAACTTGTTTCCCTTATTTTGTATCTATTCACTCTTCGATCTGGATTCCAACCTCAATGATTCCACTGTGTATTCTGCTATTGTCATCAAAAGTTACCAAGACTTTCAAGTTTTTAATATAATGAGGTTTCATTTCTCACTTGATCCCTTTATTGCATTTAACCGCTTTTTCCTATGTTCAAACCTTGGATTCTAAGACCACATTCAGTTTCCCTTCTACCTCTCTGGCCACTCTTTCTTATTCTCCTTCTTTCAAACCTATTTCACTGCCTGTCCTTCCATGTTGGTGTTCAAGGCTTGTCCTAGGCTTTCTTCTCTTTTCACTTTCCTAGGCAATCTGACCTACCCACAACTTTAATGGCAATTTGTGTATAGTCAAACCTCTCATCATTTAAGAATTTGGCATTTGGTAAATCATCAAAATGAGATCCTAAGTGTTAATGTACACTGGATGTGAAAACAAAGACCGGTTTAGCAGCAGAAAAAAAAAAAAAGAATTTGGCATTTGTAAATTTGCCTACACTCTAAAATTTATTTGTAACACCAAATTAAAACTCATTGTCTTTTCTTGGTCAGTGAGGAGATGCATGTTCGATGAGCGGTCATCCCTCACAAGGATCTCATCTTCTCTGATCTCAAACCTATTCTTCCTTAGTGAGCATCCTCACCACCCTAACTAGCTGCCTCCATGAAACCCTTTTTATACCAAACTTACTACTAGTTCAAAATGGTCTCTAAGACAAGGCAGTGGAAGACATCATTTGCCTAGTTACATCTGACTGAGGAAATGCATCTACTTCTAGGTTATAGTAAAAAAAAAAAATTCAGGTTTTGACTCTCCTGTCCTACCCTGGGGGTCAGGAGAATGTAAGTATGTGGGTTAGGGAGAGGAAGAGGTTGTGGGGAGAGAAAGCAGGTAAGAAGGACACAACAGAGCAGAGAGAATGAATGTCTTAGAGAAAGGAATTCAAAAGGCCACTTGGAAAGAACCAAACAAAAAAAACCCTAAATAAGCTGCCTCACCTGCGCAGTCTCTCAAGTCTATCCCATCTAGTTAGCTGTTTCTTATGACAAATGAGAATTATACTGAAAGATAATCAACTTTACTTATACAAAATACTTAAAAGTTATTTATTTCGCAGCTGACTAGAAGTACTTCAATTAACTTTACTTCAATTATTTCAACAGATATTTCATAATTGTATGAATGATGTTTTAAAAACTATTATAAATATAATATATGCTCACGATAAGAAATGTCAGTAGTTCCAAAGGACATACACTGCAAGGTAAAAGATCCCCAATCCTTCACATCCACTCTACAGTTCAGAGTTACTTGTGTCTTCTTACAGGTATTTCTTACAAATAATATAAAACATATGTGTTTTTTCCTTTTGACTACAGACAAAAATCACACCATATACACAGTTCTGCATCTAAGTTTTATCACTTAATAATAAATACATTGATGTCATCGTTCTGTACAAGCACATGCAGAGAATACTTTTTTCTTTTTTTTTTTTAAGATGGGATCTCACTCTGTTACCCACGCTAGAGTACTGTGGCATCAGCCCACCTAACAGCAACCTCAAACTCCTGGGTTCAAGTGATCCTCCTGCCTCAGCCTCCTGAGGAGCTGAGGCCATAGGCACCTGCCACAATGCCTGGCTAATTTTTCTTCTTTTAGTAGAGATGGGGTCTCACTCTTGCTCAGGCTGGTCTTAAACTCCTGACTTTAAGTGATCCACCTGCTTCTGCCTCCTAGAGTGCTAGGATTACAGGCATGAACCACCATGCCCAGCCAGAATATTCTTTTAGTATTTTCTACGTCAATAATCATCATTTCTGTTCAGGGCGACAAGAAATTAGGGGTCACTTTTAATATCACTCTTTTTCATTTCTTAGATCTAGTCTGTCTCCAATTCCTATTGCCTTTACCTTTTATCTATCAATTTATTTAATTTTCCTTCAACTCCACAGTCAACTACCATTATCTCTCTCCTCTGAATTACTGTGATAATCTTTCAATAGGTTCCTTGCATCATCTACTATGGCCTACCTTCAAACCAAATTGTAGACATTCCTTTTTTTTTTTTTGAGACAAGAGTCTCACTCTGGGCGGCGCCTGTGGCTCAGTCGGTAAGGCGCCGGTCCCATATACCGAGGGTGACGGGTTCAAACCTGGCCCCGGCCAAACTGCAACCAAAAAATAACCGGGCGTTGTGGCGGGCGCCTGTAGTCCCAGCTACTCGGGAGGCTGAGGCAAGAGAATCGCTTAAGCCCAGGAGTTGGAGGTTGCTGTGAGCTGTGTGAGGCCACGGCACTCTACCGAGGGCCATAAAGTGAGACCCTGTCTCTACAAAAAAAAAAAAAAAAAAAAAGAGTCTCACTCTTTCCCCCTAGGATTGAGTGCCATAGTGCCATCATAACTCACAGCAACCTCAAACTCTTAGGCTCAAGTGATCTTCATGCTTTAGCTTCCAAAGTAGCTAGGACTACAGGACAGAGTCTTTTTATAAAAATGCTTTTCTAGTGTCGCATTCTTGCTTTAAAAAAAACCATTTACAAAGTTTGGAAGATGAATGCTGGTGATGACTGTACACCAATGAGAGTACTTAATACCACTAAAGTACACATTTTAAAATGCTTAAAAATGCATAAAATACATTAATTTATATATTTTTTTCTACACAAAATACATAAATGAATGATGAAGGCACCATTGACTGGCTTCCCTTCATTAAGTACAAAATCCTTAACATGGCCTATAAGATCCTGCCCCACTTTAAGTCTCCAAGGTCATCTTACTCAACTTTCTACACTTCTGCTTCCCTTTACCATTCTTTCCTGCCATCACCCAGAACCTCTCTGTACATACTTCCCATAATCTTCTGATGTTCTGCTGACTGTTTCAACTAATTCATTCCAATGCAATATTTAGATATCAGGTCAACTGCTTTCTCAAGGAAGCCTTAACTCTAGTCCTCTAGTCTAGGTTAAATTTTTCTGTTACATGCTCTTACAGAATCGAATTTTCTTTCTTAAAAGCATGTATCTAAGTTTGTAATCATAAGTTATTAATGCAAATATCTAATGAAAGTCTACATCTTTTTTGCTTACTACCTAGCATATGCCTGGCATGCATTACTATTCAAAAATATTTGCTAAAGACATGAATATAGATCTACTTTATTCTTTTTTAAATAACTACAAAGAATTTCATTGAATGGATGCCATAGTTTCTTTAATCAATTCCAGAAAGATGGGCATTTGTTTCCAGACTTTTTTTTTTTTTTTTCTGAGACAGAGCCCCAAGCTGTTGCCCTGGGTAGAGTGCTGTGGCATCACAGCTCACATCAACCTCCAACTCCTGGGCTCAAGTGATTCTCCTGCCTCCGCCTCCCAAGTAGCTGGGACCATAGGCACCTGCCACAACGCCCAGCTATTTCTTGGTTGCAATCATCATTGTTGTTTGGCGGGCCCAGGCTGGATTCAAACTCACCAGCTTTGGTGTATATGGTTAACACCTTAGCCACTGGAGCCACAGGCGCCGAGGCTGTTTCCAGATTTTTGACATTACAAATAATGTTAGCATGATGATTTATGTCAGTACATCTATAAAAGTACTTAAATGCAATTCTTTTTGTAATTTTGGATTAATATGAGGGTACATATGATTAGGTTACATTGTGTTTATAAGGTGAAGTTGGGGCTGCAGTTCAGACTTTCACCCAAGTAACGTACCTACATTGTACTCCTTATGTGGGAACTTATCAAACTCCCTACCCCACTCCTTGAACTGAGTTGTTTTTCTCTTGTGTGGTCTATAGTTGTTGATCTACTAATCTGAACATAGTATTGAGTACATGGGATGCTTGCTTTTCCATTCTTGAGATACTTTACTTAGGAGAATATTCGCCACATTTAATCCAGATAAATAAATACAAAAGATAAAAAGTCAGGGTAGACATAAAGTTTGTGTGCAATTTACCATGTTAAACTATTTTAAATTGTACATGAACTTTATGTTCACCCTCTATGTTCTCCACATTTAATCCACAGGTAAATATAAAAGATAAAAATATAGAATGCTTCAGGAATTTGCATGTCATCCTTGTGCAGGGTACATGCTAATCTGAAATGTAAAATTGCAGGTCAAATGAAAAGTGCATTTATGTAGTCCCAGCACTCTGGGAGGTCGAGGCAGGTGGATAGCTTTGAGCTCATGAGTTCAAGACAAGCCTGAGCAAAAGTGAGACCCTGTTTCTACTAGAAATAGAAAAACTGAGGCAAGAGGATCACTTGAACCCAAGAGTTGAAGGTTGCTGTGAGCTATGACACCACAGCACTCTTCCCAGGGTGATAAGCTTGAGACTCTGTCTCAAAAAAAAAAAAGTGCATTTAAAATCTTTTTTTTTTTTTTTTTTTTGTTTTTTGTTTTTTTGTAGAGACAGAGTGTCACTTTATGCCCTTCGGGTAGAGTGCCATGGCATCACACAGCTCAAAGCAACTTCCAACTCCTGGGCTTAAGCAATTCTCTTGCCTCAGCCTCCCGGGTAGCTTGGACGACAGGAGCCCGCCACCATGCCCAGCTATTTTTGGTTGCAGTTCAGCCGGGGCCGGGTTTGAACCCGCCACCCTCGGTATGTGGGGCCGGCGCCTTACCGACTGAGCCACAGGCGCCGCCCTGCATTTAAAATCTTAATAGTGGCTTGGCACGTGTGGCTCAGTGGCTAGGGCACCAGCCACATACATTGGAGCTGGTGGGTTCAAACCTAGCCAGAGCCTGCCAAACAACAACAACTACAACCAAAAAATAATAGCCGGGCGTTGTGGTGGGTGCCTGTAGTCCTAGCTACTTGGGAGGCTGAAGAATCACTTAAGCTCAAGAGTTTGAGGTTGCTGTAGGCTGTGATGCCATGGCACTCTACCTATGGCAACAGCTTAAGACTCTGTCTCAAAAAAAAAGAAAAAGAAAATCTTAATAAATAAGTTAGGTGAGGTGGCTCATGCCTGTAATCTTAGCACTCTGGGAGGCGGGTGGATTGCCTGAGCTCACGAGTTCGAGACCAGCATGAGCAAAAGCAAGGTTTTTGCTTCTCTACTAAAAATAAAAAAACTGAGGCAAGAGGATCTCTTCAGCCCAAGAGATGGAGGTCACTGTGAGTTATGATGCCACAACACTCTACCCAGGGTGACAAGTTGAGACTGTCTCAAAAAAAAAAAAAAAAAAAATCTTCATATATATTTCCAAATATCCCCCCACACACACACACACAAACTGGCTGACATTTATACTCAAAGCAACCAATACTGTATCAGAGCGTCCATTTCTACATACTTAATACTCAACTTCTGTAGCCACATAAGCCCATTATTGTGGGAAGAGCTAGTAAAGACAAGAGTGTCGGGTGGCGCCTGTGGTTCAGTCGGTGAGGCGCCGGCCCCATATACCGAGGGTGGCGGGTTCAAACCCAGCCCCGGCCAAACTGCAACCAAAAAATAGCCGGGCGTTGTGGTGGGCGCCTGTAGTCCCAGCTGCTCGGGAGGCTGAGGCAAGAGAATCGCTTAGGCCCAGGAATTGGAGGCTGCTGTGAGCTGTGTGAGGCCACAGCACTCTACAGAGGGCCATAAAGTGAGACTCTGTCTCTACAAAAAAAAAAAAAAAAAAAGACAAGAGTGTCTGTTTTTATGTAAGAGTTTTCATATCTTAATGTCATATTAAACATTTGAGAATAAAATACTTAAGGCTATTATTCCTATAAAAAGTCAGCAAATGAGTTAGTTAAGTAAATAAAGCCATGTAAGCAGGAAAATGCTTAATTACTGACTATAGAAAATTAGTATGTTTAAAAAGCTACATATTTATCTAACTTGTATGTTCTACAAATCACTTTTCTTGTAATAAAGATACTTTTCTTTCTATACTATACTATACTTTTCTTTAGTCAATGGTACTGAGGCAGTGAAAGGGAGGGAGGAAATCATAAGAATATTTACATTCATAAGAATATATAGAAAATAGAGAAAAAATTAATTTTTAATATCAAACTAAAAATTTCTTGGCTGGGCACGGTTGCATCATACCTATTAATCCTGAGTGGCGGGGGTGGGAGAATCACTTGAAGCCAGGAGTTTGAGACCACCAGCCTGAACAAGATAGTGAGACCTCATCATCTTTACATCTTTACTTTATAATAAGTAAAAAACTAAGCTGGGCACCATGGCAGGTGCCTATAGTCCCTACTGAGGCAGGAGGATCACTTGAGCCCAAAAGTTTGAGGTTATAGACAGTAATAATGATGCCACTATACCCTAGTCTGTGCCATAGAGTTTAAGACCCTGTCTCAATCAACCAATATTTTTCAAGATATTAACATTTTGTCTTAGTTTCTTCTATTTTTTGCCCCCAGATTTAATATATTCACATTGAGCTTGTGTAACTATACAATAATATAGTGCTTCTTTTCATTAAATAGTATATAATATGTAAATGAACATTTTTTCCATGTCCTTAAATATGTTTCTTTTCCAGAGTCTCAAGATGCAGTAAGGAAAAGCACCTACACAAGGCCAGGCGCAGTGGCTCACGCCTATAATCCTAGCCCTCTGGGAAGTCAAGGTGGGTGGATTGCTTGAGCTCCTGAGTTCAAGACCAGCCTGAGCAAAAGCGAGATCTTGTCTCTATTAAAAAATAGAAAAACTGAGGCAGGAGGATCACTTGAGTTGGAGGTTGCTGTGCGCTATGACATCACAGCAGTCTACCCAGGGCGATTGCTTGAGATACTGTCTCAAAAAAAAAAAAAAAAAAAAAAAAAAGAAAGAAAGAAAGAAAAGCACCTACACAGCAAGCTCTCCCATTTTCACTATGTTCTTAAACTCTGTGAGCTTCCATTTTTCTGACCTAGTAAATAAAGGCATTAGTTTTAATGATGTCGATGATTAAAAGCTGTAATTTTGGGCTGGGCGAGGTGGCTCATGCCTGTTATCCTAGCACCTCTGGGAGGATAAGGCAGATGGATTGCTTGAGTTCAAGAGTTGGAGACCAACCTGAGCAAGAGTGAGACCCCATCTCTACTAAAAATAGAAAAACTGAGGCAAGAAGATCGCTTAAGCCCAAGAGTTGGTTGCTGTGAGCTATTAATGACACAGCACTCTACCCAGGTTAAGATTGTCTCAACAACAACAACTAAAAAAGGGCAGTGCCGGTGGCTCAATGGAGTAGGGTGCCGGTCCCATATGCCGGAGGTGACGGGTTCAAACCCAGCCCCAGCCAAAAAAAAAAAAAGAAAGAAAATCACTAATTATAAATCTATTTTCCATTTCATTTAATTCTATCAGTGAAGCAGAATATGAAGGGGTTAGATTTTGTAGGGTTCTCTTTTTACTGTCCTAGTTAATGGTGTTTTACGTACACTAGATCGTCAATTCTTTTCTACCTATCAACTTACAGAAACATTTGTTCTTACCTTAACTGGGAAGCTACATTTTCCAGTGCGAACGCCTTCTTCATCTGTCTGCCACTGATGTGGACGACTAGCCTCTGGAACATAAACATCTTTCTTTCTCCTAAAACTTTGCCGTAGTTTATTCATTTTAATTTTTACAATCTGCAAAGTAAAAGAAATATGAAAAAAAAATTATTACTTTTGCAATTTTTTTTTGTGAGACAGGGTCTCACTGTTACCCGAGCTGGAGCACAGTGACCTCATTATAGCTCACTGCAACCTTGAATTCCTGGGCTCAAGGGATCCTCCTGACTCAGCCTCCTGAGCAGCTAGAACTACAGGCTCATGCCAATACATGTGACTAATAACTTCTCACTTGTTTAAACTTTGGATTACCATACTAGTAAAAAAAAACTAATGTCCTAAATTAAAGGTTTAGTTTAAGGAAAATCAGAAATGAATATACTTCCTTCTAGAGTAGGACTAAGTTCAAACAAACTTCATTTTATTATTTTTTTTGAGACAGAGTCTCAAGCTGTTGCCCTGGGTAGAGTGCCGTAGCATCACAGCTCACAGCAACCTCCAACTCCTGGACTCAAGTGATTCTCCTGCCTCAGCCTCCCAAGTAGCTGGGACTATAGGGGCCTGCCACAATGCCCGACTTATTTTTGGTTGCAGCCGTCGTTGTTTGGCAGGCCCGGGCTAGATTTGAACCCACCAGCTCATGTGTATGGCTCACTTGAGCCACAGGTGCCAAGCCTCATCTTACTTTTTGAAAGGTCAACAATACTAGTCCTTATAAAATCTACCACAAATTCTAGTAGGATTTGAAGAAATGTTATTGTAAGAACTTTTTTTTTTTTTTTTGTAGAGACAGAGTCTCACAGTACCGCCCTCGGGTAGAGTGCCGTGGCGTCACACGGCTCACAGCAACCTCTAACTCTTGGGCTTACGCGATTCTCTTGCCTCAGCCTCCCGAGTAGCTGGGACTACAGGCGCCCGCCACAACGCCCGGCTATTTTTTTGTTGCAGTTTGGCCGGGGCTGGGTTTGAACCCGCCACCCTCGGCATATGGGGCCGGCGCCCTACTCACTGAGCCACAGGCACCACCCTGTAAGAACTTTTAAGCACTTTAATTTTAATAAACCAATGAGAAATTCTCCCTATAGATCTACTTTTCATATCCATTCCAACTCCTGAAAACGGAAATTTGTACATATAGGCCAAATTATCGAGAGCTAACAGTTTCTAAAGACTTTCATATTCATTAGGAAAAACACATTGAGACACTGAAATGTGGGGACCTTTTTATGAAAGATTATTCCTTATGAAGAATACTATAAAGCTTCATTTAAACATACTTGAAGAAAATGTTTTATTAGGACAAAGCAAGTAATATGCCATCAGAATGCACTTTCATATCTATATCATTACAGCAATGCATAATAATAAAAACAATGACAAAGATCCAACTTCTCATTTTTAACTCTGTAAATTAGTGTTAAAACTATAGTTAGTTCTTTTTTTGCTGCTTTTTGAAGCACCTCTCAAATGCTGTCAAAGGGGCAGAATATATCACAAAACCAGATAGAAGACTTAGCTGATAAGAAACAACAAATAGCTAGAATAATTGGCTCTTTACAGAGTAAAATCTCAAAATCTAAAAAACCTCAAGATCTAAAATAACAGTTTTCTGTTAAGGAGTATGGATCATTCTTTCCCTTGAAGGCTGTAAGCACCTCAACCAGCCCAAAAGAGACCTTAACTTGAGAAAATGATATGACAAAGGTGTAAAAAAGAAACATCCTCTCTGTCGGGACTATTGATGGCAATGGATTAAACATTAATTTCCACATGACACCAATGAAAGACTTGAAAATAAACTTTGCATTCTGAGGAAAATCATTTTATATTTTAAAATGCCTAATGCCACAGCAGAACTATTATCAAATTAGCTAGTTTACCCAGACAAGCCAATCTTACTACACACCTCAAAAGGTAAAAATTCTGACAGAGGAGTGGGAATGTAAAAATCTCTAAATTTTCTAAAACTCAATTAGGCAGATAATTCATTCCCTAAACTACCTAAATGAGAGTCTACCCTGCACAGTGCAGTGGCTCATGCATGTAATCCTAGCATTTTGGGAGGCTGAGTCAGGAGTATTGCTTGAAGCTAGGAGTGGGTGTGGTGGCAACACTTGTAGTCCCAGCTACTGGGAGGCTGAGTCAAGAGGATGGTTTGAGCCCAGGAGTTTGAGGTTGTAGTGAGCCTATATATACTCTTAGCCCAGGCAACAGTTAAGACTCCGTCTCAAACAAACAAACAAACAACAAAAAAAGGAGTCTACCTTAACCTAAGAGACTTCCAAAAAGAATTCCATAACCTGGTGGGGCTAAGTAGCTCACCCCTGTAATTCCAGCATTTTAGGAGACTAAGGCAGGAGAATCACTTGAGTCCAGATGCTCAGACCAGCCTGTGCAAGAAAACGATAACTTGTTTCTATAAAAAGTAAAATAATTGGGGGCGGTGCCTGTGGCTCAAGGAGTAGGGCGCCGGTCCCATATGCCAGAGGTGGCGGGTTCAAACCCAGCCCCGGCCAAAAAAAAAAAAAAAAGTAAAATAATTGGCCAGGCACAGTAGCAAACACCTATAGTCCCAGCTACTTCGAAGGCTGAGGAAGAAGGATTGCTTCAGCCTGGAATTCTGAGCTACAGTGAGCTATGATTGTGTCACTATACTACAACCTGGGCAACAGAGTGAAACCCTGCCTCCAACAAATAAATGAAATAAGAAAGAAAGAAAAAAGGGGTGGGCACAGGGGCTCACACCTGTAATCCTATCACTTGGGAGAGGCCGAGGAAGGAGAATCACCTGAGGTCAAGAGTTAGAGACCAGCCTAAGCAAAGAGTGAGATCCTGTCTCTACTAAAAACAGAAAAAATTAGATGGGCATGGTAGTATGTGCCTGTAATCCTAGCTGCTCAGGAGGCTGAGGCAGGAGGATCATTTGAGCTCCAGTGTTTGAGATACCACTGTACTCTAGCCAGGATGACACAGTAAGACCCTGTTGTAAAAAACAAACAAAAATGTATCCTGTTATACTTTGTCATATTACATTTTAAAAACAGACACAAATATAAGAAAATAAAATGTACTTATATCCTCCCTCAAGTTGGCATTCTCTATTTTGAGGAAAGTAGCCTATATGGTTCATTTCTTCTTAATTTCTTTCTCTTAGCAAAGACAACTATCCACTTATCCACTTGGCCAAGCCAGACACCTCACAATCATCCATGCATTTACCCTCTCTCAACTATAACTCTACTGATTTTACCTTTTTAGTAGCTTTTGAATTCATTGCTACTACCCCCATCTGACTAAAATCCTTCAACTACTCCGCCAAAAATCCTTCAATTGTTTAACATCACCTTCAAGATAAGTCCAAACTGCTTACCAGGGTGAACATAATCTTTTTTCATCTGGCTTCTCTTTCTGGTCTCCATTCACATTCTAGCTTCCAACTTCATTAAACTATTTACAGTTCTCCAAGAAAGCATGCCCTCTTTTAGAGCCTCTGTTTGAGTTCTTCCCTCTGTCTAGAAAAAAAATTCCTTTCCCTGTTCATCTCTGGTTAAAGTCTACTCATCTTTAAAGAGTCGAGGAATAAATATTTTCAGGGAAGCTAGCCTTCCCCTTCGAATGATTCCTGTTAATACCTTCTGCTTACTTCTATTACTGGGCTTATCAAATCTTATAGTAATTTCTTACTTCCTTAATGGTTGGCTGTATCTTAATTGTTTAAATAGTATCCCTGCATCCCAACACACTACCTTTCATGTATGGCATACTATAAATGTGAAGAACTGAAAGATAAAATAGACTCCCATCACAGTGGAGGCTATCTACCAGGTGGCATAAATCTAGACATACAAGACCAAAGAATCATCAGTGTTGGAACACACTGCAGATGTGAGAGTAGTTTAACTTCCCATAGACAAAGGAACTCCTCTTAAGGGAGGACATCAATCTCTATCTAAATAGATCTAGTACAAGTCTATTTGTTCTTTAGGCAACTATTTATCGTTGTGTCATTCTGTTGCCCAATAAAAGAATAGAATGAAAGGGTGGTGCCTGTGGCTCAAAAGGAGTGGGGCGCCGGCCCCATATACCAGAGGTGGTGGGTTTGAACACAGCCCAAAACTGCAAAAAAAAAAAAAAAAAAAAAGAATTAATGTCTCAACTAATTTGGGCTCTTAATATCTTGTCACTTTCAGTACTCAAATGATTTGCTAATAGCATTTCTGCAAAGAGTATTACCTTATAAGTGAATCTCAAAGTATGGTTCAAGCAGCCCTGGAACTTCCATAGAAAAGCCCCAGGGGCCACTGGTTGTTTAAAGGGAAAGAGAAGGAGGCTACAGGACTAGACTCAACTCAGAGGAGGGGCTTCACAATCCGTCACAGCTTGAAACAAACTCCACTTTATCTAATTCACGAATTGGGGGTCCATGTAAAAGTTTCAGAAGGAAAGGCTTTCTTTCATGGTTGGAACACTTTTGAAAATTAGTGATATAATCAAAATTTGGCAAAATGAAATGAGTTTAGTTATGATTTTCTGCTTGCTACTCATTAATGAATAATTATCACTGGCCTACAAAATAATTTAGTAATTAAAATAATACTTACCACATCAAGAGAGAAATGAAATATTCTGTTTCAAGTAATCTACATATAATGATTTTGCTTACAAAGAAAAAGACAAATAGATAATAAGGAAAAAAAAATAAAAAGCATGTGAATTCAAAGTAACATTTACTACTGGTTTAACCAAGCTGAACTTTACTCCCCCATAAAGAAAATCACACCTTTTGGGAAAAGTCCTAGTTGAACACAGGTAAAGGATATATTTTTCTAAGTATAAAAACTGAGAACAGGGCGGCGCCTGTGGCTCAGTGAGTAGGGCGCCGGCCCCATATGCCGAGGGTGGTGGGTTCAAACCCAGCCCCGGCCAAACTGCAACAACAAAAAAATAGCCGGGCGTTGTGGCGGGCGCCTGTAGTCCCAGCTGCTCGGGAGGCTGAGGCAAGAGAATCACGGAAGCCCAAGAGCTAGAGGTTGCTGTGAGCTGTATGATGTCACGGCACTCTACCCGAAGGCAGTACAGTGAGACTCTGTCTCTAAAAAAAAAAAAAAAAACTGAGAACAAACTTATTTTGTCCTATAAGTTAATTTTTAAAAATGAAAAGAAATTTCTATTTTACTTGACTTTTCAAAGGTCACTAGATACAACTTAGTTGGCAAATTGAGAAAATATTCACAGTTCTCACTTTTCTTAACTACTCTGCAAAATTTGACACCCCATGATTCTAAATCCTATTTGTATACTTCTTTCCTCCTTCTACCCCCTCAATATTTCAGTTTATCTTCTTTACTTCTGCTTCATTTGACCATTTTGAGGGCCTCTTCTACTTTCTCTCACCTACTGAGGGTACTCCCCAAATATCAGTCCTTGATCTGTGTTCTTTCTTTTCTTTTTGAGATAGTCTCACTCTGTTGCCCCTGGCTACATTGTCATGGTGTCGGTCTAGCTCACAGCAACCTCAAACTCCAGGGTTCAGAGATCGTCCTGCCTAGGCCTCCCAAGTACCTGGGACTGCAGGATCCCACCACAACCCCTGGCTCATGTTTCTAGCAGAGACTACACGCTCCCACCACAATACCTGGCTAATTTTTCTACTTTCAGTAGAAATGGCTCTTGTCCTTGCTCAGGTTAACTCCTCAGCTCAAGGGATCCTCCCACCATGGCCTCCCAGAGTGCTAGGATTATAGGTGTGAGCCACCATGACTAGCCTGTGTTCTGTTATTAACACTGTCATTTTTGAAGAAATAATCAACACATATGTTCAATGTCAGGTTAAAAAAATTTAATAATCAACACAAACTATGATCCCATGTATGATGATTTCCCACTTATACTTTAATAAGTCTTGCTCTCTTACTCAAATTTCTCTATTTCGGTGCACTGATATTGCCTCAAACACCTTAACTTAAATCATCACCTCTTATCTCCTATCCCTAAAGTGTTCCCTCCTCTTTGGTTTATTAAAAACTGTTTAAGAACTTACTATGCTCTAGGCCAACAGTTCTCAACCTGTGGGTCGGACCCCTATGGTGGTTGAATGACCCTTTCACAGGGGTCACCAAGGCCATCCCGTATATCAGATATTTACATATCATAACAGTAGCAAAATTACAGTTATGAAGTAGCAACGAAAATAATTTTATGATTGAGGGTCACCACAACATGAGGAACTGTATTAAAGGGTCGTGGCATTAGGAAGGTTGAAAACCACTGCTCTAGGCCCTACTGTCAATGCTAGTGGATACAGAAAATAATAAGACAACTTCCTTGACTTTACTCTCTCCCCTCATAAAAGGTTAAGTTTTGCATAAATGTAATAATAGCACCACATACAGTAAGCTCTAGAAGCACAGTTCAGGTTCAGGACACGTTTCTTATACGAGATATTGCCCAAGCTAAGTTTTTTTTTTTTTTTTGACACTGAGATGGATTTATTGAAGTTCCTGCTTTGGGTCAGCTGCATGGGGTGAGGTGCAGCTGTGGGGGGTGGGAGGGGCCCAGTACACCGGTGAGAACAGAGAGGGAGACCCAGTGGGGCTGGTGCCACTTGTGAGCACACCTGCCCTGCACACCTTCCCAGTACAGCCCCGACAACCCGTGGCCATGCCCAAGCTAAGTTTTAAAGAAAGAATAAAAATTAGCCACATATAGTGGGAATAGGAAAGAAAAGATATTTCAGATAAAGGCAACAACATGAACAAAAGTATAGATGCAGGAAATCAAATCCTAGGTAGCAATGCAATTTCGGGAGTGGTAGAAATGAGGTTGAAGATTTAGGCAAAGGAAAGTCACTCAAAAGTTTTAAACCAGGGGTGTGGAATCTTTTCATATTGTAAATCCACATTAATGCAGCTATAATCAAATAAGGCTGCATTCAAGAAACTTTAATTAGCCAGGCTCGGTGGCTCACGCCTGTAATCCCAGCACTCTGGGAGGCCAAGGCGGGTGGTTTATCTGAGCTCAGGAGTTCGAGACCAGCCTGACCAAGAATGAGACCCCAGCTCTAAAAAACAGCTAGGCGTTGTGATGGGCTCCTGTAGTCCCGGCTTACTGGGGAGGCTGAGGCAAAAGGATTGCTTGAGCCTAAGAGTTTGAGGTTGCTATGAGCTATGACACCACAAGCACTCTACCAAGGCAACAAAGTGAGACTGTCTCCAAAAAAAAAAAAAGAAGAAAGAAACTTTAGACATACTTAAAAATGTACATTATTTTGTAAAAATATAAATACTATGTAGTTAATAATTTCTAAATATAAAAACTCTTAATTTTAAAGGTAACTAACCTTTAATGACTTTGTTGTATCTGGCTTTTGTTGGAAAGCATTTCAATATTTGGTTGCAGCATGGAGGTTCATAGTTTCAGTTGATCCTCTATCAGGGGTGATGAACCTGTGGGCCCACCAGCCACATGCTGATTTTGTGAAGATCTCTTTTGTTCATCTGTGGTGTTGGATATCGTGAAAAGTATGCACAGACCTCTTTTTTTCCTAATCCGCTTTCATTAGTTTTTGTGAATTTATTCTGTGGCCCAATTTTTTAAATTTTTCCAATGTATAGCAAAAAAAAAAAAAAGGTTGCACACTCCTGGAAGTCTAGATGGTTATCAGTCATTTGTGACCTTAAGGGCAGTCTTGATTTAAGTTAGGTAAGAGATTTGCAGAATTAAGTGGTTGAAAAGCAAGAAAGCACTTTTCAAGCATGTTGTTGAAAATGTGAATATTCTATTGCATTTTTTCACATTTCAATTGGATCTTTCTTAGCATCAAACAATGACTTTAAAATCTCATCTACTGAGAGCTCAATCAATTCCATCTATAGTTCTTTAGTACCTTGGTGGTATCAACTAAGAGAGGCTGAAATGCTGCTTTAAGTGTGATGTCATGATTCTCAAAGTCAGTAAATCTTTTACTGTATTCTCCAATTAATAGGTCTATAACAGTTGCATATTCTTCAAATGATTTACACATATCTTTTTGCTCATCAATGACCTTTGGTAACTGAGGAGAATGTCCATCCAAAATTTCCTTTTGAATAGTATTTTGAAAAAACATAGGTTTTTGTGAAATGCTTGGATTTTTTTGCCACATGTTGCATACAGTATTAGTTTTTATTTTTTTCTTTACAGTATTAGTTTTTACCTTGCAAAGAAATATTCACGTTGTTTTGATTTGACATGATCTCACACAGACATGCTGCATTCCTATAGAAATCTTCTTTCAATAATTTCAATTGCTGATTCTGTTCCTCATAAAATTTAACTCTCTGTTCTGGTAGAGAGAAAATTTTGGCTGATACCTGTCCCTGTGTTAGCCAATGTACTTTAGAATGATACCGCAAATCCACAATGAAAACCTCATTATCCCACTTTAGCATGCCAGGAATCTGAGGATGTCGTGTTGCATTTGAAAGAACATAGTTAACAATACTTTTTTTTTTTTTTTTTTTTTACAGTTTTTGGCCAGGGCTCGGCTTAAACCTGCCACCTCGGGCATATGGGGCTGGCACCCTACTCCTTTGAGCCACAGGTGCCGCCCAGTTAACAATACTTCTAACTTGTTATAAAATGTCACTCAAAATAGTAGCTTTAGCACAGAGATTTTGCTGATATAAAATATAATGAAAAGAAATAAGAGCATTTGGATGTGTTAATTCTTTTTCTATCTGTGTAAGAAACCCTTCATGTTTTCCCATCATGAAGATGAACCATCTACATATACTCACTAAATATACCAAATTCAGTCCAAAGTTTAAGACATCTATTCCCTGTGTTCTGTTTACAAGAGTGCCCAAAGTGAGGAACTTCTTTATAGCAAAATAAATCTTCTGTTATGACCCAAATGAAGTATAAAACCCATGCCAAGTCAGTAGTATCAGTTGATTCATCCAAAATGATTGAGTAAGATGTATTTTGCTTTTGAAGTATTGCATGAAGTTATTATATTAAGCTGAAGGCTAATTTACGCTGGGATCGGGTATGGTTTTCCTTGAAAAAGGCAGTTGTTTGTACTTAGAAATGTTACGGGAGTCTAAGCATCCTACAACTTCGACAATGCATTCTTTCATAATTTCTGTATCACTGAATGGCTGCCCACTTTTCCTGATATAAGCTACTTCATAAGTTGTGCCAGTGGCATTATTTGCAGGTTTTATTGCTGCTTGAAAGAACTGCCTTTGCTTTTGCTTTTCATCTTTTAATTTGTGCAATAAAATCTTTCACACCTTTCCCTCTAGTTTAAAGTATTTGTGGTCCTTCTGAGTGTTAAAATGATGATGAGCATTGAATTTCTTTAATGTTGATATTGCAGTATCACAAAGAAAATCATCTTATCTTTAGCAGAAACAAGATAATACTGCAATTCCCAATCCTCATGAAAAAAATTTGTTTTCTTCCTTTAGCATTCTCTTGCTTTTCTTTGACATGATGGGCTATTAAGCAGACAGAATTAAAAGATACTGTGGAACTGTAACTATTCACAAATTCCACTTCAAACAGAAACACAGTAGACCTGTCAAAAGCTGATATCAGACTGGCACACTTGACCCCTATAAACTCTTGTCAACCAGCCCTGTGCAGGGGAGGCACCAGTTAGGTGGGAGAAGTTAGAATTAAATTACGAGCATAGCAGCTGCCAATTTAAGCCTTTATGGCTTACTAATGTTCTATTTGTACCTGTCAATCTGGGAAGATTATTTTGTTGAAACTTAATTTATTCTTTGGTATTTTAAATTAAGTTCATTTTAAAAATAAAATAAAAATATAGAAGATGAACAAGGGAGGAGGAGCTGGAGAAGGGAGAGAGTTTAGTAATCGGCACAAAGTAGGGATATATGGCACACCTCCTGGGTGAAGGGCTCAACCTCAACTTAGACTTTACCTAACAAACACAAACAAAGTAACCTAATCATTTGTACACCTATATTAATCTGAAATTTAAAAAAAAGATAGAGAAAACAAAAAAGATAAAAATGTATTAATTAATAAAAATGAAATAAAATTTAAAAATGTATTAATGTATTAATAAAAATAAAATATAAAGAATTTGTTCTACAAAATTTGAATTCAGCCAAAAGGCTGCACTTAAGGAAACAGGTTTCCTACTCATTTTATTTTATTTTATTGAGATAGAGTCTTATTATATCACCCTTGGGAGACTGCTATGGCGTCACAGCTCACAGCAACCTCAAACTCTTAGGCTTAAGTAATTCTTTTGCCTCCACCTCTCAAGTAGCTGGGACTACAGGCGACCGCCACAATGCCCAGCTATTTTTTGTTGCAGTAGTTGTTGTTTTAAATCTTTGTTTATTTATTTATTTATTTTTTAGAGAAAGAGTCTCACTCTGTTGCCCTCAGTAGAGTGCTGTGGTGTCACAGCACACAGCAACCTCCAGCTCTTGGGGTTAGGTGATTCTCTTGCCTCACCCTCCCAAGTAGCTGGGACTACAGGTGCCTACCACAACGCTGTGCTATTTTTTCTTTTTTGTTGCAGTTTGGCAGGGGCCGGGTTCGAACTTGCCATCCTCAGTATAGGGGGCCAGCGCCCTACTCACTGAGCCACAGGTGCCATCCTGTTGCAGTTGTTGTTTAGCTGGCCCAGGTCAGGTTGCACCCGTCAGCCTCGGTGTTATGTGGCTGGCACCATAACCACTGTGCTACAGGCGCCAAGCCATCTCTACCCATTTTAAACAATCACTGACACGACCAGCATTGCAATTTAGATTTTTCTGCCGCTGTATGGAAAACAAATCCAAGGGGTAAAGACCATGGACAAATTAGAAGGCTTTTAAAATTGTCTATGCTAGCTGGGTATGGTGGCTCACACCTGTAATCCCTGCACTCTGGGAGGCCATGGCAGGTAGATTGCCTGAGCTCAGGAGTTCGAGACCAGCCTAAGCTACAGACACACCATATCTCCCCCCCCCACCCCCCAAAAAAATAGCTGGCATGGAGGGCACACCTGTAGTCCCAGCTATTGGGGAGGCTGAGGCAAGAGGATTGCTTGAGCCCTAGAGTCTGAGGTTGCTGTGAGCTGTGACAGTATAGCACTCTAATGAGGGTGACAAAGTAAGACCATATAAAAAAAAATTGTCTATGCAAGTTATGATAAGAGCCTGAACTAGGGCAGTAGTAGTAGTATAAGTGGAGAAAAGAGAAAGGAAACTGAAGAAAAGTTTAGAAGAGTTAGCAGTGAGAATTAAAGGAACATGATACAACTGTGCTCTAAGAAATTCTTTTTTACCCTGGATAATAAGACTGCAAACCAGTAATAGCTTCACTACTTGCTTCAAGAAATTATTACAAACTAAATTATTTAGGGAAGCAGTTTGTGCATCAGGGCAAACAGGACAACACATTAAAGCCCTTCTTCTTGCTATGTTCATTAGTTCTAAATATCACAACACACACTTGCCTAATCCCAACCAGTTCCCCTGCCTTAAACCACTTGAGTTAAGATTTCAAAGCCTTATAAATTCCCTTCTCTAACTTCCCCTAACTACCAAACTCTGCCCTTGACAAACTGGTGCTTTTTTTTTTTAATAATAAATTGAATAAATTAATTGTTTGATCAACAGAATTCTCTCTGTTGGGAAAGTCAACAGTAGGAATTGTGACTAAGTATTTAACTTGAAGAGGGAGAAATCTAAATATGACTGATGTTTTAGGCCTCAGCAAATAGGATGGATAGTAAATGCTATCTAGAAAAAGATGAGCAGAATTAAGAGGTGGGTTAGAAGTGCTGGGGGAAGGATAAATTTATAAATTAAGAAACTGACATTTGAGGAAAGAATTGAAGGAGATAAATTAAAAAAAAAGTGAACCATGCAAATAGGTTGAGAATTCTAGGAAAACAAAATAACCAATATAAAGCTCTGAGAAGATAGCTAGCCTAGAGTGAGTTTTAATATTGTTCTTTGTTTTTGTAGAGATAAGGTCTCCCTTTATTGCCCAGGTTGGTCTCTTGAACTCCTGGGCTCAAGTTATCCTCTCACTTCACCCTTCTGTGTAGCTAGGACTACCGGTGTGTGCCACTGCACCCAGCTTTGGCCTAGAGTATCTGAGGGACAGAAAGGTTAGTACGTCCAGCATCAAGTGAAAATTGCAGGCCTTGAGGCTGCATGCCTGCAATCCTTGCATTTTAGGATGGTGATGCAGGAAGACTGTTAGAGGCCAGGAGTTCAAGACCAGCTTGGCCAATATATCAAGACCCCGTCTCTACAAAAAATTTACAGGTGGTACATGCCTGTAGTCCCGGTTACTTAGTAGACAGAGGCAAGAGGATTGCTTGCACCCAGGAATTTGAGGTTGCTGTGAGGTATGACAATACCATGGCACTCTAACCTGCTAACCTTGGCAATAAGGTGAAAATGTTTCAAAAAGGAAAAAATGATTTAGTAGTGATGAAACCAGAGGTGTTAATAAAAGGCAAACTCAGAGCCTTGGAGGCCAAAGGCTTTGACTTTTCCTATGAGAGGTATATTGATATTCCCATCCAGTAGCACCAATTAATGAACTGGGTATGAAGAATTATGGAGAAGGGCAAAAATAATGCTTAGTATTTGCTGTTTAAAGATTCTACCTCATCTCCTGATACTTCCTCCACATAATCCTATGAAAGTCAGGTAGGGGCCAGGCGTGGTGGCTCACGCCTGTAGTCTCAGCACTGTGGGAGGCCGAGGCAGGTGGTATTGCCTGAGCTCAAAGGTTCGAGACCTGAATGTAACAGCATGTGAGCCAGAGTAAGACCCCCTCTCTACTAACATCAAGAACACCGCCAGAGGAAGACAAACAAACAAACAAAAAAAAAACAAAACAGTACTTCAAACAAAGAAGAATGAACAAGGAAGTTGAAATTAAAAATAAAAAAAAATAAAAAAAAGAAAGTCAGGTAGGAGTACTCTTGAATCTTGTTTCCATACCAGCTCTAGAAAATACACTATTTGCTGATACAATATATGCTGAAATCATACTTAGACTATTTGAGTGAGGGAAAAGTTGTATTAGATTCTATTTTTATGCTAGAATTAAAGATATTAGTCTTCACCTTTATGCTTATTGAATTTAAGGGGATTGTTTACAGGGCTTCCAGGATGGGTTTAAGTTGAGAATCCTGAATGCCAGAGTCAGAAATTAAATTAGACTTCAAGATCCACAATTTTTTTTAACACAATCAAGGATAAAATCTGACACACATATTTGTTTTACTTTCATCTTATTTGTTAACACAATTATTTCAAATAGGAAGTCATATCTACAATATCAATTAAAAGATCAGCCCAGAGGCTGGGCATGGTGTAGTCACACTTGTAATACCAGCACTTTGGGAGGCTAAGGAGGAAGGATTGTGAGGCCGAGAGTTCAAGATCAGCCTGGGCAACACAGCAAGACCCCCATCTCTATACCCCAAACAAAACTCGAGTAACTAGTCTAACAAAATAATTTTTGTCAATTTATAAATGCATGTGAGAAATCATCCACCTGAGAATGAAAGATAAGCCACTAACTAGGAGAAGTTATTGTCACATATACTGAACAAAATGTTAGTATCCTAATACGGTAGAACTTCGGTAAGCTGACCATCCAAGTGACTTTAACAAACTAGTCAATATACAAAGATGGAACTAGGCCTACTACTACACTGATACATAAATGTCGTGCATGTCTGGTCTATGAAAATTAGGTCAACTAGCCGAGTGTGGTGCTTCAGACCTATAATCCTAGCACTCTGGGAGGCTGAGCTGGGTAGATTGCTTGAGCTCAGAAGTTCGAGTCCAGCCTGATAAAGAGTGAGAGTCTGTCTCTACTAAAAATAGAAAAACTAGCCAGGCTCTATGGTGGATACCTGTAGAATTGGGAAGCCGAGGCAAAAGGATTACTTGAACCCAAGAGTTTGAGGTTGCTGGGAACTATGTCGCCATGGCACTCTAGCCTGAGCAACAGAGACTCTGTCTCAAAAAAAAAAGCAAAAACACAGGTCAAGTTAAAGAGGTGGGCAATGTAGGGAAGTGGTCAACTATGGAGGTTCTACTGTATTTAAAGAATTTCTAAAAATCAAATAGAATAGAGTAGAAAACAAGTAAAAAAGTACAAGTATTTTACAAAAGAACAGAAATGGCCAATGAGCACAGAAAAAAATGCTCAACTTCATTCAAATAATCCAGAAATTACAAATGAAAACATTATATACCATTTTATATCTACCAGTCTGGCAAATATTAAAGAATAATATATGGAGCAACACGTGCTTCCATCAGACTGTAAATTGGTACAATCAATTCAGGAAATAATGTGACATCATCTAGTAAAGTTTAAGATGTATATACTCTTATAGACCAGCAATTCTATTTTTAGGTACATACCCTAGAGAAATTCTTACATGTGCACAGAAAGGTGTGTACAATGTCTGTGTACCCATTGTTTATTGTTTGTAACAGTAAAGTAACAAATGCTATAATCTAAATTGACAGAAAAGAGAATTACAAAATATTCACACATAATACCTCATACACAGGCTCAGTGCCTGTGGCTCAAGCGGCTAAGGCGCCAGCCACATACTCCTGAGCTGCGGGTTTGAATCCAGCCCGGGCCTGCCAAACAAAAACAATGGCTGCAACCAAAAAATAGCCAGGCGTTGTGGTGGGCACTTGTAGTCCCAGCTACTTGGGAGGTGGAGGCAGGAGAATCGCTTAAGCCCAGGAGGTGGAGGTTACTGTGAGCTGTGATGCCACAGCACTCTACCCAGGGCAACAGCTTGAGGCTCTGTCTCAAAAAAAAAAAAAAACAAAAAAACACCTAATACACAGCAGTAAAAGCAAGCTATAACCATCAACATGGATGAGTCACACAAACATATTGCAAATTTCAGAAGAATATATTCAACGATTAGTTTTTACAAACACTAACAACTAAAAGAATACTACACACGTAGGAGGTACTGTTCTAAGCACTTTGTATGCAATGACTCATGAAATCCTCACAACAGCCCCATCAGGCAGATTCTATTTTATTTATTTATTTTAAGAGACAGGATCTTGCTATATTGCCCAGGGTGGATGCTAACTCCTGGGCTCAAGTAATCCCATCTTAGCCTCTTGAGGAGCTGGAACTACCACACCCCTAGTTGATCCTATTTTTTTTTTTTTTTTTTGTAGAGACAGAGTCTCACTTTATGGCCCTGGGTAGAGTGCCGTGGCCTCACACAGCTCACAACAACCTCCAACTCCTGGGCTTAAGCGATTCTCTTGCCTCAGCCTCCCGAGTAGCTGGGACTACAGGCGCCCGCCACAACGCCCGGCTATTTTTTGGTTGCAGTTTGGCCGGGGCCGGGTTTGAACCCGTCACCCTCGGTATATGGGGCCGGCGCCCTACCGACTGAGCCACAGGCACCGCCAGTTGATCCTATTTTTAATCCCCATTTCACATATGAAGAAACAGGCACAGAGAAATCAAGTAATTTGCCCAAATCACATGGTGAATGAGAAGCTCCTGGTGCCAGTGCTCCTAATCCTTACATTACACTGCCTCTCAAAAATACTCAACACGAAAGATGGAGACTATATGTCTTTTGTGCTAATTTCAATGGAGGGAGAACACATTCTTAGTAAAGCATCACAAGAATGGAGAAGCAAGAATCCAATGTTCTCAATCTTGATATGAGGACAATTGATGACCTAGTACATGGTGGAGGGTAGTAGGGACAGGAAAATGGGGGAGCAGAGAGAGGGAAGGAAGGAAGGGGAGTTGGGGGGGTCACAGTGTTTGGCACACTTCTTGGGGAAGGAACACATTTATAAGAGGGACTTTGCTTGACAAATGTAATTAGTGTAACCTGGATCTTTGAATCCCCAACAATAAAAAAAAAATACACAACACTAAACAAGACAATATTTAGAGATACATATATACTTAATACAACTATAAAAAAAAAGCAAGAGAATGGTAACCATAATTAAGGACAGTGTTTACATAATTCTAATTAGGTGCAAAGTAAGTCATCTATAATCCTTTCTGGAATTAAGGACAGAAATACAGTGTAGAAGCTCTAATATAAAGTCCAGGCACAGTGGCTAAGCCTTGTAATCCCAGTGCTTTGGGAAGTTAAAGCAGGAGAATCGCTTGAGGTCAGGAGTTCAAGAAATACAATCACAAACACACAGAATTAAAAAACATGTAACAGGGTGGCGCCTGTGGCTCAGTCTGTAAGGCGCCGGCCACATATACCAAGGGTGGCGGGTTCAAACCCGGCCCTGGCCGAACTGCAACCAAAAAAATAGCCGGGCGTTGTGGCGGGCGCCTGTAGTCCCAGCTACTTGGGAGGCTGAGGCAAGAGAATCGCTTAGGCCCGGGCGTTGGAGGTTGCTGTGAGCTGTGTGAGGCCACGGCACTCTACCGAGGGCCATAAAGTGAGATTCTGTCTCTACAAAAAAAAAAAAAAAAAAAAAAAAACATGTAACAAAAGGTAAGAAAAATAAGTTATATATATGGACAGTTATAAAATTTAAGTCCCATTTTTACTTTAAAAAATTATTGAAATTTAGTCTAAACAGCCAAATATGAAATAAACTCAAAGCTTCTGAAGGGCAGTTATAACTAGAGTTATAACACTTACGGAAACGTAGACTTTTCTACCCAAAGTTTTATCCCCTAAATAAAGTTTGTTTGCTCTTGTTTTTGTTCTAAGGTCACAACTATACCCCTAAACATTGGGTTTCTCTTGTTTATAATTGTAAGGAAGATTAGACAAGACAGAGATATGTTCAGAAAATTCACAAAGAGAAAAAACAAAAACAAAACAAAAAATCTCCCCACAGCACATACTTGATATACATGGAAGATATGCAAGACACACTTAGGAGATTTGATGCTGATGCTTAAGATTATTTCCCTATAAGGAAATGAAAGACGAGTTGCCAAAATGTTAAATTCCTTGCTCTAATTCTTACATTAGTTAGATCCAAATGCAACATATAAACTAAACCACAAAACCATGGGCATCACTGTGAATATCTGGGGGGAAAAAATAGTACACTCATAAATCCATTATTTTTTTCAGGAGACTCTAATTGCAGGTGTTAAATTCCAAAGGTAGCACTAAAAGCAGAAATCATATAAATTCAAAATTATATTGAGAATACCTTATATCGTCCACAAAGTACAGTACTCTACTATTGTGCAATTAAGTCCAACACAACTAGGGATTTTTTTCTACTATGGAATATTGTGCTGTTTTCACCTAAAGACAGCTGAGGTAGCGTCTCACGTTTAGCTACTATAAGAAAAATATCTAACACTAGAACCATACAACATGTGTACACCATGAGAGGCACAAAAACAACTGTACAGAAGAAACTTGTTAAAGAGAACTGCAGAAAGAATCATCCAAAGTATTTAAATTGTTTTAAATTCTCACTTTTATTTTACTATTCTCTGAATAAACAAAAATTGAATATGAATATATACAATTTTGTTGTATTGTTACATACTGCTATTCCAGAATTTTTCAAGGAAAGTTATAAGAAAGAAGAATATGCACTGACTACCTGTCAAAAACAAACCAAAAAATTATTCACTCACTAAAATATAAGCTAAAATACCAAATTAAATTAGAATATTGTACACAAGTATAAAGTATTTTCTTTTTTTGATTTCTACTATTTCTTATGATGTGGAGCTTACTTTTAAGATTTAGAGTGAAGAAAAAATTATTTTATTTGATCAAGCTAAGTGAAAAATGTAAGGAATTCTAGATTGCCAGCATCAAGAAAGGACTTAGAGACAGATTGTCTAGTCAATCCCCTACTTAATCAAGCAACCCTAGAATTCTGGATTATGTTAGATATTGGTCTGACATAATTTGTTTAACAGGAAACAACTTATAACTTATTAAGATGTAGGAGTTGAGACGAGCCTGAGGAACATAGCAATCCTATCTATGCTTAAAAAAAAAAAAAAAAAATTAGCTGGGCATGGTGGTGTGTGCCTGTAGTCCCAATTACTCAGGAGGCCCAGGTAGGAGGACTGCTTGAACCCAGAACTTCGAGGTTACTGTGAGCTACACAACTAAATAAATATGTCTAATACATAACTTAGAGGACTAATAAAAATTTTTTTAAAAGTTTATAGCTTTCTGATACAAGTTAATTTACAAACAAATTCCTGGAAAGGTAGCGAGAACGAAAGCTTAGCTTAGGATTTTAAACGTACTTTTCTTTTTCTTTTTTTTTTGCAGTTTCTGGCCTGGGCTGGGTTTGAACCCACCACCTCCAGCATATGGGACTGGCGCCCTACCCCTTTGAGCCACAGGCGCCACCCTAAACGTACTTTTCAAAGGAAACATTCAGCTCCTGGGTAAACCTAAGCTTCAGTAAATTTGAAACTTATTTGTTTCAGTTCAACTTTTTCTTTTAAATAGGCTACATATGTTAGGAACCCTTAGTACTATGGCACTGCCTTATTTCAGAAAACTCTATCTGTAGCATTTCAAAGAAAAAAAATTTAACAGGTTATTCTTTTTTTTGAGGCAGAGTCTCACTGCCTGGTGTTGCCCTGGTGAGTGCCAGGGCTTCATAGCTCACAGGAACCTCAAACTCCTAGGTTCAAACCACCCTTCTTGCCTCAGCCTCCCAAGTAGCTAAGACAACAAGCACCTACCATGATGCCCAGCTAGTTTTTCTATTTTTTGTAGAGACAGGGTCTTGCTCTCGCTCAAGCTGGCTCTGAACTCCTGAGCACAAGCAATCTGCCTGCCTTGGCTTCCCAGAGTGCTAGGATTACAAGTGTGAGCTGCTACACTGAACTGATTATACTAATTTTTTAACAGCTAAATTAAAAATGAGTTTGCTTTCTCAGCTAGCCAACCAGAGATCTTAAAATGACGGGGACGGAGGGAGGGGGGTGAGGCCTTGGTGTGTGTCACACTTTATGGGGGCAAGACATGATTGCAAGAGGGACTTTGCCTAACAATTGCAATCAATGTAACCTGGCTTATTATACCCTCAATGAATCCCCAACAATAAAAAAAAAAAAAAAATGACAACAAATTAAGTCTTGACTGCCCTAAAGACAGGCATTTCAGAATTGAACACTGAATGTGGCAATTCCTTAGTCCCAATTACCTAAATCATATGTTCTTAACCAGGGGCTCATGTACCCCACTTACTCTTCAGATTCAGCAACCCCTTAAGATTATGTACAAATCTGAATGTGAATCTGTCTGCGCACTTTCTGGGGCCAGATTCTTCAACTTTCATCAGAATCTCAAAGGATCCTACCCCAAACTAAAGAACCATTGATGAGTATTCCACAATCTTTATCTATTATCTAACTTTAATTTTAGGTTTATGCCTTACAAATTTTCATCTTCTCACTTGTCCACAAAATTCCTTCTTTGTATGATACATGACTTTCCTGTTCATCTTTAAAGATAATGGCAAATTAGAGCTTCATACAATGAGAAAGGACCCTGTCTACTTAAAACTGTAGTCAAAGGTAGTTTCAAAAGTTGAAACTGGCTGTGTAATTCTAGCACTCTGGAAGCTGAAGTGGGTGGATTGATTGAGCTCAGGAGTGTGAGATCAGCCTGAGCAAGAGCGAGGCTTGGGTATGGTGGCAGGTGCACTTGTAGTCCCAGCTACTTGGGAAGCTGAAGCAAGAGGATCACTCGAGCCTGGGAGTTTGAGGCTGCTGTTGCTATGAGCTATGACACCACATCTAGCCTGGGGCAACAAAGTGAGACTTGTCTCAAAAAAAAAAAAAACCTTGAAACTATATATATTTAAGAAGCATTTTTTTTAAAAGTCAACTTTTCTGAGAGCTTTATCTTGCCTTTACAAAACTAATTTTATGTTATAGTTGGTCATTTGCCTTTTTCAATTGAGAAAACAAGTGGTGAACGGAATCCATAATTTGTCAGTACGTAACTTTTAAAACACATTAAGACTTTACAGATAAAAATACAGGTAGTTATCACCCTGAACCCCCCAACATACATATACACAAACTGACTTCATTGGGATGGTAATACTTCAAGGATTAAACCTTTACTTACAGAACAAAATGAGTTTGCTCTGATATGGCAAGGACTGATTTAGCAAGGAACATCTTGATGAAAAAGGGCAGACTTGCTGAGAATGCTAGCCTACTTTTTACACTGACTTTTTTCTTCTAAGCATCTGTCAAGTGTGGGATGAGGGAAAAGGTGCTGGAATCTGGAGAGCAGACTAGAATAAAAATATATTTGGTTCCAAGAATTTGGGGTGGGGAGATGAGGGAGAAAGTGAGAAAGAAATGCCACTGGAAAAATTACAGAAAAAAATTATAGAAATAAGGAGCTGTTAAAAACAGTTTTATTTCCCTTTACTAACAAATAATTTGGCAAATTATCTACACACATTACCCTCTTCAATTCTTGTCCTCTCTAATCTTAATACTCCCTTTCCCTTATACCCCTCTCCCCTTTTCCAAGCCATCAATAAATATTTGTAGAATATAGATCATATTTGTCTACTGCTTTTCATTTCCACCACCAGAATCATGGTCCAAGATAACTTCATCTCTTACCTGGACTAGTGTAAACTAGCAAGTAGTCTTTTTTTTTTTTTTTTGAAACAGAGTTTCACTTAGTTGACCTTGGTAGAGTGCCGTGGCTCACAACAACCCCAAATTCTTGGGCTCAGACAATCCTTTCGCTTCAGCCTCCCAAGTAGCTGAGGGACTATAGTCACTGGGACTACAGGCACTTGTCACAATGCCCAACTTGTTTTAGAGACAAGGTCTTGCTCTTGTTCAGGCTGGTCTCAAACTCCTGAGCTCAGGCAACCCACCCACCTCAGCCTCCCAGAGTGCTAAGATTACACTACACCACACCCAGCTTTCTAGTCTTTATTTTTATTCCTCTATTGTCCTTCTCTGAACAACTGTGTGCAACAGTGTGATCTTTAAAAAGGTAAAACAGATCATGGCACCACTTAATAGTTCCATGGCTTTCCAATGTATCTTCAAATGAAATTCAAACTCTTAGCATTCATTGAGTCAGTATGGCATAATTCATGCTGCTAAAGAGGTGCTTGGAACAATGCCCAGTAATTGTAAACGGATGTTTTCTTCCATTAGCTTGTAAGCTCCACAAAAGTAGGAAATCTGTGCTGTATTCATTCAAGTATGCTAACCACCAGTGTGCATCATATACAGGTGTCCATAAAGTTCATGTGCAATTTAATAGTTATTAAACAAATGAATTTATCTGAAATTTCAGCTTGACCCTGAGATCATCAGAACCGAAGATTCCTTTTTTAAAAACAATCTTGATTTAGTCATCTACAGTTCAGTCCCCTACTCTGGGGCCACAGACCTGTTAGGAACTGGCCTGCATAGCAGAAGGTGAGTGGCGAGTGAGGGAATCTTCATCTGTATCTACAGCTGCTCTTTATTGCTGGCATCACTGTATGAGCTCCACCTCCTGTTAGATCAGAGGGATTAAATTCTCACAGGAGCCCGAACCCTTTTATAAACTGCGCATGTCAGAAATCTAGGTTGCACACTTTTTTTTTTAAGAGACAGAGTCTCACTTTGTCACCCTTGATACCGTGCTGTGGCCTCACAGCTCACAGCAACCTCCAGCTCTTGGTCTTAGGCGATTCTCTTGCCTCAGCCTCCCAAGTAGCTGGGACTACAAGCACCCGCCACAATGGGTGATGTGTGTAGATAATTTGCCAAATTATTGGTTTGTTTTTGTTGCAGTTTGGCTGGGGCCGGGTTCAATCCTGCCACCCTCAGTATATGGGGCCGGTGTCCTACTTACTGAGCCACAGGTGCCACCCTGGTTGCACACTTCTTAAGAGAATCTAGCAGGTGTGTCCAACCCTTTTCTTTTCTGCTGCACACTGGAAGAATAAGAGTTGTCTCAAGCTACACATTAAATACACAAACATTAATTAAAATAGACAAGCAAAAACAAAGGTCCATGCATACTTTTTGTGATGTGTGACACTACAGATAAGCATAACAGTTTTCAAATAATCTGCATGTGGCCTATGGACACAGTTCGGACACCCCTGGATGCCTGATAATCTGAGTTGAGGCAGTGATGCTAGCACTAGGACCATCTAGTTGCAGGAGAACAAGCTCAGGGCTCCCAATGATTCTGTATTACGATGAGTTACATAATTATTTCATTGTATATTACATTGTAATAACAGTAATAGAAATGAAGTGCACAATAAATGTAATGTGCTTGAATCATCCTGAAACCATCCCCTCTCCCTGGAAAAATTGTCTTCCCTAGAACTGGTTCCTGGTGTCAAAAAGATTGGAGACCACCAGTTTACCAAGATTAATGAAGAAAAAAGATAAAAGGCACAAAATATATTAAGGATTTTTAAAAAGACAAGAGAAATACTTAGCAGAAATAAAAAAGATAATAAAAAATGATTTCAACAACTTCATGCAAAATACTTTAAAAACTCAGAAAAGACTGGGCACCGTGGCTCACATGTGTAATCCTAGCACTCTGGGAGGCCAAAGTGGATAGACTGTTTGAGCTCAGGAATTCAAGACCAGCCTGAACAAGAGCAAGATCCCATCTCTAAAAGACATCCAGGTATTGTGGCAGAAGCCTATAGGCCCAGCTCCTGGGGAGGCTAAGGCAAGAAGATCACTTAGCGCCATGGCACTCAACTGAGGGCAACTTTTGAGACTCTGTCTCAAAACAAACAAAAAAAAAACTCATACAAAAAAGGATACATTCCTGGCAGTGCCTTTGGCTCAGTGAGTAGGGCGCCGGCCCCATATACCAAGGGTGACGGGTTCAAACCCGGCCCCAGTCAAATTGCAACAAAAAAATAGTGGGGTGTTGTGGCAGGCGCCTGTAGTCTCAGCCACTCAGGAGGCTGAGGCAAGAGAATCGCCTAAACCCAAGAGCTGAAGACGCCACAGCACTCTACCAAGGGAGATAAAGTGAGACTCTTGTCTCTACAAAAACAAAAAAATAAAATAAAAAAAGGATACATTCCTAAAAATAAAAGAAGAAACACTCTGAAAACTGACCTAGGTAGAAACACAACCCTAAAGAAAATGATTTAGAAAAATACATACCTCCCTAAAATATTAAACCCACCACCCAAAAAATTACCAAGCCCAGATAGTTGAACTTCAACCAACCTTTCAAAAAAGATCATTTTGAGTATTATATAAATCCTTTCTGGGGAAAAAAGATTAGTTTCCAACTCATTATTTGAGGCTGGCATAGTCTGGATGCTTGATACCAAGACTAAATTAAGGATAAGAAATAAAAATTATATATGGGCCAATTTCATCTATGAACATAGATGCAAAAATCTAAAGCAAAATATTAATAAACTAAATCCAACTGTATATATATTTTTAAAGCAAATTATGATAGTTCAGTTTATTCCAGCAATGTAAGGGTAATCAAAATTAGAAAATCTATGGCAAATTATCTACACACATCACCCTCTTCAAGCACCTGTAGTGCCAGCTATTTGGAAGACTGAGGCAAGATTGCTCAAGCCCAAGAATATAAGGTTGCTATGAGCGAGGCTGATGCCATGGCACTCTAGCCTGGGTGACGGACGAAGACTATGTCTCAAAAAGAAAACAACTCTGTGTCATTCACCGTATTAACAGAATAAAGGAGGAAAATTATGTTTTCCTTGCAATTGCAGAAAACACATTTCATAAAACTCAATACTCATTCTTCAAACACAAAAATATCTTAGCCGTCTGGTAATAGGAACGTCTAACCCAGTGATTCTCAACCTTCCTAATGCCGCAGCCCTTTAATGCAGTTCCTATGGGTCGCAACCCATAGGTTGAGAATCACTGGTCTAACCCATACACTATCTACCAAAAATCGATAGCAAATATTATGCTTAATGGTAAAACAAAATAAGCAGTTCCTTTAAAAATTAAGTGCAACATAAGGATACCCATTATTAGCACTTGAATTGAATACTGTACTAGAAGTTCTTTTTTTTTTTTTTTTTGTAGAGACAGAGTCTCACTGTACCGCCCTCGGGTAGAGTGCCATGGCGTCACACAGCTCACAGCAACCTCTAACTCTTGGGCTTACGCGATTCTCTTGCCTCAGCCTCCCGAGTAGCTGGGACTACAGGCGCCCGCCACAACGCCCAGCTATTTTTTTGTTGCAGTTTGGCCGGGGCTGGGTTTGAACCAGCCACCCTCGGCATATGGGGCCGGCGCCCTACTCACTGAGCCACAGGCGCCGCCTGTACTAGAAGTTCTAATAGCACAGTTAAGAAATGACAAAAAATAAAAGGTATAAGCTGGTTTGGTGCCTGTAGCTCAGCAGTTAGGGCGCCAGCCACATACACTGGGGCTGGTAGGTTCAAACCTGGCTCAGGCCTGCCAAACAACGATGACAACAAAAAAAATAGCCTAGTGTTGTGGCCAGGCACCTGTAGACCCAGCTACTTGGGAGGCTGAGGCAAGGGAATTGCTTCAGCCCAAGAGTTTGAGGTTGCTGTGAGCTGTGATGCCATAGTACTCTACCAAGGACAACACAGTGAAACTGTCTCAAAAAAAAGAAAAGGTGTAAGCACAGAATAAAAACAATCTTCACACAACAGCTTAGCTAACTACACAGAAAACTAAAATTATCCATAGATAAATTATTATCTATAATACATATATTCTTAATTATTAAAATACTTAAGAATGTAGCTGGACATAGATCCATATACCAAAACTATAAATATAACTTACATTAGCAAACAGAAAATGAAAAGGGAAAAAAAATACCCTTTAAAAGGTAAGAAAAAATAAGCATCTTATTTTTCTTTATAGAAAAAAAGATAAAGAATTACTGAAAAATATTTTTAAATATCTAAATAACCAGAAAGATACACTATGATCAAGGATAGGAGACTCAATACCATAAAATAAAGGAAATAGGCTAGCACTTTGGAGAGCTAAGAAGTCAGAAGTTCAAGAAGACTGCTCGAAGTCAGGAGTTCAAGACCAGGCTAAGCAACATAGTGAGACTTTGTCTCTATAAAAAATAGAAAAATTAGCTGGGAATGGTGGCTAATAGTCACGGGTGTATTCCTATAGACCTAGTTACTCAGGAGGCTGAAGTAGAAAGATGACATAAGCCCAGGATTTGAGATTACAATAAACCATGATGATGTCATTGCACTCTACTCTAGGGCAACAGAGTAAGACCTTGTTTCAATTAAGAAATATATATACATACACACATATATAAATATTTTCCATATATTTAACTTATACACACACACACACACACACACGTGTACAAAATAAAGGAAATAAATCAAATGCCCATATAGAATACAAACTACAGAGATCTTGGCCTCATCTACAAGGCAGATCCCATTCTTTAACAGCTTTTGAATTCTTATAAAACTTGACTCAAATTATTTTCCATTCATGGATATTTATACAATTGATGTAAACTTATTAGAAATTAATCACAGGTGGCTCGGCACCCGTAGCACAGTGGTTACGGCATCAGCCACGTACACCTAAGGTGGCAGATTTGAACCCGGCCTGGGCCAGCTAACCAACAATGACAACTGCAAGAAAACAATAGCTGGGTGTTGTGGCAGGCGCCTGTAGTCCCAGCTACTTGAGAGGCTGAGGAAAGAGAATCGGTTGAGCCCAAGAGTTTGAAGTTGCTGTGACGCCACAGCACTCTACCAAGGGCAACACAGTGAGACTCTGTCTCAAAAACAAACAAAAGAAATTAATCACAGGTATTTAACTTTAGTTAAACTGTAGTAATAGTTGATGCATAAGGAAAGAGCACATGATCAGCACATAGCTAAGTTCTAGTTGAATGTGCTGCAGTCTCAATGATTCAAAGGTCAGTCAGTGTGCACACTCACCATAAGATAATTCTTTTTTTCTCTTCTTTTTTTTTTGGAAGACAGAGTCTCACTCTATTGCCCTAGGCTAGAGTGCCATGGTACCTCAGCCTAGCTCATAGCAATCTCAAACTCCTGGATTAAAGCAATGCTCCTGTCTCAGCCTCGCAAGTAGCTGGGACTACACATGCTTGCCACAATACCCTGGCTGATTTTTTTCTATTTTTCATAGACACGGGGTCTTGCTCTTGCTGGCTGGTCTCAAAGCTCCTAAGCTCAAGCAATTCTCCCACCTCAGCCTCTCAAGAGTTCTAGGATTACAGGCATGAGCCACTGCACCCTGCCACCATAGTGTAATTCTGACAAACGCTCCTGCAACAATTGAAATGTTGCCAACATTTTACATAATACATAAGGTTTTGGTCCTTGGTAATTACTCATCAACAATGCCAAACCACCTAAAAGCCACCTGAAAATGTAGATGTTTATTCGGAATACAAATTGCATTCTCAAGGGGAAGACAAAACACAATGATCTTAATGATCTTAATAGGATCAAAGAGTATTTTTAGTGGGCCTGTGAATGGCCCTTACGCAAGGGTCCTTAAGACCTTTGAGGAGGGGTGGACTGATAAGACCCTTGTACATATAAACTGGATGATCAGTTGCCCAACTTGCTTTAACATAGATCTCAACTTGATCAAATGAGATTTTCTTTAGGTTTAACTTATTCAAGTTTAACTTTGGTTTATGTGAGCTTTGTGATACTCTACATTGTTGCCTAAACTTTATTTTACCCAAATTTCCTAAAAGAGAATTAGAAATTATGATCATTTGCTTTACTGGTTGCTAGGAGATGATAATACTAATAGTTAACATTTGTTGAATGCTAAGCATATGCCAGGTACTATAATCAGTGCTTTGTGTATATGATATTATTTATCTTCACAACAACCCTATCAGGTAGATAATATTACTATCACCATTTTATAGACAAGAAAACTGAGGTACAGAAAAGTTAAGTAACGTTCCCAATGTCACACAACAAGTAAATGAAGAAGCTTAGGGATTCATACGTAGGTAAGGTAGTCTGTCTCCAGAGCCCAGACCCTTAAGTACTGTGGTACTTTTCACAATTTTTAAAAGACACGAAATTATTAGGAAGGACAAAAAAACTCTCAGCAGTAAAAAAATTATTAGTAAAAGTTAAATAACAATTAAGCAATATCAATACCAATACAAGTTATAATAGATACTTCACAGCTATTAAGAGTTTTGAAGTTCGACAGACCTGACTCTGAATGTTGGTTGTGCCCTTTACGAGTTGTGTGATTTTGGACAAGTTTCGTAACTTCACCAAGCCTCAGTTTCCTCATCTGTAAAATGAGAATAATAAACATCTCACAAAGTTGTTGTTAGTAACATAATTATTGCTGTATTACACTCAAACGGTAACACCAAACAAAACACAGTAACACAAAATAAAAGAAGGCGGCTCTCAATTTTTGCCTATAAAACAAGACTTTATTATGATATAACAAAGATCATCATTCCAAGTCACTGCAGCAACTACTAGATCTACAAACTAATAAAGAACCACAAACATAACAAATAATTCTTCTTTAATACATAACAAATAATTCCCCTAGATAAAAGTCAAATACCTGGAGGTAAATTACTGGATCTATGAAATAAAATATTCCATACAAGAAAGAGACAAATAGATAAGATAACATCTGGGCTTTCCTAACACTCTGGGAGGATCCCTTGAGCTTAGGAGTTCCAGACCAGCCTGGGCAAGAGTGAGACCCAGTCTCTACCAAAAATAAAAAAATTAGCTGGGCATGGTGGTATTCAACTATAGTCTCAGATACTCAGGAAGCTGAGGCCGGGGGACCACTAACCCCAGGGGAGTGAAGTTGCTATGAGCTAGGCTGATACCAGTGGCACTCTAGCCTGAGCAACAGAGTGAGATTCTGTCTCAAAAAAAATAATAAAAGACATTGTTATTTATTGAAAACAACTCCCATGAATCCCATTCCACACATAACCCATATAAGACTAGTAAGTCGTATTCAAGAGGCTCAAACAGGAAGAGCAGTGTCAAGAGCTGATTCATGGTACTGAAAGGAAGGAATTTTTATGAAAGAAAACAAAGAAAGAGCTGAGTGTGGTGGTTCATGCCTGTAATCCTAACACTTTGGGAGGCTGAAACAGGAGGATCTCTTAAGCTTTGAGACCAGCCTGAGCAACATAATGACCCCATCTCCCCCCCCCAAAAATAAAAAATTAGTGGATGTGGTGATGCACACCTGTGGTCCCAGCTACTTGGGAGGCTGAAACAGGCAGATCACTAAAGCCCAGGAGTTTGGGCTATGAACTATGACGACACCACTGCACAATAGCCCAAGAAACAAAGCAAAACCCTTTCTCAGAAAAAAAGAAAAACTAATAAGAAAGGGATATGTTGACAAAATAGGGTAGAAAATGGACCCAGAGTTCACTGGAATACAAAGGAAAGTTACTAATATTTAAAACAATCTAGAGTATCTGCATGTTTTTTTTTTTTTTTTTTAAAAGACAGGGCGTTACTCTGTCACCCATGCTGGAGGGCAGTGGCATGTTCATAGCTCAGAGCAACCTCCAATTCCTGGGCTCAAGCAATTCTCTTACCCTCTTGCCTCAGTGTCCCAAGTAGCTAGGACTATAGGTGTGCATCACCACACTCAGTTAAATATTTATTTATTTTTATTTTTTGTACAGACAGAGTCTTGCTATGTTGCCCAGGCTGATCTCTAACTCCTGGCCTCAAGCAATCCTCTCACCTTGTCCTCTTAAAGTCCTCCTCACTCACAGGAGTAAGTTAGGCACCCAAATGTCTCCATGCTAATTCCACAATTTTATCTAAATCTCCATTTTCACATAAGCTAAAAAAAAATTCATTTTCTTGTAGCAATAGTAGTTTTGCCAAGGTGTTAAAAATCATTTGGCTTGGGCGGCACCTGTGGCTCAGTCTGTAGGGCACCGGCCCCATATACCGAGGGTGGTGGGTTCAAACCCGGCCCCGGCCAAACTGCAACCAAAAAAAAAAAAAGCCGGGCGTTGTGGCGGGCGCCTGTAGTCCCAGCTACTCCGGAGGCTGAGGCAAGAGAATCGCTTAAGCCCAGGAGTTGGAGGTTGCTGTGAGCTGTGTGAGGCCACGGCACTCTACCGAGGGCCATAAAGTGAGACTCTGTCTCTACAAAAAAAAAAAAAAATCATTTGGCTTAGAACTTGGTTTTTGTTTTTTATATTTTATCTGTCCCCCCCAAAAAATATGTGTCTTGAAAAAAGTAACTATTACAGAATTACATGTATAGAACTGGGATTTAGTTTTCAGAAATGAAAAGTTGCCACAGAGTATCTATTCACCTATATACTCAAGATTCATAGAGAAAATTATACATGGAAAATTAAGCTATGAAATAAATCTTCAAGGTTAGAAATAAAACAATTCTTCATATACAGGTGAGATTGACAGTAAAAAAGAAAAAATAAACAAGGCAATTCAGATAAAGTATTTAAAGAGCACCTATTGTATGCAATAAAACCACAATACTCAATATTAGGAGGGGTAAATAAACAAGCTCTAGGTTCTCATAATCAGGAAAAGGAATATAAAAAGACTATATAATGGAATACTGCAAATGCTCTAAGAGAAGCATTTGTAAATTTGTATGTGTCTTAAGAGGGGGATGAGATCAGTGATTTAGAGCGAGAAAAGACTTCATGGAAGATGCAACATTTGAAAAGTGAATTCTAACAACCCTAACTTCTACATAGAAAAACAATTTAAACTAAAAAGCTTTCCTTTGGTTATTATAGAGGGATGCACTGATTGCCTCTCAGTTGCTACTAAAATGGAAGGTAGACTATGTTCTATATAAATCTAAAAATATTTTCTAAGAATTTGACAATAACAGCATTGTTAAAATTTATTCATCTCTTCCAATTATTGGTTCTTGTTTGGGGAATGTTGTTTCTTACAGTATCAAGTGACAAAAAAAGATAGTGATCTGTCAAAAAAAGGTCCAATGAACATTATAGTTTAGGGTTTATAGATATACAATAATATTATAATAAGGGCCCCCACTGAGCACATTTTTTCTTTTTTTGAGACAGAGTCTCAAGCTGTTGTCCTGGGTAGAATGCTGTGGCTTCACAGTTCATAGCAACCTCCAACTCGGGCTCAAGTGATCCTCTTACCTCAGTTTTTCTATTTTTAGTAGTGATGGAAGGTCTCACTTTTGCTCAGGCTGGTCTCGAACCTGTGAGCTCAAGCAATCCACCTGCCTGGGCCTCCCAGAATGCTAGGATTATAGGCGTGAGCCACCACACCTGGCCGAGATTGAGTACATTTTTCTTTCTTTTTTTTGGTAGAGACAGTCTCACTTTACTGCCCTTGGTAGAGTGCCATGGCGGCACACGGCTCACAGCAACCTCCAGCTCTTGGGCTTACGTGATTCCCTTGCCTCAGCCTCCAGAGCAGCTGGGACTACAGGCGCCCGCCACAATGCCCAGCTATTTTTTATTGTTGCAGTTTGGCCGGGGCTGGGTTTGAACCTGCCACCCTCGGTATATGGGGCCAGTGCCCTACTCACTGAGCCACAGGCGCCGCCCTGAGCACATTTTTCAATAAATTCATTTAATCCTTCTCCTAGCATTTCCATTGTAAAAATTTAATTAATGAGAAAATTCAGGTTCAGAACTATTAAATAACTGATCTAAAGATACACATTAATAAGTACTTGTGTTTAATCAACTTCAATACCTAATTTAAACTCATCTACAAAAGGCAACTAACATGTTTGTATAGAATAAATAACTAGATAAATATCTTGGGACAGGAGAGACCTAGGACAAGGGGCACTAGAGTCAGGGCACTGATTAAATCAAAATTGAGAGTAACAAAAAACAGGCATAAGAAAATCCTGAATACAATTTAGAACGCTTGGCATTTATCCTTTGCCTATAAAACCAACCATACTAGCCCTTCTTTGCTGCCTTAAACCTGTCATGCTTCGTTTCACCTCAAAGTCTTCAATTCACAGTTGTAACAACCCTTTACTCTTCCCTATGTTAGTTTGTATTGCTCCTTCAGAGCTCTGCTAAAATATCATTTCTTCAAAGTAGCTGTCCTTGACCACCACCCCCAACCCAACTAAGTCAGCTATCTCTATAATAAACTCATAATATCCTCTATCTCTCCTTTACTGTTTTTCACCATTTAAAATAAAGGCAAGGCCAGGTGCAGAGGCTCATGCTTATAATCCTAGCACTCTGGGAGGCTGAGGCAAGTGGATTGCCTGAGTTCACGAGTTCGAGACCAGCCTGAGCCAGAGCAAGACCTCGTCTCTAAAAATAGCCTGGCGTTGTGGTGGGCGCCTGTAGTCCCAGCTACTTGGGAGGCTGAGGAAAGAGAATTGCTTATGCTCAAGAGTTTGAGCTGTGACGCTATGGCACTCTACTGAGAGTGACAAAGTGAGACTCTATCTGAAAAATAATAATAATAATTATAATCATAATTTAAATAAACAAAGGTTTCTTCCCTACAAGAATACAAGCTGCATGAGGGCAGGATCCTTATATATCATGTTCACTGCAATGATTAATACATGCTTAAAAGTATTAATGTTTTTATGAATTATTTTTTAAGGCAAGCATGAAACAAAGTTTATTGAGAAAAAGAAAGATAAGTTTACAGTGTAAGAAAGTTATTTTTTTTAATAGGGCAAGCATCAAAGTTTTTTGAGGAAGAAAAAGATACATTTACAGAGTAAGAAGATTTTTTATTATAAATTAATAATAATATTGTTTAATAAATTAATAATAAGCAGAGACATTCATTACCAGTTATTGCAGAGTAGCTTTTATCAGTCCAATTCTCCTAGCAAGAAAAACAGTAAAAACAAAACAAAGAAAGCAACCAGAATATAAGAGGCCAAAATACCAGAGAAAAAGAAAATGTAGAGTTAAGTCTGATATTCTCCACTACTATTTCCTTCTAAGGTACTAGAAGAGCAGAGCTTTTGGAAATCTCAGAAATTAAGATAAGATTATCAAGACAAACAGAATTTGAAGGGCTAAAATTCCAGAAAAAGGGAAATCACAGGAAAGTGGGTTTGGACATCCCATACTGCTTTTGCCTTTAGGGTATTTATTGAGTCTTAACTTGTAAGGGGGAAAAAGCCAAGAACCAAGTGAAGTATTTATTTTAAAGGAAATAAAAAGTAAACAGAACTATTGGGTATCTCACAATACTAGAAAAAGAAAAATCAAGAGCATAGGGCCTGCCAACAAGAGGCCCTGGCAAACATGCCAAGATTCCACTTGATACCTCTGAAGGACAGCACTTGCAAAGTGGAAACTAGATTTAAACCATCCCTTGAGATGCCTAAAACAAAGCCTCAAGTCATCTCAAGTCCATATTGGATCAAAGTCATCTGTTCCTACTATTTTAAATTTTCATTTTTTTAAGAGATTAGTTTTCACTCTGTCACCCAAGCTGGATTGCAGGGGCTGATCATTGCTAACTCCTGGACTCAAGCTTTCCTCCCATCTCAGCCTCCTGAGTGACTAGGACTATGGGCAGATCACTCCTGGCTAATTTTTTTATTTTTTGCAGAGACAGGGTCATGCTATGGTCCCCACGGTGGTCTTGAACTATTGGCCTCAAGAGATAACCTTCCACCTCAGCCTCCTGAGTTGTTGGAATTATAAGCACTCTCCAACTTTTAGGTGCCATTAGAAGAAAATTCACTTTTTTTAATCACCAGGAATATTAGGAGACAGGACCAAATGACTGAAAGTCAAGAGAAAAAGAAGACAACAGAGAAAGATTGAATGGAAATCCAGACATTTTAATTATCAGACACAGACTGTAAATTCAAATTCTAGAACTAAAAAATATATGATATCAAAAACTAGCAAAATGAATAGATGCTTTTAACAGCAGACTAGACATTAAATGAACTAGAAAATAGGTCAACAGAGAATATCCATATAGACTGGGTGCAGTGGCTCACACCTATCATCCTAGCACTTTGGGAGGCCAAGCAGGGTGGAAGCTTGAGCTCAGGAGCTCAAGACCACACCGAGAGACTGAAACCTCATCTCTACTAAAAACAGAAAAAGATTAGCCTAGCATGGTGGCACACATCTGTAGTCCTAGCTATTCAGGATGCTGAGGCAAGAGGATCACTTGAGCTCAGAAGTTTGAGGTGTCCGTGAGCTATGATACGATAGCACTCTAGCCTGGGCAACACAGTGAGACTATGTCTCAAAATAATATTAATAATATAAAGAACAAAGAAAATATCCAGATAAAGCACAAAGAAAAATAAATGGAAAATATAAAAAAGATCATGAGAGACATATGGGATAAAGAAAGATCAAACGTACAGGAAATAAGTGAAAGAATGGACAGAAACAACATCAGAAAAGACATTCCAGAACAAGTAAAAGACACCAAGCTAATGATTCACGAAGGTCTGTGGACTCAACCATCTTAAATACAAAGAACACCACATAGGTACATTCCTGAAAACCAAAAAACATTCCCTCCATAACAAAAACAATAGAGTCAGAAGACAATAGAATGATATCTTTAAAACGCTAAAAGATAACTGCCAATCTGGAATTCTATGTCCAATGAAAATATCCTTCAAAAAGGATATAAAAGGATAAAGCAAAATAAACAAATGCTTTTGGACAAAAATAGCACTTACTACCAATAAAATCACACTAAAAGAATTGTCTACGAAGAAAATAATCCCAGATGGAAGTACAGTAACACATGAAAGAATCAATACCAGAAGGAGTGCATTAATGTACACATTAATGCTATTCAGCATCCTGAATAGCTGGGAATACAGATGTGTGCCACCATGCTAGGCTAATCTTTTTCTGTTTTTAGATTTAATTCTGTTTTTAGCTATAACTTAATAATAAAAAAATTGGGCAGCACCTATGACTCAAAGGAGTAGGGCGCCAGCCCCATATGCCAGAGGTGGCAGGTTCAAACCCAGCCCCGGCCAAAAACTGCAAAAAAAAAAAAAAAAAAAAAAAAACCAGGAGGAAACAGGTGGGTAAAATTAAATAACTATAAATTATTTAAAATAATAAGGAACACAGTGCAAAAAAACAAGAGGGTAATGATAAATAGAATGAAAAGACTGTAAAGTCTTTATATTATCCAGAAAGCAAGAGTAGTACATCGTGTGCAAACCTGGCCACAATAATTCCTCCCATTCCTTATGTACATTGTAAAGTTGCTACTCTTCCTATCAAGAGATAGAACCTATTTCTCAACCCGTTGAATTTGGGCTTGGCCATATGACTTGCTTTGACCAATGGAACACTAGAAAATGTGAGACAGCAGAGACTTGAAAAGTATTTGCACATTGGGGTTTGTCCTCTCTCACTACTTTTAGAACCTTCTCTCACTATTTTCATCAGGTAAATGAAACTGCCTGCTAGGAAGGCCATATGGAGAAAAAATTCTTTCTTTTTTTTTTCTTTTTTTTCTGGTTTAAGAGCACTTTATTATTGTTCTTAAGGCTACTTTAAAGTACAAAAAAAAGATGGCCTGCCAAACCTTTTTTTTCCTTCTTCCAGGAAAAATAGGCCACAGAGAATGGTTATTACAGACTTACAAATATGGAGAGGAGGGTCAGAACGCTGATGGTGCGGCTCTGGGAAGAACTACACAGAGCCCCTTCTAACGCAGGGAGGATCCTCTCTCTCAGGGGCAGGTTTGGTTTTCTGCTGCCTTCTCTGCCTCAGGCCCCTCCAGGGTACTGCCTATTCCAAATAGGTCAGTGCACTAAGGACCCTGCTGTCAGCACAGGAGACCCCTCCCAAAGCAGTGACCTCACTCACTGATGAGAGGACTGTCCAGGGAGCACCCTCCACCAAGCCGGTCAGCAGTGGGTGGTTCTCCTGTTATGACGCTCAGTAGCCTGTAGCAATAACAAACTAGTGGCTATTAATGCAGATGCAGTGTTCTCATAGAATAACTGTGTTATTGCACTTTTACAAACAAATCTATGACAAAAAAAAGATCAACTTTTTTTCCAAACGACAAAAAGAAATGAATGATTACAATAGGAAAGGGAAAAATTAAGTAGCTACGTATCATTAACAAATTAATTGTTCTTCAAAAAATACCTACAAATTTCTGTGTACATTCTTTATGCACAGTGTAATGATGGTCTTAAAGTTACCTATATAAAAAAAGTGTTCTCAATGATTTTTTTTCCTACAAAAAATATAGGGGCCTGAATGCCAAAGCTTGGAAGCCCAGTAAAGTGGGAGTGAAATGTGTGCAGGGGTGAGAGGAAAGGGGCTTTTCTTCTGCTTTTTGAAAGGCCTACAGCCACCTTGTGCCAGTCCTCCAACCTTTCCACTTGGTGCCAATTTCCGAAATTCAGCAGCTAAGCTGGATTCTTCTCAAACTGAAAACCAGCCCATCCAACCTCCCATGTGAGGTGGCCACATCTTCATCACCTGGTCAGGTCCCTCATGGGAAGCCCTCTGGTGGGCCAGGCTGTGTGCAGACACCGGAGGGGCAGGGAATTGAAACGCTCATGACCAATGAACAGCCACTGTGGACTGCCACAGCTATCTGTCATGCTCGCTCCTTCGCCTAATTTCTAGTAGCTAGTAATATAGCAAACAATAATAAATGCAGTAATAACTGTATAAAGTCATAGGAATGTACACTGCCTTGGCCCCAGTGTACGAGGAAGCATACAAAATACCATATCACAGATTGTCAGGAATCTGATGTACAGCTAAGAGAGTTCAAAGGCAGCAGTTTTTGCATCGAGGGAAGTTGGAAGACATAAACCCCACCTCCCCTGGGTTCCTGTAACAAAGCAGACAGGGATGCAAAAAACAAGTGATGATGTCAGCCTGCAGCCAAAACTCCAGCATCCTACACCGAAGTTGGCTGACTGCTCAACTGTCCACTGCCAGAGCCTGCCAGGAGCTGGCTGTCCCCAGCGCCACTTGTGAGTAAAGTGAACATCAAATACAAATCTTAGAGTACAACTATACCAGCAGTAAGCATATCTAGGACTGTAACTGATAAAAATAAACTAATTCTGAAAAGAAGATAGTAAGTATTAAGGTTTTTGTTTACTGTCTACACAGTTAATAGAAACCAGCTATTTTTTTTTCTCCATTAAAACATGCATCATGTTTAAAGCACTATGGAATCCTCCAGCCTCAGCTCTAGTCTAACAAACTGCAGTGTTCGGAGAAGGTAAAATGCCCATTACTGGGAGCGTCTGCAGTCCAGTTGCAAGCACCTGAAATCTAGATAAAGAAAGACCTATGACCTGTATGAGACTTCCCCTTCCAAAGCCATTTTGTCTAAATTTAAAACAACAACAACAAAACACAAATGGTCAGAAATGTCATCCTTAAATTCTTTGTTTTTTCAGCAGTTTGCCCTCAGAGTCCTAGCATCATACCCAAATTGTCAGGCAGGCAACTCTAGTCTCCCCAGTAGTGCAAATCAAACACGACAGTTCTCTTCAAGTGTACACACACACGGACCAAACCAAACACGCCACGGAAGCTGAGCCACACACACTCGATCTCAAGAAGCAAATGAAAAAAAGCACAAAGCGTCTGGTCACCAATGTCATGGCTTGTGGCTGAGAAAGCGTGCTGTGGAGTCCCAGCCCCGTCAGGGCGGTCTACCTGCATCAGAGGTTTCTTTGGTAACTGAGGCAGGAAGTAAGGATGCCACATTAGACAGATGTTCCCCACATAGTTCCTGCAGTCGTGTTTGAGGGCCTCAATGTAGGAATACCAAGCAAGTACAAAAACAACAGAACAAAAAATTCCCACATGGTTTTTGCGAATAAACCATCCCTTCCCTCCCCCACCCACCCTCACGATTTTTTTGTTTTTTTAAGTTGACTGTTGAAAGCTCTGGCAAACCATGCAGACCCTGTGCTGCCAGAAGGGCCGGTTCAGGACACCACGGAGGGGGAATGACTGTGGCTGACCATGTGGGCGGAGGGGCTGGCAGGCTGGGCCCTTCGTGAGGCGACTGGGGGCTGCTGGATGCTCCGTCCTTGGCTGCTTTGATCTGAAGCCACGTGTCACCAAGAGCTTTGGCAAAGTGGTCGTCCACAGAGCCTATGATGGACACAGAGTTGGCTGCTCGTTCGGGTTTCTTGTAGTTCTTGCCCAGGCTCCTGCGGAAATGCTCCTCCACTACGGGGTCGCAAGTGGTAGTGGCACTCGGTGGCCTCTGGTAGCTGGTGAGCCCAGGCGCTGCACAGCGCTGTGTGCGATGGGGCAGTGCGAGAGGTTGCAGTTGTGGGCACCGGCCCAGGCGCAGGTGATCTCTGAGGGCCAGTTCTGCTGCCGCTCCCCGAGGGTCAGTGTCGGTGAGAGGTCAGCCGGCCTGCTGGCGTCCAGGCTGTTCTTCGTCAGTGCCAGGGGCTGCTTCATGCTGAGGCTGGGAAGGGACGTATACAGTGGCTACCGTGCAGGCCCATGGTGGGGGCCACAGCACGCTCGATGGGGCTCCGGCTCCGCTCCTGGAGGGCTTTCCGACAGTCTCCATTAGCAGTCTTGTTCAGATGGGGGTTGAAGATGCAACTCATCTTGGAGACGTGGTCGGTGTCACAGTCTAGGTCCTCGTCACCCGGCTCCATGCTGAACTTCCTCTTGCTGGGGCTAATGGGGGGAGGGCCCGTGCGGTGACTGTTGAGGACAGAGGCCACCGGGAGTGTCTGCATTCTGGGTTCTCCCCTAAGAGCAGCTTCACGTTTTTCGTCGTCAGCATTGCACCAGAGACGCTGCCCGGGACAGAACATCCAGTGGCGTCTCCATTCCTGGTTGGATCCGCCGGGCGGCTCCAGGCGCGCCTGCCTCTGGCCGGCGGGGACCCGCAGGGCGAAAACAAATTCTTTCAATACTATCTTGGGCAAAAGCCTGCCAACCAACAAATATAGGAGTGGGGCTATTCTACATCATTTGAACCCAGCCCATATGAGTGGGGTTATTCTATATCACTTGGCCCCAGACAAACCTCCAGCAGACCAAAGAGATCAGCATAGCCCAAGATAAAACTACTAATCCATGAAAATCATGAGCTATTAAATGATTTATAGAAGTCTCCCTGTGCCTCTGGGGGAAACATCCAAGACCCCCCTGTGTATGCCTAAAACCAAGGGTAGTACCAAACCCTACATACACTATTTTTTCTTTTTTAAAATTTTTTTATTTTTTATTTTTATTTTTTCTATACACACCTGTGATAAAATCTAATTTATAAATTAAGCAGAGTAAGAGATTAATAAGTAATAAATTGAATAATTATAGCAATATACTATAATAAAATATACATGAATATGGTCTCTCTCTCTCTCAAAATATCTCATTGTACTGTATTCACCTTTCTTGTGATGATATGAGATGATAAAGTGTCTATATGATGAAATAAAGTGAGATGAATGACGTGGAGGCATTGTGACATAGTATTAGACTACTATTGTCCTTGAACACAAGCACTTTGATGCCTCTACAATCAATCTAATAACAAAGATGGCTACTAAGTGACAACAGGTATGCAGCATATACAGCATAAATATGCTGGACAAAGGGACAATTCACGTCCCAGGTGAAAGAGAGCTGGATGACACAAGATGTCACACTTCTTAGAACAGCACACAAATTAAAACTTATAAATTTTAAAATTTATTTATTCACAGTTTTCTATTTAATAATTTCAGATTGCAGTTGACCTAGGGTACACATGGAAAGCAAAATCAAGGAAAAAGGGTTTCTCCTATATTTTAAGCCACTAAACTTTTTACGCAGCAAAAGCTACCTGGTAACAGAATAATACATATATATAAGTAGATCAGTGGTTCTCAAGCAGGGTTGATTTTGGTCCCCAGGGGATAAATGACCAATGTCGGGAGACTCTTTTGGTTGTCGAGCCTGGGTGGATTTTCCCTGTATCTAGTGGAAGAGGTTGGGGTTGCTGCTAAACAGCCTACAAGGACAGCCCTCCATAATAAAGAATTATCTGACCCAGAATGTCAAAAGTACCAAGGTTGAGAAACCCTGTAGTAAAGAATGACAGAAGTGGCAGTCTTTAAAACAGTCCTAACCAACAGAACTTTCTACAATAACAAAAATGTTGTATATTTCTGTTATCCAATATAGTAGCCACTAGGTAGTGAACATTTGAAATGTGGTTAGTTTGACAAAAACCAGAGTTTTAATTTTATTCAATTTTAATTAGTTTAAATCTGAATAGCCACATATGGCGAATGGCTTCTGTATTGAATGGCACAGCTCTAAAATTTAGATGTTAGTGATATCGAGAGTAAGTAAAAAGAAAGTTGGAAAATGGAAAAGATAAGTTTGATAAAGTTAAGGCCCATGGTCACTTGCTACAAATAAGTACTCCAACAAGCTTTTGTTTCACTATTTATAAATTCTAAAATACTATACGCTGATAAAATCCTAGCTGACAACCTTAACTACTGGGTTTTTCTAGATTATTACTATAAAAATCCTAGGACTCTCCTATGCCTGTGGTTTCCAGCCCCTAGGCTGCAGATTGGTACTAGTCTGTGGCCTGTTAGGAAATGGACCACAAGCAGAGGTGAGCAGTGGGCAAGCCAGCAAAGCTTCATCTGTATTTACAGCTGCATAACCACCTGAGCTCCACCTCCTGTCAGATCAGCAGCAGCATTAGATTCTCATAGAAGAACAAACACTACTGTAAGCTGCCCGTGTGAGGGATCTAAGTTATGTGTTCCTTACAAGAATCTAATGCCTGAGGATTTGAGGTAGAGGTGAGGACATAAGCTACACACTTCAGGTGCCACTGTTTCCAATCACCTTCAGATAGGACTATCTAGTTGCAGGAAAACAAGCTCAAGGTTCCCACTGATTCTGTATTATGGTGAGTTGTACAATGATTTTATTATATATTATAAGGTAATAATAATAGAAATAAAGTACACAATAAATGTAATGCTTGTCAATCATCCTGAACCAGTCCTCACCCCTCCCATCCCCATTCATGGAAAAGTTATCTTCCATGAAACCAGTTTCTGGTACCAAAAAGATTGGACACTGCTGTCCTGTGCTTTTTTTTTTTTTTTTTTTAAGTTTAAAGTGATTTAAGAAGCATCGCTGTAAGCTAGGCACAGTGGCACATACCTATAATCCCAGCTACTTGGGAAGCTGAGGCAGGAGCATCACTTGAGTGCACGAGTTTGGGGCTATAACTTGCTATGTTTGTCTCTATAAAAAGCCACTGCACTAGAAGAAGAAGAAGTAAGAAGGCAGGAGGATAAGGAGAAAGAAGCTGGACAAAAACAAGAACAACTGCTATATTTTAGAGGTCTTCAAATTGCACCAAATATATAACTTTGATTTAATCAAATAGACTGCAAGTAATTAAATATTCCTTTCCTGTTTTATTTAATCCCTTGTAGCAGTTAATTACTATTTCTCATTCTCTCCCCTACCCCTATTCAACCACCACCAGAAAAGGCAGAAGTTAAATCCAATGCTGCTATATAATTCGTACCACAGATTTTGTTTTTAAACTGTCAGCTTTAACTAGGTCAGTTTTCTGCTCTAATGGGTGTTTTGGCAATGGGTTCTCCTATTGAGATACAGTGGCTACTCTGCCTGGTAAGCACATACTGCAATGAAAACCCACTTTGAGTAAGTCTTCCTTAGGTTATCTGATCTCTAGAAAAAAGTCACTTAGTCTTAACTGAATACTACCAGGAAGTTCTGACAGGAAAAAAAATAAAAATAAAAACAGAAATAAAGAAAATTCCAATTCAATTTTTCTTCTATATAATGAAGTCTAAAGATTTTAATGGCCCTCAATATCTAGCAATCTACAGAAATTGTGCTGAGAATTTGATGTGGTCAGCCAAATCCTAATCACAGAAACCGTAAGAAAGCAAAGGAAAAATAACAAAACACCTGATGTATTGTCTTTTATTAAGAATTCTAACAGAAGAAACCTTATCACTAAAACTAAAATTATGATGCTAGGCATGGTGGATCATGTCTGTAATCTAGGAGTTCGAGACTATCCTGGGCAACAGAGTGAGACACAATCTCTACAAAATATCTTAAAATGAGCTAAGTGTGGTGGTGCATGCCTATTGTCCCAGTTACTTGGGAGGCTCAGGCAGGAGGATAATTTGAGCCTAGGAGTTGAAGGCTGCTGCAGTGAGCTATGATCATGCCACTGTACTCCAGCCTGAGCGAGACTGAGACCCTGACTCCTAAAAAAATGGAAAAACCCAACTGGGTGCTGTGGTGAATGCCAGTAATCCCAGCGACTTCTGAGGCAGTGGGATGCTCACAGCCTGAGTCTGAGGTTACAGTGAGCTATGACGCTCACCCCTCGGGAGCTCAGGGTGGGACTCTGTCTCAACAACAACAAAATAAATAAATAAATAAAACCTCTTCCTTATAAGATATAATTTCCTTATGAGGAAATACTTTTTAAATTAAAAAAGTTAGAAGATCAGTTAAGACTTTTAATGATTATAGCAGAAAGCAAATACGGTAGAAATTTAGAATAAATTACTTATATAGAACAAAGTTACCTTAATTTTTTCTTTTTCCTGGAGACAAGGTCTTGCTCTGTTGCCCAGGCTACAGTGCAGTAGCATCATCAATAGCTCACTATAGGTTCTGATAAGAAGAGCCCAAAAGGAAAGTCCCAATAATGACATAACATCTTTGACACCCTATTAAGAACAACAGTTTGGTAGTCCTTGATAGAAACCAGTTCCCCTTTGGCCAGCTATAAAAAAAGACCAGCCTCTCAAAACAAACAAACAAACAAAGACTGGCCTCCCTCCCTAAGCCCTGCTAATATCCTTTTGATCTTAGCCCACTTGCACCCAAGTGTCAGAATAAACATTGTTGCCTTTGTTATTAAAAAAAAAAAAAAAATAGTTCACTGTAGGGTGCTAGCTCAGTGGGTAGGGCACCGGCCCCATATACGGAGGGTGGTGGGTTCAAACCCGGCCCCAGCCAAACGGCAACAACAACAACAAAAAACAGCTGGGTGCTGTGGTGGGCGTCTGTAGTCCCAGCTACTGGGGAGGCTGAGGCAAGAGAATCGCCTAAGCCCAAGAGCTGAAGGTTGCTATGAGCTGTGACACCACACACTCTACCAAGGGCGATAAAGTGAGACTCTACCTCTAAAAAAAAAAAAAAAGAAAGAAAAGAAAAGAAGAAAGAAAAAAATAGTTAACTGTAACCTCAAACTCTTGGTTTCAACTGATCTTCCTACCTCAGCCTCTGCAGGAGTTGGGACTAGAGGCACATACCACCATGCCTGGATAATTTTTCTATTTTTTGTAGAGACAGGGTCTCCCTATTACCCAGGCTGGTCTCAAAGCAATCTTCCTACCTCAGCCTCCCAAAGTGCTAGGATTACAGGTGTGAGCCACCATGTTGGTCCTGTAATTTCTATTAAAAATCAATTTTGTCTCTCCATTGTGGGTTTGAGAACTCAGTTTTACATTTTCAATCATTTGTAAATCAAATATTAAAAAATAAATTTTCCAAAAATGCTTCCCTTTTTTTCCCCTCATCTATTCATGGAGTATAAGTGCAATTTTATTACATTGATATAATAATACATAAAGTAGATGCATTATTCAGTGGTGAAGTTAGGGCCTTCGGTGCCTTCATCACTGAGGCAAAGCCCATTGTACCAAGCAAGCAACCTCCCATCATCCACCTGCCTCTCACTCATCCCCATCCTCAAGGTTCTATTGTCCATCATTCCACACTCTGCTCCCACGTGTACATATTACCAAGCTCTCACTTATAAGTGAGAGCATATGGTATTTGTCTTTCAGTGTCTGAATTGTTTCACTTAAGATACTGGCCTCTAGGCTTGGCACCTGTAGCTCAGCAGTTAGGGACACTGACCACATACACTAGGGCTGGCAGGTTCAAACCCGGCTGGGGCCTGCCAAACAACAATGACAACTACAAGAAAAAAAATAGCTGGGCATTGTAGCAAGCACCTATAGTCCCAGGTACTTGGGAGGCTGAGGCAAGAGAATCACTTAAGCCCAAGAGTTTGATGTTGCTGTGAGCTGTGATGCCACAGCACTCTACCAAGGACATAGTAAGACTCTGTCTCAAAATATATATATATATATATATACTGGCCTCTAGTTCCATCTATGTTGCTACAAAAGACATGATTTCATTCTTTTTCATGGATGAATAGTATTTAACTGGGTATATATACCAGATTTTAAAAGAAGAAACTTGACAGGTACACGTTCAACCAGCTTATTTTATATTATATAAGTTTATGTGTGGATATAATTAATATCTCCTATTAAGAACAATGGTTCAAAGGAAAGAAATGTTAAAACAACTATATAACTGGATTTGTTTCCCAGAAAAATAGAAAAATTTTGACAAATCCAAGAAGAAAATATAAATCTTGCAAGATCGTTAACTGATATGCTAATCTCTTAGAAATAAATTACATGAAAAAATAATGCATTGCAATCAACACCCACATTTTTATAAAGTATGATGACATTCATTTTATCACATTATCTCACTGTTAGAAACAAATTTATAGAAATATAGAAAATTCTGGATACACTATAAATCCTAGGAAAAGAAGAAATTCACTCATGTTCATCTTTACTTAAGAACAAAAATAAATGCATTGCTAGACTTTATTTTCTTAAAGGACTTTCTTTCAGCCAAAAAGCTAGCCATTCCCTTATTTGCTGCCAGATACTAAAAGTAGAAAAAAATCTATTTATTTATTTACTTATTTTTTTATTTTGAGACAGAGTCTCAGGCTTTTGCCCAGGTAGAATGCTGTGGCGTAATCATAGCTCATAGCAACCTTCAACTTGTAGGCTCAAACAATCCTCTTGCCTCAGGTTTTTCTATTTTCAGTAGAGAAAAAGGGGTCTCGCTTTTTGCTCAGCCTGGTCTCAAACTCATGTGCTCAAGTAACCTACCCACCTCAGCCTCCCAGAGTGCTAGGATTACAAGCATGAGCCACCATACCTGGCCAAAAAAAACCTAATTTAAATGTGTAAAAATTCTGTTATATAGGGCGGCGCCTGTGGCTCAGTGAGTAGGACGCCGGCCCCATATGCCGAGGGTGGCGGGTTCAAACCCAGCCCCGGCCAAACTGCAACAAAAAAAAAAAATAGCCGGGTGTTGTGGCGGGCGCCTGTAGTCCAGCTGCTTGGGAGGCTGAGGCAAGAGAATCGCGTAAGCCCAAGAGTTAGAGGTTGCTGTGAGCCGTGTGACGCCACGGCACTCTACCCGAGGGCAGTACAGTGAGACTCTGTCTCTACAAAAAAAAAAAAAAAATTCTGTTATATAGAAAAAATTCTCATCATTTTGACCAACCAATTAACAAGTTCCAAATCTTATTATACTGTGTGTGTGTGTGTATATATATCTATATGTTTTTTTTTGTAGAGACAGAGTCTCACTTTGTTGCCCTCAGTAGAGTGCTGTGGCATCACAGCAACCTCCAACTCCTGGGCTTAGGCGATTCTCTTACCTCAGCCTCCTGGGTAGCTGGGACTACAGGTGCCCACCACAATGCCCAGCTATTTTTTTGTTTTGCAGTTTTGGCCGGGGCCAGGTTTGAACCCACCAACCTTGGTATATGGAGCTGGTGCCCTACTCATTGAGCCACAGGCACCGCCCTATACTCTATTTTTTAATGTGTTTACTCTTTGACAAAATGATCACAAAGTCAGCTGAATATAGTAAAAATCTAAGATAGAAAGAGATCACTTTAAGACCAAGAAAACCACTACAAAATAGGAAAGGTTTTTTTTCATTAATGCATAAAGCACTTAAACATAATAGCTAATTTGCTACATGACCTATATACCTTCTACCCATTAGTTCAATTCTAACTCAGGTCCCAGAATTTAGTTTTAGTCTGCAAAGTCCCTATATGACTAGTAAACACACATGTGTGAACTCTGGAATCATTAGGGAGTAAGTAAGCTAACGATAAATAGTTCATTAAGAGAACAGCCTCAGGCTTGATGCCTGTGGCTCAAGCAGCTAAGGTGTCAGCCACTATACCTGGCTGGCAGGTTGGAATCCAGCCCAGGCCTGCCAAACAACACTGACAGCTACAACCAAAACATAGCCGGGCATTGTGGCGGGCACCTGTAGTCCCAGCTAGTCGGGAGGCAGAGGCAGGAAAATCACTTGAGCCCAGGAGTTGGAGGATGCTGTGAACTGTGATCCACAGCACTCTACCCAGGGCAACAGCTTGAGGCTCTGTCAAAAAAAAAAAAAAAAGAGAGAGAGAGAGAAAGAAAGAGAACAGCCTCAAATATATGCATTGGAAGGTCTCCAAAATGAACTCCATCCTTGAGAATAATCACTTTAAGAGAGTTCTCTACCTTCTTAAAGCTAACTAGCCACTGAACTAACAATATTTCTCTTCTCTAATATTCCATTTCTGCTTTTCTCTTCCTATACCCCAATATCATCTAGGAACACAACGTTATTCTAGCTATCTGCTACCATTTCTAGCATTTTCTCTTTCATTACCAATATTCTCCTATTTTTTCTCTCAGAATCCATTCTTCCTTTGTTGATTTTTAAAATCCTATAATTTTTCCTATTAACTTATTTGGGAGGGGAGAATTCAAAGGCATGTTTAAAAAAAAAAGATCACAATATCATGGCAAATACTAACAGGCCACTTTATATTGCGCATATTCTTTTGTTCTATAGTTCTCTTGCTCTGTTCCATATCTCCAATAAGGCTACTATATAGGGGATTGAATATTGGACTTGGCATCAGAAGATCTGTGCTAAAAACCTGATTGCCACTTTCAAACTATATGATATTGAATATGTCAAATAATGTCTCTGGCCTCTGATTTATACATACTACATACTTTTTCACTTTACAGGTAGACAAAAACTTAGTTAACTACTATTCCCATGTTCACAAAGAAATATACATGAAGAAAATGACTACACATGAAGAAAATAACTTCAGGCTGGGCACAGTGGCTCATGCTGTAATCTCAGTACTTTGAGAGGCCGAAGCAGGAGGATTCCATGCAGCCAGAGTTCAAGACCAGCCTGGGCAACGGAGCAAGACTCCATTTCTTATTTTTAATTAGCCAGGTATGGTGGAGTGTGCCTGTAGTTCCAGCTACTTGGAAGGCTGAACCAGAAGATTACTTAAGCCAGCAATTTGAGGTTATAGTGAGCTATGATCATGCCACTGTCCCCCAGGCAGGTAACAGTGCAAGACCCTGTTTAAATAAACAAATAAATAGAAAATGACTTTTAGCTTGTGTAATTAGTCACTGTTTAAAACGGGACCATAGGGCAGCGCCTGTGGCTCAGTAGGTAGGGCGCCGGCCCCATATACCGAGGGTGGCGGGTTCGAACCCGGTCCCGGCCAAACTGCAACCAAAAAATAGCCGGGCGTTGTGGCGGGCGCCTGTAGTCCCAGCTACTCGGGAGGCTGAGGCAAGAGAATTGCTTAAGCCCAGGAGTTGGAGGTTGCTGTGAGCTGTGTGAGGCCACGGCACTCTACCGAGGACCATAAAGTGAGACTCTATCTCTACAAAAAAAATTAAAAATAAAATGGGACCATAATGTATATCTCCTTGTTTCTACTGGCTTTCTTTCCTCTTCAGGGCATTATCTTAAACCACACTATCAAGCACATATGGGTTATGGATATCATCTTAACTCTATAGGTTTACGTGTCAAAAGACCACCAAAAATTTAACCTATATTTTATTTACTCATTTAACAAAACTGAAAAACAAAATGTATATACCAAAAAATCCCTACAACATAACACATGTTATGAAAATACAACACATAAAGAGCATTTTTTTAAAAGTGGGAGGTGAAGACAATGACAGAAGAAATATAAATTCATAATAGAAATCTGATCTAACCATTCTATTTCTAGGAGATATACTAAGGGTATATAACACAAGTACACAAAAGTGAATATAAAAGAATGTGTGATACAGTCCCATTTATAATAATAAAAATTATAACTTTAAATATCAAAACGTGAGGACTAGTTTGATAGATGATGATACATCTAAACCATGGCATACAATGTAGCTTTTACAATTATGAAGTGCTAAGACAAGCTCCTCCTTCAAGAGAATATTAGAATATAGGAAAAGAGGGCAAATGTAGTTTGGAAATACATTCCAAAGTTATCATTGCTTTGATTTGCTCTTAGAAACAGTAATTAATTTATCTTAAAATTTTATGAAGCATGAAAGTAAAATGAGATTTTTATGTTTATCAAAGGAATTTTTAATGCCATCTACTCAAACATCAAAGGTCCAATCCTTCTTTGAAGTTTTCCTCTAAAGTAAAGTCAGATGCTCCCTCCACTCTTTCCCAAATCACTTTTTAGATATCTTTGTTATAGGAGTCATTATCCTACTGTCTATCTTCTTTTTAAAACTGAGTTTCTTAAGGACAAAAATTAGGACTTAAGTTTTTGTACTCTTGATACTTAATACAAGTTCCAGCAGCACATAGAAAGAAGGTCCTCTCAATATAATACTTATTGAATATATACATTCAAACTACTTTTCTGCTTACTAGAACACCTGCCAGGGGCAACTTTTTAAATCTCTCTCAGTCGTGGTTTTCTTCTAAACAACAATGGGGATACAAAATCATGACCTATTTCGTATGATTTTGTGAGGAATTAAACCAACATGTAAAAACATATTTAGTCAGACTGGCATATAAATGGGATTCAAAAATCTTACTTTGCTTTCATTTTTTTCTGATGACAGTGCATCATTAAAAGAAAAAAACAAATTATTTTTTAATTGGAGAAACACATCTCCCTAAAGAGAACTAAAATACTTCAAATTAACTGTTTTGACAATAATCTTGCAGAAATTTTTTTTTTTTTTTTTTTTGAGATAGGGGTCTCACTATGTTGCCCCAGGCTGGTACCAAACTCCTACACTCAAGCAGGCCTTCCCTCTTAGCCTGAGTAGCTGAGATTACAGGTGTGCACCATGGTATCTGCCTTAATTTCTTTTTTTTTGTTTTTTGAGACAGAGTCTCACTGCGCTGGGTAGAGTGTTATGACATTATAGCTCACAGCAACCTCAAACTCTTGGACTCAAACAATCCTCCTGCCTCAGCCTCCCAAGTAGCCGGGACTAGCTTCCACAACACTCAGCTAGTTTTTCTGTTTTTATTAAGATGGGGTCTCGCTCTTGCTCAGGCTGGTCTTGAACTCCTGAGCTCCGGCAATCTACTTGTCTTGGCTTCCCAGATTGCTAGGATTACAAGCATGAGCCACCTCATATGACCTGGCTTAATTTTTTTAAAAAAAATCTCTGCTTGTCAGGGCAGGTAATAAAACCATGAGTAACTGCAATGGTGAAGATTCCTTTCCTCTTCTTATGTCAGCCAGCTTAGCATCCATGATCTAGGTCAGTGGTTCTACATAAAAACTACCTGGAGGGCTTGTTAATGCAGATTGCAGGGCCTCATCCCCAAGGTTTCTAACATAATAAGTCTGGGATGAAGTTCCAGTATTTGCATTATTAACAAATTCCTAGATGTGCACACTTTGAAAACCATTTATAGTGCTCGCTTCAGCAGCACATATACTAAAATCAGAATGATACAGAGAAGATTAGCATGGCCCTTGCGCAAGAAAGACACACAAATTCATGAAGTGTTCCATATTAAAAAAAAACTGACAAAAAAATCAGACAAAAGCTTGATAACTAGGATCTATAGAGAACTCAAATTAATCCACATGAAAAAAGCCAACAATCCCATATATCAATGGGCAAGAGACATGAATAGAACCTTCTCTAAAGAAGACAAACAAATGGCTAACAAACATGAAAAAATGTTCATCATCCCTATCTATTAGAGAAATGCAAATCAAAACTACCCTGAGACACCGTCTAACCCCAGTGAGAATGGCCCACATCCCAAAATCTCAAAACTGCAGATGCTGGTGTAGATGTGGAGAGAAGGGAACACTTTTACACTGCTGGTGGGACTGCAAACTAATACAACCTTTTTGGAACAAAGTATGGAGAACCCTCAAAGAACTCAAGCTACACCTCCCATTTGATCCTGCAATCCCATTACTGGGCATCTACCCAGAAGGAAAAAAATCCTTTTATCATAAGGACACTTGCACTAGACTGTTTATTGCAGCTCAATTTACAATCGCCAAAATGTGGAAACAGCCTAAATGCCTACCAACCCAGGAATGGATTAACAAGCTGTGATATATGTACACCATGGAATACTATTCAGCCATTTAAAAAAATTGAGACTTTACATCCTTTGTATTAATTTGGATGGAAGTGAAAGACATTATTCTTAGTAAAGCATCACAAGAATGGAGAAGCATGAATCCTATGTACTCAATTTTGATATGAGGACAATTAATGACAATTAAGGTCACGGTGGGGGTGGAGGAAGGGGAAAGCAGAGAGAGAAGGAAGGAGGGAGGGTGGAGAAAGGAAGAGCAGAGAGAAGGAAGGAGGGAGGGAGTGGGGCCTTGGTGTGTGCCACAACTTTTGGGGGCAAGACATGATTGCAAGAGGGACTTTGCCTAACAAATGTAATCAGTGTAATCTGGTTTATTGTACCCTCAATGAATCCCCAACAATAACAAAAAAAAAATTTATATTGGCTATTCAGCAATCAAGTAGTAACAAAATGGGAAGAGGGTGAGAGGGGTTGGTGCAGTTTTTTGTAATCTAATGTCCTAAGAGATTAAAGGGGTACTATTGCCAAGAGGAGAATGCCAAGGTTCTACCCAAGAATTATACTTTATTACAAAATAATCCTGGAAGCATGTTGTAGCTTTGTTTACCAAGTCTATTGAGGAACTACTCCTACCTTATTCTGTGTATATATGAACACTAGGTACAGAAAACATTAACTAAATGACCCAACTAAGTCCAAAGTCTTCCCTAGGAATTTTTCCCAACACTATGGGGAAATACTACCTTGCTTCCTGTAGGATAGTAACTATAAAACCAATGTGAATAGCTTACAGCCATCTTCCCTGACTTCATGCAGAAAGCCACTAATCCTAGGAGAAGGCCAAGAGGCAAAGAAAAACAGAGCTGAGAAATAAGAGATCAAAGTGAGAGCCCTTGAAAGTCATTTGAGCTCCTTATGCTAAATCAAATGACTAACTGGATTATCCAATCATGTGAGCCATCTTTTGCCCTCTTTAACTAGATTTCTGTCCCCTGCAACTCTAAGAGTCCTAACTAAAACAGTGGAGAGCAGAATGGGTAGAAAAGATGAGAAGGCTCTAATACAGTGCTTCTCAACCTGTGGGTCGGACCCCTTTGTAATAATGAAAATACATCCTGCATATCAGATATTTACATTACGATTCATAACTAGCAAAATTACAGTTACGAAGTAGCAACGAAAATAATTTTATGGGTGGGGTCACCACAACATGAGGAACTGTAATAAAGGGTCATGGCATTAGGAGGCATTTAGGAAGGTTGAGAACCCACTGCCATTTGTCCATGACAATACTTGAAAGAGAAATAGCAAATTTTTAGATAAGATGACAGTTTGGCTGTAGCCTGCAGTGTGAAAGAAGCTACCATATATGGGGGTTTCTTGGAAATTGACTTTATGGATAGAATTGTGACTGAAGCCTTTTTCATAAGCTTACAAGTAAGTTTCAGTGGCTACTTTGGTAAATAGATAATATCTAACCTGATTTAACACTATTAGCTGTAGTTCACAATGAGCACAATCTCTAAGTCTAGCCACAGTGTTACCTAATTATTTGTACTATATAATACAAGTGTCATGCAATTTACTCCTCCACTCACTGATTAAATCTCTATTACAGGCTTGGCACCCATAGCTCAGTGGTTAGGGCGCCAGTCACATACATCAAGGCTGATGGGTTCAAACCTGGCCCAGGCCTGCTAAACAACAACTGCAACAAAAAAATAGCCAGGTGTTGTGGCAGGTGCTTGTAGTCCCAGCTACTTGGGAGGCTGAGGCAAGAGAATCACTCTAGCCCAAGAGTTTGAGGTTGCTGTGAGCTGTGACGGCACAGCACTTTACTGAGGGCAACACAGTGCGACTCTGTCTAAAAAATAAAAAAATAAATCTGTCTTATATAAGGTGTGTGTGGGGGGTGTTGACGAAGTTCCAAAACTGTAGGTAAAATTTAAAAGATCTGCATTTCTCTGGGAAGAGGAGTCACTGCTAATGTCTAATTCTGAAAGAAAACCCAAAAAAGGTGTAAGGAGAGACCTATGCAGAACACTTACATTAAGATGAGAAGCTGAGAACTTGAAAGGAATCTTTGAATTATTAAGTGCCTATGTAAACTGTGCTATATACATTACATATCATATTGTATTTAATCTTGCTAATAATCTAAGATAGTTACCAACAGCCAAATTTTGCCAATAAGAGAACTAAGGCACAGAGAAATTGGGTGACTTGACTAAGGGTAGGCAGTTATTCAACCTACCACGATGTAGTGGAAGGTCAGATGAGACATAAAAAAATAAAGTAAGGCTGGGCGTGGTGGCTCATGCTGTAATGGCAACACTTTGAGAGGCCAAGGGAAGAGGATTGCTTGACCTCTGGAGTTTGAGACCAGCTAGAAACAACTAAAACAAACAAAAAAACAGGAGAAATTGCTGGGTAAGGTGTAGAGCATCCACAGTCCTGGCTACTCAAGAGGCTAAGGCAAGAGGATCATTTGACCCAGTGAGTCCAAAGCTGTAGTAAGCTATGATCACATGACTGGACCCCATCCTAGGCAACAGAGCAAGACCCTACCTCAATAAATAAATAAATAAATAAATAACAATAATGCTGGGTGCCGTGACTCAGACCTGTGATCCTAGCACTCTGGGAGGCCAAGGCAGGTAGATCGCTTGAGCTCACAAGTTTGAGACCAGCCTGAGCATGAGGGACACCCTGTCTCTACTAAAAATGAAAAAAAACTGAGGCAAGTGGAATGTTTGAGCCTAAGAGTTTGAAGTTGCTGTGACCTATGATGCCATTGTACTCTACCCAGGGCAACAAAGTGAGACTCTGTCTCAAAAAATAAAAAACAAGATTATCATTTCTACTGTAATGTTCACCCTTTCTTTCAGAGTAATAACTCTAAAAATTAATTATTCAGGTAAAGAACATAACCTTTGGAGATAGCAATAAGAACAAAACTATGGAATGCTTAATTAAATGATTTCTAAGGCTATATATAAACCTGGAACCTTGGCAATTTGGCAGACTCTACTAAAGCCATCAAAAAGTCCAAAGCACTCATTCTAGTAAAAAAGTTAATAAAGGTTAAAATAAGGGCCAGTTTTAGTGTTTGCAATTGCACTTTAATCTTAAAAAGTGTATAATAAGGGGGGCGGGGGGAGGGCGGAGACAAGATGGCTGACTGAAGCCAGCTTTCCACAGAGGCTCCCGTCCAGAAGGAGAGTTAAAGGACAGAAATTTAGCAAGTAACCTGGTGGATTAGAGCTGCACCAAGAGAGAAGGTTGAAGAACGCACATCAACCCCACTGAGGCGAGCTGCGACCCCAAGGATACAAACAAAAGGTACAAAATCCATCACCAAGCCGACGGGAGTCCCCTCCCCCATGAGAACAGCTCGGAGTGTCCCACAAACAAACAAGCAGAGTTCAAAGGTCCTCCCACTACACTCCACGGGAGAGACCCTCTAAAAACTGGACCTACCTCTCCTACTAGGGTGCCAAGGTGTTCTCTTGCCAGGCATAAAACTGTATATATTCTCTACCTGCAATGCTGAGCTCCCAGCACTCCCCTCCACTCTCACTCTAAGGTCTGGAGGCCTGTCCCTCAGGAGTCCAGATTCTTGGGTGATTTCTCAAGGGGTGTGGACAGGGCCTAAACTGCAGCTGGTCAGTGCCGACTCTGGGGCATGGGAGTGAGGAGAGGACGGTCGGCTGAGAGGGAACCACACAGGAGCGGCGGTGCACCAAAGCGCAGAGCAGCAGCCATCTTTTAGCAACAATAGGGCTCACTCCCGGATATTCTGAAGCCATACCCCCTGTCTCCCTGGGCAAACAGAGGAGGCCAGGCATCTACTCAGGTGACAACCACCTTGGAACAGATCTGGGATGGAAACGCAGGCCCCGTGAGTAAGGATCTGCCTGAGACAGTACTGGCCTGAGTGGAGCACGGGGACTAGAAACGCACGCACAGAGCCGGGAAGTTCCCAGGGCGGGGCTGACCAAGAGGACCACTTTACTGAGCCTAAGACGCACTCAGCCCTCAGGGGATCATCGGCCTATAGACAAAGGAAGACAGGAGGCTAGAACTGACAGGTAACCGAATACAAACCTGCAGTAGCATAGACAGGGCCTGAGGCACAGGCTCTGGGAACTCAAAACAGCTTCCCTTCTGCAGGGGAATTTAGCAGGGACAGAAACAAATTCCCGCAAAGTTGTTCTGTTCTGTTAGTAACATCAATCAGGGGCGGGGCTGGAACTGAGTGAACACCCCCCAGCCTCCATCAAGCACCTGAGGTTGTCAGGCTGCACCTCCCCCTGCTAGATAGAGTCAGAGTGCAGCGGCCTGGCAGAGCAGAAATAGATTTCCTTGTGATTCAGGCAGATGCAAACCCCTGGAGTATCTGTTCACTACAGGCAACTGGGTCGAAGCCCTGCTGACTATCAGTGACTGGGTGTGACAGAGGTGCAAGGTGGGGAAGGAGGCATCAACCTTCCCAGACTGATCTATTTGCTGAGTGGGTCCTCCTGACTCCACGGAGCACTGGAGCAAGCCATATCAGAGTAGTCACCAGACCCCTGAGATCCAGTTGCCAGAGACCTTTTAAACTCTCCCACCTGAGACAGGTGCTGACTGAGACAATTGATTTGGACCTTCTGAACTGAGCCAATCGCCCGAGTACTATTCAGGTAGTGCCTTGGGTGTGTGGTTGTAGGAAGGTTTGATTTTCCTTTTCCAATTGTTGCCTGTGGGGGGTGGGGTGACTTAATTGCTGGTATTTCTCCATAGCTGAGACTTCAACTCAGAGTAACTGTTTCACTAGGGTCGAACAGAGACCAGCTGAAAATAAGACAGAACCACTTAGCCTCACCACACCAAACAGGTCCCCAGTTTCTCAGGCGATAGCACTGTACGGGTCCTCGACAAAGCGCCAGGGGAAAAATCAAATGGTGTAAAACAATCACCACAAAGCCTGGCTATTTTTTTTATTTTTTGGTTGTAGTTGTCATTATTGTTTGGCAGTCCCAGGCTGGATTCAAACCCACCATCTCTGGTGTATGTGGCTGGCGCCCTAGCAGCTGAGCTATAAGCGCCAAGCCGAACAGTCTTACTTTTACAATAAAAAGGTATTAAAATTTTAAAAAGCAAAATGAAGTTAACAATTTATTTACAGATACCCTGTTTCCCTTATTTTAAGGTGTGCTCCCAAAGATGTGCTAGGTCTTATTTTCAGGGGACGTCTTATCTTTCCTGTAAGTAGGTCTTATTTTCGGAGGATGTCTTATTTTCGGGGAAACGGGGTAGTTTAGCAGTCCTTCTAAAGAGGACGCTGATAGTTTAACATAAGATTAAGTCCACTCTTTCACCATCCTTCTATGCCAATGGTTCTCAATCTGCCTAATGCCAAGGCCCTTTAATACAGTTCCTGTGTGTTGCAACCCACAGTTTGAGAACTGCTGTTCTATACTAACCTGGCCTTGTCAAAGTGGAAAAAAAAGGAAGATATCAAGTCCAACTGAGAAATCTTTGAACACTAGGCCTAAGGGGTGTTTTATATTATTTTATAAAAAGATATTAGGGCTAGATGTCTTTTTTTTTTTTTTATTGTTGGGGATTTATTGAGGGTACAATAAGCCAGGTTACACTGATTGCAATTGTTAGGTAAAGTCCCTCTTGCAATCATGTCTTGCCCCCATAAAGTGTGACACACACCAAGGCCCCACCCCCCTCCCTCCTTCCCTCTTTCTGCTTGCCCCCCATAACCTTAATTGTCATTAATGGCTAGATGTCTTTTTATAAAATGAAGCAGTAGCAGCTGCCCTAGAATCTGAGTGGAAACTAGCCTAAGAGAACCTGCATCTTGCTATAAATAGATAAATAAGATCAACTAGTGGTGAGTATTTAAGAAAACTGGAACCCTAATACACTGTTAGGAGCATAAACTGGTAAGTCATTCAGGAAAACAGTCTGACAATATTTAATGCAATTAAGTGCATGTATGGATCAAGTCAGCAATTTCCTTCCTCAATATATACCACAGAGAAACCTTTGCACAAGTCAACAGAGGATATACATATAAGAATATTTGTGGGGCGGCACCTGTGGCTCAAAGGAGTGGGCTGTTGACCCCATATACCGGAGGTGGTGGGTTCAAACCCAGCCCTGGCCAAAAACTGCAAAAAAAAAAAAAAAAAAAAAAAAGAATATTTATGAACATTCTTATAAGTATACCTAAATATTGATTATTAGAAAAATGCATAAGATGTGGACATGTATAAACAATGGAACGTTATACAACAATCCGTTGTAAACTAGATACCCAAATACAGTATGTTTAAATCTTGGACAGTATTGATCAAAAAAGAATAAGTAGGCTGGGCAAGGTGGCTTATGCCTGTAATCCTAGCACTCTGGGAGGCTGAGGAGGATGGATTGCCTGAGCTCACAGGTTCAACACCAGCCTGAGCAAGAGCGAGATCCCATCTCTAAAAATAGCCGGGCATTGTGGTGGGCGCCTGAAGTCCCAGATACTCAGGAAGCTAAGACAAGAGAATGACTTGAGTCCAAGAATTTGAGGTTGCTGTGAGCTGTGACGGCACAGCACTCTACCAAGGGCAACAAAGTAAGACTCTGTCTCAAAACAAAACAAACAAACAAAAAAATAAGTGAAATTCAGAGCACAATGCTATTATACAGATTAATAACACACATACACAAAACAATATGAATATATTTCAATAATAGATACATACCTATATTAAACATATTAAATACAGTTTGCCTTATGCATTCACCCAATCTTGCATTAAAAATATTACAGGTAAAAAAAAATACCTTGCTTCTGTACTGAACATGCACAGACCTTTTTTCTTGACATTATTCCCTGACCAATACAGTATAACAATTATTTACATTGTACTGAGTATTATAAGTAACCTAGAAATGATTTTATTTCATTTTATTTTATTTGTTGTTGTTGTTAAGCAGGCCAGGTTCAAACCTGCTACCCCTGGTGTATAAGGCCAGAGCTCTAATCACTTACCTCCAAGCACCCAGCCCCTACAGATGATTTTTAAAATATGGGAGGATATGTGTAGGTTATATGCAAACAGCACACCACTTTATATCAGGGCCTTGAGCATCTGAGAATTTTGGTATCTACAGGATATTCTAGGAGTTCCTGGAATGAATTCCCTAGAGATACAAAGGGAAGACTGTATATTAAAATGTACTAGATTGGGGATATATGGGAGAGAAGAAAAATTAATAATAGGGCAATGGCAGAAAAACCTAAACACGGATGTTTACAGCAGCTAAATTCAGAAAGCAATCAAGATGCCCTTCAGTAGGTGAATAAACTGTGCTACATCCAGACAATGAATTATTTGAAGTTTAAAATAAATGAGCTATCAAATCATGAAAAGACATGAAGGACTTTTAAATGCATGTTACTAAGTGAAAGAAGCCAATTTTGAAAAGGCTACATACTGTATGATTCCAGCTATACAACATTTTGGAAAAGGCAAAACTATGGAGATGGTAAAGGGATCAATGGTAGCCAGGGGTTAGGAGAGAAGGATAAACAGGCAGAGCACAGAGGATTTTTAGGTAGTTAAACTACTCTGCATGATACAATGATGCAGGTCATTATACATTTGTCAAAATCAACTGAATGTACAACATCAAGAGTGAACCCTTGGCTTGGTGACTGTAGCTCAGCAGCTAGAGCGCCAGCCATATACCCCAGAGCTGGCAGTTCTAAACCCAGCCCGGGTCTGCCAAACAATGACGACTACAACCAAAAAACAGCCAGGCCTTGTGGCGGGCGCCTATAGTCCCAGCCAGCTACTTGGGAGGCTGAAGCAAGAGAATCGCTTAAGCCCAAGAGTTTGAGGTTGCTGTGAGCTGTGACGCCATGGCACTCTACCAAAGGTGACATAGTGAGACTCTCTCAAAAAAAAGAGTGAACCCTAATGTGAACTATGGACTTTGGGTGATAATGATGTGTCAATGTAGGTTCATCAATTTGTAACAAACATACCTGTGATGTTATGCAATACACATTTATTTGGACTTCTCCTTTCCTGACACACACAGAGGTAAGAGTGCCTTTTATATACTAATAAGATAACTGGTGGCTGGAGATACTTAAGATAGCTTCAGAGTAGGGGCTTAGTCAAGACTAAGGCATGATTGGAGGGTTGGGACTTTCATCCCCAGGGAGGAGAGAGGAGCTAAGGGTTAGCTGACTTCCAACGGCCAAAGATTTAATCAATCATGCCTATGTAATGAGGCTTCTATAAAAAAAAAACAAAAGGACAGGATTGGAAAAGCGTCCAGATAGATGAACACATAGAGGTTCCTAGAAGGTAGTGCACCTAGAGAAAGCATGGAAGCTCCATGCCCCTTCCCATATGCCATGCCCTATGCATTTCTGCCATCTGGCTGTTCATTTGTATCTTTTGTAATATCCTTTATAATAAACTGGTAAATATAAGTGAAGTGTCTCTCTTAGTTCTGTGAGCCACTCCAACAAATTAATTGAACCCACGGAGGGAGTCGTGGGAACCCTGGTTTGTAGCTGGTGAGTCAGAAGAACAGGCCACAATCTAGGGCTTGCAACTGGCATCTGAAGTGAGGGACAGCTTCTCAACTTGTGGAGTCTGATGCTATCTCCAGGTAAACAGTGTCAAAATTGAGTTAAATTAAAGAATACCCAGTTGGTATCTCCTGAATTGAAGGTTGCTGGTGCTGAAAAATCCTCACACATTTTGGTGACCCCAGGTGCTGTGTTGTATTCAGTTTGTATTGGTTTGGTTTTTCTCGTATCTCTTGTAATAACATTCTGGTAGGGAATGCTGATAGTGGGAGAAGGCTGTGGGTTTCTGGGAGTATTGGTTATATGGAAATTCTCTGTACTTTCTGCTCAATTTTGTTATGAACATAAAACTGCTCAAAAAAATTAAAGTCTTACAAAAAACAAGGAGGAATGGTACACATGTGCCAATAATGATTAAGGAGCTATAAAAAGAAAAAAAAGAAGTACACATCTGGAAAGTTAGTACCCTGCTTCCCCGAAAATAAGACCTAGCATATCTTTGGGAGCACACCTTAAAATAAGACACTGTCTTATTTTTGAGGAAACAGGGTAGTAAAAGCACTAGAGGACATCCTTTATGTACAATGGAAACCATTAATAAAATATCTGAAATTTAAAATTTTAAAATCATAGGCTGAGTGCAGTGGTTCACACCTATAATCCCAGTACACTGGGAGGCTGAGGCGGGTTGATTGTTTGGGCTCAGGAGTCCCAGACCAACCTGAGCAAAAGCGAGATGCTGTCTCTAAACAAAACAGCCCAACATTGTGGTGGGTGCCTGTATTCCCAGGTACCTGAGAGGCTGAGGCAAGAGGATCACTTAAGCCCAAGAGTTTGAGGTTGCTGTGAGCTACAATGCCACAGCACTCTACCCAAGGTAACAGAATGAGACTCTGTCTCAAAAAAAAAAAAAAATTTAATAATCATGATAGAAAGCTAGGTGGGGTGTCTCATGCCCATAATCCTAGCATTCTGGGAGGTGGATACAGGTAGATTGCTTGAGCACACAAATTCAAGTTTAGCCTGAGCAAGAACAAGAACTCATTTTTAAAAAGGATCACTTGAACCCAAGAGTTTGACGCTGCTGTGAGCTATGATGTCACAGCACTCTACCAAGGGCAACAAAGTGAGATTGTATCAAAAAGAAAAAAAAAAGATAAGAAAATCATGATGGAAGGAGACCTCATAATTCAAATCTCGAGTCCAGTTTCTGCAGCTATTTTTTTTTTTTTTAATTGAGACAGAGCCTCACTTTGTCACCCTTGGTAGAGTACTGCAGCATCATAGCTTAAAACAACCTCTTGGGCTCAAATGATCCTCCTGCCTCAGCCTCCCTCGTAGCTGGGACTACAGGTGCCCACCACAATGCCCGGCTAGTTTTTTAGAGACGAGGTCTCACTCTGGCTCAGGCTGGTCTTGAGTTCAGGCAATCCACTCACCTCAGCCTCCCAGAGTGCAAAGATTACAGGTGCCAGCCACCTCAGCCAGCCTTTATTTTTATTGAATTCATGAAAAATTTCATTACTTATCAACAATATCCTCTCATCACAAATAAATTTCTAGAGTGAATTCAATAATTGATTACCTGTTATATAGATGCCAAAATACAGAAATAAGAACTTAAAATAGCAGAACATGCCTTTCACCAAGACCATAAAGTACTGCACTATACCTATACAATCTCTAACCCTTTTAACAACCTTGAGAGATAAACACTACATTAATAAACTATCTCAGAGAAAAACTGATTTGCCTAAGACCACACACCAAGTGTGTAGTGGAACTAGGAATCAAATCAAATCTGTCTACTGTGAAGCCTACATACTCTTCCATCCCACTACAATGTCCACCTACCAATTACAATGATAATATCTTCCACGGTAGCACCTCCAATATAACAGGCACTGTATTAGGTATGTCACATAAAGTATTTCCTTCACACTTCACAATCACCCTAAAAGTCATATATTATTAACCCCATATGGCAGATGAGGAAATTGAGGCTTGTAAGTTCAGTAACTTGCCTAAGATCCCAAAATTCAAGCCAAGTTTTACCTTGTATTATCAAAAAGCTTATATTCACAACTAAATTTAAAATTGTTTGGCAGGGCACAGTGATTCATGCCTATAATCCTAGCACTTTGGAAAACTGAGGCAGGTGGATTACTTGAGCTCAAGAGTTCGAGACCAGTCTGAGCCAGAGTGAGACCCCATCTCTAAAAAGACAGCCAGGTGTTGTGGCAGGTGCCTGTAGTCCCAGCTACATGGGAGGCTGAGGCAAAAGGATGGCTTGAATCTAGGACTTTGAGGTTGCTGTGAGGTATGAAGCTAAGGCACCCTAGCCTGGGGCAACAGAGTGAGACTATCTCAAAAAATAAATAAATAAAAATTTTTTTTGCTATTTTTCATCCTTTTATTCTCCACAATATCCAGTAAAATGTTGTTACATAATTTATAAAGCACCTATGTGCTAAACATTATACTGAAGTAAAATGAACATAAGTTTTAAGTTAAATGAATGCAATCATATGTTGTAACAGATGGTATTAACTAATTAAAAAGCCATTCCCAAATCCCTCCTTCCTCCTTTATAGAGGCTGAAAGATTAAAACACCTAGCGGTGACCATATGACTCAATTTGGTCCCTAAGACATTATTAGTGACTTACTGGAAGCACTTCTAAGAAAGCTTTTGCTTGGCATGGTCCTTTTGCCGTCTCTCTTGAGACCATAAAGACCATGTATATGGGTGGGCATAGTGGCTCACACCTATAATCCTAGCACTTTAGGAGGCTAAGGTGGGTGGATAGCTTGAGCCCAGGAGTTCAAGATCAGCCTGAGCAAGAGCGAGAGCCTGTCTCTACTAAAAATAGGAAAACTAGCCAGGCATTGTGGTGAATGTCTGCAGTCCCAGCTACTTGGGAGGCTCAGGCAAGAGGATATCTAGAGCCCAAGAGTTTGAGGTTGCTATGAACTATGATGATGCCATGGCACTCTATCCATGGAGACAGAGTGAGACTCTGCCTTAAAAAAAAAAAAAAAAAAGCCCACGCACATTACAAAGATACAGGCCCTAGCAATGTTGAGCCACTGGAGCAAAATGAGCAACTATCTATTTCCAGATTCATTTAAGAAAGAAAAACAAATATCTCTGGCTCAAGCAGCTAAGGCTCCAGTCACATACACCTGAGCTGGTGGGTTCGAATCCAGCCAAGTCTGCCAAACAACAATAACAGCTGCAACCAAAAAATAGCCGGGCATTGTGGCAGGCGCCTATAGTCCCAGCTACTTGGAAGGTGGAGGCAGGAGAATCACTTGAGCCCAGGAATTGGAGGTTGCTGTGAGCTATGATGTCACAGCACTCTACCCAGGGCAACAGCTTGAGGCTCTGTCTCAAAAAAAAAAAAAAAAATCTCTTTGTCTAAGCCTTGTGGTCAGGTTTTCAATTGCTTACAGCTTGATGCAACCATTATACATCACCATATCAGAAATTCTACCACAATTTTAGCTGCAAGTAATTCCCTGACTAATAATCAAAAACAAAGTCATGGCTCAGCGCCCATAGCACAGTGGTTACAGCGCCAGCCACATACACCGAGGCTGGTGGGTTTGAATACCAGCCCAGGCCAGCTAAACAACAATGATAACTGCAACAAAAAATAGCTGGGTTTGTGGTGGACACCTATAGTCCCAACTACCTGGGAGGCTGAGGCAAGAGAATCGCTTAAGCCCAAGAGTTTGAGGTTGCTGTGAGTTGTAACACAATAGCACTCTACTGAGGGTCGTAGTTAGAAAAAAAAAAAAAGTCAAATGCTAGTCCTGAATTAGCCTGACAAATTTACGGTCTCCTGATAAGTACTATTCTACTGAGTATCATCTATCTGCACAGAGAGCTGTGAAAAGACTGACAGGAAAAGGAGAGATAAGAATATAGAATTGAGGAAGCTCCCTGGCTCTAAATTGCACACATGGTAAGAGTTCAAACTTTCAAATTAATCACCAAGAGTATCTATCATGAGAAGGGGCACCTCCTTGAATAATACAAGCCTTCAAGAGATAATGTACTAGGCCAGGCACAGTGGCTCACGCCTACAATTCCAGCACTTAGGAGGCCAAGGCAGGTGGATTGCCTGAACTCACAGGTTTGAGACCAGCCTGAGCCAAAACGAGACCCTGTCTCTAAAAAATAGCTGGGCATGGGAGATGCCCGTGGCTCAGTGGGTATGGCGCTGGCCCCATAAACCAAGGGTGACGGGTTCGAACCTGGCCCTGGCAAAATTGCAACAAAAAAATAGCCAGGAGTTCTGGCGGGCACCTGTAGTCCCAGCTATTGTCGGGAGGCTGAGGCAAGAGAATCACCTAAGCCCAGGAGTTGGAGGTGGCTGTGAGTTATAATGCCACAGCACTCTACCAAGGGCAATAAAATGAGACTCTGTCTCTATTAAAAAAAAAAAAAAATAGGGCAGCACCTGTGGCTCGGTGAGTAGGGCGCCGGCCCCATATGCCGAGGGTGGAGGGTTCGGACCCAGCCCTGGCCAAACTGCAACCAAAAAAATAGCCGGGCGTTGTGGCGGGCGCCTGTAGTCCCAGCTACTCGGAAGGCTGAGGCAAGAGAATCGCTTAAGCCCAGGAGTTGGAGGTTGCTGTGAGCTGTGTGAGGCCACGGCACTCTACCGAGGGCCGTAAAGTGAGACTCTGTCTCTACAAAAAAAAAAAAAAAAAAAAAGAAATATTCCATAATAAAAAGTTGGCATTAATGTTAATTTCCTGGCTTTGGTAACTGGGTAAAGGGCAGAATTTTTTGTCCTCTTTTTTATTTTATTTTTTATTTATTTTTGCTTTCAATTTCAGCTTTCACTCCTCTTAGTTTGAAGTTTTTCTTTTTTTTTCTGTTCTTCCTTTAGCGATTCTCTTGCCCTTTGCCTCCCAAGTAGCTGGGATTATAGGCGCCTGCCACAACACCTGGCTTTTTTTTTTTTTTGGTAGAGACAGGGTTTCACTCTGGCTTACTCCTGCTCATACTGGTCTCAACAAGTTCAGGCAATCCACCCGCCTTGGCCTCCCATAGCGCTGGACTACAGGCATGAGCTACCACGTAATTTTTCATGAATCTAAAGTTATTTCAAAATAAAAAGTTAAAATCAAAATATTGTAAAAATTTTCAGTTGCCAAGATGCAACTTTATTTTCCTAAACCTAAACTGTAACACTGGTACAGAATGCATAAACAGTTATTTGAAGTTCTGAAACATAAATATCACAAATAGATCCAGGAAGAATACAAAAATTCCAAGTATCATAGGCAGGGCATGGTGGCCTATAGTCCCAGCACTCTGGTAGGCTGAGGCAGGTGGATTGCTTGAGCTCATGAGTTCGAGACTAGCCTGAGCAAAAGCAAAGACCCTGTCTCTACTAAAAATAGAAAAACTGAGGCAAGAAGATCACTTGAGCCCAACAGTTGGAGGCTGCTGTGAGCTATAAGGCCATGGCACTCTAACCAGGGTGATAGCCTGAGACTTTGTCTCAAAAAAAAAAAAAGAAGAAGAAGAAGAATTCCAAGTATCACTAAACCAGCTCTGAGCTTATCATTTTTCTCCCTTCATTATCCCCTAGCCTGAACTCAACACAACCAAAAACCGAAAAGTGAGCGCTATGGTGAAGAGAAACAAAATCCTCTAGCTCTGGCTCCAGGCCAGAAAAGGGAACACCACAAGCTAACTGAAAGTGGAGGAATTCAGGCGGCGCCTGTGGCTCAGTGAGTAGGAAGCTGGCCCCATATACCGAGGGTGGAGGGTGGAACCTGGCCCCGGTCAAACTGCAACAAAAAATAGCTGGGCGTTGTGGCAGGCGCCTGTAGTCTCAGTTACTTGAGAGGCTGAGGGAAGAGAATCACCTAGGCCCAAGAGCTGGAGGTTGCTGTGAGCTGTGATGCCACAGCACTCTACCAAGGGCAACAAGGTGAGACTCTGTCTCTTAAAAAAAAAAAAAAAAGAAAGAAAGAAAGAAAGAAAGTGGAGGAATTCTTTTGGGTACCTTTTCATTTTCCTTTCTCAACATACTCTCAAATCCCAGTCCCCAGGTCAATACCTGGCAGGGGAAATAGCAGCAGGAGAATCTGGGGATGGAAAGCCTCCAGGAGCAAAAGCTCGAAGGGAAGGGAATCAATCCTTCTTTTTCTTTCTTTCCCTTCTCTCTCTCTCTGGGCTCACCCTCAACCTGTGTAGGTATGGATTTGATACTAATTAGCATAATACAAACTTTGAAAATTGAGACAAATAGCCCTCCACTCAGATTCCAAACAGACCATTGGGTAGAATAATTGTGGGACAGATCTGAAAACCACTGCCAGTAGTCTGAAAATTGAATTTACATGAAACCACAACCTGCAGGTTAAAATAAAAATAGAACATTCTGGGAGGTGCCTGTGGCTCAAAGGAGTAGGGTGCCAGCACCATATACGGGAGGTGGCGGATTCAAACCTGCCCCTGGCCAAAAACTGCACACACACACACACAAAAAAAATAGAACATTCTCCATAGAATAAAGAGAAAACTCATGATCTTACTGTGTAATACTCAAAATGTCTAGGATACAAACCAAAATTACTTGGTATAAGAAGAACCACAAAAATCTTGACTTGTGGGAAAAGACCACACCAATGAAGACCTGGACACAGATGTTGGAATTATCTGACAAGTACTTTGAAGCAGCTACTGTCAAAATGTACAAATAAACACTCTTAAAATAAATATCAAAATGGAAATTATCAGCCAAAAAAAAGAAGACCAATTCTAAGCCAAATTTTAAACTAAAAATACAATAACTAAAATAAAGTTGCCCTTCAAGTTAAATTATTCCTTTGCTCCTTCACCTTCCCTTCCTATTTTAATGTTTTTAAAAAAAATATATATATATATGTCCAGTCTTAAAAAAATTAAAAAAGGAATGAAAAGAATTCAGAAACCATTCATACCACTAATAAACAAGGAGGTACCTACCAGCCTTCCTTATCTTTAACCAACCACTCTCTGTAGAATGACCTCTTTTTAGACTACTACCTAAACTTCAGGACATAGCTCAAATGCCAAAACCTATTCCATGAAATAAGTCAGAAAGAACATTTCTCACCTATGAATTCAAGAAGTACCATAATTAATACACTGTCTTTTTCCTATAATTAGTTATTTAATCATTAGTCATTTTTAAAAATTAGTCATTTTCTCCTAATGGATTCAAAATTCTTTAAGAGTGTGATATTTGGCTCCCATTTTTTATCTACCTCAATATTTTATACTAAGTTGATTAATAAAAATATGTTAAACTGAACTTTAAAAAAATCTTTAAAACTAAATACTATAAAGAATTAACTTAAGGCTTGGCGCCCGTAGCATAGTGGTTACAGCGCCAGCCACCCATACCAAGGCTGGTTTGAACCCAGCCTGGGCCAGCTAAACAACTGCAACAAAAAAATACCCAGCTACTTGGGAGGCTGAGGCAAGAAAATCACTTAAGCCTAAGAGTTTGAGGTTGCTGTGAGCTGTGAAGCCATAGCATTCTACCTAGGGTGACATAGTGAGACTCTGTCTCAAAAAAAAAAAAAAAAAAAAAAACTTAAAAGGCTGGGTGCATTGGCTCTGACCTGTAATCTCAATGCTTTGGGAGACGAGAGGACCACTGAGGCCAGTAGATCAAGAATATCCTGTGCATCACAGCAATGCTCTGTTTTTACTAAAAAAAAAAAGGGACAGTGCCTGTGGCTCAAAGGAGTAGGGCACCAGCACCATATGTCGGAGGTTGTAGGTTCCTACCCAGCCCTGGCCAAAAACTGCAAAAAAAAAATTAGCCAAGTATAGTAGTGCACATCTGTAATCCCAGCTATTCCAAAGGCTGAGGTAGAAGGACGGTTTCAGCCCAGGAGTTCAAGGTTACAATGATATTGTGAGCTATGATTTCATCACTGTAGTCCGGCCTGAGCAACACAGCAAGAACCCATCTCTTCAAGGAGAAAAAAAAAAAAAAAGAATTGAAGCAACATCAACATTTCAGTCACTTTCTGTGTTTATTAGTTTTGTTTATGAGTCAAAATTTACATAAATAATAAGAAATCTTTTTTTTTTTTTTTTGTAGAGACAGAGTCTCACTTTATTGCCCTTGGTAGAGTGCCGTGGCGTCACACAGCTCACAGCAACCTCCAACTCCTGGGCTTAGGTGATTCTCTTGCCTCAGCCTCCCGAGTAGCTGGGACTACAGGCGCCCGCCACAACGCCCGCCTATTTTTTTGTTGCAGTGTGGCCGGGGCCAGGTTTGAACCCGCCACCCTCGGCATATGGGGCCAGCGCCCTACCCACTGAGCCACAGACGCCGCCCCATAAGAAATCATTTTTCACAAAGAAAGAAAGAAACCTAAAAAGAAGATAATTTCTAAAAAAAAAAAAAAAAAAGAAGATAATTTCTTAGTCCTTTTTTCATATACAAAGCTTCCTTTAATACCCTGGGAGGCTAAAGCAAGTGGACTGCCTGAGCTCAGGTGTTTGAGAACAGTCTGCAACAAGAAGGAGACCCTGACTCTACTAAAAATAGAGAAACTAGCTGGATGCCTGTATTCCCAGCTACTCAGAAGTCTGAAGCAAGAGGATTGCTTGAGCCTGAGAGTTTGAATGCTGTGAGCACAGGACTCTACTTAGGTTAACAGAGTGAGACTTTGCCTCAATAAAAAAAAGTTGCTCGGCACCTGTGGCTCAGGCTGCTAAGACGCCAGCCACATACACCTGAGCTGGCGGGTTCAAATCCAGCCCGGGCCCACCAAACAACAATGATGGCTGCAACCAAAAAAATACCCGGGCACTGTGGTGGGTGCCTGTAGTCCCAGCTACTTGGGAGGCGGAGGCAGGAGAATCACTTGAGCCCAGGAGTTAGAGGCTGCTGTGAGCTGTGATGCCATGGCACTCTACCCAGGGCGACAGCTTGAGGCTCTGTCTCAAAAAAAAAAAAAAAAAGAAGTTTCCTTTAAAGGGAAAGGAATAATATTGAAATTTAGTCCCCCCCTTGCATTTTACAGGCAAACATATCACAAGGGAACTTAGATATAACTTGTTAGGATAAAACTATTAAAATTGATCCTTTAAAGTGGGAATAACTTAAAGATGAAATAACTGCCTTCAACTTTAAACACATAGCTGCGATGTTATCAATTATTGCCAAATTAAAACTTTCTCTCATATATACCACAATACCATACTATAAAACAAGCATGGAAGATGACTATAAAAATTAATCTTCCCAGTGGCGCCTGTAGCTCAGTGGATAAGGTGCCAGCCACATACACTGAGGCTGGCAGTTTTGAACCAGGCTCAGGCCAGATAAAAACAACAACAACAACAGTAACAACAATGACAACTGCAATAAAAAATAGCCGGTTGGGGTGGCACCTGTGGCTCAGTCAGTAGGGCACCGGCCCCATATACCGAGGGTGGTGGGTGCTAACCTGGCCCTGGCCCCGGCCCCGGCCCCGACCCCGGCCCAACTGCAACAACAAAAAAATTGCTGGGCGCTGTGGCAGGTGCCTATAGTCCCAGCTACTCGGGAGGCTGAGGCAAAAGAATCACCTAAGCCCAAGAGCCGGAGGTTGCTGTGAGATGTCATGCCACAGCACTCTACTGAGGGCGACAAAGTGAGACTCTGTCTCTAAAAAAGAAAAAAAATAGCCAGGCATTATGGCAGGCACCTGTAGCCCTAGCTACTTGGGAGGCTGAGGCAAGAGAATCAATTGCTTTAAGCCCAGGAGTTTGGGTTGCTGTGAGCTATGAGGTCACAGCACCCTACCAAGGGTGACAAAGTTAGACTGTCTCAAAAAAAAAAAAAAAAAAGAAAGAAAGAAAGAAATAGGCTCAGCGCCCGTAGCACAGTGAGTGGTTACAACACCGGACACATGCGCCGAGGCTGGTGGGTTCAAGCTCAGCCACGGCCAGCTAACCAAAAATGACAACTGCAACAAAAACATAGCTGGGCATTGTGGTGGGCACCTATAGTCCCAGTTACTTGGGAGGCTGAGGCAAGAGAATCACTTAAGCCCAAGAGTTTGAGGTTGCTATGAGCTGTGATGCCACAGCACTCTACCAAGGGCAACATAGTGAGACTCTGTCTCCAAAAAAATATTAATAATAATAATTAGCCTACTTTACATTTTCTTTCAAGTAGATTTTAATTAAGTATACAATGTACCAGGTGATTTCACACATTATACTATCAAATCTTTTTTTTTTTGTAGACAGAGTCTCACTTTATGGCCTCCGGTAGAGTGCCGTGGACTCACACAGCTCACAGCAACCTCCAACTCCTGGGCTTAAGCGATTCTCTTGCCTCAGCCTCCCAAGTAGCTGGGACTACAGGCGCCCGCCACAACGCCCGGCTATTTTTTTGTTGCAGTTTGGCCGGGGCGGGGTTTGAACCCATGACCCTCGGTATATGGGGCCGGCGCCTTACCGACTGAGCCACAGTCGCCGCGCTATCCCATCAAATCTTAATTACTATAAAGGTGATTGTTATGTTCTACGTGCTCTACGTTCTCCCCATTTTACAGATAAGGAAAGAAAGAAGCTTATAATAATTAAGATCTCAGAACCTGGTAAACAACAGAGTTGGCATTTAAACACTGTTCTAGGACAGGTATGTCTAATCTTTTTATTTTTCTGGGCCATACTGGATAAAGAAGAGTTATCTTGGGCCACACATTAAATACACAAACACTAGGAGAACACACTTTCACTTACACTGAAGGGTGTGCCCCCCCCATAAAAAAAATAATAAATACACACACATATATATTAATGAAAACTGATGAACAAAAAAAGGGTCTGTGCATAATGTTTGTGATAGCCATCACCACAGATAAGCAAAAATGACCTCACACAATAATCCTAATTGTGTAGCACCCTATTCAAAGAGCCTTCTTTTTTTTGAGTCGCACTATGTCACTCTTTATCGATAGAGTGCTGTGATGTCACAGCTCATGAAGGAAAGTACTACCAAATCCAAAAAGGGGGGGGAGCGGACCAGCCATGTAGCAGCACCTCTCGCCCCCTACCATAAGAATGTGACCTTTTGTAACTGTTCCAGGAAATAGCCCCGAGCTAAAGCAGATACCCGGTAACCAGTTCTGAGAAAAGGGCTAAGCAAATGTTTAACTGCTGATCTTGTCTTAAGATAGATGAGTAATGAACCAGAGTTCTTCTTATCTGGAAAGCCCCTGCTATCCCTTCCTACTTTGTGGTTTTTGCCTTTATAAGCTTGTAAAACCTGCTGTTCGGGGCTTGACTCCTCTGCTCCTGAAAGAGTTACGAGTTAAGCCCCAGCATGCTGGAATAAAATCCTCTTGCTGATTGCATCAAGTGCCGTCTCTTGCGGTTGATTGGGGTCGTTGTCGTTCAGGACAGAGTGGGGGGTCCTGCCCCAAGTCTTTCATTTAGGGGCTCGTCCGGGATTTGACGACCACCCCTCACCTGCAGAGTTGACCTTGAAGGTAAGAAAGGGGTACACCGAAAACTGTCTGGTCTGTGTCTTCAGTCTTTTGTTTGACTTTGTGTGTGCGCTTTCGATTTCGCAGCCGTTCGGCACCTCGTGAGAGTGGCCGGACAGTGGTCGGTAGATGTGCCCGGAGGACCACAGGCTGAAATCCTGGGGGACGCCCCAGGAATTGAGGAGAACCAGGGACACCTGGTTGTCTCCTGCTGTAAGGGCGCTGATCGAGTCCGGTTGTTCGATCAAAAATTACGGGAAACGCGCCTGTCTGATTCTGTTGTAGGCTTGTGGGGGACCAAGTGTGGTAGGTAGGTCCTTGTATCTGTAATATTTCTGTTACTCCTATCATTTGTGTTTCTGACATATCTACTGACGATGGGACAGACTGTGACAACCCCTCTGAGTCTGACTCTAGATCACTGGACTGAAGTGAAGAGAAGAGGTCGCGATCTGTCAGTAGAGGTTAAAAAAGGCCCATGGCAGACTTTCTGCTCCTCGGAGTGGCCCACTTTTAACGTCGGCTGGCCCTCAGGAGGAACCTTTGACTTATCTCTTATTTTTGCTATCAAAGAGATTGTTTTTCAGAGAGGACCGGGAGCCCATCCGGATCAACAACCTTACATCATAGTCTGGCAGGACCTGGTGCAGAATCCGCCCCCCTGGGTTCGGCCGTGGACTGCCACATCTGGGCCCCCATCTAATCCTCGGGTGCTCGCTGTCCAATCTTCCGGTTCCAGAAAAGGGGGCGACAGCTCAGACCCCCCCAAGAAGATCTACCGGGAAATTCAGGCTGATCATCTTCTCCTCGACCCTCCACCCCCTCCTCCCCCATACCCTCCCGCCTTGGCTCCTGTCGGGGGGCAGGGAGGACCAGCATCACCGGATCCGGCGATTGCCCCCTCTGCACCCCCGGGGGAACCTTCACTGGGGCCCGCACAAGGTACCAGGAGTCACCGCCGGGGAGGAATGTCTCCCGACACTACTGTTGCCCTGCCCCTGAGGGCATACGGCCCCCCCGCCAGTGGCAACAGATGAGGGACCACCTCCTCTCCAACCCCTCCAGTACTGGCCATTTTCTTCCGCAGACCTGTATAACTGGAAAACTAATCACCCCCCTTTTTCAGAAGACCCCCAACGCCTGACTGGTCTGGTAGAATCCCTGATGTTCTCTCATCAGCCCACATGGGATGACTGCCAGCAGCTCATACAGACTCTCTTCACTACTGAAAAGAGGGAGAGGATTTTACTAGAAGCTAGGAAGAATGTGCTCGGGGCAGACGGGCGTCCTACCCAGCTCCCCAACATCATTGAGGCTGCCTTTCCCCTCTCCAGACCTGACTGGGACTTCAACACAGCAGAAGGTAGGGAGCGACTGACAGTCTATCGCCAGGCTCTAGTGGCTGGCCTCTGTGGGGCGGCAAGATGCCACACTAATTTGGCTAAGGTAAGAGAAATAATACAGGGGGCCACGGAACCCCCCTCAGTGTTTCTTGAGCGTCTAATGGAAGCTTTTAGGCGCTACACCCCATTTGACCCTGCCTCTGAAGGACAGAGGACTTCCGTGGCTATGACTTTCATAGGGCAGTCAGCTGTAGACATTAAAAGAAAGCTGCAGAGAATTGAAGGATTGCAGGACTATACCTTGCAGGATTTAGTTAAGGAAGCTGAGAAAGTATACCATAAAAGAGAAACTGAGGGAAAAAAAGAGCAGAGAAAGGAGAAAGAGAGAGAGGAAAGGGAAAATAAGAGAGACCGAAGACAGGAGAAAAACTTAACATGGATTTTGGCCGCAGTAATAGGGGAGAAGAGCCAGGAACAGACCCAAGGTAGAACTAAGAAGTCAGGTAGCCTGGGCAACCGCGTCCCGTTAGATAAGGATCAATGTGCCTACTGTAAGGAGAAGGGGCACTGGGCCAGGGAATGTCCTGAAAAAAGGAAGAAAGAACTCTCCAAGAAAGTACTGGCCTTAGAGGAAGAAGAAGATTAGCGGGGACGGGGCTCGGAACCCCTCCCCGAGCCTAGGGTAATACTTAAGGTGGAGGGGAAGCCAGTTAAGTTCCTAGTAGACACCGGAGCTCAACACTCAGTCCTACTCGAACCATCAGGACCCGTCTCCAAGAAAAAATCCTGGGTTGTAGGGGCCACAGGGCATCAGCAGTACTCATGGACTACCCGAAGATCAGTAGATCTGGGAGTGGGACGGGTAACCCACTCGTTCTTAATTATCCCTGAGTGCCCTGCACCCCTCCTTGGGAGAGATTTACTCACCAAAATGGAAGCCCAAATCACTTTCACTCCTGATGGCCCAGAGGTAACCCAGAATAAGAGAGTAACAGCCCTGACCATGCGTTTAGAGGATGAACATAGACTCTTTGAAAAGCAGCGGGAGAAAGGGACTAGTCTCGTACAAGACTGGCTAGAAAAATATCCCGGGGCATGGGCCGAAACTGCCAGAATCGGACTGGCCGCAGAAAGGCCACCTATAGTCATAGAACTCAAAGCTACTTCCACTCCTTTTACATTTACAATATCCTATGACTAGGGAAACTTGGGAAGGGATTAGGCCTCACATTCAGCGTCTCCTACAGCTGGGCATACTAGTAAAGTGCCAGTCACCATGGAACACCCCCTTATTACCCGTCAAGAAACCCGGCACAGGAGACTATCGCCCTGTGAAGGACTTGAGAGAAGTAAACAAGCAGGCGCAAGACATCCACCCCAGCGTGCCTAACCCTTATAATCTGTTAAGCTCTCTCCCTCTGGACCATATCTGGTACACGGTCCTGGATTTGAAGGATGCCTTCTTCTGCCTCCGGCTACACTCCTCTAGCCAGAACATCTTCGCATTTGAATGGAGAGACCTGGACTCTGGAACGACGGGGCAATTGACATGGACCCGACTTCCACAGGGGTTCAAGAACTCCCCAACCATCTTTGATGAAGCCCTCCACCAAGACCTAGCTCACTTTCTCACCAGCCACCCTCAGGTAACGCTCCTACAATATGTAGATGACTTACTACTAGCAGGAACGACAAAGGAAGAGTGCCATCGGGGCACAGAACTGTTGCTGGAAGAACTAGCCCGCTTAGGATATCGAGCCTCCGCCAAGAAAGCCCAGATCTGCCAGAAAGAGGTAACGTACCTGGGTTACACCCTAAGAGGAGGGCAGAGATGGTTAACAGAAGCCAGGAAGCATACTGTGACTCAGATTCCAGTTCCCTGTTCGCCCCGCCAGATGCGAGAATTCTTAGGGACTGCAGGGTTCTGCCACTTATGGATACTGGGGTTTGCTACTCTGGCAGCCCCCCTCTACCCTTTGACCAAGGAAGGCACTCCCTTCAAGTGGGGTGCCAGCCAACAGCGGGCCTTTGACAACATTAAAAAAGCATTATTATCAGCCCCGGCCCTGGCTCTACCAGATGTAACAAAGCCCTTTGTCCTATACGTAGATGAGAAGAGGGGAGTGGCCCGAGGGGTGCTGACGCAGCCTTTAGGGCCATGGAAAAGACCGGTAGCATACCTCTCCAAGAAATTGGACCCCGTAGCTGGTGGTTGGCCAGCCTGAGGTCTGTGGCGGCAGTGGCGGTACTGGTAAAAGATGCAGACAAATTGACTATGGGACAGAAGTTGACAGTCATTGCCCCCCATGCCTTAGAAAGCATCATCAGACAGCCCCCTGACCGGTGGCTGTCCAATGCCCGCATGACACATTACCAGAGTCTCCTATTAAATGGAGACAGAGTCCAGTTTGACCCGCCTGTCATCCTCAACCCGGCTACCCTACTACCTGATACCTCTGTCCGGGAAGATGTATTACACACATGCCAGGAAGTACTGGCTGAGGAGATTGGAACTCGGAGGGACCTCTGTGATCAGCCCCTGCCGGATGCCCAACTGACCTAGTTCACTGATGGGAGCAGCTCCATAATAGAAAGTAAAAGGGTGGCCGGGGCTGCGGTAGTGGACGATAACAGACCATCTGGGCAAGTAGTCTGCCTGAAGGAACGTCGGCCCAAAAGGCCGAGCTGGTCGCCTTGACCCAGGCCTTACATTTGGCAGAAGGGAAAAAGGTTAACATATACACCGATAGCAGGTATACTTTTGCTACAGCCCATGTCCATGGGGCCATTTATAGGCAGCGAGAACTGTTAACTTCAGCAGGAAAAGAAATTAAAAACAAGGAAGAAATCCTAAGTCTACTGGAGGCTGTTCACCTCCCTAAAAGAGTGGCCATAATCCACTGCCCTGGACATCAGAAAGGGGGGGTCCAGAGTTGCCGAGGGAAACCAAAGAGCCGACCAAGAAGCTAAGCGAGCGGCTCAAGGGCTCAACATCCTACCGCTATATGAAAACACTTTAAGGCCTAGCCTTAAAGAAATAGCACCCCCCCTTATCAAAAACTTTAAATATTGGGAACGGGATCTCGAGAGGATGGACAGATTAGGCCTCCACCTAGAATCCCCAGAGGGGATCCGAGAAACCCCGGAAGAGAAAAACATCCTCCCTGAGGAGCAGGCAATCACCTTTCTCAGACAACTTCATAAATTAACCCATCTGGACCCAAGCATCTGAAAACCATTGTTCAGTCCTCTCCATACTATATTATAGAATTAAGTAAGCTCGTTGATGCAGCTATAAAAGAGTGCAGACCTTGCCAATTAGTAAACCCAGCCTAGCACACTACCTCAGGGAAAACGACTCTGAGGGGTTCACCCTGGAAGCTACTGAGATTAAGCCGGCTAAGTACAGATACAAGTACTTGCTAGTGTTCATAGACACTTTCTCAGGATGAGTCGAAGCTTTTCATACAAAGAGGGAGACTGCTCAAGTTGTGGCCAAAATAATATTAGAAGAGATTTTTCCAAGATTTAGGCTACCCAAAGTAATCGGATCCGACAATGGTCCCGCTTTCATTGCCCAGGTTAGTCAGGGTTTGGCCAAAATCCTGGGGCTTGAATGGAAATTACATTGTGCTTATCGGCCCCAGAGCTCAGGGCAGGTAGAGAGGATGAATAGAACCCTAAAAGAGGCCATGACTAAATTATCATTAAAGACTGGCATTACTGACTGGACAGTCCTCCTTCCCTTTGCCCTGTTCCGTGTGTGCAACACCCCTAGTACTCTCAAGCTGACCCCCTTTGAAATCCTATATGGAGCTCACCCCCCGCTTGTCGCCATGCAGCACCTCCTTTCCCCAGAATCTTACTCCTCTCAATCTCTATACACCAGATTAAAAGCCCTTGAAACTGTGCAAAAGAAGTGTGGAGCCGGCTGATCGAAGCCTACAAGCCCGGAGATCTGCAAATACCTCACCAGTTCCAGGTTGGAGATTCGGTGTACATCCGGCGCCACCGGACAGCCAACCTTGAACCACGGTGGAAAGGACCATACCTAGTACTGCTCACAACCCCGACCGCAGTAAAAGTTGATGGCATCGCAGCCTGGATCCACGCGTCTCATGTCAAACCAGCACCGCCGCCAGACTCCAGGTAGAAAGTGGAAAAGACGGACAACCCCCTCAAGCTCCGCATCCGCCGCAGTAGCCCTGTTCCTGCTGATACAACTCCCAGTGATAAGTAGCTCCGGTCCCAATCCCCATGCCCCCCAGAAGTTAACCTGGCAGGTTCACTCTCAGACTGGTGATGTAGTATGGAGTACTACAAAAGAGGACCCTCCTTGGACCTGGTGGCCGCCCCTCACCCCCGATATTTGCACCTTAATAGCAGGGCTAGATAATTGGGATATCCCCGATGAGACCTTTGAGGAGGTTCCATCGAGCCTTGATCATCATTTGGCAAAGCGCTTGCTTACCCAAGGCTCCACATCCCAAGGCCAGTACATTGCAGACGCCCCTGGCTGTGGCAACTTGCCCGCCCAGCGCCAGATGCGACAAACAGAGTTCTATATCTGTCCCCGGGACGGGAGAATGAGAAGCCAGGCCAACAGATGCGGGGAGATAGAAAATTTCTATTGTAAGCAATGGGGATGTGAAATGACTGGGCAGGCCTCCTGGCACCCCATCTCCTCTTGGAACTTAATAACCGTAAAGAGAAGCAGTACCGGGGCAGGGTCAAACCCCCTAAATATTTCCTTCACGGAGAGAGGGAAACAAGCCCGAGATTGGATAAAAGGAAGAACATGGGGATTCCGTTTCTATATGTCAGGGTGGGATAAAGAATTTACCTTCTTTATCAAATTAAAAATAGAGACCCCCGTCGCTGTCCAGATAGGACCCAATATCGTACTCTCAGGACAGCAGCCGCCAGCCAGGCCGCCTATTTCCCCCCGTATACCCCAGACCCCAGGGAGCACCCCAGGGAGCACCCAATTAACTGGGACCAGCACAGCCGCCCCATCGCCTGCGGAACTGTCTCCCCAGGTAACATCCCCGGAGACTCCAAGCACTGGGCAGAGACTCCTTAACTTAATACAGGGAGCTTTCAATGTCCTCAATACTTCCAACCCTAATCTTACTGAATCTTGCTGGTTATGCCTAGCCTCAGGCCCGCCGTATTATGAAGGGATCGCCTTCTCAGGTATCTTCCAAAATACCACCTCCCATAATTCCTGTGACTGGGGGTCCAAGATCACCCTTACAGCAGTCTCTGGACGAGGCACTTGCCTAGGCACGATCCCCGAAAATCACCAGCATCTGTGTAATCAGACCATAAAAAGCCCGTCAACCACTACCAATTATTATCTAGTGCCCCCTAAAGGAGGATGGTGGGCTTGCAGCACCGGGCTAGCCCCATGCATTTCCTCATCAGTGTTTAACTCCACTGCAGACTACTGTATCCTTGTACAGTTAATACCTAGAGTTATCTACCTCGAGGCGAGATCCTTCGAGGCAGAATTCTATCTCAGACCCCATAGACAGAAGAGGGAACCAGTCTCTATTACCCTAGCTGTCCTGATGGGTATAGGGGTGGCAGCCGGAGTAGGAACAGGAATGGCTGCGCTTGTCCAGACCCCACAGTATCTCGAAGAACTGCGAGCAGCCATAGATGAGGACCTAAAAACCATAGAACAATCAATCACAAAACTAGAAGAGTCACTGTCCTCCTTATCTGAAGTAGTATTGCAGAATAGATGGGGACTCAATCTCCTGTTCCTAAAAAATAGAGGGTTATGCACTGCACTAAGAGAAGAATGCTGTTTCTATATAGATCACTCTGGCATAGTAAAAGACTCCATGTCTAAACTTAGAGAGAGACTAGAAAAAAGGCAACAAGACCGGGAGGCCCATCAAGGATAATTTGAAAGTTGGTACAACCAGTCCCCTTGGTTCACCACTCTCGTTTCCAGTTTAATAGGTCCCCTTATTATACTACTTCTAATTCTTACCTTTGGGCCCTGCATTTTCAACCGTATAATCACCTTCGTCCGGGAGAGAGTGAGTGCTGTACAAGTATTAATGCTCAGGCAGCATTACCAGTCTCTCTGCCGGGATGATAGCCATGAGAATGAATACATAGAGCCAGAAGTTCCATGATTAGAACTTCCCAAAAAACAAATGGGGGAATGAAGGAAAGTACTACCAAATCCAAAAAGGAGGGGAGAGGACCAGCCATGTAGCAGCACCTCTCGCCCCCTACCATAAGAATGTGACCTTTTGTAACTGTTCCAGGAAATAGCCCCGAGCTAAAGCAGATACCCGGTAACCAGTTCTGAGAAAAGAGTTAAGCAAATGTTTAACTGCTGATCTTGTCTTAAGACAGATGAGTTATGAACCAGAGTTCTTCTTATCTGGAAAGCCCCTGCTATGTCTGCTACCCCTTCCTACTTTGTGGTTTTTGCCTTTATAAGCTTGTAAAACCTGCTGTTCGGGGCTTGACTCCTCTGCTCCTGAAAGAGTTACGAGTTAAGCCCCAGCATGCTGGAATAAAATCCTCTTGCTGATTGCATCAAGTGCCGTCTCTTGCGGTTGATTGGGGTCGTCGTCGTTCAGGACAGAGTGGGGGGTCCTGCCCAAGTCTTTCACTCACAGCAACCTCAAACTCTTGGGCTTAAGCAATTCTCTAGCCTCAGCCTCCAAGTAGCTGGGATTACAGGCGCCCACTCCAACACCTGGCTATTTTGTTGTTGTTGTTGTTATTGTTGTCATTGTTGTTCAGCAGGCCCTGGCTGGGTTTGAACCCACCAGCCCCAGGGCATGTCACTGGCACCCTAAACACTGAGCTATGGGCACTCAAAGAGTCTTTTATTGTATTTTATTTTGCAGTTTGGCCAGGGCTGGGTTTGAACCCACCACCCTCGGTATATGGGGCCGGCATCCTACTCACTGAGCCACAGGTGCCACCCAACAAAGAGTCTTTTAAAATCACTGAGCAGTCCCAAGTTTGCAATCACTAATATAGGAAGTGTACATATCTAAGTAACAAAACGTCTTTTTTTTTTATTATAAAGTAAAGAAAAGGGGGCAACACAAAACTAGTGGGATATTTGACATTGCAAATGTACCAATATCTGCTTTGATGGAACTCAGAGTTCTCAAAGTGCTCATCAGATATTTTGGTTCTAATTTTACTTTTCGTGTGCTTCCATTCTTGAGAATAGTTGCTTGAAAATGTAGGTGCTACCAAAAAGTGATAACATGAAAAAAGAGTGATTATGAAGCAAGGGATATTTGTCTCTGGGAAGACAGGACTTATCAAACTCCAGTAAAAAGACATGATGAAATTTTTCTTTAAATTGGACATCAAATTGCAGCCGTATACATTCCACTTGAAAATTGGCAGGTAAAGGGCGGCGCCTGTGGCTCAGTGAGTAGGGCGCCGGCCCCATATGCCAAGGGTGGCGGGTTCAAACCCAGCCCTGGCCAAACTGCAACAAAAAAATAGCCGGGCGCTGTGGCGGGCGCCTGTAGTCCCAGCTACTCGGGAGGCTGAGACAAGAGAATCACGTAAGCCCAAGAGTTAAAGGTTGCTGTGAGCCGTGTGACGCCACAGAACTCTACTGAGGGCGGTACAGTGAGACTCTGTCTCTACAAAAAAAAAAAAAAAAAGAAAATTGGCAGGTAACATATTTATGTCAACTGAAAATGGAGTCACAAATGCACCAAAATATTGATCCTGTACATTTTTTTTTTGAGACAGAGCCTCACTTATTATGAATTTATGCATTACTTATTATAAAATTTCACTCGGTAGAGTGCTGCGGTGTCACAGCTCACAGCAACCTCCAAATCCTTGGGTTTAGGCAATTTTCTTGCCTCAGCCTCCTGAGTAGCTGGGACTACAGGTGCCTGCCACAACGCCTGGCTATTTTTTTGTTGCAGTTTGGCTGGGGCTGGGTTTGAACCCGCCACCCTCAGTACATGAGGCTGGAGCCTTACCCACTGAGCCACAGGCACCGCCCTTGCTGTAAATTTTTTAAATCTGCTTTCAAATTCCTATATCAAATCAAAAAGCAAGGCTGCATATTGTTTGCTCTTCACAGGACTGTGTTTAGCCAACATGTTTAAAATTGTTTGCCTTAATTTGAGTTTACCATAATTTCAGTTTCATTTGGAGCACTGTTACAGTTTGACACATTGTATTGTTGTGTTGGTTTTAAACGTGAAGACACAAGTTTAACTCATTTAAATGAGTGGTTAAATCCACTAAAAAATGCTAAATCCGTAAGCAAGTTTTCATCATCAAGTTCTGGCACAAATTTGGGTTTTGATACCATAAACAATTTCATGAAATGTTGCAAACCATAAAATCTTTTCAACATTTGGCTTCAACTTTAGCCATCTTACCTCCAAAAAGTAAATGATGTCAACACTAATACTTCTAAGAAATTCCTGGAGTTGACGATGATTCGATCCATTGGCCCTTATGAACTTTATGATCTTGATGACAATTTGCATGATCTTATCCAATTTTAAAGTTTTTGTGCCAAATTTTCTTAATGTATTATGGAATGATACTTCATCAAACATGAGTTTTGGGCAACAATTGCATTATCTTCTATGAATTTTCTAAGTTCCTCTCTTTTACCTACCATCACTGGGGCACCATCAATAACTATACCAGATATATTGACAATGGACAAAGAAAATCGCTTTAACATATTTTAAATCTCTTTTTGGGGGGATGTGGGAGGTGGAGGGAGTCTTACTCCATGCCCTGGGTAGAGTACCGTGGCATCATCATAGCTCACAGCAACCTTAAACTCTTGGGTTTGAGCAATCCTCTTGCCTCAGCCTCCCAGGGAGCTGGGACTAGAGGTGTGTGAAAACTACACCCAGCTAGTTTTTTCTATTTTTAGTAGAAACGGGATCTCACTCTTGCTCAGGCATCTTAAACTCCTGAGCTCAAGCAATCGACCCCATTCAGCCTCCTGGAGTACTAGGATTACAGAGAGTGAGACACTGTCTCTCAAAAAAAAAAAAGGAAAAGAAAAGCATATCAAATCCTTACTGGATTCATATACCATAATTTCCTGCAATTTTTCTCTTTGCCATATATTCACTTGTTATTTATTTTCCTTGTCTTAAAAAGTAATAAAAACTGAGGCAGAACAGTAGATTTCATCCTACATGCTCTTCTTACACTATGATGTCATTACTACTCCAAGTAGTGGGGTCAATCTCCTCTTGGGGCTCGGTGCCTGTGGCTCAAGTGGCTAAGGCGCCAGCCACATACACTGGAGCTGGCGGGTTTGAATCCATCCCGGCCCACCAAACAACAATGACGGCTGCAACAAAAAATAGCCAGGTGTTGGGGCAGGCGCCTATAGTCCCAGCTACTTGGGAGGCGGAGGCATGAGAATCGCTTGAGCCCAGGAGTTGGAGGTTGCTCTGAGCTGTGATGCCACAGCACTCTACCCAGGGCGACAGCATGAGGCTCTGTCTCAAAAAAAAAAAAAAAAAAAAAAAAAAAAAATCCCCTCTTTGGAACCAGGGTGGACTTTTTACTTTTTTTTTTTTTTGAGACAGAGTCTCACTCAGTCGCCCTGGGTAGAGCGCCATGGCGTCATACTCACAGCAACCTCAAACTCCTAGGCTCAAGAGATCCTCTTGCCTTAGCCTCTTGAGCAGCTGGGACTATAGGCGCTTGCCACAATTCCTAGCTAATTTTTCTATTTTTAGTAGAGATGGGGAGTCTCACTTTGCTCAGGCTGGTCTCAAACTCCTGAGCTTAGGCAATCCACCCACTTTGGCCTTCCAGAGTGCTAGGACTACAAGTCCACCAAGCTACCATGCCCGGCCAGGGTGGACCTTCATAACTATGTCAACCAACAGAATAGAGCACAGTAACACTATGCGATTTCAAAAGCTAACTCAAATATGCCATGCACCTTTGCCTTCCACTCTTGGGATGCTCTCTCTCGAAACCCAGCCACCATGCTGAAAGGAAGCCAAGCAGCCACAAAGAGAGGTCACGTGAAGATTTTCTGGCCAACAACCCAGGCTGAGGTCCCAGCCAACATTAACCACCAGACACGTGTGTGAGAAACCCATCAAACGATTCCAGCTTCCAACCATTAAGTCACCCCTCTTTCAGCCATCCCACCTCAAGCCACATGTTAGACAAGCATCCCCACCAGTGAAACTTGCTCAAATTATACAGAAGTAAAATAAATGACTATAATATTTTAGGTCTAAGTTTGAGGTAGTTTGTTATGCAACAAAAGATAATGGTAACACAAGCTCATAAATACAGTTTAGACAAGAGAAAGAAAAAAATTTTTTTTTTTTTTTTTGCTTTGAGACAGTCTCACTTTGCCACCCTTGGTAGAGTTCTGTGGTGTCATAGTTCACAGCAACCTCTAACTCTTGGGGTCAAGCAATTCTCTTGCCTCAGCCTCCCAAGTAGCTGAGACTACAGGTACCTACCACAATGTCCAGCTATTTTTAGAAACAGGGGTCTCACTATTGCTCAGGCTGGTCTCAAACCTGTGAGCTCAGGGAATCCAGCCACCTCAGCCTCACAGAGTGCTAGGATTACAGGCGTGAACCACCATGCCTAGCCTAAAAAAAATCTAATTACTCTAAGTTTGACCACTGTTAACATTTTGACAATTAATATTTTACAATTAAGAAATTGTTTGCCGGGCGGCGCCTGTGGTTCAGCGGGTAGGGCGCCGGCCCCATATGCCGAGGGTGGTGGGTTCAAACTGCAACCAAAAAATAGCCGGGCGTTGTGGCGGGCGCCTGTAATCCCAGCTACTTGGGAGGCTGAGGCAAGAGAATCACCTAAGCCCAGGAGTTGGAGGTTGCTGTGAGCTGTGTGAGGCCACAGCACTCTACCAAGGGCAATAAAGTGAGACTCTGTCTCTACAAAAAAAAAAAAAGAAAAAAGAAATTGTTTGCCCCGCCCATCTAAGAGTCTAAATGTTTTTTATCAAGATAAAGATTTATATTTTTAAAGGCAATCAACTATTTCATCTAACTAGGAAAAGGAAGAAAGGACAGCTAGCACTTTGCATTCAATCTACTTTTCTTATGCCCAACTATCTCTTTCACTTACCTGTCCTAATGAGTTTCTGAGGATTGCTGGTCCACCAATATTCCAATGTATGGATATGGATCAAAATCTTGGGTTGCGATATTAGCAGTAACTCTTCCCTGGAAGAAGTTGCTTAAGCTTCAAATCTGAAATTTTCAAGGAAAGAAAATCCTAAATGCAGACAACTCCTTTCAATCACTTGTTAATTCCATCTCTATATTTGAGTGAGAACAAGAGTTGATTAAGTACATAGAAGTGAATGTAAGTTTCACTGGAGTTGGAGTCAGGTTTCAGCTTAACTTTCTTAAGAGCTATAGGATCTTATTAAGTTATAAATTCTCTGAGCGTAAGTCTTATCTTGTGATGAAGGTTAGGGGACAGAATCAAAATTTGGGGCTGAGAGTCAAAAGACGTGGGTTCTAAACTCTGGGTTATCATTTTGCCTTGCTGTAAGTACTTTGGTACATCTCTAGACTCAATGTTGTCATCTTTAAAAGGAGAGGTCTGCCTGAAATAGTGATTCCTGAAATATAATCCTTAAACAAATGCCAGTCAAGACCAAAAAAATATGTGTAAAGTTACCAATTGTGCTTACTATGAGATTGTCCTTCCCACACCTTTGATGCTAAAATGGCTTCTTTCATGAGATGTGATAGATAGTAGCCATTTTTTAAGTACACTACAGAGTCAAAATAAAAAGCTATTCATCCTATGTAAGCAATCTAAAATTCTTTGTAGAAAATTTAGTATTTGTATGATTTACATGAACTCTAAAACTCCCTCTACTGATAACCTACCTATTCATTACTCAACTAATATTTATTAGGTACCTAATAGGTGGTAGGCACTCCACCAAACGTAAATAAGATTAGTCCTTGCCTGCTCTAAAAAAGCTCCCAGTCTAACAGGGAAACAAACACATAAACCTCAAATACAATATAATGAATTAAGTCTTCTAACAAAAGTTATGAATCTTATGATATATGAGAAAAGAATAGTAAAGTGAAAAAAATCTTAAAATTTTAGTAGGCTCTGAAGTGAGTTTGTAGTTGAAGAAGGAATTACTTAACCTCTTTAAACTTTATTTTCCTTATTTGCAAAATAGGAATGATTACAGATACCACAGAGTTGTGATAAAGAGATAAAATGAAAAAAATAAGAGGCCAATCCACCAAAAAGTTTGGCTCATACACCTTTTAGGACACAAAAACTTATTTTAATAATGATCTAGTACAAAAGGTGTTATTTACAAAACTGTAATTATTTATTTAACACACTGTCAAACTCAGTGGTGCTTTTTTCCACTAGCTTCTAAGCAGCTGAATGCCATAATCAAGTTTGCTCCAGTTTATACTCCTAACACTTAGGGTAAAGCCTAATATTAATAAATAGCAGGTATTAATAGTTTATTAGAAAAAATAATTGGGCTAGGTGTGGCAGCTCATGCTTGTAATCCTAGCACTTCAGGAGGCCAAGGTGGGAGGATTGCTTGAGCTCAGGAGTTCGAGACCAGCCTGAGCAATAGCAAAACTACATCTCTACTGAAAACAGAAAAATTACCTGGGTGTTGCAATGCATATCTAAACTCCCAGCTATGTGGGAGGCTATGGTAGGAAGACTGCTTGAGCATGGGAGTTTGAGGTTACTGTAAGCTATGACATCACTGTACTCTACTAGGGGTGACAGAGCAAGCCTCTGTCAATAACAATATTGTTATTATTATTATTAGGCTGGGTGTGGTGGCTCATGCCTGTAATCCTACCACTTTGGGAGGCCAAGGAGGGTGGATTGCCTGAGCTCAGGAGTTTGAAACAAGCCTGAGCAAGTCTATTAAAAATAGAAAAGGATGGGAGGGAGGGTGGGGAGGGAAGAAGGAAGGCAGGGAGGCAGACTGGACTTTGAGGTAGGTGCCTTTGGTCCCAGCTTCTCAGGAAGCTGAGGCAAGAGGATTGCTCAAACCCAGGAGTTTGAGGTTGCTATGAGGTTTGATGTCATGGTAGTCTACCCAGGGCAACAGAGTAAGACTCTGTCTCAAAAAATGAAGAAGAAAGAATTGATGAATAGATTAATGAATGGCTTCTCTATTTTTACAAGAAATTAATGTTATAGCAACTAAAAGTAAAAATTCTTATTTAAAACTCATTTTAAGTGTATACTTTTAAATACCCACATCTGCCATATTTAAATCTGAATATGTATGCCAATTTCGAAAAGCAAAATAAGGATGGAAGGAAGAGGGGGAGCAAAATAAATTCACCACAGACAATGCCAATAGTGAGTGTTCCTGAATAAGATAAGCAGCAGCTTATATTAAATGGGCATTTATTATTTGCCAAAAGCTCTTCTAAGCATTCTCTAGCAATTACCCCATTAATACTGACAATTCCTCCTATAAAATTGACTATAAGTATTTTCATCTAATAACTAGGAAAACTGAGAGAGAGATGTCAAGTAATTTCCATGATCACAAAACTACTAAATGGGGGGGCTAAGACAAGAAAATAATAAAAAAAAAAAAAATCAGGCTACCTGACTATAGAGCCTACTTTTTAATTTTTACCTTTTAACTCAATAACTTTGTTTTTAAAATTCAGATTTAAAAAAATAATAAAGGGCGGCGCCTGTGGCTCAGTCAGTGGGGCGCCGGCCCCATATACCAAGGGTGGCAGGTTCAAACCCAGCCCCGGCCAAACTGCAACCAAAAAATAGCCGGGGCGTTGTGGCGGGCGCCTGTAGTCCCACCTACTTGGGAGGCTGAGGCAAGAGAATTGCTTAAGCCCAGGAGTTGGAGGTTGCTGTGAGCTGTGTGAGGCCATGGCACTCTACCGAGGGCCATAAAGTGCGACTCTGTCTCTAAAAAAAAAAGAAAAAATAAATAAATAATAAAAATCCCAGAACTGGGAATATTTGCCCCTAATGTTTCTTATTTATTTATTTATTTTTCAGACAGAGTCTCACTCTGTTGCCCAGGCTAAAGTGCCATGGCATTAGCCTAGCTCATTGCAACCTCAAAGTCCTGGGCTCCAGTGATCCTCCTGGCTCAGCAGGACTATAGGTGCCCACCACAATGCCAGCTGATATTTTCTATTTTTAGTAGAGATGCTGGTCTTTCTTTGCTCAAGCTGGTGTCAAACTCCGGCACTCAAGTGATCCTTTTGCTTTGGCTTCCCAGAGTGCTAGGATTATAGGCATGAGCCACTGTTCCCAGCCCCTAATGTTTAAAAAAAAGAACAAAATTATGTTATTATATGTGCTAACCACAAGTATATAATAAATAAATGATCTGTATCCTCAAACGAAGGTGGTGTTATAACATTACGTGGTCACAAATGAATTCTACTATTTAAATTCAATTATCTCCTAATTTCAGATATTGCTACCTTGAATTTTCAGACTACACAGCAAAGGCTTTTATAGCCTTACAGGAAAAATTACTAAAAACTGAGAGGCATTAGAAACTTGTTTTGAACCAGGTACAGTGCTCATGCCCATAATCCCAGCTACTCAGAAGGCTGAGGCAGGAGGATTGGTCAAGCTCTGGAGTATGATGCTGCAGGGATCTGTGATCACATCACTGTACTCCAGCCTGGGCAACAGAGTAAGACCCTATCTCAAAACAAAAAACAACAAACAAAAACCCAATAAAACCCTACACAGAATAAGAAGACCTGTATTTCATTTTTGCTAAATGCTCTTAACAAAACAATTATAGATATAATTTGCAAAATGTACTTTTAGCAAACACTTCATTTCTTCCTTGGCCTAATTCTTGAACAGACTGTAATGCTTCTGCAGTATTACTTTCAATTTTAACAGTTGTGATAAAAGAGAACTAAATACAAAAAACACAGAGAAATAACAACAGGTATTATAAATGCTTTTTAGATATGAACCACAAGAAACCACACTGTCACTAGCAAAAACAACTGACATGCATTTGACCAAAATGAACACCGAAGAAGCCAATATAATTAAAACAATATTTAGATTTCTTCCATGATTCCATTTTACATTCTTTCATGATTACATTTCACATCTCTGACTCTGTAACAGCACAATAAAAGTGTCCTTACTCTCTAATAACTATCTTCAAAGAAACCAATATTCCAATGCCACTAGTTAAGCGGCCATAATAAATTATGGGTATTAGTAGTAATTACTCACTATTTTAGTATTAGAGAAGGCAAGGTGTTATATTACAGAAGAAATATATAAACTGATTATTTCCAAAATAGTACCAGAAAGGAAAAGAAAAATCTAGATTTCTAAAAACACACTTGGAAATACTAGCACTATGAATTCACAGAACCCAACTAAATAAAAGGCTGGTCCAAAGATTTTGCTTGCCAAATTTTCCCTTGTAGATAAATGTTCAATATCCACTGTGACGTTTTACACCACCTGCAAGATTAAGAGTCTTTTGCTAATTCTATGAAAATAAATGAACACCCAGATTGTTCACACTCCAGGTAACTGCCACATGGAAAGAGAAAGCAATTTAAGTACAACACTTAAGCTTTACTCAGACCTGGAAAACAAATGTGACATACCCTCCACATAGAATGTGCCCATGGAAAAAAATTAAATTATTATAGTTGGCAGGGGGAACCCATAGCACTTATTTTTACTTTACTAGAATCCTTATACCAGTTAGAGTACTAAAGGACAGGGCAGAGGTAACCTACCCAATTATAAATTAAGCCATCCTGGTCAACATGTAAGTCTTATGTTTATCTGACTACATATTTACATTTCTCATAGTTAAAAGATCTTTAGGTCTTTCACTTCCAAGATCTAGCTTGCCAGCCCCAGTACTTTTTCAAAGGTTTTAGACCTTTCCAACAATCAACCTCAATTCTGGATGCTAGTAAAAACAAAAACAAAGAACACAAAAAAGTGTTAACTTCTAAATATCCCCTTCCTAAAATTTCACTTCACCAAGGCCAAGTGTGATCTGCTGATCACACAACTCCAAGCCAGTGGTACCTTATTCTTCTCAAAATGAGAGCAGGATATGTGCCTTTTCTCTTAATTATATACTAATTCCTTGCTACTGAAAGTGTGGTTCACAGACTACAAGCAACGGCATTATGGCTCAAGCTGGTCTCCAACTCATGAGCTCAAGCATCTCAGAATGCTAGGATTAAGATCCTTTTTCTTTTGAGTATATTAAGACTCATTAAAATAAAGCAGGAAATCTTTATTTTATTCTACTGTTTTTGAGAAAGAGTTTCACTCTGTTGCCAGGGTTAGAGTGCAGTGGCACCATCATAGCTCATTACAACATCAAATTCCTGGGCTCAAGGGATCCTCCTGTCTCAGTCTCCCAAGTAGTTTGGACTACAGGCACACGCCACCACACTCAGCTGTTTTATTTTTTTGTAGGTCTCACTACGTTGCCTAGTCTTGGCTTGAACTCCTGATCTCAAGTAATGCTCCTGCTTCGGCCTCCCAAAGTGCCAGGATTATAGGCATGAATCACCATGGCCAGCCCAGGAAATCTTTAATAAGATTACACAGTTTCTGGAGGCGCCCGTAGCTCAGTGGGTAGGGCGCCAGCCACATAAACGAAGGCTGGTGGGTTCAAACCCAGCCTGGGCCAGCTAAGGCAACAATAACAACTGCAACAACAACAACAACAACAACAACAAAAAAGCTAGGCGTTGTGGCAGGTGCCTATAGTCCCAGTTACTTGGGAGGCTGAGGCAAGAGAATCACTCAAGCCCAGGAGTTTAAGGTTGCTGCGAGCTGTGACGCCATGGCACTCTACCCAGGGTGGCAGCTTGAGACTCTGTCTCCAAAAAAAAAGATTACATAGTTTCTTCACAATTTTCTTTTCATAAAACATTGTAAACTCCATGAAGCCAGGAACTTCACTGTATCCTCAATACTAAAACAGTGCCAAGCAAATTTATGAGAAGGGAATGAAACTGATACCAGATGATCTCTCAAAGTCCTCCAACTTTTAAATCTTTGGCTCTATATATGCAAAATCTTTGCTATGTAAGCAAAATTCTACCTAGAGAAAGGGAAGCTAAAATATGAGATAACCTAAATTTACAAAATAAAAAAATGCTACTTTAAATGAATAGATATAGGTCACAAGGCAGATTTCACTATCAAGTTCACAAAGATAACTACATTTTTATCATATTATTATTTCATTCACACATCAGACCAAATGACAATACTTCTTCCATGTATACACTATCACCTAAGTAGCTAACAAACTCAACCATTGAAGAGATTTGTGCAGGCCAGGCAAGGTGGCTCATGCCTGTAATCCTACACTCTGGGAGGCTGAGGCAGGTGGATTGCCTGAGCTTAAGAGTTGGAGACCAGCCTGAGCAAGAGCAACGCCGTCTCTAAAAATAGCCAGGTGTTGTGGTGGGCCCCTGTAATCCCACCTACTCAGGAGGCTAAGACAAGAGAATCACTTCTGCCCAAGAGTTAAGGCTGCTGTGAGCTACAACCACCCCACGACACTCTACCAAGGTCGACAAACTTTATCTCAAAAAGAAGAAAAAAAAGAGTTGTGCAGTAAAACAGCTTAAGGAAGTGTAAACTATGCACTCTGCTCAAAACAATCTGTATATAAATAGTAAAGATTATATAATATGATTAATTTCTTCAAAGAAAAGAAATAATTATTTTCAATCCTTATCTAGCTCAAGTCAAAATAGGTGAAAGAAACAAAAGGAAAAGAATTAAAGCATGGAAAAGAAGAAAAGAAATACTATTTACCAAATATAGCACCAAGATAAAAAAAAAAAAGAGAGAGAACAGATTATAAGTAATCAAGACCAAGAAAAGGTAAAGGCAGCTAATATCACAAAAATACCAATTGAAGCAGTAACCACTTTAATAACCTCTAGAAATTTCCAAAGCAAGTATATTTCATGGTGTTAACATATCAGTTCTCCTATCACCATATCTAAATATCTAAATCAATAAGGAACAAGAAAATAATATCCCTAACCATTAGAGATCAACAAAAAGTAAATTAGGTTGAAATATGTATTTACTGTGTTTTCTAAGTGTTGGTTTAGAAGAATTTTCACCAATCTCTATGAAGATTTTCACTTAAAAAAATTGGCTGAGGCTCAGCACCTGTGGCTCAAGCGGCTAAGGCGCCAGCTACATACACCTGAGCTGGCGGGTTCCAATCCTGCCGGGACCCGCCAAACAACAATGACGGCTGCAACCAAAAAAAAAACCAGCCAGGCATTGTGGCAGGTGCCTGTAGTCCCAGCTACTTGGGAGGCAAAGGAAGGAAAATCGCTTGAGTCCAGGAGTTGGAGGTTGCTGTGAGCTGTGATGTCACAGCACTCTACCCAGGGCAACAGCTTGAGGCTCTGTCTCAAATAAATAAATAAATAAAATTTGGCTGAGACCAGGCAGGGGCTCATGCCTGTAATCCTACCACTAAGGGAGGCTGAGGTAGGAACATCTCTTAAACCCAGGAGACTGAGGTTACAGCAGGCTATGATTACACAACTGCACTCTAGCCTGGGGAACAGAACAAGACTTTATCTAAAAACAAAAAGTTAGAATAAATTTTTCTGTTTTAGGAGGAGTTGTTTATTTTTTTGAGACACGGTCTTTTTTTTTTTTTTTTTTTTGAGACAATCTCACTATGTTGCCCTAGGTAGAGTGCCGTGGCATTATCACAGCTCACAACAACCTCAAACTCTTGGACTTAAGAGATTCTCTTGTCTCAGCCTAAGTAGCTGAGACTAGAGGCACCTGCCAGAACACCTGGCTACTTTTTGGTTGCAGTTATCATTGTTGTTTAGCAGGTCCAGGCTGGACTTGAACCTGCCAGCCTCGGTGTATGTGGCTGGCACCCTACTCACTGAGCTATGAGCTTATTCTGTCACCTGGGCTAGAGTGCCATGGCCTCAGCCTAGCTCATAGCAACCTCAAACTCCTGGGTTCAAGCCAACCCCCTGCTTCTGCCTCCTGAGTAGCTGGGACTACAGGCACCTACCGACCACGTCCGGCTAATTTTTCTGTTTTTAGTAGAGACGGAGACTCACTTTGCTCAGGCTGATCTCGAATTCCTGAGCTCAAGCTATCCTCCCACATCAGCCTCCAAGAGTGCTAGGATTACAGATGTGAGCCACCAGGCCCAGCCAAAATAAAGTTTTGATTCCTCACTTACTGTCTACACCTCATTTTCCCTAATGAAAAAGACTAATAAATTTGACTATAAAAATGTAAAACATCTAAACTATAAAAGACATATAAAAAAACTTAAGAAGGCCAAGTGTAGTGGCTCACACCTATAATCTTAGCAATCTAGGAGGCTGAGGCTGGTCGACTGCCTGAGCTCAGGAGTTTGAAACCAACCTGAGCAAGTGAGAGACCCTGTCTCTAAAAATAGCTGGGAGTTGTGGTGGGCATCTATAGTGCTAGCTACTCAGGACACTGAGAAAAGAAGATTGCTTGAGTCCAGAAGTTTGAGTTTGCTGTGAGCTATGATGCCATAGCTCTCTACCAAGGGTGACAGAATAACAGAGTGAGACTCTGTCTCCAAAAAAAAAAGAAGAAGAAGAAGAAACATAAGAGACAAATGACTAATTGAGAGAATATTTACAACATAAAAGATTAAATATCCTTAATGTATAATATAAAGAGCTCTTACAAATCATTAAGAAAAAGGCATAGGGGCTTGGCTTCTGTAGCACAGTGGTTAGGGCGCTGGCCAAATTCATTGGGGCTGATGGGTTCTAACCTGTCCCAGGCCTGCAAAACAACAATGGCAACTGCAACAACAACAACAAAAGGCGGGGCGTTGTGGCGGGTGCTTGTAGTCCCAGCTACTTAGGATGCTGAGGCAAGAGAATCTCTTAAGCCCAAGAGTTTGAGGTTGGGGCTCGGCATCTGTGGCTCAAGTGGCTAAGGCGCCAGCCACATACACCTGAGCTGGTGGGTTCGAATCCAGCCCAGGCCCGCCAAACAACAATGATGGCTGTAACCAAAAAATAGCTGGGCATTATGGCAGGTGCCTATAGTCCCAGCTACTTGGGAGGAGGAGGCAGGAGAATCACTTGAGCCCAGGAATTGGAGGTTGCTGTGAGCTGTGATGCCACAGCACTCTACCCAGGGCAACAGCTTGAGGCTGTCTTAAAAAAAAAAGGATGGGCGGCGCCTGTGGCTCAAGGAGTAGGGCGCCGGTCCCATATGCCAGAGGTGGCGGGTTCAAACCCAGCCCCGGCCAAAAAACCACAAAAAAAAAAAAAAAAAAAAAAAAGGCATGGGCAGAAATACATAAACAAGCAGCTGACTATAAAAGAAATAAAATCACAAACATGAAATATTCAACTTCACTACTAAAGAGATGCATATAAATATATCAAATTGACAAATACTAAAAAGATCAATAAAATCTAGTGTTATATAAGAAAAGGGGAACTGGCACTCCTACTTAGTAGGTGTATTATTGGCATTGTATCAAACAATGGTTTATAAGTATAAAAGCTTGTAAGGAAAAAAAAATCACATTTCAAAATATGCCCACCCAAGTTCTACTTCTAGAAAATTTATCTTAATAAATGAGTAAGAGTGCAAGTAAGCATGTATAGAGGAACCAATAAATATGGCTGGCATGTATTAGGTGTTCAATAAATAACTGATAGGTAAGTGAATCACAGTATTGTTTATAACAGCAAAAACTGTTGGCAACAGGCTTGCCACCTATAGCATAGTGGTTACGGCGCCAGCCACATAACACCAAAGTCAGCAGGTTCGAACCCAGTCCAGGCCAGCTAACCAGCAATGAAATGACAACTGCAACAAAAAGTAGCCGGGCATTGTGGTGGGCACTTGTAGTCCCAGCTACTTAGGAGGCTGAGGCAAGAAAATTGCTTGAGCCCAAGAGTTTGAGGTTGCTGTGAGCTGTGACGCCACAGCACTCTACCCAGAGTTACATAGTGAGACTCTGTCTCAAAAAAAAAAAAAAACTGTTAGCAACAAAAATGTCCATAAATCATGCCACATCCATTCATTGAAATCCTGTACAGCCACTAAAAATGATCTAGAGATATAAAATTTTTTTTTTTTTGAGACAGAGCCTCATTCTATTGCTCAGGCCACATTGCTATGGTTTCATAGTTCACAGCAACCTCAAACTCTTGGGCTCAAGCAATCCTCTTGCCTCACCCTCCCAAGTAGCTGGGACACATTATCTGGTTATTTTTAGAAACGGGTTCTTGCTCTTGCTCAAGCTGGTCTACAACTCCTAAGCTCAGACCAACCACCTGCTCTGACCTGCCAGAGTGCTAGGATCACAGGCGTGAGCCACTGCACCTGGCCAGATCTATATTCGTTGACGAAAAATATATTTATAACATAAAAAGTAAAAAAATATATAGTACACCAATGTTTAAGGCAGCATTATTCATAATGGCCAAAATATGGCAACAATCTAAGCATTTCAGTGACAAACGAATGGCTAAAGAAAATGCAATATATACATACAACCAAATGTTACTCAGCCTTTTAAAAGAATGAAATTCTGACACTGGCTACAACATGCATGAATCTTGAAGACATTATGCTAAGCAAAATAAACCAGACAGAGGACAAATATTGTGTGATTCCATGTATATGAGATATCCAAAGTAGTCGAAATCATAGAGACAAAAGGAGAATGGTGATTTCATGGGCTGAGAATTAGTGGGGAAAAAGTAGTTATTGTTTAATAGGTACAGAGTTTCAGTTTGTAAAGATAAAGTTCTGGAGATATATGACAGTGATGGTTGCAAAATAATGTGAATTGAATGTTGCTGAACTATCACTTAAAAATAGTTATTATAGGCCAGGAATGGTGGCTCACACCTGTAATCCTAGCACTCTGGGAGGCCAAGATGGGTGGGTAGCTTGAGCTCATGAGTTGGAAACCAGCTTGAGCAAAAGTGAGAACCCATCTCTACTAAAAACAAAAACTGAGGCAAGAGGATCACTTGAGCCCAAGAGTAGGAAGTTGCTGTGTGCTATGACATCACAACACTCTACCCAGGGCGACAGCTTGAAACTCTGTCCCCCTCCCCCCCGAAAAATAGTTACTATAAAATGGTAACCTTTACGTTATGTTTATTTTACCACAATAAAAAACAAAATAGTAAAGCGTATCACAACTTCTAGACTGCAATGAACATTTTGATTATTTTTGAGTCCTATGTTCATAATTATGAGGATTGTTTATTTATTTTATTTTATTTTATTGAGACGGAACCTCAAGCTGTCACCTCGGGTAGAGTGCCATGGCATTACAGCTCATAGCAACCTCCAACACCTGGGCTCAAGCGATTCTTCTGCCTCCACCTCCCAAGTAGCTGGGACTACGGATGCCCGCCATAACACCCAGCTATTTTTTTGTTGCAGCCATCATTGTTGTTTGGTGGACCCAGGCTAGATTCAAACTTGCCAGCTTAGGTGTATGTGGCTGGCGCCTTAGCGGCTTGAGCCACAGGCGCCAAGCCATGAAGATTGTTTAAAATAAAACCTTACCTTGGGCAGCGCCTGTGGCTCAGTGAGTAGGGCGCCGGCCCCATATGCCGAGGGTGGTGGGTTCAAACCCAGCCCCGGCCAAACTGCAACAAAAAAATAGCCGGGCGTTGTGGCGGGCGCCTGTAGTCCCAGCTGCTCAGGAGGCTGAGGCAAGAGAATCGCGTAAGCCCAAGAGTTAGAGGTTGCTGTGAGCCGTGTGACGCCACGGCACTCTACCCGAGGGCGGTACAGTGAGACTCTGTCTTTACAAAAATAAAAAAATAAAACATTACCTTGATGATTCCTGTTCCTAGTTCCCATTATTTAGTATCCCTACAGAAGTCATCAAGAATAGTACCAAGTGGAAATATTCTCCCTTGAAGTTCAAAGCACAGCTATGTAAGTTAATTTGTATACACAAAGGGTGCAAAAAAATGTACATACATTTTAAGAAAGGAAAAAACTGTATTAAAATTGTAATACTCAACATATACTGATAACAAAAAATGAATATGAATCATGGTAGACACCTCTCATAATTGCGGAAGTCAAACATGACTTGAGTATTACAAATTTAATATAGTTTTTTTCTTTTCTTAAAATGTGTATACATTTGTTGGACACCCTCTATATATTCTAATACTAAACATTATATGAGAGTTAAAACCTATAGCTTCTTTGCCTATGTTTACAATAACTTAAGATTAAAGTCAAATAAATTCCCACATAAATATCTTCAGCAAAAATTTCAAGCAAGAGGAAGAAGAAGGAAACACTGAAATTTGAGAATATATCTGAATACTGATATTAGAAAATCACTGTAAAAGTGATTACTACTGAGATTTGAGCCTTAGACAATACAGAGTTTATGGTCAAAGGAGGAGCTAACTCTGAGATCAAAGTAAACAAAAGAATTGAAAGCCCTAATCAATCTCATCCTGCTCCTAACATCCTCAGAGAATTGTGTGATTCTGGTATAACCCGAAGATTTTAGTTACGGTACACCCAGGGAATTCACTCCATGAAGGAGGAATACGACATACTCAGGCTGAATTCAAACTTTGTCCTTACTAACTATTGAGTTCAAGAATCAGATGCTTTCAGGTGTGGGACTGGTGCTCCTGCTTATCGAGGTATATACTTCAAGAGATGCCGTCCAATGACAGTCTATAACCAAAGGAAAGCCAGTTCAATATACTCACACTTTAAAGGAAACCAAAACAGCTATCTCCAACTGTGAAAATGAACTCTGAAACCATTTAGCAGGTCATAATCAGTGTTTAGAAACAGAACTGAAAAGATGACTGCATCACATGTGTGAGGGTGAATGTTGATTTGCATTTTTCTTTCAACTGTATGTGTGTAAATGTGGAAATCAGGCATGGCACCTGTAGCTCGGGGAGTAGGATACCAGCCAAATACACCAAGGCTGGCAGGTTCAAGCCTGGCACGGGCCTGCTAAACAACAAGGACAACTGTGACCCAAAAAAAAAAAAATAGTGGTGTGTTGTGGTAGGTACCTGTAGTCCTGGCTCCTAGGGAGGCTGAGGCAAGAGAATCGCTTAAACCCAAGAGTTTGAGGTTGCTGTGAGCTGTGATGCCATGGCCCTTTACCAAGGGCAACACAGTGAGACCTTGTCTCAAAAAATAAATACATAGGGCGGTGCCTGTGGCTCAGTCGGTAAGGCGCCGGCCCCATATACCAAGGGTGGTGGGTTCAAACCCGGCTCCGGCTGAACTGCAACCAAAAAATAGCCGGGCATTGTGGCGGGCGCCTGTAGCCCCAGCTACTTGGGAGGCTGAGGCAAGAGAATCGCTTAAGCCCAGGAGTTGGAGGTTGCTGTGAGCTGTGTGATGCCACGGCACTCTACCGAGGGCCATAAAGTAAGACTCTGTCTCTACAAATAAATAAATAAATAAATAATAAAATAAATGTGGCAGTCACTATCAAAAATGCCTAAAATTGGCCAGGCATGGTGGCACATGCCTGTAATCCTAGTACTCTGAGAGGCTGAAGTGGGTGAATCACTTGAGCTCATGCATTCAAGACCAGCCTGAGCAATAGCAAGAGGCTGTCTATACTAAAAATAGGAAAACTAAGGCAAGAGGATCACTTGAGACCAAGAACTTGAGGTTGCTGTGAACTATAATGCCAAGGCACTCTACTCAGAGCGCCAAAGTGAGACTGTCTCAAAAAAAAAAAAAACAAAAAAACAAAAAAAACTTAAAATTCATTGTTGTAGAGAAACTCTTGAACATGTGCACCTGATCACACAGTATGTTTATAATAGCAACAAAATGGAAAAAACATAAACATCCATATTTAGGAGAAAGGATAAAGTGTAATGTAGTCATAAAATTAATGCAAATATCTGAGAAAAGGAACCACAGATATAGACATAAATATTGATAAATCTTAAAAACATAATGTTGGCTGGGCATGGTGGCCAGTAATCCTAATACTCCAGAAGGCCAAGGAAGGTGAACTGCTTGAGCTCAAGAGTTAGAGACCAGCCTAAGCAAGAGCAAAACCTCATCTCTATTAAAAAGAGGGAAAAAAAAAAAAAACTAGCTGGGCATTGTGGTAGGTACCTATAGTCCCAATTACTCAGGAAGCTGAGGCAAGAAGATCACTTAAGTCCAGGAATTTGAGGTTGCTGTGAGCTAGGGTTGCCACAGGAGTCTATCCAAGGAGATAGAGTAAGACTGTCTCAAAAAAACAAAGATAAAAACAAATATTAAAAAATAAATGTTGATTAGAACAAAAGAAAATAACTATGGAGGTGTACAGTAAGAGAGAGGAAGAGAGAAAGAATCATTCCATGTTTATAGTTAAAAACCAGCAAAATTAAACAATATAGTTTTTTTTTTTTTTTTGTAGAGACAGAGTCTCACTGTACCGCCCTTGGGTAGAGTGCTGTGGTGTCACACGGCTCACAGCAACCTCTTAACTCTTGGGCTTACGTGATTCTCTTGCCTCAGCCTCCCGAGCAGCTGGGACTACAGGCGCCCGCCACAACGCCCGGCCATTTTTTGGTTGCAGTTTGGCCGGGGCTGGGTTTGAACCCGCCACCCTCGGCATATGGGGCCGGCACCCTACTCACTGAGCCACAGGAGCCGCCCAACAATATAGTTTTGAAACACATACAAATGTGGTAACCTTTAAAGAAAAGGAAGGAATGATAAATAAAACCAAAACAAAATTCTGAATAGTTTTACCTTTGGTGAACAGACAGCTGAATGGAAATCAGGAAAAATATACCAAACATATTGGTAATGTTCTATTGCTTTTATTTTTATTTATTTTTTGAGATAAGAGTCTCACTTTGTCACCCTCGGTAGAGTGCTGTAGCATCAGAGCTCAAAGCAATCTCAAACTCTTGGGCTCAAGTGAGTCTCTCATCTCAGCCTTTTGAGTAGCTGGGACTACAGGTGCCTGACACATTTGACAAGGTCTCATACTAGCTCAGACTGGTCTTGAACTCCTGAGCTCAAGAAAAAAAATCTTGCCTCAGTCTCCCAGAATGCTAGGATTACAGCATGAGCCGCTGCGCCCAGCCAGTAATGTTCTATTTCTTTCTTTTTTTTTTTTTGTAGAGACAGAGTCTCACTGTACCACCCTCGGGTAGAGTGCCCGGGTAGAGTGCTGTGGCGTCACACGGCTCACAGCAACCTCCAACTCTTGGGCTTACGCAATTCTCTTGCCTCAGCTTCCCGAGCAGCTGGGACTACAGGCGCCCGCCACAACGCCCGGCTATTTTTTTGTTGCAGTTTGGCCAGGGCTGGGCCCGAACCCGCCACCCTCGGCACATGGGGCTGGCGCCCCACTCACTGAGCCACAGGCACCGCCCAATGTTCTATTTCTTAAACTGAGTGGTGGGTTCATAAGTATTGGTTTTATTACATGCTACTTTACTTGCATATGCAGTACAATATTCTTGTCTATGTCTCTACTTCATAACAAGAAGGGGAAACAGGACAGAAAGGGAGAAGAGGAGGAGAGGGAAGGAAAGGAAATAGAAGGAGGGAAGAAGGATAGACACCTATAACGTAGGTCAAAACATATCTCCTATCTCTTCCTGAAAAAGCAACATGAACTTCCATATATGGACTCCTTGAAACCCCACTGTCTTGTCCACTTGTCCCGCTATAAAGGAATACCTAATGCTGAGTAATTTATAGCGACAATAGCTTTATTTGGCTCACAGTTTTGCAGGCTATACAAGCATGGCACTAGCCACCTTCCAGTGAGGACTTCAGGCTGCTTCTATTCACATGGGAAGGCAGAGGGTAGCCAGTCAGTGCCAAGATCACATGGTAAGAAGGGAGGCAAGAGAGAGGGGAGGGACGTGCCAGGCTCTTTTTAACAACCACTCTCACAGTAACTAAGAGAATGAGAACTCACTCATTCACTACTTCAAGGAGGGTACCAAAGCATTCCTGAGGGATATGCTCCCCCCCATGACCCAAACAGCTCCCATTAGGCCCCACCTCCAACACTGGAGTTCAAATTTCAATATGAGGTTTGGGGGAAACAGACATCCAAACTATAGTAACTTCTAAAACAAGTGTTGATTTTTTTTTTCAAAGGGATAAACCTGAAATAAACTACAAATAGAAAATTCATCTATCCTCGGTTTTTAAAAATTAATATGCCTACTGTACCTTTATGCAGAATCACCATGAATTGACAGTTACAAATATAGACTAAGACAAATAAGTTAAAAAATCAGATTCCACAGGGACAATGTTGTTGTAATGGGCAGGATTTTCCAAACAGTGAACAACTCTTGGTAAAGTTTCAAATAGAACAAGGTACAATTTGCCCTAGGTTTACTCAGTAGCTGCATTCCTGGGAAATCCAGTGTCTATTAAAACCATGAAAAAAGAAACACATTTCGTGTTTAAATGTAAAACAGAATTAGGATCAGGTAAGTACAGGTTTTCACCTACCAAGTTTGGGAAAATGTTTAAAAATCATGCAGAGCTGTCTCATACCTTGTAGGATGTCTGGGATTCTTGGCTTCTGCTCATACGTAGAATGCCAAAGCTGCACCCACCCCACTCTACTCATTGTGGCAACCACAAGTACAGCCTCAAAGATCCAAACACATCATAGCAGCAGTACTGTCCCCATTAAGAATGAGAGTCTTCAAGAAAGGCTAGGTCACAATGTGGCCTCCAGAATGTCATTGTTTTCATGATACCAAGAAGCTAAAAATGATAAAAAGCCTAACTAATTCCGGGCGGCGCCTGTGGCTCAGTGAGTAGGGCGCGGGCCCCATATACCGAGGGTGGCGGGTTCAAACCCGGCCCCGGCTGAACTGCAATCAAAAAATAGCTGGGCATTGTGGCAGGCGCCTGTAGTCCCAGCTGCTCGGGAGGCTGAGGCAGGAGAATCGCTTAAGCCCAGGAGTTGGAGGTTGCTGTGAGCTGTGTGAGGCCACGGCACTCTATCGAGGGCAATAAAGTGAAACTCTGTCTCTACAAGAAAAAAAAAAAAAAAGCCTAACTAATTCCTAACTTTGGCTAAGGAGGAGGAATCTTTATACGGTGAAGAAATATATTATTAGTGGAAATATAAAGACATAAAAAAACTAAGGATAGAGGGCTGTGGACGCCGAGCTTCACGATTTCATCGTAGAGACAGTTCTACTGTAGAGATGGTCAACGTACCTAAAACCCGAAGAACTTTCTGTAAGAAGTGTGGCAAGCATCAGCCTCACAAAGTGACCCAGTATAAGAAGGGCAAGGATTCCTTGTATGCCCAAGGAAAGAGGCGCTATGATCGAAAGCAGGGTGGCTATGGTGGGCAGACAAAGCCAGTTTTCCGGAAGAAGGCTAAAACCACAAAGAAGATTGTGCTAAGGCCTGAATGTGTTTAGCCTAACTGCAGATCCAAGAAGATGCTGGCCATTAAGACATGCAAGCATCTTGAACTGGGAGGAGATAATGAAAGAGAGGCCCAAGTGATCCAGTTCCAAACTCTGAGACTTTTTGTCTTTTTGAGGAGAAAATGTTGAAGCTATACAAAAATTACCTGCAGGGAAATAAATATGACGATATTCAAAAAAAAAAACTAAGGATACTTACTCTAAATGAAATGATACATCAAAGGTTAGCAGTCTTTTCATCTATTGATGGCAGTGTTTAAAGACAGTGTTATATAACAAATGTCGAAATCAAAAAACATTATAACATTCAAAGAATATGTTATAGTTCACACAAACCATTTTTATTTTAATCCTTCTAACAATCCTAGGGGACATATTATTCTCATATTACTTATAAGGAGAACAATCTTTAAAAAAGTCAATCAGGCAGCACCTGTGGCTCAAAGGGGTAGGGCACCGGCCCTATATGCCGGAGGTGGCAGGTTTAAACCCAGCCCCGGCCAAAAACTGCAAAAAAAAAAAAAAAAAAAGTCAATCAGGCTCAGCACCTGTGGCTCCAATGGCTAAGGCACCAGCCACATACATCTGAGCTGGCAGGTTCAAATCCAGCCCAGGCCTGCCAAACAATGATGGCTATATCCAAAAAACAGCCAGGCGTTGTGGCAGGCGCCTGTAGTCCCAGCTACTTGGGAGGCTGAGGCAAGAGAATCTCTTAAACCCAAGAGTTGGAGGTTGCTGTGAGCTGTGAATCACAGCACTCTACCAAGAGTGACATAGTAAACTGTCTCAAAAAAAAAAAAAAAGAAAGAAAGAAAAGAAAAAGGAAGTGTTTTTGTTCTTTTGTTTTTTTTGCAGTTTTGGCCGGGGCTGGGTTTGAACCTGCCACCTCCGGCATATGGGACCAGCACCCTACTCCTTTGAGCCATAGGCGCCACCAGTTTTTTCTTATTCTTTTTTTTAAGACAGAGTTGTTTGTTGCTCTCGGTAAAGAGTCCCTCAAACTCTTGGGCTCAAGACATTCTCTTGCCCCAGCCTCCTGAGTAGCTGGGTCTATAGGCACCTGCCACAACACTCAGCTATTTTTAGAGATGGGGGTCTTGCTCTTGCTCAGGCAATCCACCCACCTGGGCCTCCCAGAGAGTTAGGATTACAGGCGTGAGCCACTGAGCCCGGCTAAAAGGAGGTAATTGTGGAAAAAAATCAATATAAAGCCTCTATTTTGATATAAGACAAATGGTTATACTTGTACTATATATGAGCATATACAGCATATCATATATTTCTCAATGAGAAATTTATGAATATTAACACTGTCTTCTCCCATATTGAAAAAGAGAAAAGAAAACATTAAAAAAGAGATACACAGGGGAAGGGAGGAGGGAGGATGGGTGGAGGGAGGGTAATTGGTGGGACCACATCTGCGGTACATCTTACAAGGGTTCATGTGAAACTTACTAAATGTAGAATACAAATGTCTTAACACAGTAACTAAGAAAATGCCAGGAAGGCTATGTTAACCAGTTTGATGAAAATATTTCAAATTATATATAAAACCAATGCATGGTGCCCCATGATTGCATTAATGTATACAGCTATGATTTAATAAAGAGATACAAAAAAAATTAGGAGTAATCGTGATAAATAGTGTTTAATTGGCTCGGCACCTGTAGCTCAGTGGCTAGGGCACCAGCCACATACATTGGAGCTAGCGGGTTCGAGTCTAGCCCAGGCCTACCAAACAACAATGACAACTTCAACCAAAAAATAGCCAGGTGTTATGGTGGGTGCCTGTAGTCCCAGCTACTTGGGAGGTTGAGGCAAGAGAATAGCTTAAACCCAAGAGTTGGAGGTTGCTGTGAGCTGTGACACCACAGCACTCTACCAAGGGGGACACAGTGAGACTCTGTCTCAAAAAAAAAAAAAGCTTTTAACTACTTCCTGAAAGATTCTGGAGCAGAATCCCAATCAATCTTCTACTATATTAAATATTCCCAGATCCTACCATAGATTCTGACAAAGAGAAACACAGCCTTTTAAAAAAAACTTTCATTTGTGGAGAAATATATAACCATTAAGAACTTCTGGCTGGGTGCGGTGGCGCCTATAATCCTATAATCCCACTTCTGGAGGCTGAGGGCAAGGATCACTTGAGGCCAGGAATTTGAGACCAGCCTGGGCATCATAGTGAAACCCTATCCCTACAAAAAAAATTTAGCTGAGTATACCTGTAGTCCTTGAGAAAAGTTTTAGGTTATAGTGAGCTAGAACTACCACAGACCAAGACCATCGTCTCGAAGTGCTTCTAATGTAATCACTTCTATCAGTCATCTCAGATACATTTACCTGATATTCACCTTTACCTGAGGATGAATACATGATGGGTTTGCACATTGAAATAATTATTTATGACTATTAGATTAACTACAAATTCTAAATGGTATTGTGCCATGCTTCTTTCTCAATACAACACTATCATGGTTTCAAACAGTTACATGCACACAACAATCTATAAGAAAAAAATAAAAACAAAGGCATACTTAGGGCTTGATGTAAGAGGAAAAAGGAAGTGGTATGTCTTATTATTTCAGCTGAAGAATAAGGAAGCAGGATCATTTATCAGCAAGCACCACCTTCATGGGCACATATCTAAAGGGCAAAATAATACTCAGGCTTTCATTTAAAAAAAAGTAGTACACAATGGTCTATAAGACTCATCCTTTCACTAATTCAAACCCAAAATCCAAGAAGAATAATTTGACATTTCCAATGTTTAAAGAAAAATTTCTTTTAAAAAACTATACTTCTGAATTCATGAGTAAAGTTTAACTAGAATGAGGGCTTTAAGAGTTATGATATGCAAACATATTAGTCATAATCTAAACACAGAAGCTGGAAGTTCCATAATATTTTATCACTCCTCTCATTCCTCTTTCCCCCAGAGGATCTTTACCTCTGTCAGAACTGCAGTTGCTTAAGCCAACACCCCAACTGCAAGCACCACTTTATTTTCTCCCTCATGCCACTGTTATATTCCTTTTTCCTGACTTAAAATTCACTCCATTACAACTTCCATAATGATGTTTCTATAACATCTACACATACAAACTGACTTATTTGATTAGTAAATAATGGAAAGTATACATAATAATGCTTAAAGAAAAATAAAATACCTGACTATTTCTAAAAAGCTACTACAAGTCCAAAGAATGAAGCACTCTAACACTGTTATGTGTAAAAAAGTTGCAATTCATTATTTAAAAACTGCAATTCATTCATTCAATTGCCCCACGATGGCTCATGCACTTTGGGAGGCTGAGACAGAAGGATTACTTAAGGCTAGGAGTTCCAAACTACTCCAGGCAACCTAGTAAGACCCCATAAAAATTAAGAAAAATGCCATACTACCCAAAGCAATCTACAGATTTATTACAATCCCTATCAAAGCACCAATGTCATATTTTATTTTTTTTTTCTTTTTTTTTTTTTTTTTGTAGAGACAGAGTGTCACTTTATGCCCTTCGGGTAGAGTGCCATGGCATCACACAGCTCACAGCAACTTCCAACTCCTGGGCTTAAGCGGTTCTCTTGCCTCAGCCTCCCGAGTAGCTGGGACGGCAGGAGCCCGCCACCATGCCCAGCTATTTTTTGGTTGCAGTTCAGCCGGGGCCGGGTTTGAACCCGCCACCCTCGGTATGTGGGGCCGGCGCCTTACCGACTGAGCCACAGGCGCCGCCCCCCCAATGTCATATTTTAAAGAGCTTGATAAAACAGTACTTCGTTTTATATGGAATCAGAAAAAAACTCAAATAGCCAATACATTACTTAGAAATAAAAACAGCACACAGCTATGATTTAATTTAAAAAAGAAAGAAAAACAAATCAGGAGGCATCACGTTACCAGAGTTCAGGTGATATACAAATCTATAGTGATCCAAACAGCATGGTACTGGCACAAAAATAGAGATGTAAATATATGGAACAGAATGGAGAAGCTAGAGATGAACTCAACCACATATCGTCATTTGATCTTTGATAAGCCTAACAAAAATATGCACTGGGGCTCAGCGCCTATAGCTCAGAGGCTAGGGCACCAGCCACATACACAGGGGCTGGCAGATTTGAACCCAGCCCGGGCCTGTCAAACAACAATGACAACTACAACAAAAAAAAATAGCCAGGCATTATGGCAAGCGCCTGTAGTCCCAGCTACTTGGAAGGCTGAGGCAAAAGAATCTCTTAAGCCCAAGAGTTTGAGGTTGCTGTGAACTGTCACGCCACAGCACTCTACCGAGGGCGACATGAAACTCTGCCTCAAAAAAAAAAAAATTTTTATATATATATATTTTTTCACCTGTTTCTATAAAAAAAAAAGAAGAAAAGAAAAATTAGCTGGGTACGGTGTCACAGTGCCTATAGTCCCAGATATTCAGACTGAGGCAGAAGGATTGCTTGAGGCTAGAAGTTCCAGACCACTTTGAGCAACACAAAGAGACCCTGTCTGTATAAAATACAAAAATAATTAGTTGGGTGTGGTGGCATGTGCCTGTAGTCCCAACTACTCAAAAGGCTGAAGCAGGAGGATTGCTTGAGCCCAGGGGCCAATTATGATTGCCCCACTGCACTCTAGCCTGGGTGACAGAGCAAGACCTATTTCTCTATAAATATAAAAGGAAAACCCTCCAATTTCCAATTCAAGGTTGTTACAATAGGTTAAAATTGAATTTAAATGTCTGACCCAAATGCCTCAAAACATGCCATCATTCCCAAACACAGTTGCAGAAATTTTGCATACTAATTGACAAATGTTTTGGGATCATAATATAGTTAACTAAATGCTAAGAAGGAATCAGAGGACTCACTTGAAAATATAATAGCTACAATAAGCTCGGTGCCTGTGGCTCAAGCGGCTAAACACCTGAGGTGGCCGGTTCGAATCCAGCCCGGGCCCGCCAAACAACAATGACAGCTGCAACCAAAAAATAGCCAGGTGTTGTGGCAGGCACCTGTAGTCCCAGCTAGTTGGGAGGTGGAGGCAGGAGAATTGCTTGAACCCAGGAGTTGGAGGTTTCTGTGAGCTGTGATGCCACAGCACTCTACCCAGGGTGACAGCTTGAGGCTCTGTCTCAAGAAAGAAAAAAAAAAGAAACTATAATAGCTACAATATACATAGCACCTACTATATGCTAGGCACTGTTGTAAGAGTTTATGTGTCAGTGGTACCTGTAGCTCAGTGGGTAGGGCACCAGCGGCATACACTGAGGCTGGCAGGTTCAAACCCGGCCCAGCTAAAAAAACAATGACAACTGCAACAACAGAAAAAAAAAAAAAAATAGCTAGGCATTGTAGTGGGTACCTGTGGTCCCAGCTACTTGGGAGGCTAAGGCAAGAGAATTACTTGAGCCCAAGACTTTAAGGTTGTTGTGAGCTGAGATGCCATGGCACTCTAGCCAGGATGACAGCTTGAGACTCTGTCTAAAAAAAAAAAAAAAAGGAGTTTATGTGTGTGTATAATCTCATTTCAATAGTACAAAGAAATTCTAAGAGATAGGGGTTATAATTCTAATTTTAAGGTGAAAACTGGCTTTGAAAGATTAAAAAGGGTTCATGTCAAGATGGTATAGTAAATTCACCCAAATAACAATTCTCTCTCTCTCTCTCTTTATATATATGTGTATATGTGTGTGTGTGTGTGGCGGTTTGAACCCGTCACCCTTGGTATATGGGGCCGGTGCCCTACTCACTGAGCCATAGGCACCACCCACAGAAACCTGTTTCTAACTGGTAGCTTTTGAGCACTACAAAAATAGATAGCCCTCAGCCTGGGCAACATATCAAGACTCTGTCTCCACAAAAAATTTAAAAATTAGTTGGGCACAATTGTGCACGCCTGCAATCCTGAGTACTCGGGAGGCTACAGGAGGAAGACTGCTTGAGTTCAAGGGTTCAAGGCTACAGTGCATTATGATCAGGCCACTGTACTCTAGCCTGGGCAAAGAAACAAGACCCTGTCTCAAAAACCAAAATAGCACCCAGATTTCTCACAGCTCAAGAAAAGTGAATTCATAACTAAATTACTAATAGTCAACTAGGCCTTGGCTCGGTGCCTGTACCTCAAGTGGCTAGGACGCCAGCCACATACACCAGAGCTGGTGGGTTCAAATCCAGCCCGGGCCCACCAAACAACAATGACAACTACAACCAAAAAATGGCCGGGAGTTGTGGTGGGCACCTGTAGTCCCAGCTAATTGGGAGGCTGAGGCGAGAGAATAACTTAAGCCCACGAGTTGGAGGTTGCTGTGAGCTGTGATGCCACAGCACTCTACCCAGGGTGACAGCTTGAGCCTCTGTCTCAAAAAAAAAAAAAAAAAAATAGTCGACTAGGCCTAAACAAACTTTAAGTGACATGGAATCTCACAAATATAACCTTCCTATTATCAGCCAGACACAGAACTTTCCTCCTACTAGGAAGGGAGTGGTTTCCAGTGTTAGAGTGACACAATTGAAAAGCTCTAAAAAAAAGTTAAAATAGTCTTAAGATAATAACTTGAAATAAAAAGTATGCTTTAGTAAAATAAACATCAAATTAGTTATCCAACCCTTAAATTCTAGAGCTGCCTGTGCCACTATCACAGCTGGTCAACTTTAGCTAACTAACCTACCTAAGGTTTCAAGTTCTTCAACTATAAAATAAGGACCCTTTATGAAGTCTCTTGAGCTCCTCTAATTCTAACATTATAACATTCTATTAAACCCATGATAGGAATGTTTGTTAAGTATAAGTGTTTACATAGTATTTAAGAGCTTCAAAAAACTTTACCAGTGCTAATAATGCCTGTTCACCACTTTCTCTTCCCCCAAAAGTCACATAAATAGAATTTTAAAACATTTTCTGAGACATCTCCAAAATAATTTTAATATGGCAACATAATAAAATTTAGCTTTAATTAATTAAGGTATAATTTATATACACGAAAATTCTTTGTTTTTGTTTTTTTTTGAGATGGTCTCAAGCTATCACCCTGGGTAGAGTACTGTGGTGCTGTAGCTCAAACTCATGGGCTCAGGTGATTCTCTTGTCTCAGCCTCCGGAGTAGCTATAGTCACCCAACACAATGCCCAGCTAGTTTTTCTATTTTTAGTAAAGATAGGGTCTTCCTCTTGCTCAGACTGGTCTCAAACTCCTGAGCTTGGGCAATCCTCCTGCCTCGGCCTCCCAAAGTACTAGAATTATAGGCATGGGCAACCATGTCCAGCCTTTAGTGTATACTTTTGAGTCTGAAAAACACATAGCCATGTAACCACCATAATCAAGACAAGAACAGATACAGAAGATATAGATCACTCCCCAAATTTCCATCATGCCCTTTGTTGTCAACCCCTGGCAACCACTAGTCAGTTCTTTCTCCCTATACTTTTACCTTTTCCAAAAGATCATAAGAATGGGGGGCGGCGCCTGTGGCTCAAGGAGTAGGGCGCCGGTCCCATATGCCAGAGGTGGCGGGTTCAAACCCAGCCCTGGCCAAAAACCAAAAAAAAAAAAAAGAAAAGATCATAAGAATGGAATCACATAGTATGTGGCCTTTTGAGGCTGGCTTCTTTCATTTAGCTTCATGCACTTGGTATCTATCAGTGTTGGTACACGTACTGTCAAGTAGTATTCCATTGTACGGATGGACCAAAGTTCATCAGTTCACCAGTTAAAGTGCATTTGTGTTATTTCCAGTTTTTGTCAATTATGACATTAGCATATAGATTTTTGTATGACTGTAAGTTTTCACTTCACTTGAGTAAATACCTAAGAATGAAAACTGTTGGTTATTATAGTAATAACTATAGTAATAACTATAGTAATAACTAATAACTATGTTTAATTGTTTTCCAGAGAGACTACAGCAACAATGACTAAGAGTTTGGGGGGCCTGATACGATGACTCATGGCTATAATCTTGGCATTCTGGGAAGCTGAGGCAGGAGGATCACTTCAAGTTAGAAGTTAGAAACCAGCCCCAGCAAGAGTGAGGTACTGCCTTTACTAAAAATAGAGAAAATTAGGCTGAGGCAAGAGGATCACTTTAGCCCAGGGGTTTGAGGTTGCAGTAAGCTATGATGATGCCACTATATTCTAGCCCAGACAACAGAGCAAGACTCTGTCAAAACAACAACAAAGAAAGAGGTTTTCAGTGTTTCTAAGGAAAAACAAGTGTAGCTCTTATGCCATAAATTTCAGAGAAAGATCCTAAGTAGATCCAGATATTTATCAGAGGAAATCATTTTCCTGTGTCCTATTTATAGAAAGTAGATGTTAACAAGGAAGTTGGTTTAATACATACTTGCATTTATCAAACAGACAATGATTTCTTTTTATTTTTTAGACAGACACTATGTCGCCCTCAGAGGGCTATGGCGTCACAGCTCACAGCAACCTCAAACTCTTGAGCTCAAGCCATTCTCTTGCCTCAGCCTCCCAAGTAGCTGGGACTACAGGCACCTGCCACAACGCCTGGCTATTTTTTGTTGCAGTTTTGGCAGGGGGCGGGTTCAAACCAACCACCCTTGGTATACCGGGTCGGTGCCCTACCCAGTGAGCCACAGGTGCTGCCCAGATTTCTTAATAGACTTTTAAATATGTCATGTTTGAAATCACACTCATGGGCGGCGCCTGTGGCTCAAGGAGTAGGGCACCAGTCCCATATGCCAGAGGTGGCGGGTTCAAACCTAGCCCTGGCCAAAAACCACACAAAAAAAAATGAAATCACACTCATAAGCCCAAACTCTGTTCAAGTATGTGTGTTTCAATAGATTTGAACTGTCTATTCACAATAGGAGATTTATAAGTGTTCAATTTTATGCAAAACAGATATTCTGGTCATTTTCCATGTAAAAGAGAAGGAAGCAGAGAGAGAAGACAAACATAGAAAAAGCTTTGAGCAGTACATTGAGCTCCACAGAGACAGCGCCGGGGCAAGTGAGAGCCAGACAGGCACTGGGCGACTCTGTGCCTTGCTGAGGAAAAATAACTAAACATGGGCAAAGGAGATCCTAAGAAGCCGAGAGGCAAAATGTCATCATATGCATTCTTTGTGCAAACTTGTCGGGAGGAGCACAAGAAGAAGCACCCAGATGCTTCAGTCAACTTCTCAGAGTTTTCTAAGAAGTGCTCAGAGAGGTGGAAGACCATGTCTGCTAAAGAGAAAGGAAAATTTGAAGATATGGCAAAGGCGGACAAGGCCCGTTATGAAAGAGAAATGAAAACCTATATCCCGGGCGGCGCCTGTGGCTCAAGGGGTAGGGCGCCGGTCCCATATGCCGGAGGTGGCGGGTTCAAACCCAGCCCCGGCCAAAAAAAAAAAAAAAAAAAAACATGCAAACCTATATCCCTCCTAAAGGGGAAACAAAAAAGAAGTTCAAGGATCCCAATGCACCCAAGAGGCCTCCTTCGGCCTTTTTCTTGTTCTGTTCTGAGTATCGCCCAAAAATCAAAGGAGAACATCCTGGCCTATCCATTGGTGATGTTGCAAAGAAGCTGGGGGAGATGTGGAATAACACTGCTGCGGATGACAAGCAGCCTTATGAAAAGAAGGCTGCAAAGCTGAAGGAAAAATACGAAAAGGATATTGCTGCATACCGAGCTAAAGGAAAGCCTGATGCAGCGAAAAAGGGAGTCGTCGAGGCTGAAAAAAGCAAGAAAAAGAAGGAAGAGGAGGAAGATGAGGAAGACGAAGAGGATGAAGAGGAGGAGGAAGATGAAGATGAAGATGAAGAAGATGATGATGATGAATAAGTTGGTTCTAGCGCAGTTTTTTTTTTCTTGTCTATAAAGCATTTAACCCCCCTGTACACAACTCACTCCTTTTAAAGAAAAAAATTGAAATGTAAGGCTGTGTAAGATTTGTTTTTAAACTGTACAGTGTCTTTTTTTGTATAGTTAATGCACTACCGAATGTGTCTTTAGATAGCCCTGTCCTGGTGGTATTTTCAATAGCCACTAACCTTGCCTGGTACAGTATGGGGGTTGTAAATTGGCATGGAAATTTAAAGCAGGTTCTTGTTGGTGCACAGCACAAATTAGTTATAAATGGGGATGGTAGTTTTTTTCATCTTCAGTTGTCTCTGATGCAGCTTATACGAAATAATTGTTGTTCTGTTAACTGAATACCACTCTGTAATTGCAAAAAAAAAGTTGCAGCTGTTTTGTTGACATTCTGAATGCTTCTAAGTAAATACAATTTTTTTTATTAAAAAAAAAAAGAAAAAGCTTTGATCCTTCCAACTCATTTGTTCAACTAGACCCTCAAAAATGATTCTTAGTCCTTTTTTTTTTTCTTTTTTTAGAGACAGAGTCTCACTTCATCGCCCTCGGTAGAATGCCATGGCATCACAGCTCACAGCAACCTCCAGCTCCTGGGCTTAGGCGATTCTCTTGCCTCGGCCTCCCAAGTAGCTGTGACTACAGGCACTCACCACAAGGCCCAGCTATTTTTTGTTGTTGCAGTTTGACCAGGGCTCGGTTTGAACCCGCCACCCTTGGTATATGGGGCCGGCGCCCTACCCACTGAGCCACAGGCGCCGCCCTGATTCTTAGTTCTTAATCAGACAATCAATTTATGAAATCATCTACTTTCTCCCTATCCATCTCCTGGGTTCATTCTCTCGTTTGTCTTATATCTCACAGTTCATCAATATGCCTCCCATGTCTCTCCTCGTCCCTCTCTCCCAACCACACTGCAGCCAACCTTCTCTATTAATGTAACAGAGATGAATACTGTACAAAATCTAACATCTAGACAAACTGGTTATGTCAAAAATTCACAATCAAAATCTCAATCACAATGTTACTATACAAGCTTCCTGTAGTTTTACTATGTACCTTTCCCAGTCTTTAAATATCTCATCCCTCTTCTCCATTTCTCCCACCCCTTTTAAGACACTTTCATTAAGAAAATAGTAGTTGGGCGGTGCCTGTGGCTCAGTGAGTAGGGTGCCGGCCCCATATGCCGAGGGTGGCAGGTTCAAACCCAGCCCCGGCCAAACTGCAACAAAAAAATAGCCGGGCGTTGTGGCGGGCGCCTGTAGTCCCAGCTACTCGGGAGGCTGAGGCAAGAGAATCGCGTAAGCCCAAGAGAGGTTGCTGTGAGCCGTGTAACGGCACGGCACTCTACCGAGGGCGGTACAGTGAAACTCTGTCTCTACAAAAAAAAAAAAAGAAAATAGTAGTAAGTACAATGTACATTATTTGGTAGACTGATAAACTAAAAAACCCAGATCTCAATATACACAATATAATCATGTAACAAAACTGCACTTGTGTTCCCTAAATATACTGAAATTAATTAATTTTTTGAGACAGAGTTTTACTCTGTCACCTAGGGTAGAGTACCATGGCATCACAGCTCACAGCAATCTCATACTCTTGGGCTCAAGCGATGCCCTTGCCTCAGTTTTTCCTTCTTTTTTTTTTTAATGAGACAGAGTCTCACTTTGCCGCCCTTGGTAGAGTGCCGTGGTATCATAGCTCACACCAACCTCAAACTCTTGGGCTCAAGCAATTCTCTTGCCTCGGCCTCGCAAGTAGCTGGGACTACAGGTGCCCACCACAATGCCTGGCTTTTTTAGAGATGAGGTCTTGCACTGGATCAGGCTGGTCTCAAACCTGTGAGGCAATCCACCCGCCTCAGGCAATCCATCCACCTCAGCCTCCCAGAGTCTTAGGAGCCACTGCACCCAGCCCCTCAGTTTTTCATTTGTATTTATTTATTTATTTTTTTAAGAGACAGAGTCTCACTTTATCGCCCACAGTAGAGTGCCTTGGCTTCACAATTCATAGCAACCTCCAACTCCTAGGCTTAAGCGATTCTCCTGCCTCAGCCTCCCAAGTAGCTGGGACCACAGGCACCGGCCACAACTCCCGCCACTTTTTTGCTGCAGTTTGGCTGAGGCCAGGTTCAAACCCATCACCCTCGGTATATGGGGCCGGCACCCTATCCACTGAGCCACAGGCAATGCCCCAGTTTCTCATTTTTCATAGAGACGGGGTATCGATCCTGCTCAGGCTAGCCTTGAATTATGAGCTTAAATAATCCACTTGCCTTGGCCTCCCAGAGTGCTAGTATTACAGGCCTCCGCCACTGTACATAGACAACATATTGAAATTTTAAAAAAGAAAACAGTAGCCATCAGATAGAAGCTCCTCATTCTTTAACTAAATCTATAAGTCATCTCTCCCCAGAATGAACCAGTCATTTCCTTCTCCCCTACTTTAAAATAGAGTAAGCATCTTTGATTACTGATTACTACCAAAGGTCTCTCTAAAGTTTGCTCTTTGTATCCTTTCATGTAAAGATCTCCTTTCTCAGCCTGAGCAAGAGCAAGATCCCATTTCTGCAAAAAACAAAAAAATTAGCCAAGCATCGTGGTACAAGAGCCTATAGTCCCTGCTTCTTGGAGGCTGAGGCAGGAGGATCACTTAAACACAGCAGTGTGAGGTTGCAGTGAACTAAAATGATGCCATGCATTCTAGCCTTGGTGACAAGGTGAGACTCATATATATATAAAATATATATTGCTCTCACTGTTTTCTTCTTGCTCCCCTAAAATCTAATTAATAATCATGAGATAGTAGCCAAATGATCTTTAAAACTGTAAATCATATTTGTTATTCCCTGCTTAAAATCCTTCAATGGGGCAAGCCATTGCATTTAGAATAAAATCCAAATCCTTTACAATAAACTATAAGACACTATAAGGCATCTTTACACCTATCTAACCTTATTAAAAGCTATTTTTCCTCACCCACACTAAGCACTAGCTTTCCCCCAAATTAAACTTCTTTCCCACTTTAGAGTTTCCCGTATGCAGAAAATGCATTACCTCCAGCTTTTTTTCTTTTTCTGAGACAGAGTCTCATTCTTTTGCCCAAAAGAAGGCTAGAGTACCATGATACCTCAGCCTATCTCAGAGTAACCTCAAACTCCTGGGCTCAGGCAACAGTCCCCCTGAGTAGCTGGAATTATAGAAACCCACCATAATGCCTGGCTAATTTTTCCATTTTTCCTAGAGATAGGGGTCTCAATCTTGCTCTGGCTGGTCTCACACTCCTGAGCTACAACAATCCTCTCACCTTAGCCTTCCAGAGTGCTAGCATTACAGACATGAGTTACCATGCCCAGGTGATCTACCTCCAGCTCTCTGTACAGTGGCTCCTTCTAATCCTTTATATCAATCTAAATGTCAACCCTAAATGTGGCTTTCACCAACAAGATCAAAACCAGTTCCCTTTTTGTCTACCAGCAAGATGTTTAGAAAAGGAAAATAAAAACCACAAAAAACTGGTTCCCCTTTATTCTCTCATTATAGCATCCTATTCATTATATTCTTTTTTTTTTTTCGCAGTTTTTGGCCAGGGCTGGGTTTGAACCCACCACCTCCGGCATATGGGGCCGGTGCCCTACTCCTCTGAGCTACAGGCGCCACCCTTCATTATATTCTTTATCACATATTCTTCTTACGGAAGAAGTGGGGGGTCCTACTACGTCTTGGAAGGATAACAAAAAAAAGCATTCAAAGGAGACCAAAGAGCCTTAATAAAAAGACATTAAAAATGAAAAGTAGGGCAGCGCCTGTGGCTCAGTGAGTAGGGCACTGGCCCCATATACCAAACCTGGCCCCAGCCAAACAGCAACAAAAAAATAGCCAGGCGTTGTGGCAGGTACCTATAATCCCAGCTACCTGGGAGGCTGAGGCAAGAGAATCACCTAAGCCCAAGAGCTGGAGGTTGCTGTGAGCTGTGACACCATAGCACTCTACCAAAGGTGACAAAATAAGACTCTGTCTCTTAAAAAAAAAGGAAAAGTAGAGGGTATACGGAGAAGTTCAAAAACTTAACATATCCAGGTGTGGTGGCTCATACCTAATAATCCCAGCACTTTGGGAGACCAAGGCAAAAGGGTCACTTGAGGCAGGAGCTTGGGACAAGCCTAGCAACACAGTGAAACCTTGCCTATACAAAAAAATTATAGCTGGAGCTGCACAGTGGCTCATGCCTATAATCCTAGCACTCTGGGAGGCCAAGGTAGGTGGACTGCCTGAGCTCACAGGTTCAAGATCAACCTAAGCCAGAGCAAGACCTCATCTCTAAAAATAGCCAGGTGTTGTGGCGGGCGCTGTGGCGGGTGCCTGTAGTCCTAGCTACTTGGGAGACTGACATAAGAGAATGGCTTGAGCCCAACAGTTGGAGGTTGCTGTGAGCTGTGACAACACAGCACTCTACTGAGGGTGACAAAGTTGAGACCCAGTCTCTAAAAATAAATTAAAAATAAAAATAAAAAGTTAGCCAGGCAGGGTGGCACATGCCAGTAGTCCTAGCTATTTGAGAGACTGAAGTAGGAGGATTGCTTGAGTCCAGGAGTTCCAGACTGTAGTGACCTATCTACATTACCCAACTCCAGTCTGGTGACAGAGTGGGGCCTTGTCACTGAAGAAAAAAAAAAAAAAAAAGCCACAAATCAAGATCATTTCAGCTAGAATATGTAGGAACTATAAAGTCCTGCTGTGCAGTATTTGGTAAGATTAGTTAGGAAATAGGACAACAAAATTTTCAGTAAGGCCGATACAAAAGTCAACCACACTACCATAAAATGAAAGTATAGCTAATGTCCTTTTCAGGTCTAAATTTCTTTTTCTTTTTTTTTTTTTTTTTTTATGCAAACAGCAAGAGGATTTTATTCCAGCATGCTGGGGCTTGACTCGCAACTCTTTTAGGAGCCGAGGAGTCAAGCATTCAGGTCTAAATTTCAAATGATGGTACTCATATACACAACTAGTTTTAAAGTAAAAAGTGTTCATTAAAGGAATGTTTCATCAATCTCACATGAATTTATCATGATTTTTAATGGTGTTTTAAGCTACCTGTCTAAATAATAATTTAAAAACATACCCTTTCTAAAATTTTTACCCAAAAGGAGTATGGGATGGGGGGAAAAGAAGAAGGATAGACTGCAAGATATTTGGTATTACACCCTGTGCAAAATTCCATAGTAATTTAACTAAACACCTTTAAAAGGAAAAGCCAAGTATTTAGTAGCACTCTCAAAAGCTGTCATAATTTTACTGATATTAACTTGTGGCACTCTGTTATTCATAGCCTTTATACAGTATAACTGTTTTCACTATTTCACTCAATAAGACTGCACTGATTACTGGCCATGGTGGGTCTCATCTTCTCATCTGTAATCCCAGCATTTGGAGAGAGGATCACTTGAACCCAAGAGCTCAGCCTGGGCAACCAGAGAGAGATCCTCTCAAAAAAAAAAACAGATGATAATGAAGAAGAAGAAACAAAAAACCTAGAAAAGTTAAGACATTTAGCCAAATCCTACCAAGTGTGGTAGCACAGGAATTAAACTTGAGTAGCATGATGTATTTATTCATCAATTTACATTCACTCATACAATGTATACATAAACTCTTTTCATTCACCCCAACTTCTTAAAGTCACCTATGATAGCAACAATTACACCAAATCAGAAATAGGGAAAGTCACAAAAGATTTGGTGAAGAAATAGCCAATAAATACTTTCGTTTTGGCTTGGTCCCTGTAGCTTAGTAGCTAGGGTGCCACCCATACACCAGAGTTGGCAGGTTTGAATCCAGCCCGGGCCTGCCTAACAACAATGACAACTACAACCCAAAAATAGCCAGGCATTGTGGCAGGTGCCTGTAGTCCCAGCTACTTGGGAGGCTGAGGCAAGAGAATTGCTTAAGCCCAAGAAGTTGAGGTTGCTATAAGCTGTGATGCCACGACACTCTACCAAGGGTGACATAGTGAGACTCTATCTCAAAAACAAACAAACAAGGTGGCACCTGTGGCTCAAGAAGTAGGGTGCCAGCCCCATATGTCTTGGCAAAGTAACTAAGAAAATGCGAGGAGGGCTATGTCAACTAATGAGATGAAAATGTGTCAAATATTCTATGAAACAAGTGTAGGGTGCCCCATGATCATATTGATGTACACAGCTATGATTTAATAAAATAAAATAAAATAAAAATAAATAAAAACAAACAAAAAAAACCTTTTATTTTCTGTGAAAGCCAGGTGTAGTGGCACATACCTGTAGTCCCAGCTACTCAAGAGGCTGAGGCAAGAGGACTGCTCAAATCCAAGAGAGTTTGAGGTTGTCGTGAGCTAGGATGCCATGGTACTATCCAGAGGGACAGAGTAAAACTCTGTCTCAAAAAAACAAAAAAAAGAAAAAAAAAAAAACCAAATTCAATTTTCTTTGAGACAGGCTCTCACCCTGTTGCCCAGGCTAGAAATTGGGCAAAAACTTTAGCACTCTCCTGGAAGATTAATCTTATCTAAACCCAAATTAGGGCAGCACCTGTGGCTCAGTGGGTAGGGCGCTGGCCCCATACAAGGAGGGTGGCAGGTTTGAACCCAGCCACGGCCAGCTAAAACAGCAGTGACAACTGCAACAAAAAATAGCCAGACATTGTGGCAGGCGCCTGTAGTCCCAGCTACTCGGGAGGCTGAGGCAAGAGAATCGCCTAAGCCAAAGAGTTGGAGGTTGCTATGAGCTGTGAAACTACAGCACTCTACTGAGGGGCGATAAAGTGAGACTCTGTCTCAATAAAAAAAAAAAACAAATTAATGACAAAGCATAGTTCCATGGTTTCAGAATGCAGAAAATTCAGACAGAAAGAACAGAATTTTAGATAGAACAACTATCATTCTCTTGTCAACATCATAAATACCTATGAATATCAAGTAGGTAATTAGTGCTATATTATTAGACCTATTAGGTCCAACATTTGCTTGTCAACTTCATATCTCAGTCAGTGTTTCCAGAGAATATTAACTTTAGATATTTTCATTTGGATATTCTCACAAAGACCAATTTAAACAAACACTGCTGAAAACTTTAAAGTAGTTTCAATTCTGAGACTCAATTAAGGTATAAGGAGAAATGACTTATCTTCCCTAGGAAAGCAATCTCAGGCTATTACGGTTGTACATCATCTGTTAATTCAAATAAAACTTCACTTCCATAAATCACCCTTGGCATACATAACAGAAGTGTTGGTAGTAAAAAGACTAGTAAAGAGCCTCTTTGCAAACTTGGACCACCACTACCACACAATTATATGCTATATAAAGAATGTGAAACTGTCTGGGCCCAGTGGCTCACGCCTGTAATCCCAGCACTGTGGGAGGATGAGGAGGGAGAAGTGCAGCGTTCGAGACTTGCCTGAGCGAGTGAGACCCCGACTCAAAAAAAAATGAAAAACCCTGCCTGAAATCCCAGTGGTTTCTGAGGCTGAGGCAGTGGGATGCCCACCCCGAGTCTGAGGTTACAGTGAGCTATGACGCCACTCCACTCTGCTTAGGGCATAGAGTTGGACTCTGTCTCAACAACAACAGCAACAAAAGCAAAGAAATCAAAATAAAAAAATAAGCAAGGTGGCTCGGCGCCTATAGCTTAGCAGCTAGGCCGCCAGCCACATACACCAGAGCTGGTGGGTTCAAACCCAGCCCAGGCCTGCCAAACAACAATGACAACTACAACAACAAAACAGCTGGGGCGTTATGGCAGGTGCCTGTGGTCCCAGCTACTTGGGAGGCTGAGGCAAGAGAATCACTTGGACCCAAGAGTTGGAGGTTGCTGTGAACTGTGACACCAGGGCACCCTACCAAGGGCGACACAAACTCTGTCTCAAAAAAAAAAAGCAAGGAAATTTAAAAAAAAAAGGTGAAACTGGGCGGCGCCTGTGGCTCAGTCTATAGGGCGCTGGCCCCATATGCCGAGGGTGGCGGGTTCAAACCCAGCCCCGGCCAAACTGCAACAAAAAAATAGCTGGGCGTTGTGGCGGGCACCTGTAGTCCCAGCTGCACGGGAGGCTGAGGCAAGAGAATCGCTTAAGCCCAGGAGTTGGAGGTTGCCGTGAGCTGTGTGAAGCCAAGGCACTCTACCGAGGGCCATAAAGTGAGACTCTGTCTCTACAAAAAAAAAAAAAGGTGAAACTAACTACATTTAAATTTACTCACCTTCATGATAAAAGTTAAGAATATGAGCTCCAGAGCCAAACTACCTAGGTTTAAATGCCAGTTCCACCACTTATTCTATCATATTAGGCAAACTGTTTACCCTCTGCCGCCTCAGATTCCTTACCTGGAAGATAACGATTATAATAGTATCCACATAGGAACTGCCATGAGGATTACATTAGTTAGTGCATGTGAAGTACTTAGATCCTGGAATATAGCATAGCTGCTACTAGTGTTAGTATCACTGCTATTATCTCATTCCTTACTAGACTATGAATTCAAATGTGTGGCTGAATACAAGAATAGTTTCCAAACCAGATCTGGCAATCAATTTATCTGTCTATCTATCTATATAGGATGAGATTGCTGTAGCTAGACTGCAGTGGACTCATCACAGGTCACTATAACTTCAAATTCCTGGGCTTAATAATCAATCCTCCTGCCTCAGCCTCCCAAGTATCTGGGACTACAGGGGTGCACCACAATCCCCTGCCTAATTTTTGTATTTTTGGTAGAGACAAGGGCCTCTCTATATTGCTCAGGCTGGTCTTCAAATCCTAGCCGCTAGTAATCTTTCTCCCTCAACTTCTCAAAGTGCTAGGATTGCAGACATGAACCACCATACGCAACCCAGATCATGCAATAAATTTTTGGTTTTTGAGATAGTCTCACTCCATTGCCCTGGGTAGACTACCATGGTATCATAGCTCACAGCAATCCCAAACTCTTGGGCTCAAGCAATCCTCCTGCCTCAGCCTCTGAAATACCTGGGACTACAGATGCCTGCCACAATGCCTGGCTAGTCTTTCTATTTTTAGTAGAGACAACAGGGTCTCCCTCTTGCCCAGTGGTCTCAAACTTCTGAGCTCAGGTGATCCACCCACTTTAGCCTTCCGAAGTGCTAGGATTATAGGTGTGGGCCACCATGTCCAGGTCAGATCATGCAATTTTAATGTCCCTAAATCAAATGATTTAATATACCAAATTCAGGCCAGACGCAGTAGTACACACCTGTAGTCCCAGCTACTTAGGAGGCTGAGGCAAGAGGACTGCTCAAGCCTAAGTGAGTTTGAGGTTGCTGTGAGCTAGGAAGAGACAACATACTACCTAGGGTGATAGAATGAGACTCCGTCGCAAACAAAAAAACAAAAAAGAAACAAAAACAAAAAAAGAAACCAAATTCAATTTTTTTTTTTTTTTTTTTGAGACAGAGTCTCACTCTGTTGCCCAGGCTAGAGTACAATTGCATTATTGTAGCTCACTGCAACTTCAAACTCCTAGGCTCAAACAGTCCTCCAGCCTCAGCCTTCCAAGTGCTGGGATTACAGGCATGAGCCACACCACACCCAGACAAATTAGCAAATATTTTTAAATAATTACATTACTGGGGCGGCGCCTGTGGCTCAGTCGGTAGGGCGCCGGCCCCATATACCGAGGGTGGCGGGTTCAAACCTGGCCCCGGCTGAACTGCAACCAAAAAATAGCTGGGCGTTGTGGCGGGCGCCTGTAGTCCCAGCTACTCGGGAGGCTGAGGCAAGAGAATCGCTTAAGCCCAGGAGTTGGAGGTTGCTGTGAGCTGTGTGAGGCCACAGCACTCTACTGAGGGCCATAAAGTGAGACTCTGTCTCTACAAAAAAAAAAAAATAATAATAATTACATTACTGGTAAAGCTTTGTATCTCATCTCATATACTACTAATGGGAATTTAAACTGGTATGACTTTCTAGATAGCAACTGTATAATATTTTGACTTGATAATTCCACTTACAGGAATCTATTCTGAAAATACAGAAACATAGACAAAATATTTATATTCACCAATATCCACTGAGGTTTTATTTGTAATAATTGGAAATTAAAAACCAGCTAGGGCTGGGTATAGTGGTACATGCCTGTAGTACTAGCTACTTGGGAGGCTGGGGCAGGAGGATGGCTTGAGCTCAGAAGCTCAAGGTTGCAGTGAACTATAATGGCACCAATGCACTCTAGCTGGGGGCAACAGAGCAAGATCCTATCTCAAAATAAATAAGTAAAATAAACAATCTAAATGTGAACAATATGAAAAGTCATTCCATAGGGCGGCGCCTGTGGCTCAGCGGGTAGGGCGCCGGTCCCACATGCCGGAGGTGGCGGGTTCAAACCCAGCCCTGGCCAAATTAAAAAAAAAAAAAAAAAGAAAAGTCATTCCATAAATGATGACATACCTATTAATGGAGTATCTTTCAGCTGTTTAAAACTGTTTTCAAATAATTACAATGATAATTAAATGCATATATTTTTAGGTAGATTCCAAAATTATGCAAACATTAAAAATATGCATGAGAAAAAAATAGAAAGAGACAATGAACGTTGATGGGTTTTAAAATGAATTAGGAGATAACATCATAAAAACCATAACTATAGGGCGGCGCCTGTGGCTCAGTGAGTAGGGCGCCGGCCCCATATGCCGAGGGTGGCCGGTTCAAACCCAGCCCCAACCAAACTGCAAAAAAAAATAGCCGGGCGTTGTGGCAGGCTCCTGTAGTCCCAGCTGCTTGGGAGGCTGAGGCAAAAGAATCGCGTAAGCCCAAGCGTTAGAGGTTGCTGTGAGCCGTGTGATGCCACGGCACTCTACCGAGGGCGGTACAGTAACACTCTGTCTCTACAAAAAAAAAACAAAAACCATTTAAATAGCCAGGCGTTGTGGCTGGCGCCTGTAGTCCCAGCTGCTCGGGAGGCTGAGGCAAGAGAATCATGTAAGCCCAAGAGCTGGAGGTTGCTGTGAGCCACGTGACGCCACGGCACTCTACCAAGGGCAAAAAAGTGAGACTCTGTCTCTACAAAAGAAAAAAAAAAACATAACTATATTTCACAAATGTACAACGACAACTACGATGAAAAAATAGCCAGGCGTAGTAGCAGGCACCGTAGTCCCAGCAACTCGGGAAACAAGAGGCTCGCTTAAACCCAAGAGTTTGAGGTTACTGTGAGCTGAGATGCCACAGAACTCTACCCAGGGTGACATAGTGAGACTGTCACAATTTAAAAAAAAAAAACATTATTTTTTCAAAGAAAGTTATATAAGTGTTAACCCTCACTAGGTCTAGTGGGGGGGACCAAAAGAATAAAAACATTCATCACAAACCACTAGTATTATTTCAGATACGAACACCCAACTTATGAAATGAAATCAAAGTCCTTCAGGGTATCCTAACAAAACTAAACTATAATCAAGAAAAAGGTACAGAATTCAGTTTAGTGCAAATATATAATAGCCATATTTAATTAGAACTAGGGAAAACAATTAGATGATTTTCCACAGAACTGAGCTTAGCTCTTTAACAAAGCAATAAAAGAAGAGAGGAAAGGGACTGCCAGAAGTCAAACCAGAAACCTGATTTCCCAAGAAATTAGTTCTTACTTGGCAAAGGACTGGTCTCTAAACAAACAAAACTCAGGGCGGCACCTGTAGCTCAGTCAGTAAGGCACCGGCCCCATATACCGAGGGTGACGGGTTCAAACCCGGCCCCGGCCAAACTGCAACCAAAAAATAGCCGGGCGTTGTGGCGGGCGCCTGTAGTCCCAGCTACTCGGGAGGCTGAGGCAAGAGAATCGCTTAAGCCCAAGAGTTGGAGGTTGCTGTGAGCTGTGTGAGGCCAAGGCACTCTACCAAGGGCCATAAAGTGAGACCCTGTCTCTACAAAAAAAAAAAAAAAAAAAAAGAAAGAAAGTTTCCTTTATAAAAAAAAAAAGAAAAAGAAAAAAGAAACAAAACTCAACAGAAGAGATGCATAAAACTCAAATACTATGTAAAAAAAAACGTATGCTTTCCCCTTTGCTCTTTTTTCCCCCTTTGCTCTTAAGATCTCCAAAGGAGAATAATGAATGCCTAATAACAAAAGGAAAAAAATTAAAAGCCCAATTTAGAGTTAACCTCTCCATAAAGAATAAGTTCCTTTCAAAATGCTAAGTAAATCTCACAACTTGTACAATAATCATTTTCCCGGCTTGCGGCCTGTGGCCCAAGCAGCTAAGGCACCAGCCACATATACCAGAGCTGGCAGGTCAAATCCAGTCTGGGCCTGCCAAACAACGACAACTGCAACCAAAAAATAGCCAGGCATTGTGGCAGGCGTCTGTAGTCCCAGCTACTTGGGAGGCTGAGGCAAGAGAATCACTTAAGCCCAGGAGTTGGAGGTTGCTGTGAGCTCTGATGCCACGGCACTCTACCCAGGGCAACAGCTTTGAGGCTCTGTCTCAAAAAATATATATATTTTTTTCCATTATTATTATTATTTTTTTTTAAGAGACAGAGTCTTACTTTGTCACCCTCGGTAGAATGCTGTGGCATACAACTCACAGCAACCTCCAGCTCTTGAACTTAGGCAATTCTCTTGCCTCAGCCTCCCGAGCAGCTGGAACTACAGGCACCTGCCACAACGCCTGGCTATTTTTTGTTTGCAGTTTGGCTGGGGCTGGGTTCAAACCCGCCACCCTCAGTATATGGGGCTGGCGCCCTACTCACTGAGCCATAGGCACTGCCCCTCTTTCAGCTATTTTTAAATTAAAAGTATAGGCCGGGATGGGCGGCGCCTGTGGCTCAGTGAGTAGGGCGCCGGCCCCATATGCCGAGGGTGGCGGGTTCAAACCCAGCCCCAGCCAAACTGCAACAAAAAGATAGCCGGGCGTTGTGGCGGGTGCCTGTAGTCCCAGCTGCTCGGGAGGCTGAGGCAAGAGAATCACATAAGCCCAAGAGTTAGAGGTTGCTCTGAGCCGTGTGATGCCATGGCACTCTACCCAAGGGTGGTACAGTGAGACTCTGTCTCTACAAAAAAAAAAAAAAATGTATAGGCCGTGTCCCAGTGGCTCATGGGTGTAATCCTAGCATTCTGGAAGGCTGAAGCAGGTGAATTGCCTGAGCTCAGGAGCTCAAGACCAGCCCCAGAAAGAGTGAAACCTCATCTCTACTAAAAAATAGAAAACTAGCCAGGCATAGTGGCTGGTGCTTGCAATCCCAGCTACTTGGGAGGCTGAAGCAAGGGGATCACTTGAGCATAAGAGTTTCAGGTTACTGTGAGCTATGATGACATCATGGCAATCTATCCAGGAGACAAGAGTGAGAGACTATCTCAAAAATAATAATAATTAAATTAAATTTAAAAAGTAATATGCTTGGCTCAGCGCCTGTAGTACAGTAGCTATGGCGCCAGCCAAATACACGGAGGCTGGCAGGTTCAAGACTGGCCCGGACCAGGTAAACAACAATGACAACTGCAAAAAAAAAAAAAAAAAAAAAAATAGCCAGTAGTTGTGGCAAGCACCTGTAGTCCCAGCTACTTGGGAGGCTGAGGCAACAGAATCGCTTAAGCCCAAGAGTTTGAGGTTGCTGTGAGCTGTGAGGCCACAGCACTCTACTGAGGGCAATAAAGTGAGACTCTGTCTCAAAAAAAAAACAGGTAATATGTCATTTCTAACCTTTGACTAGGATTACATGGAAAAGTGCATTTTAATTTTTCTTTCTTTTTCTTTCTTTTTTTTTTTGAGACAAAGAGTCTCATGCTTGTCGCCCTGGGTAGAGTGCCATGGCATCAAAGCTTACAGCCACCTTAAACTCTTGGGGTCAATAAATATTCTTGCCTCAACCTCCCAAGTAGCAAAGACTACAGGTACCTCTAAAATGTCTGGCTAGTTTTCTATTTATTAGAAGAAACAGGGTCTCAGGCTGGTCTGGAACTCCTGAGCTCAAGCAATCCACCCGCCTCAGCCTGCCAGAGTGCTAGGATTACAAGCGTGAGCTACCATACCTGGGCTATTCCTGAAATTCTAAACCACTTCCCTAAACAATATGACTGCAACTGCCACAGTAGACCAAAAGACCAACAAATTGCTACTAGGAAAAATTAGTAACAGAACAGAAAATTTTATTAAACTTTGTAACCAATAAACAAAAAAATAATGGTCTCAACAAAGTATGCTAATCAAAACTGCACATTATATACAGCAAAATAGGATATGTAAAATTCTAGACAATGCAGGGCGGCACCTGTGGCTCAGTCGGTAAAGCGCCAGCCCCATATACCGAGGGTGGTGGGTTCAAACCCGGCCCGGCCAAACTGCAACCAAAAAATAGCCGGGCGTTGTGGCGGGCGCCTATAGTCCCAGCTGCACGGGAGGCTGAGGCAAGAGAATCGCTTAAGCCCAGGAGTTGGAGGTTGCTGTGAGCTGTGTGAGGCCACAGCACTCTACAGAGGGCCATAAAGTGAGACTCTGTCTCCACAAAAAAAAAAAAAAATTCTAGACAATGCAAAATAATCTGTAATGACAAAGAAAAGATCAGGGGTTGCCTCTGGGATTGATTGGAAAGGGAGAGATGGATTACTGAGGGGCACAAGACAACTTTTAACTGATGATTACATTTTTTACTTCACTTGCAGTATATACATATGTAAAAATTCATCATATTGTACACTTTAAGTATGTGCAGTTTCACTGTATTTCAATTATACTGGAATAAAGCTATCAAAAAATGCATATTCTATGATGACTGAAGAGAAGTATGTATACTAGTTTTTCTTACCCAAACATGACATTTGAAAAACAAATGAAAACAGGAAGCTGAGAGGTTTAAAGTGTGACAAACTTTTTGTTAAAAGTCAAAATATTTAACTGACCCACATATGGCAATAGCTGAATTTTTAGTATCCACTAATGGAGCAAATAGTCAAAAAGCAACCAAAAGCTACTCTAAATTCAGTCCAGCCTTTAAAGATCTTTTTAAAGTACTTCTATGTATATAAATGTTTAGAACATAATACTGTAGTCTACAAATAATATTTGATGAAACTCATGGGTTTGAGACTCTTTGACTAACAGAAAACATCCACCCAAACCCACAGATCTAGAGGTACAAATTGAGAACTATTGATAAAGACATTCAGTGCAGTACTTAAATAGTAACTTCAGTAAAACCCAATGAAGAGTCCTTTTCATGTCTAAATTAAGTTTAAGTTTCACAGTACAATTTAATACACAAGATCCACATTTAAAAAAATCCCAAAAAAGCTTCTACCTCCTATCTGCTTCATTAAAAATGCTGAATCCTAGGCGGCGCCTGTGGCTCAGTCGGTAAGGCGCCGGCCCCATATACCAAGGGTGGCGGGTTCAAACCCGGCCCCGGCTGAACTGCAAAAAAACCCAAATAGCCGGGCGTTGTGGCAGGCGCCTGTCGTCCCAGCTACTTGGGAGGCTGAGGCAAGAGAATCGCTTAAGCCCAGGAGTTGGAGGTTGCTGTGAGCTGTGTGAGGCCACGGCACTCTACCGAGGGCCATAAAGTGAGAGACTCTGTCTCTACAAAAAAAAAAAAAAAAAAAATGCTGAATCCTTACACGAGCAACTAACGTTTACTGAGCGTTTACTGTTAGCTAAGCATTAGTTGTTTAATGTTATGTGGATTATCTTATATACTCACCAAAGTGACTTTGCAGATGAGAAAACTGAAGCTAAGAGTTAAGCTGCCCTACAGCTGAGGGCGGCGCCTGTGGCTCAAAGGAGTAGGGCACTGGTGAGGTGGTGGGTTCAAACCCAGCCCTGGCTAAAACTGCAAAAAAATTAAAAAAAAAATAAAGAAGTACAGCTGAATTCGAATTCAGGAAATAGAAGTTGATTTTACTATACCATCTCCTTTAGTTGATGTCATAAACTGCTAGTCCCCGATGCATCAGTACATTTATGTACATCAGAGAACAGCAGAAAAGATAGTTAGGACTGCAAAAAAATTTCCAACTTTCTGAAGAAATTTAGTATCACAAAATAACTTTTTAAAAAATCCTCAATATGGGGTGGCGCCTGTGGCTCAATGAGTAGGGCGCCGGACCCCTATGCTGAAGGTGGCGGGTTCAAACCCAACCCCAGCCAAACTGCAACCAAAAAATGGCCGGGCGTTGTGGCGGGCGCCTGTAGTCCCAGCTGCTCGGGAGGCTGAGGCAAGAGAATCGCGTAAGCCCAAGAGTTAGAGGTTGCTGTGAGCCGTGTGACGTCATGGCACTCTACCCAAGGGTGGTACAGTGAGACTCTGTCTCTACAAAAAAAAAAAAAAAAAAAATCCTCAATATGGCTCAGTGCCTATAGCTTAGCAGCTAGGGCACCAGCCATGTACACCAGAGCTGGCAGGTTCGAATCCAGCCAGGGCCCACCAAACAATGACAACTACAACCAAAAAAAAAAAACTAGCCGGGCTTATGGCGGGCTTCTGTAGTCCCAGCTACTTGGGAGGCTGAAACAAGAGAATTGTTTAAGCCCAAGAGTTTGAGATTGCTGTGAGCTGTGACACCACAGCACTCTACCCAGGGCAACAGCTTGAGACGCTGTATCTAAAAAAAAACCTCAATATAGGCCGAGTCAGTGGCTCACACCTGTAATCCAAGCACTTTGGGAAGTTTAGGTGGGTGGATTGCCTGAGTTCACAGATTCAAGACCAGCCTGAGCCAGAAGGAAACCTCATCCCTAAAAATAGCCAGGCATTGTGGTGGGCACTTGTGGTCCCAATTACTTGGGAGAATCACTTGGGACCAAGAGTTTGAGGTTGCTGTGAGCTATGACACCAAAGCACTCTTACCTAGAGACAGAGTCTTGCAAAACAAACAAACAAAAAATCCTCAATATGACAAAATACTAACTGTATGGTTTCTTAAACTAGTCTAGAATGTTACAGAAAGATACCATTTAAAAATGAACAGCATCGGCGGCGCCTGTGGCTCAATGAGTAGGGCGCCAGCCCCATATGCCGAGGGTGGTGGGTTCAAGCCCAGCCCTGGCCAAACTGCAACCAAAAAATAGCCAGGCGTTGTGGCAGGCGCCTGTAGTCCCAGCTGCTCGGGAGGCTGAGGCAAGAGATCGCGTAAGCCCAAGAGTTAAGAGGTTGCTGTGAGCCGTGTGACGCCACGGCACTCTACCTGAGGGCGGTACAGTGAGACTCTGTCTCTACAAAAAAAATAAAAAAATGAACAGCATCTGATATAACATGTTAATGTTAGTATTTTTAGAAATTGAGATTAGTCACAAAAACGAACACTTACAGTTCATTTGCCTGCCAATATTTTCTTTCTTTTCTTTTTTTTTGTTTTTTTGAGGCAGAGTCTCACTATGTCGCCCTCAGTAGAGTGCCGTGGCATCTTAGCTCACTGCAACCTCAAACTCTTAGGCTTAAGAGATTCTCTTGCCTCAACCTCCCAAGTACCTGGGACTACAGGTGCCTGCCACAACACCCAGCTATTATTTTTGTTGCCGTTGTCGTTGTTTAGCAGGCCCAGGCCAGTTTCAAACCCACCAGCCCCAGCGTATGTGGCTGGAGCTGCAACCACTGTGTTATGGGTGCTGGGCCCGAATATTTTCAATATAGCATTCAGGACTGGCCTTGCAAGAGTAAGAAAGACTTCACTGTTACAGGAAATATCATTCCTTCATACCACCAAAAATAATATTCAAAATTAACTCTTTAATCACTCAAAAATTATTTTGCCTGCAGTCCCAGCTACTCAGAAGACTGAGGTGGGAGGATCATTTGAGCACAGGAGTTCCAGACCAGGCTGGGTGCTCACACCTGTAATCCTAGCACTCTGAGAGGCCAAGGCAGGTGAATTGCATGAACCTAGGAGTTCAAGACCATCCTGAGCAAGAGCAAAAGCAAGAGCAAGACCTTGTCTCTAAAAATAGCCAGGCACTGGGCAGCACCTATGGCTCAGTGAGTAGGGCGCTGGTCCCATATGCCAAGGGTGGAGGGTTCAAACCCAGCCCCAGCCAAACTGCAACAAAATAATGGCCAGGCCTCGAGGCAGGCACCTGTAGACCCAGCTACTCAGGAGTCTCACACAGGAGACTCACCTGGGCCCAGGAGTTGGAGGTTGCTGTGAGCTGTGTGAGGCCACAGCACTCTACTGAGGGCGATAAAGTGAGACTCTGTGTTACAAAAAAAAAAAAGCCAGGCGCTATGGTTTGTGCCTGTAGTCCCAGTTACTCAGGAGGCTGAGGTGAGAGGATTGCTTGTGCCTAAGAGTTTGAGGCTGTTGTGAGCTATGACACCACAGCACTCTACCGAGGGTGACAAAGTGAGCCTCTGTCTCAAAAAATAAACAAACAGTTCCAGATCAGCCTGGATGATGCAGTGAAAGCCTATCTCTAAAAAGAAAAAAAAAAAAGGCTTGGCGTGCCAGCCACCTGAGGGGGGCAGGTTCGAACCCAGCCCGGGCCTTCCAAACAACAATGACAACTACAACAACAACAAAAAATAGCCAGGCGTTGTGGCAGACACCTGTAGTCTCAGCTACTTGGGAGGCTGAGGCAAAAGAATCTCTTAAGCCCAAGAGTTTCAGGTTGCTGTGAGCTGTAACGCCATGGCACTCTACCAAAGGCAACATGAGACTCTATCTCAAAAAATAAATAAATAACAAAATCAATAAATAATGTTCAATTGTTTTCTCTAGTAGTGGGGTTAATGGTTTCCACTGTTGACAAAAACTCATGTGTATTTGGTACCAGGTATAGTCATCCCTCAGTATCTGCAGGGTATTTGTTCCAGGGCTCCTTGAAAATCAAAATTCATAGATACCCCAGTTCCTTACATATAAATTACATAGTACAGTCAGTCCTCTGCATCTGCTGATTTGGCATCCATGGATTCAACCAATCTTGGACAGAAAATATTTGAGGAAAAAAATGGATGGTTATAAAAGACTTTATCCGGCTAGGCATGGATCTCAGGGATGGGATCCTCCTGCCTCAGCCTCCCAGAGCATTAGGATTATAGGCGTGAGCCTATTATAGAAGTTCAAGACCAACCTGAGGTTCAGCGCCTGTGGCTCAAGCAGCTAAGGCGCCAGCCACATACACCTGAGCTAGCGGGTTCAAATCTAGCCCAGGCCCACCAAACAACAATGGCAGCTGCAACCAAAACATAGTCGGGTGTTGTGGTGGGTGCCTGTAGTCCCAGCTACTAGGGAGGCAGAGGCAGGAAAATCGCTTGAGCCCAGGAGTTGGAGGTTGCTATGAGCTGTAATGCCACAGCACTCTACCCAGGGCGACAGCTTGAGGCTCTGTCTCAAAAGAAAAAAGACCAGCCCCAGGCGGCGCCTGTGGCTCAAAGGAGTAGTGTGCTAGCCCCATATACCGGAGGTGCTGGGTTCAAACCCAGCCCCGGCCAAAAAAAAAAAAAAACGACCAGCCTAAGCAAGATCAAGACCCTGTCTCTACTAAAAATAGAAAAATTAGCCAGGCATTGTGGCAGACAACTGTAGTCCCAACTACGTGGGAGGCTGAGGCAATACAATCACTTCAACCCAGGAGTCTAAGGTTGCTGTGAGCTAGGCTGACACCATGGCTCCTTGCCTGGGCAACAGAGTAAGACTCTGCCTCTAAAAACTAAAACAAAAACAAAAACAAAAACAAAAACCTTTCTTTCCTTGTCATTATTCCCTCAACAATATAGCATAACAACTATTTACAAAGATATTTACAAAGAGGGCTTTTTTTTTTTTGCAGTTTTTGGCCGGGGCTGGGTTTGAACCAGCCCCCTCCAGCATATGGGGCTGGTGCCCTACTCCTTTGAGCCACAGGCACTGCCCCTACAAAGAGTTTTTACATGTTAAAAAATGATTTAAAGTATCTAGAAGAATGTGAAGAACGTGCCTAGGTTATATGCAACTACCACATCATTTTATATAAGGGACTAGAGATTTAGGTATGGAGGGGGCAGGTCCTGGAACCAATTCCCCGTAAATACTAAGAGAAAGTATTTGCATATAATTGATGCATATTCTATACATTTTAAATCATCTCTAGGTTACTTAACATTTCAAAACCTTTTTTTTATGCCAGGGTTGGAGTGTAGTGGCAGCTATTCACAGGTCTGACAACAGCTCACTGCAGCCTCAAACTCCTGGCTAAATTATAATACCTAATATAACATAAATGCCATCTAAACAATTGTTATACTGTGTTTATTTGTATTAGTTTTTATTGTTGTATTGTTATTTTATTGGTTTTTCCCCCCAAAATATTTTCAACTTACAGTTGGCTGAAATGAGGATATGAAACCCACAGATAAGGAGGGCAGACTGTAACATGCTAGACACACAGCCTGTAACCACACAACAAACTATTAGCTTCAATTATCCCATGTTTTAGTATTAATCCACCACACTAAACCAACCACAAAAACAAACTAAAGTGATGTTTAAAACATATGTAAAGGGTGGCGCCTGTGGCTCAACGGAGTAGGGCACCAGCCCCATATGCTGGAGGTGGCGGGTTCAAACCCATCCCCGGCCAAAAACTGCAAAAAAAAAAAAAACATATGTAAAGTGGGCGGCGCCTGTGGCTCAAGGAATAGGGCGCCGGTCCCATATGCCGGAGGTGGAGGGTTCAAACCCAGCCCCGGCCAAAAACCACAAAAAAAAAAAAACATATGTAAAGTTTTAAAAGTCAATTCTGGTTTTCCTAACTGCCACATTGTTTATATTCATATACCTGGAATATTAGTCCATCCTAGAAAGAGAATTCTATAATAGATCTAATATTGTTATAATTATCAATAATTAACAATTACCACTGGGCATGGTGGATCATGTCTATAATCCCAGCACTTGGGAGGCCAAGGCGGGCAGATTGCCTGAGCTCACAAGTTCTAGACCAGCCTGAGCAAGAGCAAGATCCCATCTCTAAAAAATAGCCAGGCATTGTGGTCGGCACCTGTAGTCCCAGCTACTTAGGAGATTGAGGCAAGAGGATTGCTTGAGCTCAAGAGTTTGAGGTTGCTGTGAGCTATCACACCATGGCACTCTACTGAGGGTGACCAAGTGAGACTGTCTCAAAAAAAAAAAAAAAAATTAAATTAAAATAAAAAATAATTAGCAATTACCACGTGTTGAGTACCCACTATAGGCAAGACACTATACAACATGCTTTTCATTTACTTCTCACCATTGACCTAATGAGGATAGCATAAGCTCATTTTATGGATGACAAAACTGAATGTAAGAGATGTGTAATAGGCCAGGCGCAGTGGCTCACACCTGTAATCCTAGCACTCTGGGAGGCCGAAGTAAGTGGACTGCTTGAGCTCAGGAGTTCAAGACCAGCCTGAGCAAAATCGAGACACACACACACACCCCATCTCTACTAAAAATAGAAAAACTAGCTGGGCATTGTGGCAAGTGCTTGCAGTCCCAGCTACTTGGGAGGCTGAAGCAGGAGGATCTTTTGAGCCCAAAAGTTTGAGGTTGCTGTGAGCTACAATGATGCCAGACTGAGACTCTGTATCAAAAAAAAAAAGAGGTTTAACAAACTGCCCAATTAGTAAATTAATGATGGGAGTCAGGATTCAAATACATGGTCATATAATGATATAATTTATAGGCTGAGCGAGGTAGTTCATGCCTGTAATCCCAGCACTTTGGGAGACCCAAGGCAGGAGGATTGGTTGAGGCCAGGAGTTCAAGACCAGCCTGAGCAATATAGTGAGACCCTGTTTCTACAAAAAAAATTAAAATTAGACAAGTGTGGTGGCCCACACCTGTAGTCTTCGATACTTGGGATGCTGACACAAGAGGATAGCTTGAGCAGAGAAGCTCAAACCCCAGTCCAAGCAACAGAGCAAGAACCTGTCTCGAAAAAATAAAGTAATACCAAGTTAACAGATGAAAAGCTAAATAAATAAATAATTTGGATTTTGTCCATTCTATCATGGTTCCCCTGGACACAAATGATGCCTTTTCCAATTTCATAACAGTTACAAGAATACTTTTTTTTTTTTGTGGTTTTTTTTGGCCGGGGCTGGGTTTGAACCCGCCACCTCCGGCATACGGGACTGGCACCCTACTCCTTGAGCCACAGGCGCCACCCACAAGAATACTTTTGTCATCTTCAGCTACTCTATGGTTCTGTGAGATCCTAGGTTGAAAAAAAGTTTTGTTTCAACTTAAAAATGAGATGGTGGGCGGTGCCTATGGCTCAGTGAGTAGGGCGCCGGCCCCATATACCAAGAGTAATGGGTTCAAACCCAGCCCCGGCCAAACTGCGACAACAAAAAAAAAAAATAGCCAGGCATTGTGGCAGGTGCCTGTAGTCCCAGCTACTCTGGAGGCTGAGGCAAGAGAATCACTTAAGCCCAAGAGCTGGAGGTTGCTGTGAGCTGTGACATTACAGCACTCTACCAAGGGTGATAAAATGAGACTCTGTTTCAAAAAAAAAAAAAAAAAATGAGATGGTGTATGGCTCGGAGCCCGTAGCACAGTGGTTATGACACCAGCCACATACACTGAGGCTGGCAGGTTTGAGCCCAGCCTAGGCCAGCTAAACAACAATGACAAATGCAACAAGAAAATAGCTGGGCATTGTGGTGGGCACCTGTAGTCCCAGCTGCTTGGGAGGCTGAAGCAAGTAAATCACTTAAGCCCAAGAGTTTAAGGTTGCTGTGAGTTGTAATGCTACAGCACTCTACCAAAGGCGACATAGTGAGACTCTATCTCAAAAACAAAAAAAAAAAAAAAAACAGAATGAGATGGTGTCTCAACTTTGTTGTCCATGCTGGTCTCAAAACTCCTGGACTCAACTGACCTTCCAGCCCCAGCCTCAAGTAGCTGGGATAAAAGGCATACACCACGGCACCCAATATTTTGATTAAAGAATACTAAGGGCTAAAATTCCTTATAACAAGCTGGTTATATTTGAAGAAATTAAGCTGGGCATATTAGCTTGCACCTGCAATTCCAGCACTTTGGGAGGCTGAGGCTGGAAGCTTAAGGTCAGAAGTGCTAGACTAGCCTGAGCAAGACAGTGACACTGTCTCTACAAAAAACAGAAAAATTAGCAGGACATGGTAGTCTATGCCTCTACTGCCAGCTACTCCACAGGCTGACATAGGAGGATCACTTGAGCCCAAGAGTGAGCTATGATGATGCCACAGTACTCTAGAATGGGCAAGAAGCTGGGCACAGTGGCTCACGCCTGTAATCCTAGCACTCTGGGAGGCTGAGGTAGGAGAACTGCCTGAGCTCACGAGTTCAAGACCAGCCTGAGCAAGAGCTAGACCCTGTCTCTAAAAATAGCTGGGCATTGTGGTGGGCACCTGTAGTCCCAAACTTAAGCCCAAGAGTTTGAGGTTGTGTGAGCTATGATGTCACAGCACTCTACTGAGGGCAACAAAGTGAGACTCTCTCAATAAAAAAATAAAAATAGAAAAAACTGAGGCAAGAGGAATGCTTGAGCCCGAGTTGGAGGTTGCTGCGAGCTACGACACCACAGCACTCTACCCAGGGCGACAGCTTGAGACTCTTAACAGGAAAAAAAAAAAAAAAGAATGGGCAACAGAGCAAGACCCTGTCTCTTAAAAAGAAAAAGAGAGGGCGGCGCCTGTGGCTCAAGGAGTAGGGCGCCGGTCCCATATGCCGGAGGTGGCGGGTTCAAACCAAGCCCTGGCCAAAAAAAAGCAAAAAAAAAAAAAAAAAAAGAAAAAGAGATCGCTTCTCGGCCTTTTGGCTAAGATCAAGTATGGAGAGAGAGAGAGATGGGTACTGTAGTTCAGTGGTTAGAGTCCCAGCTTTGAAGATGAGGAGTGGTGAGTTCAAACTTCACCTGGGCCTGATAAAGGAAAAAAAATAAAAGAGAATAAAATTAGGTATATAAACCTAAATTTAAAAAAATTTATTTTTTGAGGCAGAGTCTCATTCTGTCACCCTGGGCACAGTGCCATGCATCATAGCTCCCAGGAACCTCTTAACTTTTAGGCTCAAACAATGCTCTTCCTTCAGCCTCTCAAGTAGCTAGATGGGACTGCAGGCACCCACCATAGTTTTTCTATTTTTAGTAGAGACAGGGTCTCAGTCTTGCTTAGGGTGGCTTTGTAAATTTTCTAAATGATGTAAATGAAATGTAGTTGAGATGTTCATGTATACAGCTGACTAGGGTGAAAGTATCACCAAGTTTTACCTTTCCATGTTGAAGGTAACTAAGATCAATCTTTTTTTTTTTTTTTTTTAAGACAGAGCCTCAAGCTGCCGCCTGGGTAGAGTGCCCTGGCATCACAGCTCACAGCAACCTCCAACTCCTGGGCTTAAGTGATTCTTTTGCCTCAGCCTCCCAAGTAGCTAGGACTGCAGGCCCGCCACAACGCCTGGCTAATTTTTGGTTACAGTTGTCATTATTGTTTGGCAGGCCCCGGCTGGATCCAAACCCACCAGCTCTGGTATATGTGGCTGGTGCCTTAGCCACTTGAGCTAAAGGCGGTGAGCCACTAAGATCAATCTTAAAGTTATGAATTTAAACCAGGCCCTGTGGCAAGTGCCTATAATCCTAGCTACTCAGGAGACCGAGGCAGGAGGACCTCCTGGGCTCAAGTGTACAAGGCCAGCCTAGGCAACATAGACAGATCTCATATCAAACACACACAAAAAAGCTATAAATTTAGCCAATTTCTGTATTCTTGGCTTCCCTAACTCTACCTTGATTCAGAGCCAAGCAGTATTCTACAAATTTTTCTCTCTTCTCTAACTGAAAAAATCTGATAATGATCATTTTCAAAATTAACTATATATACCTTAATATAACCAAGGTACCATAATTAAGGTTTTGCTGTCTAATCAGAATTCAAGACTTTGATCCTGGTTAAAAGAATGGAAGGTGGCAGCACCTGTGGCTCAGTGAGTAGGGCGCCGGCCCCATATGCCGAGGGTGGCGGGTTCAGACCCAGCCCCAGCCAAACTGCAACAGAAAAATAGCCGGGCATTGTGGTGCGCGCCTGTAGTCCCAGCTGCTCGGGAGGCTGAGGCAAGAGAATCATGTAAGCCCAAGAGTTAGAGGTTGCTGTGAGCCGTGTGACGCCACGGCACTCTACCTGAGGGCTGTACAGTGAGACACTGTCTCTACAAAAAAAAAAAAAGAATGGAAGGTATCAGCAAATCAGCAGGGAGAAACAGGGTTTTGATCAGTAGAAGAGGAAGTCACTGATCATGAATTACTAATATAGCAGCCCCTTACTTAAGATGACTAAAGGCACCTGGGGGGGGTCTCCTCCCCATCACATACTCCACTTCAGAAGACAAGTGGAAAGGGTTGGCTTAGTTAAGGTTCCTGGGGACCTTTCCCCAGGAGATATCAAGCCTTCTTCAAATCCACCTGGTCTTTCCCAGGTTCTCATCCTAGGACTAGCAATTCTCAAGTCTATTTACTTGCATTCTGACATGCTTTCTCAAATGGAAGAAAACAAAGGGAGAGTTGTAACAAGCAACAGGAATTGCAGGAAAAGAAGTTCTAGTCCATGGGAGAATGTTGCAAATAGAATCATCCTCCTTTACATATGTCACTCCAGGAAAACTGCCAAGAACCACTCACTTCTCTAGACACACTCCCTGCAGATCCTGCAGACTCCTCCTTAAGCACATGTCAGTAATCTCATTCTCCCTTAGTTTTGATCCTTCATTTGCCTCAATTTCCAAAGACATATTTTATATTCTCCAAAATATACAGCAATATTGAACTTAGTATTTAATGACATCCTATTCATCACTACCTGTGTCTCATACATGAACAGTCACTCTAAAGTCTTATAAAGTATTTCTACCTCTTATGATGAAATTCATATATTACTAAAACAAATTTTCTTTGCAACTAAAGCATTTATCATAATGTCAAGATTAAAAAATAAGATAGCAAGAAAAACTTTTGGTATCTTATATTTCTTCATTTCTCCCCAGCCCTATCAAGGAAACCTAAGTCAGAATTCAGAAATTGGCAGAATTCTGGGCCAGGTACAGTAGCTCATGACTGTAATAACAGTGCTTTGGGAAGAGTCTTGAGGTGGAAGGATTGCTTGAGCCCAGAAGTTTGAGACTGTGCTCCAGCGTGGGCGACAGATAAAAAAGAAATAAAGAAATTAGCAGAATTTGAGATCTATTTGCAGAAATTAAAATGTATTAAACATAGTAGATGTATTTTGGCAGGTTCAAAATTAAATGTAGGTTTTCCAGCACTTTATTATATAAAGTACTTTTTAAAAAGATGGTACCATTTTCCAAAGGACCTTTTCTGATAAAGGAAGTCTTTCTTTTTTCTTTTTTTGAGACACAGTCTCACTTTGTTGCCCTCAGTAGAGTACCTCAGCATCATAACTCACAGCAACCTCCAACTCTCGGGCTCAAACAATTCTTTTGCCTCAGCCTACTGAGTAGCTGGGACTACAGGCACCCGACACAACACACAGCTATTTTTAGAGATGGGGGTCTCCCTCTTGCTCAGGCTAGTCTCAAACCTGTGAGGTCAGGCAATCCACCTGCCTCGGCCTCCCCTCCCAGAGTGCGAGGATATAGGACTGAGCCAAGGTGCCCCGCTCAGCTTCCACCTCCTAAAATCACTTACCAGAATAAACTTTGATATGTAAAATTGAGTCTCACTAGCATAGCATGGTTTTTTTGGTATTTAAAAACCACCATTTAATGGCTGGGTACAATGGCTCAAGCCTGTATTCCTAGTACCCTGAGAGGCCTAGATGGGAGGATCCCCTGAGCTCAGTCGTTAGAGACCAGCCTGAGCAAGAGAAAGACCCCGTCTCTATTGAAAATAGAAAAAATATAGCCGGGCGTTGTGGCGGGCGCCTGTAGTCCCAGCTGCTCGGGAGGCTGAGGCAAGAGAATCACGTAAGCCCAAGAGCTGGAGGTTGCTGTGAGCCGTGTGACGCCCACGGCACTCTACCGAGGGTGGTACAATGAGACTCTGTCTCTACAAAAAAACAAAAAAAAGAAAAAAGAAAATAGAAAAAATAGGCTCTTGGGTGGCGCCTGTGGCTCAAAGGGGTAGGGTGCCGGCCCCATATGCTGGAGGTAGTGGGTTCAAACCCAGCCCCAGCCAAAAACTGCAAAAAAAAGAAAGAAAAAATAGGCTCAGTGCCTGTGGCTCAAGCAGCTAAGACACCAGCCACATATACCTGACCTGGCGGGTTCAAATCCAGCCCGGGCCTGCCAAACAACAATGACAGCTGCAACCAAAAAATAGCCGGGCGTTCTGGCGGGTGCCTGTAGTCCCAGCTACTTGGGAGGCAGAGACAGGAGAATCGCTTGAGCCCAGGAGTTGGAGGTTGCTGTGAGCTGTGATTTTACAGCACTCTACCCAGGACGACATACCCAGGGCAACAGCTTGAGGCTGTCTCAAAAAAAAAAAAAAAATAGAAAAAATAAACCGGACATTGCAGCAGATGCCAGTAGACACAGCTACTCAGGAGGCTGAGCCAGGAGAATCACTGGAACCCAGGAGTTTGCAGTTGCTGTGAGCCAGGTTGACAGCAGGGTACTCTAGCCTAGAGCAACACAGTGAGACTCAGTCTCAAACAAAAGCAACAAACAAAAAGTGTCGGATGTGATAGTCTCTTAATTCTTTCCCTTCCATTCATTCAACTTGCTCCAATTAGTCCAACTCTACAAGTTCACTGAAGCTGGCCCTTAACAGATGACACACTTAAAGAGATAAAAATAAACAAACAACCAGCATTTATTCAACTGTAGATTAACAAATCCCACAGTAAAATGATTTGAGCAATCAAAGCCATTCATAGATTAGTATGATCAGATGAATAATAAATCAACTGAATAAGGGTGGCGCCTGTGGCTCAGTGAGCAGGACGCCGGCCCCATATACGGAGGGTGGCGGGTTCAAACCCAACCCCGGCCAAACTGCAACAAAAAAATAGCTGGGCGTTGTGGTGGACACCTGTAGTCCCAGCTACTCGGGAGGCTGAGGCAGGAGAATCACCTAAGCCCAGGAGTTGGAGGTTGCTGTGAGCTGTGTGACACCACGGCACTCTACCGAGGGCAATAAAGTAAAACTCTGTCTCTACAAAAAAATAAATAAATAAATAAATAAATAAACTGAATAAAGTCCATTCATTAAAAGTAAGAGTAATCAAACTGCTCAATGTTTGCAATTATGAAGAATGAACTTTAATATTTTTCCCACACTCAATTAAAATTTTATTTTCTTCCATCATTTGGCATGGAAATGTATGATCTGCATAAATGTATAATGACTTAAAGAACCACTGTCCCAGCTCTGGGAGGATCACTTGAGGCCAGGAGTTGAGACCAACCTGGACAATATTAAGTTCTGTTTCTGCAAAACAATTTTAAAATTACAAGAATGGAGAAGCAAGAATCCAATGTACTCAATTCTAATATAAAGGCAGTAGATGAGCTGATTTATACAAGGGGTGGGTTAGGGGAATGCGGGAGAGGGGAGGAGGAAAGGGTGGGAGGATGATGGTGTATAACACACCTCTTGGGGGAGCGACACAATTATGAATTATAAAAAGGACTTTATCTAACAGATGCAATCAGTGAAACCCAATTGTTTGTACTCTCAATGAATCCCAAACAATTATTTTTTAAAAATGTAAAAATTAGGGTGGCACCTGTGGCTTAAAGGAATAGGGGCGCAGGCCCCATATGCCAGAGGTGGCGGGTTCAAGCCCAGCCCCAGCCAAAAACTGCAAAAAAAAAAGAAAGAAAAAAATGTAAAAATTAGCTGGTTGTGGCTCAGCACCTGTAGTTCAGTGGCTAGGGCACCAGCCACATACATTGGAGCTGGTGGGTTCAAATCCAGCCCAGGCCTGCCAAACAACAATGACAACTACAACCAAAAGATAGCCGGGTGTTGTGGTAGGTGCCTGTAGTCCCAGCTACTTGGGAGGCTGAGGCAAGAGAATTTCTTAAGCCCAAGAGTTTGAGGTTGCTGTGAGCTGTGTGGCCACACCACTCTACTGAAGACATAGTGACACTGTCTCAAAAAAAAAATTAGCTGGTTGTGTTGGCCCATGCCTATAATACTAGCTACTCCAGAGGCTGAGATAGGAGGGTATCACACCAATACACTGCAGCCTGCCCAACAGTGACCTTGTCTCTTAAAAAAAGAATAGGAAAAAAAAAAAAAAACAACAACACAAAAACAAAAACAAACCAATGAAACCAAGGAATAAAAAGCTTAAATCCTTGGAATTATTTTGTCCTAGAAAAAATCAGTAAACTCGTTTTGTGAAAAGACTGCTTCTTCTTTTGAACTCAAATGTGCAATGATTATGTTTTGTAGTCTTCTAAACAAAAATAAAAATTTTAAAGAAATGTAAAAATCTGAAATAAAACTAAGAATGATTTTTAAGAAAGAAAAAATAATTCAAAAATCCTGATACAAAGCTACATCAACAGTTTCTTCACAATTTCATAAAACATTAATGAAAGGGTTATATAATCCCTTGGATTAAAGATTTTAAAGAGAGTAAGGATCTCTCAGTTTTCAATACTGCTTTCTCTGTTCTTAAATCCATAAACAGATCTAAAACAACTCCTTCTAAACCATCTAGCTTTCAACAGAAGAAAAAGAATCAAACCAAGAGCAGCACAAAACATACACAAGGGCTGTCCAGAAAGTATCCAGCCATGTACTCCTCTATTTTTCATAGTACACAGCTGAATACTTTCTGGACAGCAGTTTGTGTGTGTGTGTGTATTTTTTGTGTTAAGAATATATATATATTCTTAATGTAGCTTGAAATAAGTATTGTAGATTACATTTAGGTTCCTCAACAACTTACATATACCATATCCAGTTCATTCTCAAGGGAAATAAATCATCAAAACAAAACCTTCTGCTTAATAATTTACTTAGTTAGTTAAACCTCTACCCCAGGTGCATTTTGCTGTCAAGTATTATCACTACTTCTTTTCTTTACAAAAAACCTAGAAATATCCAGTTCCCTTACAAAATGTCTTAATATTATATGTTTGTGTTACTATAAGACCACAAAACACTTCCACTGTCTAAAAAGGAAATATCTTTTCACTTTTTGGGAAAGGCTCCTTATTTTATTTTCTGGACATGAAATGTTCTCAGGCCAGTCTGTTTCAGTGTTAGTTGTTTACTGTCAATATATCTGTGTATACTTCGTTTTTTTACAGAGGTTAAAAAAAAAAAAAGAGTGGGCAGCACCTGTGGCTCAGTGAGTAGGGCACCAGACTCATATCCTGAGGGTGGCAGGTTCAAACCCAGCCCCAGCCAAACTGCAACAAAAAAATAGCCAGGCATTGTGGCGGGCCACCTGTAGTCCTAGCTACTCAGGAGGCTGAGGCAAGATAATCACCTAAGCCCAAGAGCTGGAAGTTGCTGTGAGCTGTGACACCACATTACTCTACTGAGGGCGACAAAGTGAGACTCTGTCTCCAAAAAAATAAAAAGAACATGAAAACTTTTGTGAAATAAAACTGGATCACATCTGAAAAACACCATTTTCTCTGCCTCAAATTCCCTTAAGTCTCCATGCCAAAGATTCTCAATATCCTGAAAAGTTCCACAGTGTCAGAGGAATAATACATTACTTGATAAGACAAACGCAAAAGAGGACAAATCAGAAACTGAAGAAATTTAATGCAATGTACCACCACTTGAATTAATTTACTGGAATGTATCACGATAAAAAGAAGAAAAATAAATAAATAATAAACTCAATCCCTAGATACTGGAGGGTTGCTTCTGTTGCACTGAATGGCTGAAAACTATTTTCCAAACTTTTTTGACTATAAGGAAATACATTTTACATTGTGACAAACTATATACATGTGTGAGAAAAGTTTCCCAAAACAATACTTTTCTTTATCAAGTGCACAGCTAGTCAATTCTGTTCCACATTTTTTCACATATACATGTGTTTATTAGGTTTCCATTTTTTTGCCTTCACAAAAAAGGCTTAAATTTTAATAATAACCACGTTTAAAATAAGGACTAGAAACAAAAACCTCGTAAAGAACAAACGAACATAAATCATTCAGAAAAGGAATCAGACAATTGCTACATTGAAATATTAAGCAATAATATAATAATGCAACGAAAGTAACATTCACATTGTCAGATAAGAGTATGTCTATTATAGAATGCTTTGACTCTGAGGTTCAGTATGGAGTCATCCAATTAACTTATTTTTTTTAAGTCTCAAAAAATAGATAATATTTATAAATAAAAGTAACAGATAATTTCGAAAAGCAGATCATGCCGAATCTTACAGAAAACAGAAAAAGAAGAAATACTTCAAAATCATTCTACTTGATCTGGGTACACCTGATATAAAAATTGAAGAAAATATATTATTATAAAGGGGAAATTACAAACTTATGTCACTTATAATGAAGATGCAACATCCTAAACAACATAAGTTGATTTAAAAATGTATGTTTAAATAATGTACTTTGGTCAAAATTAAATCCAATTTATGTAATTTATAATACATTGTAATAAATCCAATTTATTTAATTTATCCAAAATTAAAGCCAAATCGATTCACAGGGATCAAACTCACAAGCCATCTGCTGGAACTGGAAAAAGAAGAACAATCTAAGCATAAACCCAGCAGAAGAAAAGAAATATCCAAAGTTAAATCAGAGATTAATGAAATTGAAAACAAAAGAATTATACATTTTATTTTCAATGCTCCTGGTCAACCACAACATTAATTTTGTGAATTACTAATAAATCATGATCCCTATTTTGAAAAACATAGGCTTAAGAAGGGATCGCCTTTATAACAGAATCTTATTTTGCAATTTGCCTCTACCTGTTTCTTTAGCAGATTTGGCAGGTATTTTAAAGTTGCTACATTATTACAGTTTTCATAAGAGCAAGTGGTTCTTAAAGTATGGTCCCCTAACCAACATAATCTTCACACCAAACAAATACAAAATCTTGGGCCCCACCCCAGACCTACTGAATCAGAAACCCCAGGCCAAGCCCTCCAGGTGATTCTGATGTGAGCTATTTGAGAACTATCTCATTAAAGAACTCAGGTCTTTATCCTCAATTTAACAATCCAATACACAGTGCTTACTATGTGCCAGTCACTACTCTAAAAGCTCTACAAATATTAACTCGCGAGAAAAAAAAACCTATGAAGTAGAAACTGTTAGTATCTCTTATACAGATAAGGAAACTACACAGAGAAGTTGTCTAAGCTAAGTGGTGGAGCTAGAATTCAAACTTTTCACTTCATCAGGGAAAGCTTTTTCTCTTCACTATTCTTTCTGATCAAGTCCTCAGTTTTACTCTTATACTTCAGCTACTCCTCCCCATTTTCCTCTCAAATTCCGCACCTTAATATTATTGCCCTCATCTTCAAACATTTTTTTTCCAAAACCCTGGAATCCAAGTCACTTTACCTTGCCTTTAAGGACCGTATCTCTGGTCCTAGATGGCATTTTAGTATTAATTACAAAACTGAAGTTTCTTCTATTTCTGGAGACCTCTGAACCAATTGATGGCTCCGCTGTTAATTTCTCTTAACTACAGTCCCTGACAATTTGCACAAGACCACTCCTCTCTCCCCAGCAACTTTCTCATTCCCTCAATCTATGGCTCCCTTCCTAAAAGGGTTATGTCTCCCCTCCCACCTCAGCCTACCTCCGTCCCATTTTGCTTCACTCTTCTCAAATGAGAGAACTTCCACTCCAATGCCGGACCCTCACCCCAATTAGTCCTCGAGGACTTCTTTCCTGGTCCCTCCGGCATCATCAAACCAGGCCAACTATAGGAGGTAGGGAGCTCCGGTTCCTCCTCCAAGCTGTTCAAGGTCTCCCCGGGCGGACCCTCCAAAGACCCTCCGCTCTTCGTCTCCCCAGGAGCCCTTCCTCCCTTGGACAGCAGCCCTTCTCAGGAGGGTCCCCAACCCTTCCAAGCCTTTCCTCAGACGCCTCAAGTCCGGCCAAGGCTGCTCTCTGTCACCGTAGACTCCGGCCGCCCTCGGCATTCCCACCTTCCTTCTCTCTCCGAACCGGGCCACTCCCAGTTACCCCCCGGCCCGCCTTCTTTCTCAATACGGGCCGCTCCCGAGCTTCCCGAGTTCCCCTTCTCCCTGGCACCCAAGATGTCTTGGCTATTCTTGAGTCACCCTGCCATCAGACCTGGTCGCTACAAGTCACCCCGCTTTCTGGAACCCCGGCCGCTTCCGTCTCCTCAGGGACCTAACCCCTCACATCCCAGCCAGCCGCCAGTCAGTGCCCCAGAACGGAGCAGCTGGACGTCCCAAGGGACCTCTCGGCCTGACCCGTGTGGGTCGGGCCCCAGCCTACCTTCCTCACGCGAAATTCACTACCACAAGCGGGACCATTCACCCACCAGCCCACTCAGCGCAAACTCGCCACCGCCGCCGCCCCCGCCTCCGCCCTGGCCCTGGCCCCGACCCGGCCCGCTGTCCAGGCCCCCTTCCTCCGGCCTCCGCCTCCGGAGTACTGAGCTGGAGTTTCCGCCCTGCGACGGCCCCTAGATCTCAGGATCGGGTTACCAACACTCACCTGCCTCTGCCCCCGACCAACTCCAGCACCACTGCCTCTACCTCCGCAGCCAGTGGCCACCAAGCGCCACCACCTCCCCCATGACAACAGGCCCACCCCGTTTCATACTTCCAACCTATCCATTGGATAATGGGGGCGGCATCTCTCTGCTCTGATTGGCTTAGCATACCCGCCCGTCATCGCGTCTTTACCGCCCCTTTTCTTAGACCCAGTATTCGCCCCCTCCAGGACCTGGAGAGTCCTAAATGAAGCTTTAGTTGTAATTGGTTGGTGGTTTAGGCAGTTCGAAGTTATGATAGGCTGCCGAAAGTGTCTATTAAGTTAACTGGCAGGGATGGGACGACCAGGGTTGGTTAAGCTTGTACACAGTTTGGTTGCGCAGCAGAAAGCAAAGAAGAGGCAGACAGACTAGTTCGCGTCGGAGTTTACCAGAGAAGGGTTTAACTCTTTGTTGTGGAGTAAACTCTTCCCCTTCTGCAGCCCCCTTCCTACAAGGAGAAACTTATCACTGCTTGCTTAGTCACAGAGATAGAACTTGCAAAACACCAACGTCAGAGTTTGTGTTTAAGACACGTTTCTAACCCCTGGAAGAAAGGTATCCGTATAGATTAAAATTCTCCCTTATTTTCTTGAGGTCCCAATGCACCCAGTTCCTTGACGTCTTTCCAGGAAGTCATCATGCTAAAGGGCAAAGCGCAACCGTTCATTAGCAGAAATCAGTCAACGTTAGCTGCAATTACAAACACTGTTAAAAAACTTAAGTGGCGAAAAAAACAAAAAAAAACTTAAGTGGCGTGCTGAGTTCTCGCTAGCTTCCAGACCCGCTCCTAGCTGGCCCCTGCCAAGCGACCAGGCAGCCATTAGCAAGTTTAGAATAAGCAGACCACATTATAATTTTTTTTTTTTCACATTATACTCTTGTGATGCTCTGGAAATAAGAATTCTTCCCCCGCCACCATCCACCCTCACTTAGTTTTTATGTTCAGCAGTTCTTAAATAGCCCTACTAGCTCTGTGTTACATACTTTAAAAGCTTCTCTCCCCTTCCCCTCCAAAACTCTCCTCTTCCCTAGCAGTCTAAATTAGGGCCATTGAATGAATTGCCGGGGTTTTTTCTCACTTGGCACGATGCACAAGAATAAATAAATGATGGCATTTATTCATATGGGTACAAATCACGGTAGGCATTTTTCAGAAATCTGGTGTTGCTATAAAAACTCTTGTGCTCCTAGAAATATAGTCATCATTAGCTTTTTGCTTTTCTTGTTCTTTCTACCCACTTTTCCTGCTTCTAAATAACAAAATGCTGTCCTGATTATCCTTCAATTTCTAAATAGGATTTAAATGTACCTTCCTCACAACTCTACCTGTAATATACAAACCCATGGGCCATGAAATATAACACTTAGAACTCAATTAAGACAATGTCAAGGAGTCATTCCCTTTACTTATAAGCACTACTTTACAGTTAGAACTTCCTATAGGACCAAGAATCTGGGCTTTGGAGATTTTGTGTTTTGTCCCTTTCTTCTTTCTGCTTTTTTTCTTTCTTTTTCTTTTCTTTTCTTTTTTTTGAGACAGAGTCTCACTTTGTCACCCTTGGTAGAGTGCTGTGGAGTCATAGCTCATAGCAACCTCAAACTCTTGGGCTCAAGCGATTCTCTTGTCTCAGCCTCCTGAGTAGCTGGGACTATAGGCACATATCGCAATGCCTGGCTATTTTTTTTTTAAATTTTATTATTATTATTTTTTTGACCGTGTCACACTCTTGCTAGGACTGGTCTCGAAACTGTGAGCTCAGGCAATCCACCCACCTCAGCCTCCCTGAGTGCTAGGATTACAGGCATGAGCCACCTTGCCCAGTCTCTTCTTTCTGCTCTTTGTCCTATATCTCTTTTTACAAACTTCCTATTCTTTGCAGAGCAAACTACAAGGAATTTAAAATTGTATGGTTTTTTTACCTAGAAAAATACATATTGTCTATTTTCTAATCCATATTTTTAGTCAGTTTAAATAAACTGCATACTTCTATCACCAAACTAAGCAGAAATTATTCCTCCAGTAACTGTACAAGACAAAAAAGTGCCTTTTCCTACTTATTTTCCGGAACTTTCCTCCCCCTCTTCTCATCTTCACCTTCCGATTTAGAAATAACCTCCCATTCAATTCAATGACTCACAAAAAGCCTGTGAAAGGAAAGTGGAAAAGCCAAAATAACTTCAGAGATGTCTGAATCATTCAGTTGATGGAAAGATCAGACATTGACCGTGATAAGACAGAAGCCAAGACATAGGCAAGCCCAAGTTAATATCCTATAACAAATGAAGAAACATGCAAATGTGAAGATGACCCCATGAGAAGGAAAAATCAGTATGTGCCATTAAATAGTCTTTAATATACCACCAACAGCTTTCTTGTCTCTAGCCTTGGCAGTGTGCCCTACTACCAATTTTAGAGCAAGTTAGAAGACAATGTCCTGGCAGATAGGAAACAATAATGTCATAGGAGAGCATGACCATTATTATGGTACTTTGGGTAATAATGGCTCTTGCACAGCTATAGTGACTAGGTGCCATAGAGAACATAGAATTAGGCCTGCCTTGCTAGGAGGACTGCGTATACTGTAAATAATTCATATATTACTGTATGAATAAGTATACATTCTTATACTTAGATAGCTAAGTATAAGAATGCAATGAAATTACTACCACAAAACTAGATGGAAAATTGTCACGAAGATCATATTTATTTTATTTCATACACTTAAAAAAAGCATTCATAAATGCTTTAGATCATAAGTGCATATCCTATTCTTTGTGAAAGTCAGTTAAGAAAGGAAATGTAAAATAAATATGACCAACCCAGGAAGAAGAGAGAAAACCTTAATGAAGGAAGGTTTTCGGGAAAAAGCTTTCAACTAACAGAAGGCTATTGTTGTCAGCAGTACTAGAGGGGTTGTTGCTTATCCCCTACATTTTGCTTTTACGTGCACAAGGTAACCCTGTAATCTAATTACTCCACCAAGCTCCTCTTTTTTTTCCTGTGTTTGCTTTGTGCTTCTCCACCATTCTTAGGGCTCCCTCTTAGAAAGAAAGAACATTGGAGTCGGGGTGTCTGCAGCTTTGTGTTGTATGGCTGGCTGTGGAGGTGGTTTAGATAGTATCTGTTCAGAGCCACTTGAGCAAGACCAGGATGGCAGGTGTATATTAAGAGCAAAAATAATATTTACAAATACCAATTAAGTGGAAAATGGAGGACTCAGAGTGATACCCCTTATCTGAGGAATAATGAGGCATGCCTTGGGCTTTCCTATACACGTATATTAATGCTACTGTTTCTCCTGCTTTCTTTCTTTCTTTCTTTCTTTTTTTTTTTTTTTGAGACAGAGCCTCAAGCTGTCGTTCTGGGTAGAGTACTGTAGCGTCACAGCTCACAGCAACCTCCAACTCCTGGACTCAACTGATTCTCCTGCCTCCGCCTCCCAAGTAGCTGGGACTACGGGCGCCCACCACAACACCCTGCTATTTTTTGGTTGTAGTTGTCATTGTTGTTTGGCGGGCCAGGCAGGATTCGAACCCACCAGCTCACGTGTATGTGGCTGGCGCCTTAGCTGCTTGAGCCACAGGCGCAGAGCCTGTCCTGCTCTTTTTATGTCACTTTTCAAGGAAGCAAAATACAAGTCCCCTTTCATTTCTCTTTTAGTCCAGAGGGGGAATCTCACTGGGCTAAAAAAGCCTCCTCCCCCCCCCCCACTTTGGATTCTATATGCAATTCCAATTCCAATGGGATCTGAGAAACAACTAGTGGAGAAGAAAATCGCTCAAATAGCAGATGAGGGCCAGAGCTGCCTGCCACTAGCAGTTGGAGGAAAGCCAAAATATTTGATAAAAGGTGAATGGGTGTGGTGATTTTAGCACTCTGGGAGGCTAGGGCAGGTGGATGGCTTGATCTAAAGAGTTCGGGACCAGCCAGAGCAAGACCAAGACTCGTCTCTACTAAAAATAGAAGAACTGGGCTTGAGGCAGGTCCTATAGTTCTAGCTACTTGGGAGGCTGAGGCAAGGAGGATCACTTGAGCCCAGGATTTTGAGGTTGCTGTGAGTTATGAGGCCACAACACTTTAGCCTGGGTCAACAGAGTGAGTCTCTCTCTCTCAAAAAAAAAGTGATTTCCGGAGTTAGGGATCCCTGAGGGTGGAAGCTAGCATGGATGAAGAGATTAGGGAGGAGGAGAAGAAAGGCGAGAGTTGGGAGAGAAGTGTGGCGAACAGGAGAGAAAGAGAAGAGAAGGAGAGAAAAAGGTAAGGAAAGCTAAGAATCAAAAAGCCCAGTCACAGTGCTGAGCCAGCTTAGAGTCCTGCCTCGCCCCCCTCACCCCACCCTATGTGGACTTTACACCAAGTTGCCTAATTGCACCAGTAAAGTACAACCTCTCCCATTGGTTTTCAAAGGGAAATCTTACCAGAGCTCCAACCTATGGGACTGTTGTTCTACTGCTACCTGAAAATCCTCCCTTAGCTCACAGCCTGCTGCTCTTGCAGAGGGTCAAAGCTGACCAGGAAGAACAGATATCTTGCAGCTAGCCAAGGAGAGTGTCTTCATTTGATTTCATAAAGGTGACCACTCGCAGAAAGCTCTGACTGAACAAAGGGAGACTATCTGCAAGAAGATATTTTTCTAATCCCAACAAATACTAATTAAGTGGAAAATGGAGGACTTTCTTTTTAGGAAAGTACCACACTGCTTTCCGTGCTGGAAAAGGCACTGTGGTTTCGAAGTTCAAGGATCTGTTTTATGGATAGGAAAAAGCGGGTGGGGAGGAATCAATGGAAAGGGGTGTTCTCTGAGGCAGAACCATTTGGTTTCTAATTCTAGGGCTCATGTAATTTTTAAATACCACAATAAATATGCCTTCTCATTATTAAATGCATTCCTTTTCATCTTCAAGAAAAGTGTGAATGGGTACAGGCGATTGCACTAATGTACACAGCCATGATTTAACAATAAAAAAAAAGAAGAGGCCTGTGGGAGGTGGCGTGACATGGGGGTTAAGGAAATGCACTCAGCCCAGCAAGGTGGCTCATACCTATACTTTAGGAGGCTGAGGCAGGAGGATTGCTTGAGGCCAGGAGCTCAAGACCAGCTGGGAGAACATAACAAGACCACATCTGCAAAAAAGTAAAATAAAAAAAAAATAAAAGTGCATGTCCCCCTCCACCCACCTTACATATTATAGGTAATGTTTATAAAATGGATGGATTGTACCTCTCAGCTCTGCCATTGTGCTATTAATGGAGCCCTTGGTTACTATCACCGGATCTATGGGTGGACCAGCCATTCTTCTATAGCAGGGAGTAGGCCAGCTCAAAGCACTTAGCCATTTAAACTTTTGTCCATCCCTGTTTTATGTGCACACAAAGAGTTTCCTGGAAACATGGCTACACTCCAAAGATTTCAGAGACTAGAATGCCTTCTAGAATTCCGGTGTTCCGATCTCTTGGAACCTCATAGGAAGTAGACTTAAACTGAAATGTAAACCTAATGTATTCCAAAAATCCTGGCTCTGCCATTTACCAACTCTGTGACCTTTGGGAAAGTTAATTCATCTCGCTAAGCTTCAGTTTCTTCATCTGCAAAATGGGATATGTATTAGCTATCTTTTGCTGCACAACAAATTATCCCAAAACTTAGTAGCTTAAAACATTTATCACCTCCTAGTTTCTGTGGGTCACAAATCCTGGTGCAGCTCAGCTGGGTTCTCTGGCTCTGAGATTCTCAGGGCTACACAGTCATCTCAAGCTCAATTGGTTTTGCTTCCCACCTCACTCAGATCGCTGTTGGCAGGATTTACTTCCTCACAGGCTTTTGACTAAGGTCTTAGTTCCTTAGGAGCTATTGGCCAGAGACCTCCTGCAGTGCCTTGCTTTGCAGATCTTTTCATAGAGCATCTCACAATTTGGAAGGTTACTTGATCAGCATCAGAGAAAATAAGCAAGAGAGCAAGAGAGAGTCTTAGCAAGACAGAAGGCACCATCTTTTGTAAACCAATCACAGAAGTGACATCTCATCATGTTTGCTACCTTCTATCAGAAGTAAGCCATTAGGTCCAGCCCACACTCTGGAGGATTACACAAAACTATACATACCAGAGGGAGGATCACTGGAGCCATTTTAGAAGCAACCTAATGCTATAGGTTAAAGAGAATAATAATACCTACTTGTAGGATTCCTTTAAAAATTAAACAAAACTAGGCACATATCCCAGCTAGTTAGGACTAGAAAAATTAAACAAAACTAGACATATATCCCAGCTAGTTTGAACCCAGGAACTTGAGTCCAATCTGGGCAACATAGCAAAACCTTGTCTCTAGAAAAAGAAAATGAAATAAGAGGATATATTGAATTCAGGGCGAGCATATATTATATATTAGCGGCATATATAATAACCATGATTACTATTAATATTATTGAGTATATAAATGACTGGTTTTCTCTTAGCTTTTAGAAAGAAACCTTTTCTTTTTTTTTTTTTTGTAGAGACAGAGTCTCACTGTACTGCCCTCGGGTAGAGTGCCGTGGCATCACACAGCTCACAGCAACCTCTAACTCTCGGGCTTACGCAATTCTCTTGCCTCAGCCTCCCGAGCAGCTGGGACTACAGGCGGCCGCCACAACGCCCGGCTATTTTTTTTGTTACAGTTTGTCCGGGGCTGGGTTTGAACCTGCCACCGGGTTCGGCATATGGGGCCGGCGCCCTACTCACTGAGCCACAGGCGCCGCCCAGAAAGAAACCTTTTATGAGGAATAAATGAGATAGAATACATAATTCAGGACCTGACACATAGTAAATGCTCAACGACCATTTCTTATTATTAATTTTATTAATGAATATGTGATACTCGATTTTTGTCTCTAAGAAGAAAATGCTATATCGCCTGTAGTCCCAGCTACTCGGGAGGCTGAGGCAAGAGAATCGCTTAAGCCCAGGAGTTGGAGGTTGCTGTGAGCTGTGTGAGGCCACAGCACTCTACGGAGGGCCATAAGTGAGACTCTGTCTCTACAAAAAAAAAAAAAAAAGAAGAAGAAAATGCTATGAACTCATAACCTTCCCAGGATGGTCTTGTTTCCATATATTTTGTTCCATTTTTCCACAAGCACCCTATACTTGCACAATTCTAGATTTGGGGTCATAAACATGACCAACAAATCTAGTCTAATTTCCTGCCTACCCTATACCAAGAAGGTTATCCTCAAAACCAGTAAGACAGGCTAATTATGGCAGCACCGCCTATACGCAGGAAAGTCTGAAACTGTGCCAGGTACCAGAGAGAGAAGAGTGTGCTGGAAGAATAAGTAGGGACTTCGCTCTGTGACCTTTATCCCTTTCAAAATAAGCTGGTCACTATGTAGTCTGCCGAGTCACTCTTCAACTGAGAATGAGAGAAAGGGATTCCACATAGGCTGTACAGATAGGATAAGGGCACCCTAGAGGAGGTTTCCACACCTAGACTGGAAGCAGTAAGAACCAAGGGACTGAATCAATTTTGCAGTTAGAAAGTTGGGGGAAGGGAGTCCAGTTTGCAACATAAAAGAAAGATTGCTAAGACATGATTGCAAGAGGGACTTTACCTAACAATTGCAATCAGTGTAACTGGCTTATTGTACCCTCAATGAATCCCCAACAATAAAAAAAAAAAAAAAGAAAGATTGCTAAAAGTGACCCAGCAGGGTGCGATCAAACTGTTTTTCTTATAAAGGAGGATCATATTGAGGGTTGACCTGTGGCCAGGGAATCTGAGGATAATAATCAGGGAAACCCCATTATTTTGGCTTTGAGTTATTTCTCAGGGCTCACCCATGATTATTATATAAGAAAGATGGGGGACAACTCTTAAAAATGTAAATGATCCTTAAATGAAAACACTGTAGAAAGACAAAGATCCAAGTCTTCGCAACTTATCTTTTCAGGCAAAGGGTATCCATTTAAATTCATTCTCATTCTGTCTCTCCCCCTGCCCCCGCCCCCACTTCCCATCCATATTCTTTTCTTCTGTATTGCCCACAGAAGGGAACTATCCTCTGGAGGAAATGCCTTAGGATACTTTAGGCTGGAACTGTTCCAGATTCAGTTATTTCTCTTGCAATCTATACTGCAGTGTTACAGAATTGATTGGAGCTCAGTGAATATTCACAGATATTAACAGTTTACACCTCTGCTCCTGAATCAAGGCCTCCTGTGCAGCTGTGATTTCAAGAGCCCCACTGATTTTCTAAGATGTGCTAGCCCTGGCCCCTTCTCCTCCAGTGGAGTTCCCAAACATTGTCAGATTTGTGCACAGAAAGGCTCAAAGCAGAAGTTGCTGAAAAGTTCTGTAAGTTTAAAGAGAGGTATGTGCCAACATCAAGTTCCTCTTCCTGTGACTCTCATTTTCTCTCCTTCCAATTCTGTATTTCCTGAGTTTGAGACAGAGGAGACTTGTATGTTTCAAAACCTCTTATTAGCCAGAGAAGATCTTGGTCTGCCCCTTGGCAGGTTAGCTGATTTTAGAAGGGAAAGAAAGGTTTAGGAGATGAGGACTTGCCCCCAGGAAGTTTGACTACACAATAGGAATGATGTGTTTATTTATTCAGCCCTTTCCTATACTGCAGTCAAAGCTCTGGCCATTTCATTTTGTCCTCAGGAAGTGTCTTTAGAGGTAGGCTTTCTTTCTTTTCCTGTTAGTTTCCTGCAAAAGGACAGCAATGTCTCCCTCAGTGCACAACTGATAAGAAGGATGTTGCTGCTTTGGTGGAGATAGACAAACATTTCCCTTCACAGCCTCAGACCATCCCAAGGTCAGGGAGAATAGACCTGGTTGTGAAAATAGGAGTAGAACCTGGTTGTGAAAATAGGAGAAGAACCTGATTTTCACACCTATTTCCCTGGTGCCATCCTCCTCCCTGAAATACTCTCTCGTGGGATACAATAATTATATGTCCCACTTGAGTAGAAGGTCACACGGTTCCCAAATAGCATCCTGTTGCATAGAACCAGAGTTGGAGGCACTATACTTGGTAGAACCTAGTGGTCACTTTGGAGGGTTGAAGAGACAACTTTGGGTGTTACTTTATAAGAAAGTAAGGGGAAATCATACAAATAGTATGATTTATGTAACATACATAACAAATAGTATAGGTTTTCCCTAAGCTGGATTCCATTGGCTACCTCCTACTCATACCATCGAGCTCATCTTCAAAGTTACTATTATGTGGGGGAAGGGGACTTCCTGATAGCTCCTCTGCCCCAACCATGGATTTGGGTGTCCCCTAAAACACCATGTGCTTCCACTTTAGATACACACATTCCATGGGTAAACTTGCTTAGTGCCTATCCATCCCGCAACATGTCAGCATTGCCATACCAGGGACAACATCCTTCCTGCTCTTAGCTGCCTAGCATAGGGACTGGCCCCCTGTGGTTCACTAAATATTTAGTGAATGAATGAGTGAGTCAGGAATTGTCTCTAGGAGTAGCCTGGCCACTGACACAATCATTTATTTGGGGTGGTGCTCTGGGAATTCTAAAAAAGGCATGTGCTAATTATCATATAATGATCACTAGAGGTTATAGTAATTAGTAGGTAAAAGCACAGTGGTGGAGTATGACTAAATAAAATTCTCCACCAGTGTGTGGGGGGGCCATCCCTGCACTCTGAATTTAGAATCCTGCTGCCTGTCTCTGTTGGACTCCTGTGGACAGGCTCATTCCTTTAGGAAATTCTGTTGAGAGTTGCCAACATTGGGAATAGGGAGCATTAAGCTCACTTTCTTTTGACTCAGTAAAATCTTTTCAATCTGAAAATCGCCTTAAGGAAGAAGGCAAGGTGGCCCTCAGCTGCTTTCCCTTCAGGCTCTGAGACAGATTTCCCCATTACGGGTCTGTGTTGAGTCACCCCTCTCCCAGTCACCTCCCTCGGGGCAGGTGATGGAAGTAAAGTCTCATCCTGCTAATCTCCTTCTTCTCCCACTGAGGCCAAGGTTCAAAGCCTTGGCCCCCTCTCTGGGAAAAGAGGGCAATCTGCAAGAAGAGACACTTCCTTTCCATTCCTCCCTACTCCCCAACCCACAAGCTTAGGTCTGTGGTTTCCTCTTTCTTCTGCTGAGGAGAAAAGAGAATGAAGATAAAGAAGGAAGAATATAGCCGGGTGTTGTGGCAGGCACCTATAATCCCAGCTACTTGGGAGGCTGAGGCAAGAGAATTGCTCAAGCCCAAAAGTTGGAGGTTGCTGTGAGCTGTGATGACATAGCATACTGCTGAGGGCGACAAAGTGAGACTCTGTCTCAAAATAAAAAAATAAAAAATAAATAAATAAATTGGCTCAGCGCTGGTAGCGCAAGTGGCTAAGGCGCCAGCCACATATCCCAGAGATAGCAGGTTCAAATCCAGCCCGGGCCCACCAAACAACAACGACAACTACAACCAATAAATAGCAGGGCGTTGTGGCGGGCTCCCATAGTCCCAGTTACTTGGGAGGCTGAGGCAAGAGAATCACTCAAGCCCAGGAGTTGGAGGTTGCTGTGAGCTGTGACACCACAGCACTCTACCCAGGGTGACAGCTTGAGGCTCTGTCTCAAAAAATAAATAAATAAATAAAATAAAGAAGGAAAAATAGACCAGACAGAGGGCGTAGTACTGTACTTTGTTGGCTGGAGAAGAGGTCGGTCAAATGAGAGGCATGAATTGGGATCAAGAATGACAAGACATGAAGAATTCTTGGAGATTCTTCAATGATTCTCATATCCAGGATAGCTAAGTCACAGCCCAATAGCCAGGAACCCCCCAATTGCAATCAGTGGGAGGTGATGATGGTAAAGAAGTAGGCAGATCTGTGGTACACAGGCCCCTACATCATGTGGAACACTGCAAACTGCTTAAGAACAGCTAGCAAAGTGGGGGGAGTGGGAGTTCAGTATGAGCCCTTGATGTTGAGGTCCGCTCTCTATCAGCTCAGTCACCAATTTATAGGGAGGCCTGAGTAAAAGATGAATATCAGAGATGTGGCTTAATCAGCTGCCTATGGGATGGGCAAATGTTTGTGAAATTCTTTGAAATGAAAGAAAAAGCCAAGAAAAACTATCATTACTTTGAGTGCTGGTCATAGAGCATCTCTGAGCTCTTATATTGAAATCAAAGGCTGTCGTATTTCCATCCTGGCTGGAACAGTTCCTGGAGACCTGTTTTCTAATAACATCAATTGAGAACAGGGTCAATGGTGAGGTCCCTAAGGAATACAAGCAGAAAATCTCATCACTAGAATTGAAATATAGAAATTTTCAACACAACTTCAGCAAGTTTTCTGAGCAGACTGATTCTGGCTGGGCCTAACTTACCTAGGCAGATGATGTTTAGGCCGGGACCTGATAACCCTTCTCCCTCTTGCTCCTTTGTTTCTTCTTTTTACATATTCATTAGGCTACTTAGAAACTTTGACTTACCAAAGAATATTTGGAAATTCCAAAATGATCATCATAATTATGGCTCTCCATCTCCAAACATTTAACCATTTATTTGTTTATTTATTTGAGACACAGTCTTACTCTGTCACCCTGGCTAGAGTGCCATGGCGTCAGCCTAGCTCACAGCAATCTAAAACTCTTGGGCTCAAGTGATTAGCCTCCCAAGTAGCTGAGACTACAGGTACCTGCCAAGAGACCTGGCTAGTTTTTATATTTTTGTAGTAGAGATGGGGTCTCACTCTTGCTCAGGGTGGTCTTGAACTCCTGAGCTTACGTAATCTACCTGCCTCAGCCTCCCAGAGTACTAAGATTACAGGTGTGAGCCACCATGCCTAGCCCATCTAACCTTTTATTTTTTTTTTTTATAGAGACAGAGTCTCACTTTATGGCCCTCAGTAGAGTGCCATGGCATCACACAGCTCACAGCAACCTCCAACTCCTGGGCTTAAGCGATTCTCTTGCCTCAGTCTCCCAAGTAGCTGGGACTACAGGCGCCCGCCACAACGCCCGGCTATTTTTTGGTTGCAGTTCAGCCAGGGCCGGGTTTGAGCCCGCCCCATTTAACCTTTTATATTAAAAAAGACTATGGGCTGGGTGCGGTGGCTCACACTTATAATCCCAGCACTTTGGGAGGCTCAGGTGGGCGAACTGCCTGAGCTCACAAGTTTGAGACCAGCCTGAGCTAGAGTGAGACGCCGTCTCTAAAAATTGCTGGGTGTTATGGTGGAGCAATCCTAGCTACTCAGGAGGCTGAGGCAAAGAATTGCTTGAGCCCAAGAGTTAGAGGTTGCTGTGAGCTATGATGCTATGACACTCTATGAGGAATGACAAAGTGAGACTGTCTCAAAAAAATAAAATAAAATAAAATAAAAAATAAAAGGACAGTGATGTCTTAAATCGGATTTTTTTTCTTTCTTTCTTTTGTTTTTTTTTTTGTAGAGACAACATCTCCCTATGTTGGTCTGGCTGGTTTTCAACTCTCAGCCTCCCAAAGTGCTAGGATTATAGGTGTGAACCACCATACTTGGCCTCTGTTTTCTGTTTTTTCGGGGGTGGTGGTGGTGGTGATTTAGTTTGTTTTGTGGGAACAGGGTCTCACTCTGTTGCCCAGGCTAAAGTGCAGTGGCATCATCATAGCCCACAGCAACCTCAAATTCCAAGGCTCGAGCAATCTTACTGCCTCAGCCCCCCAAGTAGCTGGACTATCAGCACACACCACCACATGTGGTTAATTTATATATATATATATATTTATTAAATCATAGTTGTATTCATTAATGCAATGTACAAATTGCAAATTTGCACAATGTACAATGTGCAGATTTTATATACAGTTTGAAATGTTTTCATCAAACTGGTTAACATAGCCTTCACGGCATTTTCTTAGTTATTGTGTTAAGACATTTACATTCTACACCCAGTAAATCGCACATGTACTCTTGTAAGATGCACCATAGGTGTGGTCCCACCAATTACTCTCCCTACACCCATCCTTCCCCCTCCCTTCCCCAATTTTTGAATATTTTATAGAGAAGAAATCTCACTATGTTGTTCAGGTTGGTCTTCTAGGATTACAGGCATAAGCCAGAGCCCAGGCAGATTCTTTTTCTTTCTATACATCAGGCCCTGGTATTCTTTTCCTCTATTTACTCCCTTATATACTTTACCATGAAAACTTTTTTTTTTTTTGCAGTTTTTGGCCAGGGTTGGGTTTGAACCTGCCACCTCTGGCACCTGCCAAAGCGCCTGTGGCACTTTGAGCCACAGGCGCCGCCCTACCATGAAAACGTTTTAAAAATAATATTTTACCATAAAAACTTCTATTTTTATATTTTACCATAAAAAACTTATACCCAACTTCCTCCTCTGGTCTCTGTTCTATGAACCATCCAGATTGGCATTCTAAGGGAACATGTTTGTAATTGAGCTCTCAAGTGAAAATATATTCTCTTTTTTGGTCTCTTCAAAGCTAACAGGCCGGCTAGACTCAGAACAGGACTTTAACCTAAGCCCACAACAAGTGCTTACCTGTCCAGAATGACCTAAGCAGTAGTCATCCTGGGTCACAATCACTGTAGGAACAGATACTTTTCTGCTGCTGTACACAGTGGACAAAGGTTGTCTAGCTGATGCAGAATGGATCACTTGATAAAGCAAGAGCTGCTTGTAAACCAAGAAAAATCTCAAGAATGGGCATGTGACTGCCAGGCAAGCTCTGGGGGAAGAGCTAAGTCTATAGTATCACGAATGGCATGGCTAAAATAAACACGGACTCATCTCTCAAATCCCCAAATCCTAGGGTTTCGATGTCAAAGTTCCAGTAGAGTTAAGCCTAGGAATGATCAAAAGGAATACTACTTCAAAAAGTAGGTAATAAATGCATGGAACACATTACCCAGGGAAGGAATTTAATCAGAATACAGAGAAGATCAGAGTACATTTATAAATTGTGGAGTGAAACTGCATGGATCTTGAACTAGCCATTTTCAGCTCTGGTCTTATGTGGGAAGGTCAGGTCCTCTCTTAGTTCTAAGGATTCCAATTCAGTAAATTGGATTAAGTTTTAGGGATTGGTGTTATATTTTTGCAATCCTTACCTGAGTGATTCTCATTCTAATCAGGTTTGAGGACCATTATCGGATAAATGTAAGAAAAGAGACTGTTGGGTGCACCATCGGAGAGACTCAGACTGTGGTTCTAATTGTCAGACTGGTTGGTTGGTAAATGGACAATTCAGGGACAGATATAGGTGGTATCCTTGCAACATGGGAATAAAATCCAGGGTAGTCATTAGACTCTGAATCCATGCATCAAATCAAGTAGTATAATAATCCTCTGGTCCCAGGCTCATTTAGAGCCTTCTCCAAGGTCTCTTAAGTTTTTCCTGCCGCAGGGATGAACTAATCAATAAGTATTGATTAAAAATTAGGTACATATTCAGTGACAATAGTTTGATGCTAAGAATATAAGTAAGTAAATAAGATAGTGGTAAAACAGACCAGATATGGCACCTAGCCTCTTAGTTACCTAATAGGCTCTTAAAAAGTTTTTACTATTTGGGCGGCTCCTGTGGCTCAGTCGGTAAGGTGCCAGCCCCATATACCGAGGGTGGCGGGTTCAAACCCGGCCCCGGCCAAACTGCAACCAAAAAATAGCCGGGCGTCGTGGCAGGCGCCTGTAGTCCCAGCTGCTTGGGAGGCTGAGGCAAGAGAATCACTTAAGCCTGGGAGTTGGAGGTTGCTGTGAACTGTGTGATGCCACGGCACTCTACCGAGGGCCATAAAGTGAGACTCTGACTCTACAAAAAAAAAAAAAAAGTATTTACTATTTTATCATGGTGGCCGGAGACAATGGAACCACCATCCCAGGAAACTCTACCTAAGGGTCATTCTACCCTCTTAGGAATGCAGCATTTAAATTCTTCAGAAGATACAAACTGCAGAGGCCAAGAATCCAGGCCAAGAACAACTATAAAAGGGGTGTCCACATTTTCTTCTCAAATGCACCTAGAAGTGAAGGATAAAGATAAAATACTGGCAGGGCATAGTGGCTCACACCTGTAATCCCAGGACTTTGGAAGGCTAAGGCAGGAGGATCACTTGAGCCCAGGAGTTCAAGTCTGCAGTAAGCAGTGGGCTATGATTGCTCCACTGTGCTCCAGCATATACAACAGAGTAAGACCCTGGGAAGGAGAAGAGAGAAAAGAAGAGGAAAGGGAGAAGGAGAGAGAGAGAGAGGAGAAGGGAAAGGAAAGGAAGAAAGGAAGAAAGAAGGGAAGGGGAGGAAAGAAAAAATGAACTTCCAGAGATTGAGAACTATACTTTTCATCTCTGGATTCCCTCTGCCAGATACAGTACTTCATGCATAGTAAGTGTTTGATGTTTTTGAATGAGTGAATGAATGAATTAATGAAGTTTGAATACCAGTTTTGCCACTTATTGTGTATCTTTGTACAAGAGACAGAATCTTTCTGACCCTTACTTTCCTCACGATTGGGACAATGACTATTTTGCCTATTTGTTATATGACTAGAAATTATGTGCTTTAGGAGTCATTAGCACTGTGCCTGGAATACAGCTGTTACTCAACAATTGGTTGTGGTGTTGGTATGTGGATAACCAGAGGCGTTCAGGAACCTACTTGTATGATCAAAGTGACACCTAGTGGTGCTATTTTAGAATATACACCGCAGGTCTAGTCTCAAATCAAAATTGAATAATAACTAGGAACAGAAGATAAGTACAGTAATATCATTTAATCCTCACGAGTGATTTCCATCCCTAGACTATTAGCATATTAGCATGACCTGTGAGGCTTTTAAAATCTACTGATGTCTGTATCTCCCCCTTAGAGATTCTGATTTAACTTGCTGAAAGTGTGACTCATATGGTGACATTTTAAAAACACAACTTTCACATACAACTGGGTTGAGAACCACTGCAAAAGACTGATGAGATAATTATTTTTCTTCTTATGTTACAAATGATGAAAGTAAAACTCAGAAGGACAAAGTTACACAGGTATTAGCAGAAGAGAGAATTCGAACTTGAGCCTACCGTTTTCCCACTATGTCACATTGTCCTTGCAGATGGTTTTGGAGGTCTGATGTGCTCCACTTAGCTTCTGCCTGTGAAAGTCTCAAACTCAGGGCATTAAGAAGTTGCATGACTCGGTGGTGCCTGTGGCCCAGTCGATAAGGCGCCGGCCCCATATACCGAGGGTGATGGGTTCAAACCCGGCCCCGGCCAAACTGCAACCAAAAAATAGCCGGGCGTTGTGGCGGGCGCCTGTAGTCCCAGCTACTCGGGAGGCTGAGGCAGGAGAATCGCTTAAGCCCAGGAGTTGGAGGTTGCTGTGAGCCGTGTGACGCCACAGCACTCTACCGAGGGCGGTACAGTGACACTCTGTCTCTACAAAAAAAAAAAAAAAAAAAAAAGGAAGTTGCATGACTCTGTGAGCTGAAGCACTCCAAACAATAGTTTGGTGTTGGTGGGGTAGTGTGTTTGGTCCAGTGAAGACCCAGACTGCCTGGCTCTTTCCAGAACTTTAAACTCAACTTCTCTGTTGATGGAAAAAAGTGCAGTAAGGGGGCATTTGACTGAACTGAATAGCTACAAGATAAATTAAAACCTTTTTATTTATTTATTTTCTTTTTTGAGACAGAGTCTCACTATGTCGCCCTTGGTAGACATAGTGAGACTGTGATGCAGTGGCATCACAGCTCACAGCAACCTCCAACTCTTGGTCTTAAGTGATTCTCTTGCCTCAGCCTCCCAAGTAGCTGAGACTACAGGCACCTGCCACAATGCCTGGCCATTTTTTCCTCTTCTTCTTCTTTTTTTTCCTTCTGTGCCTGGCCATTTTTTTGTTGTAGTTGTCATTGTTGTTTAGCTGACCCGGGCTGGGTTCGAAACTGCCAGCCTGGGTGTATGTGGCCAGTGTCCTCCCCACTGAGCTATGGCCACCACCCAAACATTTTTGTTTTCTTTGTGACACCATAAATATATTAGAGAATTAAAAGAGATTAATCATCTATTAGTGAATTCCAGGAAAGACTGAACATACTGCTACTACAAACTTACATACTGGCCAAAAACAATCCAGGTGATAGATATTGACACCTAAAGGAAAATGAAAGCATCCGATTTCTAACATCTGAGACTATTTCCTAAGTTGGCTTCCCACACAGGCCCTCAGAGGACAGATTATCTTGAAAGGTGTGAGAAGCACAAGTCTCTTCCAAACCCATTGTGTAGAAACTTCCAGCTTAGTCTAGGAATGGAAAATGAGCAGGTCCTGTTTTTTCTTTTCTTTCTTTTTTGCCCGGGGCTGGGTTTGAACCCAGGACCTCTGGCATATGGGGCCTGCGCCCTCCTCCTTTGAGCCACAGGCACCGCCTAAATGAGTAGGTCCTTACTAGGAGAGTGAGGAAGGCTGTAGCAGCTTATAGAGACGAATGGGATCCAGGCCAATGCCTGACTCAGTTACTTGTTAAGATGATTTCTCTGAATTTTATGGGAAATGTTTCTTTGCTTGGATACTAAGGCAAAGACAGGAGCATGTTGAGAATGTTTTTGGCACTGTGTTAGCACATGGTGTGTATAAAATTTTTCAATTAGTAGCCAACATTTAATACTAGGGAGATTTCATATAAAAATCCCTTATTTTTGGCATGACATATAATGCAGAGAACCTTAAATTCCTGATCACTGCTGTATCTGAGAGTCTAGAACAGTGCCTGGAACATAATACCTGTTAGCAATTTTTTTTTTTTTGAGACAATCTCACTTTGTCACCCTTGGTAGGGTGCCATGGTGAATATTTTTTGAATTAGTGTTTTCCAAAAACAGTTGCATGAAGTATGAATTATTATCTTCATTTTATAGTGAAGAAAAAGAAATCTCAAAAGAATACTTCACCTGGCTCAGCGCCTGTGGCTCAAGCAGCTAAGGCACCAGCCACATACACCTGAGCTGACAGGTTCGAATCCAGCCCGGGCCAAATAACAATGACAAAATAGCCAGGCATTGTGGCGGGCGCCTGTAGTCCCAGCTACCTGGGAGGCAGAGGCAGGAGAAGCGCTTGAGCCCTGGAGTTGGAGGTTGCAGTGAGTTGTGATGCCATAGCACTCTACCCAGGGTGATAGCTTGAGGTTCTGTCTCAAAAAAAAAAAAAAAAAGAGTAATTTACCTAAGGTCACATAGCTGGTAAGTAGCAGAATATTTTAACTTGGGGGTATCTGACTTCCAAACCATTGTTCTGCCACTGCCTAGCATCCAACTCTGGTGGGCCTTTCACATTCATGAAAGACTTTCAACGTAGAATTTTCTTTTTTTTTTGGTTTTTGGCCAGGGCTGGGTTTGAACCCACCACCTCCGGCATATGGGACCAGCGCCCTACCCCTTGAGCCACAGGCGCTGCCCATCAACGTAGAATTTTCAAAACAGCTTTATTAAGATATAATGAACAGGCTCGGCACCTGTGGCTCAAGCAGCTGAGGCGCTAGCCACATACTGAGCTGGTGGGTTTGAATCCAGCCCGGGCCTGCTGGATTGATGCACCCACAACAATGATGGCTGCAACCAAAAAATAGCCAGACGTTGTGGCGGGCACCTGTAGTCCCAGCTACTTGGGAGGCGGAGGCAGGAGAATCGCTTGAGTCCAGGAGTTGGAGGTTGCTGTGAGCTGTGATGTCACGGCACTCTACCCAGGGCGAAAGCTTGAGGCTCTGTCTCAAAAAAATAAAAGATATAATGAACAGGCTTGGTGCCCATAGCCCAGTGTATGGTGCCAGCCACATACACCAAGGCTGGCAGGTTCAAATTTGGCCCAGACCAGCTAAACAACAATGACAAGTGCAAGCAAAAAAATAGCCGGGTGTTGTGGCAGATGCCTGTGGTCCCAGCTACTTGGGAGGCTAAGGCAAGAGAATTGCTTAAGCCCAGGAGTTTGAGGTTGCTGTGAGCTGTGATACCATGGCACTCTACTGAGAGCAACAAAGTAAGACTCTGTCTCAAAAAAAAAAGAGAGAGAGAGAGAGAGAGAGATAATGAACATATACTAGCTGCGAGTTGTGGTGGGTGCCTATAGTCTTAGGTACTTGGGAGGCTGAGGCAAGAGGATTACTTGAACCCAAGAGTTTGAGGTTGTGGTGAGGTATGACACCATGGCACTCCACTGAGGGCGATGGAGTGAGACTCTCTCTCTCACAAAAAAAAAAAAAAAAAAAAAAAAGAAGTATAATGGGTTTGGCGCCTGTGGCTCAAGTGGCTAAGGCGCCAGCCACATACACCTGAGCCGGCAGGTTCAAATCTAGCGCAGGCCCACCAAACAACAATGACGGCTGCAACCAAAAAATAGCCGGGCGTTGTGGTGGGTGCCTGTAGTCCCAGCTACTTGGGAGGCTGAGGCAAGAGAATCGCTTGAGCCCAGGAGTTGGAGGTTGCTGTGAGCTGTGATGCACCGCACTCTACCCAGGGCGACAGCTTGAGGCTCTGTCTCAAAAAAAAAAAAAAAAGAAGTATAATGAACATATACTAACTGGGCACTGTGGCAAGCACCTATAGTTTGAAGTTGCTGTGAGCTATGACGTAGGAGGTTGTGGGAGGAAGGCACTCTGCCCAGGGTGATCAAGTGAGACTCTGTCTCAAGAAAAAAGGTATCGGGCGGCGCCTGTGGCTCAGTGAGTAGGGCACCGGCCCCATATGCCGAGGGTGGCGGGTTCAAACCCAGCCCCGGCCAAATTGCAACAAAAAAAATAGCCGGGTGGTGTGGCGGGCACCTGTAGTCCCAGCTACTAGGTAGGCTGAGGCAAGAGAATCGCTTAAGCCCAGGAGCTGGAGGTTGCTGTGAGCTGTGTGATGCCACGGCACTCTACCGAGGGCCATAAAGTGAGACTCTGTCTCTACAAAAAAAAAAAAAAAGAAAAAAGGTATCATGAACATATACTGCACAATTCACCCATAAATGTATTCTAGTATATTCACAATCTAATTTTAGTACATACTCATACACACCAACCCCCAAAACTCCTTTAGCAGTTAATTCCCATTCCCCTCCCCACCTACCTCTTCCAGTACTAAGAAACCAGTAATCTACTTTCTGTCTCTGTACTAAGAAACCACTAATATACTTTCTGTCTTTTCTGGATGTTCATATAAATAGAATTATGTATGTGCTATTTTGGGGGGCTCTGGTTACTTAGCGTAATCTTTTTAAAATTCACCTATGTAGCATGTATCAGTAGTTCATTACTTATGCAAATAATTTTCTACTGTATGGATATACCAAATTTTATTTATCCTTTCATCAATTGATGAAAATTTTGGCTGTTTCTACTTCTTGGCTATTACGAATAATGCTGCTATGAACATTCATTGTAATTTAGATTTGGGGCATTAATTCAAAAGAAAGTTAGTTGGCCGGGTGCAGTGGCTCACACCTGTAATCCCAGCACTCTGGGAGGCCGAGGTGGGTGGATTGCTTGAGCTCAGGAGTTTGAGACCAGCCTGAGCAAGAGAGAGACCCTGTCTCTACTAAAAATAGAAAAACTGAGGTAGGGCGGTGCCTGTGGCTCAGTCGGTGGGGCGCCAGCCCCATATACCGAGGGTGATGGGTTCAAACCCGGCCTCGGCCAAACTGCAACCAAAGAATAGCCGGGCGTTGTGGCGTGCGCCTGTGGTCCCAGCTACTCGGGAGGCTGAGGCAGGAGAATCGCTTAAGCCCAGGAGTTGGAGGTTGCTGTGAGCTGTGTGAGGCCATGGCATAAAGTGAGACTCTGTCTCTACAAAAAAAAAAAAAAGAAAAACTGAGGTAATAGGATTGCTTGAGCCCAAGTTGGAGGTTGCTGTGAGCTATGACATCATGGCGCTCTACCTAGGGTGAGAGCTTGAGACTCTGTCTCAAAAAAAAAAAAAAAAATTTCCTTCTTAATCTTGTCGATGACCCAGCTATCATTCAGCATGAGGTTATTTAGTTTCCATGTTTTTGTATGTGTGCGGAAATTCCTGTTGTTACTGAGTTCAATTTTTATTCCGTGGTGGTCTGAGAAAATACGAGGAATGATTTCTATTCTATTAAATTTGCTGAGTTAGACTTGTGACCTAAGATGTGATCAATTTTGGAGGATGATCCATGGGCTGGTGAGAAGAATGTATATTTGGTTTTGTTAGGATGAAATGTTCTATAGATGTCTATTACCCTGTTTCCCCAAAAATAAGACCTACTTACAGGAAAGATAAGATGTCTCCTGAAAATAAGACCTAGCGCATCTTTGGGAGCACACCTTAAAATAAGACACTGTCTTATTTTCGGGGAAACAGGGTAGATACAAATGTTGAATGGTTAAGTTTAATTCTAAAATTTCTTTGCTTAGCTTCTTTTTTGAAGATCTACCCATCACTGCCAGAGGAGTGTTAAAGTCTCCAACAATTATGGTGCTGGGGGAAATCAAGTTGCTCATGTCAGTTAGAGTTTCTCTTATAAATTGAGGTGCATTCTGGTTGGGTGCATAAATGTTGATAATTGAAATCTCATCATGTTGAGTATTGCCCTTAACAAATAAGAAGTGACTATTATTGTCTTTTCTTACTTTGATTGGTTTAAAGCCTATTGTATCTGCGAATAAAATTGCAACACCTGCTTTTTTTCTGATTGCCATTTGCCTGAATTATAGATGACCATACCTTCACCCTGAGTCTATATTTATCTTTTAAGGTAAGGTGAGATTCTTGAATGCAGCAGATGTCTGGCCTGAGTTTTTGTATTCAGTCAGCCAACCTGTGTCTCTTACTCTACTTAGTAAAGTATCTCAGGAATGGAAAAAATATATAGAATGAACTCAGTACTACTGTGAAACCAATTTATAATAACTCACACTTGCATATGAAAAATGAAATACAACTTTAGTCTATGATGAAGGAGGGAAGGGGAGGGTGAGGGATGGAGAGGTGGTGGAGGGGATAGTAGGGGGACCACAACTATGGAGCACATTGCAAGTACAAGTTGGTTCTATCATGTGCAGAACACAAATATCCTAATGCTATAATTGGGTAAATGAGATGAAAGCTATGCTGATTAGTATGATGTAAGCACTCCAATTTGTACAAATAATCAACACACTGAAATGGGCATAAATGTATTTGTGATCTATGTACAAAAGACTTAATAAAAAATGAATAAAAATTTTTTTTTGATCTTGGAAAAAAATTGAAAAAAGAGATTGGTGTGGACAATGCTCACGCATTCTTTTATCTTTGCTTAAAGCCAATTTTTTTTTTTTTTTTTTTTGTAGAGACAGAGTCTCACTTTATGGCCCTCAGTAGAGTGCCGTGGCCTCACGCAGCTCACAGCAACCTCCAACTCCTGGGCTTAAGGTGATTCTCTTGCCTCAGCCTCCCAAGTAGCTGGGACTACAGGCGCCCGCCACAACGCCCCGCTATTTTTTGGTTGCAGTTTGGCCGGGGCCGGGTTTGAACACAAATATCCTAATGCCACCCTTGGTATATGGGGCCGGCGCCTTACCGACTGAGCCACAGGCGCCACCCTAAAGCCAATTTTTTTTTTTTTTTTTTTTATTAAATCACTAAAGCCAATTTTTTTTAAGAAATTCTGTTTCCAGTAAAAAACACAAAACAAAACAAAACAAAATATATATATATAGATAGATAGATAAAGATGTGATGGGGTGGGGTAGAAGGATTAAGTAATAACCTGTAGGAGATTGTGGGAGGAAGAAAGCAAATTCCAAAACAGGTGCCTTCCTTCTGCCCCACAAATCCTACTTTGCTGTTGGTCAGTTTGTTGACATGGATCATGAAGGGGTTGGATGTCAGATGGCACAGACATGGATCACACAAACTATTATAACAGAAGCATGAAGCTTGGTTGAAAAATGGAAAATTTCTCTAGACCCTGACTAAGAGAAGGTCAGCATGCAGTTTCTCCCACCACGCTGGGCCAAATAGAAGCTTCCTTCTATGGCAGGAGAGGAATCAGTCACCTGTCTAATCAGCCAGGGGACTTAATGTGGCAGAAGTAAGGGATAGAAAATATGACAAAAGAATCAGTGAAAAGGAGATACCTGAGATATTCATGGTGAGAATGGAGGATTGCATACAAATGCTTCAGCCGGGAAGGATAGCAGGGCCTTTTATAAAGGAGTATTTTGACATTCTAACATTTTGTTACTGTGAACAGGTTAGCAAAAACATGAGGGTAAGGAGAATGAATGCCTGGCCTGCTTCTTTGTTGTGAAGAAACAAATGAACTACTTTGGTCTTAAATTCTGGGGTTTAATTTTTTTTTATTATTATTATTATTTTAGAGTCTCACTCTGCTGCTTCCCATGCTAGAGGGCCATGGCATCAGCGTAGCTTACAGCAACCTCACACTCCTGAGCTAAAGCCATTTTTCTGCCTCAGCCCCCTGAGTAGCTGGGACTATAGGCACCTACCACAACGCCCAGCTAATTTTTCTATTTTCACTAGAGTGGAGGTCTCACTCTTGCTCAGGCTGGTCTCAAACTCCTGACCTCAAGCAATCCACCCACCTCAGCCTCCCAGAGTGCTAAAATTATAAGTGTGAGCACTGTGCCCAGACACAAATGAACTACTTTGAAACAGGAGTGGGAAAAGAGCTGTCAAGGAACTCTGCCAAGCTCATTCCTTTCTCCAGCCTTATAGCAACTGTCCTTTCCCTTACTTGGAAGGTTCTCCCCATTCTCTCTCTCTTTCTTTGTTTCTCTCTCTCTCTTTTTTTTTTGAGACAGAGTCTCACTATGTCGCTCTTGGAAGAGTGCCGTGGCGTCAGGGCTCACAGCAATCTCTAACAGGGGTCCTCAAACTATGGTCCGCGGGCCACATGTGGTGGTGTGATTGTATTTGTTCCCATTTTGTTTTTTTACTTCAAAATAAGATATGTGCAGTGTGCATAGAAATTTGTTCATAGTTGTTTTTTTTTTTTTTTAACTGTAGTTCGGCCCTCCAATGGTCTGAGGGACAGTGAACTGGCCCCCTGTTTAAAAAGTTTGAGGATCCCTGCTACCTCTTGGGCTCAAGCGATTCTCTTACCTCAGCCTCTCAAGTAGCTGGGACTACAGATACCTGCCATAATGCCTGGCTATTTTTTACAGCAGTTGTCATTGTTTAGCTGGCCCAGACTGGGTTCGAACCCACCAGCCTTGGTGTATGTGGCTGGCACCATAACCAGTGTGCTATGGGCACTGAGTCTCCCTCCCTCCCTCCCTCCCTTCCTTCCTTCCTTCCTTCCTTTTTTAGAGACAGGGTCTTGCTCTTGCTCAGACTGGTCTCAAACTCATGTGCTCAAGCAATCCACCCACCTCAGCCTCCCAGAGTGCTATGATTACAGGGATGAGCCACCAAGCCCAGCCCCCATTCCCTCTGCCTGTCTAAGTCTTTAGATCCAAGGCAAATTCCCATGTCTCCATGACGACTCCTGCCCTCACTCTTCCTGACCTCCTGTAGCACATCTGCTGAGTGCCACACAATTCCCACTAGACTAAACATATTGTCTTTGAAAGGTTCTTGTGTGTGTGTCTTATAAACCCCCTTGTAAACTCTTCCAGGACAAGGGCCATTTCTTCTGCTGCTGCTCCGTCTCCCACAGTTGCTGATGGCCTAATAGACCCTCTGTATGGCCTTGCTGGCCGGCTGAACCAAAGAGTTCAGTTCAGCTCTCTTGATTTTGCCAGCAAAGCAAAGAGTGTACAATAAAGTCCTTTCACTGTGAAATGACAAATTCAAAGATGGGAGGGGGGCCCCAGAAAAGTACTCAAACAGAATTGTTCATTATCTTGAATGCCTCATAGTTGCCAGATTCCAGAATCCTCAGGTTAGCTGTGGAAACAACTTTGATCTATTTGATAGTGCTTTTTAGATTAGTATTTCACTTGGATGGAATATGTAAAGTAATAAATATAAACATGGGTTACATGAGTCAGGGAAAGAAACAAGTGTTTCTGTTAATACAGTTAACTCATTTCCCTAAAGTTCTTCCCCCTCCCGTGTTTCATTGCTGGTAGAAATTCACAGGAGAAAATGTCACTTTTTCTTTTTTTGACAATAGCAATGCTATCAGAAGAGAGGATGTGATTAGAGGAAGGAAAAATGAGAGAGGTTCATGTTGCCATTATTTTCATTATCGAATGTCTCAAAGCCTTTTAGGCTGTAAACAGCAGTTTTTAGGAAAGGCAGCTGGATTCACTCTGCTTAGAACTCTAGGTGTCTCCTTTTCCATGGCAACTTTTTGGGTATCACATGCCCTTACAGAATCCCATTTTATGGCACAGATGCAGTCTGCAGCTGTTCCATGATGCCTAAATCTTTTAAGTATTAAGTACGTTCCAAGAATCTAAATGCAATCACCCCAACCCATGTGGTATGAAGGGGGAAATAAAAGTGCTGGCTTGGATTTTTTTGTAACAGTTCTGTGATACGGCTTCCCTGTCAAGCTATGGGCTATAGTTAAGAAATAGCTGCTGTAGAATAAGAAAGACTAGACTTGTGAATAGAAAAAAAGTCACGGGTGGCGCCTGTGGCTCAACGGGTAGGGCGCCGGTCCCATATGCCGGAGGTGGTGGGTTCAAGCCCAGCCCCGGCCAAAAATAAAAAAAAAAAAAAAAAGAAAAAAAGTCACTTGAGCGGTTTCTTTTCTAGACAAATGGGATTCTAGTTTGGGTTTCAGAGGGCAATTCCTACAGCTTACAAAAGATGCTGGGTCTGTCAATATTTCTATTCTAGTAAGATTTCAAGCTCTGGTGCTTGCTTCGGCAGCACATATACTAAAGTTGGAATGATCCAAAGAAGATTAGCATGGTCTCCACACAAGGATGACATGTAAATTTGTGAAGCATTCCTTATTTAAAAAAAAAAAAAGATTTGGAACTCTGACCCACATTTAGCATATAATCTTCCTGGGGTATGGAAAAACGTGGTCTATCATCTAAGGGGATATCATTGTTGTAACCCTCTGTGTAAATGGTGCACATTAAAAGATCAAGTCTACTGTTACATGTTTTTTTTTTAATAAATACTGTGACAAGATTGTACAATATCAATTCAAGAGACAGAATGCGACCAGGTCCTCTGCTGCTTGTGTCTTAGAACAAGAGAAATGGTCAACCTAGAGACGAGCACCTAGGGAGGGAGGAGACATGATGCTGGAAAAAATATCTTCTGAGTATTTGTCCAGCTAGAGAGCTGGCTGGTGAGATCCAAATGGTCCCATAGCAATCCTTTTCTCCAGGGAGGTGCGTAGATCTTTGACAAGTGGCAAGTGACTTTTCTTTCTTGTGTTTAGGCCTGAGAGTGCACTTTGTAACCAGGGATTTGGTGTGCAGGGCATCACAGGCTGCAGAGAAATATTAAAATATAAGTATATTTGCTAAACACATGTCTCATATGGACAGATTCAAGGTGAAGGCCTTTTGGGCCAGTTTGTCTGAATAGCTCTCTTAACTACTGTGTTAAGAAAATAAAACCTGTAAGTTCAAGCCCTGCCTCCCTTGACCCTAGCTTGATATGGAAGATGATAGGAGTCTAAACCATTCCCCCTCTTCCCCTCCCAGAACAGAAGACCTGCCTGGTTCCGCTCCAAGAGTTCCACAGGAAAGACCCTAGCCCCTCTAAAAACCTGCAGAAATCAGCTTGGAGTCCGTAACTCCGTGAGTAAGGCACCAGCCACATACACCAAAGCGGGTGGGTTCGAGCCTGGCCTGGGCCTGCTAAACAATGACAACTGCAAAAAAGAAAAAAAAAAGCCAGGCGTTGTGACAGGCACCTGTAGTCCCAGCTAACTGGGAGGCTAAGGCAAGAGAATCTCTTAAGCCCAAGAGTTGAAGATTGCTGTGAGCTGTGACACCATGGCATTCTATGAGGGTGGACATAGTGAGACTCTGTCTCAAAAAAAAAAAAAGATGTTTGGCTTGGCACCTGTGGTTCAAGCAGCTAAGGCACAAGTCACATACACCTGAGCTGGCCGGTTTGAATCCAGTCCGGACACGCCAAACAGCAATGACAGCTGCAACCAAAAAATAGCCAGGCGTTGTGGCGGGGGCCTATGGTCCCAGCTACTTGGTAGGCAGAGGCAGGAGAATCTCTTGAGCCCAGGAGTTGGAGGTTGCTGTGAGCTGTGATGCCACGGCACTGTACCCAGGGCAAAAGCTTGAGGCTCTGTCTCAAAAAAACAAACAAACAAACACAAAAACAAAAAAACTTCCAGAAATATGTGTAATCTTCCTCTCCTATGCCCAGTATAATAACAAGCCCCAAACCATTCTTTATTTATTTTTTATTTTTATTTTTTTGTTGTTGTTGAAGTTTGTCTGGGGCCAGGTTTGAACCTGCCACCCTCAGTATACGGGGCCAGCGCCCCACCCACTGAGCCACAGGTGCCCGCTCCCCGAACCATTCTTTTTTTTTTTTTTTGTAGAGACAGAGTCTCACTTTATGGCCCTCGGTAGAGTGCCGTGGACTCACACAGCTCACAGCAACCTCCAACTCCTGGGCTTAAGGCGATTCTCTTGCCTCAGCCTCCCGAGTAGCTGGGACTACAGGCGCCCGCCACAACGCCCGGCTATTTTTTGGTTGCAGTTTGGCTGGGGCCAGGTTTGAACCCGCCACCCTCGGTATATGGGGCCGGCGCCTTACCGACTGAGCCACAGGTGCCGCCCCCCAAACCATTCTTGATGCAGCCACTGTCTTTGCCCAGATGAGTCCCAGTCTCCTTTCATTAAACTTGGCCTGAACCTTTCCCAGTCTTGTCTCTGGGTACACCACTGAACCACTTTCAGAGAATAGGTCTGAATTGCCCACCCAAGAAAGTCTGGGCATCTGCATGGTGATCTTGGGGGTTAGCCAATGTTTTCCATATCTTCAGTATTGTGCATAAGAAGCAGCTACTATGAGCTACTCATGCAGCACCTCTTGGGAGGTGCTGAGGGGAGGAAGTCATTTAGAGTTAACAGCCCACTGCTTAATAGCTCCATGTAGTGATGGCCAGGGTTGAGCTTGCACCTAGGTTAAAGCATCCCCAGAAGTCTAAATAGTTCTAATATCAATCAAGGTACATATATAACTCTTTGAATAAATAAGAGGAATATCCTTATGCTCAAATGAATTCTCAGTCTAGGGCAAAAGTACAAATCAAAGCCTGTTTGCCATAATGTCTGAATATTTCAATATCTCAAAGAAAGCTAACAAACTGTTAGTAAAATACATTCTGTCACCTACCATGACAAGGAGACCAGGTCTGAATTTGGAATTCTCAAATTCTCTGGTGCTCCTTACCAGAATATGGTGGCACACAAAGCAGACCCTTAGCTCCCCCATCTCTTTCCATTCCCAGTTCCATCCCACACTCTGAGAGCTTCACAATTTACACATGTGGACACTCTAGGCTGCATGACCAAGATCTGTTCATATACCTCCACAAACAATTACTTGTTGACCACACCTTGAGCTGTGGGTACATACACCAGCAATGCTGCTCACCCATTCCAATACAAAGTAGCCCACCCAAGCTTGAAAACAGGGAGAAAATTCTGGCGTTTTGGGTGCCCAGAGTTTGCAGTCTATAAGGCAGATGTGGGCTCTAATAGGGAATGGCCATTTGACCCCATGGACTTCTTGTTCTATGGTAAGTGCTTTGGCCAGAGGTAAGAGTTAATTAGGTTATTGCTAGCTGTCCTGATATAAGATTACCTCCCAGGAAATCTATGGCCCACAGTGCTCACTGAATTGGTGATGTGAAATGAAGTCAGTATGCACATTCAGTATAGTGTAATTTCTTTTTTTCTTTCTCTGTCTTTTTTTTTTTTTTTTTTTTAATTGTAGAGACAGAGTCTCACTTTATCCCCTCGGTAGAGTGCCGTGGCGTCACAGCCCACAGCAACCTCCAACTCCTGGGCTTAGGCGATTCACCTGCCTCAGCCTCCTGAGTAGCTGGGATCACAGGTGCCCACCACCACACCCGGCTATTTTTTTGTTGCAGTTTGGCCAGGGCCGGGTCCAAACCCACCACCCTTGGTATATGGGGCTGGTACCCTACTGACTGAGCCACAGGCACCACCCCCTCTGTCTTTTTTTTTTTTTTTTTGAGATAAGAGTCTCATTATGTTGCCCTTGCTAGAGTGCCATAGCATCATAGCTCAGAGCAACCTCACATTTCTAGCCTCAAGTAGTCCTCTTGCCTCAGCCTTCCGAATAGCTGGGATTACAGGCTTATGCCACCATGCCCAGCTAATTTCTTTCTATTTTTAGCAGATACAGGGCTTCCCTCTTGTTTAGGCTGGTCTCAAACTCCTGAACTCAAAGGATCCTCCTGACTTGGCCTCCCAGAGTACTAGGATTATAGATGTGAACCACTTCAACTGGTCATTTTTATGTTATTCCTTAATTCATGATAATAACTTATCATTGCAGCTACACATTAGAATGCATTATTACTACTTAAGTAATAAAATCAATGCATTATCATGCTTTTCATTACTTAAAAATGGATAATTCTGCCAGGCATAGTTGCTCACACCTGTAATCCTAGCACTCTGGGAGGCTGAGGCGGGTGGATTGCTTGAGCTTACAAGTTTGAGACTAGCCTAAGCAAAAATCAAGACCCTGTCTCTATTAAAAAATAGAAAAACTGAAGCAAGAGGATTGCTTGAGACCAAGAGTTGGCGGTTGCTGTGAGCTATGATGCCACAGCACTCTACCCAGGGCCACAGCTTGAGATTCTGTCTCAGAAAAAAAAAAAGGATAATTATACTGTAACATACCATTTTAATTTTGATTTTCAGGATGCATTCCTCCACTTATTTATTTGTTAATTGAGACAGAGTCTCACTTTGTTCCCTAGGTAGAGTGCCCTGGTATCATCACAGCTCACAGCAACCTCAAACTCTTGAGCTCAAGTGAGCCAGTTGTTTTAGCCTCTCAAGTAGCTCGGGCTATAGGAGCCTGCCACGATGCCCAGCTAATTTTTCTACATATGTAAGTCATGGGCATAGCTATATGTTTATTGTTTTTATTTTTGAATATTATCTTTGAAATGAAGACTGAGCTCAGTGCCTGTAGCTCAAACGGCTAAGGTGCCAGCCACATACACATGAGCTGGCGGGTTCGAATCCAGCCCAGGCCTGCCAAACAACAATGACAGCTGCAACCAAAAAATAGCCGGGCATTGTGGTGGGCACCTGAGGTCCCAGCTACTTGGGAGGCTGAGGCAAGAGAATCACTTGAGCCCAGGAGTTGGAGGTTGTTGTAAGCTGTGATGTCACGGCACTCTACCCAGGGTGACAGCTTGAGGCTCTGTCTAAAAAAAAAAAAATGAAATGAAGAACTGAAATAATGGTAAAAGGTCAGACCTGCACATTAATGTTTTTATTTATTTATATTTGAGATTAATGTGAGGGTACAAATGATTAGGTTACAATGTTTGCATTTGTTAGGTAAGGTCCCTCTTATAGTTGTGTCCCACATCAGTGTTTTTAAAAGCTTTATTTTCCCCAAATTAGAAGCAACCAAGATATCCTTCGGTAAACGAAAGGACAAACTGGGACATTTATACAATTGTCTCGTGCTCAGAGGTAAAGGGAATTAGCTATCAAGCCACAAAGAGGCATGCACATACATGAAACTCTGCAAATGTATATTCCTAAGAAGCCAGTCTGAAAAGGCTACATAATGTATGGCTTCAATTATATGACATTCTGAAAAAGGCTATGGAGACAGTAAAACAATTAGTGGTTGTCAGATGTCTTGGGGGGGAGGAGAAAGGGATTGAATAAGTAAAATATAGGAGACACTTAGGGTGGTAAAACTCTTTGGTATGATACATGGTGGATACCTGATATCATATATTTGTTAAAATTCACCCAACTTTACAACACAAAAATATTTTTGTGTGTGTGTGTCTTAGTATAGACACACACAAAAAAATTTTTTTTGAGCCAGAGTCTCACTCTATTGCCAGGGTAGAGTGCTGTGGCATCATAGCTCACAGCAACCTCAAACTCTTTTTCTTTTTTTAGAGTCTCATTTTGTCGCCCTCGGTAGAGTGCTGTTGCGTCACAGCTCACAGCAACCTCCAGCTCTTGGGCTTAGGAGATTCTATTGTCTATATAAAGACAGAATGGATATTAGACACGGGTAGAGATAAAAGCTAAAAGCTTTGGCAAGTGTTTGGATAGAAGTGCAACGGCGAAAGAGAGAGGCATGGAAGCACTGTAGTGTGATTTGTACCTTACCCTTTAATCTAGTCCTTTCATTTCTAGGAATTCATCTTAAACGATTGAAATGAAGACAAATAATTTCTATATGCAAAACACATAGTGGCATGAAGACAGTGACCTTGTTCTCAACAATTACACCCACAGGCCTACTACTCTGTTAAATGAGAAACCTAGAGTCAAGATTCATAGGAGGAAGAGGAGAAAAATCTTAGCTAATGAAACAAAGCCTAATGGGTTAGGAAGGGTAGATATCAAGAATGAAAGTAAAGAAGTCAATAACTTCTTTTTCAGAGCTGGGCCAAGGACTGTCAGGATACGTACAGAAAAAGGTGGAGAAGTCTTGGGGCTTCCATCAATGAAGCATCTGCATTGCAGAGAACCTGGTGGGATGTTCCGTAGAATAACAGACTTTGTCCCAGGCATTCCAAATCTCAACCTTTGCGCATATTCCTTGGACCTGTAATCCTAGCATTCAGGGAGGCTGAGTAGGGTGGATTGCCTGAGCTCACCAGTTCAAGACCAACCTGAGCCAGAACGAGACCACGTCTCTAAAAATAGCAGAACGTTGTGGCGGAGCTTGTAGTCCCAGCTACTTGGGAGGCGGAGGCTAGAGGCTCGCTTAAGCCCAAGAGTTTGAGGTTGCTGTGAGCTATGATGCCACCTCACTCTACCGAGGGCGACAAAGTGAGAGTCTGTCTCAAAAAAAGGAAGGAAAGAACAGAAAAACAAGAATTGTGTACTTTCCCATGGGAAGTTGCTGAGGACTCCTGTTCAGAAATGAGGACGTCCAAGGAACACTGCAATGTGCAGAGACTGGGAGAAAAATGAGTTAAGTAGCCAACTGTCTTTCTCCTGGAGTTCCTAGCAAGCTGATTTTTAAATTGCCCTCTAAAGGCAGAATCCTTTTAGTTTAGCAGTGATTAAATGAACCCATGCATTTAATGAAGACATTTGCTAACACCGCCAGCTGGAGAAGCCGGGAGGACGATTGGTGGGCGTGTCTAACCCAGAGCTAGCTGGAGGCCACGCCCCCTTCCCAGAGTGCCCCGCCGCCGCTGTCTGTGTGACTGTCTTATTCATCTCCGGCCTGGCTGCGAGAGTGCACAGTCTGGCCATGGACCGGCTGCAAACTGGTGTAGGGGTGTTGAGGCGCGGGCGGCCGAGGCGTCGGCGCCAGCCCCAGCCACGTGGCGGGTCGATCCTGGCCCTGCCCTTGAGACCCAGGAAGATACGGAGGCAGCTGAGAAGAAGTGCAGCGTCCCGCATGGCAGCGCTGAGAGTCCAGACGCTGCCAAGCGAGGACTTGGAGGACTCGAGAGTGGAGTCCACCGCCAACGATCTGGAGGACGCACTGCCTAGCGGGACAGCAGTGGCAGCCATCCCGGACGCAGCCCGGCGAGAGCCCTACGGCCATCTGGGGCCTGCAGAGCTGCTGGAAGCCTCGCCCGCCGCGCACTCCCTGCAGACCCAGCCAGCGCGTCTTGTTGAAGCGCAGACCCCACCAGTGCGCTTCCTGCCAGCTTTGGCGGCTGCGCCGGCCCGCATGGTGGAGAACTCTGCCCTGCTGTGCACAGCCAAGCACTTGGGGGCCGCCCCACATTCCGGGGCCCCTGCGACGTTGTCAGGACCGGAGGTGGATAGCACCGGTGGAGAGCTGTCCTGGGACTCCCCGCTGCAGCGCGTCTTGATGGAGCTGAACCGCATCCCCAGCAGCCGGCGGCGAGCAGCACACCTCTTTGAGTGGCTCATCGCGCCAATGCCGCCAGATCATTTCTACCGGCGCTTGTGGGAGCGGGAGGCGGTGCTAGTGCGGCGGCAGGACCGCACTTACTACGAGGGCCTTTTCTCTACTGCCGATATGGACTCAATACTGCGTAACGAGGAGGTGCAGTTCGGGCAGCACTTGGACGCCGCGCGCTACATCAATGGGAGGCGCGAGACCCTGAACCCGCCCGGCCGCGCCTTGCCAGCCGCCGCGTGGTCCCTGTACCAGGCCGGCTGCTCTCTGCGCCTCCTGTGTCCGCAGGCTTTCTCGACCACTGTGTGGCAGTTTTTGGCCGTACTCCAAGAGCAGTTTGGAAGCATGGCAGGCTCCAACGTTTACCTCACGCCCCCCAATTCGCAGGGCTTTGCCCCTCACTACGACGACATCGAAGCTTTCGTGCTGCAGCTGGAAGGTAGGAAACTCTGGCGTGTCTACCGACCCCGGGTCTCAGCTGAGGAACTGGCCCTGACATCTAGCCCTAACTTCAGTCAGGATGACCTCGGTGAGCCGGTGCTGCAGACCGTCCTGGAACCTGGAGATTTGCTTTATTTTCCTCGGGGCTTCATTCACCAAGCTGAATGCCAGGATGGAGTCCACTCCCTGCACCTGACCTTGTCCACGTACCAGCGCAATACCTGGGGAGACTTTCTAGAGGCTGTACTGCCTCTGGCTGTGCAGGCTGCAATGGAAGAAAACGTGGAGTTTCGGAGGGGTCTTCCCCGAGACTTTATGGATTACATGGGGGCCCAGCATTCTGATTCTAAGGATCCACGAAGAACTGCTTTCATGGAGAAGGTCCGGGTCTTGGTTGCCAGGCTGGGACACTTTGCTCCTGTTGATGCTGTGGCTGACCAGCGAGCTAAAGACTTCATCCATGATTCTCTGCCCCCTGTTTTGACTGATAGGGAGAGGGCACTAAGTGTTCACGGGCTCCCGATTCGCTGGGAGGCTGGACAACCTGTAAATGTGGGGGCCCAGTTGACAACAGAAACAGAAGTCCACATGCTTCAGGATGGGATAGCTCGTCTGGTGGGTGAGGGAGGCCATTTGTTTCTCTATTACACAGTGGAAAACTCCCGTGTTTATCATCTGGAAGAGCCCAAGTGCTTGGAAATATACCCCCAGCAAGCAGATGCTATGGAACTCTTGCTTCGCTCCTACCCAGAGTTTGTGAGAGTAGGGGACCTGCCCTGTGACAGTGTGGAGGACCAGCTTTCCTTGGCAACCATGTTGTATGATAAGGGGTTGCTGCTAACCAAGATGCCTCTAACTTAAACAGGTTTCTTGTTAATTGTTGGAAACAAGGCAGGAGGGATTCTCTTCTACCACTGCCACTTTTTTTTTTTTTTAATTCATGTTCTTACCTTGATAATCATCAGTGTGCTTACATTTACCTTTATGACTGCTTCAATGTCACAAGCCTCAGACGGTCTTCTAGGAAGAACCACTTCATCTAGGTACAAATGTAAAAGCAGACGTTGGAAGTGAAAAAGTAACCTTGATCTCTAATCATTTTAGAGAACCAGCTTCATCATGCTCAGGCTTCACTGTACTGTGTAGCACTGGCCATGTCATTCTGCTTGAGACACCAGAAGTTTTTATTTGAAATTTGAATCTTGTATTTGAATTCTCTTTCACCAATTTGGGGGGAGGTTTGGGGTCAGTATACTGTTTGTTACTAAGTTTGTATGAACATTAGAAAATTAAAATGTCAAAGACAAAGAATGTTTTCCTTTTCTACACTTGATCTTAGCCAAAAGGCCAAGAAGCGATGTTGTTTTCCTTTTCTAAGACTAGATTATTATGTCAGATGGTTTGCAGAAATGTGGGAGGGGGTGGAAGACAGGGAAAACCTATAATGCTTGAGATGAAAAGCAATTTGCGGTGGTTGTAGGATGTAAATGGAGAATATTAACCTTTTAAAGAAGAGAACTCATCTGGTTGGGCCAGTTCTTTAATTTGGGGGGTAATTTTTTTATTTTAAAATATGCTACTTGAATTCTAAATAGTCCAATCCTAGTAGAAAAGTCATTTTCCATTACAAGATCAACTTTAAAAGTACATTATGTTTTTGCTCAGTGCTGGTTTGCATCAGTGGCTGGCACTGCTTCTAGAGGGGAAGCATGTCACTTAGCTATGGTGTCATAGGTCTTAGTAAACCAACTTTTAGCAAGCTATCCATGAGGGAAGGCTGGTGTTCAAGTTATTTTCCACTTTCATTTTTTTCTGGCAGTTGGAAGAAACTTTCTCAAATCTGGTCTCATGGTTGGTGGAAAAGTGCCTGGTGTACCAGAAAGAGCACTGGACTTGGAACCAGAAGACCTGGGTTTGGGGTGGTATCTGGTAGGCAGCTGACTGAGTGACCTGAAGCTACTGCTACGCTTGGGCACACAGATTTTGTAAGTATAATTTGATACAGCTTAATTTCTGTACCCTCATCATTTAAGTCGTGTCTGGCACACTAAGATTTTATCACCATAACTGATAGGTTCAGTTGTTTAAAGTTGAGAACTTTATAAAATCTTTTTTAAAAAGTTACAACAGCATAGATGTGCATCTATGTAAAATGATAGCTGTCTCTCCAACCCCACTTTCCAGACAAGGCAACCATGATTAAAGTCTTTGTATGTGTGTATGTGCTTAATCAAACATACACAGCTCTTGTTTTATTTATTTATTTTGGTAGAGACAGAGTCTCACTTTATCATCCTCGGTAGAGTGCTGTAGCATCACAGCTCACAGCAACCTCCAACTCCTGGGCTTAGGGGATTCTATTGCCTCAGCCTCCCAAGTAGCTGGGACTACAGGTGCCCGCCACAATGCCCAGCTATTTTTTGGTTGCAATTTGGCTGGGGCCGGGTTTGAACCTGCCACCCTCGGTATATGGGGCCGGCGCCCTACCCACTAAGCCACAGGCGCCACCCCCACAACACTCATTTTATAAAGACTTTTGTTTTTCTTTCTTTTTTTTTTTTTTTTTTTTGTAGAGACAGAGTCTCACTGTACCGCCCTCGGGTAGAGGGCCGTGGCGTCACACGGCTCACAGCAACCTCTAAGTCTTGGGCTTAAGCAATTCTCTTGCCTCAGCCTCCCGAGCAGCTGGGACTACAGGCGCCCGCCACAACGCCTGGCTATTTTTTGGTTGCAGTTCAGCCGGGGCCAGGTTTGAACCCACCACCCTCGGTATATGGGGCCGGCGCCTTACCGACTGAGCCACAGGTGCCGCCCAAGACTTTTGTTTTTCTAATATGTCCTTTTATGAACTTTTAAATCAGTTCAAATACAGCTACCTTATTTTTTTTTTTTTTAAGGGATAAACTAGAAAATGAATAAAAACCTGGCAGACGGGAAAAAATAAAAACTCAGTGGATGATGGCCAAGAAGGAAAGAAAAGTAGGCTTTCCTGATGCTTTCATCCTGTAGAGTTCACTAATATGTCACAAAACATCCAGATTCTGGAAAAGGCTTACTAAAGGAGTCAAGGAATAGGACTGACCCCCTAGGAAACTTACCCTGAAAAGTTGCTTTGAGAAGACTATGTAGCGTCAGTGGTTCTTGATCTTCTTTGGGTTGTAAGTAAATACGTTTTGCTTCTTCCTTCACTTTTCTGATGACCTTCTCAAACTTGAATATTTTCTGTGTGAGCAAGTCCTTTTGATTTAGCGTGTTAATCTAGATTAGAGCAAATGATGTTAAAAAAAACTGTACTAGGCAGCAAATCATCAAAAAACATTACTTTAGTCTCATGCTTATGAGTAGTAGGTGGTAGAGAAATGCCTAAGAATGTTGTTCTCTTAGGCAGCGCCTGTGGCTCAGTGAGCAGGGTGCTGGCCCCATATGCCAAGGGTGGCGGGTTCAAACCCAGCCCCGGCCAAACTGCAACAACAACAAAAAAAATAGCCGGGCGTTGTGGTGGGCGCCTGTAGTCCCAGTTACTCGGGAGGCTGAGGCAGGAGAATCGCCTAAGCCCAGGAGTTGGAGGTTGCTGTGAGCTGTGTGATGCCACGGCACTCTACCGAGGGCAATAAAGTGAAACTCTGTCTCTACAAAAAAAAAAAAGAATGTTGTTCTCTTGTGATACTGGTTGGAGATTCTTATACACCCATTAGTGAAAATTTTACCTTAGTTTTTTTGGCAGGATAAAAGAAACCTACTCAGAAATGCCTGTTTCTACCAGGTGCGGTGGCCCCCACCTGTAATCCTAGCACTCTGGCAGGCCAAGGCAAGTGGATCACTTGAGTTAAGGAGTTTGACACCAGCCTGAGCAAGAGTAAGACCCTGTCTCTACTAAAATTAGAAAAATTAGCTGGGTGTTGTGGTAGGTGCCTGTAGTCCCAGCTACTCGGGAGGAGGATCACTTGAGCTCAGGAATTTGAGGTTGCTGTGAGCTGGGCTGACGCCACAGCAGTTTAGCCTGGGTAACAGAGAGACTCTGTCTCAAAAATAAATAAAAAAAAATAAACTTCACTGAAGTTGGTTTCGTGGATTACCTTTTTAAAGTCCTTTCCCCTCTATTCTTCCATCTAATAGCCTTGACAAATTAGAATAACCCTTTCAGCTGGTAAGGAACCCAAATTAGACATTAAGGAAAATTAAGAAAATCTGACAGGGTGTGGCAGCTCACACCTGTAATCCTAGCACTCTGGAAGGCCAAGGCAGGAGAATCCCTTGAGCTCAGGAGTTCAAGACCAGCCTGAGCAAGAGCGAGACACCCCCCCCCCCACCATCTCTACTAAAAATAGGAAAAATAAGCTAGGCATCATGGCAGGCGCCCCTAGTCCCTTACTCAGGAGGCTCAGGAAGGAGCATTGTTTGAACCCAGGAGTTTGAGGTTGCTGTGAGCTAGGTGACGCCTGGGCACTGTAGTCTCAAAAAAAAAAAAAAAAAAACCAGCCAAGAAAACAAACAAACCCCACAATAATAAACCCTAATTTTGAGGGCTACTTGATGGGACTAGTAGGATTTTGTTTTGTTTTTATATAAACTAATAGGATTTTATAACCTATTTTTGCACAGATGTTCAAATGATATATGTTTGGGTTTGTAAAAAGTATTTCTGTGTTGGGGAAAAGGGTCTGAGGAACTCTTGAGAGCCCCAGATATTCCCTCGAAAATAGACCTTGCACTTATTTACCTTTATTTTGATCTTTTGAAGCATTTCTCGGTTTGCTTCACATTCTAAATTGAGTATCTTCATTGCCTGGTAAATTTCCCTGAAAGACAAGAGGGACTTGTTGGATTCTGCTTCCCTGTCCTTTAAAGAAGTATGGGGGGCGGGCTCAGTGCCTACACTGGGGCTGGTGGGTTTGAGCCGGTCTGGGCCTGCCAAATAACAATGACAACTGCAACAAAAAAATAGCCGGGTGTTGTGGTGGGTGCCTGTAGTCCCCAGGAGGGGGAGGCAAGAGAATCGCTTGAGCCCAAGAGTTTGAGGTTGCTGTGATCTGTGAAGCCAGGGCACTCAACCAAGGGCAACCTAGTGAGACTCTGTCTAAAAAAAAAAAAAAAAAAAAGGATGGGATGCTGGATGTAGTGGCTTACAATCCCAGTTTGTAATCCTAGCAGTTTTAGAGGCTGAAGCGGGAAGATTGCTTGAAGCCAGGAGGTTGAGACCAGCCTGGGCAACATAGAGACCAACACCTTGTCTCCAAAAGAAGTTTTTAAAAATTAGCCAGGCATGGTGACAGATGCCTATAATAACTGCTTCAAAATGTAAAGCAGGAGGATCCCTTGAACCTAGGAATTTGAGGCTGAATTGCCACTGCACTCCAGCCTGGGTGACAGAGTGAGACCTTGTCTCTAAATAATAATAATAATAATAATAATAATAATAATTATCTCTAAAATGATAATAATAAAAGAGCATGGGGTGGAAAATATAGAACTTGGAATTGGGCAAGAATCCTAAATGTGGTTTTACTGAGTCTTCTCTGCAAAAATGGTATGAAGAAAAAACTGTACTAGGCAGCAAATCATCAAAAAGCATTACTAAAGTAACTGATTGTCTCATGCTTATGAGTATTAGATGGTATAGAAATACCTTACAACATTGTTCTCTTGTGATATTGGTTGGAGACTTTTTTACACCTGTTAGTGAAAATTTCACTACAGTTTTTTTTTTTGTATGATGCTTAGCTTATATGGATGATGTGCAGTTTTTGAGATGATATATTCAAAGGTAGTAATAGGTACCATTTACTGACCAGCTTTGTGACAGTTGTCTCTACAGCCTTATAATGTAGACTATCAACTGCATTTGATACATGGAAAAATGGTTTCAGAGTATTTCAGTACCTTGCCCAGGCTAACATAGCTACTGCATGTCAGAACTGAAATTTAGACCATGATCTTTTTGACTCTAAAGCCCGTTATCATAGTGGGCACTTGATAAATTTTATTTGAGTATATGAATAACTTAAAAGAAAATAATCAGGGCAGCACCTGTGGCTCAGTGAGTAGGGCGCCGGCCCCATATACCGAGGGTGGTGGGTTCAAACCCAGCCCCGGCCAAACTGCAACAAAAAAATAGCCGGGCGTTGTGGCGGGCGCCTGTAGTCCCAGCTACTCGGGAGGCTGAGGCAGGAGAATCGCCTAAGCCCAGGAGTTGGAGGTTGCTGTGAGCTGTGTGACGCCACGGCACTCTACCCGAGGGCAATAAAGTGAAACTCTGTCTCTACAAAAAAAAAAAAAAGAAGAAGAAAATAATCAGTGTGGGAGGAGGTGGGGAGAAAAGGTACATAACCTACATGAGCTTGTCTTTCAATCTAATTTAAGCCAGTTTTTGTTACTTTCTTGGGTAGGTGTGTGAATGGCACAGGTTGGCCTGTGCTTTCACTGGCCATTAGGCAGCCTGGAAAGGCAGGGACATACTCCGTCAGCAAGGATGGGAGAATTGGCAGTGCAAGAGGCCGTGGCCGGAAACAGGTTTAGAACATACGTTAGAACAGCCTCATGGTCCTCCAGGAGCAGCACATCTAGAAAGGTGTCTCTGACCCGGTCCCCTTGAAGTTTGAGGGCTCGGATGCTACGGCAAGCTTCCAGTCGTACACCTGGTGATGCTTCGTAGTGGATTGCCCAGAGCAGGAGATCTATCAGCTGGGGACTGACTTCTCCAATCTGTCCCAAAGCTGCAGAGATTAGGGGGCAGCATGTTCCACTGTCCCTGAAGTCTGAGTTAGCTATATCTTAACATCCAAAAATAAGTTGAGTATTGTAAACAATATCTTCCCTTTTGGATGGCAATTAATCACCCTTAGAATTTTAGGGATAGGTTAGAGTGGGACATTCCTGCCAGAGAATTCTAAGAAGGGGAGTTCCATCTCATCCTTGCCCATTAGGATGTCAACATGGACTAATTTGCCCATTTGGGGGTGAGATGTGGGACAGATAACTTGGGAGACCAGCCTAGTTGAGGAAGGGTGATGGGGAAGAGAGGCACAAGATCCTAAGAAGAAACTAGGAAAAGTAATGGCAAGGTCTTAGTTCTTATAGCAGTCTTGACTTCTAGGTAGAAAGAAAAAAACTCTAGGGAAAAAAAGATGTATCCAACAGATATATACATAGTAGAATGAAAAATCTACTTGGAACTTATTCTTAATTCTGTTGGCAAGGACTGTTTTGACAGCCTCTTTACCTTAACAAGTTTGACACAGACCTCCTAGACTAAGGATGCTTATCTAAAAATTATAATAAAAATCTTTCCCTTCTCCCAAGGCACTTCTGAGAGGCTAAGATTATCCATTCTCCTATGCCTCCCCTGTTACTAGAAAGTTTGGGGGGATCATTTTTTACTAGCATAGGGGAATATATTTGAACAGTTGGGGTCTCAACTTTTGTAATACCTCGAATAGCAAAGGCCTTGATTTTCCAGGAAGGATCTTTCTGTATCAGATCAAGGAGGCATTCGAGCACCTGAAATGGATAAAAGACAGCGTTAAGTGAGCAGAACCAGAACAAGAGTAAACCAGAACCAGGGACTCTACTTATCTCTAAAAGGTGCTATAACTGAAAAATGACCTATCAATTCTAGTGACAAGTGAGTTGGAGTCAGAAGTACCAACCTGTATACATAGTGTGTTAGCTGAATTATCTGGTATATATAGATTAATTTTTCTCAATCCACAAGCCTGTACCCATATGGCTGCTTTTGAACACCTCAGTCGGATTTCCCTCTAATAACTAGAAATTATAATTCTACACTTGATCTTAGCCAAAAGGCCGAGAAGTGATGAAATTATAATTCTGATCACTGGAGTTGCCACTAAAGCCCATCAGTACCCTGGTAATGAGAAGTTAGTTAAGTAAGGTGAGAACTGGATTCAGGGGGGTGCTCTAGAGTCTAGAGTGAAGACTGAGTGGCTGAGAGCAAAATGGTCCTAATAAACACATGCCCTGTATATCCCCTCCTCACCTTCCTGGTCCTGATTTCTCATTTGTGTCCCCACAGAATGGTGAGTGTGCTATGCACAACAAGGGACGGTAAATGCTGTTTTTAGGTCAATAAGGTAAGATAAGAACATGTTTCCCTGACTCACCATCTTGTCATGGATCTGCAGGGCACCAGCTGCCACACAGGCTGCCCGCCGAACTGCTATGAAGTCATCAGAGAAACAGCGCAGGAAGCTTGGAAGGAGCTTGGCGGTCATGAGCTTGAGCTCACTTATCAGGGAGAGGGCTTCCACACGCTCCCGGGAATTTCCTCGAGCCAGCTTGACCCTGTAAAGCACAAGTTGCCCTTATTTTCCTTCCTTAAACTTTCAGTAGCCTATCTTTGCCCCCTCCCTCCTAATGCCCTCAGGATAAAATCTAGGCTCTGTAGTCTTTCCAGTATCCAGCCCCACCTTTTTCTGTTCAGCCTTGTGCCCGTTAGTTTTAACTGGGTACAGACCTTGACTGTCTTATTTGAAGCTCTATAACTTAGCGTATGTTAAGCACTCGACTTCACTGAATGACTGAATAAAGGAAAGTATCGGTTTGCACCTCTTGTCACAGTCACATTCCCTTCTCTACTGCCCTTACATGAGCCATGCTCATTTCTGCATTTGGCTCCCAGCCCAGAATGCCTAGCCAGTTGTCTTATCCATCCTCCACGAATCTTCCTTGGCCTTATTTCTCTAGCCCACATGGAATGTTCCATTTTTCCATGATGGCATTTCTGGTATATATGCCATTTGTTCTTGTTTTTAGTACGATTTGGTATTCTTATTATTTTGTTTTTTAGAGACAGGGCCTTGCTCTGTTGCCCAGGTTGGAGTGCAGTGGTGTAGTCATAACTCACTGTAACCATTCCTCCTACCTCAGCTTCTACGGTAGCTGGGACAATAAGCACATGCCACCATGCCAGGCTAACTTTTAAATTTTGTTTTGAGGAGATGGTGTTTTTTTATGTTGCTTGGGCTTGATTTTATATTTTTATTTTTATTATTTTGTTTTTGAGAGAGAGTCTCAAAAGCTATTGCCCTGGGTAGAGTGCTATGGTGTCACAGCTCACAGCAACCTCAAACTCTTGGGCTTAAGCGATTCTCTTGCCTCAGCCTGGGACTACAGGAGCCCACCACAATGCCCAGCTATTTTTTGGTCGCAGTTGTCATTGTTGTTTAGCAGGCCCCAGGCTGGACTCTAACCCACCAGCTGCCGTGTATGTGACCTGTGCCCTACTCACTGAGCTACAGGCGCCGACCCTACATTGCTAGTTTCTATAGGGACTGTTAACTTTCTGCAGTGGAATCTGGTACTGTGCTGAGAAGAGTTCAACAAATGTTGTCTGGCTGGATGTCAGGCCCGCTGAACACTTGGAGGAATAGAAGTTGACTTGTGTTGACTTGGCCTTACCTGATTGTGTCATGCACCTCCTTCCCAAGGCTCATTTGCCCCAGTGCTTGTGCAGCTGCATGCCTTACTTTCTTATTCCAGTCATTCCACATCAGCTGGATCAACTTGTGTTTCATATCCTATAAAAAGGTGCAGTAATTAGCTACCACTTATTGAATGTTATTTGTACTTGACAACTTGTGCTAAGTATTTTTACATCCCTTAATCTCTCAAACAATCCAATGAGGGTAGTTGTTACCATTCACAGATAATAAAATGAAAGCTTTGATTAACTTGCCTAAAGTTAACCTGGTGAGAGCTGAAACAAGGTTCAAACCTGGGTCTCTTTTCCCAAGCTCATCTTTTATCTACTATATGGTGTCAGTCCCAATGTACTCTGTATGTGAGAGACAGATTTTGAAAGTGATCCTTAACTCATCTCAGTTTGCCTGGGCCTTTCCTGATTTTAGTACTGAAAGTCCTGGGTCCTAGAGAAACCAGGATAGTTGGTCACCCTGTAAGTGTACTTCTCAGAAGGGTAGGGACAAGATTGCTACATGATGATTCTGTAAATGTGCCCAGGCAGTTCTCCGTGCTGGAAACATCTCCTTTCTTCACCCCTACTTGGTACTTGATATGTTCCTTTAGGATTTAGCTCAAAAATTCTCATCTTCGGCAGCGCCCTTAGTTCAGTGGGTAGGGCGCTGGCCATATACACCGAGGCTCACGGATTCAAGTCTGGCCTGGGCCTGCTAAACAACAATGACAACTGCAACAACAACAACAAAATAGCTGGGTGTTGTGGGCACCTGTAGTCCTAGCTACTTGGGAGGCTGAGGCAAGAGAATCACTTAAACCCAAGAGTTTAAGGTTGCTGTGAGCTGTGACGCCATGGCACTCTGTTGAGGGTGACGTAGGGAGACTCCATCTCAAAAAAAAAAAAAAAAAAATGAACTGGAACTAATCCAATTGGAAACATCTTCAGGTGGTTACTATGCTAATGGCCAGATCTTGTGCTTTCCCTATCAAAATGCGAGTGGAAGGTGTTCACTTCTTATGGGAATAGCAGTGTTCTGGGCCTTTCTGGAGATACCCAGTGTTCATGGGAAGAAGGAAAAGATCTCATTGGACAGCTGAAGATGACTGGAAAATAATGGGAAAAAAGGAGATCAGGTGAAAACCTAAATGGTGGTCATTTGGAATTCCCTCTTTTGTTCTAGCCAAGTCCCTAACTTCTTCACAGAACTTTAACCTGTAAGTTCAACCTACACTAATCTCTCGGAAAAGTTTTAAGAGAGTACCTTAATTTGCTACTTGTTCTTAAATCATTTGTGTATGTTAGTCTTGTTATTCGAACTATAATGTCAGTTTTTTGAAAGAAGGTACTGTGGATTTTTTTTTTTTTAATAGAGATGGGGTCTTGTTCTTGCCCAGGTTGGAGTGGAGTGCGATAATAGCTCACCACAACCTCCTGCCTTAGACTCCCAAATAGCTGAGACTAGAGGAACAGATCATCACACTTGGCTAATTTTCTTACTTTTTCTTGCAGGGTCTCCTAAGTTTTCCAGGATGGTCTTGAATTTCTGGCCTCAAACAATCCTCCTGCCTCAGCCTTGTGAGTTGTTGAAGGGACTTTATTTTACATATGTGTGCTGAATACTCAGTGACTGAACACTCAGTATAGTTGATATATTGGGCAACTTAAAACTGTGCTTGTCAAGCTATCTGTAATGAAGGACTAGTTTTGAAGGGTGAAATATGTCATTGGCTGTTACTTTTGTAAAGTCCATTGATGCTGAGGCAGTGTCAAATTCCTATAAAAGATCTTTAAGCTCCTCTCAGTTTTTGTGCTATTTCATTGATGCACTAGTTTAAGTCACAGAAGGACATACTGCTATTTGATGATAGTTCTGGGCTAGAACTAAGATGCAATAATTTGGGGACAGAGATGTATTTGGTAAGAATAGAATACTCGAGAGCAGCAAAAGTGGAAAGGCTTGGGACCCCAGCCTTTCTTACACTTTCTGTCCTAGAAGTAAAGAAAGAGGTTTACCAAGCAGACATTTCCACTGATCCGGGACAAAGCCCGGCAGGCCACAATCCGGTCCTCCCATTGACTGCTGTTCAGCTCCATGGCCAGCATGGCGTGTATCAGGGTCTGAGGAGGGAAGACTTATGTGGATATATTCACAATCACTTTTAGAGATACTGGAACCTTGAAGTTCCATTCTAACATGGCATCCTGCATAATTAACGTCACAGTACATGAGATGTTCCTCCCTAGCAAAGGAAAGGGTGGGTTTTTAACAGATAGGTCACTCTTCCATTTAAGCCAACTGACTTTGGGATCGTAAACCAGGGGGCAAAATACAGATTTAATAATCTGAACAGAGAACTCTTGGGACCCACCCTTTCTGACTTTAATTACTTTTATTCCTAAAATGTTTTGCATGTGCCTCAATCTTTGTGAGTTTCACATTTCTCCTTGTAAGTTTGTGCAGTTTTCCACGGTAAACTTCTAGCAGTAACAAGTTCTACATGTCACAAATCTCCTTGCATACACAGACACCCTTAGCAGCCTCCTTTTTGCATTCAGGTACCTATTGTAACTTCCCCTATACACCTCTATACTCAGGTTCACTAACATTTACTTCACTTTTGCCTATGCTGAGATTATCCTACCCAACCGTCTGCATTTTAGATTTCTTGCATGCACAGATCTCAAAGACCCAAATGTTTCCCAAAACTTGGTTGTAATGTACACATACTGTCTTCCCACTGAGATGGCTTAGCAGGATACAAGACCGGTCCTCAGTGTCTTCATTCTTCTTATTAAACAGCTGGTGGAGGATCCTCTTAATCACAGGATACGTGACAGCACCTTCTACAGCCAAGCACTGAGCAGCAGCCCAGCTGTCCACGGTGTTACCTGCCACAGTGCAGTAAAAAAAAAAGCAGCTCAGAATGGTGATCTGTTTTCTCCCAAAAAGAACAGCTTTTGGATCGGTACCCAAGGCTGCTTCCTACCTGATGTCTCACTTCCCTGCGCCCCCTTTAGTCTAGAATCCAATCCCTTATTTAAGCCATACTAGAATAGATCATATCAAGGTTTTAAATATAAACCTCAACCTGAAAAGTTAAATCCTACAGGCTCTTGTTAGGCAAGAGACATAACGCACTTCTGGTCTTGCTGAAAGATGCAGTTGTTTTTCCCCACTGGAGATTCAGAAGGTTGGATATATTGGAAAGGTTAGGAAAACACAGAGAAATGAAACTGTTCCATGTCTGTATGCAGAAGGCCAAACCAGTTAGCCTGTTGCTCCCCTCATCAAGGCAAGGAACAGCCCATCTTAGAGACAGCAGTTAGGCACCTTAAGCCTATTCCATGATAGCTGTTTTGATTATACGACTCCAACAATGCACGTGGACAATGCCTAGAAGTTAATATGCAGA